>NC_085928.1:34075000-35325000 GCF_028885655.2 Pongo abelii | reverse complement strand
GGGGAATTTCTTAGATATATACCCAACCCTATTCTTTGCTTTCTTTGTATAAATTTGACTGAAATTTTAAGGGCAAAGATTTACTTAATTATTTGTAATGGCCCTTGTAATATTATTCTGTAGAATTATAAGATGAGGAAACATGTAGTATTTCAACTCTCTAATTGTCTAAAAATAGGCCACTTCATCTTTAAGTTTGGACATTAATGAGCTGTCTACATTCCTGCGGCAAGCCTTCCTACCACAGCAACAGCAAAACGTTTTCATTTAGGGAAGATCAATAGCTGTACACATTTTTTCTTTTATGCAGTCCAGTTTACAATTCACTTTTAATATCATTTAAAAGTGCATAAGCAAATCCTACATGACATTTTTATTACCGTTGTAATATCTCAAGTTTAATTTTTGGCAGTAACTATAGTCTGGTACAAACTTAGAAGCAAAAAGAAAAAAAAAAGAAACTGGAGTTTAAGTATTTTTTTATTTATACAGTACTTTTACTTCTGGGAGTGAATGTCATTTTTGTACAAAACACCTGTTCATGTGATGAATTTGAAAATGTTTCATATTCAAATAACTTCCAGAAGTTTTATTTTATTTGTTTTCAACCTAACATTACATTTCAGGAAGGCTGCCAAAGTTTATAATTATATTTTTGAAAGGTTTCACATAGAGTTATCATTGGTATATCAGTAGATTTTAATTTACCCAGTCTACTAATTTACATTTTTTAAAAACCCCACATTAATTGTAGAGTACAGGGAACAAAATATAGTTATTTTACCTTTGAAGGCATGCTTAATCACTAATATAGATGTTTAGAATCTACTAGATAAGGAGAAAAACAAGTTTAAAGTCAGAACTCTGGGATCATACATGCTTTGGATTTTACTTTTTGCACTGCCTCTTAACATTTGGCCAGTCTGAGCAGGGCAATTTATTCTCTCCACCGTTCAATTTCTTTATCCATAAAAGAGGGTGAAAATAGTCTTTCCCTCACAGAATTACTATAAGAATAATTATAATTATATTTTCAAAAATTATTCACTTTTGAAACATGATAAAATATATGCTCATGTAAGATTCACAAGGATAATGGCTGAGCAAGTGATAAGTGAACAAATTACTGGATTTGTCTAACCTGTTTATTAATACTGGACAATGATAGTTGTCTTTTTTGTTGTTATTCCGTTTTACCTCTTGTTTTTGTGCTACAGATGAAAGCATGTAGGTAACCACTCTTGACACCTTTGAGTAAAGCAAGAAAATAATAGAAATATTATTATTGGTGTTGCTTTTCTTTATAGAAAAGACTCAAGGCAAACATAGAAATAATTGCTGTGTTATGTATGTGCATTTAAAAGAACTGACTGTTTTCAATGGCCTGATAGTCTAATGTATTTTATTTTTCTTAGTTTTGTGTTCAGAAAAACTGTGGATTTCTGCAATAGTTCCATTTTGTAGTTCATTCTGACCATTATGTATTTTAGTAATCCAATCAGTAAAGCTTTTAATTTCTCGCTGTGTTTGGAAGCTGCTTTGGCCAAGGATTTGACATCCAGCAGGGTGGCATCCACTTGCTCTTGGCAACTAATAAAGAAAAACTGCACAGCACGCCAGGGTATATCATTAGTACTGTGTAAAAACCTTATGATTTACTTAATGGCATTTCTATGCCCCATATTTTATTATTTTCAAATGGTGTCATGCCATGTCTGTTTCAAATCATTGTCCTCTTAAAACTTTTTGGTTTCTTCATGTTATCAATTTAGGATACTTTAAAAATAAATTGTTAAAGCATATTTGAGTTTTCAGTGCTGTATTAAAACATTTTTATTATGCAGTAAAATTGGTTATGTGGAGTATTTACATTTAAAATTAAATAAGTAATGATGTCTTAAGGAAATGAACGAGATGGCTGCACCATTGAGTTCAATGAGACTTGAGTGGAAAGAATACTACACCATCGTACTGCTTAGTATTTCACAGTAGGATCTAAAGTAACTATATTAATTTTGTGAGGTCATCTTTCATTCTGGTATTCATGCTGCTATCACCTGTTTTACCCATTATGACCACAGTGTCTGGTAGAGGGAAGTACTCTGAAAAATATCAAAATTTTTTTTTTTTTGCCTAAACTGACATGTTCTCCTTGCATATCATCTGAAGATGAGGAGGATGCTTTCACAAAATATTATAAAGATAATGATCAGCACACTAAAATTTTTATTGCCCTGGCCCCCACCTCCAAAAAGGCTCTGCAAAAGAGTTGTCATTTCATGTACTCATGATAAACGTATATTTTTTCTGATTCACACACACTTCTCATTAAAATGTCGTTTCTTAAAACTGAAATCTATATAAATATAGCATCAATTACATGAAAGCTGACACTCATTAATTTTTTTCTTTTAGGTAGTAAAAAATTAATAACACTAATTTCAGGTTTGGGCTTAAGGATTTATACCATATTTTCTTGCTATTTCCATTTATTTACTGTTAGAATTTCACATATGGAAATTATGAGTATGGGTATTGGTGTTAAGGAAAATCTTTCTTGACTGCAGAGTACTCCAAAAATTAGAAATAGAAGGAAAATGGACATTTGGAATTTTATTAACAAAATATTTTTCCATATTTTAAATTTATATTTTGACAACTTACAGTAGATTCTGCTATGTGGATTTAGCAAAACTATGTGGTTAACTTTAACATATGAAGACCAGCCTGACCAACATGGAGAAACCCCGTCTCTACTAAAAACATAAAATTAGCCAGGCATGATGGTGCATGCCTGTAATCCTAGCTACTCGAGAGGCTGAGGCAGGAGAATTGTTTGAACCCAGGAAGTGGAGGTTGCAGTGAGCCAAGATCGCGCCATTGCACTCCAGGCTGGGCAACAAGAGAGAAACTCCATCTCAAAAAAAAAAAAAAATACCTACAATTACATTAGTAAAAGACCAACACCTAAAATAAAAAGAGAACATTTGGGAATAAGCATCTCATAAAAAAGGAAGAAAAAATAACCCTTAAAGTAACAGAACTAGGCTAATTCTTACATATGATACCCCCAAAAATGCAAAACAAAACTATATGTATGTACAGTTTATGATGTTTAAGTATATATATTTCTATACACACATATATGGTGTTTGAGTGTGTATATATATATACACAACACACACATACACACACAAAGTATGGCTATATTGAACACAACTATAAACAAATTTGGTTCTTTGATTCCATAACTTTATTTCTTTAGATGCAGTCTACAGATACATTTCACACAAGTGAAAAAACATATGTAAATAAATATTCATTTTAGCATTGTTTAAATACTACAGATTGATAACCACCTACATATCTGTCATTAGACTACTTAAATATAGTACAGTAATAAGAAAAATAAACTTTTGTGCTGTCATAGAAAGATCTCAAAATTTATTATAGATTGTAAAAGAACATATAGTACTTACTAGTATGTCTATAAAATAACTATGGATGCATAAGAGAAATTAATAACAATGGTTACCTGTGTTAGTAGACAAATGGGTGACTGCAACCAAAAAGTTTCCAATGTATAGCTTTGTTTACCTTTCAATTTTGGAATCATGTGTCTGTACTATCTGATTTGGTGTGGCTGTGTCCCCACCCTAATCTCACCTTGAATTGTAATAATCCCAACATGTCAAGGGCAGGACCTGGTGGATATAATTGAATTATGGGGGCGATTTCCCCCTAATCTTCCATGGTAGTAAGTAAGACTTACAAGATCTGATGGTTTTATAAATGGGAGTTCCCCTGCACAAGCTCTCTTGCCTGCCACCATGTAAGATGTGCCTTTGCTATCCTTTGCCTTCCACCATGATTGTGAGGCCTCCCCAGCCATGCTGAACTGTGAGTCCATTAAACCATTTTCCTTTATAAATTACCCAGGCTCAGGTATGTCTTTATTAGCTGCATGAGAACAGACTAATACACTATCTATGAAAAAATGTGTTATGAAATTAAAATTTAAAAACAGCATAGAGATGCAATTAAATTAGCTGAGGTATTCTTATTTCCAAATAATTGTCCTCTGTAGATGTAAAATCAACATTGATACCCGTGTAAAATGATTACTTTATAAATTATACATAGAATGTGTATTGAGGAAACAAGGATATGGTAAGTAGCAGTAGATTTACAATTGACTGAAGAGTATGGTTGCTGAGATTCATATGCTTGATAATTCACATTTCTGTGCCCTTGCATAGGCTGTCCGTTGTGCAAGCAGTTTCCTTCTCTTCTGTTTTCTGTTTTTCTCTTTGAGTAATGCTACTCATTCACTAAGGTCTGGTTCAAATATTATTTTTTAAAATGTAAACAGACACCTCTAGCATAATTAGCCTCTTCCTTTGGTCTTTCTTAAGAACTCTAATCATATATCTATTATAGCACTTATAATCCTTCTTTTCTTGAACTTTCCCCTAATATACTGCAAACTGCATGGCAGCAGTGATGGTATCTTATTCTGTTTGTATTATATTTTCAGAACTTGGGACGGTTTGGCACATCATAGGAGACCAAAACGTATTTTGAGAATAATTGAAAAAATATAAAATGCATGAGGCAGCCAAAATGGTTGCATGAAGATAAACTATTTTAAGGAAAAATCTAAGAATATAAGAAATGACTTCTTAAATGAACTATGATATAAATGAGTGTGAAAGAAGCACTGTTAAAGGGGTACAGCAGTAACATTAAATTTTGAACAATATTCTCAGGCCTTTGCATTATTCTAGTTTTGCATGTGAATTGAGGTGAATAAAAGTTATTAATTTTCCCCAGATAAGACAATTAAAAAATTGATCACTTGAGTATTTAAATGTAGCCTGTATTTCCTTCAAATCTGTACTCTCTGCACTACAATTCACAGATACACTAAACCAGGAAGATGACAACAATGATTAAAGAATGTCGACTCCAGAAACCACCTAAAGACACATCCACATTGATTTATTCATCCAGTTGGAGACTGTTGGACCACTGAGGAAAGGAAGGGATATAGAGTGTTGATTAGTATAGTACTTTTTAGTTATTTTTAGCTGCTTATTAACTCTTGTCAATGTTCATGAAGGATATAGGAGATGGCAGCATAAACTCAAAAGCTGTGAATTTTATTTCAAGTTATCTTTCCTAAGATGGCAGCACTGGCAAGGGTAACTCTCAGAGTTTGTGCATTCACCTTATGAGTTAGTCTTTTTAAGATAGTGTGTTTATCTGGTGGTTACAATGGTTTAGATTTGCTTCTATGAAAAGTTAGGATGGTGAGCTCCTAAAATTCTTTCAATTCCTTTACTTACTCAGCATTCTGACTGCTGAAGTAATAAAGAATTCAGCTTTAGGTCTAAGTATCCATATTACTTTATCCTCGTTTATCTCTAGCCTTTAAGGTTGTCTTAGTCATACATATCAAAGCTAATATTGTTTATTTATCTTGCCTAGGATCATTCAGTTAAATTCCTCCTGCATTCTTTAATTGGCTTATATGTGCTCAAGAATTTTTTATACTTAATACACATCAGTGGAAATGCCATCACTTGTTCAAAAACAAAAATAATAAAAAGAGTAATTAAACTCGCAAGAAATAGACTCAAACTTGATTAGAGAAATCACTCTGTGTATTCTGTTTAGTTAAGCTGATGCATTCAGCTTATCTTTTCTTTCTATGAGTTTAAGATTCCACAAAACTGATGACGAAAAGTAATGAAAAATGACTATTAGCTGCTAATTAATATATGTGTCATCTTTAGTTATTCTGTGTTCTTTAAAATTGGCAAAAGTGTTATATGCATTAAATTATAGAAATGATATGAAAATTCATTGATCTTCATTAACTAGTTTTATATAATGGAACGTAGGAAATACAGAGGTTTACATTTATGACCTATGTACATGATTTACATTTATGATTTTTCAGATGCTTGACATATGTTTACTCTAAAAAAGTCATGAACTCCCCTTTGACCTTGAAAAGCCAAGATAAAAACTTTTCAGATAATGACCTTTTCAATATATTAAAATAGATCACTCAAGGGTGTATCAAACAGTCAGCCACATTCTGTGTTCTCAGGTCCATTTTTTACTGAAATTTATTTTTATGGTTATATATGAATTCATCAGAAGTCAAGGAAAGGGAAGAAAAAAATGCCATTATTTATTTCAACAGCCTCACGTAATGTATTATTCTTAAAAATCCAGCCACAGACCATGAAGTAGCTAAACTTTAGTTTGATATATTCAATGACAAGTTGAGTGGAAAAAGAAATAGATAAATTTATGAGGGAAGCAGACTAGGAATAATTTATATTTCCATAGTACATCTCTTTGAAGGAGCTCAAGGCAAGTGATGAAAAAGATATGACACTATATATAAACTAATTTTCTCTCAGAGACTGTATTTAAGAACAAGAAATACAAAATATTCACTGGCACATTGTATAGTGTGCTGAAGAATCTTTATAGGCTATTTGTTAACCTGTGATCTGATCCTGACAATGCAATGGTAAGGCAAGATTTGTACATTTCTCTGTTGATTCAAAACTCATTTGTTTTTCAAGGATTGCTCAAGCCTCTTCCTCCCTGAAACCCTCTTGCAATGCCCAATTCAAGCTATTCTCTCCTATCTTAGGAGTCCTGTTGGATTTGTAATCAGTTCAAACCTGATATTTTAGAATGTATTGTCAGCCAGTTCGCTATTGTAAGTATCAAAGCAGTAGTTCATTTAAGGGAAATTCCAACTTTTGTTATGATTGCATTTTGTTTGGGAGTTTTTCCCTCCAAAGATATAGTGTATTTTTTCTTATTGGAATGCAAGACTTCGTTAAATGAGATCAATGGAAAATGATCTTTTAAAAAGAATAAGCTCTGGGAGAGAAAGAGAGAGAGAGTGCAAAGAAAGGAGGAATAATCAATGCCATTTATTTTAGGCTGCTTCATCAAAAATCTCATACTGACTTTTATTCCAGAATAAATTAAGACTAATGCTTCAGTGTCTTTGTGGATTACTAAGGAATTATGGAAATAAAACCAGTTTAGCTCAGATATTCAATAGTCACTAAATGGACTAACATTTATCCAAACATATAATCTAGAAGTAAAGAACAAATATGTTTTTGCATCCTCTCTGCAACCCTAAATGACAGCTCTCCCTTCACTCCTTCCCTAATTCTTTCTTAAAAAAAGAAATAAGGGAAGTAAAACTTAAAGTATAAAAAAAAAAAAAAAAGAATGTAGATACTCCTTTACACTTCTCCATGTTACCGGATCCCTATCTTTCAAATATGTGACAAATGGAGAAAAACAGAGCATTAATGGACATCTGTGAAAAGATGAATATCAAGATTAAGTCTAAAAATGAAATAGAGAATATTGTCATTCATAATACATTTTCCTATCCACAACTAACAATGTTACCTTACAAATCTCTCACTTTTTATGGCTGCTAATGATTATTCTATCCCTATGTTTAGGACTTTGACCAATAATGTTAAGCCTGGACTTTTCATACCTCTGTGGTACACTAAAGTTTTTCCAAGATCTATGGAAAGATGGAGAATTTTAAGGAAATAATATTACCATTTTTACCCAGCTTCAACACTGATCTATCTGACTGAGAAGCCAGGAGTCTGTGAGGAAATGTTTAATACTTTTCCTTTCTGCCCTTTGCCAATTTCCCTTCTCCCACTTTACAAAAGAAATATTAATCTAAACCATCTTGAAACTTATTACAGTGCATTGCCTCCTGAGGGTACACTGAATAAAATAGTGTCATAGTGTCTTTAATCAAGTCACCAAAACTGCTCTGCTATCATCTACATCTTAAAGATGTGCATTTACAATAACTTTTTTTCATAATTATTTTTCAAAGTTTATCATTCTGTTGTTTTGACTAGTTGTATATCAGTTATAATTTTGCACTGGCAATAACTGTAACAGTAACTCAAGATAAAGCAAATACAACATGATAAAGACAATTGGATTTTTATTTTGTGAGATACGTTATAGTGGTCAATAAAAACTCTTTAGAGCAAACAAATATTTTGTTAGGATAAAATTTTCTGTTTTAGCTTAAGAACATAGATGCCTTAAAATTTGAGACTGTTAGGGCGGGGTGCAGTGGCTCACGCCTGTAATCCCAGCACTTTGGGAGGCCGAGGCAGACGGATCACGGGGTCAGGAGATAGAGACCATCCTGGATAACATGGTGAAACCCAGTCTCTGCTAAAAATACAAAAAATTAGCGTGGCATGGTGGCGGGTACCTGTAGTCCCAGATACTCGGGAGGCTGAGGCAGGAGAATGGCATGAACCCAGGAGGCGGAGGTTGCAGTGAGCAGAGATCGTGCCACTGCACTCCAGCCTGGGCAACAGAGCGAGACTTTGTCTCAAAAAAAAGAAAAAAAAATTGAGACTGTTAGGGAAGAACGTGCTTATATTTGTTGTTGAATAGATGATTATAAGTATTAAACCATGATAATATTTACGGTCCATTTTCTATTGGATGTATTTAACAGTAATGTACACCTAACATTCAGATTATGTCCTCTAACTACAATTCTCCACTAAAAAGAAGTAGAATTCCTTGAATGAATGGCTGGCTTCAGGTCTGAGACAGGAAATATGTATAATAATACAAGAGCAGCTTTCTACATGTGACAGAAAGCAAGCAAGCTGTTAAAAATACAAAAGCAAACAAAATAAACCGAATGTACCATGTCAAAAAGAAGTAGCTTTTAATGGCCAAAAGTGAGAATATCAAAAATAATGGAGAATATATTTCAGTGTACTGAAAATAAATTAATTGTTCAAAATACTATTCAAATAAAAAAAGAAAGCCAGCAACAACAACAACAAAGTCTCAAACCAAACTCTTTAGATTCTGTTGGAACTAAGAGGGGTGATAATAGCTTATTCTGGTATTTTGATTTTTGAAGAATATTCTGGTATTTGGATATTTAGAATAAATTATTAATTATTCATCCTGAATATCTTATACAAATTATATTTTAGGTTTACTCAGCCATAAATGTTAAAGGAAGCTCCTTCTTTACAGCAGGATTCTAGCTAACAAATATGGATGGAATTCTATAAACCATTATTTTATAGCCTTTAACTTTTTCATGTAATAATCATCAATAGATGACACTGTAAGGGTAAAGAATAATAAGAGACTTTACAGTGGAAGGGACTGGCTGTCATCACCTACACCCACTGAAATCTTTGTATACCTAAAACTTGTACAACCACCCATCATCTTTCTCTTAATATTATGTAATGTAAAGCAGCTGGTATGCCCTTATAGGCATTTTTGTCAAAATCCTTTTACCTTATTATAGCTTGGTTAAATTTATGGGAAATGTAGGGGGTCAAAAATCAAGTTAATAACATTTCAAAGAAACAAATGGACAAATACAGAATGTACATCATTCCAGAAAATAACTCATTCTGCTTCTGTAAAGAATTAATGCCAGACAAAACGAAAAGGAAGGAAGAAACACCTGTAATTTTAAAAATGTAAGATATGTAATAACAAAATGGGATATGTGGTCCTCTGGTGTGTCTTGTCTTGAATAAATAACTTTAAAAAGTTGTTTTTAAGAGAAATAGAAAATTTGAATATGAACTGGCCACAGATTTATCATTAATTTAGTCAGGTGTGATAATGATTATAATAGAAAAATGTATATTATTTAGAAAGGCACACCGAAGTAGAATAAAATGACATGATTTCTGGGATTTGTTTTATATACTTCCAAATGAGGGAATAAACAAGGTTAGATGAAGAAAAATCCAGATAATTGTTGAATCTGCATAATTTGTTTAGAGTACATAAAGAATTTTGAATAATTTGGTCTAAATACATCAACAAACCTATCAAGTAGTACAGAATCTGATCTTGAATTTGCTTCTGGTATCTATGAGCCACTTAGATAACATGCACATAAAAATTAGTTAATATGGTGGCAAAAATGCTATGGTTATATGTTTATTTATTTGCTTACTTTTTTTTTTTTTTTTTGAGATGGTGTCTTGCTCTGTCACCCAGGCTGGATCTGGCGCGATCTCGGCTCACTGAAACTTCCACCTCTCGGGTTCAAGCAATTCTCCCTGCCTCAGCCTCTCAAGTAGCTGGTGCCCACCACCATGCCTGGCTAACTTTTGTATTTTTTTAGTAGAGACAGAGTTTCGCCATATTGGCCAGGCGTTCTTAAACTCCTGGCTTCAGGTGATCTGCCTGTCTCAGCCTCCCAAAGTGCTGGGATTACAAGTGTAAGCCACTGCGCCCAGCCTGTTTACTTACATATTGATAAAGTGATTGATTCAACATCCAGAGTTTCGCTCCTGGGGTCTAAGATAGAACTCTTTATCTGTCCTTGTTCTCAGCACAGATCTCCTCTACTGATTGTTCCCATATCTCTTTGCAGCTAAATCCTGGAATTTAATAAATCCTTTTACAGTTCTCTGTGTAGACTTGAATGTAACATTGCAAATTTCTGATTCCTAAAGTGCAAAATGCAAATCATACTCATCACTTTCAAGTGGATATTGGGGTTATGGGTTTTCAATTTATTTGTAAGATCTCCCTTTTACCAATAGAAAAGATATATCTGAATATATTATGCATCTGGACAAATTAGATGAGAAAATACTATACTTACAAGAGCTTTCCCTTAAATATCTCTTTCTGAGTAGGTGTCATACATAAAATGATAAGTAACTACTTTATTGGCTAGCAGATGGCAAGACACAGTGCTAGTTACAGCATCAAAATATAGGTTCCAAGCTGTGTTGCAATGAAATGCCATTTCATGGACAGCAAATGCAAGTAAATTTGCGTGTTAAGCAACCAAATTCTAAGACCAAAATATTGAGAGTGGAATGGATTTTGTAATTGCGGTTATAACATACAGACTTTACCAGAAATCTTTCACTTGAATAGGGCACAGCTGCCTCTACATTAAGTCATTTTGGTAGTATGAAAGAGAAAAATTCAGTAAAAGATGTGTGTGCCATTATTTCACATTGAAAATGTTTTTTATTGTAACACTTTTGAAAGGATTTGCTGCTTGAGAAATACGTTATGGTAAACCTGGAGCATGGAGGGCTTGTATATGCTTTTTCTATCGTATTAAAGTAAAAAGAAGGGGAGGTGGGTCCTTTAACACACTGACCTCACACTGGCACTTTGACAGAAGCAGTACCTGGGACTTGCATTTCTTATTGTACAATCTTCTGAAAGCAAATGCTTAAAGCCTCAGAAACAGCAGAAGTGGGAGGTAAAAGAGAATGCCAATGCCTTCATAAAGCCCTTTCTACCTGTGCTCATGTCAGATCTACACAACGCCCATATGGGAAGAGCGGAAGTTCACAAACTCAGATGTTAGAGTGCTCCGCTGCCATCTGGAAGCTTTAAGAGTGAGAGGGCCCAATTGGGCTTAAAAGAAGCATCAGACAACTTCACATAGGAGCCTTTCATCACCAGAAACTGTACAGCTGAGTCTCAATTTAGATGCAGGCTTTAAATGGGGGCTAACAAAAGACTTTGAGCAGAGAACATACCATTACAGTGAGGCTTATCGATAGGTGAAGCAGGCAGTTTCTTCAGAGTGTGAATTAGAGGGTTTTGAAAGGACTCTTAACCCCAAAATGTCTTTTTCTTGCTCTACACTCATGTCCTACTTTCCTTTTCTCTACTAACAGATGCATGGGGTTGTTGAGGTCCCTTGCACAATCATAATTGTTCATGCCTTTATAATTTAACTTTTCTTTCTCCTTGTAATGCCATTTTTCCTTTTTCTCATTTGATATCCATCCCGCTTATTATTTAAATTTTTATTTCTACATAATCTACTATAGGACTGTTTTCATGATAATCATACTGTCTTCAATATCTTGCCTCCATCTTTAACTTTCTTCCTTTTCCACAAAATACTAGAGAGAGATTTTTGTAGTTTCTCCTTCCTAATATTACACTTTTTAATCTTCACACTCTTCCATTCAAAGGAAAATATGCCTCAAAGCGAATCTCTAGATGGGCAATGATTTTATCTTAAACTATCTCTAAGGAGATGCTATTCTCCTAAATGGCCCTCTCCCTCTCCTATTTCTTTAAATTCCCCTCTCTACTAACAATTCTTTCCAGCATATATAAACAAGTAAATCACTCCTATCTTAAAACAAAACAAATCTCTCTGTTGATTTCCATACTCATTTAGCTTTTAGGCAGTGCTCTTCTATCTTCTAAGATTATTGATTTTACAAAAAGGCCTACACCAATTCTGTATGTCACATTTACTAAAATCCTGCTTCTGCCCTCTTTCTCTTGTGAAGCTCAATACAATTGATAGTTTCTATGGTCTGCAAAGTTTCCGCATATTGGACACACACCATAAAATATACGGTAGTTGAAGCCTACTTTCATTCACTTCCAAAATTCCTATAAGTTCCAGTGTTCCTCTCTACCTCTGATTACATTTTATTAAATGTTTTTGCGTCTCTTCCATTAAGCTTTAGGTTGATAAAGAAATCATGTTTTGATCTTATTTTTATCCTTCTCAATTATAGAATAGGGCATTTAATATTGGATGAGGATTTTTTAGGAGGCAGTGGTCACCCAGAGGTATGGAAAGATAAATGAGAAAAGGTAGGTACATGTGTGCATTTGGAAGTGACAGAATAACTAAACCCAATCTACACTAAATGTTGTGCAAAGATATTTCCAAGTGAAATAACACATTTGGAGGGCTCAGTGCATTGTTATCACATCCTTATGACCATTGCTGTCATGAGCTCTTTAAAAAATTTATTGTTTTGCTTGTCACCCTATGAAGTCCTATGATTAAACAGGAATGGATCCATCAGATATGTATTAAGTGAAAAAGAAGAGGAAAGTATCTAGGTAGGCACAGTTGCGCATCAGAGGCCCCACATCCAGAGTCTATTCATTAAATGTTCCCTTTTCCTGTACGCATCAAACAGAAATGCATATCTAAATTAAATTTCATTCAAATTAAATAGACACTCAGGTTATTCAGGTATCCACTGGAAAAATGTTGTCAGTAAACAGAACATTTCAATGTCCTTATAGTTTTTCTTTGTTCTCCCTTCTTTTCTGAGCCCAGGGAGAGCCAGGTGAGATTGAGATTTGGTTCTTATTTCCACTCTGTGCTCATTTTCCAAAACTTTACTCTTTGTCTGCTACTAAAAAAAATGCAAAATAAGGGAATCTTATGGCCACTCTGGAAGGCTCTTTGAGTTAACAGATGTGGCACTTCGGGTCCTCCAAGATGTTAATGCCTAGATTAGATGTACAAGAGAATTCCTCAGAGAGGCATCTGTGATAGATAAACCATCCAGTGTGATGACCTGCAGAATAATCAACATAAATACATGTTAAATTTTAACCTCACACCCCGAGAAATAATTCCATTATTCCATACACGAATGTATAATTTGAAGAAGGGGAAGATTAAAAAAGAGAAAAAGAGTAAGGAGCACCAAAAATGTGGTTGAGGAATAAAGAATGGTGAAAACTGAAAGACATCTTTAGTCCTCCAAGTTGAAATGTACCTTTTCCGTTTCTGTGACATTTTACATACTTTGATTCCTCTTAAATGAATTTTATCTGTGTATATTTCTTAATCTTCCTGGCACATCACAGCTACTTAGGAGAAGCAATGGGATCTTATCAAAATTTGGATTCCCTATAATACTTAGCAGAGCATTTTAATTTAATTGAATAGAAATATTGGAATGAAAGAATGCAACATGTCAGTTGATATCAAATATCACAGGAGTATTAAATCACTTAAAGTAAAATAATACATGATGATCTTTAGGCAGGTTTTTATATCATGATACTGAAAGAACAGGTGCAGAAATTACACAAGGAAGGGCTAACATAATGTACACATTTGGAGTGTCTGTTATGTCTCTAGTATCCTTCTTAACTAGACTCTCTAAACACACCTTCAATTTAACAGGTGCAGGTCACAGCAGCTTTATTTTTTCAGGATGACCAAAATCCATAGTTAAAATTGGCTGGACCTTGCTCATGCTTCCCCAATTAAAATTTCTTCTGTCAGAAGAGGGACTGAGAAATAATCAGATATCTCATGTTTCTGAGCCCAGGACATGTACCATCAGAACTTACCAGCCATGTTTAGCTGTACATACAATGAATAGAGAAAGCCTATCTGTATAGATATAATAGAAACCCAGAGATGAGTAGATAGTGGCAGAGAAGAGACACAGAATATATTACCAAGGACCCCATTGGCTTTTCACTTAATTTTTGACCCTGAATTTCGAAAGTTATGTCTATATCATTACAATACAGTATTCTTTCTTTCTTTTTAGGGTTTTAAGTTGGCTTCTGTTACTTATAAACAAGACAAGTATACTCACTCAGGTAATGAAGAGGCTTGCTAAGTCATTGCATAATATATTATTATTCTGTTTTGCCTCTAACTGGTGGCTTGGTCTACATATTTATATATTATAATTAATTTTAAACCTAGCTTTTTCTGAGAATCTGACACATTCATTTTCTTTTTTCTATTTGTAATAAAAAATTCTTTTTCTCGGCCAGGCGCGGTGGCTCACGCCTGTAATCTCAGCACATTGGGAGGTTGAGGCGGGTGGATCACAAGGTCAGGAGATCGAGACCATTCTGGCCAACACGGTGAAACCCCGTCTTTACTAAAAATACAAAAATTAGCTTGGCATGGTGGTGGGTGCCTGTAATCCCAGCTACTCAGGAGGCTGAGCCAGGAGACTGGCTTGAACCTGGGAGGCGGAGGTTACAGTGAGCCAAGATCATGCCACTGCATTCCAGCCTGGTGACAGAGGAAGACTCTGTCTCAAAAAAAAAAAAAAAAAATTCTTTTTTTCTTTTTATTATTTTTTTATTTATTTTTGCGACAGAGTCCTGCTTTTTTACCCAGGCTGGAGTGGAGTGGCACAATCTTGGTTCACTGCAACCTCCACTTTCTGGGCTCAAGTGATTCTCCTGCCTCAGCCTCCTGAGTAGCTGAGAGTACTGTTGTGATTTTTTTGTAGAGACAGTGTTTCACTGTGTTATCTAGGCTGGTCATGAACTCCTGAGCTCAAAGCTATCTGCTCATCTCAGACTCTGAAAGTGCTGGGATGATTACAGGCATGAGCCACCATGCCTGGCCATATTCGTTTTCTTAATGTCAACAATTTAGGTTGGTTACGTGAAGTGGAAAAGAATAGTTGGCAAAATTAAATGGAAAATAATATTTTTCTTATTTTTATCATAAAAAATTTTAAATAAGGAGGACTGACATAAAAACAAGGAGAACTAGAATCATATGTATTAATTCATGGAATACTTTGCTAATTATGTAAAAGAACTTATGGACACAGTTTTTCTTCTTGGTCAGTTTCAGTTTAAACATTAGTACTTGGTTAAATGCTAAAAATTAGATGTTTACTTTAGCTCCAAACCTTGCCTAGCCTGTCTACTCAATCCTATTATCAATAATATATATTGATTTACACAGCACTTTTATTTAATAAGATTGAAACCCATTCACAGAATTAAAGGCTATATGCAAAGGCATAATAAAATGGCTACTTGGTTTACTGCTGAACTGTCTTTCTCGTAGAAAACAGCAACTAACATACTGGAGAAGTGCTCTTCAACAAATTAGAAGCAAATAAATAGCTCATCCAATTATAGAAAAAGGTGAAATTTAGTATAATGAATGTAATATTTGAGATGAGGCATTTGGCAGGGTACTTCATAAACACAATGGAATTGAGTAATGATAGTATTCTCATAGACAGAATACAAAAAGACTGCTGCTGAAATTCCTTTTGGCTCACAGGTAGGTGAAAGATAATTTTGCTGGATATACAATTACAGAAGAGGAAATGTCCCCACATCAGCATGCTAGGAAGTCAGCCAGGTTATAGCATAACAAGGTTTTATGTTTATTTTGTTTGTTTTGTTTTTGTTTTCTTTTTTACTTTTATTTTTTGTTCTCTTAATATTTCACTTCCTTTCTAAAACTTCTCTCCTACCTTCTGGTCTTTATTATTCATTTCTTCTGATTCTCCAACTCCTTTCTTCTAATAATTTTCTAAAAAATTGTTAAGTGCAGCTATTTTTAAGCAGTGGTTAGCTGTCCAGTTAATTAATTCAATTTACACCATGACACAAAATACTGCTAAGCATTTCTCCCTGAATTTATTCCTTTAGCGATCAATTACTAAATTTCTACCATATGCCTGACACTGGGAATTACTGAGACTCAGAATCTGGCCCTTTGTGTAGATCCCAAGGGCAAGTATGGAAAAGAAAACCTGCTCTGAACTATTGGTTGTCTTGTTAGATGTATTCACATGTTAAACAAATATACAAATTGGACTGTAGTTAATTCTAGCTGGGAGTAGAGGTCAGAACATTTGATTCTTAAAACTGTAAAGAGGAATCTGATGCCTGTGTAGTGGGAGGAGTACATTCTAGATAAAAGGAATATTTGAACCCAATTTTGGAGATAGCAAGCACTCCAAGATTGTTGGCAAATAATTTACTTTGGCTTAAGCCTAGAGCATGCAAACGGGGAAATTATATACATAAAATTATATATAGAGAGACATTACAGAGAGAGAACATTGTTTAATCTCAGAAGATTTTGTATAACATGAAAATGTATTTCAACTTTACACTCTAGGCAAAAGAAACTATGACAGATTTTTAAGCCTTGGAGCAGAAACACAGGGTATATATGCAGAGTATGATTTATACTGGGGACTCATGGAAGACACCTTTAGGAAAGTGATCTTCTAGAAGAGAATTACCAAAAAAGGCAAACGTATGACTCCCACAGAAATATGTATGTATTTTAAAAAAACACATGTTAAAGATTTTTAAGTCATAAGAGATGTTTTGCAGATGTTATAACTGAGAGACAGAATATACAAATGAACAATGGCCAGATCATATATAACAATGGTACTCTGATTCATGACTTCTGCAGCAACCAGTCCAGGAATTTAAACTACAATCTCTATAGAGATCAGCCCAAAAGGGTTCAGGGCTTGATCAATTATTGGCGTCTTCCCTAATTTCAACCCTTGCTTTTAATTCAAGGTCAACTGGATAAAGTCAAATATGCTCCCAGCTATGGTCAGAATGTTTGTATCCCTCTAAAATCCATATGTTGAAACCTAGTATCCAATATAATAGTAGTAAGGCATGGAGCCTCTTGAAAAGTGATTAAATCATGAGGACTCCTGCTTCACGAATGGAATTAGTGCCCTTATAAAAGTGGTTAAAGGGAAGGCCCTAGTCCCATCCACCCCTCCACCAAGTGAGAACACAGAAGTAGCCATTTTTGAAATAGAGAGCCCTCACCATATGTCAAGTCTGCTGGTGCCTTGGTCTTGGATTTTTCAGCCTCCAGAATTGTAAGCAATACACTTCTGTTATTTATAAAATAGTCTGCAGTATTTTTTACAGCAGTCTTAACAGACTAAGATACTTCCCAAACAAATCGATAAAATGTTCCTACTTCTTGGTAGCCAGGCTTCATCTTCCCTATGCCTACACTTCACCCACCAATCAGAGAATACCTGAGATTTCCCCACCTACCCTGCTTGCATTAAAGTCTCTTCCAAAAGCAGGTAATGGTGTCTGACTCTGCTATAACAAGCTCTGAATAGTTACTGTTCTAATTTGTTCCTTTGTGCTTTGTGCCTTTGTTCATTTCCACAGTTTTCTTGGAAATTACACCAACATATAATCGCACTGCTGTCACTATAGAACCCAGCCTTTGACCACATCTGGTACCCACAAAGTCCTCTTGTGTCTTCCTACTCATGGCTTGTTAAGTCCATATCAATTTAGTAAGTCAGCATTGAGTCTAAACTCCTTTCTTTGCATTGAGTTCCCTACTACTTAGTCTCAGTTTCAGTACCTCGGTTTTGCCATCAGTTTTCATTTTTGTTTTGACATCCTTGCTGGAATGAGATCATTCTTTGTCATCCAGTTTTGTTCTCATGCTTCCTTTTGTGTTGTACCATCTAAAAGTGTTGTTTGACATAAGAAGGAAAATCCCAGAGTAGATAACAAGCATAGAGACTATAACCTATTGCTTAGGCTGGCTTCATAGACTGGTGAGTTTGGGGTTTTCATTTGGACAAATTTTGCTGTGGATCACGAGTAAAACAAGATGAAATTTTCCTATAATCTTGATTTTTTTGTTGTTGGAAAAAGTTGGCTTTGATCCAGAGAGAGCATTCTCTCTGGTTTTCTACCTGCCAGGAGAGGAAAGATGTATAGATTGTAGGCTGTACTTTTGGAGGCAGCTTATCATCAGATTGAGTGAACAAAACACAAAAACCAAAATGTCACATTCCTGTTAACTGTTTCCAGGTCTCATCAGGCCATGAAGTTTAAATCCTCTCTTCCTCCAGGAAAAAAGATATTCTGATTTTTAAATATATATTCCTATAAACCTAGTCCTTACATGTTTTTCTTTAAATGGCATAACTCCACCAAAGATGGTTTTGATACTCAGTGATCACTCTGGGGAACACTGGCATAAAAACAATTATTCATTTGAGACATACCTTAGCAAAGGAAGGGAATTACATCAGCCCCAATGGACAGCATGTTTTTGACTGACGGGCATAAGCCCCTGCCTTAGTTCTGCTGCATAACAAAGTACCACAGACAGGGTAATTTTTGTAAAGGACAGAAATTTTTATATTTCATGAGGCTGGAAGTCCAAGAACATGGTGTCAGCATCTGATGAATGTCATACCATGGCTGAAGTGGAAAAGGTAGAAGTGAGCATGTGAAGCAGAGGGAGGCACCAGGGGCTGGACTCAATTTGTAAGAACTCACTCTTGTGATAATGAACCTATTCCTATGATAACAACCTTAATCATTCATACAGAAGGACTCTACCCTCATGAGCCAATCACCTGCTATTAGGTCCCACATCCCAACCCTGCTGCATTGGGGATTAAATTTCTAACCCATAAGCTTCTGGGAAACACATTCCAGCCTTCAAACAAAATTCTGAATAAAAAATTTCTTCACTAAATGATTCTTTGCTCGAAGATAATGAACATTTCATAAACTTAAACAATGAACTTTTTTTTTTTTTTTTTTTTTTTTTTTTTACTGAATCCTTTCTCTCATTTTCTTTGAGTTTCCTTCCCTACATCCAATTATCCTGCCTTCCCCTTATCTTTTCAATCTCTCTCCTTCCATCACCTCCTCCCTCTTCTTTGTCTTCTCTAGATCTCTCTCTCTTTTTTTTTTTTTTTTTTTTTGCCAATGACTCTTTTCTGACCCAAAATGCCAGTGGCTCTGAAGACCCATTTTTTCCATCAGCCAGGTATGCGGCCAACGTAGAATGTAAACCTTAGACCCAAGGTGTATTAAGGGCGATGATAAGAATTTCCAGAAACCGAGATGAGACCAACAATTATTTATAGAAGAACCTAGAACTATTTTGATGCATATAATCTACAGTTACACAACCTACCTCTCTTGTGCACATGTTGATCAGAAACTTGGATGTGAGATTCTAGATAACAAAAGCCAGTTAAACTGACCGAGGTCCCTGAAGGGACCTACAGGAACTTTTTTTATCCATGAAAAAAAGGCCCCCCAATTGGTCAAAGTCTTTCTTTTTATTTATTTATTTATTTTGAGATGGAGTCTCACTCTGTCGCCCAGGCTGGAGTGCAGTGGCACAATCTCAGCTCACTGCAACCTCCGCTCCCTGGGTTCAAGTGATTCTTTTGCCTCAGCCTCCGGAGTAGCTGGGATTATAGGCGCCTGTCACCATGCCCGGTCAGTCTTTCAAAAGCTGTACTTGAAACCTTCCATTACTAATTCGTTGGACCATAAATGAATCATGAAAACAGGAAAAAAAGATGAAACTATTTCTTTTTTAGGATAGACTAGAAGATACCTCCCAATGACATTCAATAATTAAAGAAGGTACTGATATAACAGCAGCCTTTTCATATAATTTTGTCCTTGAAGTTAAATGGGAAATTGATTATCTAATTCTAAAAAAACTAAGTAGAGTGGAAAATAGTCCATTTACCCGAACTGCAACACCTGGCAGAACATTTTGAAACGACTTTAAAACAAAAAGAAGTCATGATCCAAGGTAGACGGGTGGCCCTGCAGACCAAAAAGCTGCAGAATTAATTCTTCTAATAAAGAAACCAAATAGATGAAGACATTTATTTATTCAAGTCTTTAGGTCCATCTGCAAAATTGTTATTCTTCTAAGCGGTACCTAACCCAAATACCACCCTGTCATCAATTTCACATAAAGCCACCTGCTTCATTGTAATGTTTCTTTACCCTGCCTTTTTCCGTGTGCCTCTAGATCAGAAGTTAATACCTTTATGCCTATACCTGGGGAAGACAACAGTATACCCTAGCAGTCATTCCCCAGGGGGTCACTGAAGTTCCCTCCTGTTTTTCTCACACCCTCACTCAAGATTTAAAAGATAGATTTCTGCTGTGATTCAGTTTTGATACAGTATGTAGAAGATTTCCTACTTTATTTAGAGAATAAGAAAACCTTTAAAAACATCTATGCTTGCTCTTAGCAATGGCAGAAAGTGACAAAAAGTTTCAAAATCTACATTACAATTTTGCTGAAATACTGTGAATTAGGAAATAACCTACCTAAGGAGAGAAAGCCACTCTCTGATAACAAACTAAAGACTATGTAGGCTTATCTTAGATTCATTACAAAATGAAAGTTGGGAGTATTTCTAGGTTTAACTGAATATTGCAGACAATGGGAGCAAATTATTCTGAGATTATAATAACTCTTTATAACTTGGCAAAGTCCTCAATAAGAAACCAAAGTTCTGCGGGGGCCCAAATGTGAACAAGTCTTCTGAAACCTGAAAAAGACTCTTCAACAACCTCCTTCCTTGGTATCACTAACTACGCATGAGTGACCTGGACAAACCATGGAATTTTAACTAAACTTTATGGAGATCATCAAAAACCTATCACTTACTATATCCTCACCCTTGACCTGTGGGAAAGGCTTATACCTTTTGTCTTAGGGTAATAGCTGACACTGACTAACAATGTTTCTGCTAAACTATGCCTAAGTTCCCTGTTTGACCTTATGGCCCTACATGCAGTATTGACATTACTACTGATTGAAACACAAACTTTTTCAGCCAGTTTATTAATCCCTTGAGATTATGTTATTCTCTCTCTCCCATTACTATTAATCACTGGAGTACCCTGAGTCTTGCTGTTTTCTTGCTCGTAGCAGAATAAGGAGAGCTTTGTGATTGTGATATCCTAAATAGGAAAATTTCTCTACTTCGCTCAGAATTACTAGAGACTACTATTCAGTTTTAAATGCTTCTGCACAACCACTCTCATTAGATGATCACAAGGATGATATAACGACAAAAAGGTCAAGAAAGTCTTGCAGTACAGTTGACTATAGAGATGACTGAACAGTCCATGTATGGTGAAAATCTAGGGATGCAGCCTTCCCTGAATTCACCAATCTCTCTCAAGTTAGAGAGTGACCAAAAAGCGGGTATTGAGTGGATGAATATACAGACAATGGCCAGATCATATATGACAATAGAACTTTCACCTGTAAACTCTGCAGCAACCAGCAAGGGTAGTCAATCAATATGCCTTCAGGACAGTCAGGACTCAGTCAATGACTGCCAGCTTCCCTAATTTCTGCCACTGCTTTCAACTCAGGACCAACTCGAAAAAGTCAATTAAGTTCCCCAAACCAATCACAAAACATAACCCAGTTTAGTTTAGCTCATTTCCACTTTTTATCTGCCAAAAATCTCCATGTGCACATACTGGAAATCTTTTCTTTTTTCATTGCAAAGTTTCCTGAAACCCCTCCTTGCTTTTAAGTTTCTGCCAAATGAAGCCATAGTTTGTGTGGTAGCACAGACTGGTCCTAAGTACCACTGAGATACACTTTTTAGTTTTGAGAAGAAACAACTAGGCATGAGACAGGAATCAGTAATGGATACTTTTCAACAATCAATGAATTAACCTTGTGACTCCTTAACTTTTATTTCTTCCAGACTTCAAGCTCTTAAGCTACCTGCATCCACAGAAGATACAAAAACATCTTTTCTCCCTCCTTTGTGTGTTCCATATTACTATCAACAAGCTTGCTTATTCAGTCCAAATCGAAGCCCTTCATATATTTTTATGAGGCAAGCCAGATTTTACTAATTTTATTTTTTACGGAAGATAAAACAGACACAGAGGGTTAATGCAAATAATGTTCTGATGCGGGGTTTAACACACTACTATGTCAAAGAGCTCTAAGTTATACTTTTTTTAAAAAAAAGTTTTTGTTGATACATAATAATTGTACATATTGTACATATTTATGGCGTACATGTAATATTTTGATACATGATGCATGTGTAATAATTAAATCAGGATATTTGGAATATCCATCACCTCGAACATTTACCATTTCTGTGTGTTGGGAATATTTAAAATCTTCTAGCTATTTGGAAGTTTACAATATATTTTTGCTAACTATAGTAGTCACACTGTGCTATCAAACACTAGAATTTATTTTGTCATCTAACTGTTTGTTTGTGCCCATTACCCAAACTCTCTTCATTCCCCTACTCCACACTTTCCAACCTATGATAACTATCGCTGTACTCTCTACCTCATGAAATCAATATTTTTAGCCCCACATATGAATGAGAACATGTCATATTTGTGTTTTTGTGCCTAGCTTATTTTGCTTAACATAATGACCTCCACTTTCATCCATGTTACTAGAAATGACAGGATTTCATTATTTTCTATGGCTGAACAGTATTCCATTGGGTATATATACACCAAATTTTCTTTATCTGTTAATCTGCTGGTGGATACTCAGGTTGATGCCATATCTTGGCTATTAATAGCACTGCAAAAATATGGGAGTGCATGTATTTCTTTGATATACTGGTTGCCTTTCCTGTGGATAAATACCTAGTGATGGTATTGCTGGATCGTGTGGTAGTTATATTTTAAGTTTTTTGAAAAATCTGCCGGGTGCAGTGGCTCACGCCTGTAATCCAAGCACTTTGGGAGGGCGAGACGGGCAGATCACCTGAGGTCGTGAAACCTCGTCTCTACTAAAAATACAAAAATTAGCTGGGTGTGGTGGTGGGCACCTGTAATCCCAGCTGCTTGGGAGGCTGAGGCAGGAGAATCGCTTGAACCCAGTAGGCGGAAGCTGCAGTGAGCCAAGATCGTGCCACTGCACTCCAGCCTGGGCAACAGAGTGAGATTCTGAAAAAAAAAAAAAAAAAAAAAAAAAATTTTCTGAAAAATCTCCATGCTGTTTTCCCTAATGGCTTTACTACTTTATATTCCCACCAACAGTATGTAACAGTTTCCTTTTGCCTGCATCCTGGCCATCATTTACTATTTTTTGTCTTTTTGATAATAACCATTCCAACCAGAGTAAGATGAGATTTCACTGTAGCTTTATTTTGTATTTCCCTGATGTTAGTGATGTTGGGCCTTTTTTCATATACCTATTGACCACCTGTATGTCTTCTTTTGATAAATGTCTATTTAGATCCTTTGCCCTAATTGCATTATTTGTTTTCTGCTGTCGAGCTGTTTGAGTTCTAGGTATATTCTGATTATTGTTCCTTGTCAGATGAGTAGTTTGAAAATATTTTCTTACATTATACAGAGTATCTCTTCACTCTGTTGACTGTTTCCTTAGACATGCAGAAGCTGTTAGTTTATTGTGGCCATATTTGTTTATTTTTGTTTGTGCTGTCTATACCTTTGAAGTCTTAGTCATAAAATCTTCATCTAGACCAATGTTCTGAAGCATTTCACCTTTATTTCCTTCTATTAGTTTTATAGTTTTGGGTCTCACATTTAAGTCTTTAATCCATTGTGCTGACTTTTATCCATGGAGAGAGACTAGAGTCTGGTTTCATTTTTTTGCATGCAGATATCCAGTTTTCCAAGCACTATTTATTGAAGAGGGTGTCCATTCCCCAGTGTATGTTTTTTTTTTTTTTTCATTTTTGATACAGAGCCTTGCTCTCTTGTCCAGACTGGAGTGCAGTGGTGCAATCTCAGCTCACTACAACCTCTGCCTCCTGGGTTCAAGAAATTCTCCTGCCTCAGCCTCCCAAGTAGCTGGGATTATAGGCACCCACCACCATGCCCAGCTAATTTTTGTATTTTTTAGTAGAGACAGGGTTTCACCATGTTGGTCAGGCTGGTCTCAAACTCCCGACCTCAGGTGATCCACCTGCCTCGGCCTCCCAAAGTGCTGGGATTACAGATGTGAGCCACCGTGCTCACCCCACCCCCATGTATGTTCTTAATGCCTTTGTCAAAAACTAGTTGGCTGTAAAATATGGCATGATTTCTGAGTACTCTGTTCAGTTCCATTGGTTGATGTGTTTGTTTTTATACCAATACCATGCAGTTTGGTTATAATAGCTTTGCAGTATATTTAAAAATCAGGTAGGCTGGGCACGGTGGCTCACGCCTGTAATCCCAGCATTTTGGGAGGCTGAGGCGGGTGGATCACGAGGTCAGGAAATCGAGGCCATCCTGCCTAACACAGTGAAACCCCGTCTCTACTAAAAAAATACAAAAAAATTAGCCGGGTGTGGTGGTGGGCACCTGTAGCCCCAGCTACTCAGGAGGCTGAGGCAGGAGAATGGCATGAACCCAGGAGACGGAGCTTGCAGTGAGCTGAGATCACACCACTGCACTCCAGCCTGGGCGACAGAGCGAGACTCTGTCTCAAAAAAAAGAAAAATCAGGTAATATGCCTGTGGCTTTGCTCCTTCTGTTCAGTAGTGCTTTCGTTGTTTGGGGTCATTAGTGGTTCCATTTAAGTTATAGGATTTTTTTTCTATGTTTATAAAGAATGTCATTGCTATTTTAATGAGGATTGCATTGAATCTGTAGAGTACTTTGGGTAGTATGGTCATTTTAAGAATATTAATACTTCTGATCTATAAATATGGAATATCTTTCAATTTGTTAGTGCCCACCACTTCAGTTTATTTTATAAGTTTTTTTCTAGTTTTCCTTGTAGAGGTCTTTCACCTCCTTGGTTAAATTTATTCCTAGCTATTTCATTTTTTGTAGCTATTTTAAATGGGATTACTTCCTTTATTTCTTTTTCAGCTACTTTGTTCCTGATGTGTATAAAAACTGCCAGTTTTGTATGTTGATTTTTTTTTTATTTTGCAAAATTACTTAATGTGTGTATCAGTTCTGAGTTTCTTGGTGTAGTCTTCACATTTTTCTCGATATAAGATCATGTCTGCAAAGGGAGACAATATGACTTATTTTTTTCCAATTTGGAAGGCTTTCATTATTTTCTCTTGCCTGATTGTTCAGGTTAAGAATTCTACAACTATACAGAAAAAGACTGGTGAAAGTAGGCTTGTTTGTATTTTTCCAGTTGTTAAAGGAAAGGCTTTCAGCTTTTCCATATTAAGAATAAAGTTATTCTAGTATATTGTCGAAAATCTTGATTATCATTTTTATTTCATTTATCAAATTCTTTAGTCTCAGGATTTGTGGTTGGTTCTTTTTTATGATAACTATCTCTTTGTTGAACATGTAATTGAGGTCATGAACTGAATTTATGAATTGTTTGTATTGCTAATCTGTGTTGTCTTACTGAGCCTCTTTAATATTATTATTTTAATTTTTTCGGGCATTTTATTTGTTTTTTTTTCCACTGGAATCTGTTGCTAGAAAATTATTGTGTTGCTTTGGAAATGTCATGTTTCCTCGCTTTTTTATATTTATTGTGTCCTTATATTGATATCTGTGCCTCTGATAATTTCTTCCAATTTTATTCCTTGGTTTTCATAAGGAAATACTTTTTCCTATAGATATATCTATAGTATTGGTTGAGTAGGGCACTTTGGCTTTGATTCTGGTTGAGTGCAGTGGTGTATTCATGTATGATTTCTTCAGCTGTAATCAGTGTCAGTGGTGCCTTCGAGTTCCTCAGTGGCTTAGACAGGTGTTGTTAGTGAAGTCTATGGTGAAGCTTTGCTAGAAGTGGCGTCACCATGCAGGCTGGTGCTCATGCTTCAGTAGTTGCAGCAGTGGACCAACTTTGCTGCTCCTTGGGCCACCAGACGGTGTATGTAGGCACCAGTGGTAGCAAGTCAGGGAAGGCTGATCCTTGGGCTTTTATGTAGCTTGCTCAGGTAATGGCAGTAGTAGCAATGGGACTGCTGGATGCACAGTTCTATAAGACCTTGGGTGATATGTGTGGTATTGTCAATGATAATTGTGTCAATAAGCCAAAGCTTTATCCTCCTGGTGATATGCACTAGTGCCAATCATAGCAATGGCAAACTGGGTGGGCCAGTCTCCAGGACCCCAAATGATGTGTACAGGTGAGTGCCAGCAGTGATGGTGGCAGCATGGTCAAGAGATCTGTCCTCAGGCTCCAGAGGAAATGCATTGATGCTCGCAGGGTTGGGCAGGATGAATTAGCCCCAGACCCCCAGATGATGTGTGGGAGCACTGGCAGATTGGATGGGCCCCTCTTTAGACTCCCTGGAAATGTGCACAGTCACTGGTGATGTAGGCAGAGCAAGGTGATCCCCGGGCCCCCATTGACACATGGGCACTGGCAGGTGCAGCACCAGGTGGGATGGGCCTATCCTCAAACTCACTGATGATGCACATGGATCTGTATTGTGGTGGGTAGGGCAGGTCAGTCTCCAGGCCCCTGAATAGTGTGCTCAGACCCAGAGACATATTGGCTCAACCTGTTGTTAGGTTTTCTGATAGTTCCTGTGCATCAGTGGTGACAGGTTAAGGAGGTCCTTAGTTATACTCCTGTTACCTGAAACTATAGAATTATTTTTATTATGTCCACCATTCCCTGTCAAGGCAAAAGTCTTGCTAAACGTTTTGCTGTGTCACAATATATGAGGATTTTAAAGTAAAAGCCAAACCAAAAAGAAAAAAAAAAAAAAGAGGAACAAACTAACAAAAACTAATACAACTTCTGAACAATTATATTAAATATTATCAGGTACTTATTTCCTGTTTGGCACCAAAATGTTGCAATATATTTTTGAGTATTGAATGCATGCTTATTAATGGTAGGTCATCCTGCTGTTCTTAGTTTATTGATTTTTGATATCCACTCATTAGTGTTTATGTCATTGTCTATTTCAGTAATTATCTGATGTTTTATTAATACAGATTATGTATTTGTTAAATCTCCAATTATCTATCAATGATGCACAGATTTATTAGGGAGAGAGATTTAGTTTTCAGAATTGGACTGGTATCATCTACTGATACAAAATATATTTTCCTTTTTTTATGCATCATCTAATTTGGGTTAGCAGCTCTTACCCAAGGCATTGGAGAATTAGTCTCCCTCTAATTGCACTGGGTGATTGGCACCAAGGTTCCTATCAGCCCAGGATACTGCTAAGTAGCGTTTCTTCTTGTCCACCACTTCCTGCTTTTATGAAGATATGATATTTTCTGTATTGTTTATTTGTTTTTAGAGATTGTAACATCATGGCTTACTCTCTCACTCTGAATGACAAGTTTTAATTGTGAAGTTATTGGAATCTTCTTTTTTATGCATATGCCTATGAGGTTATTAAAATTTGCATGTCAAACGTTACTGCTGGCTGAACCTCATTAGTGATCATTTTGCAGGAATCATTGCTTAACATAATTTCATGCTGAACAGTGAACATATGCAGAACTGAGGTTCATTTCTCAACAATGAGCTACATGCTTTAATCTTCATAATCATATATAATATGCCCTTAGCCATACATTTATTAAATATTATTCTCCCTACTTGTTGCAATTTTTTTCTATTAGGCACTGGGGAGGATATAAAATGGTATTAAACACTTTGTAAGGACTTTATAATAAAATAATGGAAAATATGTGTTCAGAAATTACTATAATTCAAAGCAGCACATGTTATTGTATAGGAGCACTATTATCATTAAGTTCTCTGAAGTTCCAGGAAAAGAGAGGTCATATATTTATGTAGCATACAAACTGGATTGCACTTCAAAAGATAAATGAGATTTTGAGGATCACAGAGAATATTATAAGTGGATACAATGGCATTAGTTAGAGCTGGTAAAGCCCAAGAGATGTCCAGAGCGATGGAAGTCACTCATTTAGTTGCAGGGTAGTTTATACATAGAAAGATGACATGAGAGTGTGTTTCTAAAACAGAAAGGAAGAGGAAAAAGGAACTTCAGTCATTTACTGAGGAATTTTAACTTTTTGAGTAGGCAAAAAATCGGTATAATGTGATATTACATTAGAAAGGTTAATCTGTTGGCTACTGAAGAGGTGGATTATGAGGGGATGTCATGAGAATGGAGCAAGTGAGTCCGAGTTAGGAGAAGGTATGATAGTTAAATGGTATTATATTTCTCTCTTATTTTGTACCTCTAATCTATCTACTGATATCATACACTTTCATATATTATCATTTTGAATGTAGTCATTAGAAAACCAGACCAACCAGGTAATAGAAATAAGAAAGGAAAAAAAATAGGTATGCAATACTTTGAAAAAAACCCTAAAAATTATTTGAGTTGACAGATTATATGTAAAATAAAATGTACAAAAGAATGTTGATTTTTGACTTCCACATATTTTGATCTTAGATATCTTGGAGAAGTATGGCAGAAATAGAAAAGTCAGATAAAGTGTAGTTGGAAGGAAAAAGAAATCAATTAAATTAACATTTAATGAAACTGAGTACCTTAAGATATCTACACCAATTTGTGTAACTAGAATTATGATTAGAATCTAGGTGATGAGAAGCATTATTAATAAGACTTGGAAGTCTTCATTATATAGCTTAACATTGAATGTATGAGACTATATTAAATTACTTAGTGATAGACACGCAAATTTACTCATACATTTTCTCCTAAGCTCCAAATACAAGTCTGCACATTGAAATAATATCTCATTCATTTGAACTACTCAAATAAGAATTTCTGATAATTTGAAAGCAGCTATACCATCTGTAAAAAATAGAACTTGCCAAGTAAAGCCATAAGATAATCAAATTTGTAGATTGGGGAAAGAAATAATAAGCTACTCAGGAGAACAAATTGTTTTCAAATATTCAAATTTGTTAGAGGAAAGCAGTCATTAAAAGAAAGAATTGTGTATCTTCTTCAATACATTACAACCTCTCAGAGTTCAAGAACAACTTTTTATATAGATATATGTGACATACCAATTGTAATACACTGAGTAAAATATGAATTGGCTGAATAAACGATTTACTATGCTATTCAAATACTCCTTCCAACATATTCAAAAGAGCGAAAACTGTGAAGTCCATCAGATGTGAATTGGAGCACTGGCTATGGCACTTAGCAGATGTGTGATTTTGGAAAAAAAAATTACTGTTAAGCACAGTTATAATAACAGCTGTTTCTTGGGTTCATAATGAGTAATAAAATAACACATCTATAAAAGTAATAAAATATGTAAAATTAAGGCAAAACCCTCTCTTTGATAATACATACTGATCAAAGCTCACTGTTCCCTTCACTCTATCGTCATTTTACTTCTAAAGAGGATGTAGGTAGCTATGTATTGATTGGGTTAAAATATACTGATTAAGTCATAGTGCAATTTAGTAGACCTCTTATTATTCTGAAAAAGGCAGATAATTTGGTGCCCATACGAGAATATTTTCTGGCATATTTTCTCTTTTTAATGAGAGTCTGGAGAACATAGGTGTAGAGGTATTGCTGCTTTGAGATCTGTACCTCCATAAGGTCACCTGGGATAGGGGTAAAGGGCAACTCTAGTCCAGGTATTGGCAGAAAAACTTTTCTCTTGTAAGCTACGCTGTTTTGAGTTGGCTTCTTGCTGACTGGATGCTCTGTTCTATCAATTTTTTTTTTTTTTTTTTTTTTTTTTTTTGCTTTTCTTGAGTTGGTTTCTTACTGACTAAATCATCTTTCTGCACTGCTCATTTCTGCCACTGGAATTGCAATAGTTTAGCTGAATATTTCTGTGATCTGAGGGAAGGAAGGTTTGTAACAGACTGCTCTGCCACTTTTAGTTCCAGGCCTGCATCTAGTCTGAGCAAAAACAGTTCTTTTAATTGTTCATATAAGAGACCATATTAGCATTTTTGGCTACACTTCAAAGTAGTATAAAATTATAAGGAGGTAGAATGGAGAGGTTACCATGACATTACTAAGCCAGGAGTTTGAGATTTTTACCTTCCAATCTTTGTATATTTGTATATTCCAATCTTTGTATGTTTAAATATTCATTGGTTCTCTTTACAATAAAGTAGTTCATTACTTTAGTTTAGGTAATGATGTATATGCAAAACCAAATATTATACCATCCATATCTAGTAGGTATCCATAATTTATCTATAATATTTGTACTCCAAAAATATTTATTGAGTATCTTCTCCTCATAAGTCAAAATGCTTAGAATTTTGAAGAATTCCAAAAGGAATTATATATACATTACCTTTATGAAACTTTCAGTGTGATGTGGAAGAAAAGTTATATAAATAATTCAACAAGATAAGGGAGAATAATATTTTAAAATTTGATAATGGTGATGACATTAACATAGAATAGGTGCCATAGCTTCTTGATATTTAACATGAAAAATAATTAAGTTGTAAACACAAAGTTTGAGATAAAGCCACTATAAGCAGGTAGAGATACTTACTAACTAATTGGAAATGCAAGGCTAAATTTGCAAGACAGCAAAGTGTTAGAGTGGAGCAAGATGAAAAGTATATGACATTAAAGACAGTAAACAAACAAATCTGTGAAAGGAAGAGTAGAAAGTGGATAGGAGTGTAATAAACATTTCCAACAAACTGTCAGATTATTTAGCATTCATTCTTTTAAAAATATCTACTGATTCCTTAGCATCCATTTCTTTTTTATTTATTTATTTATTTATTATTATTATAGCTTAGGTTTTAGGGTACATGTGTGCAATGTGTTGGTTAGTTACATATGTATACATGTGCCATGCTGGTGCGCTGCACCCACTAACTCGTCATCTAGCATTAGGTATATCTCCCAATGCTATCCTTCCCCCCTTCCCCCACCCCACCCCACAACAGTCCCCAGAGTGTGATGTTCCCCTTCCTGTGTCCATGTGTTCTCATTGTTCATTTCCCACCTATGAGTGAGAATATGCGGTGTTTGGTTTTTTGTTCTTGCGATAGTTTACTGAGAATGATGATTTCCAATTTCATCCATGTCCCTAAAAAGACATGAACTCATCATTTTTTATGGCTGCATAGTATTCCATGGTGTATATGTGCCACATTTGCTTAATCCAGTCTATCATTGTTGGACATTTGGGTTGGTTCCAAGTCTTTGCTATTGTGAATAATGCCGCAATAAACATACGTGTGCATGTGTCTTTATAGCAGCATGATTTACAGTCCTTTGGGCATATGCCCAGTAATCAGATGGCTGGGTCAAATGGTATTTCTAGTTCTAGATCCCTGAGGAATCGCGACACTGACTTCCACAATGGTTGAACTAGTTTACAGTCCCATCAACAGTGTAAAAGTGTTCCTATTTCTCCACATCCTCTCCAGCACCTGTTGTTTCCTGACTTTTTAATGATTGCCATTCTAACTGGTGTGAGATGGTATCTCATTGTGGTTTTGATTTGCATTTCTCTGATGGCCAGTGATGGTGAGCATTTTTTCATGTGTTTTTTGGCTGCATAAATGTCTTCTTTTAAGAAGTGTCTGTTCATGTCCTTCGCCCACTTTTTGATGGGGTTGTTTGTTTTTTTCTTGTAAATTTGTTGGAGTTCATTGTAGATTCTGGATATTAGCCCTTTGTCAGATGAGTAGGTTGTGAAAATTTTCTCCCATTTTGTAGGTTGCCTGTTCACTCTGATGGTAGTTTCTTTTGCTGTGCAGAAGCTCTTTAGTTTAATTAGATCCCATTTGTCAATTTTGGCTTTTGTTGCCATTGCTTTTGGCGTTTTAGACATGAAGTCCTTGCCCATGCCTATGTCCTGAATGGTAATGCCTAGGTTTTCTTCTAGAGTTTTTATGGTTTCAGGTCTAACGTTTAAGTCTTTAATCCATCTTGAATTGATTTTTCTATAAGGTGTAAGGAAGGGATCCAGTTTCAGCTTTCTACATATGGCTAGCCGGTTTTCCCAGCACCATTTATTAAATAGGAATCCTTTCCCTATTGCTTGTTTTTGTCAGGTTTGTCAAAGATCAGATAGTTGTAGATATGTGGCGTTATTTCTGACGGCTCTGTTCTGTTCCATTGATCTATATCTCTGTTTTGGTACCACTACCATGCTGTTTTGGTTACTGTAGCCTTGTAGTATAGTTTGAAGTCAGGTAGTGTGATGCCTCCAGCTTTGTTCTTTTGGTTTAGGATTGACTTGGTGATGCGGGCTCTTTTTTGGTTCCATATGAACTTTAAAGTAGTTTTTCCAATTCTGTGAAGAAAGTCATTGGTAGCTTGATGGGGATGGCATTGAATCTGTAAATTACCTTGGGCAGTATGGCCATTTTCATGATATTGATTCTTCCTACCCATGAGCATGGAATGTTCTTCCATTTGTTTGTATCCTCTTTTATTTCATTGAGCAGTGGTTTGTAGTTCTCCTTGAAGAGTTCCTTCACATCCCTTGTAAGTTGAATTCCTAGATATTTTATTCTCTTTGAAGCAATTGTGAATAGGAGTTCACTCATGATTTGGCTCTCTCTTTGTCTGTTGTTGGTGTATAAGAATGCTTGTGATTTTTGTACATTGATTTTGTATCCTGAGACTTTGCTGAAGTTGCTTATCAGCTTAAGGAGATTTTGAGCTGAGACAATGGGGTTTTCTAGATATACAATCATGTCATTTGCAAACCGGGACAATTTGACTTCCTCTTTTCCTAATTGAATACCCATTATTTCCTTCTCCTGCCTAATCGCCCTGGCCAGAACTTCCAACACTATGTTGAATAGGAGTGGTGAGAGAGGGCATCCTTGTCTTGTGCCAGTATTCAAAGGGAATGCTTCCAGTTTTTGCCCATTCAGTATGATATTGGCAGTGGGTTTGTCATAGATAGCTCTTATTATTTTGAGATACAACCCATCAATACCTAATTTATTGAGAGTTTTTAGCATGAAGCATTGTTGAATTTTGTCAAAGGACTTTTCTGCATCTATTGAGATAATCATGTGGTTTTTGTCTTTGGTTCTGTTTATATGCTGGATTACATTTATTGATTTGCGTTTATTGAACCAGCCTTGCATCCCAGGGATGAAGCCCACTTGATCATGGTGGATAAGCTTTTTGATGTGCTGCTGGATTCGGTTTGCCAGTATTTTGTTGAGGATTTTTGCATCAATGTTCATCATGGATATTGGTCTAAAATTCTCTTTTTTGGTTGTGTCTCTGCCCGGCTTTGGTATCAGGATGATGCTGGCCTCATAAAATGAGTTAGGGAGGATTCCCTCTTTTTCTATTGATTGGAATAGTTTCAGAAGGAATGGTACCAGTTCCTCCTTGTACCTCTGGTAGAATTCGGCTGTGAATCCATCTGGTCCTGGACTCTTTTTGGTTGGTAAGCTATTGATTATTGCCACAATTTCAGCTCCTGTTATTGGTCTACTCAGAGATTCAACTTCCTGGTTTAGTCTTAGGAGAGTGTATGTGTCGAGGAATTTATCCATTTCTTCTAGATTTTCTAGTTTATTTTCATAGAGGTGTTTGTAGTATTCTCTGATGGTAGTTTGTATTTCTGTGGGATCGGTGGTGATATCCCCTTTATCACTTTTTATTGCATCTGTTTGATTCTTCTCTCTTTTTTTCTTTATTAGTCTTGCTAGCAGTCTATCAATTTTGTTGATCCTTTCAAAAAACCAGCTCCTGGATTCGTTAATTTTTTGAAGGGTTTTTTTGTGTCTCTATTTCCTTCAGTTCTGCTCTGATTTTAGTTATTTCTTGCCTTCTGCTAGCTTTTGAATGTGTTTGCTCTTGCTTTTCTAGTTCTTTTAATTGTGATGTTAGGGTGTCAATTTTGGATCTTTCCTGCTTTCTCTTGTGGGCATTTAGTGCTATAAATTTCCCTCTACACACTGCTTTGAATGCATCCCAGAGATTCTGGTATGTTGTGTCTTGGTTCTCGTTGGTTTCAAAGAACATCTTTATTTCTGCCTTCATTTCGTTATGTACCCAGTAGTCATTCAGGAGCAGGTTGTTCAGTTTCCATGTAGTTGAGCGGTTTTGAGTGAGATTCTTAATCCTGAGTTCTAGCTGGATTTCACTGTAATCTGAGAGATAGTTTGTTATAATTTCTGTTCTTTTACATTTGCTGAGGAGAGCTTTACTTCCAACTATGTGGTCAATTTTGGAATAGGTGTTGTGTGGTGCTGAAAAAAACGTATATTCTGTTGATTTGGGGTGGAGAGTTCTGTAGATGTCTATTAGGTCCGCTTGGTGCAGAGCTGAGTTCAATTCCTGGGTATCCTTGTTGACTTTCTGTCTCATTGATCTGTCTAATGTTGAGAGTGGGGTGTTAAAGTCTCCCATTATTAATGTGTGGGAGTCTAAGTCTCTTTGAAGGTCACTCAGGACTTGCTTTATGAATCTGGGTGCTCCTGTATTGGGTGAATATATGTTTAGGATAGTTAGCTCTTCTTGTTGAATTGATCCCTTTACCATTATGTAATGGCCTTCTTTGTCTCTTTTGATCTTTGTTGGTTTAAAGTCTGTTTTATCAGAGACTAGGATTGCAACCCCTGCATTTTTTTGCTTTCCATTTGCTTGGTAGATCTTCCTCCATCCCTTTATTTTGAGCCTATGTGTGTCTCTGCACGTGAGATGTGTTTCCTGAATACAGCACACTGATGGGTCTTGACTCTTTATCCAATTTGCCAGTCTGTGTCTTTTAATTGGAGCATTTAGTCCATTTACATTTAAAGTTAATATTGTTATGTGTGAATTTGATCCTTTCATTATGATGTTAGGTGGTTATTTTGCTCGTTAGTTGATGCAGTCTCTTCCTAGTCTCGATGGTCTTTACATTTTGGCATGATTTTGCAGCTGCTGTTACCAGTTGTTCCTTTCCATGTTTAGTGCTTCCTTCAGGAGCTCTTTTAGGGCAGGCCTGGTGGTGACAAAATCTCTCAGCATTTGCTTGTCTGTAAAGTATTTTATTTCTCCTTCACTTATAAAGCTTAGTTTGGCTGGATATGAAATTCTGGGTTGAAAATTCTTTTCTTTAAGAATGTTGAATATTGGCCCCCACTCTCTTCTGGCTTGTAGAGTTTCTGCCAAGAGATCTGCTGTTAGTCTGATGGGCTTCCCTTTGAGGGTAACCCGACCTTTCTCTCTGGCTGCCCTTAACATTTTTTCCTTCATTTAAACTTTGGTGAATCTGACAATTATGTGTCTTGGAGTTGCTCTTCTCGAGGAGTATCTTTGTAGCATTCTCTGTATTTCCTGAATCTGAATGTTGGCCTGCCTTGCTAGATTGGGGAAGTTCTGGATAATATCCTGCAGAGTGTTTTCCAACTTGGTTCCATTCTCCCCGTCACTTTCAGGTACACCAATCAGACATAGATTTGGTCTTTTCACATAGTCCCATATTTCTTGGAGGCTTTGCTCATTTCTTTTTATTCTTTTTTCTCTAAACTTCCCTTCTCGCTTCATTTCATTGATTTCATCTTCCATCGCTAATACCCTTTCTTCCATTTGATCGCATCAGCTCCTGAGGCTTCTGCATTCTTCACGTAGTTCTCGTGCCTTGGTTTTCAGCCCCATCAGCTCCTTTAAGCACTTCTCCGTATTGGTTATTCTAGTTATACATTCTTCTAAATTTTTTTCAAAGTTTTCAATTTCTTTGCCTTTGGTTTGAATATCTTCCCGTAGCTCAGAGTAATTTGATTGTCTGAAGCCTTCTTCTCTCAGCTCGTCAAAGTCATTCTCCGTCCATCTTTGTTCCGTTGCTGGTGAGGAACTGCGTTCCTTTGGAGGAGGAGAGACGCTCTGCTTTTTAGAGTTTCCAGTTTTTCTGCTCTATTTTTTTCCCATCTTTGTGGTTTTATCTACTTTTGGTCTTTGATGATGGTGATGTACAGATGGGTTTTTGGTGTGGATGTCCTTTCTGTTAGTTAGTTTTCCTGCTAACAGACAGGACCCTCAGCTGCAGGTCTGTTGTAGTTCCTGGCCGGCCGTGTGAGGTGTCAGTCTGCCCCTGCTGGGGGGTGCCTCCCAGTTAGGCTGCTCGGGGTTCAGGGGTCAGGGACCCACTTGAGGAGGCAGTCTGCCCATTCTCAGATCTCTAGCTATGTGCTGGGAGAACCACTGCTCTCTTCAAAGCTGTCATACAGGGACATTTAAGTCTGCAGAGGTTACTGCTGTCTTTTTGTTTGTCTGTGCCCTGCCCCCAGAGGTGGAGCCTACAGAGGCAGGCAGGCCTCCTTGAGCTGTGGTGGGCTCCACCCAGTTCGAGCTTCCTGGCTGCTTTTTTTACCCAAGCAAGCCTGGGCAATGGCGGGCGCCCCTCCCCCAGCCTTGCTGCTTCCTTGCAGTTTGATCTCAGACTCCTGTGCTAGCAATCAGCGAGACTCCGTGGGCGTAGGACCCTCTGAACAAGGTGTGGGATATAATCTCCTGGTGCGCCGTTTTTTAAGCCTGTTGGAAAAGTGCAGTATTCAGGTGGGAGTGACCCGATTTTCCAGGTGCCGTCTGTCACCCCTTTCTTTGACTAGGAAAGGGAACTCCCTTACCCCTTGCGCTTCCCGAGTGAGGCAATGCCTCGCCCTTCTTCAGCTCGCGCATGGTGCGTGCACCCACTGACCTGCGCCCACTGTCTGGCACTCCCTAGTGAGATGAACCCGGTACCTCAGATGGAAATGCAGAAATCACCCGTCTTCTGCGTCGCTCATGCTGGGAGCTGTAGACCGGAGCTGTTCCTATTCGGCCATCTTGGCTCCTCCACATCCATTTCTTTAAAGTATATTTATTGAGCATCTACTGTGTATCTCAGCTACTGTGGGACTCTGCAGTGAACAAAGTAGTCTAAAAATCTCTGTCCACTTGGAGCTTATAGTTTAATAGATGACACAAAACCAAGCAAATTTTTAAATATACATAATACATTATGTGGAGATAAGAATATTGAAAAATGAAGACATGTAATAGGATGGAAGGCATTGAAATTGGAGAAGAGAATTTCTAGTTTATATAGAAGGTTACTGAAAAAAGTCTAAAACTGGCATGACACTGGAATGATAGGCACATGATGGAGAGTTGCTTTTCCTTTTTTTTGCTGAACTTAGTCTTGTAAGTTTTCTCTTTCTTCAATAAAACACATTTCTTAATCCATGAACTGTGATGTGGAATCTGTGTTACTCTCTGTGATAGAAAAGAATATAGCAGATTCTTTGAAAAAGTCTTCAATATTCTCCTCTCTGTATCTATGTATCTTCAAAATGTGATTTTGCAGGAGTCCCATAAAGCTGTGGAGTATTTTCCCCAATTCTTAATTCTGAGCTTGCTTTGACCACTAGGATATGGCAAAAGTGGTATTGTGTCAGCTCTGACAATAGACCTCAAAAGGCCTAGCACAGTTTGGCTTACTATTTTAGTACCTTGTTTTTGTAAGAGCAATCTTGACAAGCCAACCCCAGGAGAGCTAACAGTTTTATTAGAGAAACATCTATGAGCCCAGCCGAGATCAGCAAAACTGCCCAACCAAAATTAGACATAATTTTTTAAATGGTGTTTTATGTCACTAACTTTGACATAGTTTATTATGTAGCAAAAGATAATTCTTACTAAGTGTACATAAAATACATCTTTGAGCTTTTCATTAAAGCAGGGAAAAAAAACAGAGCAGCAGCTGGAGAAAGATGTGGGACCAAGAGATGATCTTTTACATACATATATATATGTATATATTATATATAAAACATATAATGATATATATAAAACATATATGTTATATATATATAACATTATATAATATATATTTTATATATATATAATTTCATATACAAAGATGTGGGGCCAAGAGATGATGTTTTTTATATATATCTCCATTACATTCAAGTTGATGTTATTATTTGAAATTGATAAGTGTTTTCTCTGAGCTTATTTTTACATCTTAACTATAAAATATATCATGCTTTACTTTGTATTTTAAGATTTGCAAATGCATTCAACCACTGTATTTATAAATATTTAATTGATACATAGTAATTTTACATATTTCTGGGGTATATGTGATATTTCAATACATGTGTACAATGTTTAATAATCAAATCACAGTAACTGGAATATCCATCACCTAAAACATGTATCATTTCTTTGTATTGGGAACATTCAAATCCTCTTTTCTAGTTATTTTGAAATATACAATAAATTATCATTAACTATAGTCACCCAACGGTGCTATGGAATTCTAGCCCTATCCCTTTGCCCCTCTACCCTTCCCGTCCTCTGTAACTACTATTCTATTCCCAAAGTCTGTGAGATCAACTTTTTTTATACCAGATATGAGTGAAAACATGTGGTATTTCTGTTTCTGTATCAGGCTTTTTCGCTGAAAATTCAGCCACTCTATTTTGAATTACTTATTGGCAAAAATGACAACTGAATTATATTTGAAAATACCTATCCTGGTCCATTGTGCTTACTGAATACTCAGTATCTCATTCCAATTTATTGATTTTTAAATGAAAATTTAAAATAGCTAGCACTCAATTGTTCTTAGAAGTTTCAAGTATGTATTAATAATAATATAATGTAAAATATTAACAAATTCAGCCTTAATAAGGTCAAGAGAACCAAGTCAAGCAGTCTACAGGGGACAACCTCCTGATGACAAAGAGGAGAGGTGACACATCAATCATCAGGATAGTGAAGTATGAGTGTGGCAAATGGAAAACATCAGTACTATTTTAAACAAAGTATCAGCAATTATAATAATATTCCCAAGGCTTTTCTTACTGTTGACAAAGCATATTTCATCTCATTTAAACATATACTCACTTCTACAAATACTATTTTTCCACATTTTTGAAATTTTCAGCAGTAATTATATCTTAGATAAAATGAGACTACAGATCTCATCATAACAGAAAAGAAAAAAATGAGAAATCCAAGCCATTTTCTTCAGCAGAAGACAAGTGGAAACAAATAATAATGCTAAAGAAGAAAGATACTTTAGATTAGGCCAGGCTACTCATTCTCTGTTGTAGGCATGATCGTAATTTACAGACTCTGACATCAGCTCACTTAATATGCACAGATTATCATTTTGTCCAATTAGTATTGCTTTTACATCAAAGCCTGTTTCTGCACCTGCAATAGGACAGCTGAATGTGGCTAAAAAGAACACTGTACAGTGATGACTTTATATTCCATTTTAAATTCCAGACTGCTAATGCTGAGTGCTGTCATACAATCTTGCCACATTTCTCTGAAGAGTCTTTTAACAATGCATCTCATCACCTTCTAAAATTTTAGTGTTTCCAGGGTTAATCTTGGTGTCTTTTCTCTACTTATGCCTGACCTTTTATTATGCCATTCTGCCTTTTGCCTTTTAATATCCTCTATTTCTGATGATGTGCATATTTTTATATCCAATTAAAATATGTCTCCTAACTACCAAATTATATACATGTGCTTTGCCTATTTAACATCTTGATCTGTGTGTCTGTTAAATGTCTCACATCCAACACGTCCAAACATGTCTCTCAAGACCCACTTTTATCACAATCATCCTTATACTATAAAATAAACATATAATCATTCCAGCTCATCAGATACAAAATCCTTCTTTGTTTTTTTCTATTATATCCTACATCAGCAAATCTGTTGGCTGTCCTTTCAAAATATATTCATAAACTGTCCTGTGTCACTGGCGTTGCTACCACCATGATTGTAGCCAATATCTGTTTTTTACTAAAGTTATTCCAACTCCCCATAACTTTTTGACATAGTTATAAATTTATAACTGTGTACCTCAGTCCCAAATCTACTCTTCAGTACCTGTGCAAATAGTCTAGACTGTTCGGGCATTTCTCCTTCACAGTGAAGACAGTGTAAAGCTTTGTCAATAGAGGATATTGGAGGGATTTTGTAGGGAGGAGACTTCCCTTCTTGATCCCGCTATACTGTATTTTTTCTTTTTCTTATTTCTATTGCATATTCTGTCAGTGGTGTGAGGTGTGTGGATGTCTAGTGGTAGTCTTTCAACTATGGGCCCAGAATGTTTGTTGACTTTATAGTCATAGCCTGGGCCTGGTGACCACTTTGTTGTTGCTCTTCTGATGTGCACACTGCATGTTCCAGGCCTTGCACTTACAGTTACCTAACCCTCTTTGCTTACTTCCCATCAGCCTTGTTCCTTTGTACGTTAGGTTTTTTTTCTGCTTGTTCAGTGACTATAAACCAGTCCTGGTCCTGACAACCCAGATAAATTTTTGGCCATCCAGTGAGCTGCAATCTCACTTTTTCCTATGAGATTTGGCTCCCATTTGAAAGAAGGGAGCTCCTCTTACAAGTGTGCCCTTCGTTAGGTCTGCCCCTTAGCCCTTACCTTTTAGTGTTGTCTTTACCTCACTATGTTCACTCGCCTATCATTGATGTAGAGGTAATAATTCCTTGTAGTAAATGTCCATGGTTCAAATTACTATGTACTTTCTGTCTCCTCATTGGACTCAGACTGATGCTTTCACTGGTTCTGCTGCTTATTTCCCACAGGCTTTGCACTACACCACGGCCAGAGGGATTCTGTTAAAGTTCTGACTTCAGATTAGGTCATTCCTCAGATCAAAGTCCTCCAACAGGTTCTTATGTCACTTAGGGTAAAAGCCAAAAAGGCATTTATTATTTGGCCACATGCTAACCATGTGACACTATACTGTACCTTTGTTCTCTCTGGTACACTGACTTCCTTGCCCTCCCTTGAAAAAACATACCAAGATGCTCTCTTCTCAAGGCCATTGACTTTTCTATTTGCTTGTCTTTGAACACCTTTTGTCCAGATGTCCACATGTCTCAGTACACAGTAACTGCTATTTTTATATAGAGTTAGTTGTTTATATAGAGTTAATTGTTTCCTTTAGTTTTCTTCTCAATGTTACCTTATCTGATGGTCTTTTCTTGGACACTCTATATAAAATAGCAGTTACTAACTTTCCCTCCATCCTGCACCATCCCAGCACTCCTGATCTCTCTAAACTGCTCTATTTTCTCCCTGGTACTTAGCCCTGCATTGTTTTTAATATGTTATTATTATTTTATTGTCAGTCATCAATTACAATGCAAAATAGAGATTTTGATTTCTCTATTACTATGTTTCCAGGACCTAAACAATTTCTGTTACACAGTAGGTACCCAATATACATTTTTTGAGTGAGTAAATTTATTTTGGAGATTATTAATTTTTTGCACAATTTCAGAAGAATACAGACATAAACCCTCATTTTTGCTCTTACCACGATAGAATCTGACTTGTTTTTAGTCAATGACAATATCCTACCATGTGCTTCTTCTCTCTGGCATCAAGCACGGTGGAACTACAGATGTTTTAAAACAATTTTGTGTTAAATTTAGTTGCAATTGGTATGAAATGATAACCTTAGAAATTTATCCTTCACATAATTCCATTTTCAAATAGGCTGCTGCAGATACTGACCCTTTGCCTAATAGATTTACAATATCTCTTTTTATTTCCATTGAAGTGGTGGTTTGTGACGTATTTCTCTGAAAATATTTAGATAATGCTTGTGCTTTAACAATCTTCTAACTAATGTTTAGGATACAGGAATAAACCAATGTTAAGTCCACATGATATAGTGTCCATCTGCTCATGTTCATGAATTCTTGTGTTCTGAACTTAACTGTTGGTTATTTTGCTTCTTTCCAAAATTACAAAGCAAGTCATAATTTCTCTTTCCAAAGTTAAAGGAAAGACATGGAGAATTATGTTAGTAGCAGGAGTGTGTATATACATATACACACACACACACATATGTATGTGTACGTACACACATACATACACACATACATACACACACCTGCTACTAACATAATACATATATACATAATACGTATGTACTAACATAATACATATGTACGTAATACATATATATCTGTAAATTTTTCGCTATGTTTGTCTTCTCAAAAAAAAAAAACCCTATATGGCTTCTCCAAAGAGAATTATGATTTTCTGCTATAAGGTATGAAACACATTAGGAATGAGTTTTTTCTTTCATTATTAAGAAATATTTCTAAGACATCTGAATGAACTGATTCCAGATGTTATTGTTCCTACTGGTGACTCCATTTCAAACAGATTAAGATACAAGGAGGTTGCTACAGACAGCGATAACTGGATAAAGGGGGAACAGTAGTTCTGGATAATAGAAGAACTAAAAAACAAGCTCCTGAATGTTTCTTTAAGCAATAATTTTTTTTTCTCCTCCAGAATCAAATAGTTCGGATAATTTCAGGCACCAAAGAAATAGTAACTTGACTGACAATGCAGGGAAATCCCTCCATTTGAGAAAATAAGCAATAGTCATTACCCTTGATGGAAACTCTTGTTATTCTAGATTATATGCAGTTTTGACACTGCGAGTAACAAGACAGACAATTTTGGAAAATGTACCAATGTAAAAATCTATTTGGTATTGAGCTATCTTAGAGCTAGAGCTGTTAGATATGTTGTCTAGTCCTATGGTGGCAAAAAATACATCATTCCAACATTTACCATTAAAATAAGATGCTTCTATGACATATGCCAGTTGGGAAAATTTCAGGGAATGAAAAAAATTGCAGTGGCATAGCTTTAATTGATTGGGGTTCTGAAAAGTCAGACTCCACAAAAATAAGTCTTTTTTACTTCCGAATTCTATTCATTTATATGGACAAATATAACATTTTTGTGACATATTCATCAGCAAATGATAACTGTATGCATTTTGATTATTAAATCTAACAAGTTTCTGTATATATGGGGTAAAATGCAAAATTAATTTATAGCTATTCAGAAAGTTCATAACTGATGCATGCTCAGTGTTAACCAAAATTATAGAGAGAAAAATTGTCTAATTTGTAACTGAAGTAGTGTACAATGCTTGGTGAGACTGAAGGGCATTAATTGGCAGTTCAGGATAGGTTGATTGGCACTAAGAATTATTGCAAGTACATAATGATAAAAAACTTCCTTGATGAAATAAGCAGATGATATAGTGTCTAACAAGACAATAGTACACGTAATTGGATAACAAACTGGGTTTCCTGTTGTAGATTAGGTGAGCAGGCACAAAAGTGTTACTATCTTGACATTAAAATTGAATTTCAGCTACAAATTGTTAAGTGGATTAATGCTGGATTAAAAATAAAGAGAAGCATGTGTTCAAAACAGCTCTATAAAAGGAATAGGTAAAAATATTATAATTATTGGCAAGTCATTCTACCAAGTGAAGAATTAAAAAACGGCCTCCTTTGGGAAACACTATTCTACTACTTCCTGAAATTAACTAGTCCAAATGCATTATTAGCATCTGGAGGAATATATGTAACACTGCATTTTATAATAAAACACTACTGATGTATTTATAATGGAAGATTGAAAAATTGTTTGGCCCAATTTATCTGTCTCTTCTCCCCACTCCTACATTTATGCTCTTTCCAGGTCCTTTTCAGGGTTGTGGCCTATAGATTTTAGCTTGGCCATCTGACTTGCTTTGAACAATGGCAAAAAATGTGGCCGTTCTAAACCTAAGCTTTAAGAAGCCTCATATGTTTGTTTGTCCTCTTGCATGTCTGCCATAAATATGATAAGATTAGCTCATGAAAGATAAATTTTATAGCAAATCACTAAAAGTTATAGCAAGTTACTAAAAGTGACAAATATTATTGGATTTCTTTTAACAGGTATTTTGAGGACCTGACATTTATTCTTTAGTGTGAAGGAAAAAAATGTTATTTGACTCTGCCCAATATCTTTCAAAATGATTTGAGTCTTATATTCATTCCCTGAATAATGTCTGCCCCATGAATTGGGGTCCCTGAATGAACACATATGCAGCAGTGATACCCCCTAGCTAAGTCACAGACCTGTAGTCATAAGAAGAGTCACCCAGCTGTCCAGCTGCTGCAACCCAAAACAGAATCACCCAAGCACTCCCGGTCTACATCAGTAGAACTGTTCCAACAGACCCATAAGCTCATGAAAATAAATGATAATTATTTAAAAATGCTGCATTTTGGGGTGATTGGTTACATAGTTTTATTATGGAGACAGTTGACTGACATATATTTATCTGACACCACATGTTTCAGTAAGATGTCTATTATGATAATGCTAAGCACCAAACCTGTCTTTCATCCTCATACATACACACACCAAATCTCAAAGACTTGGGAGAATAAGTGCTTTTTTCATCACTCAAGGGTCTTTGGAATAGCTAGTGGCTTTTCTTCAGACTGCAAGTTAGCTTCAGACTACTTCAACCTGACTGGCAGTCTGAGAACAGAGCAAGCTCTTTTTATGACAGATGGCAAAAGGATAAGAAGAATGCCAGACATGAAAGCAAGTTAATGCATCTCTCATATCATATTTGTTCACATTCTGTTGCAAAGTAATTTACATGGCCATTCTCAAAGCAGGGAGGGTAGCAGGAAGTAGCATCTGCTGTAAGAGAGGAGAAGAGGTGGAGAGAAGTACATATTTTCTGAACAATTATCTAACCTATCACATCATACATTACTTGTTTTAATCTCAGTCTTCTATATTGAGGTTTCAGGGTAAAGGCCAATGAAGATAGGATATAAAACAGGATAAAATCTAAGACACTGTTAGATGATAAACACAAAAGGGTGACTGTAATCATTAATAATTATACATCTAAAAATAACTAAAGAGAATAATTGAATTGTTTGTAACGCAAAGCATAAAATCTTTCAGGGAATAGATACCCAATTTTCCATGATGTAATTATTACACATTGTATGCCTGTATCAAAACAGCTTATGTACCTTGTAAATATATACACATAGTGTTGTAGTCTCAGCAATGCACGAAGATGTAACAGTCTCTTGTCTGAGATAATGTCTGGAGTTTTTTGTCCGACCTCCAGGAAGAATAAGGAGTGTAGACACAAAGGTGAGGTTAGAGCAAAAGTTTAATAAGTGAAAGAAGAAAGTCCTCTGCCAGCAGAGAGGGGGGCCTGAACAGGGTGTCTCCTATGAGGCTGGGGTCCAAGGTTTTTATGGACACCATGTGGGATTTTTATGGGAAGGAGAAGGAATATGCTTAGTCCACGGGCTGTCTTGGAGAATGGTGTGACTCAGCTTGGCCCAGGGCCTTGGCCCAGGACCAATCAGGAGCTGAAATAATGATTCATAGATGCTGCTTAGCTTGGCCCAGGATCTATCAGGAGCTGAAGTGAAAGCTTGGCCTGGGACCTTGCCCTGGGACCAATCAGAGGCTGAAATGATGATTCATAAAAGCTGGACTTATAGTCCAAATAAAGAAAAGTCGAGCGTGCACCAGAACCCACTGGAGCCCACTGTGCCCGTGCCCACAAAAGGAGAAGAAACTTTTCCTGGGAGCCCACTGACTATACAAAGGACAAAGGCCAGGGCTTTGTTTCTTTATCTGAGTGAGCTGGAGGTTTGTGCAAGTTTTTATCCAAGCAGGCTGGAGGTTTTTCTATCTGTGCAGCTGTGGGCATGTCTCCAGGCACAACACCCTATACTAGTTTTCCCTTATCTGTGCCTGCAGCTTATGTGGGGATGAGGTACTGACCCATGGGCTAGGGGCTCTCTGGAGACCCTTCCTTGTTATCCACTTAAGGCAAGCTAACTAACTCCTTTCAATAGTATGTACCCTCAGTAATTAAAAATGAAGAAATTTAAACATCAAATAAATAAATAAATAAATAAATAAATAAATAAATAGCAGAATATGTAAGGAGCTCAAACAACTCAGTAGCAAAAAGAAAACAGAAAAACAAACAAAAAAATCAAATAATCCAATTAAAAATTGGCCAAAAATTTGAACAGACATTTCTCAAAAGAACACATACAAATGGCCAAAGGGTATATGGAAAAAGTATGCCCAACATAATTAATCATTGGAAAATGCAAATAAAAACCACAATGAATATCTTACTCCAGTTAAAAATGGCTTCTATCAAAAAGACGGGCAGTGACAGATGCTGGTGAGGATGTGGAGAAAGGGGAAGGCTCATACATTTTTGGTGGGGGTATAAATTAGTACAGCCACTATGGAAAACTATATGAAGATTTCAAAAACTAAAAATATAACTAAGATTTCAAAAAACTACAAATATAACTAACGTATGATCCAGCAATTTCCTACTGGATATATATCCAAGAAAAGAAATCAAAATATTAAAGAAACATATTCTATGTTTATTCCAGCACTATTAACAATAGCCAAAACATCGAATCAACCTATCAATTATCTATTGATATGCCCATCAATAGATAAATGAACAAAGAAAATGTGGTACGTATACAAAATAGAATGTCATTCAGTCACTTACAGCAACATGGATAGAACTAGAGGTCATTGTGTTAAATAAAATAAACCAAGAACAGAAAGATTATATATTACATGTCCACTCATATGTGAGAGCTAAAAATGTGACGCTTATAAAAATATCGAGTCGATTGGTGGTTACCAGAGGCCACGAAGGGTAGGGAGAAGAAGGGATTGAAGACGGGTTGATTAATGGGCATAAACAGTTTGATAAAAGAAATATCTAGTTTTATAGATCAGTAGAGTGACTATAGTTTCCAATAATCTAGTGTGTATTTCAAAATAGCTAGAAGAGAATAATTCAAATGTTTCTAGCATAAAGACAAATATTTAAGGTGATGCATACATAACCCAATTATACTAATTTAATCTTTACAAATTATATGAGTATGTTAAATTATTTCACGCACCTCCAAAATATGTACATCCATTATGTATCAATAACAAAATAAATATTAAAGAAGAAAAAATAATTCCATAAATTTTATTCCACATTCATAGCATTTTTTCTTTCTAATTATAGACCTAATGTTAAATATTCCCATCCTGTTTTCTTGTTTTTACCCCTCTTTGTAACATCTCTTCTTTAATGCTGAAACAAAGCAATCTTACTCTGATTTTAGCATGTAACATATTATTCTGGAATCCTGAATGTACATGCCTATCAGACTTTGTTGAATGAAGACACAGGAACTGTATTGCTCATCTTTGCACCCCCTAGCCCCACCCCAGTAACATCTGGCTAACTCCGACCCTTTGTAAGTGCTCCATGATTGCTGGTTGGAATTCACTTATATGTGAGGACTCCAAAGAATAAAGAGAGTACTTACTCATGTCATACAGGCACTCCCTTCTTAATGTTCAAGAAACGACATTAGTACAACTGTTTCTGGTAATAATTAAAGAGTGAAATTATCAATTTTAATCAAATGCCACATATAGTACCTGGATATAATTAATTATTTTAAATATTTTGAGATTATATCATTATATGATAATCATTAAATGTAGTTATTTTTATAATTATCAACCCAACCAACTAAAATGTAGTGAAATTTTATTGAAATGCAGTGAAATAATTTTCTTTTCCACATTACATCTACACTCATTCTTTAATAATAATCCCTCCACTTTGGGACTGAATAATACTTCAGTTTTGCCTTTGTCTTGTACATCGCTCCCAACCTGCCTTTTCCTTAGGTTTCCTCTTTACCTGCTCCACTAGTTTACATGCTAAAATTTCTTTTTTTTGTTCCAGGTTATTATTGTATTTTGTGCCCAATATCATATTCTATTGCCAATTTCTGTCAAACATTATCCCCCCAAATTCACTGTTTTTATTTTAAGGGTAAGTATGGCTCCACCCTCTATTTTAAATATTTTGAGACTACTGCAGGCTTTTTTTATGTTAGGTTTCCTGAGTATCTCTCAAAGATAACAAAGAATTCTAATTTTCTACTTATTGGTTTCAACCTATGATTATAACTGAATCTCTTCTTCTAACTTTCTGGCATAGTTTTACAGTTCTAAATTTCTTCATTCACAACTTCTTTGAAAATTAAATGTAGTATATTAATTTTTCTTACCTGACTTCTTATATCACTGTTTATTTTTGAATTTGTATGTTGGTGCCACAAAGTTCTGACATCAAGTGCAATAACATATTTTCATCTTAATTATACCCAGACATTTCTCCTTCTCCCTTATTTTTTTGTTTTAGTTTTAAATATTACCTTAGGTAAAACATTTTAGATGTTTTTTATAAAACTAAAATATAAATTGCCTTCTTAAATGTTCTTTTCTTCTTTTTATGTGACATGTAGGAATTATTTTTTCTTCAATTCCTCATGGGGCTTTAAATTAACCAAATGATTGCATAATTTTTCTGACTACACTTTTACTTGTTTTAGTCTGCTATAAAGAAATACCTGCAACTGAAAAATATATAAAGCAGAAACTTATTTTATTTTATTCCACATTCAGAACAACATTTTTTCTTTCTAATTATAGACCTAATGTTAAATATTCCCATCCTGTTTTCTTGTTTTTACCCCTCTTTAATTTTTGAAAAATGAGCAATGGGGCTGGGCATGGTGGCTCATGTCTGTAATCCCAGCACTTTGGGATGGCGAGGCGGGCGAATCATGAGGTCAGGAGTTCAGGACTAGCCTGACCTACATGGTGAAACCCCGTCTCTACTAAAAATACAAAAATTATCCAGATGTGGTGGCATGCGCCCATAATCCCAGTTACTCAGGAGGCTGAAGCAGGAGAATCGCTTGAACCCAAGAGGCAGAGGTTGCAGTGAGCCGAGATTGTGCCACCGCACTCCAGCCTGGATAACAGAGTGAGACTCCATCTCAGAAAAAAAAAAAAAAAAAAAAAAGGAAAATAAGCAATGGAAAAAGGACTCCCTGTTAAATAAATGGTGCTAAGATAACTGGCTAGCTATATGCAGAAGAATGAAACTAGATCCCTACCTATCACTATATACAAAAACTAACCCATGATAGATTAAAGGTTTAAATGTAACACCTCAAACAATTAAAATCCTGGAAGAAAATCTAGGACATACCATTCTGTACATCAGCCTTAGCAAAGAATTTATGGCCGAGTCCTCAAAAGCAACTGCAACCAAAACAACAATTGACAAGTGAGATCTAACTAAACTAAAGAGCTTCTGCACAGCAAAAGAAACTAGCAACAGAGTAAACACACAACCTATAGGCTGGAAGAAAGGACTTGTAAACTATGCATCCCACAATGTCTGATATCCAGAATCTTTAAGGAACTTCAACAATTCAACGAGCAAGAAACAAATAGCCCCACTAAAAAGCAGGCAAAAGACATGAACAGACACTTCTGAAAAATAAGACATACAGTAAACCAACAAACATGAAAAAATGTTTAACTTCCCTGTTAATCACAGAAATGCAAATTGAAACAATACTGACAGGCCATCCCACACCAGTCATAATGACTGTTACTAAAAGTATATAAACAACAGTTGTTGGTGAGGCTACAGAGAAAAGGGAATGCTTTTACTCTGTTGGTGGGAATGTAAATTAGTTCAGACACCGTGGAGAGTTGTTTGAAGATTTCTCAAAGAATTAAAAATAGAACTACCATTCAACCCAGCAATTTTATTAGTTGGTATAAATCCAGAGGAAAATAAATCATTCTACCAAAAATATGCATGCATTTGTGTGTTCATTGCAGCACTATTCACAATAGAAAAGACATGGAATCAACCCAGGTGCCCATCAATGATGGATTGAATAAAGAGAATGTGGTGCATGTACACCATGGAATACTACAAAGCCTTAAAAAGGAATAAAATTATGTCTTTTGCAGCAACATAAATGCAGCTAGAAACCACTATCCTAAGTTAATTAATGCAGGAACAGAAAACCATATACTCTATGTTCTCACTTGTCAGAGAGAGCTAAACAATGGGTATGAATGGACATTAAGATGAGAACAACAGACACTGGAAACCACAAGATGGGTGACATGGTTTGGATTTGTGTCCGCATCCATATCTCATGCCGATGGTAATCGCCAATATTGGAAGAGGGGCCTGGTGGGAGGTAAGTGAATCATGGGGGCAAATTTCCTTCTTGCTAGTCTCATGATAGTGAGTTCTCACAGATGTGGTCACTTCCCCTTCTCTCTCTTCCTCCTGCTCCAGCCATGTAAGACATGACTGCTTCCCCTTTGCCTTCCGCCATGATTGAAAGTTTCCTGAGGCTTCCCCAGCCATGCTTCCTGTACAGACTGTGGAATCATAAGCCAATGAAACCTCTTTTCTTTATAACTTACCCAGTTTCAGGTAGTTCTTTATAGCAGTGCACAAACAGACTAATGCATGGGGGAGGCACGGAGTGGGGCAAGGTTTGAAAAACTATCTATTAGGTTTTATGCTTACTACCTGGGTGGCAGGTTCAATCATACCTCAAACTTCAGCATCACACAGTATATCCATGTAACAAACCTGTACAAGTATGCTCTGAATCTAAAGTAAAAAAAATACATTATTTTTCTGATAAAAAAAGAAATAAATTTATTTCTCACAGTTCTGAAGGCTGGAAGTCCAAGACTGAGACACCAGCTGCCTTGGCATCTGGTGCGATGAAAACCTGGTCACTTTTTTCGAGATGATCTCTTGTTACTGCACCCATGCTGCATTTCTTGGGGAATGAATGCTGGGTCTTCACATGGAAGTAGAAACGGAAGGTCAAAAGAGCCTCAATAATAGCTCCTTTGATTCCTTTCAAAAGGGTGCTAAAACCATTTATGAGATTTAATCACCTTATTAAAACACTGCATCTTATAAAAACCCCACCTCAATATTAGAACATTGAGTCTTAGGTTCCAACATTTGAAATTTGCTGGCACATATGCATTCAAACCATTGCAGACCATTCTTCTGAGCATGCACTCTCCCTGGTAAAAATAATATTCTCTACTAGAATGGAATTCTAGTCTTCCACGTCTTCTCCTTTCTCAGGAAAATTTAGCATCATTACTGATATTCTGATCCTCCCACCTACCTACAATTTTTTTCTCTCTCACTCAGGTTTTTCTCTTCCTTCATTATTTGTAAAATGTGAACATTTCTCCCAGTTTAGTTCTTGCCCTCTCTTCATCTATATTCCTTACTCTTTGGAAAATTCGTCTACTCCCATAAACATATATATGCTTGATTAATAATTTAAAAAATCATATTTTTTTTTCTGTCTCCAGTGTCACATCTCTAACATCCTGTAGACCGGTGGTCCCCAACTTTTTTGGCACCAGGGACTAGTTTTATGGAAGACAATTTTTCCATGGTTGGGTTTGGAAGGATGACCTCAGGATGGTTCAAGCATATTACATTTATCATTAGATTCCCATAAGGAGTGTGCAACCTAGATCCCTCACATGTGCAGTTCACAATAGGGTTTGTGTTCTCCTGCTGTGCGACCCAGTTCCTAACATGCCATGGAGTGGTATCCATCTATTGCCCAGGGGTTGAGGACCCCTGCTGTAGACTATTTCTACAACCTGTACTGTCCTGTTTGATCTCAAGGTCTTTCCATGTCTACTACTAGTGTTCCCACAGATTAAGCTGTACCACTGAATTTGCTAATTTCCATTAATAAGAATCTCATTACCTCTCTACTCATTTAGGCTCAAGTCTTCAGTTACAATAGCCGATGTTTACTGAGCCCCTCCTCTGCTGGACAATGTAAGCATCTTTCCTATGCATAATCAGGAATATGTAACTCCTCTGAGGACCTGCGGACTTTCCCTTATCTTAAACCTGTCAAAGTTTTCTACAGAAATATACACAGTTAAGATATATGTTTTATCTTAACTATTTATGAAAATGTTTCACTCTATTTCATAATAAATATTTCCTTATCCTCCAGATATTTAATTGCCAAACTGTCTCAGAATATAATTCTAGAAGTTCTTCTTTTCTCTAACTACATTCACTCCCTGAGTAATCTCATACGTTATGAGCATTCACAAATTTATATTTATACCATCAACCTCTCACCTCAAATCTAGCCACTTATATCCAAATTTTCAATATCTTTACTTATTAATCTGTATTTTTACAATGAACTCAAATTTATCATATTCAAAACTGAAATCCTAGATCATATATCTCCTAACTGTGCCGAAATCCTGTGTCACCAAAAGTCATTTTTTTCAATAAATGACAATCTCACCTCTCAGTTGTTTAGACCATTAAAAAAAACCCTGATTGCTCTTATATCTCCAAATTAATCGTGTTAACTGAATTTCAAAATAGATACAGCGCTGTTCATTTCTTACCACTTCATCTACTACCATACTTTCAATAATTTCTTCATTATTGGGGTTATTCATATCCTAACCAGGTTTCTTGTTTTCACTCTTGCTCACCAACAACCTATTTCCCACTTATCAGTTAGAATGACCCTACTAAAACTGCTTTTTTTTTTGCTCAAATCAGTGCAATGAAGGTCCTGAAAATGTTACGCGGGGTCCTACCCATATTGAATCCCAGCTCTCCCTCTCTGCCCACCTCTCCTATTATTCTTTGTCTTGTTCCATTTGCTGCATCAGTGGTTCTTAAACAGAAGTGGGTGAGGGGAGAAAGAGGAGATGGTAATTGTGAACTTTTCTTCCTCCGGAATATTTAGCAACCTCTGTAGGCATCTTTGGTTTATACAACTGAGGGTATGTGTGGAGGCTTCCTCCTGCAATCTAGTGGGAAGAGGCCAGAGATGCTGCTAAGATTCCTATAATGCGGTGGTCCCCAACATTTTTGGCACCAGGGACCAGTTTTGTGGAAGACAATTTTTCCACGGACAGGGGTGGGGGATGGTTTGGGGATGAAACTGTTCCACCTCAGATCTTCAAGCATTAGTTAGAATCTAATGCCGCTGCTGATCTGACAAGAGGTGAAACTCAGGTGGTAATACTCAGGTGTGTAGCCCAGTTCCCAACAAGTCATGGACTAGTACCAGTCAGTGACCCAGGGATTGGGGACTCCTGCTGTAAGCCATAAGACAAACTGCACAACATTTATCTGGACCAAAAGGTCAATATGCAGATGTTGAGAAACCCTGTGTTACAGCTACAATGATGCCTCTGCAATTCCCATATGAAAAATATATTAAGAGCATATTAAAAATGTCATATTCCCTGGTATTTTCACTAAACATTGCATTTCTTTAGAATATCCTTTTTTGATAGATGTATGCTCTGATTTATTCAGGTCTCTCTCAAATACTGCCTCAAAAAAACCTTCTCTGACCATCCTCAGGTACTCTCTATCATAAAACCTACTTTCTTTCCTTGATTACCTGGTTAAATACCTAATATATTACACATTATTTGTATATTTGGTTGTTGTCTGTTTCTGTTTGCTACAACATAAGCCCTATTACAGCAAGGTTCTGGTCAATACTGTATTCTTTATCCCTAGAACCTTGAACAGTGTCTGAAACATGTCAGGAACTAATAAAGTAAATGAATGAATCAATTTTTTTATCCAAATTTTACCCTTCCTATTCTATTAATTTCCTTGTATCTACAATAATTTCAAATTCCCAAGTTTTTCTTCTCCCTTCTTTCTCTTATAGTACTTACTGCTTTTACCTGTTTATTGGAATTTGAAAATGATGGCACTTCTATTTTTTGCATAAAATTGTCAGAGTTGTGTTTGTAACTTTAACGACTTAGCAGGAAATGACTGCCATAAACCACTTATCCTATGTGGTTTAATAGTTCACTGCTTCATAATGTATTAGTAAAATTTCTCTAAATTATCAAATTCAGCTTCTATATTAGATATTATTTTCCTGGTTGAATAACCCTAATTTTTCTGGCAGCATATTCTTTGTAAATAAGACTATAACAATCTTTTCTAAAATACTGCAAGCTGTGACAATCTTGACTATAAGTATTAAATTCAAATTATCAAAAATATCCTCGATATTAAGAAAAATGGGCTCAGGCTCATCTTTTAGAAAGTGAGTGAAATTATATGGGCCATGAAAAAAATTTACTCTTCATACATATTTTGTTTTTATCTATATGACTTAGGAATCTAGAGTTCCATATAAATTCTTTCATATAATAAATGCTATAGTTAATTAAATGGATTGAAATTAAATGTGCAGATTACTCATCACCTTGAGATGAAGAATAATTCTCTAATCCTGGAATGTGTGGATCCTACTAGAGAAAAGCTATGGATCTCCTTAATATGGGCACATTTTATTCTGTGATGAATTGGATAGTAATACCAGAGATCCTTTTCCATTTTTTTTTTTAGAGATGGGGTCTTGCTATGTTGCCCAGGCTGGTCTCAAATTCCTGGGCTCCAGCAATGCCTCCATCTTGGCCTGCCAAAATGCTAGAATTACAGGCATGAGTCATTATGCCCGGCCAATGATCTTTTTTCTTTCATATCCTGCTTACTTTGTGTGTGTGTATGTAGGGATGTGTGTTTGTGTGTGTGTGTGTATTGTGTGTATTTATATACATGTACAATTGGCCCTTGTACAATGTGAGTGCTAGGGTTGCCAACCCCCGTGCAGCTGAAAATGTATGACTTTTGACTCACCCAAAACTTTACTAATAGCCTCCTGTTGACTGGCAGCCTTTCAGATAACATAAACATTCCATTAATACATATTTTATGTGTTATATGTACTACATCCTGTATTATTACAATAAAGTATGCTCGAGATAGAAAAAGTTAAGAAAATCATAAGAAAGGGAAAATATATTTACTATTTATTAAATGGAAGTGGATCATCATAAAGGTATTCATTCTTGTCTTCTTCATGTTTAGTGGGCTGAGGAGGAAGAGGAGAAGTTGTTCTTATTGTCTCAGTGTTTGCAAAAGTGGAAGAAAATCCATGTACAACTGAACCCTCACACTTCAAAACTGCATGGCTCAAGGGTCAATTATATACTTACATACACACAAACACATACACACACAATATTACAAATATATGTATATAAATGTTATCTGCTATTTTGTTGCTTTTATTATCACTTTTATTCTCTTAATGATGTACTTTGTAGAGCAGAACATTCTAATGTTGATAAAGTGCAAGTCACTCATTTGTTTTACTTTGCAGAATGTGTGTGCATGTGTGTGTGCATGTGCCATATGAGGATTTCTTTGCCTAACCGATGATCATAAGAATTTTCTACTATATCATCTTCTAGAACTCTTATCATTTTAGATTGTATCTTTCAATATGTGACCCATTTGTGGTGATTTCTATTATACAATAGTGAGATTAAAGCATTAATATTCACTTTTCCCCCATTTTTGGATATCCAGCTGTTACTGCTTGAAATTTCTTAGAAATTTGATCAAAAATCAATTGACCATATATATGTATATCTAATTCTGTATACTTTGTAATGGTTATTTGATCCATACATTTAATCTCACACCATACTACACACTCTTTGGGTAACTTTATGTTTATAGTAAACCTTGAAATAAGTTAACATAAACCCTGTAATTATGGTGGCCAAATTCTTTCAGCTCTCATCTTGAAGGTACTTTCAGATTGCCTCTTGTGCAATTTGAACATGCTCTTATTTTCTGAGCTCTTTCTTACTTTGTTCCTAGTATCACAGAAATTCTACGCCCATGTTGTATATTCCTCCCTCAGCTATGAAATCAACAACCACTTTAGGGATCTCTAGTTCCTTCTGTTTAAGAATTGTATATATAAACCAGAATCAAGGTACTAGATGTAATTACTGCTATTGGACTGTCATAGATTTTAGGCCTTATCAGCAGACAGACGGAGAGAGAGAGAAAGAGAGAGAATTTGTATATACATATGCATATATGTATGTAATACACATACACACAAAGTTTAGTCTATATCTATTTATCTGTTTATATAGTTTAAAAATCTTGAATTCATACTAACTTTAATTCTAGTTCAACACCATAGAGTTATTCTCACCTTTTACATTCTTGATGTGTTATTTCTTCTGTAGTGAGAAACCTGACTCTCACTCTCTACATTTACTTATTTGTTTAACCCAGTGAACACACACAGGAGCTGCAGAACTGCTAATCAGTATCCTGCGTGGAAAAAAATAAGAAAACTCACTAGTTAGTAGCTTCTTTAGAGTTTCTATATATACAATAGCTATACCTATATAATTTTGTTTTTTCCTGTCTAACCTGTATACTTTTTTCCATGCTTTATTGTCCTAGCCAGTATTTCTACATGATGTTGCATAAGAGTGATGAGAGATGACATATTTGTTTCTTTTTCTTATTTCCAATCTTAGAAGAAAACAGTTTTGCCTAACACCGTTAAGTATGTTAGTATGGTAGTTGTTTTATCTGTCTGATTTTTTTTTAGGTGCCCATCTTGAAGTTAAAGAAGCTCTCTTTTGCTGACTGTTCTTATTTTGAATGACTGCTAAATTTTGTCAAATACTTTTCCTTTATCTGTGGAGAGAATCATGTGTGTATTTTCCTCTCTAGTCTGTTAGTGTAATAAATTACACTTATATTCAAATATTTAATGAGTTTCTCATCCCTGAAATAAGCAACACTTGACAAGGATGTGTTATGCTTTTTACTCTATTGCAGGTTCAATATGCTATTTTTTTCCTTAGAATTTTTGTGTTGCTATTCATGAAGGACTAGTTCATAATTTTATTTTTTTTCAGTGTCTTTGTTTTGTTTTGGTATTAGAATTGTGCTGGACCCTAGAAAATGAGTTGGGAAGTGTTCTATTCTCTTTTTAGTTCTGGAAGAGATTGTATAGATTTGGTATTATTTATTAAACATTTGGTAGAATTAGACCACAAAACTATCTGTGGCTGGATTTTTTTGAATGCTTTCAAAAATATGAAATCAATTTCTTTAGTAGCCATAAAATTGTGTTTTATTTATTTGTACTTGAGTGAGTTTTTATAGTTTGTGTCTTTTGGAGAACTGGTCCATTTCATCTAAATTTTCAAATTTGTGGACATGAAGAGTTTTTTTTTTTCTGTATTCTCTTATTATCTTATTAATGTCAGTGGAATAAGTGATGTTTCCTCTTTCATTCCAGATACTGCACTTTCTTTTATTTCTCTTTCATGCTTGGGGAGCCAGCCTGGAAATCTAGCAATTAAATTATATTTTCAAATACATGCTTTTGATTTCATTGATTTTAATGGCTATTCTTTCAATTTTTTGATTTTTACTCTGAATTTTAATATTTACTTCCTTCTACTTTCTTGAAGTTTATTTCATACTTGTTTCTCTAGTTGCTTAAGATGAAGTACAGATTGCTAACTTTTTTATTTTCTCTTCTATTGTAAGCCAATATGTACATTTTTTGTCTATAAAGTATTGCTTTAACTGGATGGTACAAATTTAGGCATAGCATGTTTTCATTTTCGTTCAGTTAAATTTATTTTTAGCTTTCTCTTCTAGGTTCCTCTTTAACTCATTTGTTATGTTGCAGAAAAACGTTAATATAGCAGGCCTTAGAGGACTATTTTTTAAAAAAGCTGCTTATAAGGTTAGCCTTGGCTCGTGTTTGAGAACTTGGATTTTGGAAGTCCCTACTATATCCTAATTGATAATGGTGGCTCACTGTGCCTACTTTTTAAATAAAAGCAATGTGGATTATGCTAAATATTTACTTTGCTTTTGAGAGCCTAGAATTTGTGAACATTCTAGACAGACTACCCCTATGTGATCGACCTCTCAATAAAAACCTTGGGCCCTGAATGCCTAATGAGCTTTCCTGGTAAAGAACATTTTAAACAATTTAATGCTATGGAATTAAGTATATTCTGTCTGACTTATCTGGGAGATAATTCCTGGATGCTTATGCCTAGTTTCTTTGGTCTTCAACCCATTACATTTTTTCCTTTTGCTAATTTTAATTTGTATAATTTCACTATAATAAATTATAGCCAAAGTAGGTCTATATGCTAAGATTGTGAGTTCTCATAGCAAATCACCAAACCTGAGGTTATCTTGAGTATGCCAAATATAGGTATTTAAAAGTGTCTCATATCTAGGTCACACTGATGCAAGAGTTGGGCTCCCATGGCCTTGAGTAGCTCTGCCCTTGTGGCTTTGCAGGGTACAACCCCACTCCTGGTACCAATTTATTGAATTAGTCTGTTCTCATGCTGCTAATAAAGATAACCACCCCCATGATCCAATTTCCTCCCACTGGGCCCCTCCCATGACATGTGGGGATTATGGGAACTACAATTCAAGTTGAGATTTGGCTGGGGACACAGCCGAACAATATCAGCCATACAATATCTTATTTGAGATATACTAGGCTTGCCAACTGTAAGTCTTAGCTTGAGTTTGATTTTACAGGCTAATAGGTGGAAGGGACTTTCAGATGAGACTTTGGGCTTGGACTTTTGGGTTAATACTGGAATGAGGTAGACTTCAGGGGACTGTTGGTGAGGCATGATTCTGTTTTGAAATGTGAGGACATGATATTTGGGAGGGCCCGGGGCAGAATGATATGGTTTGCCTGTGTCCCCACTCAAATCTCATCTTGAATTGTAGTTCCCATAATCCTCACATGTCATGCGAAGGACCTATTGGGAGGTAATTGAATAATGGCAGGGGTGTGTTACCTCCATGCTGCTCTTCTCATGATAGTGAGTGAGTTCCCATGAGATCTGATGGTTTTATAAGAATTTTTTCCTCTTTTGTTTAAGATATGTATATTTTAAACCCTAAAGCAACAATTGAAACATTGTAAAAAGAGGTCTATGAAATAGTTAATAGTAAAGATAAAATAAAATCATAAAAACTGCCTCATTAAACTAAGATGAGGCAGAAAAATAGGAAAAATAGACAAATAACAAATGTATCATATGGAAAAGAGGTGGCAAATTGATAGATTTTACTCAGTCATACAAATAATCTCACCTTTATATAGTTCTTAGATGTCATATTTACCTATATTTTAAAATGTCTTTATATGTATATAATTATATTACATTTAATGTTTGGTTCTTGTAAACAGCATATATTTGAGTCTGACCAGCTGTCTTATATTTTCTAACATCCATGAAATCATGGTAGGTGAATATGTGAGTTTAAAACTAGGGTAGAATCTCAAACTCTTCATAGTTTATAAAATATCACTGGGTAGCTTCCTTCTCTTCAATATTATGCCCTGAAATTCTAGCTGCTTCATGCTCCCTGAACACTGGTTACTATCTGTTTACCTTGATGAGCCCACCATTATCTTCTTGGTTTTTCCTTTTCTGTATTGTGGTCCAGAAAATGCCTGAATGTTGAAAGCTGGTGTGATTATAGAGCTGGTCTCCTGTTTGCCATCACTCAGGCTCAGAGCCCTGCGTTGCCTGTTATCTTTGGTCTGAAAATTATTAAATCATTATTTCAATTTATTTTCTACAGTTTTCTACTTTTTTAATGCCAGAGGATAGATGTAGGACCTGCTGCTTTTTGACCTAAAAAAAAAGTATTAACACTACCATTCCATGATATGACTAGAACAGTCAAACTTTACCTCCACTTACCTCTCTTGATTTTTATTTTATTAAGCATGTATTTTAAACATTTCAAGACATTGAAATTATTGTTTTGTATAGTTAGTATTTATTCACTTATATTTACCTATCTCCTCACTTTTGTTGAATTTCTAATACGTTTTGCATTCTCATGCACAAAGTAGGAATTTTAGGAAAAAAAGGAAGAATAGAAGGAAGATGGGGAATGAGTAATGGAAGAAACAAAAGGAAAAAGATATATTCTTCTAATTTAACTCAATTGTGACTCATATTTTAACTAAAATTATACAAGTGAATTCTAAGCAAAAGGATTGGTGGTAAACGTTTTATAAATATTTACCTTTGAGATTAAGGGTATATTAGTGGTTCTGAAGTTAACCACAACATCAATGGTTTGGGCTTACTGTAAATATTTACTGGAAGGAATCATTCCTACAATTGAATTAAATGTATGGAAGGATTATCAACAAAACATATCGCTATAATTCTATACCTAGAAAACCCTAAAGACTCCCAAAAGGCTCCTGGAACTGGCAAATGACTTCAGTGAATTTCAGGATACAGAATAAATGTACAAAATTGGTAGCAGTTCTATACACCAATAACATTCAAACTGAGAGCCCAATAAGGAATACAGTCCCATTTACAAGACCCACACACAAAAAAAAGCACCTAGCAATGCATCTAGCCAAGGAGGTAAAAGATCTCATTAAGGAAAACTACAAAACACTTTTGAAATAAATCCTAGATGACACAAACAAATGCAAAAACATTTAATGCTCATGAATTGGAAGAATTAATATTGTTAAAATGGCCATATGCCTAAAGCAATCTACATATTCAATGTTATTCCTGTCAAACTACCAACATTAATTTTCAAAGAATGGAATAAATATTCTAAAGTTCATATGGAACCAAAACAAGCACAAATAACCAAAGAAATTCTAAGCATAGTGGACAAAGCTAGAGGCATCACACTACCTGACTTCAAATCATATTATAGGGCTTTGGCAACCAAAACAGCATGGTATTGATACAGCAACAGACACATAGACTGATGGAACAGAATGAAGAACCCAGAAAAAAAAAGCCACATAGCTACAGCCGTCTTATCTTTGACAAAGCTGACAAAAGTAAGCAATGGGAGAAGGACTTCCTATTCAATTAATGATGGTAGGATAACTGCCTAGCCATATACAGAAAAATAAAACTCGAACCCTACCTATCACCATATACAAAACAATCTCAAGATGGATTAAATACTTAAATGTAAGACCTCAAACTGTAGAAATCCTAGAAAAAAGCTAGGAAACACCATTCTGAACATCAGCCTTGGCAAACAATTTATGACTAAGTCCTCAAAAGCAATGAAAACAAAAACAAAAATTAACAAGTATGACCTAATTTAACTAAAGAGCTTCTTCACAGCTACCTCTCTAATCTGTCTATCCATCTATCTATCATCTATCTATCTATCTATCTATCTATCTATCTATCTATCTACCTATCTCTTAACAGACTAAACAGACAACCTACAGAATTGGAGAAAATATTCACAAACTGTGCATCCCACAGGCCTAATATCTAGACTCTATAAGGTACTTCAACAATTCAGCAAGCAAAAAACAAATAACCCCCCTAAAAAGTGGGCAAAGATATGCCAACAGTGAACAATGTGAAAAGGAAATAAAAAAGTCATCCATTTACAATAGCCACATATAAAATTAAATATCTAGAAATTAACCAAAATGAAAGACTTCTATAATGAAAACTATAAACACTGATGAAAGAAGTTGAAAAGGACACAAACAGAATGAAAAAATATTTCCTACTAATGAATTGGAAGAATCAATATTGTTAAAATGTCCATACTATTCAAAGCAGTCTACAGGTTCAATGCAATTCCTATCAAAGTAGCAGTGACATTCTCCACAGAAATAGAAAAAAAAAATCCTAAAATTTATATGGAACCACAAAAGACCCAGAATAGCAAAAGCTGTCCTAAGCAAAAAGAATAAAACTGGAGGAATCACATTACCTGATTTCAAATTATACTACAGAGCTATAGTAACCAGTACAGTATAATCTATAGACATATGGACCAGTGAAACAGAATAGAAAACCTAGAAACAAATCCACATACATACAGTGAACTTATTTTTGACAAAGGTGCCAAGAATATACACTGGGGAAAAACAGTCTCTTCAATAAATGGTGCTGGATCAACTGGATATTCATATGTAGAAGAGTAAAACCAGACCCCTATCTCTCACCACATACAAAAATAGAATCAAAATGTGTTAAAGACTTACATCTAAGACTGCAAGCTAGGAAACTACTACAACAAAACATTAGGGAAATCTCCCTAATGTTTGCCCTAATGGGCAAAAATTTCTTCAGCAATACCCCACAAGCACAGACAACTAAAGCAAACATGGACAAATGGGCTCATATCGGGTTAAAAAGCTTCTGCAGAGCAAAGGATGCAATCAATGAAGTGAAGAGACAACCTACGGAATAGTAGAAAGTATTTTCAAACTATCCCTCTGACAAGGGATTAATCACCAGAATATATAAGGAGCTCAAACAACTCTATAGGAAAAAATCTCATAATCCAATCAAAATGGGCAAATGATCTGAATAGACATTTCTCAAAAGAAGAAGTAGAAATGGCAAACAGACATATAAAAAGCTGCTCCACATAACTGAGCCTCCGAGAAATGAAAATCAAAACAATATCATCTCACCCCAGTTAAAATGGCTTATATCCAAAAGACAGGCAATAACAAATGCTGCTGAGGATGTGGGTAAAATGAACCCTTGTATACTGTTGGTTGGAATGTGGATTATTACAACCACTATGGAGAATATTTTCCCTGTTTCTCCAAAAACTAAAAATTGAATTACCATATGATTCAGCAATCCCAGTGCTAGACATATACCCAAAAGAATAAGTATATTGAAGAGATATCTGCACTTATACGTTTGTTGCGGCACCTTTTACAATAACTAAGATTTGGAAGCAACTTAAGTGTCCATCAACAGATGAATGGATAAAGAAAATGTGGTACATATACACAATGGAGTACTATTCAGTCGTAAAAGGAATGAGATCCAGTCATTTTCAATGACATGGATATAACTGGAGATTATGTTGAGTGAAATAAGCCAGGCATAGAAAGACAAACGTCACTTACTCTCACTTATTTGTGGGATTTAAAAATCAAAACAATTGAACTCATGGATGTAGAGAATAGAAGAAGGGTTACCAAAGCCTGGGAAGGGTAGCAGGGGGTGGGTTGGGAGGTAGGGATGGTTAATGAGTACAAAAAGTATAAAGAATGAATAAGACCTACTATTTGATAGCACAATGGAGTGACTATAATCCATAATAACTTAATTGTACATTTCACAATAACTTAAAGAGTGTAATTGCATTTTTTATAACACAAAGGATAAATGCTTGAGGGGATAGATATCTTATTTTCCGTGATGTATTTATTTCACATTGCATACCTATATCAAAACATCTCAGGGACCCTGTAAATATATACAACTACTATTTACCCACAAATATTTTTTTTAAAAAAATAAATAAATAGTACTTTACCAAACTCCCAAAAAGTGGGCAAAGCTCATGAACAAACACTTCTCAAAGAAAGACATGCAAGCAGCCAACAAACATGGAAAAATGTTTACCGTAAGTAATAATCAGAAAAATGCAATTCAAAACCGTAATGAGATACTACCTCACACCAGTCAGAATAGCTATTAAAGTCAAGACCAATACATGCTGGTGAGGCTGTGGAGAAAAGGGAATGCTTACACACTGATGGTGAGAATATAAATCAGTTAAGGCCGTGTGGAAAGCAGTTTGGAGCTTTCTCAAAGAACGTAGCACAGAACTAGCATTTGACCCAGCAATTTCATCACTGGGTATATACTCACAGGAAAATAAATCATTCTACCAAAAAGATACATACACTCAGGTGTTTATCCCAACACTATCCACGATAACAAAGGCAAGAATCCAATCCAGATACCCATTAATGGTGGACTGGATAAAGAAAATATGGTACAAATACATCATGGACGACTATGCAGCTGTAAAAAAAGAGTGAAATCCTGTCTTTTGCAGCAACATGGATGCAATGGGAGGTCATAATCCTCAGTGAATTAAGGCGGGAACAGAAAACCAAATATCGAATGTTCTCACTTATAAGTGTTAGCTAATCACTGGGTACTCACGAATATAAAGATGGTAACAGTAGACACTGGGGACTACTAGAGAGGAGATCAAGGGCTGAAGAACTATCTGTTAGGAGCTATGCTCACTTGCTAGCTCTTGGGTTCAATTGTACCCCAAACCTCAGCATCACACAATATACCCATGTAAGTAACCTGCACGTGCACTCCCTAAATCTAAAATAAAAGTTAAAATTATTTTAAAAGTATTCCCTTCTTCACTGCTTAAAAATAAAAAGCACAGTTTCACTTATCCAGAATGTGTTAAATGTGGTCAGGTAGAGGCAATAGATTAGGCTTGATCACTTGTCAAGGAGAATGCCAGGTCCAGTAATATGTATAACATGTAAAGAAACTGCTCATTAAACTGTGTGTTACTGAGGCTGCTCTGTGGCTTTTCAAGAGCATTGGTAATCTGATTTTGATTTTGAGAAATGGTCTCACTCTGCCACCCAGGCTAGAGTGCAGTGGCCTAATCTTGACTCACTGCAGCCTCAACCTTCTGGGCTCAAGTGATCCTCCTGTCTTAGCCTCCTGAGTAGTCAGGCACTGTAGGCACATGCCACCACGCCCAGCTAATTTATAAAAAAAACTTTGTAGAAATGAGGTTTCACTATGTTGTCCAGTCTGGCCTTGAACTTTTGGCCTTATGCAGTCCTCCTACCTTGGTTTCCCAAAGTGCTAGAATTACAGGTATGAGCCACTGCACCCAACCAATGACCTCATTTAACACCAATGGAAGAACAGTAGGAAAAAAAGACAAATTTTATCAGAGCTACATCAATGATGTAGTAAGTTATACAAGTAAAAAATCATATTTACTACTCAGTATCATGCACAGTTATGATTTTTGGCAATATATTGATTTCTTGCAACAAATATGGTATAATCATGCTAATCTAGTTTTATAACTAGATGCATTAGTATAATACCTGATAGTTTTACATGAATCATACATGTGATTACAAATAACTATTTTGATTTTGATTATAACTTCTACTTAATTGATTTCTTAAATTGAGAATTTAAAACCCAGTTTATTTTGGAGAGGCTGCAGTTCAGCAGATAATTTTAAATTCCAAGTGTTGGCATCACCAAAGACTTTTGTAAATATTCTTTTATTATTACAAGGAAAAGAGGAAAAGTATCTTCTGCATTATAAGGATTTTTTTTATTATACTTTAAGTTTTAGGGTACATGTGCACAACGTGCAGGTTAGTTACATATGTATAGATGTGCCATGTTGGTGTGCTGAACCCAGTAACTCGTCATTTAACATTAGGTATATCTCCAAATGCTATCCCTACCCCCTCCCCCCACCCCACAACAGGCCCCAGTGTGTGATGTTCCCCTTCCTGTGTCCATTTAAAGCAGACACAAAAACAACACAAAACCCCATTTCACTATTGTTTTTGAATATCCCTTAGTGTCTTTAATAGAGGAATTTAAAAATAATAATGAAATAATTGAGAACACTTTAAACAGTTTCTACTACCCATCTATCTTTCATAAATAATTGATTTATTGGACACAGACAAAAATGGCTAATTTAATAATTATCTAAATTTCCCTTGTGCATAAATTAATCTTTAGAAATAAGTCAGGTCCTTGAAAGTAACAAACTCTCATGTCCCCTGAGATCTCTTTTTATAAACTATTGTTGTGTTATTAAAAGAAGCATAGAAGACCCAAAGAATTAATTTATCCTTTAATGTGTCATAGCTACTCCTGAGAATATACACATTGACTAGTGGAATACGACTGACAATAAGTGATTTCTTATTTTCTAGTTTTCACCAACTATTCTAGCTTAAACAATTGTGCTCCAGCATCCTTCCCAGAGCTGTCTTCAAACTAAAATTTGTCTCTCTTAGTTTTCTTAAGTTACGTTAAAAATACATGTTTATTTTGTCATATGCTTAAAATGCTTGACAAAGAAAATATAATATTAGATTAGAGTGTTAAGATGATTTCGGTTTTGTTTATCTAGGTCTTTTTGTCTTGTAATTAACCCCAGTTAATTAAGGACATTTGGTGTTTATGTGATAAATTGAAAAGGACTCTATGATGCACAGCCTCTTCTGCTATCTTAAATAATATCTATTTATTATTTGACCATGTCAAGACAAAAAATGTATAGTCTTAAAATAGTATTCTATCCCTGAATTGCTAAAATAGTTGAAAGACTATAAACTTTGTGTATAAACCAGATAATTTATACGGATGTACATGTATGTACCAAAAACCACTTTGTTGAATTTCTACAACTACAAGACAAATATGCTGTATCATTGTCCTTTGGATTATTATGGCATCAAATTTAAATAACAAAATAACAAAGGCAAATTTTGTCAGTCAAATAAAAAAATGAATTTTAAACTCTTATTTAATATTAGAATGCTAAATTATATATTGATGCAGAAAGCTCAGTTTGATTCCCTAATATACCACCACCACTGTTGGAAGCTGAATATCTTCCTGGAAGTTAAAGTTTAGGCAAAAATTTAGGTGTGGATTTTAGCAGAAAGAGAATTGTGCTTTCATAGTCATTGTTTAGATAAAACTGAGACTAAGTGGATGGATAATTTGTGTAGATGATATTTATGAGATTGTATTAAATATGGACATATTTTTCATGCACACTTAAGTAAATATGCCCATTTTTGTATTAGCATGAATCCCTGGTCTTCATGTTTAATATTTTAAAATCTTGTTGAATTATTTCTTCCCAAGCACAGCAAATTGGCTCAATGCTTGATTTCTATTACTGTGATGGCCATTAGTTCTGTTTGATTTGCAAAACTTCTTGATCATTCCTAGGTCTATAAAAAAACAGTGTTGACAATCCCCCAAGTAAAAACTCCCACTCATTATTAACACGTCTTACCAGATGTCCCCGGTAATGTTATGACTGCAAAATTCTCTGTTTTCTAATTTGAGAATGGAAGGATTTTAACCCTCTGTATATAAGGCAGGGGGAGGGATGTACAGGGAAAAATTCTAAAAAGTTGTTTCCATCATTGTAATGTATTGCCTTGCAGCTAACTGAGATCTAAATCCTTAAAAATGGAGGGAAAAATGGCCTATTTTATGTTCAATTAAATAATTATCAAAAAATAAAATCCTTGGTTATGGTTTCAATGCTTTCTAAAAATAATCTTTTGCATTACCTAACTTAATAGTTCTTCCGTTAGATGCTGGTGGAAAGTCCATAATTGTGTTTGTTTTGAGATCAGTGTAAATATTAATAGTTACCTATCTGACAAAGCAAAGGTTTTGTTCTTCCAAAAAAAAAAAAAAAGTAGAATTGATGGATATTTTCTTAAAGTAACATATGAAAATCTATTCTAATTATTTAATTTTTCCAAGGTTCAAGAAAAAAACTGCATTATAGAAATACAAGAAATGGAATATTTAAAGAGTTGGTCTTTTTTTCCAAGTTGACCAATACATAAATAGGCCTTGGAGATTTATAAACCACCTAGAATTTCTAATTTTCCTTATTTGTGAAAGTTATTCTTATTTAACAGGGCAGGAAAAGGGGAAGAATTGTGTATTCAATGTGATTTGGAAATATTTGGTGGAATGAAATACGACATGCAACTTCTTATTCCTGTGCATATTTTAGTTAATTCTGAATGATTTTAGTTAGGTTTTGCTCAATGGATAATAAATATAAAAATAAGAAGGAACAACATATGGCAATTGCAGCAAATGGTATAAATAAGTTTAAGAGGAAATTAGACACTTTTATTGCAAGAGAATGTTACACTGAAAATGGATTAAGAGAACAAGGAGTAGGGAAGCAAGTGAAGCTGATTTATTATGTGGGCACAGGAGCATGAAGGAAGTGGCCATTTTCTACCATGTACTTACTTATGTCTCACTGGAAGAACCCACATCAAAAGATAATTATATACAGTCATGGAAATGGTGACAGCTGCATTTTGGCAAGTTGGCATGCAAATTACTGGCTCTATTCAGGTCATGTAAGCATGAATCGCTGAGAAATTTGAGATGAAAAGATTGTCAACCATTTCTGGTTAGAAGACCTAATGAACATTGTGAAACTTAGTGCAAAAGACAGCACTGTCTTCAAAAGTCCTAGAGTTCTGAATTCAAATAAATCTGGACTTTTATATCATATTCATAAAATAGTTTAGAGGATACATATTTAGAGAGAACAGGACATTGTTAAATATCCCAATTTCTCAATTTCTCAAATAGGTTATATTTTCTTTAAGTTTCACTTGCTGCGTCTAGCATAATCCCAAATTGAAACAGCTGCAAATGGTATATAATTGGGTCAGAGTGTTTTGTTGTCAGGATTCTTAGTTGCTTGCATTGGCTTATGAAAAGGTCATTATGAGAGAAGGGATCCGAATAGCAACGAGATTCCAGCTGGTTAGCTATTATTTTAATTATGCACTGAAATCAGCTATTTTCCTGCCAATATCTGAAGTTACTTATGAAAAAGTTATTCAGAGACTCTATGAAGACATTCTTTTTGTATTCCTTTTATTGCATGTCACTAACACATTATTACAAACCTTTCTGTATGTTTAAAACTTATTGTCAACAATGTTCATATATACATTCTCTCAACAGTATTTATTGTGGGATTGTGTTGTACCTGGCACTACATATATTCTCTATCCTTAAGAATTTATTATCTATTTGAGAGATAAAATATACAGTAATGAGAAAGCATAATATAAAACCCTCTGAGTATATAATTCTATATCAGCTTCTCTAGTTTTTTTTTTTTTTAATTTTGTTTTGTTTTGTTTTTGAGATAGGGTCTTGCTCTGTCACCCAGGCTGGAGTGTAGTAGCATGATCACAGCTCACTGCAGTCTTGACTGCTCAGCCTCAACCTCCCAGCCTTAACCTCCTGGGTTCAAGCTATCCTTCCACTTCATCCTCCCAAGTAGCTATGACCACAGGCGTGCACCACCACACCTAGCGAATTTTATTTTATTTATTTATATGTTTGAGACAGAGTCTTGCTCTGTCACCCAGGCTGGAGTGCAGTGGTGGGTTCTTGGCTCACTGCAACCTCCGCCTTCCAGGTTCAAGCGATTCTCCTGCCTCAGCCTCCGGAGTAGCTGGGACTACAGGCGTGCACCACCATACCTGGCTAATTTTTGTATTTTTAGTAGAGACGGGTTTCACCATGTTGGCCAGGATAGTCTGGATCTCCTAAACTCATGATCTGCCTGCCTTGGCCTCTCAAAGTCCTGGGGTTACAGGCATGAGCCACCACACCTGGCCACACCTGGCTGATTTTTTTTTTTAATATTTTTTTTTGGAGAGACTTGGTCTCACTATCTTGCCCAAGCTAGTCTCAAATTCCTGGGCTCGAGCAATCCTCCCTCCTTCGCTTCCCAAAGTGCTTGGATTATAGGTGTGAGTCATGTTTATAGTTCTTAAAAGCTCAGTGTTTAGAATCCTGAAAAATCGAGGGTTTTTATGTTATATTTTCTGTTTGTTCTCACCTATAATACTCAAGCTTGCATTTTTTTCTAATCTTCAGAAAGGAAAAAGATGAAAAACAAAACTCATGCCTTCCCTTAATTCATTTTACTAAGATTTGAGGTGTTGCTTTGTGAATTTCATTAACTACAAATTAAAGTTAACTGGATCACATGCACCAGCAATTAAGGTGTAGGAGGTTTATAAGGTTTAGATTAAGAATGGCAGAATAAATTGGTATATTTTATAAATCAATTCAGTAAACAGTTAGTTGGCAGGGAAGGGTTGAATCTGGGGCTTAAAATTTAAGTAACAATTGCTTTGGGAGTTGTGGGCAGAACAGAAGGTGCCTTATGTATATGAATATAGAAATGGATTAGGTAAAAAAAATTACAAGTAGAGTTTAAAGTTTTCATAGGAATTAAAAATTATTATACAATGTTTCTATGCATTACATTTCTCCTCTTAAGTTGATCACGGTATGTGATGGAATTAACTACTAAACGAAAATAAAAAAATTAGATGTGGGTATTTTATTTTTTATTTGGGCATGTAGATATTATTCATCTCCATGGGGGTGAACATTAGTAAGTGCTATAGATCACAACCAGTTCTATTTAATTCTTGTTAATTTAATTTTATTTTCAGAGCTGCTGGTTCCCAGATTGTTTAGAAATGTATGGTTATGAGGGGGAGGACAGAATATCACAGCTATAACATTAAACACAGGCATATACATTCTCAGAACTCACAAAACACAAAAATGTGCTGAAGCAGCTGGAGTGTTCTTTTTTCCTGATAGCTAGTTAGAAGACAGGAGGATGAGCAAAATTGGCAGTTGGATGATACTAACAAAAGCAGAGGAATTCGTGCAAAGAATGTACTGTGAAGTAGATCTGAGACTGGCAAGTGCCATCACGTTTTACCTCTATTGCCAGTGCACTGATTTTGAAATATAAATGACTAGATACACAAAAATGTTGTTTGTTAGCTCTTCGAAAGACATTTCGTATTTACTGAAATGTGTATGTTCTCTTGCTTGAGCCAGGCCCCATTGGAGAAATATGGGTAACTATTGATTTAATTTGATATAGCAGTTTGGCATAAATAGTTTGGTTTTATGGTATACTGAATTTGTATGTGGTAAAAAATACAGCAATACAACTCCTTTTTTGATACAAATTAGCTCAATAGTGTATCCAATAGAAGTTTAGAAAAATAGATATAAATTTCTGAAATGTAATTACTCGTATTTTCTCTCAGCAATTTTGATGGAAGATTTAGCTAAAAGTAAAAGTGACAAGGCTCTTGACCATTTATGGATAAATAAAATGTTGATGTTATTAATGCATTTTAAGTACCTTTACGTAACTTAAATTCCTACTAACTGTCTCAAAATTGGGACTTTGCCTAAATTAGAAATTACATAAACCATGCATTTGTCTGATGTGGATTTTCATATAAGGTGGGAGCTGGCTCACTGAGCCTGAATATTTTACTGCACTTTCAAATGGGGCAATCATGGCAACACAGAACTCATGTGCCATTCAAATGCCCTAGAACTTAGGAATACAAATCTAAGTTTTGCCAGTCCTGAAGATACATGGGGTCCTGAAAAAGAAAAAAATTTATACAAGACATAAAAAGTAAATAGGATTGAAACCTCAAACCTACTGGGTTTCATCAAGATACAGACCATGGGTGGCTCATAGTCTACTCCTATGATATACCCTGTATGAAACAGTTGCTCAGAACCAGATAAATTGTTTGAAACCAAAATGTGAATTCAGGAAAGGGACTCACTGTGAAAATTTTAATATCTGTACCTTTTTCTGTTTTTGCTTCTATTGACTGTATTGACTATTTCTTATCTGGACAATGAATGCCTTGCTTTTTTTTCCCACTTTTCTTTCTTTGTTTTTGGTACTCTAAATATTGTAAGTAAACATGTAGAAACTGAAGTAAGTTATATAAATAAATAAATATATATATACAATCTCAGGAGGATAGAATATTAGAATATTCCTCTCTGTTCAGACTATTAGTGCAGTGGCTGGGTTGATCTAATCTTTATTTGGGCTTGGTCTAGGATTTGTTGCAGCTCTAGTTAGAATCAGTTCACAACCATTTCAAGTATTTTGAAGAAATAATTAGAACATTCTCTTAGGTAGGGCTTGGAATAAACGTTTTAACAGTAGAACATATCTGACTCATGCGGCACCAAAGTATGTTAGCAGCAGTGCATACATACTGGTTGGCAGCAACCTCAATTCTCACCTCCTCTGAAGAAAGAATTCAATCAAGGGGAATAAGGTAGAGGGAGAGACTGAGGCAAGTTTTAGAGCACCTGAAAGTTGATTAAAAAGAGTTACAGCAGGAACAAAAGGAAGTAAAGTATACTTGAAAGAAGGCCAAGAAGGGGACTCGAGAGATCAAGTGCACAGTTTGACCTTTTGACTGGAGTTTTATACACTGGCACGCTTCCAGGGTCTTGCACTACTTCTCCCTGATTCTTTCCTTGGGATTAGCTGTCTGCATGTGCAGTGGCCTGCTAGTGGTTGGGAGGGGCTGTGTATGCAGTATATTTACTAGAGTTGTACGAATGCTCACTTGAAGTTTTTCCCTTATTAGTCAAGTGTTTCTATAAGGTCATTGTATTAATCCATTCTCACATGGCTATAAAGAACTTCCTGAGACTGGGTAATTTATGTAGAAAAGAGGTTTAGTGGACTCGGAGTTCCACAGGCTGTTCAGGAAGCATGGTTGGGGAGAGCTCAATAAACACAGAATCATGATGGAAGGGCAAAGGGGAAGCAAGCAGCTTGTTTACATGGCAGAGTAGAAGAGAGACAGCAAATGGGAAAGTTCTACACACGTTCAAACAACCAGATCTCATGAAAATTCATTCACTATTATGAGAATAGCAAGGCGGAAATCTGATCCCATAATCTAATCACCTCCCACCAGGTCCCTCCTTCAACACTGGGGATTACAATTCAACATAAGATTTGGGTGAACACACAGAGCCAAACCATATCATTTTGCCCCTGGCCCCTCTCAAATCTCGTTTCCTTCTCACATTTCAAAACACAATCACGTCTTCCCAAGAACCCCCTAAAATCTTAACTCATTCCAGCATTAACTAAAATGTCCAAGTCCAAAGTCTCATCTGAGACAAGGCAAGTCCCTTCTGCCTATGAGCCTGTAAAATCAAAATCAAGTTAGTTACTTTCAAGATACAATGAAGATACAGTGGAGGTACAGGCTCCCATTCCAAAAGAAAGAAATTGGCCAAAGCAAAGGGGCTACAGGCCCCGTGGAAGTCCAAAACTCAGCAGGGCTGTCATTAACTCTTAAAGGTTCAAAAAATCTCCTTTGACTTCATGTCTTATATCCAAGTCACATTGGTGCAATGGGTGGGCTTCCAAGGACTTACGTAGCTTCATCTCTCTTGCACTACAAGCTACAGCTCCCATAGCTGCTTTCACAGGCTGGCATTGAGTGCCTGTGGCTTTTGCAGGCACATGGTGCAAGCTGCTTGGTGGATCTGCCATTCTGAGGTCTGGAAGACAGCGGCCCTCTTCTCACAGCTCCACTAGATAGTGCCCCAGTGGGGACTCTGTGTGGGGGCTCTAGCTGCACATCTCCCCTCTGCATTTCCCTAGTAGAGGCTCTCCATGAGGGCTTTGCTCCTGCAGGAGACTTCTGCCTAAACATCCAGGCATTTCCATGCATCCTCTAAAATACAGGCGGAAACTCCCAAGCCTCAACTTTTTTCTTTTGCACACCTGCAGGCCCAATACAACATGGAAGCAGCCAAGACTTGGGGCTTGCACCCTCTGAAGCCATGGCCCAAGCTGTACCTTGGCCCCTTTTAGCTATGGCTATTACTGGAGCATCTGGAATACAAGGTACCATGTCTTGAGGCTGCACAGAGCAGCAGGGCCCTGGTCTTGGCCCACAAAACAATTTTTCTCTCCTAAGCCTCTAAGACTGTGATGGGAGGAGATCCCGTGAGGATCTCTAATATGCCCTGAAGGCATTTTCCCTATTGTCTTGGCTATTAACATTGAGCTCCACTTTACTTATACAGATTTCTGCGGCCTTGAATTCCTCCCCAGAAAATGACTTTTATTTTCCACCACATGGTCAGGCTGCAAATTTTTCAAACTTTTACATTCTGCTTCCCTTTTAAATATGCATTCTAGTTTCAGGTTATTTCTCTGTTTATGCAAATGAGTTTAGGCTTTTAGAAGCAGCCTGGTTACATCTTGAATGCTTTGCTACTTAGAAATTTTTTCTGCCAGATACCCTACCTAAATCATCACTCTCAAGTTAGAAGTTCCACATATCTCTAGAGTAGAGGCACAATGCCACCAGTCTGTTTGCTAAAGCATAGCAAAAGTGACCTTTGCTCCAGTTCCCAATAAGTTCCTCATCTCCATCTGAAACCACCTCAGCCTGGACTTCATTATCTATATCACTATCGGCATTTTCGTCACAACCATTCGACAGGTATCTAGAAAGTTCTATACTTTCCTGCATCTTCCTGTCTTCTTCTGAGCCCTCCAAACGGCCCAACCTCTGTTACCCAGTTCCAAAGTTGTTTCTGCCTTTTCAGGTATCTTTATAGCAATGCCCTGTACCACATTTCCTGTACCAGTTTTCTGTATTAGTCTATTCTCACACTGCTGTAAAGAACTAGCTGAGACTGGGTAATTTATGAAGCAAAGAGGTTTATTTGACTCACAATTCCACAGTCTATACTGGAAGCGTGGTTGGGAGTCCTCAGGAAGGTTACAATTATGATGGAAGGGCAACGGGGAAGCTAGCACCTTCTTCACATGGTGGAGCAAAAGAGCGAGAGAGCAAAGTGGGAAGTACTATACACTTTCAAACAACCAGATCTCGTGAGAACTCACTCATTATAATAAGAACACCAGAGAGGAAATCTGCCCCCTGATCCAGTTAACTCTATTCAACATTAGCAATTACAATTCAACATGATGTTTAGATGGGGACATAGAACCAAACCATGTCAGTTACATACTAGTTAAAATCCACTATTTTACCTCTAGTGCACATGCTTGAGCCAACTGCCCTAACTCTTGAGGTCTTTGGGAAACTAATCACCAATTTCAGGTTTTCTTTTTTAAAAATCTATTGGGAGACTGCCTTTCCATGGCACCATATGCAACCAATTATTATTTCTGAGACAGCTTAACAACTGCCTGACCATCACCTAATGATCACCTGTAATTCCTGATGGGAGGTGGAGGGCTCTCCTGCCCTGCTCATGTACTAAGTACCTTCTGTAACAAAAAGACTGAAACCACTACAGAGTTTGTAGCATAGATACAAACTTTAGGGCCTAGGTTCCTGTTTTTACAGTTATAGGGAGTTATTTTTGCTCTTCAATCTTGTGCTTGCCTTTCTCAACTTTGGGAGATCTTTCTCTACCCTATTGCCTTATTTCCAGGCTTTTGATGGTCAAGTCTGGACTATTTCTATTTCTCTTCACCTGCTTGCCTTGCCCCAGCCTTCAGCAACTGCTACACTGTACTTGGGGAAGGCATTACCTACATCAGGAGAGATGTCTTCCAGCTCTCTTGCCCAGCTCCTAAACTTGGCTGATCCACCCCTTGCCTTTGGTGAAGACAGCAGAATGGAGAGGAAGAAGTATTTTGATAGATATGTGAAGACTCTCTCTTTCCTGTTATTCAAAGTTTAAATCTGTCAAATTGAAAGTGCTTTAAGACTTTGGTTCCTACTTACTACCATTTCTGGAGAATTCCTCCTATGTCTGCTATTCTGCCAAAGATGAAAGCAGACATAGATCTTTTTTCTCCTTTAAAGGGCTCTTTGGTTTCTGTATTTTAGTGCATTTAGCTTTGTTTGCATCCTTAGCTCTCCCATGCTGTGCTGAAACTACTAGCTACCTGTGACTATATTGTAATTTAAATTACTTGAATTTCAAGGACGTTAAAATTCAGTTTCTTAGTTGCATAGGCCACATATGTAGTGCTAAATAGTCATATGTGGCTAGAGACTATTTTTTTTCCTTTCCAAAGAGTCTTTAATAAAAATGGTGACTAGCAAGTACAGTCATGCATCCCTTAACCACAGGGATACATTATGAGAAATGTATCTTTAAGTGATTTTGTCATTTCATGAACATCATAGAGTATACTTATGAAAACCTAGATGGTATATATACTAGTACATATACATATATATATTTATCTGAAAAACCAAGTGTCCCAACATCATTACTGAGATTGAGTATCAATTATTTCCCCTACCTGATCTGAAATGCCAGTATCAAGTTCCATATATCAGGTTTTTTTCTTTTTTATTATTATACTTTAGGTTTTAGGGTACATGTGCGCAATGTTCAGGTTAGTTACATATGTATACATGTGCCATGCTGGTGCGCTGCACTGACTAACTCGTCATCTAGCATTAGGTATCTTTTTATATGTGCTCCATGATAATCTTACGGGACCACTGTCTCTTTTTTTTTTTTTTTTTCAGTCAGGAAACAACAGATGCTGGAGAGGATGTGGAGAAATAGGAACGCTTTTACACTGTTGGTGGGAGCGTAAATTAGTTCAACCATTGTGCTAGAAACTATTCTATTGAACAGTGCAGGTATAAAACAGTTTCTTTATTACTGAAAATTTTATTGGACAGCACTGCTTTAATGGATGTAAAACAAACTAAGATTTTGTAGATTATTCAGATTGATCTCATGGATAGTGTGAGAATAACAACTTTTAATGACATTTTATGTCATAACCAGATTGAAAGTCCTTTAATTATTTTCTCAATGCATGCCTCATTCGAATTTTCATTTTTTGAGTGTGTAGATCAATAGAAATAGGCCCTAAACTTTCTTCCTTTTTTATAATTTTTCTATTTTTATATAAAAAATATATATTTATATATACATATATTTTATATTTTATTTTATTTTTATATTTAAATATTTTTTTTTAAATTTTTTATATTTAACACTATATGGAAGATAAAATATAGCTTTGAATACAATAATTGGAGTTTCTAATGAGTTTTTAGCGTTTTAAAACTCGTATCTCAACACAGTAGAATATATAGTCTTTTGTTTTTATGCTATATATTCTATACCAAATTTTTATAGTTAGGACCTAGTTGTTGGCATTTGAGTTGTCTTTTAATTGATATTTCAATACCACAGTCATCTGGTTGAGTTACTATTTGATCGAGCCCACTGTTTTACTTTCAATAATGTTTAATGATTTCAAGAGTAGTTTCTCTTGTATGTTTTATTTTTCCCCTCTTAGAAAAATTTTAGAACCACTCTCTGGAGCCTTATGTCCACCACATTACAGACAAACAAGCAAACACAAATAACTGTGAATATTTTAATTGACTAGTTTTATAAAGTAAATTTAAAATAAAAATGTATTTCTGTCTTTATCAACAACATGTTTTATCCCATATTTGTTCATGCTAGTGAATGATTTCCTTAAGGTTTCGTTTATTTGGTATATTCTGAATGAGACGATTTATTTTTTTAATTTGTAACTGAGGATTTATTTTAATTTGTTGACCTTTTCTCCTTGGTTTAATTTTAAAATTATCTTTTGATAAAGAGTCATAGAAGTAGTTAATAATAATAGATGATTCCCTTTCATAGTCCTGCCACTCTGCTTTCTATTAAGCATCTGTTTGTGTGAACTACAGTCTACTATAACATTAAATACTCATGGTGACAGTGAGTGTTTCCTGTTTTTCTCATGTTAAATAGAAGGCATCTGGACATCACAATAAATTGTTTTTTTAAAGGAAAACTCATTATACATATAAAAATGTTTAGATTACTATAAGCAAAAGGTTTACTAAGAGTGATTATTGAATACTATCAAAATGATTTATCACTTATCTGTTACAGCACAACACCCCAAAACACATTGGTTTAAAACAAAAACATCATTATTCTTATCAAATGAATGTAGGAACAGAAAACCAAATATGGCCTATTCTCGTAAGTGGGAACTAAATGATGAAAACACATGGACACGTACAGGGGAACAATACACACTGGGGCCTATTGGAGGGTGTAAAGTGGGAGGAGTAGGAAAAATAACTAGTGAATACTAGGCTTAATACCTAGGTGATGAGATAATCTGTATAAAAAACCCGCATGACACAGCTTTACCTATGCAACAAAACTTCACACCCTGTACATGTACCCCTGAGCTTAAAAGTTAAAAAATAAATAAATAAAAGAAAGAAAAATCCTAGACCCATTCAACAAAAAAATTTTGATATTTCTTACAATTTTCTCATTGACATGACACAGTTGGACTCTTGTATTCCTCCACATGATGCCTGCCTGGATCACTAGTTTGGCAGCATTCAGTTCCAAAAAGGCTTCAATCATGTAGGAAAGTGTTCCTTCACAATGGATCTCCATGAGGTTAGCTTGGGATCTTTCACATGATTATGGTCTCAGAATAGTTGGACTTCCCTAATTTTCCAACAGGGAGAAAGAAAATACATTGTCTTCTTAAAGACTAGGTCCAGAACTGGCAAAGAATCACTTTTGCCTCATTCATTGGTCAAAGCAAGAGACAAGGGTAGACAAGAGTCAAGAGGAGAGGAAATAACTTCTACCTTTTGATGTGAAAAAAGTTTGAATAAAGTTGTGTCAGATGCTTAATAGAACTATGGTTTCTGCAAAACTGCTTAACAATGCAGAAAAGGTTGGGGGGAATAGAAAGTCTTTGAGTAAAAACTAGAGCAATGTTATTAGCTGATTTAATGATTCAATGTTCTAATCTATGAACTATCCAAAGCACCAAGTATGGACACCCTAAGCCAATAATGGTAACTGATTATGAGTTGGAGACCAGGGGCCAAGTGGAGGCAACTTCAAAACTGTTTTGAGGTGACAACACTGAAAGAGAGAATAATTAGAATAAATTTAACAAATTAAGATGTACCGGCAAATCATTCATTAAGAAGAAAAACTAATATTGGGGGAAAAATTATCTTAATATAGAAAGTGTTCTTCATGTATCAAGAAATAAAATAAGTTAATAGGAAAATAAGCAAAGAATATACAACTATAATTCAGAGAAGAACAAATCAAAATAAGCAATAAACAGAGTAAAAAAATTCTGGAAGTTAGGAAAATCTAAGCTAAATTAACAAAGGTCAACTAACACACACTGGACAGCAAAAACGCAAAAGACTAATATCACTTTTGAGTAAGAATGAGGGAAGATGGAAATTTTAAATAATATAATTTTAAATAATATAAATTTTCAGAATATTTTTAGAAGTCAATCTGGAGGCATCTACTAAAATTAAAAACAAACAAACAGAAAACTAAAGATACATACAGATTTTTGACACAGAAATCCTGGTCCTAGAAATCAATCACATAGAAATAAAAGAACACATCACTCTGAATATATGTGCAAAAGTGTTTATTGCAGCACTACGCATAGTGGCAAAAAAAAAAAACCAACAACAACTAAAAACAATTTGAATGAATATCAATAGGAGAATTATTGAATATTTTATGTTATATAGATACCATGGAATAATATGTTAAATTAAAATAATGGGAAGTAGTGAGCTGAGATTGCACCACTGCACTAGCCTTGCTGACAGAGCAAGACTCTCTCTCTCTCTCTATATATATATATACACATACACACACACACACAATTTTATATGTATATATAATGTATGATGTTGTAAAAGTGGACTTGGAGGAATGTGTTCAATGAAAGCATGAGAGCACATATCTCGTACATGATTTCTCATTTTTATTAATACATTGAAAATGGTATGTTTTCATCATTACATGAACATGGATTAAAAATACAGATGATTGATACATGTCAGACTGTTAACAAATTTACAAAGGGTAAATGTAGATGTTGGAAGAAATTAAGAGAAAGAATGTTGCAGAGAGAAGAAAAAAATAGGCCGGGCGCGGTGGCTCATGCCTGTAATCCCAGCACTTTGGGAGGCTGAGGTGGGCGGATCACGAGGTGAGGAGATCGAGACTATCCTGGCTAACACGGTGAAACCTCGTCTTCACTAAAAATACAAAAAATTAGCCGGGCGCGGTGGCGGGCGCCTGTAGTCCCAGCTACTCGGGAGGCTGAGGCAGGAGAATGGCGTGAACCCAGGAGGCGGAGCTTGCAGTGAGCTGAGATAGCGCCACTGCAGTCTGGCATGGGCGAAAGAGCGAGACTCCATCTCAAAAAGAAAAAAAGCACAGTAAAGAGTTTATGTAGTACAAGCTTTTCAATGCTAATTGAATATGTGTATTTATGAATAAAGAATCTATAACGAGGACAGGTGGATCTATATACATTGACTCCTAGAAATGCATGCAATATGTGCAAGTGAAAAGCAAAAGTATGCAGAGTCATATGTACACTATAGTTCTATTTCTCCTATAATAGATAAGGAAGGTGGAAGGTGGAAGGTGGAAGTTGGGGTAGTATCTCTCTCTGTTTGATAATCTTGGTTACTTGAAATAGTAGGATTGGAGATTGAGACACGGTAAGGTGATATGGTGTATGTATGTATGTATTTGAAGTTCTCTCTCTCTCTCTCTGTATGTGTGTCTTCAAATTAATTGAAATCATACTCCTGGATATTAGCACTCCAATATTATTCGTAACACTATTCACAATAGCCAAGATGTGGAAGCAGCCTAAATCTTAATCAGCAGATGAACAAATAAAGAAATGTAGTATGTACATACAGTGGAATACTAAATTCTGGAATACGCAATGACATGGATGAACTTTCAGGATATTATGTTAAGCCAGTCACAAAGAGACAAATAATACATGATTCCACTGATATGAGGTATCTAAAATAGTCAAATTTCTAGAATCCAGGAGTTGAACGGTAGTTGCCAGGAGCTGGAGGATGGGAAAAATGAAGAGTTACTAATCAATGGACCTGAAGTTTCAGTTATGCAGGATGAGTGATCTCTTGAGATCTGTTGTATGGCATTGTATCTACAGTCAATGGTAATGTTATTTTATTTATTATTTTTTTTTTAGGATGGAGTCTCATTGTGTTGCCCAGGCTGGTCTAGAACTCCTGGCCTCAAGTGATCCTCCCACCTCAGCCTTCTAAGTAGCTGGAACTATAAGCACAAACCATCTTGCCTAGGTATAGTCAACAGTAATATATTAAATACTTAAATATTTGTTAAAAGGGTGTCTCATATTAAGGGTTCTTATTGGAATTAAATAAAATTTTTTTAAAGAAATATAAAAAAGTACCTACAATAACAAAAGTAAATTAAAATAACATGATAGCAAAACCAACCTAACAAACAAATGTATGTAGCTGGTAGAATACTACCTAACACAAGGCATAACTGGTAAAATTTCACAAAAGATAGTGATTGTTGTCTTACGCTTACTTACCAGTAAAGCATTATAACATATAAAGTAAATTAATGGAGATAAAGTTACAGTCGAAATGTGATATCCGTTTAGATCTCTATCAGAAATGTTTATATCATAAAGCAAATAATAATGTAGATTAAAATAACATAATTATTACAAAAAATATTGCAGCAGTTATTCAAGCACATACGCGTTTAAAAGTCCATAAAAAATCAATTTGTACTACTCACAAAAGAGATTCCTATAAATTTTTTAAATCTGTAAAGTGTGGAAGATCATCTCTGACAAAATATTAACACTGCAAATCATAATTCAAAAACATTTTTTGGAAATCAAAATTTTTTAAATTTATAAACCTATATTATACCTTTAATTCATGGGCTAAAGACAAAGTACTCTATTTCAAAGCCTACCAATACAAATAAATTATTTATAGGAAAGCTATAATCATGAAAGCATTTACCAAAAAACAGAAGAAAAGCAACAAAAGTGGAGTATCAAAGACACAGGAAAAGAAAATACAGATAATTGAAGAAATTAATAAAATAGGATAAATGAATTAATGAATAAAAAGTTAAAAAGTAAACAAAACCAAAGCTAAACTTCTCATGAATCTATCCCCGTCTTGTCAGAAAGTAAAAACAAACAAAAACATAACCAACCAGTTAACCAACTGAATAACAACAAAAAAATTTGGAATGGAAAAAGTGTTTCACTTTTATAAAAATATACAAAATGTTAAAGTCAATGTGATTAATTTTATGCCCCAAATGTTGAAAAGCTGAATTAAAAACTGATATATTTAGTAAAAATATTATAAAAATTTTCTCAAGCATTTGAAAAATTCATTAAACTGGCTAATCAGTATAAACTGTACGTCAGTATAAACTGTACGTCAGTATAAACTGGCTAAAGATTGTATACTCTTATTCTCATTGTTCACTTCCCACCTTCAATAGGCAGTGGGTTTAGGTAATATTTATAGGTCAATTTTATTGAATTGTGAAGAAAAAAATTACATCTTGTAGAATAATTCAATTAATAAATAAGTAGTGTCATATAACAATTTGCATAAGTTGAATATAATATTGTTACAAGAGTCAAGGGCAGTGATAGGAAGAAATTATATACAGAAACTAACTTGTCAACATAGCATTAAAAATCTAAGTAAAATTAGATATTTGATTCCATTAGTATTCCAAACAAATATGCACATACACACATACATGCAGAAACACACCAGGAAGAGCGTATGCAAGAAATCCAAGAATAATTGAATATCGGAATTACTAATTAATATAATTATCAACTAATATATATTTTTCAGAAAATGTAAAGATGAAAATAAACATATCAAATCTGTAGTATCTTCTACATGAAACACATACAAGAAAGGTAGTGACAGTTTTGTTTTCATTAGTAAAAAATTAGAAAAGACCTAAAAGACCAGAAATAGGAAATGGAAAAGTTAAATTTTCTATATTAATGTAAATGATTAGTAAGTATGTGATAGTCAAAATGAATAAACTAGAGTTATGTGTTGAATAAATTTGGGAATGATTTTATTTAAAAAGACAGAAGAATGGCCAAGAAGCACATGAAAAAGTATTCAACATTATGAGCCAACAGGGAAATGCACATTATAAATAGAATGAGGTATTTCTCACGCAACAGAATGGCTGAAATTAAGGAAGTCTGATTATATCAAATGTTGGTGAAGATATTAGCAACTGAGCATCCCACACATTGTTGATGGGATTGTAAAATCGTATTATTACTTTGTAAAATTGTCTGGCAATTTCTTCTACATTTAAACACTTGTTTACCTTATGACCTAGCAATTGTACTCCTCTGTATTCATGAGGAGTACAAAAAGGATATGTTCAAGGATGTTCATAGGTTTATAAGACACAAACAGTGGAAACAACTCTAATGTCTATCAATAAGAAACAGATTAAACCATTTGTGGTATATGTGTATAATGAAATACTCAGAGAAAAAAGAAATGGACAACTTACATCCTAAAAAGTGAATAAATCTCAAAAACATTATATTGAGAAAAATGAGCCAGATATAAAATAATTTTATGAGTCTTATATTTATATGAGTTTTAATAACTGGCAAGAGTAAGGTGATAAAAATCAAAAGCAGTTGCCTCAGGAAGGTAGGTAGAAACAGGAAACATTGGAGAGTGGCACAAAAAAACTTCTTAGGAGAATACAAACATTCTATCTATCTTGTTTGCGTGGTATTTCTATGGGTGCATATAATTATCAAAAATTTAATATGACTATAAACTTGTCAAAACAAAAATTGAGGACCTTATTTAGATGTGTGCAGATTTTGGTTTATATAAATTTTAGTTTAATAAAACAATTTAAAAAAATCATGGCCACATAAAAAGTATTGTTAAAAGTATTACTAGGGTGACAGGTAAAATTTACAAACTTTTATGTTCCAAAATTTATTATAAATGTAATTCATACTAAAAAACCTTATTAATAAAATAGTTGTAGAAAATAAAACAAATTTTTAATGTTTGATGTAATTATTCCTTAAAGGAATAATTCTAATAAGAAGCAATACACCAAAAAAAGATAAGAAAAAGACTATATGTATATCTCACAAATAACAAAGAAAATGGAAATGTAAAAAAGTTTATTTTTAATCTAATAATTGTGATTGTATTTTTGTATTATAATACTTTAAAAAAATTTTATTATTATTATACTCTAAGTTTTAGGGTACATGTGCACAATGTGCAGGTAAGTTACATATGTATACATGTGCCATGCTGGTGTGCTGCACCCATTAACTCGTCATTTAGCATTAGGTATATCTCCTAATGCTATCCCTCCACCCTCCCCCCACCCCATAACCATCCCCAGAGTGTGATGAATGTTAAATGACGAGTTACTGGGTTCAGCACACCAGCATGGCACATATATACATGTGTAACTAACCTGCACATTGTGCACATGTACCCTAAAACTTAAAGTATAATAAAAAATATACTTAATGTTAAGGAAGGCTTGGTACACTATATAATCTTACGCTTTACTGATATTGGATTGACCTTGATTACTGAAGCATGTCTGGAGTTTGGATTGACCTAATCTATTTAAAAAACAATTTCAAGACGTGCATAAAGATGTTTAAACATGTTCATAATTCTCATTTATTAATCTATTCTCAAAATATATTCCCCAAACAGGGAGTGCCTTCAAGGAAATTTGACAGTAACTTTTTAGCACAATTATAAAAATAAAACAAATGTGAAGATTGTAGCTCATCTAGCTTATAAAATACTATACAGCTATTAAACAAAAGTATAAAAATTATGACAAGATATTTTTCATATTCTTAAATTTAGTAAAAGGGTGATACAAAATTATATATATATATAAAATCAGAAATCCAGGTATAAAATTATATAATAATTTCTTTTTTGAATAAGGAGTAGTCCAAGATATGGTATGTGTTGGCTTGTTCTGAGACCCAAAACATCAGATTAGGAACAGGGACACTGGTTCATCTTCGAAGAATGAAGAATTCGCAGTGTAAACTTATAAAGGGCAGTATATTTGAATAAATTTAAATATAACTTCTAATTCATAGATACCATACCCATAATGGGAAGGAATTAGTTTTTAATTATGTAAAGCCTTGGAATTGCCATGTGTGGTGTGTGTATAAAGTGTATGTCTGGGCTCAGGTATACACGTTTATGCAGTGTTGTCATATGACAGGGGGATGGTATAAGAAAGCATGTTGTCTTAATAAATGCTGTCATAGAAAGTTGCTCTTTTTAAACTTATTTATCTCCAGTAGCATTTTTCTAATTTTTTGCATTATAACATAGAGTTTTCGTGTCCCGGACTTTATTATAATTGTATGAGTATAGGCCACTAGCTTATTAAACCATTTTATCTCCTGTGCCTAACATGGTCCTGGTACAGATTAAGTGCTCAATAAATCTCTATTACTTTCAATGGGTATATGTAAGTTACCCTTCACATAAGCTAGTTTTTAGCAGATCAGTAAGTGTGAGTTCCTCTTGAAAAATGATGAGAAATGATGCAGTTATAGCTACTTTATTAGCCAGTGTATTTTAAAGATTGATGAGTGTCTTCATCAGATAATTAGTAATCCTACTCTGTCATGAGTTGCTGAAAAAAAAAGTCTATCAAACTTAGATTTCTTTTTAACAATTATGTTATTTCCCAGTTACTTTAAAAATAATTTATATTCCTAGGAATTTACAAATATGTTTCTTTAAAAATTAACCCATGTAGTTTAATTGAAGACATTCAAATAATGTTTTCTGTATTACTGACCAAGAAAAACTATGTTACATAAATTAAAAATAATTTTTGGAACAAGAATACCTTATACACTTAGAAACTGCTGTCTTATCAACAATACAAGAAGTTTATTGAATAGTTTATCTTTTGGCTTTAGTTAGTTTTGAAAACTTTATCAAGAAAGCAGAGATATACACATTACAGCAGTTGAAATTTTTGTAACTGAAATTACAAAATGAACGGTTCTTGATTTTTCAGAATCTGGTGGTAGCTTAAGATTTTATAATTCAGAGATCTGTTTCTTGGACATCATCTCTATTTACAGTGGGTTACTGAACCAGTTTACATCATCATCATCTCTATAGGGACATTTTTCTCATTTGCCTAGATTACCACTCTATTCTCAGGACATAGAGCCACACCTGGTATATAGAATCATTAATAAATATATGTTGAGTGAATTAATACATAAAACCGAAATAAGTCAGGGAAAAAGGTAAAAAAGGAGAGAGACATGCTTCAGTAATCAAGGGAATGGCGAGTTAGAAAACAGGTCAATTTTCAGCAATATGAAATGCCAAAGATATACACTGTAGAATAACAAAAGTTTTTTATGTAAACAAAAAATTAAATTGAAAAACCAAAATTTAAAAATACAAGTTGACATTTATTTTAATTAAAAGTTAAAGCTTCTGCTCTGTGAAAGACGCTATTAAGAGAATGAAAGGGCAAACCTGAAAATCTTTGCAAAACACTTATATGATAAAGAATTGTTATCCAAAAAAACACAATGAACTCCTAAAATTCAACAATTAAAAAAAAAAAAAAACCAGACAACTCAATGAAAAAACGGGCAAAAGACCTGAACAGATACCTCACAAAAGAAGATCTACAGATGGCAAATAAGTATATATGTTCAACACCACATGTCCTTAGGAAAGTGTAAACTAAAACAATGAAATGCCACTAAGCACTAAAGAGTGGCTAAAATCCAAACACAAAAAGCGTTAAATGTTGGCGAGGATGTGGAGCAAGAGGAATTCTCATTCATTGCTGGTGGTAAGGCAAAAATTGTACAACCACTCTAAAAGCTTGGTAGTTTCTCACAAAATTAAGCATACTCATCATACATTCCAGCAATTTCATTCCTTGGTGTTTACCCAAATGGGTACAAAACTTCCACCCACACAAAATCTTGCGTCCTCATACATCATTGCCAAAATTTGGAAGCAACAAAAATGCCTTCAAAAGGTAAAAGGATAAACTGTGGTATGTCTCCACAATGAAATATTATTCAGTGTTAAGAAATGAGCTATCAAGTCATAAAAGGACATAAGGGAAACTTAAACGCTTATTATTATACTAGGTGAAAGAGGCCGATCTAAAAAGGCTACATACTGTATAGATTTTAACTACAGTCGTGTGCTGCATAATGTCATTTCTGTCAACAACAGTCTGCATGTATTACTGTGATCCCATAGACTATAACAGAGCTGAAAAATTCCTGTTGCCTGGTGATGTTTTAGTTGTCCTAACTTTAGTTGTGTTGCAGCACAACATATTGCTCATGCGCTTATGATGATGCTGGTATAAACGAACCTACTATGCTGCTACTTGTATGAAAGCGTGGCACATAAAATTATGTATAGTACATAATACTTGATAATGATAACAAAAGACTGTGCTATTGATTCATATATTTATTATACTATAAGTTTAAACATTATTTTTGCTATTTCTTCTACACACATACATGTATGAAAGTTAACTCTGAAACAGCCTCAGGCAAGTCCTTCAGGAGGTATTCCAGAAGAGTTATTATTGTCATAGGAGATGACAGCTTCTATGAGGGATGTGTTATTGCCCCTGAAGACCTTCCAGTGAGACAAGATGAGTGGAAAACAGTGTTATTCATGATCTTGACCCTGTGTAGACTTAGGCTACTATGTGCATTAGTGTCTTAGTTTTTAACACAAAAATTTAAAAAGTAAATAGTGTATAGAATAAAGACATAAAGAAAGAAAACAGGCCGGGTGCAGTGGCTCATGACTGTAATCCCAGCACTTTGGGAGGCCGAGGCAGGCAGATCACAAGGTCAAGAGATCAAGACCATCCCGGTGAACAGGTGAAACCCCGACTCTATTAAAAATATTTTAAAAATTAGCTGGTCATGGTGGTGTGTGCCTGTAATCCCAGCTACTTGGGAGGCTGAGACAGGAGAATCGCTTGAACCTGGGAGGCAGAGGTTGCAGTGAGCTGAGATCATGCCACTGCACTCCAGCCTGGCAACAGACCAAGACTCCGTCTCAAAAAAAAAAAAAAAAAAAAGAAAACAATTTGTACAGCTGTATGTGTGTCTTAAGCTAAGTGTTAGTACAAGAGTGAAAAAGTTTTAAAAGTGAATAAAGTAAAAAAGTCAGAGTAAGTTAAGGCTAATTTATTATTGAGGAAACAAAAATAATTTTCAAAAATAAATTTAGTGTAGCTTAAGCGTACAGTGTTTATAAAGCCTGTAGCAGTGTAGGATGATGTCTTAGGACTTCACATTCACTCACTATTATCCAGAGGAACCTCCAGCTCTTTGAGCTCTATTCATGTAAGGGCCCTATACAGGTGTACCATTTTTAATCTTTTATACTGTATATTTTCTATGCCTAGATATGTTTAGATACACAAACGCCATTGCATTACAATTGACTCCATTATGTAGTATAGTAACTGTACAGGTTTGCAGCCTAAAAGAAACAGGCTATGCCATACAGCCTAGGTAGGTGATAGGTACGCTGTACCATCTAGGTTTGTTTTAAGTACACTCTATGATGTTCACACAATGGTGAAATCACCTAATGATGCATTTCTCAGAAACATCATCATTGGTAAGTGATGTATGACTGTATGTGACATTCTGGAAAAGTCAAAACTATAGAGATAGTAAAAAGATCAGTGATTACCATGGATTTAGAGTGGGGAAAGGGATAGAGAAATGAATAGGTGGACCAAAGAAGAATTTAAAGACAGTGCAACTTTTGTATATAATACTTTGATGGTGAATTCATGTCATTATACATTTGTCAAAGCCCATAGACTGTATACCACAAAGAGTAAACACTCATGTAAACTATCAACCTTTAGATTAATTATATAACAATATAGGCTCATTAGTTATAACAAATGCACCACACTAATGCAAGATATTAATGAAACAGAAAACTCTGGGTAGGGGAAGGCAGGGACGGCAGATAGGGTACATGGGAACTGTACATTCTGCTCAATTTTTCTGTAAGCCTAAGACTCTTCTAGAAAAATCTATTAATTAAAAAAATTTCATGCCTAGAGTAAATGAAAAAATTTTCTATCCAAATAATCTGAATTGACAAAATGGTCAATAATAATGTCCAAAATTGACAATAGAATTAGTGGAAGATTCAAATACACCAATAACCATAGAGAGCTTCACATGTTAATTGTATCTAATCTTTTGAATTGGAAATATAAATGATATTTAAAATATGTAAAACCATAGAAACATGTGAAGATTTGTCAAATTATCTGATAAAGAATAATTCTTCAAAAAATTGATATTGGTAGGATAAAAATGGAACTGTAAATTAATCTCACTCATGAATATAGATCAAATGTATTATATTAACCATTGGAAAACAAAATACAGCAATTGATATGAGAAATAATATACTGTGTTTAATCAAGATTTATATCAGGAATAAAAGGATGAATTAGTATGAGAAATTCTGTCAACAAACAAAAAATAAACAAGTTTAGGCTGAAATGTAGCGTATCTTTTTCATAAAGTTTATCCCTAGGGATAACGGCTTCATTTACATATAGAAAATAAATTTCAGCTTTATCAATGTACCTCAGAGCCTCTGCATGGACAGTGCCCTTTATACCTTAGATTGCTTATAAATGGTGTTCTTTTTTTTTTTTTTTTTTTGGCCAATTAATTAACACCTTGTTCTGAAGTCATGATAAGTTCCAGTTCTTGTCTGTGAATGCTTGTCCCGTGGTTCCACGTTCCATTTTCAGCCTGTGCACTCCTCAGATCTCTGAGAATATGCTAATAAAACAAGAGCATCTGAGGTACATTTATTTTCAACTATTAACAAAACTAAAGCCCATGGACAAAACCCTTGTTATTACAGCCTTTATAGATGCTTTTACGAGAAAACAAAATGTCAAGTTAGAGAACATCAAAAAATGCTGTGAACTAGATTCTCTAGTTGTCTTACTTGATCTGGTTCCCTGTTTGCTGCCTCAGTTCTTTTGATTCTTTCTTTTTACTTTATGGGGAATATGCTAGAAATGTTTTTGAAAAACATTTACTAGTCTCTCCAAATTGATGGACAAATTTTCTGAGCCTCTTATGTCACTAAGGTTGAGAGCTCACATTTACTTCCTCAACTAGGTCGTCTTCAGTTCGAAATCTATACTTTTATCCTTGTTTATGATCTAGAACACACATACACAAGTGGGTACAACACAATGTGCTTCTCATAGATACTAACATAGCCACCAACAAAGGCAAAGTGCTGAATAATGCCAGTAACTGAGAAGCCTCTGCTGGCTGTCTACTGATGACTTCCGCAAATATAACACCATTCTGCATTATTTTGTTTCATCGCTTCTTTGTTTTTTTAAAAAAATAATTGTATGTAAGTATGTAACATTAAGCACTATAACTTATTTGTTTACTTATTGAATAGTTACTTTCAGTCAATATTATGTTTGTGAGATTCTTCCTTTTTGTGGTGAATAGCATTAAATTTTTCAAAGTTTGTTCATTTGTTGCTGTATACTATTTCATTACACAAATGTATCAGTGTTTCCTTACCCATTCTACTTTTGATGAAACTCTGGACTATTTTCAGTCTATAGCTCTTACCAGTAAAGCATATATTAATATTCTTATCCAGTATTCTTAGTGCAAGTAGATACCAATTTCTGTTGCATATATTCTTGGCCTTGAATTACTGGATCATAAAGTATACACTGACTTGGTTTATGACAGCAATGCCGAACAGTCTTCCAAAGTGAGTTTACAAATTTTCACTCATATCAGCACTGTAAGACAGTTCCTTTCTCTCCACATTTTTCATGATACTTATGTTTTCAACCCTCGTTAGGTAGTTTTATCTAAATAAATAATGTGCTTTTAGTTTGCATTTCTCTCACTACTAATAAGACCAAACACTTTTGCATATGTTTGTTTGGCATTTGTACACACTCTTGGTGAAGTGTTCTAACATTTTTCTATTGGCTTATTTATACAATTTTATAATATACAGGAATTATCCTTATATTTCTCTTGTTCCTTTACTCCTAATCAATGCCAGATACTGATGTCATATTTTATCTTTTGTTTTTGCATTTACGATTAATTGTGTAATACCTGCAAAGAAGAATTACTTAATAAATTTTGTAGTGACAATAAGCTTATTGAGATCATGGGTTTTGGCATCTGATATATGTAGGTTGAAGTCATGAACTTTCCACTCAGTTATGTAAATGAAACATTACACTGACTTTTTTACATTTTAAAATTGGTATTATGTTACATGCTTAGCAGCATTTTTAAATTATAAAGTATAAGATGTTACATAAAGCTCTTCATATGCTGCCTGAAATACGACACCTCATAAAATGATAGATGTTAATATCTGATGGTTGAAAGAAGGAGGAATTACATTTAAAATTGTTACCAGTAACTTCCATGCACAATAGATGTAAGTGTATAAACTAAACTGCAAAATAAAATATATTTTCCCTAAATCACATCCCCATCATGACTTCTTTTTACTACTTGATACTTTGCCAAGTCATCAAAACTTTAAAGTATGTGATTTCTCTTTCGTTTCCCTTTCTAACAGTCGTCTGTCCCATGCATCCATTCATTCAAAGAAATGGATCCAGGGAAGAACTAACATTACAAGTATGCCATGTCCTCATTTACCTTCATGGATACACCATACGAAGTTCATAGTACATTTGCAAGTTAATATGTTTCGTTTCCTTTCAACAAACATTTTTCATGCTCTGCTATGTGTTTAACCCTTCTAAATATTCTAAGGCTTTTTTGTTTGTTTGTTTGTTTTGAGACAGAGCCTCGCTCTGTCACCCAGGCTGGAGTGCAGTGGCGCAGAATAATTATAGTGAAAGAATAATAGTGAATCATTTGAGAAAATCTTCCTTAATGTGTAGATTCATGCTATTTGAATGCTATTCCAACCTGTTAACTGCTAAGACTTAAAATATCCTACACTATAATATCACATGCTTAGTGTCTAAACTATAGTTATCACTTGTAACCAATATGATTTTGTTCCTGTTCTCACATCATTGACAATCTTCACAACAGAGGTCAAATTGAGCAGTTCCTCTTTGTGCCCCATGGTGTCTAACACAGCCAGTGCTCTTTTCTCCCAAACAGATTCGTGTTTGTTTCATTATATGGAGGTTAATTTTCCAATATGTTGTTCAAGGCTTTTCATAATCTTCACTTGCTTACGTATTTGAGATTAAGTCTCACCTTTCAATTTTATGGCATTTTGATTAAAATTACTTTTAGTTCCTTAGACTTGTCATTCTCTCCCCCACCTACTTGGCCTTCGCTTGTGCTGTTCTGAAGCATTCTTTATCAATTGGCTCCTCACTTTTTTGAATGGCTATCATTTCATGATACTAGTGCCTATTTTCTAAAAGTACCACATCACCTGCTTTTTAATAGCAAAATGAATTAAAATTAATTAGTTATAGATAAATTTGTAATAGTCCTTGAGATAATTGGAAACAAATGAGATGTTTTAAGCCCAGAATTTTATATACTGAGGAACAAAGTTTATAAATTTAGTCCCTGCAAAGAAAAATGTGTTTTATATAAAGAAGCACAGATGTGTATAGATAAAAATGTGTTCCTGACTATCTCTTTCAGTAAATCTTAATACCACAATGAAATAAATGTTTAGTCAGACATAACTGTGCTCTATTTTCAGGACACAAATTTCTATTTTAATTTATCTAAAGCAGTTGGATATTGGCAATTTCATATATTTAACCTAAAACTTAGCACAACTTCAAGCACAAAGTAAATGATAAATATCTACTAAAAATTAGCTAAATATCAATAAATATCAAGTGAAAGTCAGCTAAATATCAACTAAATAAAAAGAGTTAAACTAAAAATCACTCCTAGACATTGTCAGCCCCAAGTCAAACTTCCTAACCACTCTGTCTGGTCTATAATGTACATGTCCTTTTTATCAACTCTGCTGTAAGGTATTTCATAAGCAAACATCTTGATTTATTAAACTTTGTCGTTTGTCTTTCTCCATTCATTGATCCTAATTGCCACCCTAGTACTTTATACAGAGTGAATGCACAATTAATATTACTTGCATGAATATAAAATTAATGTTTACCTGGCCATTTTGTTAAAAATAAACTTGGTGTTTTACCATAATTTTAATTTTTAACAAGTCCCACCCATTTTATAGAAATATTAGCAGGTATCCATTATATTGTTCATTTTCTTTCTGGTGGTTTGGGTTGATGTTTGTAGATTGAAATTATAATAGCTCAGATGAGAATAAAGTTATATTGTATATGTGAATTAATGCAAAATATATCATTCTGAACTCAGATCCATGGAACAAAAACTTCTATTGTTATGCAGCAAAGGCTAGGCCATCTAAGTTTTTGATAATTACAAAAATGTTTGCTGCACCACTCCTGTGATGATTTCCACATGAAGCACATGAGAGCTCTGCATAGCACATTTATTTGATATGTATATAGGAGAATACATACCTTTTTTAGAAAGAGCCTATTACATAATAAACATCAGAAAATGATAAGGAACAATCAGAAGGTCAGGGGAAGGGGATCAGTTTTTTAAACTTCTGGGTATCAGGAATTCATTATGTGTAAAAAAAAAAATTGAAATCCAAAATGCATTTTTTTAAAGTATGCTGTTATATTTTGAGAGCTTAATATTTTAAGTGCTGTCTTAGAATAGCACAAGTAATCAATGATGTTTTCCCACAAGTCCTGTATAATTTCTGCTTACAATTAAGTGTGATACTACAAAATACATGCAGTCGCATTGCATCAATACTTCTTTTAATATCTGCTTAAAAACCATTTGCATGTGTTTTTCTGTTAGCATTCAGAATGCTCCATAAAATCCAATTATGACTTTAGACTTTATGGGGAACTATCAAAATGTCTTTAGTTAATTCAACTGATATTTCAAAACAGTAAAACTCACAAAATGGAGCCACCAATTATAGAAACTATCACATGCTGCTTGTAACCATATATTGAACATGATTTTCAAATTGCCATAACTTATATTTCTTATGTATATATTTGCTCTTTTAAAAAATTAAAGTATATTTTAATTTCAATATTAAGTAGAAAGTGTGCATTTTCATGGACAGTTTTTAGAATTCCTACTTGTTTTTGTCTTATATTTTAGACCAAGGATTGCTCTCCTCTCCAGTTGTAGAAAGGCATTCCTTTTATTACATTTTAAAAAGTAGCTCACTGATAGAATCAGTAATAATTATAAACTTGGATTCTTGATACCATTATCTTATAAGCACTTGTAAGAAACCAAGCAACAGTGGATTTAAAGTGTAATTGGGCATATATAATCACATAAAATTATAGTTCTTTTAATTCTTTTTAAATACTACATTATGATTATTGGATCATGAGTTAGTAAATGGATAGAAGTGTGAAGAAAGAAGGAAGGAAAGAAAATGAGGCAAAAATAAGTCTGAGCTACGCAGCTTGCGTTTAGTTAGGCCAACCTCTTTGATCAACATTTCACTTCAAAAGTCAATTGATGTTTGAATGATTAAAAAGCTAGACTTTTTTCTAAAAAACAACAAGCAACCCATTATATTATATATAAAAGGGGAAAATTCAATATCGTATGCTCTTTAGATAGACTTTTTGCCTCTTTTGAAGTTAGTATGAAAAAATTATTTTTCTTGTAACTGAAGAACTGAATCATGACACTAATTCTCTGACTCTGTCAGATAAAGGAATGAATAGGCAAGCTTAGAGAGAAAAAAGACAATAACTTATATAAGAGGAAGAATATACTAATACTTCATGATAGAATTCACATTTTGGCTAATTTTCACAAGCATGAATGTCTTTGTCTTTGGATTTATATTATATAAACTGAAACCATACAAATATAAACTAATGAATGGCACATAGTTTATCTGACTTCCTTGCACAAAAACGGAAACCTAAATTTCACATGCAAAGGAAAAAAAATGACTAGAGTCTGAATCTTGTATGGCTTGACTTTTCTCTATTGGGAAAAGACTCTGTTATTTACTTAATAATAGTATTAAGAATTATTATCACTATTAGTTTTAATTATTATAGTAGAGCTGGGATATTTGAAAATGTATTAATGCAGAAGGACCAGATAATTATTCTTAAATTCCTTACTAACATGAAAAATTAGAACATGAAGTTAGAAATGTCTTAATCATAGCCCTCATAAGAGTCAGATGACATGATCTAGGATTTCTTAGTGAAAATCTTCTGCTTAATTTATACTTAGGTAACTTGGAGAATGGGCTTATCTGGAAACTTTCTAATGCTGAAGTCATATACTCTTCAATTTTCTTTATTGCCTTGGAAGAAATATGAAAGGTGATACACAAATCAAATTTAATTTTAAAATACCCATATTAGCCAAATATTCTATTAGGAAGCTGAATTTCAATGCTAAGTCAGAGACAAGAGTATGATGCTGTTATCTTTGAATATCTCTTTATTGTTTTCCTTAGGTGTCCTTATATCTATCTACGCCTTTTGCATCTTCCTGACAACAGATTCCAGTGAACATCTCTTAGGCTATCGAAGGCTTAACATTAATAATATTCTTAGCTATTAAGGCTTTCTGACATTCCCCAAGTTCACAATGTGAAAACTGAATTATATAAAGATTAAATCTTTTGTGTATCCCAGTTCGTAAAACAGAGGAAACTGTTACTGTTTTCTCTATCCCTAACAGTAACAAGCAACTGAGATATTTTAAATTCTCACATACATTTCTGCATACCATTCTTCAAGGCAGTAATTAATCTGATCAAGAGTATTTTAAAGCTATGAAATGACCAACTGAGAAACAGAGGCAACAAACCCAAAGTCATTACTATGGCTTATGAGACTTTATATAAGGAGGCCCTCAGTTACTGCTCTACCTCTATTTCTAGCAGTTTTCCTTCTTCTTTCTGTTTGAGGAACACTGGCCACTTTATTTCTTTTTTTTCTGAACAAGCCAGTTGTGGTTATAGCCTAGATTCTTTAGGTATGCTGTTCTTTCATCCTTAAATGATCTTCCCTTAGGAATTCTCATGGTTCACTCTTTCAGTTGATTTAATCTACAGAAAACCACATGTTATCATGGAGATCTTTTCCTTTTGTATATACAATTGCAACATCTCCAAATGTAACAGATCCCTCACTGCTTTATATTTTCTCCACAGCACTTAATACTATATAACAAATAGAAAACTATGTAATTATTGGCTATTTTATGAAGTTTTTGTTTGAATGTTTAGTCTTTAAATTTCTATTATTATGTATTTTAATTACTGTATTTTATACGGAAGGCATTATCAGTTGTAAGCGGTAACATTATTTTATGTAGTACTATGAAAAACGTGCTGTCAGTTGAACAATGCCATGTCGTTGGTGATAGATGCATTATGATTTCAGAATATATAAAATATAGATTGAGAATTATTAAAATGGGGTATTTATTATGTTTATTGCTGCTTTCCTCACTAGAATGAAAGTTTCATAAGGTCGAGATTTTTCAATGCTTTCTTTACTGCTATTCACATTTTTTTTTTTTGTTTTTGTTTTTTTTTTTGAGACGTTGTCTCGCTCTGTTGCCCAGGCTGGAGTGCAGTGGTGCGATCTCCGCTCACTGCAAGCTCCGCCTCCCGGGTTCGCGCCATTCTCCTGCCTCAGCCTCCCGAGTAGCTGGGACTACAGTCGCCTGCCACCTCGCCCGGCTAATTTTTGGTATTTTCAGTAGAGACGGGGTTTCACCGTGTTAGCCAGGATGGTCTCGATCTCCTGACCTCGTGATCCGCCCACTTTGCCTCCCAAAGTGCTGGAATTACAGGCGTGAGCCACCGCACCCGTCACTGCTATCCACATTTTTGGTACCTATTATCCCCGTTACATCATAGTAGGTGCTCAATCAGTATTTCCGACCTAGTAGATTTTGGTAGTTTACTTTTGATTATTCTGTCCCCTCACTGATTCATAAGAGTTATGCACATCTCCATATCTTTTATCTCGTTCTTCTCCTGCAGCATCACATAAAAATACAAGATTTTTTTTTTTTTTTTTTTTTTTTTTTTTTTTTTTTGAGGTAGAGTCTCTCTATGTCCACCAGGCTGGAGCGCAATGGCACAGTATCGGCTCACCGCAACCTCTGTCTTTCGAGTTCAAGCAATTCTCCTGCCTCAGCCTCTCAAATAGCTGAGATTACAGGCGCCTGCCACCACGCAAATTAATTTTTGTATTTTTAGTAGAGACGGGGTTTCACCATGTTGGCCAGGCTGGTCTTGAACTCCTGACCTCAGATGATCCACCCGCCTCAGCCTCCCAAAGTGCTGGGATTACAGGCGTGAGCCACCACACCCGGCCAAAATACAAGAATTTTTTAAAGAGCATTTATTAATTTATACCAAATTGAGGGCCCTTACTAGACTTTATTGGAGGCAATATGTGTGTGTGTTGGTGTATATAGCATGTGTGCACACGTGTCTGTATGTATGTCATGATTTCAGAAATCATGATTTTTTTTTATTAATCAGGGTTAGATTTATCCATATGTGATGAGTAGTTTAAAAGTAGAAGTATAGTGGGCAATGCCGGGCTATTGTCACTCCAGGACCCAGGCTCCTTGTAACTTGCAGCCCTATCATGCATGGGTCCCAGGCCACAGTTCATTTCATAGTCGAAGATGATGTTTCCAGCTCCAACTCTGTTCTGCCAGCAGGAGAGAGAAGTGTAAAATAGGAAGATATGGTTCTTTCCATTTAAAGATGCCTTTTAAAAATTGCCCATACTCTTCTTATATTTCATTAACCAATGATGTCAAGGACCACATACAGCTCTAAGAGAAGAGATGGGAAATCTCAAATAAATGCTCTAGGTGGTCGAAACACTAACTATTGCTTAGAAACAAGAAGGAACTTAATTTTATAAAACAGCATTCTCCACCCTGAAGAGTCTCACGTATTCTTCTTCTCACATATAAAACAGAGTCATTGCTTTCAATGAGAGACACCTCGGAGAACTATGCAATTACTACTTCCAGTTTATAGTCCAAAATTTCTTAAGGACATGCTACATATATCTCATAAGTCTAGTGACCTATAAACCATATCGCAATTTAAAATCTTCTGAATATTGAATTCCCACCCAACTGGTATGGAAACAGGACAAATATAATGAAATGATAATGAATGATAGAAAATAAACAGCAATCAGTGGCCATAACTTTTATTCAATCGTGTGATGCAAGGATAGAAAAAAACCTTCCTTCCATGACACATCATGCCCAATAGGTTCTATCATTGAGCTTAGCAATGGAGATTGCAACCCACCTGATGGTGTCTCAGCTTTCATAGCAGGCTTTCTGCTGGCCCATGATCGAGCCTGTAGTTTCTTTAGCATATAAGAAATTACAAGCTGTATCAGTCAGAGTGTGTGGTTCTGACAGTACAATTTCCCTCAAAACTTAATAGGTTTCCAGTCAATTTCTTCTAGAACATTCCATGTGCAAGCAATTGCAGCCAAATATTTTGATGATATATATTACTGTAGACTTAAAGACTCTTGTCTTTTATTTATCATCCTCTTGCTTATGTTAAACTACTTAAAAATATCTGAAACAATAGCCTTGGGTGGAAAAGGAACCAATTTAATGTGATCTTTTCTACAGAGAGTAAAATGTGTTTGAAATAGGCTTGGGGGAATAGTTTTATGTTCCAATCCGTGTCTGAGAGCTACCATCAATGATGGCTTTGGTTTGGAGCATGAGTATATTTGTTTCTTAATCTACAGAGTCTCCAAATTATTGGGCTTTTAATCAATGAAAAATGCCCAGATTGTTTTTCTTGGCAGAATGATAATCTTTGTCAACTCTGCTTTTGGACTGGCAAATTTTAGGCTAAGTATTGCACTCTCTTAAGCATGTAGAAATATTTAATAAATACCTACACTTTGAAATTTCCTATCATTTGCTCTAATGCTATTACCTCTTTTAGTATATGATCTGCCTTTGAACAAACAGCAGTAAATAATTTCTGCCAAATATTTTGATATTGAATAGTACATGTTATTACCTTTTAATGTCTGATCCTTCTTGCCTAACATATGGCAAATTCTATAAATCGAATGCCACAGGTTTAGGTTTTGTTATTTATAGCACTATGAGCCAGGTACCAAAGTCTGTATTAGTCAAGATTAGGTTTGGCCGAGTAGCAGAATATGCACAATAAAAGTGATTAAAACATAATATTCCAGTGGATAGTGTTGGACTCCTCACAGTGTTGCATCTAAGGTCCTCCTATCAAAGGGAAGATGAGATTACGGTATCTGGTGCCATACTTCCTGAGTTCAGGTTTCCCTTCACTGCTTACTATATAACCTATAGAAATATAACTCTATCTCTGTGTGCTTCAATTTTCTCACCTCTACAATTGAGATAATAAATGTCTCATAAGATTGTTGTGAGAATTAAGCAAGCTAATACATATAATGAACTCAGAACAATTCCAAGCACTGAGTAACCTGTATATGTGTTAGCTTGTTACCAGGTAGCTTTTTCTATGCAACAACCATCTAAACACTAGTGTCTTAAAATATCAACCATGTATGTTGTTTACTTTCTTTGACTCAGCAGTTTGGGCAGTTTGGGATAAGCTAGGCTGATCTCTAGGCTGGGATATATGGTCAGCTGGTAGGTCCACTGGGACTAGCTTGTTTAGCATGCCCTCGCCTGAGAAAGGTAGAATAACTGGGCCTTCTATTGATGTGTTCTCACATCCTCTAGCAAGCTGGCGTGAGCTTTTTTACAGAGCAAGTTCTGATGTACCAACATTTTTCCAAATCTATGCTCGCATCATTTTTGCATCAGTTTTACATTGGCCAGAGCAAGGAACAATTCAGCACATGTTCAAGGAGTGTAGAAAGACTCCAGTTCCTGAGGGCAAGAGTTATAATGTCACATTGCAAGAGGAGATGAAAAATGTATAGTCATTTTTGCAATTGATTACCACTATGTTTATGATTGCTGCTGGTGTTGAGCTGTGCCATAAATGGCCTCATTCTCAAGTTAGTTAACACCACAGTCCAGTTTCAACCATCAAATTTTGCATTCCAACAGTGGGGAAGGCAGAAACATCCACTTATTTTAAGGATAGATGTTGAAAATTCTGTAGTAGGCAGAATAATGCCCCACTCTCAAAGATGTCCACATTTGAATCCCCAGAACCTATGACTTTGCTATGTTATATGACAAGGGAGAATGAAAGTTGCAGATTATGATTGCTGATCAGGTGACCTTAATTTGAGGATATTGTTCTGGATTACCCACGTGAGTTTCACGCAATCTCAAGGGATCATATAAGTGAAAGTGGGAGCCTGGAGAATCAGTGTCAGAGGCATAGAGTTCTGAAGACAATATGCTGCTTCATGGCTTTGAAGATGAATAAAGGGCCTTGAGTTAAGGAACGTAGGAGACCTCTACAAGTTAGGAAAGGCAAAGAAACAGTTTCCATCCCAGAAACTTTAGAAGGCATGTAGTCTGGGTGACACCTTGATTTTAACCCAATGCCACCCATTCCAGACTTGTGACTTCCAGAACTGTAAGAATCAATTTATGCTGCTATACGTCACTATAATTGCTATAATTTGTTATGTTAATTATTGTCGCATATTCTTTCTATTTACATTTCGTTGGCCAAAAGTTAATAACATGGTCATGCATAATTATAAGAGAAGCTAAGAAATGTAGATTTTTTTTTCTGGGTAGCCATCTACTTAGTTAATTTTAGAAATTTCATTTACGTAGGAGAAAATATACTAGAGAAAAATCAGTAAACTTGGCCAAAAAGAACCTATTGGTTTTGCAAATCCAGAGTTCATGCAATTATCAAGCATTTTAAAAACATTCTTCAATCAGTAAGAATTTGATTTCCAGTTTAAAATGAGGACGAAGAAGAAAGGGATAAAGAAGAGCTGGCACATCTTTTAGATTAATGACAAATATGTGCAAAAATAAACATCTATTCAGAATTTTCAAATGAGTAAATATTAATATATATATAAAAGCCACATAACAACACTTGGCACATAACTCAGCACTGCATAACCTCTACCCATTATGATTTTTGTGGATGTTACCATAATTCTGCAGCAATACATGACTAATCTGCCTAGATCAGTTTAATTGCTTTTATTATTAGGGAGGTTGTTTCCCACACATTCTCAATTAGGGTCACACATTCTCAATTAGGGGAATAATATTTCTGATGCTAATTTTTTAAGCCATCAGTTTTCTCTCTCTTTAAAAAGCTCAGAGTCCAGCTACATATCTTGTTCCATTTTACTCTAATGGTCTTGATTTTATCCCACTTTATCTTTGCAATTATTAATGATCATTACAGCAAATCAAGCATTCTTTCTGTAATGCTAATTGGTAATAGTCAAGGATAAATAATGTATAGACCCACAGCAAGAGGAGAAACAAAACACATAATTAAAGGCAAATTAAATAAAGAAATGCTAGAAAAAAATAATGGCGAAGCATCTGTAAAACTCATTTTAGGAAACTCAGAAATAAGTGTTCTTGCATTTGCATATGTCTACTCTGTACTGAACTCCAATCAGAAAAGCAAATTGTATTTTTTTGGAGTATTTATCCCTAACTCTGTGCTACGTACTGCAAGTAAAAGGAAATAAGTAATATTCACTACATATTTGGTTCTTATAATGAATACCCAAATAATGTCATTGCTAGTAAGCCCGGGAGGCATAATTTGATTATAATTGTTACTATTCTACTTTTATAAATGCAATAACTGAGGTGCAGAGAAGTTAATTTATTCATACCATCATACACCTAGAAAGCCAACTGGAATGAGTACCAAGATTTTTCTGAATACAAAGTCAGTGTTTATGAACTAAAAATATTCTCTTTATCTTCCCCTTGCTTCACTGCTCCACCCCCATTTCCAAGCCCAAGAAACAATAAATGACTGGATTGTAAAATTTAAGGACATTTTTCGAGGCTTCAATCTTTCCATTAGGTGACACTTTAAAAGAAAGAAAATCAAGCACTTGGTGTATGGTTCTTTTAAAAAATATATATGATAACTGTATTGAAATATAATTCGTATACCATAAAATTCACCTCTGTAGTATTTTTTAGTGTATACACAGAGTTGTGCAACCATCACCAGTACCTAATTTTATCACCCCCAAAAGAAACTCCATAACCCATTATGGAGTATGGGAAACTCCATAACCCATTAACACTCAGTCCTAGTCATCCCTCTTCCTCTAGCCTCTGGCAACCACTCATTTCTTTTCTGTCTCCAGAGAGTCCCATTTTCTGGACATTTCATATAAAAAGAATCATACAATATGTGTTCTTTCATAACTAGCTTCTTCTACTTAGCATAATGATTTTATGGTCATTCATGTTGTAGCATGTACACTCTGTTTCTTTTTACTTCTGGATAATCTTCTGTTGCATGGATGTGCCACCCTTATCCATTTATCAGTTAATGGATGTTTGGCTTGTTTCTACTCTTTGGCTATTATGATTAATGCCATTATGAATATTTGCATACAAACTTTTGTGTGTACAAAACTTTTCTTTTAGATATCTATCTAGGAGTATAATTGATATTTCATATGATAATTCCATGTTTAACCTTTTGTGAAACTCCCAAACTGTTTTCCAAAGTGGCTGTACCACTTTACCTTCTTATCTATTCTATGCGCACCCCACTACTGTATTTTGGAAGAAGATAACTAGTTTTCTAATTTTACAAGTTTACAGATTAAGAGAAATTTTGTCCCCAAATGAATCATACCCTGAGTCACCTATAACTGATTTAAATTATGACATTTGGGATTTTGAGTTGATATTGCTTAAGTGAGAGTTTTCACTCAAAATTGCAGCTGGAGTGGTTAAGACTTTGGGGCATGTTGGTATAGAGTAAATATATTTTTTATATGCAAATAACTTGGATTTTGTGGGGACAGAGGTGTGCTGTTATGGGTTGAATTGTATAGCCCAAAAATATATGTTAATATCCTAACACCCGGTACTTCAGAACGTGGCATTTTTTTTTTTTTTTTTTGTAAATAGAGTCATTGCAGATGAAATTAAATTAACACTAGGTCATACCAAAGTGGGATAGTGCCTTAATTCAATACGATGCGTATCCTTATAAGAAGAGGACAGAGACATGACGGGTGAATGCAATGTGAATACAGAGGCAGAGATTAGAGTTATGCTGCCACAATCCAAAGGACATTTGGGGTAACAGAAGCTGAGAAAGGCAAAGAAAGATTCTCCCCAAGAGGCTTCAGGCAGAGCATGTCCCAGTCAGCACCTCGATTTTAGAGTTTTGGAACTGAAAACTGTGAGATAATCAATTTCTGTTGTTTTAAGCAACCAAGTTTGTGTTACTTTTTCATATCAGTCTAGAAAATACATATGCTCTAGGGAAATAGAACATTTTGTATTTTATGAAGTGCTTAATCCTATATTAATCTGATTGTTTACCATGAAAATGATAAAGAATGACCATAAAAATATATACATTCTTCAGTCCAAAGAAGTCCAATTATTGTCCTTAGAACTCCAACATGATTCTTCTGCCTGTGATTTCTAAATGGAATTAAAACTAATATTTTTTAAATTCAAAGATCTTCCCAGTGATTAAAATCATTCATCCAAATTTGTTTGCATGCTGGTTCTCTGGAAGATGTGACTGGTAAGGTTTAGCAAAAAAGAAAAAAAAGAAAAGGAAAGGAAAGGAAAGAAAAGAAAAGAGAAAAGTAAAAAAAGAAAAGAAAAGAAGGAAGGAAGGGAGAGAGAGAGAGAGGGAGGGAAGGAGGGAGGAAGGAAGGAAGGAGGAAGGAAGGAAAAAGGAAGAAAGGAAGAAAGAGAGAGTGAGGGAGGGAGGGAGGAAGGAAGGAAAGAAAGAGGTAAGTAGTAGGTTAGGTCAAAGAGAGAAAGTGAAGCCAATTATCCCCACCATACCTCTTGTTCTCATATTAAGGAATGCCATGGGCAATGTCACCACTGAATCTGTAGTTAGCTAAGTGTAAAAGTGTTTTTCCTCAGGGAGGTACTTGGTTTACAAAATTCAACATGCATGTGGTAGATTATTACAGTTTTCACCAATATTTTTCTGAAAATTAGTATGCTGATCTTGAAGATATTTCCCTTCCAGTTAACTCTAAGATCTATAAAGTTCATAAAAATGTGCAGAGGAGGATGAAGACATAAAGAAATAAAAGACTTCAAAAATTCTATCATGTGAAAAACTTTGCTCCCTATTTTCATGTACAAAACTGTTTTAAATCCAAACATGCCAAAGCACTTAAGAAAACCTAAACTTACAAATGTATCTTTGTTATTATCTACATATAACAAATATGAGGAGGAAGATAAGGGATCAGGAGGTCATGGGATTTATCTAAATTACAAAAGTCTAAAACAAATCAGTAGTCAGATACAAAAATTCATATTCTGCAATTTATAATCCTAGCTACATATTACTGGAATTTTCTGACAATGATGAATTTTTCTATCACGAAGCAGTAGAGAAGACAATTTTTTTTTTTTATTTTGTCAAGAACTGTGAAGAGTTTGGGATTTTACCCTACTTACAAGTTAAGCAGTTATCCTATTACTGTTTTGTGTAGCCTGGCAGAAGACACAGACTCCTAGGTGGATAACAAAGGACTTTATAACTGACAGAAAGAACAGTAGCCAGAAATTTATATTGGTTTGTGTTGGTTCCTACGCTCCCCTTAAGCCATGATGGGATGTAAAGGGTTCATCATAGACGCCTGCATATCAATCTGCTGTATTATGTGAAGGAACCACTGAACTTGGAGGATTTATTGCTTTGTCAGTGAGCAAAAGCAAGCCTGCTCTTATATGAATCTCACCGATCCATATAAATCACATGGCACAGTTATTGAATATTTGCACCTTCAACCACCTTTTATGACAAGGCTACTCAGACATAAAAAGTATATGAAATTTTATCATTTATATAGAAACAGAAGTGTGGTAGTCTGTGTGTCTCAACACACTCACTTTGGGCTACCATTGAGGGCATCAACCAGAGCAGCACAGCACAGGGCTAGTCAGGTCCATATGAGTTTTTCTGTATTCAGAGATGACAAACCTAACAGCAAATCAGATAGCCAGCCTCAGTTGCTCCTTGATTCAGATGGTGGTCCTAGATTTAAGGAACAAAGCAAAACTTAATCGCCCTCACCCACATCCTGAACCTCCTAAGGTCTAATATATTCATTTCCCAAAAGCTAAAGTTTTTGCTTCTTCTCTATCACTACAAATTTCTGTGTCCCAGTTCAGAAGGTATAACTTCACCTTTATTTCCCAATCAGCCGCTACTTACATCCACATGTATCATGTAGAAAGGTCAGGGTGGAATCTCAAATCTTCAAAATAGGTCCATATGACCATATTTTGTCCTAATCATTACCTAGTTAACAGCCAAAGGGAGAAGGTCTATTTCTGGAGAACTTCTAGCCTCATTTAGTAACCCTACTACTAAGTTGGTAAGGACAATAGAGTAAAAAATTTTCCCAAGAATGTTCAGGAATACCCAGGGCCCATGACCAGTTGCCTTTCCAACACTTTATCAAGCACCCACTAAATATAAACACAGGAAAACAAAACTTAAATTTGATGCAGCATTTTTTTTTCTAAGAAACTTTAATGGAAACAGAGGGACAAAATTTGTATGTCACAAAAATGTGAAAATTAGCATACAAAATGGCATAGTCATTGGACTCTTATTATCTTCTATTCTCTTCCTTTTTCTACTCTTCCTAATTATCCATTGTTTATAAGCCTTCTTAATTGTGAATCTTTGACTATGGGATTTTTTCACCTATGTACTTCTTACGACTAATCTGAGTCTCTTCCTTTATTCTTAGCCTGTCTATTGAAACTCTCAAATTCTAATTTTAATTTTGTTTCTCAATAAGTCTTCAGATGATAAAGCTGATTGTATTCGCAGCATTTCTGCATGACATCCCACACACCCCCAAGTTCAGATTGTCTTTAAATTAACTCTTCCTCCCCTCCTCCTCTATGCTTTATCTCCATTTTCCCCTCGTATCTTACAATGGCAGAGACAACCATTCTAATTTTTAGACTCCAGATGAAGAAGTCAAACCTAACTTTTCATGTCACTTATTCCAAAAGATTCAACAAGGCTGAAGTCTCAGAACTATCTCTTTGATCTTCCTTTGCTTTCTTTTTTCACTGTTCACATCAAAGTGCAAGATATCATTGCCCCATTTCTTCAAACTTCATAACCGTGACTGCCACCTCAATTACTATGTTAAAACCATTTATTTCAACACATTACCATCCTGCTCAAGAATGTACCATGACCCTCCATTATCTATTGGATCAAATCCATATATTTGTGTTTGTTTTACTCAAAAGTATTCTCTTTAACAAATACGCCATTTGGACTCAAGCTGAGCTGAATTTCTCATTTGTTTTGTGAGTCAGGCTTTTTGCTTTAAAATTGAGAGGATTTGGTTACATAAAAGAATCTGTAAAGTTGTCTTTTTCCCTATGGTTCTCATTTTACACACATACACACACTTATATTTATTGTCTTTTTAAGGTAATTGTTGAAAGTGCAACACATTTAGTTAGAAACAGTATTCGTGGACTTAAAGAGACAAAAATATGCCTTTTATGGACACTCTGGCTTGTCTAACAGAAATATCTGTAACCTCTCTCCCACTGTGTATCATACTAATGTTCCCCAGCAAGCTTCTTTGTACTATGCGACATACCAGAAAGGAGTCTGAATATCCCCTTTTGATATCTGAGGTGGTAAATTATTTGTATACAATCCTTATACATGTCTGTAGTTTTTTGAAGTTCAACTGATGTATAAATATGTTTATCAACAAACAATATATCATACCTACTGTTTTAACTACTCAAAATGCAGAATTTCATAATACTAAAATTTTCATTAAAATTGCTTTGCTAACTCATTTTTATTATCTCTAAGTCATGTAGAAACACTTACCTTTTTAGCTTTCTGAAACTGGGGAGATATGGTAGGAATATCACAGATTTTAGAAGGAAGATAATTTTAAAGTTTCTTTCTCTATATCTTTGCAATTAACTGTAGCCAAGACATTTAGACAACAAAGCCCATGTCTAGTAGTTGGAACCCCAAGCATCACAACCATGTTGTCAGATATTTTTGGCTTGTCTCCACACGGGTATGTCCACCAGACTCACTACCCGTGATTCTGCCTCTGGTTTGAGCCTTTGCATACCTTCCTGGTCTTAAACTGACATGAGCTTTCTGACCTTGATAATTGCCCTCCTCCTCTCTCCTTGTAACCTAAGACTTACCCAACCTCCCTATGCTCCACCACTAAAATGAAGTATGGAATGTGGATTGAAGGGCTTATTAAAAAGAGTATTTTGCTACAAATAAATTCCATATTTTATATTTTTCCTTCATAAGTGTTTTACATTTATACCATCATACCCATAATAGAAGCCTTATATTTTGTTTTTGAGCCATCTGTTTTCTTCATAAATGAAAACTAGTCATATTTCTAAGGTTATTCTTATCAGTAAAGTGACCCCTCTTATCTGTCCATCCTAACCCTTGCAATCCTCTGAAGCCATTTTAAATCTTTCAACTTTCCAATAACCCCAGTCCATATTGACTTCCCTGTCTTGACCTTCCAAACCACTTATTAGATGTGCCATGAATGTTGACATTGGATTATATCCCATTTAGAACCATGTGTCATCTCATAGTATTCTCTGATATTGCAGCTAGAGGGAGGGGAAGTAACTGAGGTATCAATTTTCTTGTGAAGAGAGATAAGTAAACAGATAATATAGATGCTGACCAAAAAATATTTTTCTCAACCTAGAATTTTGGACAACCCATAAGAGACCCAGTGCATATTAGATATTGAATTAAAATGTGTGTCCAGTGAATAAGCAATTCGTAAATAAATAAAGGGATTGTAATAATATAACTACCTATTTCCCAAATTGGGTTTACCTTATCTTCCTTATGGCACAGGTTGAAGTACATGGTATGTTCTCTTCCTCTATTATGAAAAGAGAAGGTGAGGAACTTGCTGCTTAGTTGTAAATTTGGAGTTCTACCTTTTAAAAAAGCATTGGTGATGTCATATTGAAGTTCTGAGTCTTAAAAGTAAGTTTAAAACGTATTCTGCCATCTGTACTTGAAGAACAAGTAAATACTGATTTTAAATTTTGTTCTGAAACAATCTACATGGGAATTTTTGTATCTTTTTCCGGGAATTTAAGCACAGAAATATTGGATAATGCCAAAACAGATGTATATCAACACTTTTCTTATTCCCTGAATATTGTTACAATTAGGAAGGCTATTTAAAAATGTGCAAGGGTACTTTTAGTAAGCCATGATTATTATCAAGACTTGTTTTCAAAACTTTGTTTCCATGGACACATTGAATACCAAATTTATTTATCAGAATCTGATTTCAGTAAAGAAAATTGACTACAGATTTACTGAAAATTGTTTATGTGAAGAAATTACAAGTGCTATTAATACTTACAGGTAGAAAAATGATTAGAGAAGGTAGTAGTTTGATGTGAAGATATAGGACTTCACAGTAATGTTCAGTTGTACCAAACACTTCTTAAGAAAATGAGAAATGTAGTCCCAAGGTCTTAGGCAATTTTCTTTCCTGTAAAAACAATGTTCTCTTCTATTTTTTATCCAAAAGGAGATAATTGGTTTTGGTATTTGTTTCTCTAGAAAAGTTAAGAGGGAAACTCTCCAGCAGAATAATCCTTTAGTTTCTTGATAAATGCTTTCTTTTTAGTGCTATTTCACTGTTCTCTATACAGAGCTGCTAACTGCTGAAATGGGGTTAAGTCCCCACTGAGGACCAGAAGTCTGATCATTTCCCAGAAGGTAGTTAGGGTTGTGGAGGCATCTTAGCCTCACAAATCCTGGGCTACTGTAAAGGCCACGTATTTTTGAAAGTTTCTGTGAGGTCACACTGTAGCTGAGACTCTTATGTATAAACCCAGCGTCCAGTGTCCTCTTCACACTTAAAGACAGGACTCTGCTTTCATGAGGATTGATATAGCCAGCTGAAAAAGTTAATTTCTAAGCCTCTCTTTGAAATGGAGTAGGTATGTGATCAATGCTTTGGCTCAATTTTACGGTCAGATGTCATTCAATAGGGCTTCTAGGAAAACTTATTAATTTGGGTTGATTCAATCAGTAAATTCCTTTTTGTGCCCTATCTTCCTCTATTTGCAATGAGAATACGATGGTTGGAACTTCATCTGATGCAAACATGAGGCTACTGCGTAAATGAATGCATGTGTTACAACTGGTGGGTGGAAAGATAAAAGGATTCCAGGATACTTGACATTGAGGAATCATAACCAGGTTTGGTCTCTCTACGTTCTTTCTTCATTTTACATGAACGTCAATATTTTAATCATTTGCTAATTTATGTCTCTGTTATTCAAAAATAAACATTTTTTTACTGAGTTTTACTTCATAAAAGAAAATGTAGATTACATATTCCATATTACTTTTGCTTTCCAAAGTTTGTTTAAAATTAAATGTCACCTAGCCCATAGCCTGTTACATTCCTCATATGCTTAATATATACAAATTAAATATCAGAAAAGCATTATCTATTACTTTTCACAATATTTCAAAATATAATATATGGTGGGAGAGAGAAAGAGACAGAGACAGAGAGAGACCGAGTAAAATAAGCTATGAAGAATTTTCCTGAAAATTTAACATGAAAGAATATTGTTATTGAATTTGGGAGATTAGGATTTTTTTTAATGGAATCAGAACAAACCACTTACTGATTTTTTTTCTTTATAAAACAAGTTGGAATGGATTATATCAGAGATAACTTTATTTCAGGAAACTTAATATTTCAGAATTTATTATCCTACATAATACACTGTTAGGCTTTCACATCTGAATATATACCAGAGGTAATAACAAACATTTTTAATTACAGATAATGTCAATAATATATCAAACTGTTTTTGACAGCATGCATTTCCACATCTAAGAAGTGGAAGATATGATGCTATTCAGAGGATTTTTTGTTGCTGTTGTTTGTTTTCTTTTCTTTTGAACTGAGATTAAGTTGCTTCTTCAAGTAGGCAAATCAACTTTTCAGTTGTTATAAAGATGCTTCTTAAAGAAATTTCTCAAAATATTAAAAGGTTCCCAATAGGGATACATGTATATATCAACTCCTTTTCTTGTTCCTCCAAATAATTTCATTTGACATTTGTGGCAAATTTAATAGACTCCCCCAAAACTAACTATTTCCTTCCTCAGTATAACAAATTCCTATTATTAGCTGGTAACATGGTAATATTGTCATCTGAATAAAAGCCACTATTCTGCTCTAATACTTCTTTGCAGCTAAGTGTGACCATGAGACTAAATTCTTCTGGTGAAAAGGTAAGAAAATAAAGTGGCATTAAGGAAAGTTTTTTTCTCTCTCTCTCTAAAAATAGAAGAAGCATATATTTCCTAAAACTCTTTCTTTTTTCTGCTTCTTGGAATATGTGATCATGGATCCTTCCAACTTGAGGTGTAAGACACAGGCTGGGAAGAAATGAGGTTAGGTCAGAACACATGGAGCACCCATGTCAGCTGGAGCCTGAGACCTCTGTATCTCTTTAATGTGGGAGAATAAATAAACTGAATCTTGTTAAAGTCCTTAATCTGAGTTTTTTCTTCTGTATGTAGCCAGCACTAATTCTGATCGATATAGTACCTATATTCTTCTATCTATAGACCACATAATGCACATTTCCTGGATATCTGAGACAGATTTATAAAGTAAAAGTGAACTTGACCATGGAAGTTCTTAATTCTTTAACTCTTTGATCAATTTCCGATCTCTAACGTACTACCTTTCTTAAAAATAGTTATTTTTAGTATGTTTTGTGCAAAATTCAACAGACACACAGTTTACTAAATTAAAATATTCATAGAAATAGAAAAGATTACAAATCCATTAATGAAATTATCATACAGAATTCAATTCTTTAAGTACTTCAAAATTTTAAAAATAGATTATTTAGGGGTATTATCTAACTTAAAAATTTCTGAGTTATATTTATAGAGGCAGAGACATTGAAATAGTTTCAAAAAAATTGTAGGCACTGTTTGTTCAAATCAGAGTAGGAGAATTCAAAGCAGAAAGATAACTCCCATTTTGGAACTTAAACACAATAATTTTGAAAAGCTATAGTGATAGGGAAAGAGTTATTATCAAGGTAGTTGATGATTTATATCCCACCCGAACATTTCTGCTTTATATTGGATTCAAATATTGTTATTTCTTGATAAATCTCAAACCAACAAGAGAAAGAGCTAGGATTTAATCCATAACCACACTCTTCAGCCTATTGCATTAACTCTATAATTTTGATTTTGTTAACAAATAAAAAATTTTATTTGAATCTTTTTTGAATATGAAATTATAATTTCTGATTATTTACAGATAATATTGATGTCCATTACTTATATATCTCTACTTGCTGAAATGTTGTTGTTTTGGCCTCTAAGTAAAACAGATAAGTCAGCAACACTGATTTGGTAAAAACAGAAGATGGAGCAAATAATGGTTTAACAGCAAAACAAACAAACAAAAAAACTAAAAGCAACCGTGTAAGAGCTAAACTTGCAAACCTAAAAATATAAAGTGATGACAGTATTAGCATAGACTGCTTAGAAACTCAAAAGAATTTTCTTAAGCGTGAAGCCTTGTGTTTGTTTTGACAGAGCTAAAGAGCCACTTCCTTCTCTCTAATCTATTTTTTTCTAAGCAAATCTATTTGTCCAAGAACTGCTTCCCAATAAGCCAAAACTTTAACTTTAAAAAGCAAAGTAATGTAACAAATAGGAAGAAGAGTGCTTCATAATTGCCTCAGAATATTTTTAAACAATAGGTTCCTCTACATCACTCCTAAAGATTTTATTACAATAACTGTGGTGCTTGACCCAGGCATATATATATATATATATACACACACATATATATATATACACACACACACACATATATATGTGTATATATGTGTATATATGTACACACATATATGTGTATATATGTGTATATATGTACACATATATGTGTATATATGTGTATATATGTACACATATATGTGTATATATGTGTATATATGCACACATATATGTGTATATATGTGTATATATGTACACATATATGTGTATATATACATATACATATATACATATATGTGTATATATGTGTATATATGTACACATATGTGTATATATGTGTATATATGTACACATATGTGTATATATGTGTATATATGTACACATATGTGTATATATGTGTATATATGTACACATATGTGTATATATGTGTATATATACACATATATGTGTATATATGTGTATATATGTGTATATATGTGTATATATGTATATATGTATATGTGTATATATACATATACATATATACACATATATGTGTATATATGTGTATATATGTATATATGTATATGTGTATATATACATATACATATATACACATATATGTGTATATGTGTATATATGTATATATGTATATATACACATATATGTATATATGTAGATATGTATATATGTATATATACACATATATGTATATATGTAGATATGTATATATGTATATATACACATATATGTATATATGTAGATATGTATAGATACACATATATGTATATATGTATATATGTATATATGTATATATGTATATATGTATATATACACATATGTATATATGTATATATGTATATATACACATATATGTATATATACACATATGTATATATGTATATATGTATATATGTATATATACACATATGTATATATGTATATATGTATATATGTATATATGTATATATACACATATATGTATATATGTATATATGTATATATGTATATATGTATATACACACATTTATGTATATATGTATATATGTATATACACACATATATGTATATATGTATATATGTACATACACACATATATGTATATATGTATATATGTACATACACACATATATACACACATGTATATACGTATATACGTATATATACACACATACGTATATACGTATATATACACACATGTATATACGTATATATACACACATGTATATACGTATATATACACACATATGTATATACGTATATATACACACATATGTATATACGTATATATACACACATATGTATATGCGTATATATACGCGTATATGTATATGCGTATATATACGCGTATATACATATATGTGTATATATGTATATGTATATATATACGCATATACATATATACATATATACACATATATCCACATATGTATATATGTATATATACACATATATGTTATATATGTATAACATATATAACACACATATGTGTATATATACATATATGTGTATATATGTATATACCTAACAGATATTCTTGAGATCTTCATGAAAATTTTGAGAATTTGAGAATTACTAAATCATGCTATATCATTTGTGTCATCATACATAGCATAAAATTATAGATTTAAATGAAATCAATGAATATGAGAATTCTACATTTACCATTGAAAAAACAACTCAGTTGAATGTCAATAACTTGCTTGAATGTGTAGGATCTGAGATTTTCCTCCACCATAAAAATTAACTTGCCATAGTTTCAAGGATATTTGCAAAAGACATGATTTCCTAGGTTAAAGAGAGAAAACTTTAGCACTCACTACAGAGCCAGGAGCATGAGTTTCATGTTTATGCCAGTTCTTCTTATCCCACCAAATGTCACAGGGGTGACATGGAGCAGCACAGGTGAATGCTGCATGTGTAGGAAACCCTGACTTCTTATAAGGGGGCTGCACAAAAACAACTCCAAACCTTGCCTTGTGTGGAGATCCTATCTTTATTATTATAAACATCAAATAAACCTGCCCTTTATCTGGAGTAAAACACTACCACTACATTCCAAGGCTTTTCAATGTCCTTGAAAAGTCACACTGAAATAAAAGGTTAAAAACCATGCAGAAACATGAAATACCTATAGAGAATTGTCTCCCAACAATAGACTTTTTTATTTTTAATTAGATAATTTAAAAAGTATAATCACATGGATCTCATGGTCTTATCTCATTCTCAATATGACTTGTTCACATTTGCCTCTCCCGAAGATAGATATGAAGACTTCTCACCACCACCTCACTAAGTTTCCTGGGTATTATAAGGTGTCCACACAGTACAGTTTCATAAGGAAAAGACAAACCACAATTCTGCAGCGTGAGGCTGAGTCATTCTAGCCTGTGCTTTGATATGCACTCAACTTCTATCAGATAACTCTCCAATGTATGTTTGGAAGCTCTATTTAGAAAGGTAGCCCTCTTTCTGGTTTCTTCTCCTTTAAAAATTCCTACTCCAAATCACAGCTTCTTTTTCTTTCGGTTACTAGCAGCCCTGTAGGTTCTTGTAATCTCCTAGGATAGAAATCAAGAGAGATTACCAGATGTAGCAGCAAAGAGAAAGCTTCATTTAGTTGTGTACAAGGGAAATTGGCACTGTGAAAGAAAAAGGGCAGGCTGCTTCCCAAGGATAGCCTATGGGTTGGTTTAATAGGGTCTTTCTATAGGGAAGGGTTTCGTCGGGGCACGTGAAATGCTAATGTTATGTGTGGTGTATTAAGATGCATGTGAAGCCATTGCACAAGTGCCTCTAGCATGCATCTATTTACATGTATCTTCATACACCACATGTAACATTAGCATTTTCAATATCTATCTCTGGGCCTGATTGTTAGCATTAAAATAAGGAAAAGTCACTATGAGTTGAAACTAAAGACTAGTTGTGCATGCAGGGCTTCAGGGAAGTCCTCACCCTCCTAACACAGGAACTTGTGGTTAATAGCTTCTTGGGCCTTTGAGCTACAACTTGAATAAGAGGCTTTTTTTTTTTTTTTCCACATCACATCAAAACAGAAAATGAGTCAGCTCACTTGTCTTTTTCCTCCCTTAAGAGATTTTATCCTCTTTATTCTTAAGTGGTTTTGGGCAAAGGTCTCTTCTGGAGCTATTTCCTGCTGAGCACGGATGTAGTTCCTACATCTATTCTGGGGAGGAGTAGAAATCTATCATGTCTTAGTGGAAGGACCAATACTGTTCTAGGTTGGTGGTCTCTGGAACAAGATGGAAGGCTTGCATGACAATCAACTTGATATGCAATTGTCGTAGTCTGGAAGACACAAATTTTATCATTAGGTTAAATAAGCATGGTCCTAAAATTAAAAGAAGAAAGATAGCTACTAGATGCCCTAAGAAAGGAAAGGACCAAGATATGGGGTGTAAGGCTGAACCGAGAGCATTCCACGTTGAGTCAGCTGTTGAGTCCACTTTGCAAAAAAAGCATAACAATTTTGCCTGATTATAAATTGCTTGGATGTTAACATCTGCTTGCTCTGTAGTATTTATCCAAATGTAGTAGGATCTGCTGGTGACTGCATAAATGCCACCCTATTCAGCTAATAAATAATGTAGTGCCAATTCGTTGTCCAACACCATGTTATCAAGAGAATTTAGGGAGATTTTTAGCTCCTCCAGGGTCGGCCTTGCCTGGTCCACCATATGCCCTATCTGTTGCATTAAATTATGCAAAGTAACCTCATGGTAAGAGAACACTCCCCAAGCAGCTGCTAGAATAAGAGCCAGGCCTATTTCTGCCACCACCATGCTGAAGCCTCACTTTGCTCAAATAGAAGCCTGATGTTGGGAGATGGAGTTATGGATAATTACTCAATTTATCTCTGTACATTATGTATACAAGAGTAGGCTCAAGCTAATGCGGTGAAGGTGTAAGGATAATGAGCAGTGGACTGTGGGAGGTAGTTATTAGGGTATCCACAAAGAAAAATAATTCTGGGACAAGCACAAGTACAAATTTACTCATTGGTGTAATTGAGAATTGTGAGGTGTAAGTTATGAACTGTGTAGATGGGGGACAGCAAACCATTGTCTATGTATTGCTCCATGGTTTTCTGTACTAGATGGTCATGAACAACCTTGGAGATACCTTGTAGCATTGCATATCTGCCCCCATAGCTGAGCTTGTAATTTATCATGAACTCTTGGAACAGGGTGAAGCTGTATTCCCAAAGTGGCAGGATATTACCCTGCCAATATTCACATAACCCCTCGTAATCAGAAAGGGTTTTGTCAGCAGGTTTGGGCCCATATAGTCCTAGTAATTTTATATACGGGGAACCAATGGGTTATTTGTGCAAACTTTTAAGTCAGAAGCAGGGTACCAAGTAAAATTGTGACGAGAAGGTTGCGGTGAATGCATCCTGCTCAGGTTCAGTTTAATTCCTCATTTTCTGTAGCCAGAGAATACATTTTAGCTGGGAAGAAGCAAAGATCCTGATGGACGGGAAGCAGCCTGAGGGTTAAAGGGTTAAAGGAGGCAGCTGTCATGTATTAGCAGCTGCCCTCTATTAGTTGGGAGTAGATAGATTTAAAGAGGTTGAAAAAGGGACACTGGAAGAAAGCTGGGGATGCCGGGGACAGACAAAGAAGCTAAAAAAGAGATTCCCCCTTACTGATGACATTAGAGAAGTTGATCAAGTTATTTTGACCCCAGAAGCCTTGCACTCAAATTAAAGGAAAAAGGGTACAGCAAGACGTAAAAGAGAGTATAGTGAGAGCATGACTAATGTTTAGGGCAAAATGCAAGTCCTAATTCCAACCATGGAGAAGCAGACAGAGCAAACTGAACCAGTAGATTATTAAGAAAATATTAGCAAATAACAGAAAAAGAAGGCCAGAGGGAGTTTGAGACCAGCCTGACCAATATGGAGAAACACCGTCTCTACTAAAAATATGAGATTAGCAGGCGTGGTGGCACATGCCTGTAATCCCAGCTACTCAGGAGGCTGAGGCAGGAGAATCGCTTGAACCTGGGAGGCGGAGGTTGCTGTGAGCTGAGATCGTGCCATTGCACTTCAGTCTGGGCAACAAGAGCAAAACTCCATCTCAAAAAACAAAACAAAACAAACAAACAAACAAAACAGGAAGAAAGGAAAAGGAGGAGAGGTGAGGTGAACTCATGCCTGTAATCCCAGTACTTTGGGAGGCTGAGGTAGGAGGATTCCTTGAGCCTAGGAGTTTGAGACCAGCTTGGGCAGCATAGTAAGACCCCTGTCTCTACAAAAATAAATAAATAAATAAATAAATAAATAAATAAATAATAAATAAATAGCTGGGTGTGGCGATGCACATTTGTGGTCCCAGCTACTCTGGAGGCTGAGGTGGAAGGATTGGTTGAGCCTCAGAGGTTGAGGCTTCCATAAGCTGTAATTGCACCACTGCACTCCAACTCAAATGATGGAGCAAGACCCTGTCTCAAAAAAAAAAAAAAAACAAAAGAAAAAAGAAAAGGAAATAGAAAAAGGAGACTAAGTAGATCTGTGTCAGTTATTTTTGTAGGAATGTCACTTAGCTTTATTGCTGTCCTCCGGAGGCACGTTTTTGAACAAGTATTTGAGGCCCTCTGTTGGCTTACAGGAGTAGATTGCTTTTGACTCTTCTGAGCAGGTATGTTTGTTGAGAGAAGGAAAAGGTTTTATTTTAGAGATATGTACCCAACTAGGATATCCTTCCAACCTTACAACTGTTGGAGTGGCCAAGATAACTTGGTAAGGACTCTTCCATTTTTCAGTTAACTCATCCTTTGGGCTTTCTTCTTGCCATGTCTTGAGTAGGACTTGTGCACCCGAGCTAATAGGGAGATAATAAAACCCTTTTACCGAGCTGGAGTAGTATTTCATTGCCATATTGGGTGATTGCTCACTGAACTTGTCATAAGTTAATAATGTACTTTAAAGACTGATTTAAACCTTTATCTAGCTGGTTTTGAGGAAAGGCCACCCATAAGTCATTTCAAAGGGACTGAACTTATTTTTTTTTTTTGAGATGGCGTCTCGCTCTGTCACCCAGGCTGGAGTGCAGTGGTGCCATCTTGGCTCACTGCAAGATCCACCTCCCGGGTTCAGGCCATTCTCCTGCCTCAGCCTCTGGAATAGCTGGGACTACAGGTGCCCGCCAACACGCCCGGCTAATTTTTTGTATTTTTAGTAGAGATGGGGTTTCACCGTGTTAGCCAGGATGGTCTCGATCTCCTGACCTCATGATCTGCCTGCCTCGGCCTCCCAAAGTGCTGGGATTACAGGTGTGAGCCACCGCACCCGGTCAGGACTGAGCTGTAAGTTTCACTTTAAGGCAGCTCTTACTCATAGTAAAGCAGTAATGAGGAGCTTAATCCATGATTCTGGGGTTTCTTGGCATAGTTAATAGAAGACTCTTTTAAGAGTTTGATTCATTTTCTCAACGTTCTCAGAGGACTGAGGTTGCAAGTCTGAGTGAAGTTCATCCTGGATGATAAGACTGCTGGACAATCTTTGGGTAACCTGAGTGATAAAAGTGTCCTGTTCTTACTTTGTAGGGAGGCTGGAAGCCTAAAGCTAGGAATTATTTATTTAAGCATCCATTTACAAACTTCAGTTGCCCTCTCTGTTCACGTGGGGAAAGCTTTCATCTAGCCTGTGAAACTGCCTACAAAAACCAGAAGATATTTGAACACCCCTTGGGGAGGCATCTGTGTAAAATCAATTAACCAATCCTCTCCAGAATATGTTCCTCTGTCCTGTACTGAAGCAGTCAGTGGTGGAGCCAGTGGATAGGCTCAGCAATTATTTCAAAGACAAATTTCATATGCCTGAATTATCTGATCCACTGTAGTTTTTAAAGCCTTGTCCATGAGGTGATTTTGAATTAAATTCCATAGTGAGTCCCTCCTACAATGAGTTGCCTCATGAAGGCTTTTGATGATTTTTCATTAGTCATCTTCTGGTAGGAAGAGGTGTCCTTGCTGATCTTCTTGCCACCCACAACCATTTAAATAGTATTCCCCTCCTTGGCCAATTTTTGTTCTAACTGACTATGCTGGGGACTTGAAGGCAAAGTGGAGGGCATGATTACAAGGGCAGAAGGGTCAAGTTGCCCAATCCATGCTGCCTGTTTGTTTCCTTGGCTGTTTAAGGAACTATCTTTTTGGTGCCCTTTACACTGCATGACTGCTATCTGGGCAGGGAGCCCAACTGCTTCAAGGAAGGATAGAATCACTTCCCTGTGTTTTATGGGAGAGCTCCTAGCAGGCAACATTCCTCTCTCTTTACAGACAGCTGCATGGGTGTGAGCACTGGGAGTCCATATTTAGAATCAGTATATATATTAAGTCTTTCCTTTTTCCTGAGCCCTAACGAGGGCTTTGAGCTCTGCTTCCTGAACTGAAGTGCTTTTGACTCTAAGATTCGATTTAGGCTGACAATAGCATACATATCCTGCCTTCCAAGCTCCATTTTTTTACATACTAAGTAAACCTTCCCTCAGTCAGAAAGTGTTGCTGTGTTATTTCTAATAAATCCTGGACCTGGTGAGAAGTATAAACCTGAAGGGGTTGACCTAGCATGTATTTGGAGTTCTCTGACCAGAAGGCTGGTGGCTGCCACTGTTCTAAGGCCAGGCCCCCCCTGGGGTCCTGGGAATAATTGCTTTTAAAAGTAGGCCACTGGCTTTTGGTAGGGCCCTAGCTTCTGAATTAGGACTCCCAGAACTTGCCCAGACCTCTCATGTACAAACAGGAAGAAAGGCTTTCACAAATCAGGGAGTTCCTGGGCAGGGCCTTCCCTAACTCAGAATTTAGGGTTTCGTATGCTTGCTGGCAGGCCTCATCCCAGTGGAATTGTTCTTTTTCTCCACCCTTGAGTGCCTCATAAGGGGATTTGGCTCTGAGGCAACAGTTTGGGATTCAAATCTTACAAAAGCTTGCTATCCCCAAAAATCCCTGCAGCTCTTTTTTACTACTAGGGACCGGTAGTAAAGCAATGGCCTGCTTTCAGTCTGGGGTGAGCATCCTGACTCCTGTGATAAGTATGAATCCCAAGTATTGAATCTGTGTCTGGGAGATCTGGGCCTTTGAGGGGAAGACCTTATATCCCTGTGTAGTCAAGAAATTTAAGATTTTATCAGTATTTTCTTGAAAACTATGGAAGTCCTCACTAGCTATAAGCAAGTCATCTGCATATTGTAGTAAGGCTCCATTGGCAAGTTTAAGGTCTCTAAGGTCTCTTGCCAGGGATCACCCAAATAGGTGGGACACTATCCTGAAACCCCTGGAATAGCATTGTCCAGGTATACTGGAAAGTTTCTTTGGCTTCTGGATCTTTCTACTCAAGGAAAAAATATAGGTGGAGTCAAGATATAACAGTATACAAAAGAAAGCATCGTTTGGATCCAGCATAGTATAAAACTGAGTGCACCCAGGGATTGGGAGAGGAATGTGTACAGCTTGCAAACTATAGGATAAATGGGAACAACTGAGTCATGCACTACTAAAGGTCTTAAACAATGCAGTATTCCCCATCTGATCCTTCACAGGCAGGATTGGAGTATTACAGGGGGACTGGCAGGGCTGAATTATCCCATTCTGTAGAAATTTTTCCAGGAAAGGTGGTATCCCTGTAGGACTTCTGATCTTAATGGATATTAGGGCTTGCGTGGGTGGGGTATGCCTGGCTTAAGTTTTACATTAAAAACTCTGCATTGATGGCTCTTCTCTGAGTACTGATGTCCCATACAAACTTTGTTACTGTGTTTCCTCTGGGACAGGGGGTGGTTTTTGACTTTGAGGATCCAAAAAGGCCACTAAATGGAGTCCTTTCTCAGGGGTAGTGAGACTTTGTATGTCTTTCCCTTGCAGGGAAACCAAAGATTCCAACTGGGATAGCAAATTATAACTCATTAAAGGAAGGGTACACACAGGGACATATAGGAAGGAATAAATAACAGCCTTAGATCCAATTTTCTAAGTCAAAGGAAAGATAAATTGTGCTATGTTTGATTGGCCATTTATCCCTGTCACCATACAGCCAACACTGGAGAGAAGTCAATAGGTTAGATCAGGAAAGAGTAGGCAGGTTCAGTATCCAATAACTCAACTTTCCTACCTGCCACATAGAAGGTGACTCGAGGCTCCACCAAGGTGACGATGATGAAATTTCTCAAGACTTCAAGACTGAAGCTGGGCAGCCTCTTGGGGCCCCTCTTGGGGCCCCTCAGTCAGAGGGGATAGCCTTCTCATCCAAGATGCTGTAAAAGGAGTAGGCTGTGGAGGCTCACTTCATCTCCACTTCCCAGAATGGAGTGGACAATGCTTTCTCTAGTGTTCTTCCTTCTTGCAGCTAGCACACTGGTTTCATCCCAGCTTGCTGATGCCAGGAGTGGTTTAAGTATGTCTCATCCAGGGTTTCTCTGTTGCATAGGGTTATCTTGAGGCAGACTTGTAATTATGGCAACTCAAATTTGTGCCCTTTTTTTTTTTTCATTATCTTATTTTTCTCATCCTCCTCTGACTAGTCATAATTATTAAAGACCTTAAAGGCCTGTGCTACAAATGCTGCCTGAGGGATCTGGGGGCTAGTTCCCAGCTTTTGGAGCTTTCTCTGAATGTCTGGTGCCACTTGGGTAATGAAATGCATGGCTAGAAGTGTATGACCCTCTGCATGCTCCGGGTCTATGTTACTTTACTTTCTGAAAGCCTCAGGGAGCCTGTTAAGGTACACAGCTGAATTGTCATTCCCTTCCTGAGTAATTTCCTTCACTTTGTTATAATTTACCGGCTTTGTCTGGTATTTCCTCATTCCCTCTAGTATGCAATTAAGCATACGGTTCATCTTTAGCTGATCCCTTCTATCCTTATAAACTTACTGGGAGTTTTGTTCAGGGACTGCCACACCAGATGCCTGGCAAATGACATGGCCAGGATTAGATCTGGCTGTCTCATCTGCATATTCTCTAGCCTTTCCCAAGATCTGAGCCTTTTCATCAGGAATACAACAATGAGTTAAACTATTGTAATATCTTGTCAAGTCAAAAAAAAATGTTAGACCCAACTTCATAAATTCATCTCTAAGCTTATCTGAATTTTCTGAGAACTGGCTGAACTGATTCTTGCATTTGCTTATGTCTGACATTGAAAAGGGTAGCTGAGCTGTCCCTCCAGTCCTTTCCATCATATCCCAGTGGGGAAAGCAGCTCTGGTCTGATGGGACAGTGAAGGAGAGCATTAACTTGAAACCTGATTGGAGCCCCATTGGGGATATCAGCAGAGGTTGTTGGGGAGTGGAAAAATAACGCTTCTCTAACCTAGCTGATATGGAGCAGGCTCAGAATGGGAGGAAGGGGGGCCTAGGAGAGGAAAAGTACCCAGTGATCTAGAGTGTCAAGATCTCAGGCAGAAGTGGACTCCTCTTTCAATTGGTGTTTAAGAGATGCCACACAAACTCAGCAGGTGTCCCAAAGTTTGGAATCCTGATATAATTTCATAAAGGCTTTGCATATATGGAATTTCAACCAATTTATTAGAAATTCTACAGTTTAAATTCAAATGTAAAATGGTATTGTAATTCAAAAACCCATTCTCAGGCCATTTTTCTTGGTCTTCCAGGGGATACTGAGACCAAGTGACATTACAGAGGATCATGAGCTTGTTTTTCTTTTAGATTATCCAATTTAAATTTACCCTGGTTATCGAGAATATACCTTATGGAGGAATCTCTTTGGACATGGAGACTTTACCATGGTAGAGTTGGTGGCCTGCAATCAAACGGCTGGCGAGGGTGAAATCCTTAACTCCAACTGTCACAAAGTTTATAGTAATGATCCTGGTCCCACTAGGAACCCTGCTTCCTTCAGGTCTCTGGCAAGGGCTAAACAGACTGAAGAGGATATAGAAAGAGGAGTTTTCTGAGGGAGGAGTCTGAGACCATTTAGCTCTAAAATCTTTTTCCCTTGGTTTTTAAAATCTTCTAATTTCTTTACTTTGCACCAGTTCCAAGTAGTGTTCACTCTACACCCACATTCATTAACACTGACTCTGTAATAAGAAATGAGATGATAGACTAGACAAATGAAAAGGGGGCAGAGGTGATCTGGTCTAGTAAGTATGTCTTCTTCCAGGGACTGTGGTGGGTTGGTTCACACAGGCAACAGGCACCAGTGAATGGCACACATTTTCATTCAGACAACTGACAAAACAAACTGCAAACTTCTAGGCCCCACAAAAAGATAAGAGTCGAGGGAAATACTGAGAGTTTTCAAAGTTCAAAACCCGAGAGAACTCTAGGTTGCCAGCTAATACCTCGCAGGCACAGACACAGGGAACACTTCTTGGTTGAACACCAGATGTGAAAGCTGGAATCACTCCAGTTGCCCACAAAGAATCAGAAAAACCTGGGTTCCTAGCTCAAAACCAGTGGGGCTAGTTGGCAATACCCCGACTGTCCTAATAAGATAACTCAAATGGAAACAAAACTCCCGAGGAGCAGAACAAGCTGAAAAGGAAGAGTGTCAAAATGAGGAAAGGAAGAGGAAGCTGGAAAGGAAAAGAGAGAAAGAGGAAAAGAAAAGGGAATGAGTATTGATCTGGAGTCTGGATCTGACTCACCAAAGTGTCAATGCTGAAACAATGGTCCGGAGTGGCTGCTTTTGTTCACTCCTGGTCAGTCGTCTACATCCTCTGGCCAGCCTCCTTCACTCCCACCGGATGCTAAAAGTAGAATCCCATCTGGGGTGCCATGAGATATTACTGGCACCCCTATGCATTCCTGTAATCTCCTAGGATAGAAATCGAGAGAGATGACCAGAGATGGCAGCAAAGACAAAGCTTTATTTAGTTTGTGTACAAGGGAAATCAGCGTAACTTTATTTAGTTTGTGAAAGGAAAAGGGTGGGCCGCTCCCAGAGGGTAATATGTGGGTTAGTTTTATAGGGCCTTTCTACAGGGAGGAGTTTCGTGAGGTCATATGTAGCAGAAGTTCCTCTAGCACTTGCACAGGGCTTTACATGCCTCTTCATACACTGCATGTAATAGCATTTTACATACCCACCTCTGGTCCTGAGCATTAAAATGAGGAGGTCACCATCAGTTAAAACTTAAGCCTAGCTATGCATGCAGGGCCTCGAGGAGCTCCTTAGACCCTGAAAGCAGTAACTTGTAGTTAATAGCATCTTGGGGCTTTGATGCTGAATGGGTGGAGATTAAATAAACTACAGCCCCTACTACAGTAAGGGGTTTTTGTTCTTTTTCTATATACCACATCAAAACCAGAAACTAGTCAGTTTACCTCTTTCATCTCCCAAAAAGCAAATCCAATTAACTCAGCCCCTCAAAGTATAATTATAAAGTAGAAATTGAGGACTCTTAAATATACACCACATTCTTAGAATATTCTTCTTAACTTCTCTAAAACTGAAAGACTTAAATTTCCCAAACTCCACCAATATATTCTTTTTTTAAATTATTTGACTTTAAGTTCTGGAATACATGTGCAGAACATGCAGGTTTGTTACATAGGTATACACGTATCATGGTGGTTTGTTGCACCTATCAGCCCATCATCTATCTACTTTTTAAGCCCCACATGCATTAGGTATTTGTCCTAATGCTCTCCCTCCGCTTGGCCCTCACCCATCCCAACAGGCCCTGGTGTGTAATGTTCCCCTCCCTGTGTCCGTATGTTCTCATTGTTCAGCTCCCGCTTATGAGTGAGAACCTGTGGTGTTTGGTTTTCTGTTCCTGTGTTAGTTTGCTGAGAATGATGGCTTCTGGCTTCATCCATATCCCTGCAAAGGACATGAACTCATTCTTTTTTATGGCTGCATTGTATTTCATGGTATATATGTGCCACATTTTCTTTATCCAGTCTATCATTGATGGGCATTTGGTTTGGTTCCAGGTCTCTGTTATTGTAAATAGTGCTGCAATATACATATGTGTTCATGTGTCTTTATGGTAGAATGATTTATAATCCTATGGGTTTATACCCAATAATGGGATTGCTGGGTCAAATGGTATTTCTGGTTCTAAATCCTTGAGGAATCGCCACACTGTCTTCCACAATGGTTGAACTAATTTACACTCCCATCAACAGTGTAAAAGCATTCCTATTTATCCACAGCCTCGTCAGCATCTGTAGTTTCTTGACTTTTTAATCATCACCATTCTAACTGGCATGAGATGGCATATTATTGTGGTTTTGATTTGCATTTCTCTAATGACCAGTGATGATGAGCTTTTCTTCATATGTTTATTGGCCGCATAAATATCTTCTTTTGAACAGACAAGCATCTGTTCATATCCTTTGCCGACTTTTTGGTGTTTTTTTTTTTCTTGTTAATTTGTTTAAGTTCCTTGTAGATTCTGGATATTAGAACTTTGTCAGATGGATAGGTTACAAAAATTTTCTCTAATTCTGTACACTGTCTGATGATATTTTTATTTCTAACTTCTATTAATACAAAACCATGGAGAAAAAATATTAGCATTTACATTTTCCATTAAAGCCACCTAAATAGTGCTATTCTGGCACAAATAGATAACATTTTCAATATATTTTTCTTAAGACACTAGGTCCCATCCAAAGTTGAAATGCTAGAAAGATGAGCTCAGAAAATACTGGAAAGTATAATACCTCACACTGAATATTTTCTCATTAGACAGTGGATTTTCATTTATCACATAACCTTTCCTTTTTAATTGTTACAATTACTATTTATTGGGGACCTTCCATTATATGGACTGGATTGCTTGTGAGATTAAGGTTTCTATTTGAAATGCATGGTAAAAAGCACTACATTAAGAAATATGATAGTTATTGCTATGAATAAGACAAATATGGCACAGAATCTGACCTTAAAATACTTGTAGCCTTTTAAATTAAAACTACTTTGCACAAATCACTGTAATGCAGGGTAAAAAGTAACGCTACTTTAGGGAGTACATTAGCTTCCTATTGCTGCTATAACAAATTATCACAATATAGAGGCTTAATAAAACACAAATTTGTTCTCTTACGGTTCTGGAGGTCAGAACTATGAGAACAGTTTCTCTTGGCTAAACTCAGGGTAGTGGCAGAACTGCCTTAACTCTAGTGGTTCTACGTGAAAACCCCTTTTCTTGCCTCTTCCAGCTCTCAGCGGCTGCCTACATTCTTTGTTTTGTGACCTCTTCTTCCAACAGTTGCCTCACTTCAACCTTTGCTACTATGATTTCATTTCCCTCTCTGAATCTGATTATATTGGGCCCAAGCAGATAATCCAGAATAATTCCCCCGTCTCACATTGCTTAACTTAATCACATCAACCAAGTCTCTTTTTCCACACAGGGTAAGATATTAACTGGTTCTGAGTTCTAGTATGTAGATCTGTTTGGTGGGCCATTATTTTACCTAACACAGACAGATATATATCTTTGTAGCAATTATCAATTAAAATCCTATAATTTTAATTATGTATATACCTATAATTTTTATTAGATACATTAGTTTGATGTGATGAAAAATTTATTGATCTTATAAATGATGTAGGTAAATTTTGGGTCTATCAATTAAAAAAAATCAGAACTGAATTAGGCCATTCAGAAAGAAGGAGTGGAGAAAGAGAACCTCTGTGCTTTCTAATATTTCTCATGAAAATGAACTGCTAATCCACTTAAAAAATAGGAGTCTGAAAATTGTTAACGCCATAGTGTAAAATTTTGTTAATGAAACAGTAGTTGACTTTAAAGTAGTCCAGTATAACAGCTTTTGAACTTGCTGACTGCTTATTGATTTCTTAGCTTGTTTGCTAATATTCTGCTCACAAGTTCAGCATCCAAACTTAAGTGTGATGACTACATCATATTCCAAAACTTGATAATAATTTCAAAGGGAGAAAGAAGCAGGTGAACTTTTTATCACAATATGGTAATATTTTGACACTACTGTCTGCGTTGAAGTTAGAAGACTGGAAAGGGCATACCCTTGAAGCTTCATTCTGATGTCACAGTGTGATCTGAATGAATATTCATGTCTTCTACTGTCTGAGATGCTGTCATGGTCCATCATTTATTAAGCGATGACAACATGATGTTGTTTTGATTATTCTTGTTTTATTATTCCTACCAATTGCTGTAATTCAGACTTGAGCATCACAGTTCTATCTCCTAATTAAAGCTGATTTGTTATTTTAATTGCATTTAAATAAAATGTAACATAAAATCATTAAAAAATATGTAAATTTGTAAAAAAACACACATATACTTCTTTCAGCTTTAAAAACTTAACATTAATTTATGCTTCTAACAAAGGTTGAGTAATATTGGCTCATACCCTTTCACTTGAAACAGTGCAAAACAGACAAAATACATAAAATAGTTGTTTTCAAAGATAACAGTCAATGAAGAACACTGATCCCTGAGTAAGATGAAAAAAAAATAATAATAATGGTCTGGAGAGTATCAGGATTGACTGAGGTTTACCCTGTTGAGAATGTTTCCAGGCCATGTTACAGACAGGAGGTACTTAGGCAGAGCCTGAAAATGTCCTTGACGAAATGGAGCTGAGAGTTCCAAGACAATTCAAGTTCGAAAAGCAGAATATAGTACATCAAACAGCTGCACAGAGAGAGAATTTCAGAGATATATAGAAAGCCCCCCCTCAGGTATTCAACCAAAGCCCTATTACACATCTGTGTGAGTAAACCACCTGAGCTCAAGAAAGAAATACCCAACGGGATTAGAGTAACAGTCCCCGATGCTGTCACCGGGATGAGAATAGAGCGTGTTCCCATTAGGAATACTGGAAAGCTTCCTAGTTCAGGGAAAATTGAGTATCAGAAGGGTAATGCTTTGGTGGAGGGGAAGAATTAGCCCTAATCTGAGCACTGCTCCAGTCCCACCTAACAAATCTAAAAGCTAGAGCAGAAAGCATTCAACTATTTCCAGAAACCCAACTTCATCCCAGAACAAACCTAAAAATATTTATAAGGGTACAAAAATCTACCACCCTAAAAAATAAAATTCACAATATATGATATTCAATACAAATAATAGGCACGTGACGAAGCAATCAATTAAAACAGATCCATAGGGGACAAGGTTGTTAGAATTATCTGACAAATAAATCAAGACAATTATTAGAACTATATTCCATATGTTCAAAAAGTTGAGACATAACAAATGTTTTAGAAGTTAACTTTCTAAGGATGGAAACTAAATCTGTGATAAAAATACAATAGACAGAATTAATGACAGATTAGAAATTGCAGAAAAGTTAGTGAACTTGAATAAATAGGAACAGAAATTGTACTAAAAGAAATACAGAATAAGAGAATAATAATAATGAACAAAATATCAGTTAACAGTGATAAAGTCATAAGTGGCATAATTTACATGTAATCAGAGTTCCTAAAGTAGATAAACGGAGAGAATAGAAAAATATTAAAGAAATTATGATTAAAATTTTTCTACATTTGATAAAAATCATAAATCTAAAAGAGAAGAATCTCAATGTGCTTCAAACAAAAAATACATGAAGAAAATTGCACCAACGCATATTATTATCAAATTGCTTCCAACCACAGATGAAAATAAAACCTTCTAAGTAGCTTGAAAAAAGGACAAATGAATAGAGGAATAAAATGAGCATGATAGCAAGTGAGAAGAGAGTAGAATATCTGTAAAGTCTTGAGATGATAAAAACATGAAACAAAATTTGTTATACCCAGAAAAATTTCTTTCATTAAAAATAAGACATAAATACTTTTTCAAACACGAAAAAGACAAAAGCATTTGTCACCATCAGACCCACACAGCAAAAAAAAAAATAAGTTTTAAGGAATGTTCTTCAGGCAGAAATACAATGATACAAGATGGAAATATGGATCTACAGAAAGTAATGATGAAGACCAGATACGGTACCTCTATGAGTGACTATATCAAGTTTGTTTCTTATTGTATGGATATTGTACATGTTCCCAAGATATTCAAGGAACTCTGAGAAAAAGCAGAAAAAAGAAACCAGAGAAACAAAAAAGTAAGTTAAAAATGAAAAATGAAGTAGTAGAGGTAAGCCCTAATATATCAATATTACATTATGTGTAAATGATGTAAATTAAATGCATTAATTAAAACACAAGTGACAGAGTGAGTAAAATAAGATCATGATTCAACCATGTGCTGTCTACAAGAGGTTCAATTTATATATAATAATATACATAAGTTGAAAGTAAAAGGATAGAAAATTATTTATACTATAAATATTAATAAAAGGAAAGCAGAGATGGCAATACTAATATCAGATTAAGTAATCTATAGAGCAAAACAGTTATTAGAGACAAATGGGACCATTATAAAATATTATGTGTCAATTCAGGATAAACATATAGCAATCTTAAGTGTTTATACTCCAAAAACCAGAACTTCAAAATACAGTCTACCCTTAAACAATATGTGTTTGAACTGCATTGGTCTAATTATATGCAGATTCTCTTCTGACTTTACCACCCTGAGATAGCAAAACCAATCTCTCTTTTTCATTCTTCTCCTCTCCCGGCTCACACGAAGACAATGACAATGATGACCATTTTCATTATCCACCTCTGCTTAATAAATAATAAGTATATTTTTCCTCCTTATGATTTTTTATAACAATTTCTTTTCAATGGCTTAGTTTATTGTAATAATACAGTATCTATAGTATATATAACATAGACAATGTGTGTTAGTCGACTATTCATGTTATTTTTAAGGCCTCCAGTGAACAGTAGGCTATTACTAATTAAGGTTTTAGGGAATTAAATGTTATACCTGGATTTTTGACTGTCTGAGGTTTGAAATCTCTAATTTCTGCCTTGTCCAAGTGTCACTTATGTTAAACAAAAGCTGATAGAACTGACAAAAGATAAATATACAATTATAGTTGGAAACTTCAACATCCCTTTCTTAATAACTGATAAAATAACTGGACAGAAAATTAAGGATATAGAAGAATTCAACAACACCATCAGTGAACAGGATTTAATAGACATTTATAGAACACTTGATCCAACAATAGCAGAATACACATTATCTTCCAGTGCCCATAGAACACATAACAAGATAGACTATAGTCTGATTATAATGCAAACTGCAACAGATTTAAAAGAATTTAAATCATATTAAAAGTGGTCTCTGACCACAATGGAATCAAATTAAAAATCAGTAAGAGAAGGATAATAGGAAAATATCCAAGTACTTGGAAACTAAACACATTCCAAAATAATAAATTCACAAGGATTCAAATCTTGCAAAGTATGTTGTCTGACCGCATAGCATTAAAATATAAATCAATACAGAAAATAAGAGAAAGATTTCTAGAATAGCCCCAAATATATGGAATTGAAATAAAGCAGTTCTAAATAACATATAGGTCAAAAAAGAAACCGAACAGAAAATCAGAAAGTCCTTTAAATTACATGAAAATAAGGACACAATGTATTAAAATTTTTGGAATGTCACCAAACCAGCAATTAGAGGCTAACTTGTAGCATTAAATGTTTATATTAGGAAAGAATAAATTTCCAAATCAACTGTTCCATGTCTTCCTAAAAAAAAAAAAAAAAAGAAAACTCCCTCAAAAAAACTAGTAAATGTCTAACTAAAATCAGAAATAAGTAGATGAAAAGATGAAAAACAGTAGAAATCAGTGAAATAGAAAACAGGAAAACAATAGCAAAATTAATAAAACAACTTCAGACATTTTAAAAACATATTTTAAGAGGGTGTGGAACTTTGAGTTGACTATTTTAAACATTTATCTTGTTTTATAGCTTGCATAGTTTTTGACAAAGTCTGGTTTTTGTTTTGGTTTTGGTTTTGGTTCTTATGTTTTCTGTATATAATTTTTCTTTTTTCGCTAGTTGTTTTCCAGATATTTTTCTCCATCCTTATTTATCAGCATGTTAGCTTTTATTTGTCAAGTATTTTTTTCCTTCTTGGGATTCTCTAGTTTCTTGGAACTTTGGTTTATTTTTAATTAATTTTGAAAAAATTCTTGGCCGTTATCTCAAATATTTTTTACACCCCATTCTTCTTCTCTTATCCTTCTGGAATTTCACTAACACAAATGATAGGCCATAGTTTGTTTTCCCACAGTTCCTGAATACTGCTTTTAAAGTTTCCTTTTCTTTTTATGTTTCAGCTTTGATAATTTCTGTTGACATATCTTCAAGTTCACTGTTGATTTCCTCAGTTGTGCCTGATTTCCTCATGAGCTTATCAAATAATTCTTCATCACTGGTATTATATTTCTAAATGCAGCATTTTGTTTGGATTGTTTGTATAGCTTCCCTTTGTTTGCTATAATTCCTGTCTTTTCAGGCATGTTGTCTACCTTGTGCATTGGATCCTCTGTCATATAAATCATAATTATTTCATAGTCTCCTTCTTATATATTCATCACATCCATGATTTCTTAATCTAGATTTTTAAATAATTTATCTTGAAAAAATTATTTTTTATGTTTTGTTTACATTACAATTTTTGATTCAGTAGCACATACTGTGTAGAGAACAAAAGAAAATAAGCAGTAGTTGCACCTGGGCATACCTCACCTTCTGTCAGGCCTGAATGTAGACAGATGCTTCCAGGCTACTGTTAATTATGCTTAGAATAGAGATTGCAGGGCTAGAGGATTTTTCTTAGAGTTTCTGCCCTACTTTCAGTTTTCAGCAGTTACTGCATGCCTGAGCCATAGAGGAGGTCTCTCTCCATGATTTTATTGTCCCACTATGGTTAGACTGTTGATACTTGTTCTTCAGGACTAGGCCTACAGTGGGGCCAACAATTTTTTTTTCTTTTTTTTTTTTTTTATTCTCTTGGATCAGGCTAACTAAACCTTAGGCAAGCCCTGTGTACTTTGTCCTGAAGGGTAGAGATTCCTTATCATTCCTGCCTCACCTCTCTATAGCAGCTAAACTCTGTCATCCACTTATGATCAGTCTTACATAAGAGAGATATTTCTACCTGATCCTCTTCACTAGCAGACTCCTCTTGGTATTGGCATATAATCTTGAGCATAGAGGCAGATGGCTTTTTCTTTTACCATTCCTCATCAAAAATGAATCATGGCTGTGTTGTGGGTATGGAAGTGCTTTGTACCTATCTCCCAAGAGCAAATTAGTTTTCTTTTTCTATTCCATCAGAAGCAATGAATTTTGTATGAGTCCTATAAGTGAAATGATTTGCTGCCTGTGCACCATCAGTCTTTACATCTTATGAGGGAAGTATCCAGGGAAGCAGGCAGAATTTCATCTCTGTCTTCACCACCTGATTTTACCCCACAGGCCTGTGCCACAAAGTATCTGTCCCCAGATCGAGGTCCTACTCCCAGTGTTTCTCATGAGCACCTGAATGAAGTCTATTGAAAACATCTTGAGATTAATTGTAAAGTGCCTTTGTTTCTGGGGTTCCCTGTTATGCCAAATTGATATGCTAGCCTGCAATTGGTCTTCACAAAATTATGAAAGTATCTATCAGCTGATTTTATCTTACCCATATTTATGATGATTAATTTGTTCATCCCATGCTCTGAATGTGATACATTCTTTCTCTCCATGGAGGAAATATTTCACTCCTTGAAATTCAGGGTTTTAAAATTTGCTCTGATGGGCTCAGGAAAAATATGATTTTATAGAATATTTGTTTTTTTTTTAATTGTGGACAACTTTTTTTTACAGGTTCGTACATGTTAGGGGAAGTAGAACTTTGTTATGGGATTTTATTCATTCTTTCCTTGGACTTACAATAGTCTGCATGTGCACAGAAGTAAGAAATTTTCTATATTGTATTGATGAGAAATTAGGCCCTGATTTTAAACAGCATTAATAGAATTAAGACATATGAGACATTTGATGAAAAATTAAAGGCGGTGGGTTACTGTTTTAGAGTTAACAAATAATCTAACTAACAATTATGTTTTAGTGTATATGTAATACAGTTCATATCATTTTATGTGTTAGTATTTTCTTAGCATTGCTTAAATGGCAGTGATTCCTAAAATCAATTAAAACTAAATCAAATATAGTCCAGACTTGCTCCAGCCCCTCCTTAAATTACACACAACTCTAATTTTCAATATTTTATGAGTACCTCCTGATTTCCAAATTTTATCTTAACATATGTAATGGAAAATGGTAAGAGAGTTCTCCATTTATTTAAGAGACAAACTCAACTTTGAAATTATCAGGGGATGTTACAAAATATATGATGTTCCCAAATGGCCTCAATTACTATTTAGGTATCACTCTATTTTCATCATCTAGAAATTAAAGGATATTTTTCTCTCAAGGAAACACCCAATTTATTATTTTTATCAACATCATCTTAGTCTTGTCACTATAGTAAATGGTAGTCAACTATCATTTTCAATGATGCAAAGTTTGATAAATTTTAAGTAATTCTCAGATTATGGTTTAAAGAAGGTGCAGTCAACAGTTTGTTATTAAAATAAAAATATGCTTAATATTTGTTGTCACTTCTCTACATCATGCAGTTTTTCAACTAATATTTATTAAGCACCTCTACTGTGCCAAGATCTATCTTAGATACAAGGGAAAACATAATGTAGACAGGTAGATATGGTAGTTTTTTACTTGTGCTTGTCAGTCTAGTGGGAAAAAGAAAGTGTAAGCAGAAAATAAATGCACTGTAGTAAATGCTACAATGTGGAACATAGTATCTAATCATATGACTATTAGGCAGAGAAATTAAGAAAATATGTTTGTTTTTGCTGGATTATTCGGTGTGGAGAAATGAACAATCTACCACACTCATTATAGGTTACTCTGCTAGTATCCACATTTTTAGATTCTGGAAGCTACACAATATCAGGAAAGAGTTCTGAACTTCATTAGATAGATGGAAAGTCCTACTGAAATTTAATTTTAGTTTCTAATATTTCTAAAAAATATGTACAATAACGTGATAACTTGTGATAATTTTTTTTCTAGAATTGACAATATGGTTGATAATATGTTCAATGCCTACCTCAATCTTAAGAAGCAATCACTTTAAGAGTTGCAGAATTGCAAAATAAAATACAATAAAGCTCCAGGTATGCAAAATAAAGCCTGATACATGTGATCACATTTTAGATCAAGATATAGGTTGAGTGTCCCTTATCCAAAATACTTGGGACCAGAAGTGTTTGATTTTGAATTTTCAAAAAATTTATTTTATATATATATATATATATTATACTTAACAGTTGAGCATCCCTAATCCAAAAATTCAAAATCTGAAATTCTCTAATGAATATTTCCTTTCAACGTCATGTTGATGCTCATAAAGTTTTAAATTTTTGATTTTCAGATTCGAGATACCCAACCTGTAGCTTGATCTGAAATGTGAGCCTGTATATGTTCATTGTTTATTTTTATTTTTTTTATTTCCAATAACTTAGAAACTGTGTAATAAAACTGTTGACTTGTAAAAAGGCAAACTGAAAAGGGATTTTATTTTAGCTGGGCTTGGGAGGTCAAGGCTTCAGTGAGCTGTGATCCTACCACCGCACTCCACGCTGGGTAACAGAGTGATACCCTGTCAAAAAAAAAAGAGAGAGAGAGAGGAAAGAAGGAAAGAAAGAAAGAAAGAAAGAGAGAGAGAGGGGGGAAGGAAGGAAGGGAGGAAGGGAAAGAAAAAAAGAAAGAGAGAGGGAGGGCGAGAGGAAGGAAGGAAAGAAAGAAAAGACGAAAAAGAAAGAAAAGAGAAAGAAAGGAAAGAAAGAAAGAAAAAAAGAAAGAAAGAAAGAGAAAGAAAGAAAAGAAGGAAGGAAGGAAAGAAGGAAGGGAGGGAGAAAGGAAGGAAGGATGGAAGGAAGGAAGGAAGGAAAAATATATATTCGGAGCAGGAGCTGAGAAGGTAAATTGGTCAGAGAAGATATCTCAGAGGAGATGATATTTGAATAGTATTTTAGCAGAAACCTAAATGATGATCAAAATCAGCTTGCTGGATGAATATTGTACTGTAAAGTCTAAACAAGTGTGTACTTAACACTTAATTTACAATGAAATGCATAATTTGGCTCAAATATAGAAAATAAGAATGTGGTAGATGTTAATCTGCAGAAATCATCAAGGGACATATCATGTGGGAAGTTGTAGAACATTCTGAGGAATTTTGCTGTTCTACTAATTGCTGCAGAAAACCATTGGGTATTTTTTATCAGAAAAATGAGAGGCTCTGAGTTATAATTTAATCAGCTTAGTTTTAACAAACTCCTACTAATGGCCAGGAATTTTGTGTGAAGCAAGGATACAAAACATATACATGACTGGCACCCTCTCTTCAAGTAGTTGAGTCTATTGGTTTTGGAATCTCTTTCAAATAGCCTTAGGGATCTGAGGACTGTAACGTGACATCTGTAGTGTCACTCTGTAGTGGTGCAAAGAGTGACATCCTGTAATGTATTTGATTTCCCAGGCAGGTTCTTGGAGTCATGATCTTTAAGGGTTATGTGTTTTCAACTGATGAACAGAAATAATTTCAATCTCCTACTGCCTCTCTTAACACAGAAACTAACAAAAAAATTGATTTCACAGCAAATTATAACATTATCAATTTAGATACCAAAAGTTTTATCCTAATCTCATTTAATTTACAATTATAGTAGACATTATTATTGATAATGTAATAGGATTAATTCTAATATCTACTCTTTTACTTATTCTGATTTTAAAATAACTGAATTCCTTAAAGAAAGCTGGAAGTATTTTTATTTATTTATTTATTTATATTTTTTGTTATACTTTTAAGTTCTAGGGTACATGTGCACAACGTGCAGGTTTGTTACATATGTATACATGTGCCATGCTGGTGTGCTGCACCCACTAACTTGTCATTCACATTAGGTATATCTCCTAATGCTATCCCTCCCCCATTCCCCCACCCCACAACAGGCCCCGGTGTGTGATGTTCCCCTTCCTGTGTCCAAGTGTTCTCATTGTTCAATTCCCACCTATGAGTGAGAACATGCGGTGTTTGGTTTTTTGTCCTTGTGATAGTTTGCTGAGAATGAGAGTTTCCAGCTTCATCCATGTCCCTACAAAGGACATGAACTCATCATTTTTTATGGCTGCATAGTATTCCATGGTGTATATGTGCCACATTTTCTTAATCCAGTCTATGATTGTTGGACATTTGGGTTGGTTCCAAGTCTTTGCTATTGTGAGTAGTGCTGCAATAAACATATGTGTGCATGTGTCTTTATAGCAGCATGATTTATAATCCTTTGGGTATATACCCAGTAATGGGATGGCTGGGTCAAATGGTATTTCTAGTTCTAGATCGGTGAGGAATTGCCACAGTGTCTTCTGAAAAAATGCTCGTCATCACTGGCTATCAGAGAAATGCAAATCAAAACCACAATGAGATACCATCTCACACCAGTTAGAATGGCAATCATTAAAAAGTCAGGAAACAACAGGTGCTGGAGAGGATGTGGAGAAATAGGAATGCTTTTACATTTTTGGTGGGACTGTAAACTAGCTGAAGGCATTTTCTAATGGGCCAGGTAATTTTTAGTGTAAGATAATTCCAACGCTTCTGATTGAATACTACGAAAAATGTCTTTCTTCTCTGTTTTTAGTTTTATTTATTAAAATATTTACAAATGACTAGCATTATGAATAAAATTTCAGCAACAAAAGACAAATAAGAAAAATTGTCTACTAGTATGCTTCCTTTTTTGGTTCGTAGTTTTTTCAGATAGGGACTTGTTTTACCACAAGTCTTTAGAATCCCTTACAAAGTACAGATATAACTCAAATTACGTTACTGCTTGCGTTTGTGTTTTAATTATCGTGGGAAAGAATAAAAAAGAAGAGTAAACTCTTGAAAATAATAGCTGGATGTTTTCCCAGAAGCCATAGAATAACTAATATGCTAAGGTAAATAAACAATATTCATCATTTTCTTTCATTTGTAATTTCACATATATAGTAGAATATATATGCAACTTCAAAAGATAGCGGATATGAGGTTTAAGAAAATAATTTGGTAAATGTAGTTTTCCCTTTTTTCCTCATTATCATATATCATTGCAACTCTGCATTATAATTTAGGGACAATAATAACTTGAGAAAAATACATTGTTTTCTAAAGGTTAAATGAAAAGCAGGGTAAATACACCATAAACTTCTAAAACTATTAAGCTAAAAGTGGAAAGCTGTCCCAAACCCAGCAATACTAATCATTCAAACAGAATGCTTACTTTGAGTATAATTTTAAATAAAAATAATTGAGTTGTATCGTGGCCATGAGAATATTTCTCTCAGACTTCCAACTACAGAAGCTTAATTGGCCAAAGGCCCTAGTAACTAACTCTGAAATCCATCACTGCATTTGTTGTCAGGCCACATATCCTCTGGGCTGCCCCCAGCCCATGACTGAGCATGTAGCGATGCTTAGGCAGATCTTTCTCTGGTACTCATGGTACTTCTCTCAAGGTCAAATTTTGTTCAAACATTCCCTGGCGCCCTGTAGTCCAGGATGCTCCCATTCACCTTCTTTTCTTCTCTATTTCCCTCGGGATCCCAGTTCATCACAGTCTGATGTCTGTTCAGTCTTCTGCCGTTTCCTTCCCATTTTCTCTCATAGATTTTTTTTAAATAAAATCCTTGCATGTTTAATCCTATTTTAATGTGCTCAGAAAATCATACCCAGACTAAGATAAATAGCTAAGATTTCAACGTTATCTCAGTGTGATCTGCATAGTAGCTCTCTAAAAAGTCAAAATAAGCATTATTGTCATTTGATGAAGGAAATTAAGAGATGATTCAATGGCATTCTGGATTACATGTGACCAAAACGACAGGTCATTGGTGAAAAGCAAATCTCAACCCAAAATAACATTTTTTTCAGTCATCAATTCTCATTTCATATGAATTAAATAAAAAAATCTAACGTTCAGTGAAAAATGAATTAATAAACTTATTGCCCCAATTTCCTTTATGTGAAAAGCAATTTAAAGAAATAGTCCACAGACACTGGGCTATGGAAAGGAGCAATAACAATCAAAAGAAAAAAATTACAGAAAGAAAAACAGCATGTTATTACATGTATGGCATTAAATCAATATATTTATGGTCAAGTCCATCCAATTTTTGGTAATTTCAATCATCTTAATGTATGAGTTGGATGACCTATCATATCAGTCAACACAATGATCTTGATTAGAACTTCGTGGATCTGTCACTGCTGCTAGATCAGGGGAAAGGCATCATAGGGTCAGTGACCTCTGATAGGCTTTGGAAAGATTTGTAAGTACCCACATGTTGGGCAAGGGAAAAATATCATACCAACACATATGTATGTATACATCTTTTATATATTAAAATATACTTATTTTATACTGATGATTTTTTGAATGCAATATGAAGAATATTTCTCTATGAACGTAAATGATTATTGAAAATATGTTCCCTTATTTAATCCTCTGTGAAAGAACATGCTCAGAGAAGTTATGTAACTTAATCAGGTTGCACTGTTATATTGGTGGGGATAGCAGTATTGCTTTCTTCATAGAGTTGTTGTGATCATGAAATTAATTAATCCATGAATCATACTTAGAATGGAGGCAAACATATTGTAAGCCTCAACTTGTGGCTGACATTATCATTAGTATAATTATAGTTGAGCCCAGTCTGTTTCTACACTTTCTACAACATAGTTTTACTAGTTTTGTAGTTTGTTAGTCCCCAAATAAAATTTGTGTGTTTTGACCAACAATGTATAGTTTTTCACAATGAATTCTTGGAAGAAAAATAGTAACATGGATATAGTTTTTTTCTTATTTATATGTGTGTGTGTGTGTGTGTGTGTGTGTGTGCATTATATTTTCCTACAATAATATAAAAATTATTTTATTATTATTGGCTTTAGATGGTACTGCATTTGTGTTGTTTTTCACAATGTCAAACACATCCAACCAGAGTAAATAAAAAATAAGGCAGCTAACTATGTTATTCAGCCACTTATCAGGCAAGGCTTGTAGAAACGAACTTGTTTATTGTAAATCAATGTAGAGAATACACATGAAGATTAACCTTGGTGTTTGTTTTTTTACATTATGCTTCTCTTAGAAAATGTTACAATGGGATTCACTAATAAGAAATCATGGCTGGATGTGGTTGCTCATGCCTGTAATCCCAGCACTTTGAGAGGCTGAGGCTGGTGGATCACTTGAGCCCAGGAGTTGGAGACCATCCTGGACAATGTGGAGAAACCCTGTCCCTACAAAAAAAAAAAAAAAAAAAAAAAAAAAAAAAAAAAAAAAATTATCCAGGTGTGATGGCATGTACCTGTACTCCCAGCTACTGGGGACGTTGAGGTGCACGGATCACTTGAGCCCTGGTGTGCGAGGCTTCATTGAGTCAAGATTGTGCCATTGCGTTCCAGCCAGGGTAACAGAGTATAACCTTGTCTCAAAAAAATAATAATAATAAAATAAAAATAAATAAATTCTGCTTTTCTATTTAAATGGCTTTTTAAAACTATTTTTACATGGCAAATATTATTTGAATCATAAGAGTTGGAGAATATTCAATAATTAATTAATTTATAACCAAAGTATTTATTAGAAAGAACTGAAAATTATATATATTTGTGTTCAACAAATCTTGAAGACTTAAAAAATAAAGTATGACAGGAAAACATGCACAATTCTCTGAATCTGCTTTAGTTTCCTTATTTAGTTAGAATTTTACCCATGGGAAGACTGTCATCCTTCAAAGTACAATTATGTTTCAATTTTTTTTAACTCTTATTTTACGTTCAGTGGTACATGTGCACGTTTGTTATGTAGGTAAATTGTGTGTCCCAGAGGTTTGGGGTACAGATTATTTCACCACTCAGGTAATAAGCATAGTACCCAATAGGTAGTTTTTCTATTCTCACCCTCCACCCTCCTTCCACCCTCAAGTAGGCCTCAGTGTCTGTGATCCTCTTTTCCTGTTTTGTTGTGTTTTGTTTTGTTTTGTTTTTTTGGAGACCGAGGCTCGCTCTGTGTTGCCCAGGCTGGAGGGCAGTGGCGCAATCTCAGCTCACTGCAACCTCCACCTCCCTGCTTCAAGCAATTCTCTTGCCTCAGCCTCCCGTGTAGCTGGGATTATAGGTGCCCACAACCATGCCCAGTTAATTTTTGTATTTTTAGTAGAGACAGAGTTTCACCATGTTGGCCAGGCTGGTCTTGAACTCCTGACCTCAAGTGATCCACTCGCCTCGCTCTCCCAAAGTGCTGGAATTATAGGCATGAGCTATTGCACCCAGCCTGTGATTTTCTTCTTTTTGTCCATATGTACTCAATGTTTAGCTCCCACTTATAAGTAAGAACATGCAGTATTTAGTTTTCTGTTCCTATATTAGTTTGCTTAGAATAATAGCCTCCAGCTTCATCCATGGTGCTGCAAAGGACATGATATCATTCCTTTTTATAGCTATGTATATGTAGTATTCCATCATATGTAGATACCACATTTTCTTTATCCAGTCTACCATTGATGGGAATTTCACTCGATCTCATGTCTTTGCTATTGTGAATAGTGCTGTGATGGACATATGTATGCATTTGTCTTTATGGTAGAACAATTTATATTCCTTTGAGCATATACTCCATAATGGAATATCTAGGATGAATAGTAATTCTGGATTGAGTTCTTTGAGAAATCACCAAACTGCTTTCCACAATGGCTGAATTAATTTACATTCACACCACCAGTGTGTAAGTGTTCTCGTTTCTTCAAAACCTTGCTAGCATCTGTTATTTTTGACTTTTCAGTAATAGTCATACTGACTGGTGTGAGATTGTATCTCATCTTGGTTTTGATTTGTGTTCATCTAATGATTAGTGATGTTGAGTATTTTTTCATATGCTGGTTGCCTACAAATTAGTAGCATTCCTATACACAAACAACATCAAATCTGAAAGCCAAATCAAGAATTCAATCCAGTTCACAATAGCCATAAAAAGAATTAAATAGCTAGTAATACAGCTAACCAGGGGAGGTAAAAGATCTCTGCAATGAAAATTACAAAATACTGCTCAAAGAAATTAGAGGTGACATAAACAAATGGAAAAACATTTCATGCTCATGGATAGGAAGAATCAATATTGTTAAAATGGCCATACTGCCCAAAACAATTTACAGATTCAATGCTATTCCTATGACATTCTTCACAGAATAAGAAAAAAATTATTTTAAAATTCATATGGAAACAGAAAAGAGCTTGTACAGTCAAGGCAATCCTAAGCAAAAGGAACAAGACTGGAGACATCACACTACCCAACTTCAGAGTATTCTACAAGGCTACAATAACCAAAAGAACATGGTACTGGCACAAAAACGGACATGGAGACCTACGGAACTGCATAGAGAGTCCAGAAATAATGCCACACATAAACAACTATCTGATCTTTGACAAAGTTGACAAAAACAAGCAAAAGGGAAACAACTCCATGTTCAATAAATGGTGCTGGGATAACTAGCTAGCCATGTGAAGTTGGACCCCTTCCTTATACCATATACAAAAATCAACTCAAGATAGATGTAAAATTAAAACTACAAAACCCTGGAAAATAACCTAGAAAACACCATTCTGGACTTAGGACCTGGCAAAGATTTCATGACAAAGGCACCAAAAGCAATCGCAACAAAAACAAAAATTGACAAATGGGGCCTAATCACCTAATTAAAAAGCTTCTTCTGTGCAGCAAAAGAAACTATCAATAGAGTAAACAACTGACAGAATGGGAGAAAATATTTGCAAACTACATATCGGACGAAGGTCTAATATCCAAAATCTATAATGGATGTAAACAAATCAACAACAACAACAAAAAACACAACCTCATTAAAAGGTGGTCAAAGGACATAAATAGACAATTTACAAAAGAAGACATACACATGGCCAACAATCATATGGAAAAATGCTGTTTCTTTGAGACAGAAACTGCATGAGTGTATCCTTTTGTCCAATAACTAGTTTACTTATTAAGGTTAATGTGCTTTCCAACTGTCTTAGCAGTGGGCATTAGAGATGACACTGTGAAGGTTACAGAAACCATTAGTGAGATGCCTTTCTCAGTATTACGCTAACTGCAGCTTTTGAGATTGTACAAGACCTGGGGTTGTGGCAAGAGAGATGACAGATGACTAGAGGGAGAAAGTAAAGGAGAAGGAACTGAAAAAGGAGAAAATGGAGGGAACCTGGTGGACATCCCACATCACAGTGTTTACAGGGATATCCCTCAACCGTCTTTGTCTGTGTCTGCAATACTAAGCAGCATGAGTGCAATTCTGCCTTGAAACACAGATCAAGTTACTTGGCCAATCTTGTCTCTTCTCTGTCAAATATTTCACTGATTCTGAACTCTGTGGACAGTTTAAAGCTGTCCTATGCCAGAGTTAGCTCAGGACTGTCTTCTTCTGATTCACAAGAAAGAAATGGTTAAAATTGTCTTCCTGAGTGAGTGAAGCTAAAAAGATTCTTGCTGTAATGACTTCTGTCACTTAATGCTTCAGTATATGCCCACTTTTCTCCAACCTTTTTTTCAAGTCAGAATTTGTGCTACGAGATACAAATGCTTATAATTGTAGATATCAATTACTGCAATGTGATCATAAGAGCTGAACTAATCATTTACAGATTTAGAAAATGAGATAGCTCAGAATAATGTAATTGAATAGTCTCTGAAAAAAAAAGTGTCTGCAATTTTATAGTGATCCTTTTTCTTGTAAATTGAAGGTATTTCTTAGTGAATTCATTAATGAAATATCTTCGTTTTGTTTCCAGTTTTATTTTCCAGCAGATTTCAGAAAAATAAATCATTTGACATAGTAAAAGGAGACAGAAACTAAGAAACTTGTGTCTGATCAACAATAATGTTAACTAATTGCATGCCTGTAGGCTGGTTCTTACTTTTTGAGCTGTAACACTTTGGAATTAGACTAACTCATCTCTTGGGTCCCTTTCAGCTTTTAAATTACATGATTATAAAATGATACTTCTTTCTCTTATTCCCTAAAAACGTGGGCTGTTACTAGGTGATACTATAAAAAGCAGACAGAAGCATAATATATTGAAAAGAGTATAGTATAATGAATGTGTGATTTTTGGATCAGCTTCTTTACCAAAAGGCTGCAGGGTGGTGAACAAGTCATTTAAACTTTTCTTTCTCATCTATAAAATATAGATAATAGAGTACTGTTGCTAGAGTTGAAAGAAGACGCTTTAAAGAAAAAAAAATCTGTGAAAGCAAAGCCTTCTGGAACAGGAAACTATTCATTGCTAATTCAATAAAAATTTTAATGTATCTTAAAATCTCAAATCTGTTTGCTACTTACCATTATCTGTATAGTCTTCTAACTATGGAACATTCTAAGCCACATCTATAAGCATGGATTTTTCTCCAGAAATTATATTTTATGTTTTCTTGAATGTAGGGCACTTTCGATTTTCTAGAGATGGGATTTTTTTTAAAACTATCATTTTACATGTTCTGATCTAATAATTTTAGATACTCTTTTCTAAATAAGCCCTCCTCTTACCCACCTCCAAATTATTACCGTTACTACTCTTCCCACTAATGTTCCCTTTTACTTGACCTAATCCAAGAGTTTTCACATTTCAGAATTGTATTCATTTTTAAATAAATGCCCATTTTTTCCATGATGCAATTAATCACTATCTCAGTTAATTATGATCTATGTCTCTTTGGACTCCAGTAACTTTTTGATAGTACATTTGTTTACAGTCTGTCAATAACATTCTTAGTTGTATCTATTAATATTAGCTACTTAAAAGATGACTTCTGCAGTCCCACCTCAGGACTCAGAATGCTGAGGCAGGAAGATTGCTTAAGCCCAGGAGTTTGAGTCCAGCCTTGGCAACAAAGACCTCATCTCTTAAAAAAGTAAATAAAATGTTAATAAAATTAGATGCCCAATACTTAAAAAAAAAATACTAGCATACTAGCACACTCTTCTGAACCATGCTTTTTTAACTTATTAACTTGAAATCATTTTAGCATTTCAATACGGTTACAGAAATGATACAAATAGTTCCCAGATACTATTCACCTATTTTCTCCTACTGTACATATTTTGGCATAATCATAGCACAGGATAAAACTAGGATATTAGGTTTGTGTAGCACTAGTAACTAAACTACAGAATATTTTCAGATTTCACTTTTTTTTTTTTGATTAATGCCTTTTTTTCTGTTCCAACATCCAATCCAGAATGCCACATTGAATTTAGGCATCATATCCCTCTACTTATTGAATTACTTATTTACGTAAGTATAGAATTATGACTATTTTGTGCTGTGATCTGACATGGTCTGGGTCTCTGTCCCCGCCCAAATCTCATGCCGAATTGTAATTCCCAATGTTGGAGGAGGGGTCTGGTTGGAGGTGATTGGATCATGGGGGCAGATTTCTATCTTCCTGTTCTCATAATAGTGAGTGAGTTCTCACGAGATCTGGTTGTTTATAAAAGTGTGTAACACTTCCCTCTTTTCTCTCTCTTCCTCTTGCTCCCAGTATATAAGACTTGCTTGCTTCCCTTTAGCATTTTGCTATGATTATAAGTTTATTGAGGCCTCCCTAGAAGCAGAAACCTGTCCAGCTTGCAACACCATGGCCAATTAAACCTCTGTTCTTTATAAATTAACCAGTCTTAGGTAGTTCTTAATAGCAATGCAAGAATGAGCTAATACATGAGCTATTATCCAATACCATTTTTATTTACTTTCAAGTTTAATCATTGAAAAATCTTTAAGGTTGGTTTCTATGACCTTTGGACATACTGTAATCCAGTTTGGAGTACCTCTGTATTTCCTGAAACCACACATGTTGCAGGCTCATCTTATGTTTCCCTTTCCTTGACTCTAGAATCTACCATTTTCTTCAAGAAGCCTTAAATAATTTTATAGAATATTGGTATTTAGTAACCAAGTAACCAACTGAGTGCTCGTCATGCTCATTGTCACTGTGGTATTATTGCTTCTAGGCCCTTTAAGTGAACAAAGCTAGGAAATACATGTATGTTACTAACATATGTACACACACATACACATTTATAACTATATGTGTGTGTATGTATTTAAATATATATTTTAAACCACAAGTTCTTAATAATACCTATGATTCCAATTCAATACCACTCCAATGTTCACTTTAGTCTTCCCCTTTTCTTATTTATAACTTCTGTCTGTAATAGGAAAAACAGCTAGCTCATATTACTTATATTTACTTATTTGTTTAAACCTAGCATACACATAATGTACTTTAGAATTACTGATGCATAGCATTGTGAGAAAGGAATGTACTAACTACAATATAGTATTTGTGCGAAGTTCTTTTACTCTTTAGCCTTATTGTAAAATACTACTTTCTAAGTTGCCTAGGTTAGTTATCTTACTTCTTACTATAAGGAGTATAGTGTGGCTGTAATTTATTGGTAATATAGTTAGGTTTAATAGTTATTGTTTGTGTTCACTTCCCTAATTCTCATATTATTTTTTTAATGACACACAGTAAAATTCACTCACTGTGGTAAGCAGGCCTTTGACAAATGCATACAGTTCTGTGTTCATGACAATAGTTCCAACATGCCAAAAATTCCCTCATGCTGCCAATTTGTAATTAGCCCCTCCTTTCATCCCTAACCTCTGGCAACCACTAATCTGATTTATGACCTTATAGTTTTGCTTTTTATAGACTGTCGTATAAATGGAATGATACAATATTTAGCCTTTTGATTCTGCCTTCCTTCACTTTGCAAAATATATTTAAGATTCATCTCTTTTACTGCATTCATCAATGGTGTTTTTATTATAATTATTAATTAGTAGTATTTCATGGTATGGATGTAAATAATTAGTTTATCCATTGCTATGCTTTCAATATTTGACCCCTTCGAATGCCATGTTGGAAGTTGATCTTCAGCCAGGTATGTATGTGTGTATATATATATATACACACACACACACATACACACACACACACGTATATATGTATATATATACACATATATGTATATGTATATATGTATATATATGTATACGTATATGCATATGTATATATGTATATATATACACATATACGTATATGTGTATATATATACATATATGTATATGTATATATGTATACGTATATGTATATGTATATATGTATATGTATATACATATATGTATATGTATATACATATACATATATGTATATACATATATGTATATGTATATATACACACATATATACACATATATGTGTATATATATCCATTCATGAGATATATATATAGACACATATATATATCTCATATGTGTGTATATATATGTATACACACATATACATATGCACACATATATACACGTGTGTATATATATATATATATATATATATATATATATATATACACTTTTTTTTTTTTTTAGATGAGTCTTGCTCTGTCGCCCAGGCTATAGTGCAGTGGTGCAATCTCGGCTCACTGCAACCTCCACCTCCTGGGTTTGAGCAGTTCTTCTGCCTCTGCCTCCTGAGTAACTGTGATTACAGGCATGCACCACCATGCCCAGCTAATTTTTGCAATTTTAGTAGATACGGAGTTTCACCATCTTGGCCAGGGTGGTCTTGAATCCCTGAACTCAAGTGATCCACCCACCTAGGCCTCCCAAAGTGCTGGGATTATGGATGTGAGCCACCGTGCCAGGCCTTATTTTTGCAATATTTAATTGTTTTTTTTCTAATTGTTAAATTTTGAAAATTCTTTATATAATCTAGATACCAGTTTCTTGTCAAAAATGTGATTTGTAAATACTTTCTCCTGATCTGTGATTTGTCTTTTAATTTTCTTAACCATGAATATGTATGCAGCAAAGCTAATCAAGACATACTTATAAGTCTTAATGAAGCGCAGTGAGTGAGGGGGTTACTGCAAACCCCCCAATTATGAGTGCATATGCATGGGTGTGTACTTGTGTGTGCACTATTTATGGCATGAAAGTGACTGTCCAAAGAAGTCACAAAAATGTTTCATAAGAGGAAAAGCCAGCTACAAACATCAGCAAGGTCAAGCTTCAGATAGTACCTGTTAACTAAATGTTTTCCTGATAGTCTCTTTTCTCCTGCTTCCGGACCCTTCAACCTAGGCTCTGAATGGTAAAGCAGGTAAGGAAAAGAAGATAGGAGTCAATCCTCCTTAATTAGGGAACAGGCAGCGCATTGCCAGCTTTTCTTAGGAGTTAAAACAACTTTGTATGAAGTGAGAATTGATGGTTATTACATAGGGCTAAACATCTAAGTATTGAACAGTACTCAAGTGTGATTTTTCTTCTGTAAATTGCCATAGAAATGTTTACAATCAATGCATGATTTGAAAATTGATAGGGCCATCTTAGTTTCAAGCAGAGAAGGGGGCATGAATGAATACATTTTGTACAGATAGTGAAAAACAAAATAAGTTGCTTTTTGAGTATATGTAGCTATTCCTGTATGTTCAGTATGCTGCTGTAATTTCTAAAAGAAATGCTACATTTATTTTGATGTGCTCTTTTCAAGAATGTGACACAATTTATTTTACTCCTACTTTTTGGACTTTAGGTTATTTTAAATGTTGAGTTGTTACAAATAATTCCAAATGATTAACCTTATATGTGTATTATTTTTAAGAAATCCATCTGCAAGAAAATTTATATGAAATATCAGAGGCAAAATTTTTGTGCATTTATAATTTTGGAGACATTGTTTCAACTATTTGGTCTGTTCTCCAGATGATTCCACACATTGATTTTAAATACATTTAATTTTGAATTCATTTATCATATATTACATTCCCAACAATATTTCAGTGCATTTCCAGGTTTCCTTGTCTACTCCAAAATTTACATCTGTATGTATTATGTTGTACTATATCAATTAGTTTACTTTATGATATATACATTGAACTTATACAGACTGAGAATCCCTTATCTGAAGTGCTTGGAGCCTAAGTGTCTTAGATTTTTGACTCTTAGATTTTGAAATATTTGCATTGTACTTAGAATCCCTAATCTGAAAACTTGAAATCGTAAATGCTCCAATAAGCATTTCTCTGGAGTGTCATGTTGATACTAAAAAAGTTTTTGACTTCAGAGCATTTTGAATTTTGTATATTTTAATTATGGATGCCTGTATATAGTTTTTAAGTAAAAAATCAGGTAAAGATAGTACAGCTCTTTAACTCTATCTGTTATTCTTATTTTTCAGAATTTCAAAGAATTGTTCTTGCTTTTCTTCACATTACCTTTTGAACTATCGAAGTCAGGAACTGGGGCTTAATAATGTTTATACTTAATGTAATACACAATACAGTGCCTATTGCCTAAAATATTCTAAGTAGATTATTGAATGTTTTCTGGATTTAATTGAAATTACTTATTTTTAAATTGTAGCACCACAAAACCCATCTTCCATCTAGAGAATTAGACAAGGGATGCCAATTTGTACTTTCCTATCTAGATAGCATACAACTGTCAAGCAAGAGAGAAGGCAATATGATTTGGAAGTTTGTCCCCTCCAAATCTCATGTTGAGATGTGACCTTTAAGGTTGGAGATGGGGTCTAAGTGGGTGTTATTGAATTATGGCAGTGTATCTCTCATGAATGGCTTAACACCATCCTTTTGGTAATTAAGTGGGTCCTCACTCAGTTCATGCAAGATATGGTTGCTTAAGAGCCTGGGACCTCCGTTTTTTCTCTCTTGCGCCCTCTCCCATTATGTGATATACTTGCTCCCACTTCACCCTCTGCCATGAGTGACAGCTCCCTGAGGCCTCACCAGAAGCTGAGCAGATGGCAGTGCCATGCTTGCACAGACTACAGAATCATAGCCAATTAAATCTATTGTCTTTATAAATTATCCAGCCTCAGGTATTTCTTTAGAGTGATGCAAAAAAGGACTTACTTAGAAAGGAAGCTGTGAAATGACAGGAACCCACAGAACTGGGATGATATTGATAAGGGAGAGACAGTTACATTTCTGGAGAAATATGTTAGTTGAATTAATGTAGCACTTTCAAACTCACACAGCTCTTTCCTAGTAAACTAACTATATGCATTTAAATCCTATTTATCACTAGTCAACAATAAACTAAAATAAATCCTTTGTTTTTGCTGGGTGTGCAACCATTTCTTATTTTGCTGATAACAGGACTCTCATTCTCTCTCAAGAATCCCCATTTCTCATCTTCAGTTTACGTAGTTATTTTAAACCTGATGTGAACCCTAGTTCCAGAGTTGGGCATAAAACCCAGTCTTCGTTAATCAAATCCCAAACTCTGACTTTAGTGAATTGCTTATTAATATACATGACTTGAGGCAGGCCATTCAGGGATGACTATCCTCAATTCAAGTACCTTTGAAATTAAAGAAGATAAACATTTGTCTCTCACTTATATACTGTGGGAATGTGGGACTAGAACACTGGGGGTTGTTCACATTGCAATAGCTTGTCTGAAAATTTAAGCAAGACACAAAGAAGAATAAATCAGAGCCAGAGGGCAAGATTACTACTCCAGATGTCATCATTTGAGCCCCTGGAACCAGCTGTGAGTTTTCATTTAGGTATGCCAATAATGTTATTAACAAAAAGATTCAAGTTAATATGTCTTGAATTTGTTGTTGCTTGCAACCAAACACTTTAATCAATACATGTCATTTTAGAAATATGTTTGAAATTATTCTCGAGCTATTTTGTTCACAAGGGCATGGAGACATGGGTGTGAATACGGGTATTATTTGTTTGTTGGTTTTACAAAACAAATTATATATTTTTTCTAAATATTCAGTAGAGTAATCTGAATTTCCTGGCAATGTTACTTGCCTCTGATGTAATTATACAAATACTTGCCTAAATCATTTTTTTTTTGAGGCGGAGTCTCACTCTGTCACCCAGGCTGGAATGCAGTGGCGCGATCTCGGCTCACTGCAAGCTCCGCCTCCCGGGTTCACGCCATTCTCCTGCCTCAGCCTCCCAAGTAGCTGGGACTACAGGCGCCCGCCACCACGCCTGGCTACTTTTTTGTATTTTTAGTGGAGACGGAGTTTCACCGTGCTAGCCAGGATGGTCTTGATTTCCTGACCTCGTGATCCGCCCGCCTCGGCCTCCCAAAGTGCTGGGATTGAGCCACTGTGCCCCGCCCTAAATCATTTTTTAAAAGAAATATTTGTAGGTCTTCCTTTTGAAATTTTTGTTGTTGTTTGGTGGTTTGCATACAACCTTTCTTATCCCCTACAAAAATCTGAAGAATTATAAAGCTGACATTTCATGCCTTAAATTTCAGCACTGTGAAAATCTCTATAAAACATATTTTTGGAGGCCAAGTCGCCAGTTGGATTGAAAGAGTCATCCTAAAATATCTAGAGTTTTCTTTGATGTCAAATTATATATATATATACACACACACACATATTATATATACATACATACACATATGTGTGTGTATATATATGTGTGTATATATATATATTTGCTGGAGACTTCAAGGAAAACTTGATATTTTAGGAGACATATATATATAATCCTATATATATTTATTTTATATATGTAATAGTATTACAAAAGATTATAGAGAAGTTCATCATTTTTCCATTTTTTATATAGAAAGCTCTACTACTATTACTATTGGTATTTCAGTAGGACTATTCTGTGTGGCAACATCCAGTGGGTCTATGTTGATAAAAAAAGCAGAAATGGAAGTGAAACAACAGTACCAAAGATGCTGATGGTAGAACAGTTCTTGATATTCTTAAAGCTTTAGGGCAGCTTAGAATAGGATCATATGACTTACGATAGTATACACATGCTGGTGACCAGGAATTTCTTGAATTTGTTTTACTGTGTTTCACTACTGAGTACCAGTATGCCAGGATATGCTACTGCAACATTCAAGAAACATGTGATTTGCCGGAAGCATTAAATAAATGTCAAATTTAAAAATATATGAACCATTTATTTATTTCCAAAAATGCATACGAGATATGCAATTGGAAATATGTGTGTAAACTTCCTATCTGTTATTTCTGAATGATAAAGCATCACCTTTTCTGTACTTCTGCCTTGGTGCTCTTGACGTCTAGGCAAACTGTCAGTTCCTGTGACAAAGACACAGGCAACATCTGCCACATTCTTTGAGCCAGTAAAAACAGCCATTTAAAGAAGCAAAGAAAATGAAAAATAATGAGCAATGATGATAGTATTTTCTCCATTATCTTTTGTTTTCAATTTGATTTCCCTTTGGTCTCAGGTAGATTGTTTGCACTATAAAGTAACCCCATTAAGCAATCAAACAATAGGACTGCACCTGCCAGCTATCACAGCAAAGACAGGGAAGACCCACATCCCACATCAACTCTTCTCTGATAAACACAGTATCAATTCATCATATTATCTTGGAACTGATCAGCCAGGGAAGTAGTAGTTGTTTGGTTCCATTTATGAAAAGTATGAGTGCACATGCTTTAAGAGTTTTGTGTATGCTCTTGTTCCCTGCAAGCTTATATAACAGGAATTTAAAGTACAAGTTAACAGTAGTTAAAAGGGCATTTTTTTCACAAAATGCCCTACAAAACATGGCATCAATGTTTACTCTTTAATATTTTTCATTAGTCTTGTGAAGATTTGAGGGATAAAAGTACGATAAGTAAGGTAACATGGGTGTATAAGGGTGTATAAAGACCTGACCCCAGTGTCTGAAATTATAATAACTCTGAGGGGCTATCTCAGCTTCAGAGTCTACAGAGGATTGGCTCAGGCCTTGTGGCCACTATGCAGAGCCCAAGATCTCTTTCTGTCCGATTTTTATTTCTTCTCTTCTTTGGTACACTTCTTTCAACAGCCAGGAAGGTCATTGGAAAAGGGCTGTCTTAGAAATGAGGCATAATGTATTTGGGGGCAGCTTCCTTCAACTCAGGCAACTCCCAAGGAGCTTGACAACTGGGTACCTGTGGGAATACATCCTAAATTCCTAAAAGGTACACCTAAGCTTGGGCTCACACTATCCATGAAACCAGTGTAATAACTTAATATTCTGCCAAAGTATTGCTAGCCACTTTAACACTGTATGTTATGGATAGCTTATTCTTCATGTTGACATTTCAGGCTGTGTGTAATGAGTGTTATTGGCTGAGGAAACTTGACTGAATTTTATCATTTAACCAACACCCCTGGGAGAGGGAATGAAGGCTCTTTGTGGTATGTGGCATGTATTACTGATTTTTCTGGCCTAAGTGCCAAGAACAATAACTAGCACTTAGATTTGATAGGTATTTGTGAAGTTAATGAGTGACAAGGATGGAGAAGTTAATAACTAACACTTTTTTCATACTTACTGTGAACCAGGCAGTGTCCTACATTCTTTGCATATTTAATAGTTTGAGCCCTTGCAACATTGCATTGAGACAGGCACTACTGAAACTTAAAACACTGTGACACAGGATAGTTAGGGAACTTCCCATGACCACTTAGGTACTATGTATTGCAGCTGGCATTCAAACTCTAAGTCTCTCACTCCAAAGTGTAATCCGAACCACATGCATCTACTTGTGACTATTATGCTTCACTTTGCTTATAAGGACTTTTTGCACATATCTGGGGCTAGATTCCCTAATCCAGTGATGAAGTAAAAGTTTTTTATCAGAAATTACCAACTATTTTTAACAAGAGCTTACAGAGTTTTTTGGCCAAATCTGAATATTTTAATGGAATTGCACTCATTTATGTCAATCATTTATCTCTTAAGATATTTGAATGTGATGCTGCTAAAGAGTTTTCAGATCGTCCCTTCTGACACATGTGCTCATCTATAGGTGCTGAGATCTGGAACACAACAATCATGATCACCTCAGTCCATAGGCCATCTTTTCTATGTTGTTGCATTAAGGCAATTGATTTTTTCCCTATTTTGCACTGAAGGTCCTGCAGCCCAGGAACTTTTTTAGTTGGAGGCTAACTGGAATGGTTTCTTACTCTATGTTATACCCTCATTCTTCTTGCAAATGTCATTGCCTCCTACATCTATTTGACTTAAGAAAGTTAAATAGAAGGAAGAAGGGATTCACTGATAAATGTCCTCTTGGCCCGCTTTCAGGAAGAATAATTGACAGTGAAAGGAGGAGGAGTTTAGAATCTCCAGATCTTACACTAAAAGTGTTGTGTGTCCCTTTTGTGAGTGTTGGCTATATCCCAGCTGAGTACACCCACTGCAGCCAGAAATTTTCAGAAATCCCTCGTACCACTTTCTTGCTCCTCCAACCTTCCCATCCCTCAGTCTTCTATATTCCAAAAAAAAAGCTTAAAGTTTCTTTTTTCCTGGACTCACCATTCTTTCATAATTACTAAGCATACATATCAATAGTTAGAATTATGTCTGCTCTTAAGTATGATCATATTATTTTTCATAAAAATAGTTCAGATCATAGTGTTTTACAAGCCCTGTTTCATTTTAACATGCCTTTTTCTCTGTTTTTTTCTCTCTCTTTTTTTATTTTTATTTTTTATTATACTTTAAGTTCTAGGGTACATGTGCACAGCGTGCAGGTTTGTTACATATGTATACATGTGCCATGTTGAGCGTTAGGAGATATACCTAATGTAAATGACGAGTTAATGGGTGCAGCACATGCCATTTTCAAAGTAAAGTAAAAAGGTGTTATTTTGTTTGAGCTGTGTGATGTCAGTAATGATTTAATGATGTTAATACCTTATTGTTAGAAAAAAGAAAACAACTTATTAGGCAACACTCTTGTCAACAAGATAATTCTGGTTAAACAATGTTGAAAGGAATGTTTCAAGACAAAATCAATAAAAACATAGAAAAACATGAAAGATGACTAATGAGAAAATCAAGCCCTTTACACTTTGATGAATGCCATCAGAAAGTGTCAAAACTTGCAGTGTATTACCAGATTAAAAAGAGCATGAAGCATTCAGAAAAACTAATTAGGGAAAAATGTACAACCACAAAAGCAACTTGAAAATGGCTGATGAGATAATTATGTTGAATAGTCAAAGAAACCAAAGGTCTGAGGTTTATGATACTTGCTTTATCAGTGATCTAAGGTGACACTGAGGACTCAGATACCAGAATTGAGTACACCAGTTAAATATATGTTAGAATAACTTCAAATTGTATTGAAGAGTAACATAAACGTTACTAATCATTTCTCCTAAGCCATTACCCATAGTTATATTTGTTACCTCTTGATTTGAAAACCTTAGAGGGTAAATGAATTTAGTTATATGTATTTATTATTATATTTCCGGATCTTTCGTTATATTTATAGACCAATTGCAGTTGGGTACAGAGGTTATGGAAAATTCAGATGCCTCCCTTACACCAAAGTCTTGAAATACTACTTTTCTTCCCTTGTGTGTTTTGCTTGGCTTTTCATCCCACACAAAGACAGGAAAGAGTATCTTGGAGTTTCCCTCTCTAATTCTTTCTGAAAAGACTTAGCTATGGCATGTACACAATATTTCAAATTGGTAGGGATGAGTATGATATAATTATTAAGCCTGGATATCTGGGCATTGCCACTGGGATAGAGTCACCTATTTTGTTGCTGTTTGCTCTGAAGTTTTGCTTAAATTCCTTATGCTGGTGAGGCTTCAACCCCATGATTTCCAAGAAAAAATTTGAGCATATAACCTTATTTTTTTATTGCAACAGACAATAAAATGAAAAGAAGGAGATATATTGACGGAAGAACTTAAGCCAAAAGAAAACAGGAAGTGATAATCTGTGAAATTCTTAGGCCATGTAAATTGCAAAGCATATCAAAATTAATTTTGGCTTTGGAGGGCAAGCCAAGTGTGGCTGGACAATTATTTTATAATGCATCAGAAGAATTAATAGGTCAGATAATTCAGACACACAAAAGGCTGAATGAAGATATTAGATGTGAGACCTGGAGATCCCCACAGCTATCTCAGCAGAAGCCAGAAATTGAGTTAGGATTATCCAGGAAAGCGTTGTGGAAGAACTTTTGTCTAATGGAATGAATCCGTGTGACATACACGGAAGACTCACAAGATACTTGAAAATGCTATACCAGCAGAAACACTGTCAGTTTCTACGGAAAAGAACAGAGAAAAGAGAAAATGAAAGAAGGCTGTGGGACACTCAAAATTTTACAAGCAGAAAACAGGATGATAAAATTATCAAGCTTCAAATAAATGCTACTACCCTTCATGAAAAAGGAAGAATGACTCTAAGATTGGATCTGTGAACACAGAGGGCAGAACCTTCAACCACATAGTGTAACTCCGAGGCCTTAAAATGTAATCCAGTTTTACCACTGGAATTTTAAATCACTTAGCTCTTATGACTCCTTTGTTCTTTCGTTTTGTTTCTTTTGAATGGGAATCTGTTCATCTATTCCTATCCTACCATTTTATTTTGCTAGCAGATAACTTGTTTACTCGTTTTACAGCTCTACAGATGAAGAGAAACTTGGTTCCAGGATGGATTATATCTACAATCTTATCTTTATCTGATTTATTTGAATAAGATAATGAGAACTGGGATTTATGTGATGAGACTGATACGAAATTTTGAATTTAAGTTGATACTCCAGTAGGTTGAGACTTCAGGTGACCTTAGGGTAGGATGAATGTATTTGTGGGATAGGTATGAATAATTTTTTATTGATATACAATATATGTACATATTTATGGGGTACATGTGATATTTTGTTACATGCGTAGAATGTATAATATCAAGTCAGGGTATTTGAGATAACTGTCACTTCAAGTATTTATCATTTCTATGGGTCAAGAACATTTCATATGCTTTCTTCTAGCTATTTTGACATAAACAATATATTTTAGTTAAATTTAGTCAACCTACTCTGCTATGAAACATGAGAACTTAGTCTTTCTATGTAATGATATGTTTGTACCCATTAAGCAACCTTTATTTATGCATCTCCTCTCTTGCAACACACATACACAAACACACACACACACACACACACACACAAACACACACACTTCAGCATCTGGTATCTATCATTCTATTTTCTAACTTTATAATATCAACTTTTTAACTCACATATAAGTGAAATGTGTGATACTTGTCTTTCTATGCCTGGCTTATTTCACTTAATATAATGACCTGTAGCCTCTAGCTCCATCCACATTGCCACAAATGGCTTGATTTCATTCTCTTTTTACGGCAAAATTGTATTCCACTGTGTAATTATACCACATTTTCTTTATCCGTTCATCCATTGATGGACACTTGGGTTGATTCCATATCTTTGCTATAGTGAATAGTGGTGCTATTGTGAATAGTGTTGCAGGTAACCTTTTGATATACTGATTTATTTTCTTTCGGATAAATACCCAGTAATGAGATTGCTGGATCATATGGTAGTTTTATTTTTAGATTTTGATTAATCGCCATACTATTTTTAATTGTGCTGTACTTATTTACATTCCTACCAAGTATATAAATGTTCCATTTTCTCTACATCCTTGCTGCAAACTGTAATGTTTTACCTTTTTAGTAATAGCTAATATAACTGGGATGACAGCTCACTGTGGTTTGAATTTGTATTTCCCTGACAACAAGTGATTTTTTTTATTTATTTTTATTTATTTATTTATTTTTTATTGTACTTAAAGTTTTGGGGTACATGTGCACAACGTGCAGGTTTGTTACATATGTATACATGTGCCATGTTTGTGTGCTACACCCATTAACTCATCATTTACATTAAGTATGTCTCCTAATGCTATCCCTCTCCCCTTCCCCCACCCCACAACCAGCCCGGGTGTGTGATGTTCCCCTTCCTGTGTCCAAGTGTTCTCATTGTTCAATTCCCACCTATGAGTGACAACATACAGTGTTTGGTTTTTTGTCCTTGTGATAGTTTGCTGAGAATGATGGTTTCCAGCTTCATCGATGTCCCTACAAAGGACATGAATTCATCATTTTTATGGCTGCATAGTATTCCATGGTGTATATGTGCCACATTTTCTTAATCCAGTCTATCATTGTTGGACATTTGGGTTGGTTCCAAGTCTTTGCTATTGTGAATAGTGCCACAATAAACATATGTGTGCATGTGTCTTTATAGCAGCATGATTTATAATCCTTTGGATATATACCCTGTAATGGGATGGCTGGGTCAAATGATATTTCTAGTTCTAGATCCCTGAGGAATCGCCATACTGACTTCCACAATGGTTGAACTAGTTTACAGTCCCACCAACAGTGTAAAAGTGTTCCTATTTGTCCACATCCTCTCCAGCACCTCTTGTTTCCTGACTTTTTAATGATCGCCATTCTAACTGGTGTGAGATGATATCTCATTGTGGTTTTGATTTGCATTTCTCTGATGGCCAGTGATGATGGGCATTCTTTCATGTGTCTTTTGGCTGCATAAATGTCTTCTTTTGAGAAGTGTCTGTTCATATCCCTTGCCCACTTGTTGATGGAGTTGTTTGTTTTTTTCTTGTAAATTTGTTTGAGTTCATTGTAGATTCTGGATATTAGCCCTTTGTCAGATTAGTAGGTTGCGAAAATTTTCTCCCATTTTGTAGGTTGCCTGTTCACTCTGATGGTAGTTTCTTTTGCTGTGCAGAAGCTCTTTAGTTTAATGAGATCCCATTTGTCAATTTTGGCTTTTGTTGCCATTGCTTTTGGTGTTTTAGACATGAAGTCCTTGCCCATGCCTATGTCCTGAATGGTATTGCCTAGGTTTTCTTCTAGGCTTTTTATGGTTTCAGGTCTAACGTTTAAGTCTTTAATCCATCTTGAATTGATTTTTGTATAAGGTGTAAGGAAGGGATCCAGTTTCAGCTTTCTACATATGGCTAGCCAGTTTTCCCAGCACCATTTATTAAATAGGGAATCCTTTCCCCATTTCTGGTTTTTGTCAGGTTTGTCAAATATCAGATAGTTGTAGATGTGTGGCATTATTTCTGAGGGCTCTGTTCTGTTCCATTGGTCTATATCTCTGTTTTGGTACCCGTACCATGCTGTTTTGGTTACTGTAGCCTTGTAGTATAGTTGGAAGTCAGGTAGCATGATGCCTCCAGCTTTGTTCTTTTGGCTTAGAATTGACTTGGCAATGTGGGCTCTTTTTTGGTTCCATATGAACTTTAAAGTAGTTTTTTCCAATTCTGTGAAGAAAGTCATTGGTAGCTTGATGGGAATGGCATTGAATCTATAAATTACCTTGGGCAGTATGGCCATTTTCACGATATTGATTCTTCCTACCCATGAGCATGGCATGTTCTTCCATTTGTTTGTATCTTCTTTTATTTCATTGAGCAGTGGTTTGTAGTTCTCCTTGAAGAGGTCCTTCACATCCTTTGTAAGTTGGATTCCTAGGTATTTTATTCTCTTTGAAGCAATTGTGAATGGGAGTTCACTCATGATTTGGCTTTCCGTTTGTCTGTTATTGGTGTATAAGAATACTTGTGATTTTTGCACATTGATTTTGTGTGATGTTGTGCATTTTTAAATATACCTCTTGGCCATTTATATGTCTTTTGTTTGAGAAATGCCTAATCGTATATTTTTTGCCCATGTTTTAATGGAATGATGATGCTGACTATTATTATTCATGTTGAGTTGTTTGAGTCTCTTGTATATTCTGGATATTAGTTCCTATTTTGCAAATATTTTCTCCTATTCAACAGGTTATCTTTTCCTTCTGTTGATTGTTTCATTTGCCAAGCAGAAGTTTTTAGATTAATATACTCCCATTTATCTATTTTTGTTTTTGTTTCCTGTGCTGTGCTATGGAGGTCCTAGCCTTAAAATTCTTGCCTAGGCCAATGTCCTGTAGTGTTTCCCCTATGTTTTCTTCTAGTGGTTTATACTTTTGAGATTTATGTTTAAGTCTTTAATCAATCTTGAGTTGATTTTTGTATGTGGTGAGTAATAAGGGTCCAGTCTCATTCTTCTGCATATAAATATCCAATTTTCCCAGCATCATTTCTTGAAAAAGATGTCCTTTCTTCAATGTATGTTGTTGGTGCCTTTGTTGAACATCCATAGGCTATATATGTGGATTTATTTATGGATTCTCTATTCTTTGTTTTATCTTTCATAATTTTTTATTTTTGTGGGTACATAGCGGTATATATATTTATGGTATACATGAGATACTTTATTATAGGCATGCAATGTGCAATAATCACATCATGGTAAATAGGGTAACTATCCTCTTAAGCATCTATCCTTTGTGTTACAAAAAATCAAATTGTAATATTTATTTTTTTAAATGTACATTTAAATTATTGTTAACTATAGTTACACTGTTGTGCCATCAAATACTAGCTCTTATTCATTTTATGAATTTTTTTGTCCAAATTAACATACCCACTTCTCCATACCCCTCACTTTCCTTCCCAGCCTCTGGTAACCATCCTTCTACTCTCTGTCTCCATCAGTTCAATTGTTTTAATTTTCAGCTCTCACAAATTAGTAAGAACATGTGAAATTTGTCTTTCTGTGCCTGGACTATTTCACTAAACATAATGACCTCCAGTTTCATCCATGTTGTCATGAATGACAGAAACTCTTTCTTTTTTAATGGTTAAATAGTACTCCATTGTGTATAAGTACCACATTTTCTTTATCTGTTCATCTGTTGGTGGACAATTAGGTTGATTCTAAGTCTTGTTTATTTTAAATAGTGCTGCAATAAACATGGGAGTGCAGATATTTTTTAAATATGCTGATTTCCTTTATTTTGAGTATATTACCTAATAGTGTGATTAGTGTGATGGTGTGATCATATGGTAGCTCTACTTTTAATTTTTCGAGGAACCTCCAAACTGTTTTCCATAGTGGCCATACTAACTTACATTCAACCAACTGTGTATGAGGGTTCCCTTTTCTCCACATCATCTCCAGAATTTGTTATTGCCTGTCTTTTGGATAAAAGTCATTTCAACTGAGGTGAGAAGATTTCCCATTGCAGTCTGGATTTGCATCCTCTGTTGATCAATGATGTTGAGTACATTTGCATATTCCTATTTGCCATGTGTATGTCTTCTTTTAAGAAATGTCTACTCAGAGCTTTTGCTCATTTTTTAAATCAGATTATTAGTTTTTTTTTTTCTATAGAGCTGTTTGAGCTTCCAGATACTCTGGTTATTAATCCCTCTTCAAATTGGTAGTTTTCAAATATTTTCTCCATTCTGTGGGTTATCACTTCATGTTATTGACTGGTTTCTTCTTTGATGTACAGAAGCTTTTTAATACAATGTGATCACATTTGTCCAGTTTTACTTTGTTTGCCTGTGAAATTTTTGCCTAGACCAATGTCCTTGATAGTTTCCTGAATGTTTTCTTTTAGCAGTTTCCTGGTTTCAGGTATTAGATTTAAGTATTTAATTCATTTTGATTTGATTTTTATATATAGTGAGAGATATAGGTCTAGTTTCATTCTTCTACACATGGATATTGAGTTTTCTCAGCACCATTTATTGAAGAGACTGTCTTTTCCCCAATGTATGCTATTGGCACCTTTGTAAAAAATGAATTTATCGTACATGTATGAATGGGTTTCCGGGTTAAATATTCTGTTCCATTGGATTTTGTGCCTGTTTTTATGACAGTACCATGCTGTTTTGATTCCTATAGCTTTGTAGTATAATTTGATGTCAGGTAATGTCATTCGTCCAGTTTTGTTCCTTTTCCTTTGGATAGCTTTGGCTATTCTGGGTCTTTTGTGATTTCATATAAATTTTAGGAATTATTTTTCTATTTCTGTGGAGAATGTCATTGGTATTTTGATAGAGATTACATTAAATCTGTAGATTGCTTTGAGGGTGTGGACATTTTAACAATATTGATTCTTCTAATCTATGAACATCAAATATCTTCTTGTGTTTTTGTGTTCTCATCAATATCTTTCATCAGTGTTTTATAGATTTCATTGTATAGATGTTTCATTTCTTTGCTTAATTCCTAGGCATTTAGTTTTATTTGTGATTATTGCAAATGTGATTACTTTTAGATTTCTTTTTCAGATTGTTCATTGTTGGCATACAGAAATGGTACTGATTTTTTAGTTTAGTTTTGTATCCTGCAACTTTACTTATTTTTTTATCAGTTGTAATAATTTGCCAGTGGAATCTTTAAGTTTTTTTCAAATATAATATCATGTCTTCTGCAAACAGGATAATTTGCCTTCTTGGTTTCCAATTTGGGTGTCCTTTATTTCCTTCCTTTGTTCTAATTGCTCTAGCAACTAATTGCTCTAGAAACTCTAGTTTCTAGTACTATGTTGAAGAATAGTGGTGAAGTTGGTATCATTGTCATATTCCAGATCTAAAAGAAAAAGATTTAATTTATGATACTAGTTGTGGGTCTGTCATACATGGCTTTTATCATGTAAATGTATGTATCTTCTATATCTTCTAAGCTATTCTATAGCTTGTATAGATTTTTTTAGAGTTTTTAACATGAAGGGATGTTGAACTTTATCAAATGCTTTTTAAGCATCAGTTGCAATGATCATGTGTTTTCTGCTTCATTTTGTTGATATAATGTATTACATTGTTTGATTTTCATGTTGAACCATTCTTGCATACCTGGGATGAATCTTACTTGGTCATAATGAATAATCTTTTTAATATATTGTTAAATTTTGTTTGCTAGGATTTTGTTTGCTAGGATATTGTTGATAATTTTGCTTCAACATTCATCAGCAATATTGTTCGATGGTTTTGTTTTTTGGGTGTGTCTTTGTTTTGTTTTGCTCTCAGAGAAATACTGGTTTCATAAAGTGAGTTTGGAAGTATTACTTCCATGTATTCCAAATTATTTTAGTTTTAGTTTTAGTAGTATTGGTATTAGTTCTTCCTTTAATGGGTAGAATTCAACTGTGAAGCCATCAAGTCCAGGGATTTTATTTACTGGGAGACTTTTAGTATAGCTTCAATTTTGTTACTTGTTATTGCTCTGGTCAGGTTTTGGATTTCTTGTCAGGTTTTATATATATATATATACATATATATTATATATAAATATATATTATATATATAATTGTATATATATAATTCTATATACATATCTATATATGTATATAGAATTATATATATACAATTATATATATATGAATTTATAAATTTCTTCTAGATTTCCCAATTTATTCACATATAGTTGCTTAAATTCTTACATATATATGTAAGAATTTATCAATTTCTTCTAGATTTCCCAATTTATTCACATATAGTTGCTTAAAGTAGCCACTAATAATCCCGTGAATATCAGCAGTATCAGCTGTAATGTATCCTTTTTCATCTCGGATTTTATTTATTTGGATCTTTTGTCTGTTTTTCTTAGTCTAGATACAGGTTTGCCAATTTTGTTTATCTTTTAAAAATATTTAATAATCCCTTTTTTTATTTAAATTTCATTTATTTTTGCTTGGTTCTTTATTATCATTTTCTTTAATATTGCTTTGGTTTGCTATTGTTTTTCTAGTTCTTTAAGGTGCATCATTAGGTTATTTGAAGTTTTTATTTTTTTGGATGTGGGCACTGATAGCTATGAATTGCTCTCTTAGTACCAATTTTGCCGTATCCCAGGTTTTGGTATGATGTGTTTTCATTGCTATTAGTTTCACAAAATTTCTCAATTTTCTTCTTTATTTCTTCATTGACCTACAGGACATTCAGGAGCATATTGTTTAATTTCCATATGTTTTTATAGTTTTCAGAATTCTTCTTGTTATTGTTTTCTAGTTTTATTTCATTGTGGTCAGAGAAGATGCTTGACGTAGTATCAATTTTTTGGAATGTTTTAACTTATTTTGTTACCTAATAATATGGTATATCTTGAAGAATAATCCATGTGCTGAGGAAAGGAATGTATATTCTGCAGCCAGGATGAAATGTTCTGTTTGTATTTATTACGTCCATTTGTTCTATCGTGTAGATGAAGTTTGGTGTTTCTTTGTTGAATTTTTCTCTAGACGATCTGTTGAATGCTGAAAGTGGGCTGTTGAAGCCTCCAGCTATTATTGTGTATTGGTCTATCTTTATATTTAGCTGTAATAATATTTATTTCATAAGTCTGGGTGCTCCAGTGTTGGGTACATACATATTTACAATCATCACATTGTCTTGCTGAATTGACGCTTTTATCATTCTGTAATGACCTTCTTTGTCTCTTCTTACAGTTCTTCTCTTGAAATCTACTTTGTCTAATTATAACTACTCCTTCTCTTTTTTGTTTTTTTATTGGAATGAAATATCTTTTTCTACCCCTTATTTTCAGTCTGTGGATATGTTTATAGATGAAGTGTGTGTCTTGTATTCAATAGATTATTGGGTTTTGTTTTTATATCCATTATACCACTCCATGTCTTTTGATCAGAAAGTTTAGTTTACTTACATATTTAAATTCAATGTTATTATTAAGTAAGGACTTATTTCTGCCATTTGTTATTTTTTTCTAATTTGTTTGTAGTCTTTTCTTCCTTATTTCCTTTTTTCCTTTCTTCCTTTATTGAGGGTGATTTTCTCTGCTGGCAAAATTTAATTCATTGCTTTTTATTTTTGGTCTATCCATTGTACTTTTGTTTAACCATGACACTTGCAAATAGTGTCTTGTAACCCATTATTTTAACATGATGACACCTTAACACTGATTGCATAAAAAACCAAAAATGCAAAAGGAAAACTAAGAAAAACTCTACACTTTAACTTTTTGTTTCTGCTTTTTAACTTTTTGTTCTTTCTCTTCATGTCTTATTGTATATTTTTGTCTTAAAAAGTTGTTGTAGTCATTATTTTAGATTGGCTCATTATTTAGTGGTCTTGTTACTTAAGAGTAGTTTACACTGCAGTGTTATAATATTCTGTTTTTCTGTTTGTTTACTATTACCAGTGAGTTTTGCTCTTTCAGGTAATTTCTTCTTGCTTATTACCATCCTTTCAGATTGAGGAACTCCGTTTTGCATTTTTTGTGGGACAGGTTGGTGTTGATGAAATTTCTTAGCTTTCGTTTTTCTGTAAGATCTTTATTTCTCCATTCTTGAAAGACATTTTTGCTAAACATACTATTCTAGGGTAAAAGTTGTTATCTTTCAGCGATTTAAATATGTCATGCCACTCTCTCCTGGTCTGTAAGGTTTCCACTGTCTTCTGTCAGACATATTAGAGCTTCCTTGTATGTTATTTGTTTACAATCGCTTGTTGCTTTTTGGATTCCTTTTTAATGGTTGACCTTTGGGAGTTTCATTATTAAATTCCTTGAGGTAATATTATTTGGGTTAAATGTGCTTGGTGTTCTATAACTTTTTTCCATTTAGATATTGATATATTTCTCTAGGTGTGGGAAGTTCCAGGATTGTTCCCCGATGCCTTATTTTGTACACTTGATGAGGTCATGGTTTCCTGGCTGGGCTTGATTCTTATAGATTGTTGGTGTCTGGGCATTGATTAGTTAGGTATTTATTGTGGTCTTCATAATCTGGGCTTGTTTGTGCCCATTCTATTTGGGAAGGCTTCTATGGTATTCAAAGGGACTTGGGCTCCAAACATAGTAATTCTGTGATTGTTGCAGACACATAGAGGTACCACCTTGGTGGTCATGCATAAGATCTGAAAGAATTCTCTGGATTACCAGGCAAAGACCCTTGTTTTTTTCCCCTTACTTTCTCCCAAAGAAATAGAGTCAGTCTCTCTCTCTCTCTCTCTCTCTTTCCTACAGTGCCTGGTACTCTGGGTGGGGTGATGCAAGATGCAAGTACCCGTGTGGCTACCTGCTCTGGCACCTGCCCTGGGTGAGACCTAAAGCCAGCATAGCACTGAGTCTTACCCAAGGCTCACTATAACCACTACCTGGCTGCTGCCTATGTTCACTCCAGGCTGTAGGGTTCTACAGTCAGCAGATGGTGAAGTCAGCCATGTCTGTGAACTTCTCTTCAGGGCAGTGAGGTCCTCCAGGCCCCAGGCAGGTCCGGAGGTGCTATCTGGGAGCCAGGGATTGGAGTCTATAACCTTAGAAATCTACCTAGTATTCTATTCTACTGTGGCTAAGCTGGCTCTCAAACCACAAGACAATGTTTTTATTGCTATTCCCTCTCCTTTCCACAGGCAATGGAGTGTCACTCCATGGCCGCCACCACCACCAGCTCATAGGCTGTTCTGCCAAGCCACTCCTGATATTTGCTTAAGGCCTAAAGCTCTTCAATCAGGTTATGGTGCATTCTTCCAGGCCTGGGACTCACCCTTCAGGGCAGTGGGTTCCCCTCTGTCCCAGGGAAGGTCCAGAAATGCTGTCCAAGAAATGAAGCTTGGACTTAGGGACCCCAAGAGCCTGCCTGGTGCTCTGTCCCATTGTGGCTGAGCTGGTACTGGAAGCCAGCATGTCTCAGTATGTCAACCAAAGCCCATAGTGTAGTTCCTGGGTATCGCTGTCAGTTATTCAGGGCACAAGGTCTCTTCAGTCAGTAGGTGAAGAATTCTGCTAGGAATTGGTCCTTCCCTCCCAGGCAGTGGGTTTCCTTGTGGCCAAAGATGTGTCTAGAAATGTCGTCTGAGAGCAAGAGCCTGAGATGGTGGCCTCACGACTCTTCCCATGGTCCTATCCTATTCTACTGTGGCTGAGCTGGCATCCAAGATGCTAGACATAGTCCTTTTTACTCTTTCCTCTTCTAAAGCAGAGGGAAGGAATCACTTTAATTGCTGTGAGCTGCACTGCCTGAGGTTGAGTAAGGGTGGCACAGCTACTCCACCAACTGGTCTTTCTGACGTCCCACTAGGTCACACACTCCCCCAATCCACTTACTCTTAAGACCAAAACAGCATCAGGACTTGCCTAGAAATTTTAGTCCTGGTGTCTTAGACTGCATTTCAAGTTTATTTTCAACTTCAGAGCACTTTAGATTGAAGTGATGAGGCTTGCCAAAAAACTCAAGTTCTGACTGCTGGGATGGGTGTTTCTCCTCTGGCTGGGTCTGGTCCAAATGTTCCCACCGTGGGTGGGCATTGACTAAATTCAGCATGGTTTGGATGTCTGCTGTGACAGGTCAGTGCTGAGTTCAGTGTAAAGTCACCCATTCACTGTGTTCTCCCTTTCCCAAATGCACAGATTCTCTCTCCACACCATGAAGCTGCTGCTAAAGGAGGGAAGAGGGCTGGTGTTGGCAATCCAAGACAGTCTTTTCTACACTCTTCAGTGTCTCATTAAACTACATGAAGTTAAAACCAGGTACTTTGATTGCTTATCTGACTTTTAGTTCTTATGAAGGTGCTTTTTTTCTATGCAGATAGTTAAAATTTGGTGTTCTGGTGTTGGAGATGATCAGTGGAGCCTTGTATTACACCACGTTACCACACCCTCTGAATTATCTATTCTGTTTTATTGGTCTTCGTTTTTATAGCAATGCCATGCTGTTTTGATTGTTATAACTTTATAAAATATCTTCATGTCAGATAGTGTGATGCCTCCTTCTTTGTTATTTTTGCTTGAGATTGCTTCAGTAATTTTGGCTCTTTTTTGGTTCTATATCAATTTTAGGATTGCTTTTTCTACTTCCAAGAAAAATTACACTGATATTTTGATAGCGATTGCACTGAATCTGTAGATTGCTTTGGACAGTATGGTCATTTTAATTCTTTAAATCCATGATCATGTGATTGCTTTTCATTTGTTTATGCCTTCAGCTTATTTCTTCAATGTTTTATAGTTTTATTTGTAAAGGTCTTTCACCTCCTTTTTAAAATTTATTCCTAGATATTTTGTGGAGCTATTACAAGTGGGACTGCCTTCTTGATTACTCTCTAAGCTATTTAATTATTATTGTACAGAAACACTACTGATTGGTGTATGTTGATTTTTTACCCTACAACTTTACCAAACTTATCAGATCCAAGAGTTTTTTGATGAAGTTTAGGTTTTTCTAGGTACAAAGTTATGTTATCTTAAATGAGAAACAATTTAACTTCCTTTTCAATTTGAATGCCTTTTATTTTGTTCTCTTACTTCATTGCTTTGGTTGAGGCTTCCAGTAATGGGTTGAATAGAAGTGGTGAATGGGGACATCCTTCTCTTATTCCAGGACTTAGAGGAAAGGCTTTCAGCTTTTCCTCATTCAGTATGATGTTAGCTGTGGGTGTGATATATGACCTTCATTACATTATGTTTCTTCAGTGCCTAGTTTGTTAAGAGTTTTTATTTTAAAGTGATGCTGGATCTTATCAAGTGCTTTTTCTGCATCTATTGAGATAATCATATGGTTTTTGACCTTCATTCTGTTGATTGATGTGTCATGTTTATTGATTTACATATGTTGAACTATTATTGAATCCCCAGGATAAAACCTACTTGACCATGGTGTTATATTTTTACACATGTGCTATTGGAATTGGTTGGCTAATAATTTTTTGAGGATTTTTGCATCTATGTTTATCAGGGATATTGACTTGTAGCTTCTTTGCTTGTTTCCTTCGTTTTTTCCCTTCCTTCCTTCCCTTCCTTTCCTTCCTTTCCCTCCCTCCTATCTTTCTTTCTTTCTGTCTTTCTTTTTCTTTCTTTCTCTTTCTTTCTTTTTCTTTTTCCTTCTTTGTTTCTTTCCTTCTTTCTTCACTTTCCTTTTTTTTGCTTTCTATCTTACTTTTTTATCTGGTGTTGGTATCAGGGCAATGTTGGCCTCAGAGATTGAGTTTGGGAAAATTTTTTTCTCTTCAATTTTTTGGAATTGCTGGAGAACTGGGGCTAGTTCTTTTTTTGTACATTTTGTGGAATTTGGCAGTAAATGCAGACAGTTTTGCACTTTTCTCTGTTGGGAGACTTTTTGTTATTGATTCAATCTCATTTTTTCTATTGGTCTGTTCAGGTTTACTATTATTTTTAATGATTCAATTATGGTAGGTTTTGTGTCCATAAATATATCCATTTTCTCTGGATTTTTTAGTTTGTTAGTGAATAATTGTTCACAATAATTTCTGATCCTCCTTTGTATTTCTGTGGTAACAGTTGTCATGTCTCCTTTTTTGTTTCTGGTTTTATTTTGGGGGGTATTCTCTCTTTTAGTCTTGATAACTGATATAGTTTGGATATTTGTCTTCACTCAAATCTTATGTTGAATTGTAATTCCCAGTGCTGCAAGTGGGGCCCATTGGAAGTGTTTACATCATGGGGGTGGATTTCCGATGGCACGGTTCTATTTTCAAGATAGTGAATCTTGTGAGAGCTGCTCATTTAAAAGTGTGTGGCACCCCCTCCAACACACACTCTTGTTTGCTCCTGTTTTTTCCATGTGACATGCATGCTCCCCCTTTACCTCTACCATGATTCTAAGTTTCTTGAGGTCTCCCTAGAGGCCAAGCAAATGCCAGCATCATGTTTTTGTAAAAAACCTGCAGAACCATGAGCCTTTTTCCTTTATAAATTAAATTTCTTTTCTTCATAAATTACCTAGTTTCATTTGTTTCTTTGTAGCAATGCAAGAATAACCTACTATAGTTACTCTAGCTAGTGTTTTATTGATTTCATCTTTAAAAAAATCAACCTTTCATTTAATTAATCCTTTGCATTTTTTTCAGTCTGTTTCATTTAGTTCTGCTCCTTTTCATTGGTTCTTTCCTTCTATAATTTTGGATTTCGTTTGTTGTTGCTTTTCTAGTTCCTTGTGGTGCATAATTGGATTATTTATTTGAAAATTTTCTACTTTTTTGATGTAGGCATTTACTGAAATAAACTTCCCTCTTAGCACTGCTTTTACAGTATCGTATAGGTTTTGATATGCTATGCTTTGTTTTTTATTTGTGTCAATAAATTTTTTTATTTTCTGCTTAATTTTTTGAGTCTTTGGTCATTCAGGAACATGTTTGATTTTCATATATTTTCAGATATTTGTATTATTTTCATATTTCATAATTTCATATATTGAAAAATATTTCATAATTTTCATATATTTGTACAGTTTGCAAAATTCCTGGGTACATACATGTTTGGAATGTTTATATCCTCTTGCTGAATTGATTCCTTTTCTTCATATAATTACTTTTTTCTCTCTTTTCATAGTTTTTGACTTAAAGTCTGTTTTATCATACAAGTATAGCTATCGTGTGAGCTTTTGGTTTCTGATTGCATGAAGTATCTTTTTCCATCACTTTACTTTCAGTCTGTATATGTCTTTCCTCATAGGTAGCATATAGTTTTGTCTTTTAAAAAAATCCATTCAGCCAGTATGGCTGTCATTTTATTAATTGATTTCTGGTTATGTTGTATATCCTTTATTTTTCTCTTATTACTTATGATTTGGGTTCCTGTAGTGGTAACATTTGCATTCTTTCTCTTCCTTATTGTCTGTTTGCTCTACAAGTGAGTTTTACACTTTCATGTGTTTTCCTGATGGAATATATATCACTTCTAGGATTAATACTCCCTTGAATATTTCTTATATAACCAGATAGTGCTAATGTATTCACTTAGTTTTTTGTTTGTCTGAGAAAGACATTATTTCTCCTTTATTTATAAAGAATAACTTTGCTGGACATCCTTGAATTGCAGGTTTATGTTTTTGTTTATTTTTTTTCAGCATTTTGAATATACCATCCCATTCTCCCCGGTCGGTAAGGTTTCTGCTGAGAAATCGACTGTTAATCTGATGAGGGCTTTCTTAAGTTGCTTAATTCTTTTCTCTGGCTCTTTTTAGAATTCTTTTTGTCTTTGACTTTTAATCTATACACTTTAATATGCCATAAAAAATCTGTTTAATTGTATCTATTTTGGGATTTCTAAGCTGCCTGTGTCTGATAACTAAATCTCTTTCTAGACTTGGGAAGTTTTCATCCAGTATTTGTTAAATAGGTTTTCTAATATTTTTGTTCTACCTTAGCCTTGAGGAGTACCAATAATTTGAGTTTTCCACTATGTTGCTCCACGTGTCACAAAAGCTTTGCTCATTCTTTTTCATTCTTTTTTATTTCTTTATGAATGGATTATTTCAAAAGACCTGTCTTCAAATTTCTAAGATTCTTTCTTCTGGTTGATGTAGTCTATTTCTGAAGTATTCAAATGCATTCTTATTGCATTCAAAGAAATTTTCAGTTCCAGAATTTCTGTTTGGTTCTTTTTTATATTAATATAAATACAAATAATTTTAGTATAAAACAAATACCTAACACAAATATTAAAAAAGCAATTACTTTTCCCCCAACACAATATAAATATGAATAGTTTTGGTACATTTCTAATTCATATCTTGAATTATTTCTCTGATTTCTTTGTATTTATTTGTGTTCTCCATGATCTCACCGAACTCCTTTAATATGACTATTTTGAATTCTTTTTCCAGGATCTCATCTGTTACTTTTTCATTGGAATGTCTTGCCATAGCATTATTGTGTTTCTTTCGTGGTGTCATTTTTTTAAATGTTTCTTGTGTTTTTACATTTATATCTGCATGACTAGTGTAACAGTTGATTTTTCTAATTTTTAACATTTGCTTTAGAGTATAACTTTTTTCCTGAAGACTTATCTATGGTGTTGGTTGGGCACGGCACTTTGGCTTTGACTAGGTGGGTGCATTAATGGATTCTTCATCTTATTTCTTTGGCTGTAACTGTGTCAGTGATGTCTGTAATTTCCTCAGAGTTTTAGGGCAAGGTTTTCAGTGAAGGCTGTGGTGAAGTTATACTGTGGACAGCAATGCCAGGTGGACCAATCCTTAGACCCCAGTGGTGGCAGCGGCAGACTGAGTGTGCAGTCCCCTGGGCCCCAGGGCATTATACACCTACACTAGTGTTAGCAGATCCAGGCCTGATTTATTCTTGGGCCTCCAGGCAAATTTCTTGAGTGCTGGTAGTAGCAACAATGCGCCATGTGGGTGGATAGGTCATTTGGCTAGCAGGTGTTGGGGGTGATGGCAGTAGCAGTGGTATGACCACCTTCTGGCTTCTGGTCAATGCTGGTGTGAATATTAGATATGATGGGGTGAGTGGGCTAGTTTCCAGGCCTGCAAGTGTCACAATTAAATGCGTACGAGCTGTGCTGGTAGTGGCAGGTTGAATGGGCTTGAACTCAGGCCCCCAGGAGGAGTGTTCACATGCCAATGATGGTGGATGTGGCTGGGTGATCTTTAGACTTCTGGACAACATATTCAGGCATTGGGGAGGAGGGTGGAGCTGGGTCAGGTGGACCTATCCTGAGGGCTTCCAGTGGTAAATGCAGGATCTGGTTGTGGTAGTGACCCCAGGCTCCCAGTGGAATGGTTGGGTATGAGTAGTACTGGCTATGCTTCTGCCCTGCTATTATGTCAGGTTTGCTTTTAACAGCAGCAGCTGTAGGCAGGTGACTGGGTAACTAGCACTTCAGCCTCAGATGGTAGCTTTAGACTAACAACCTATCTTCAGGGTGCTTGTAAATGTGTGGCCACTGTGCTGTTGGGGGCAGTGGTGTTGCTCCTAGTGGCTTTTGCTTTAGCCCTGGATGTAGCATCCAGCAGTGGCAGCTGTGGGTAGGAGAGTGTCCTCAGGAAAAATGAACATCCACAGCAGCTCCATTACTGGGGACAGCAGGGTCACTGCATATGGGTTGCACTTTGGCTCTGGTGACAGTGGACAGCTGTGGTAAAAGCCACCGATGGGGATGTCAATAGGGCTTAAGGGATATGGGGATGATGGGGCTGTTGGGTCGCAAGCCAGGGTGCAATCTGGTAGGCCTGGACTCTCAAAATGGTACATTTCTGTAGCTGCTTAGGACCTGGAGGATGTGTGGGATCCAGCATGAACTCCCTCTCTGGAGCAATGACGTTGTGCAGATTCCAGGGAACTCCTTGTGTTTGTCTCAGGACCCATGTGGGTTGATGAGCTCTCCCATGGCTAATGTTGTGGAAGTCCATGGTGGGAATGTAAAATTACAGGGATCTCTCTCACTTACCCATTTCTCACACTGGGAACTTCTCCAGGTCTTAGCCAATCCCAGCTGATCAAGTTTCCTTCCTTCCCTCTCTTTCCTTGCTTTAGGTATTCCTTGTCAATTTTTGTTGAATTTCAGTGTATTCTCTAAGATGATATATTCTAAGGGTGATTATCTACTTGCCATTTTGGGTGCCTAGGATTTTACTTTTCTAAGAGGAGAATTTTTAAAATAGTGACTTCTTTATTTTCCTACTAGAAAGAAAAATCAATGCAGACAATTCCATATTATTCATATTTAAAGTGCAAAACAAAGAAAATAATAACAAAATAGTTTACTCAGGAGGGAATCAAAACAGGTTCAGCCTCAATTTGATAAGCGCTTCTTCAGTTTCTTTCTGTATCACATTGCTAAACAACAGATAATATCAATCTAAATGAACAAACCTGACTTTTCTTTACGCTCTACGCCTGTTGATTCTTACATACCACAGAAAAGGTATTTTTATTTTATTAATTTGCTGGTGATGGGGGCATTGTTGTTGTTGTTTGTTTGTTTTATTTAATAGTCTCATCTGCTAGTGGTTTATGGCAAATTTCTTGTTCTTATCAATAAAATATTAGTTAACCTGACTAATTTTTAATCTCAACAGAAATTGTAAGTGTGTTATAACAGTGCTGGTAATCTGCAGAAACAAAATTGTAATTAATGAAAATCCAATTAAGATGCCAAAAGCTTCTCAACAGCATATTGACCAAAATATTCTTCAATTCAGAAAATTAATACACAATCCATGATGTAAATGACAATGCTTTGCTACCTAGGTATGCCAAAATGATAGACTATTTTAAATGACAGATTCTGTAGTCACAGTGTCTTGACTAAGACAGTGTACCAAGCCCAGGAATTCTGACTTCACAATCTGTCAATGAAAGCATAAGCTGAGTATTTTCTAAAAAATTGTTTAATTCAGTATTCTGAAACAATTTATTAATTGAATATTCACAATTTTTAAAATTATCTGTCTCCTGATGGTAAAATAAAGATACTAATTGTACCTCCTTTTAAAGGTTATTATAAAATAAAATAAGAAAATATATGTAAATTTATAGCAGTAAGCATACAAACAATATTAGATATTATTTTTATTACAAGTTTTTATGCATTTGAAATAATGGCGTAGTATATTCAACCTTCTCATACTCCTTGGAATCTGGAGAATTAAAGAAAAGGGAAACCCAGGCTTCAGACTCTTGCTATATAATCCATAATTAGAATAAAAGTTTGCTGCTATAGTTTTTCTTGTGGCGTTGGCATTTTTAATACAATATATAGGTTTCTAGCTATCAGGCATGTGAATAGGCATCTTTTAGCTTTGCTGGCTAGGGTGGATATGTAAGATCCATCACACTATTTAATAAATTTCTGATATTAATTTGGTAGAAAGGTGGTTAAATAAATAGGGGCAGATGGGTCAAGATCATTCTCCAGTTAAACTTCTCTCACTATTGTGGCTGGGAGAGCCGGATAATATCAGAGAACTTCCCAAGCCTAGAGAAAGATATCAATATTCAAGTACAAGAAGGTTGTAGAACACCAAGCCGATTTAACCCAAAATAAGGTGATCATCAGAAAGAATTTCTCCTCACATGCATCATTTTGAACCAATAATTGCCATTTTATGCAACTCTCCATGTGTCTGTTGAAGAATAAGAGGGAAGAGTTTGAGCAGTCAAATGAATGCAGTTACTATAACTAAGAAATATTCATAGGTTATTATCAGTTTGTTACTGCAATCCTAGATTTCTAAAAAATATTATGAAAATATGCCTTGGTCTACCGATGTAATAGATACCTCAAAGTTTAAAAACTAAGGGGTAGACTCACAAGAATATTTGTTTCCTTTGATGGTAATTACGAATTTACTGATTTCCTTTCTTGATAGCTCTCCTCCCGATTTACTTGTGTGTAGAAAGAATTACACTTTGGATAGAGTTAAAATAGAACAGCCTAGCAAATTCAGACTCAGACAAGCACATCTAATTTACCTTTTGATTTGGCTGTTGCTTCTCTTCTTGTACTATGGTGCTCAATTTGGTTTTCACGTAGCACAAGGTGTTTTAACTGTCAGTCATACAAATAAGAGTCAGGAAGGGCCTATTAGGTCATCAAGTCGATTTTTTCAGCAGAGTGGGATAGATTACTGATGTTACCTTTTTTTTTCCTTCTGTTTTCCCTCCAGCTAGAATTGAACATGATTCCTGCTATGTCTTGAGGGCATAGAAGATAAAAGTCAATAATAAAAGTATATGTGCGTTTAGGAGAACTTGTATCTTCGATGGGGAGGGGAATTTCACTTAAGCATTGGTTGAGAACTTTTCATTCCACTGGGTAACAAATGACCCCTCCTCCCTCTTTCTTTTACTAGTAAAAAACAAATAGACATTTTATCACTAAGCCAAAGTCAGACCTAGAATTCTATCACAGGCATATGTATTTACCCAGAGAAATAAATCTGCCACAGAATTCCCCTTATCTGATGAAAATCCTTATAGATTTTTTTTTGTTTAATAGGATAAGAATATTGGATTTCCACAATTGTCTATGGAAGTGTGTGTGTGTGCATGTGTGTTTGTGTGTGTGTGCCTGAAGTAAGTACAGTATCCCATATGTATGTGTGAGATGAAGACACTGATTACTTTATAATGAAACATGAAGATGGGTTTTTATTCCCCCAAGAAACATTAGTGCTGTATTAATACTAGGTATAATTTAACCAAACTTTCTTATTTTACAGGGAGCCTAAGTTTTATTTGCTCGAGGTCACCGAGATACACAAAAGATGATTCAGGACTACGCCAGACTTCCTGATTTCTAGTTAGATGTTTCTTTCTCTATCCTACTCTGACTCAAGATTATTTTTTTATTTTCATCAAGAAGAGTCAAATTTCTGAATTATAAATGGGGTAGCCTGAAGCCTAGAACTCAAGGAACAAGACCAGAACAGAGAAAAACTTTGGCATCTTTAGTTCAGATAAGCTTTGCTAAGTTCTGTGTTCTGCAGAGAATATTCTTTCAAGCCAGGCATAGAAGGGGCTGACATCTGTTATTTAAATATCCTTTTTGTGATGTTAGACATCAGGCATTTTAGTAAAGGTATAGAAACTGTAAGCAAGTGCAAAGTTTTAAAGTTATGTGATTTCTTATTTACAGTATCCTATCTTTCTGGGATCCTATTGGTTAAAACATTAATAAAACTCAGTTTTGATCCTAGATTGATTGTAATGATAAATGATATAAAAATAAAATAATGTATGTATTAATAATATAATAAATTGCTCTAGACTTTGATTCATCTAAACCTATTTATTTAAAGTTCATCAGTAGCCAATACTGTTGAGTCTCTCATCATATTTTGATTTCTGTAATAAATAAACAAGTAAGAGAAGATTTAAATAAAAAAAAATTGTATCTCTGATGGCAGGATGGCCTCAGGATTTATCAGAGTAATGTTTCATCCTAGACTTCAACATTATCCTTCCTCATATGTCTTCTGTTACAGCAGTGTTCTTTTAACAAGGCATTTTTATCTGATTGTGACTGGGAATAACGTTTTTGATTACTGAGGATAAATTATGAGCACTTAAAAATACCAAAACTACTGTTTTGCCTAAAAGCACTGTAATAATAAAAGCAATAACTGCAACACAAGGACTTTCCACTTACTGAGAATACATATGATTCCTATCTTTGTTTTTCAAATGAAGAAACAAGTCTTAGAGGGGTTATTAACTTACCTGAAGTTGCACACTTAAATTATACAGTTGGCTAAAAACCGATGTAAGTTTGATGTCAGAATCCACAGCATTAAGCCCCACACTCGTGTGTGTGTGTGTGTATGTGTGTGTGTGTATGTGTAAGTATATGGGTGTTCACGTGTTTCTGTGTAGAAGAGGGGAGACAATGTGAGGGAGAGGATGATGAGATTAGCAAGTGACAGAACAGCATATCTCTGGTCAAAGTTTTCCTTTTTTGATGTTATTGAATAGAAAGCAACAGACTGTGTGTAGTTAGATGACCAAATGGGAAGGTTGATTTATATTATTAATACTATATTATACCCTCATTCATAATATTAGCCAATATCCAACTTGCTAAATAACATGATTTTTACTACTTAAACTTTTCCTGTGTTTGGTTGAATTAAAAAATATATAAAGAAATAGGTCTCTAAAATACTTTAATATAAAATGTTAAGAACATAACTGCCATATGTGAAGTGTTTACATTTCTCTAATTTTTGGTCTATGGAGACTACATTTTCAATATCTTTGGCAAAGATATTTGACAAAATAAAAAATAAAATATTGAAATAACCTCATTTTGAAAAAATTAAATGGAAATAGAGCAGATGTCATTTTGTAAATGGAGAATAAAAAGGTAAAAAGGTTTTTGTTTGTCAGCATATTAAAAGTTTAAACTAATTTTACTTCACGAAGACAGATTTAAATGATATGAAATTACAGATGGGTGAGAGTAATACAATTAAATTTATTACAGTTCTAGGGTGGCATTTATAGATTCAATGGTTCATATATTATTTATTTGCTAAGATAATACATTATGCAATTAAAGCCATTTTTATTTTTTAAATTCTGTATTATGCTACATTTCAATAAAAATTCAGACAATTTAGTCTGTGCATCAATTATAATAGAGGATGGCAGGTGTCTGAGGTATAACGTAGGTGCCAATACGTATTTCCAGCTTATTTCTTGATTAAAATATTGAGAATGAATTTTCAATTTATCCCAAAAAGATATTTAAAATGGTATGTATCCAGATAAACTCATTCTCAAAATGTTTCTTCTGCACCCTCTCCTCCAGATGGTGCATTTTCTGCTACTGACATCAATGACACTTTAACAAATACTGAAAGAAATATTTGAGATTTTTAATTACTTGGCAACATTCAGTTGTCAAAATCTGCTCCCCAAATGCACACCAAAATGGTTGACTCTGAAGGAGGAGGAAGGTGGCAGAATAGAAGCCTACACCATTCATCCTGCTACGCCTTCCTGCCGGGACACCAAATTTTAACAACTACCCCCACACAGAAAAACACAGTCAGAAGACCAAAAATAAGGTAAGCAATCACAGTACCTGGATTTCACTTCATATAATGGAAACCAGCATTGAGGAGGGCAGGAGACAGAGGCTTGAATCGCCAATGCCACCCTTTTTCTGTCTCCTTGCAGTGGCCATGTGGTGCAGAGAGAAAATCTCTGCACTTTAAGGAGGGAGACTCCAGTGACTGGGGGACTTTACATTGAACTCAGTGCTGCCCTGCGGAGAATAAAACCATGCTGGGTTCAGCCCATGCTGAGTTCAGCCAGCACTTTCACACAAGAGAAGCATTTGCAGTAGCCCTAGCTAGAGTGTAATTGCCCATCCCAGCAGTCAGAACTTGAGTTTCTTAGCAAGCCTCACTACCACAAGCTGAAGTGGTCTTGAAAGGCAGTAAGCTTGAAACGCAGTTTAGGACACAAGGGCTGTAATTCCCAGGCAACTCCTAGTGCTAAACTGGGCTTAGAGCTAATGATCTAGGGTGGCACATGAGCTAGGGGAGAGACCAGCTGGCACAGTTAAGGGTGTGCTTGCACTATCCCTCTCCCAACCCCAAGCACTGTGTCTTGCAGAAATTAAAGTACTCCTTCTTTTGCTTGAGCAGAGGAGAGTAAAGAGGACATTGTCTTGCATCTTAAATACCAGCTGAGCCACAGTAGAACTGGGCATGAGGCAGAGTTGTGAGTTCCCCATTCCAGGCCCTAAGTACCAGACAACATTTCTAGACACACCCTGAGCCAAACAGGAATCTTCTGCCTTGAAGAGAAGGATGCAGTCCTGGTAAGATTCATCACCTGTTCCATATGAACTTTAAAGTAGTTATTTCCAATTCTGTGAAGAAAGTCATTGGTAGCTTGATGGGGATGGCATTGAATCTATAAATTACCTTGGGCAGTATGGCCATTTTCACGATATTGATTCTTCCTACCCATGAGCATGGAATGTTCTTCCATTTGTTTGTATCCTCTTTTGTTTCATTGAGCAGTGGTTTATAGTTCTCCTTGAAGAGGTCCTTCACATCCCTTGTAAGTTGGATTCCTAAGTATTTTATTCTCTTTGAAGCAATTGTGAATGGGAGATCACTCATGATTTGGCTCCCTGTTTGTCTGTTATTGGTGTATAAGAATGCTTCCAAAAAAGAGCCCTCAACACCAAGTCAATCCTAAGCCAAAAGAACAAAGCTGGAGGCATCACGCGACCTGACTTCAAACTATACTACAAGGCTACAGTAACCAAAACAGCATGGTACTGGTACCAAAACAGAGATATAGATCAATGGAACAGAACAGAGCCCTCAGAAATAACGCCGCATATCTACAACTATCTGACCTTTGACAAACCTGAGAAAAACAAGCAATGGGGAAAGGATTCCCTATTTAATAAATTCTGCTGGGAAAACTGGCTAGCCATATGTAAAAAGCTGAAACTGGATCCTTTCCTTACACCTTATACAAAAATTAATTCAAGATGGATTAAAGATTTAAACGTTAGACCTAAAACCATAAAAACCCTAGAAGAAAACCTAAGCATTACCATTCAGGACATAGGCATGGGCAAGGACTTCATGTCTAAAACACCAAAAGCAATGGCAACAAAAGCCAAAATTGACAAATGAGATCTAATTAAACTAAAGAGCTTCTGCACAGCAAAAGAAACTACCATCAGAGTGAACAGGCAACCTACAAAATGGGAGAAAATTTTCACAACCTACTCATCTGACAAAGGGCTAATATCCAGAATCTACAATGAACTCAAACAAATTTACAAGAAAAAAACAAACAACCCCATCAAAAAGTGGGCAAAGGATATGAACAGACACTTCTCAAAAGAAGACATTTATGCAGCCAAAAGACACATGAAAAAATGCTCATCATCACTGGCCATCAGAGAAATGCAAATCAAAACCACAATGAGATACCATCTCACACCAGTTAGAATGGCAATCATTAAAAAGTCAGGAAACAACAGGTGCTGGAGAGGATGTGGAGAAATAGGAACACTTTTACACTGTTGGTGGGACTGTAAACTAGTTCAACCATTGTGGAAGTCAGTGTGGCAATTCCTCAGGGATCTAGAACTAGAAATACCATTTGACCTAGCCATCCCATTACTGGGTGTATACCCAAAGGACTATACATCATGCTGCTATAAAGACACATGCACGTGTATGTTTATTGCGGCACTATTCACAATAGCAAAGACTTGGAACCAACCCAAATGTCCAACAATGATAGACTGGATTAAGCAAATGTGGCACATATACACCATGGAATACTATGCAGCCATAAAAAAGGATGAGTTCATGTCCTTTGTAGGGACATGGATGAAATTGGAAATCATCATTCTCAGTAAACTATCGCAAGGACAAAAAACCAAACACTGCATGTTCTCACTTATAGATGGGAATTGAACAATGAGAACACATGGACACAGGAAGGGGAACATCACACTCTGGGGAATGTTGTGGGGTGGGGGGAGGGGGGAGGGATAGCATTAGGAGATATACGTAATGCTAAATGGTGAGTTAATGGGTGCAGCATACCAGCATGGCACATGTATACATATGTAACTAACCTGCACATTGTGCACATGTATCCTAAAACTTAAAGTATAATAATAATAATAATAATAAAAAGAAAAAAGATTCATCACCTGTTGACTAAAGAGCCTGTGAGCCCTGAATAACCACCAGTAATACCCAGGGAGTATACTGTGAGTCTTGGGCTCTGAGATGTGCTAGCTTCAAAGGAGACCGAGCAAATTTCCAGCTGTGGTGACTGTGGTGAAAGACTTCTGTTTGAGAAAATCATGAGGAAAAGTAGAAGAGACTTTGTCTTGTACCCTAGAAACCAGCTCATCAGAGTGGTGTCAAGCAACAACAGGCTCTTGGGATCCCCAAATCCAGCCATAAGCTTTTGGACAGCATTTCTGGACCCACCCTGGGACAGAGGGGAGCCCTGCCTTGAAAGGTAAATCTGAGTCCTGGCAGCGTTCACCAAAAACTGACTGAGGAGCTTTTGGGCTTTAAATGAACATTGGCAGTGGATTAGCAGAACCCCAGTGATCTCCAGCAGTGGAATAGTGATTGTGGTGGCCACAAGGAGAGGTCTCTTTGCCTGTGGTAGTGGGAGGAAGAGCAGGACGAACTTTGTATTGTGGTTTGAGTACCAGCTTAGGCACAGTAAAATAGAAATAAGGTAAATTACTAAGGTTTTTAATTCAAATCCCTGGCTCCCAGTTAGTATCTCTGCACACACTTGGGGCCTGAGTTAACTCACTATCCTGAAAGGAAAGAGCCTTGGGCAAGACCCAGTGCTGTGCTGGCTTCAGATCTGAGCCAGCACATTCCCAGTGGTGGTGGCCGCAGGGGTGCTTGCTTTATCATACCCCCAGTTCCAGGTGGCTCAGCACAAAGATGTGTTTGGGAGAAAGTAAAATAATAAGAGTATCTGCTTGGTAATCTAGATAATTCTTCCAGATCTTATTCAAGACCACCAAGGTGGTACCTCCATGAGTCTGCAAAAAAACAATGCATTGTTGGGCTTGGAACCCAAATTCCTTTGAATACCTAGAAATCCTTCCCAAGAAGGACAGACACTAACAAGCCCAGACTGTAAGGACTACAATAAATACCTCACTCTTCAATGTCCAGACACCAGAGAACATCCACAAGCATCAAGACCATCCAGGAAAACATGATTTTGGCAAATGTAATATATAAGGCACCAGGAAGTAATTCTGGAGAATAAAGATATATGACTCTTCAGACAGAGAATTCCAAGTAACTGTTTTGAGAAAGCTCAAATAAATTTTAAGATAACACAGAGAAAGAAGTCAGAATTCTGTTAGATAAATTAAACATACAGAGGTTCAAATATTTAAAAATAACCTCACAGAAATTCTAGAGTTGAAAAATGCAAGTAACATGCCGAAGAAAGTATCGACGTCTCTTAATAGAGATCAAGCAGAAGAAAGAATTAGTGTGATTGAAGACAGGCTTTTTGAAAATACAGTCAGAGGGGATAAAATACAAAAGAATACAGCATACCTACAAGATTTAGAAAATTGCCTCAAAATGGCAAATCTAAGAGTTATTGGCCATTAAGAGGAGATATAGAAATATATAAGGTTAGAAAGTTTATTCAAAAGGATAGTATCAGAGAACTTCCCAAACCTAGAGAAAGGTATCAATATTCAAGTACAAGAAGGCTGTAGAACACCAAGCAGATTTAACCCAAAGAAGACTACTTCAAGGCATTTAATAATGAAACTCCCAAAATGTCAAGAATAAACAAAATAACCCAAAAGTAGCAATAGAAAGGAAACAGATAATATACAATGCAGCTCCAGTGCACCTGACAGCATATTTTTCAGTAGAATCCTTATAGGCCAAGAGAGAATGGCATGGCATATTTAAGTTGCTGAAAGATGAAAACTCTTACCTTAGAATAGTATATACAACAAAAGTATCTTTCAACAATGAAGGAGAAATAAAGACATTCCCAGACAAACAAAACCTAAGGAATTAATCAACACCAGACCTGTCCTACAAGAATTGCTAAAAGGAGTTCTTCAATCAGAAAGAAAAGGATATTAATGAGCAAGAAGAAATAATCTGAAGGTAAAAAAACTCATTGATAATAGTAACCACACAGAAAGTCACAGAATATTATAACATCGTAACTGTGGTGTATAAACTTCTCTTTATTTAAACAGAAAGACTAAATGATGAACCTATAAAAAATAATAACTACAAAACTTTTCAAGACATAGACAGTACAATAAGATATGAAGAGAAGCAACCTAACGTTAAAAAACAAGGAGAAGAATTCAAGTGTAAAGTTTTTATTAGTTTTCTTTTTGCATGTTTGTTTGTTTATCCAATGAGTGTTAAATTGTCATCAGTTTAAAATAATGGGTTATAAGACTGTATTTACAGGATTCATGGTAACCTCAAATCAACAAAAACACAAAAAATAAGAGAGAAAATAAAATATATTGCCAGAGAAAATCTTTTCTAAAAAGAAGACACAAAGGAAGAGAAGACTGCAAAGGAAGCAGAAAACAAATAACTAAAATGGTAGAAATAAGTCCCTACTTATCAATAACATTATCGAATATACATGGATTAAACTCTCCAATCAAATACATAGACTGGCTGAATGGATGAAAATAAATACAATACCCAATGACCTCTTGCCTACAAGAAAATCACTTCACCTACAGAGACACACATGGACTTAAGGGCATGAAAAAAGACATTCCATCTCAATTAAAACCAAGAAAGAGCAGGAGTACTTAAAAGAAATTTCAAGATAGAAACTATAAGAAGAGACAAAGAAGGTCACTATATAATGATAAAGGAGTCAACTCCGCAAGAGGATACGATTTTAAGTATATCTGTACCCCAAACTGGAGTACCCAGATATATAAAGCAAATCTTATTAGAGATGCAGAGAGAAACAGACCCAAATACAATAATAGCTGGAGACTTCAACATCCCAATTTCAGCATTGGACAGATCTCCCAGGCAGAAAATCAACAAAGAAATATTGGACTTAATCTGTACTATAGAACAAACAGACCTACTAGATATTGACAAAATGTTTTATCCAATGGCTACAGAATACACATCTATCCCCTCAGCACATGGATCTATTCTCAAGGATAGACTGTATGTTAGGTCACAAAACAAGTCTTAAAACTTTCAAAAATTTGACCTTATATCAAGCAACTTCTATTACCACGATGAAAAATAAAAACCTAGAAATCAATAACAAGAATAATTTTGGAAACCATACTAGCACATAGAAATTAAACAGTATGCTCCTGAATGACCAGTGAGTCAATGAAGAAATTAAGAAGGAAATTAAGACATTTCTTAAAACAAATGATGATAGAAGCAAAGCATACCAAAACATATGGGAAACAGTAAAAGCAGTAATAAGAAGGAAACTTATAGCTAAGTGCCTACATCAAATAAAAGAGAAAAATGTCAAAAAATAACCTAATGATGCATCTGAAGGAAGCGGAAAAGCAAGAGCAAACCAAATAAAAATTTAGTAAAATAAAAGAAATAATAGAGATCAGAGCATAAATAAATAAATTTGAAATGAGAAAAACAATACAAAAGATCAATGAAACAAAAGTTGTTTATTTGGAAATATAAACAAAATTGAGAAACATTTAGACAGACTGACAAGAAAAGAGAGAAGACCAAAATAAATAAAATTAGAGATAAAAATGAAGACATTACAACTGATGCTGCAGAAATTCAAAGGGCCATTAGTGGCTACTATGAGCAACTATATCCTAATACATTTCAAAATCTGGAAGAAATGAATAAATTTTGAGACACATACAACCTACCAAGCTTGAAACATGAAGAAGTTAAAAACTGAACAGACCATTAACAAATAATAAGATCAAAGCCATAATAAAAATTATCCTAGTTTTTAAAAAATCCTCAGACCTGAGGGCTTCACCACTGAATTCTATGAAACATTTAAAGAGCTAATAACAATCCTACTCAAAGTTTTCCAAAAAATAGCGGAGCAGAGCATACTTACAAACTCATTTTATGAGGCCATTATTACCCTGATACCAAAACCAGACAAAGACATATCAAGAAAAGAAAACTACAGGCTAATATCATTGGTGAATGTTGGTGCAAATTTCCTCAACAAAATCCTTGCAGACCAAATTCGACAATACTTTAAAAAGGCCATTGATTATGTCCAAGTGGGTTATATCCCAGGAATGTAACTATAGTTCAACAAACACAAATTAATCAATGTGATACATCATATTAATAAATGAAGGATGAAAACCATATAATCATTTCAATTGATGTTTTAAAAAGCATTTGATAAAGCTAAATATTTCTTCATGAAAAGAGTAAAAAAAACTGGGTATAGAAGAAACATACTAAAAGCTATATATGACAGACTCACAGCTAGTATCATAGTGAATGGGGAAAAACTGAAAGCCTTTCCTGTTAAATCTGGAACATGACAAGGATGTCCACTTTCCCTGTTATTACTTAGCATTGTACTGGAAGTCCTAGCTAGAGCAATCAGACAAGAGAAGAAAATAAAGGACATCCAAAATGGAAAGTAAGAAGTCAAATTATCTTTTTTTGCAGATGATAGGATATTATATTTGGAAAAACCTAAAAACTCCACCAATATAATATTAAATTGACAAATTCAGTAAAGTTACAGGATACAAAATCAACATACAAAAATCAGCAGCATTTTTATATGCCCAAAGTGAAAGATCTGAAAAAGAAATAAAAAACATAATCCTACTTATAATAGCCATACATAAAATTAAATACCTAGGAATTAACCAAAGAAGTGAAAGATCTCTACAGTAAAAATTATAAAATACTAATGGAAGAAATTAAAGAGAATTCAAAAAAGTGGAAAGGTATGCCATATTCATGGATTGGAAGAATCAATATTGTTGATTCTTGCTACCCAAAACAATCTATATATTAGATGCAGTCCCTATCAAAATACCAGTGACATTCTTCACAAAAATAGAAAAAAAAATAAAATTTATATGAAATAAAAAAGATGCAGAATAGACGAAGCTATCCTGAGCAAAATTAACAAAACTGGATGAATTACATTACCTGACTTCAAATTATACTACAGAACTATAGTAACCAAAACAGCACGGTACTGGCATAAAAACAGACACATAGACCAATGGAACAGGAAAACCCAAAAACAGATCCAGAAACTTAAAATGAACTCATTTTTGACAAAAGTGCCAAGAATAAACACTGAGGAAAAGATATTCGCTTCAATAAGTGGTCCTGGGGAAACTGGATATTTATATGCAGAATGAAACTAGACCCCTCTCTCTCACCATATAGAAAAATCAAATCAAAATGGATTAAAGAATTACATCTAATACCTCAAACTAGGAAACTACTAGAAGTAAACATTGGGGGAACTTTCCAGGACATTGTTCTGGGCAAAAATTTATTGAGTAATACCCAACAAGCACAGGCAACCAAAGCAAAAATGGACAAATGAGATTATATCTAGTTAAAAAGCTTCTGTGCAGCAAAGGAAATTAACACAATGAAAAGGTTACTCACAGAATAGGAGAAGATATTTGCAAACTACCTTTCTGAGAAGGGACTAAAAATCAGAATATGCAAGGAGCTCAAACAACTCTAGAGGAAAATGTCTAATAATCTGATCAAAAAATAAGCAAAAGATTTGAATAGGTATTTCTCAAAAGAAGACACACAAATGACAAACATGCATATGAAAAGTTGCCCAGCATCACTGATCATCTGATAAATGCAAATCATAACTACAATGTGATGTAATCTCATCCAAGTTAAAATGTTTTTATCAAAAATCAGGCAATAACAAATGCTGGTAAGGATGTGTGGAAGACAGGGAACCCTCAAACACTGTTGGTGGTAATCTAAATTACTACAGGCGCTATGATAAACAGTTTGGAGGTAGGTTCCTCAAAATCTAAAAATAGAGCTTTCATATGATTCCGAAATTGCACTACTAGTTATATGCTTAAAAGAAAGGAAATCAATATATTGAAGAAATATCTGCACTCTCATGCTCACTGTAGCATTGTTCTCAGTATCCAAGATTTAAAATCAACCTAAGTGTCCATCAACAGTTGAATGGTTAAAGAAAATATCTTAGTTGTACACGATGGTCTGCTATTCAGCCATAAAAAAAGAATGAGATTCTGTCACTTGCAACAACATAGTTGGAACCAGAGATCATTATGTTAAGTGAAATAAGCCAGCCACAGAAAGACAAACATTGCATATTCTCACTTATTTGTGGGATCTAAAAATCAAAACGATTTAACTTGTGGAGGCAGAAAATAGAAGGATGGTTACCAGAGGCTGGGAGGGAAAGTTGGGGGAAGGAGAGGAGAGTGGGGATGTTTCACGGGTACAAAAAATGTTGGAAAGAATGAATAATACCTAGTATTTGAAAGCACAACACGGTTACTATAGTCAACTATAATTTAATTGTACATTTTAAAATAACTATAAGATTATAATTAGATATATTGTAATACAAAAGATAAATGCTTGAGGGCTTGGATACCCAATTTTCCATAATATTATTATGCATTGCGTGGCTGTATTAAAATATCTCATATACTTCGTAAATATATCCACCTTCTATGTACCCACAAAAGTTATCTTAAAAATCTTAAAAAAGTAGTTAACTCTGGGACACATCCAGCATATTCAGTCTAGATCTGTAAAAGTAAGTATAAGCTTTATTTGAATGGTTATCTTTGAACCTTACACAGCTAAGAACACAGTTAAAATTCCTTTTTTCTTTTTTTTTTTTTGAGATGGAGTCTCGCTCTGTCACCCAGTCTGGAGTTCAATGGTGCAATCTCGGCTCACTGCAACCTCTGCCTCCCGGGATCAAGCAATTCTCCTGCCTCAGCCTCCTGAGTAGCTGGGACTACAGGTGCACGCCACCATGTCCAGCTAATTTTTGTATTTAGTAGAGAGAGTTTCACCATGTTGGTCAGGCTGGTTTCGAATTCCTGACCTCGTGATCTGCCCACCTCAGCCTCCCAAAGTGCTGGTATTACAGACATGAGCCACTGCACGTGGCCACAAGTTAAAATTTCTAAAATTCTTATGGTCTTTCCCTTTCATTGATTATCTTAATATTTTGACTCACTTTGTTATTTCTAATTCATGCTCATTCATTAACTTCAAACAAAAGCAGTTTTATAACATTTTTTTTCAGCCAATGCTAAGTTAACTTATTTGAATTTGTGACCTTCCTAAGTTGTTGATTGGTGGCTAACAGACAGCAACATGAGGATGGCTGACATGCCCATATCCCAGCATCTTATTTTGGTGAAGATGCCCACATTTAGCTGTTCATGCACACATATACAAATTGAGTCCAATTTTAAAACTATATTTTTTGTTGGTACCCAAATAAGTACAACCTGCATATAAAACAAATCAAAACAAAACAAAAAACATTTGCTAAATATATTTTTGTGATGGTGATGCTTTTTCTTTCTTTTCTTCTCTGGCTCTCTCTCTCTCTCTCTTTTTTTTTTTTTTTTTTTTTTTTTTTTTTTTTTTTCTGAAGGATCATACAACATTCGATCTTCTTTATCCTCTAGATGGCATCTGAAAATGGTACCTATTTAATCCATCATAGGATGGTGAAATTTAATTTTGGAGAAAAATTGCTACATGGACTCAAAAATTGTTATTATTTTCTTATTTCATATCTAGGACTTTATAGTCCTAAGTTGTTATTTTATAATTCTAAAAAAATATGAGCTCTACTACCATAATGGGTGGTCTACCACAACAATAAAACATAGTTTCTATAGTTGTTGTTTGTTTTGTTTTTATTTTTTACTAAGAACTAAAACTGAGATTATGTCTATATCAGATAATGTATGTGACAATAGATAAGCAATGTAATAATGGCAGGAATTTATGGAAAGCAATCCAACACATAGCAGAGTCCAACACTCCTGTTTCTCCTCAAACAATTTATATTTCTATTTAAAGGAAATTTTCCTCATATAACTGGGTCAAAAGTGCACTACAGTTGAAACATTTGTACAATGAAAGACAGACACACAATATGCCACCCATTGAACTTGCTAGATTCAGAAGCAGGAGGATGGGAAGAGAGAAAAACATCGATGACATCCACAATTTTTTATCCTGCCCTGTAGTACATGAGATGCATTCTCTACCTCTCTCTCATGATTTTAATCTCCTCAAAGTCAGAGATTTGGTAAAAGATATTTTGATATCCTCTCCATCAAATAGCCACTATAGAGTAAAATTCAGATATTTTATTTAAAAATTGGGCAAATGCTCAGCAAACTATCGCAAGGACAAAAAACCAAATTCTGCATGTTCTCACTCATAGGTGGGAATTGAACAATGAGAACACATGGACACAGGAAGGGGAACATCACACACTGGGGCCTGTTGTGGGGTGGGGGGAGGGGGGAGGGATAGCATTAGGAGATACACCTAATGTTAAATGACGAGTTAATGGGTGCAGCACACCAACATGGCACATGTATACATATGTAACTAACCTGCACGTTGTGCACATGTACCCTAAAACTTAAAGCATAATAATAAAAAATAAAATAAAATAAATAAAAATTGGGCAAATGATGATCATAACAATAACAATGACAACAGAATGATTAATGGCAGTTTAGACTTTATGAGAACCTACATACCCATTCTAACAGCGTTAAATTTATTAACTCATTTAGTCTTCTTAAAAATCCTATAAGATAGGTACTATTATTATTTCTACTGTACAGACAGGGACATATTTGTCAATATGACACATCTAGTAAGTCATGGAGAGGAGATTTAAATGCCAGCATTACGGCTCCATAGACCAAAATCATAATTAACCAGCTTGCTTTCTCCACTATTTTTGCTGTTCCATGAAAATTATGATTATGGCTATTTGAGGATTGTATTAGATTTTTATCATTGTTATAACAAATTGTGAAAAATTTAGTGGCTTAAAAAAACCATTTTTTGTCTTACATTTCTAGAAGTTAGAAGCCCTAATATTAAGGTATCAGTGTATATTTTTTCTCAAGGCTCTAAGAGATAATCCACATCCTTAGCAAGTAGATAGTGCCCAAATTTCTTGGCTTGTGGCACCCAGTAAGCAGTTGAGTCATTTCAACCTTTGCTTCTGTCATCATATCCCTTCCTTTAATGCTGCCTTTCTTACTTGTTTCTTAAAAGGACCCCTGTGATTACATTGGTCTTACTTGGATAATCCAGAATAATCTCTCCATCTCAAACTTTTGAACTAATCATACCTGTAAAGCCTCTTTTGCAATGGAAGACAACACATTCACACATTCTAGGAATTAGGATATGGATATACTAATGTCTTTTGGGGATATCATTTTTCAGCCTACCACAATAATTAATTATTGAGTAAAATTTTTAGTAATAGCAGTCACGGTATCACTACATCAATCAAAGCCAAAAAAAAAAAAAAAAGGATAATATGCTTCCATTACCAGAATCTGAATTTCTAGATTTTATGAATACATTTGAAGTCTGTAGTATTTAAACATTTTTCTTTTCCTACTAGTCGCATATTAAAAGATGTGAACTTAAAGAAAAAAGAAATCAGTAATTTATTTTTAGACATTTAGCAACAGAATTGGAATAGGGCAATTGCAAATAACTGTGAACAGAGATGCATCACACATACAAAAATCTTAAAGTTCAATCTCTGGTCTTTTCAATTGTTTGGATCTTACGTCACTTGTTTTGCTCCCCTAGTGTGCCTATCCAGAAGACAGCAAATAAAATATTACTGAATAAGAAACCTGAATATTGAATTGTGAAGCTACTTACAAACTTTTCTCAAGAACCCCCCAAAACCCTGAATGCTATAATTTTAGTATTTGGCATTGATTATAAAATGTGAATATGCTTTAATGTATACAAAATGTTTTAATGCATATTGCTTTTTTCAACATCATAATACACCTTTGAGTTCAATTAGGTAACTACTATTTTCATGCTCATCCTCTGGTCAACAAAATTGTTTACCAGTATAGACTGTTGGTAACTAGTTGATTTATCTTAGTCTACCAAACCATTTTATGATTTCTAGTCAATTCTCAATCAAATAGGCTGTGTGACCTCCTAAGAAATAACTTTATTCCAAAATTCTCCAGATTTACCTTAGTGTTTGAAAACAAAGATGGATTGTTGAATAGCTATTCAATAAATTCTTAATTTAGTTAAAAATATAATATATGCATGTTTTATAAAGCTACCACTAAACAATCACTTAGTTAAATTTAATATAGAGGAGAATTGTGCAGTTATTAATAACACATACACATGTGTATATTATATATGTGTATCACACATATACACACACACATATATAGTATATTTGTTTAAAATAATCAGATACAGAGGTAAAGCTTATATTATTGAATGAATCATTAATTCTGACAAAATTTCAAAAACATCTAAATGCATCTTTTGTTCTCCTCTATTTTTCCTCTCACCTTTTGATTGTCTTGGGTTCTCTTTTAAGGTAGCCTACCATAATATCTCAGTAGCTTGGTTTTCCCCAAACGTTAACCCATGTTTTTTTCCCTTAATTAAGTTATAATGATATTATTATTCAGATAATAAATCATGATGTGTCAAACACTCCAGCAGGCCCCGGAGCCCTGGAGATAGAAAGATGAAGAAAACATCCCCTGCCTTTTAAGAAATTATGAGCCAGAAGTTCAGATTACACATGTACACATAGCTGATTATAATAAACGGTGAAATGTAAGTACAGTATAGGTAAAAATATACTACTGTGTTCTGTCTTATCATCAAAACATTCACTCCCTGATTCCTTGCTCTCAGGCACTTATGGAGGAGAGATTTCTAATAAACAATTTTTAGCAGACTGTTAAAATTATTCCTATCATGTTTATTAATATTTACTTACCTTTAAGAGAAGCCTCAGTAAAAAAAGATGTATAAATATAGTTTGATTTAATCTGAGGAAATAAATCTTACAAAATGAGTTTCAGGTTTGGTGGAGAATTTATGGTAGCCTTGTCTTTTGAGTAGAAATTCTTCCAATTCTCTTCAAATCACATAGTAAATTTGAATATTTATAGAAGTATGGACCTTGTCTATAAATATTTAGGACATGGTCCTATAGAAAAACATCTAATTTAATAAATATAAAGCAGTGGCTCTAAAACCTCAGTGTTCATGGGAATCATCCTGAATGCTCATAATAAATATAGAGATACCAGTTAGTTAACAATTTTTTTTAAGCTCAGGAATATGCATTTATGACAAACTGTAATAATTTTGATATGTGGTTCAATGAACTCTTTTTAAAGAAAACTGGGTTGAATATCCACATAAGACAAATAAACAAGTAAAATTCTCAATTGCTCTAACATCATGACCTTATATAACTATATCTTCCAACGATCTCTGAAACATTCAGCAAATTGCTCAATTTGTTTAGCCACTCAAACACCTTTTATGTCTAAGTGAAGGATGAAGTCCTCAGAACCAACCTCATATTATTTGACCTAATTCTAAATTCTTTTTTTTAGACAAAATGATCCATCTAATGATGGATTCCTAATTTTCAGCATTTGAGTTTAACAGTCACATTGATATATCTACTTATCCAGTTTTCCATTGATGTTCTAGTCAATATAAAAACATTTTTCATCTGAAAGTTCAGAACAGTCTAGTGCAATGCCTGTCTTTCCAGTTGGTTATTGATGGGCCTGAAAATATTTTTTTTTAATTGGCAAAGTGACTTGGACTCAATTCTCTAGCAGATGGCTTAGAAATGAGTGACATGCCACCACCTTCAGATTTTTCAATGCATGACATGCCACAACTTTCAGATTGTGTATTGCATTGCCCAGTTTCAATAATTCATTAACTATTCATTAATTGAACTCATTCAGCTAATGTTGTCCATTGTCTTCTGTGTGTATTTGATACCTACTAGTCTTCTATTGATTGGAAACAATATATAATAAACTCAAGCAAGAAAATAAAACAAGTCATTTACAAACAGGCTAACAAATTCTCCATGATTATTTTCAAAAACCAACCATCAAAATCAGTACTCTGTAGCACAAGTAAGTGATGAAAAGATAGATGGTAAACAGCCATTATTTTTCAATATTATTTTTATTTTACTTTTAAATTCATGTGCATTTTAGATGAATGAAAGCTTTTCTATTTTGTATTAATTGTCATTTACAAAAGAACCTTGAGTGATAAAAATTACTCCTAGTATTTTGCTAATGAAACTCATGTTTTATATTTACTTTTGAAAAGAGCACAAATACGAAGAATACTAAATGATTTTCAAATAGTTGATCTTCTATAATAAAAATATGCCATTGAGAAAAAAACAAACACACAAAAATAAAGTTTGAGGAGAAAAGCTACTAGTTTTTATAGATTTTCAGTCCAAGGAAATAATCTGATCTAGTAATCCGAAGACTATTGTAATTAGAAACAGAAGACCTGGTTCTTATTATTGTGCAACTTATGAAATCTTGATGTGTTTCAATTTCTCTTTTGAAAATAGACGTCATAATTTCTGTACTGTCCAATTTATAAAGCTGTAGTGAGGATCACATGAAGTCACTCTTTTCTGAACTTCCCTAGTAATAAGTATCACCTGTTGCAATTGTGAAATTTATAACTGTCCAGACTTCTCCTCTAGAGATTTTGATCTACAGGGGAATAATTCTGATCCCTATATTAAACTATTAGCAAAAGTTCCAGGTGCATTTTACGTTGTAAATTTGTAGGCAATACTAAAGGAATTTATTTTGGAATTTTTTACTGATAAAAAGTAGTGGCCAGGCGCATCGGCTCACACCTGTAATCCCAGCACATTGGGAGGCCGAGGCAGGCAGATCATGGGGTCAAGAGATCGAGACCATCCTGGCCAACATGGTGAACCCCTGTCTCTACTAAAAATACACAACTTAGCCCAGCATGGAGGTGCGTGACTGTAGTCCCAGCTACTCGGGAGGCTGAAGCAGGAGAATCACTTGAACCTGGAAGGCGGAGGTTGCAGTGAGCCGAGATCACGCCACTGCACTCCAGCCTGGGTGACAGAGCCAGACTCTGTCTCAGAAAAAAAAAAAAAAAGAAGCAAGGGGTTGTGGTATGGCTAATTTTTAGCCAGAGTGCATTGGCATGGCCTTCACTGTTACAATATAGAAATTAGTCTGACCAAGTTTGCCGGTAACCATCCCTGGCAGCAACTTGTCTCATCCCTAACTACCAAGGTCCTGTTTCCTACTGTCACCCAAAGTAACAGCTGGACTAGTTGGCATCAAAGTAAGTAGCCCGTAAAACTCAGCTTCAGACTTCAGCTGCAGTTTCTCTGTGTTGTTCCACTCCCTGTGCTACATTGGTTGGTAAATGTTTATAGTGTCACCTCCTGGTCAAAGCACATGTTTTGTAAATCCATGGAGAGGTAGTCCAATATCTTTGAAGTAAAATTGTGTGTGGTTGCTAGAGTGTCTAAATAAAGTCTAGAAACAAATGAACAACACAGAGACAGAGTGCTCACATTATTTCAGAGGTTTGGTTTGCTTGGGAGCTAGCTTTTTTCTTTCAATTTCAAAACATATTTCAAGGTAAAATTAGTGGTTATTTTCATCCCGAATAAATGCAATAAAAAAGATAATAATATGAAAGAATCGAAGGACAGTAGATAAGAAAGTGTGGAGCCTTCAAGGCAGGTGATAGAAATGCTGGCAGCTTAATAGTTGACAATCAGTGAAGGAGCAAGTGAAAGAAAAAGGGAGAAAGAGGGAGAGCTGGAGAGAGAGAGAAACCCATTCATAGATATATAGAAATACACAAAGCACAGAAGAATGAAGTATGTGAATATTGAAATATATAGAGTATGAAGACTATTTTGCAAAAACAAAATGTATTTTTGAGAAATTGCAGCAAGAGCAGCAAAGCCTTTGAAAGAATTATTGAATAAATTAAAAAGCTTTTGAAACTGTGCTACAGTATTACATCATAAATATGCAAGACACGAATGATTACTTGCAGTAGGATTTAAAAAGTGTAGAGGTTTCTGAATATGCATCCAAACGTATGCAATACAAGGAAAAAACTGGGAATATAATGAACAAACTCTAGATAAATTAGCATGGATTTTTTTTCACTGGAAGTGCTGAATAATCTTGAATTGCAGAACAATGAGGGAACAAATGAGAATGATACTAGTAATTCAAAGAAAGTACTGGTGTTAGAACTTTTGGTCTTGAGACTATGATAGGGCGGGGAGACAGGGTCTAGCATCTAAGAACACAGCTTATACGGTGGTAAGCTGGGATTTCCCCCAAAACCACGTGGAGAATAATAGATATAGGAGCTATTTGCTGCAGGAGGCTTTTATAGGTTCCCTCTGTCATGATCTGTGGATATATAAACTGCTTAAATTGCCAAGAACAAATGGAAATGGGAAACTAATGATCTCCCCCTAACACGCTGATGAGAACACAATTGTTAAAGCTCACTTCATAATTGAATGTGTCAATGATTAGTTGAGAAGTTTAACTTAACGGCTTAGTAAATCACCTTTTAAGTTTATATATAGCATGATTAGTTTTTCCAAATCATTTCAATTTGCTTGAATTTCTAATTAAAGAAAACAAACAAATTAGGTAATATAGGAAATAGAGATACTTTAATCCAAGTGACCATGCAACTATGTAACTACTGGGCTATAAGTGCCCAGAGTAGAATAACTTGATCAGTCCATTTTATATATTCTCCTTTAAATAAACCTAAAAATAGATTATTGTCAAAACACAAAGCTGTTAACAATTAAATTCTGCTTTATAACCTCCCTGAGGTCGAACTGTGGCTTTTCATGTTTAAGTATCTTTCTTCTGTTCCTATGACTCAGTAGCTAAATACATTTCATCACATAGTTCTCAGTTTCAAGTTATGTCCTACTGGTGAAACCCATGTTTACTCACAAACCTGCCTGAGAGAATTCAAGAAAGTAATACACATCCTTATGCTTAAATTCAACAATATACTATAAACAGGATTTATTGCTGCTGAGTTTGCAGCATGTCCACAAACCTAATTTTTTCTTTGTTTCATAGTTCATGTAATACTTTATAGGCTGTGATATATGCCTATTGAAATCTTCTCCGCATCTACTTAGTCACAGAAAATTGCTTCAGTTCTTAATTTTCTATAAATATTGACATGGCTCTTTGATTTTTTTTTCTCTTCAAACTAAAATATCACCAAATCTACCGATTTCTGGCAATGTTACTTTCCTATCTGCTTAATGGTAATCTAAGTCACTTGTTTAAGGACTTTTATTTCTCCCTCCTCCCATATCAATAAATGTTTTCTCTAGAGATTTTGCATTTCTGCTAACAAATATTCTAAAGTTTCTCATGTATTAAATATTTGTGTTCCAAACTAATTATTGAGAGAGAATTCTTCATGGATCTTTCGTATTTCTGCATGTCTTGCAAGCCCAGGCATTGATTGACTTTCTTCTGGACTATCTTTTCAATGATTTTTTTTTAATAACAAGCAGCTTTGAAAAGAGAGAGATAGCATCTTCCTTTGGAGCAAGGAGCAAGTTTCTTTACTGTGCAGTGTTATAATGATAATGTCTTCAATCATGACAAAGCTCAGACAAGCTTTTGGACAATTATGAATGAGTTACCTAAGCTATTGGCTCTTTCTCAGTAATTAAACTTAATATATATGCATGCATATCGCCTAGCATTAGGACCCAAGGTACTGGTGCCAATATTGATAATCCACAGATACAAAGCTATTGCTGTGAGTAGTAACATTCTCTGTTTCTCACCCAGCAGTGTGTGTCTTCTGTCAGCATTCATGAAATTGCAGCAGGCTAAATTATTTTCTAGAAAAAATGGTAAATTATCAGACATTTTTTAGTTTTCAATACAAACATGGCTTCAAGATACCATCTCACATGGTTCTTTATTTTTACTACCCAAATCATCAAAGAATAGCCTATGTGCACCACTTTCATTTCTTCAAGAACCACTTATTCTCCCACACCATTACTGACATTTCTTTAACGACAAAAAAAAAAAAAAAAAAAAAAAAAAATCCTCTTGTTTTATTGAATTCAGAATTCTTTGAACAACTAATTTTCTTCGATCTCTCTATGGCATTTTTAAGTTGGTTATCTTTTTTATTTGAAACTCTTCGATTACATTTCCCCTTTTAGCTATCAGTTCCTTCTCAGTCACTCTAAATGACCTCTTTTACTAACATCTCATTACAGATATCATATTCCAATGTCGTAGGACCGTAAAGCTCTGTTTTTGATCGGTTCTTTTCTAGTAGTTCATTGGTAGTCACACTTCTTTTTTGCGGGGGGCGGGGGGGACGGAGTCTCGCTCTGTCGCCCAGGCTGGAGTGCAGTGGCGCGATCTCGGCTCACTGCAAGCTCCGCCTCAAGGGTTCACGCCATTCTCCTGCCTCAGCCTCCTGAGTAGCTGGGACTACAGGTGCCCGCCACCATGCCCAGCTAATTTTTTGTATTTTTAGTAGAGACGGGGTTTCACCGTGTTAGCCAGGATGGTCTCGATCTCCTGACCTCTTGATCCGCCCGCCTCGGCCTCCCAAAGTGCTGGGATTACAGGCGTGAGCCACCGTGCCTGGCCAGTAGTTAAACTTCTTTAGCTAAAAATTGTATCTTCAAGTTTACCTTTCTCTAAATCTCATTTTCACATCTGTATACCTGCTGATCACTTCTCCCTCAATACCTTCATCTCCAAACTCACAAACTCAGTATATAGAAAGCCACACATATTTCATTCAACTCGAAGCAAATTACTTGTTTCTGAAAAGGATGGTATTATTTACTCAGTTTCTCTAATTTTAACATTGAAAAATATCTGATATTTCTCTGCATATATATGTTTATTGTTTTGTGGATTAAATGTTTTCCTTTGTCTCCTTGTTGAGGTTCTTTATTTCATTGTCCTAATTCAGGGCACATTCATTTCTATCTTAGTAGATTCTATAGATTTTCTAATTAGGGATCCGTTCTTTTATCTTTGATGTATTATTAAACCAGTGATAATTTAATTTTGAAAAATACCACTGCATTTTTTTCAAGTTCTAGCTCAAAAAATATTTTTGCCCTTAGAATATCTTGTGTTGAGGATCTCCACAATTATATAACAAGTTATTTCTTCATTTTTTCTCTTATCACTGCTCCAAATACATATATTAATTTATTCAACAAAAATTGATTATCATCTATGTTTCAAGGATATGTCTAGAACTCAGAAAATATATTGAACAAAATATATTGCTTGTACTAAGTTACTAGGATAAAATAAATATTAAATAAAAATATTACAGGGTAGTGTTATAAAAGTAAAGTTTCTAGTGATTAGAAAATGTATACAGGGCAATGTTAATACGCTACACTTTCAAAGTCAAAAACCCTATTGGCTGTGTTTCCAAGCATAGCTATAGAATACCTTTGTCCACAGTCTTGTCCATGCCACCTTCATGGCACTGAATGCCATCATTTTTTTCTCCCAATTTACGTGTTTTACTCTTTTATTTCCAAGTTAGGTGCCTAGCTCCAGTTTCAATTCTGTATGAGATTTTCCTTCATAACCAGAACTGTATGAATCTGTAGTAGTTAATACCAGAACCACTCAATTTAAACTCAGCCTGAGATATTTTATTTTATTATTAGTCATTTTGTGACTTTGATTCTAACATGTTTAAAGATTATAAATATCTTTAGGCAAGTATATTAGCCAAGACTAGGATTTGACTCTTAGTAACTAACAAAGGGTTTATTTTTCTTGTTTAACAAGAAAGCTGAAAATAAAGATATCCTGTAGTAGAGTAATCATCTCAAGGATGAACAGGATGAGGTTACAGTGGTAGTCTCAGCCCTACACCTATTTTCCCCAAATAAATGGCTGCTCCAACTGTAGCAATAATGCTTTCCTGCCAGCCAATTAAAAGAAGAAACAATACCGTAGAAGGATTATGCACAAATTAAGAGAAGAAAAAATACAGAGAAAAGAAGTTCAAACAAATTTTTATTTACATCCCAAGGACTCAAATTTTATCAGGTAGCCAACCTTACCTGCATGGAATACTAGAAAATATAATTTTCAACCTGAATATGTTACTCATTACAAAACTGTTAAAAAAGAAAGGCAATAATGAACATCTGGTAGGTTACTAGTAGGGTCTGCTCAAGAAGACTATTTTTTGTCATCAGATACTAATAGTCATTCATTGATATTTATGTAACTCAATATGTGTCCTGTTTTTACTTCCCTTTACTGATGTAACTGCCTGTTTTAATAGACATGTCTATGGTTTGCAGAACTGTGTTGAGTCTGTGATCAGAAAAGAAAAATGGGATGATGGCAAAAATCTATACCTTAATTCTCATGGTGGTTATGTGGAATATAAAATTGTTAAAACCTATCAAACTAATATTACTTAACATCTGTAATTTTCCCAGATTTATTGAGGAACAATTGACACATAAAATTATACATATTTAAATTATGCAAAGTAGTGTTTTGATATATGCTCATAGAAACAGAGAGTTAGGAGGATGATTACCAAGGATAGGAGAAAAGAGGAAATGAAAAGTGTTGGTCAATGGGTAAAAACTTTTCAATAAGATGAATATGTTCTAGATACCTAATGTACACCATGGTGGCAATAGTTAATAAGAAGTTATTGCATACTTGAAATTTGTTAAGAGAGTAGATCTTAAATATTCTCACCATATACACACACACACACACACACACACACCTAACTATGTAAGGTGATGAACATGCTAATTAGCTTGATTTTGATAGCCATTTCACAATGTTACCTATATTTGTGATTTTATTATATATAACTTTTATTTTGAAAACTAAATAAAAAATATTCCTTCATCTGCTATTTGATGAAGGCTGTATTAATTTCCTATTGTAGTTGTAACGTATTACCACAAATTTAGTGGCTTAAAATACTGAAAAGTTATTTTCTTACATTTCCGCAGAGCAGAAGACACATCGAATGCATTCACAGGGTTATGGTCCTTTGGATTTAGAGAATAATTCATTTCTTTTCTCTTCCCAGCTTCTAAAAGCCACCCATATTTCTTGGCCCCTGGATCCTTTCATCTTCAAAGCCAGCACTCCAATCTCTAGTCATCTTCACATCTCCTTTTTCTGACCTTTACCCTGTTTCCACCCTATTATAAATACCATGTGAATACATTGGGAACAAGGAGATAATCTAGATTAATCTCTTTATCTCAAAACGCCTAGCTTCATTAAATCTACAAAGTATCTTTTTGCCATACAAGGTAAAATATCCATAGGTTCTAGTGATTAGGATGTGGACATTTTTGTGATTGGGGATGGGGAAATATGTGGAATTATTCTGTCTACCACAGAGGCTAAATGATCAGACCAATTAAAAGAAAAATGTCCAGACTCACACTGACATTAACTGTGCAATGAACGCAGCTGCACACAAATCAGAACCATATCTAATATTTGGATGATAGGCTCATCCAAATATTAGAAACAGGAACTGTTAGCTAGTATTAAATCTGTCTTTGCGTGAGATTCTTTCCCATGAACTGAGAAAGGTGTGCTTGGGTGCAAAAATCTCATGGCATGCAATTCTTGCCACATGCAGTATGGCCATCTTTAGGAGGTGATTCCTCCTACACGTGTCAGTGAGATTACAGCTGCTCACCTTCTGGTAGGATGCCTTGCATCTAGTTGGTGCTCAATAAATATTTCACTGTGATTTCAACAAAGAGAATGACTATATTACTATTGATGCCAATTAAATGGTTCCTAGTGATCTTCAGAAGACATGAGGCTGTCCTGAGCACCTGCTTTACTCTTAGGGGACATTTGGGTTGAAAATATGGCAAATTAATAATATTCAGTCAAGCACTGAGGTATTTTACAAAAATCAATGTTGTCAATGTGTAACTGAATTTAATTCATTGTTAGAAAAAAGTTTTTTTCTTACAAACCAACACTTTCTTCCTACTCTTCTTGCCCCCAAATCATTTTTAAACTATGGATACTGATTCTAGAGAGGATAAGAGCTAATTATTAACTCACCTTTAACTTACAAGTTTATACTCAGCAAATCTTAATACTTGGAGTCTGTTAAAACAAACAGGCTTGCACAGTCACCATTTCAATTAAGCTAACCTGACCAATTTAGGACTTATAAACACATTAGCTCCACAAATTAAGGTTTCTATTTCTATGAGTCTTTACTGAGTTGATTTATTCAGCTGGTTTTGGAGAATACTTGTCTGTCAGTTAGTCTTCTTTAAATACATGTTTATCCTGGATAATTTTATCTCAGAAGCCTTCAAATATGTAATTACTTATTGTCTTTTCAGAAATACAAAGCATCTAATTACTTTTTACTTTTAATACAATATGTATATTACTGCCCTAGTTTTTGCAATGACAGATCTTTAAATTCACTATTAACTGTTTACATCTTTGTACTCTTCAAAATTAGTGACATAAATATTTCCAAATTACTAGAACACAGCTGTTTTAAAGAATATATTTTTTTTCTTCTCTGTCTGTTCTTGGTTAACCAAGGATAATGACTACAATGACTGCATCTTATGTAATTAAGCAGGTCACTGGTGAATTTAAATTGAGGATAATATTGAACTTAAGGGGTCATTTTTCTAACAGTCGATAAAAGAGCAGGCTTTTTTTGTTGTTACTTTGGGCTCATTATGATTAAGAAACCCATTATAATTGCAAAAAATTTCATTTAAAATAGTAGCAAACAGAGTTTTCTCTCTTACTCTTGGAGACTACTTAAGATCATTTTTCATTAAGAAGCTGTGGTTTGTAGGAGAGTTTTCTAAGGAATCATGAGAGCTTCTTACACATTAAGGGAGGAAATGGCTTTCATATGCTACACCTCCAATTTCATGAAAATTGGGCAATCTTTAAAAAAAACTATAGAACTACAATTCTGCAGATGGTTTTAAAAACTCACTTAGATCATTGTCTCTTACCCTTTGACTTCAACTTGCATTACTTCTAAATAGAACTAGAGAGGCAGGAGTGCTATCATATTTAGAGATCTTCAGAGGACATTTCAGTCTTCCAGAGTCCATCCCAATGCCTAACAGGCCTCATAATCTTCCTAAGGAATTAATTTCCTCTGGTTTTGCTACAGTGGAATTAGAGAACACTGTATTAACATAACACTATAGTGAATTTCTCCAACTCAAATAATTAAATTAGACCTCTATTTACCCAGCTAAAAGTAAGTAACATCCTGCTTTTTCAGTCTCTTTAAACTAGATATTTTAGAAATTCTTTGAAGGAAAACAATGGCTTTAGGTTTTTGCAATCTTTTTGAATGTTCTTATTTTGTAATTTTGCTGTGTTAGTTCATCTTCTTCTCAATGTATTTGAAACTCACATCATCACTTCTTCCAAATTAACTCCCTCTCCTAAATTTCCTATTAACTTTCATAATACTATCATCTTTCATATACACAGGGTCAAACTTTCATGGACATGGACACTGGATTATTTTTTGTCCCATCCTATAGTTCAATCAGTGTGCAAGAGCCTCATATATTTAATTATTATATTATTATATAATTAATTAAGCCTTATATATTTTCCTTTATTTAGCATCATTTATTACTTTCTCTCAGGGGCTGTCTTTAGGATCATGTTGCTTTTTATTGCCATAGTCTCTTAACTAACATACATTTTTGTCTCTTTTTCCTCATTGTTCATTCATCTCTAGGAGATTAATTGGGCACAGTTGCTCACGCCAGTAATCCCAACACTTTGGGAGGCTGAGCAGGCGGTCTACTTGAGACCAGGGGTTTGAGACCAGCCTGGCCAACATGGTGAAACCCCGTCTCTACTAAAAATACAAAAATCAGCTGGGTGTGGTGGCGTGCACCTGTAATCCCAGCTACTTGGGAGGCTAAGGTGGAAGAATCGCTTGAACCCAGGAGGTGTGCTCCAGCCTGGGCGACAGAGTGAGATTCCATCTCAAAAAACAAATAAAATAAAATAAAATAAAGCACAGCTAAGAACATACATAGGTGACACTTGTAAATTAATTCTCAAGGCCTTTTGAACGTATTTCTTATGTTTAAGGATTTTTCTACCTGTAAATATCAGCTTCCCAAAATAAAGCCAGGAGATTGCTTTTCCAGACTCCTGTGCAGCCAGGGCATAGACAGGTGACCCAGAATCCACTAATAAGACTTCCAGGTATAACAATTTGACTCAAAAGTAAGAAAAGTCTGATTCAGACAAGAATGCAGTTAAGAAGGTAATGGAGGCACTTGGGTTAGGGGGCAGCAATGACAGCCAGGGATATTTTCTGGAACATAACTTGAACACATGTATGAACAGCAGTGGTCACAGTTATGCTGATTTCCTGGTCCAGAAAGGGTAACCATACAAAAACTGGTAGTGCTGGTTTTCTTGTAGACCTCTTCTACAGCATATTCTGGTTTGTTCCCAGAAGTCTACCCAGAGATTCATAATTTAGGGTCCTACACAATTCTGAGCTATATAAAATATTTTTTATAATAACATTTCTTACAGTTTGTAAGAAAGAATCTACAGTAATATCACATGTAGCTCCCTGCTTCAGAATATTTTATATCTTTATATCTAAAAAAACTTCTAACTTCTAATATTTCCCAAATTCTGGCCTCAAAATCTCACTTAAGTAATTGATCTCTCTACTACTTCATAGATATTATACATGCCAGTCAGATTGTTCTAATCACAATTCTTTGAAATTAATCTCACATATCTACTTTTGCTTTTTTGTTTTTGCCACTCTTCCTACATTTCTTCAAAAAACCCATTATGTCTCCTTTAATAACTAACTGAAATCCCATCATCTCTGATATGCTTTTTTTCTGAAAAATAGAAATAAAAGTTTCATTAGCACCACTTTGTTAATACTAACTTTTCTGTATAGGTTTTTGTGTCACTGATACAAATACCACATATTCTCTTAAAGTACAGATAAATTATCTAATTCATCCCAGTAGGCTATTCCTACTATACCCCCGATAGAACATAGCCAGATGCTCAGTAAATATTTCACACAAGAGAAATTAGGTAGTGCCTCACCCCTCGTGAGGCTTTATTTAATTGGAAGATTAGCTTGCAGGATTTATTACCATCTTGTATGTTTACTCAGCCTTCCGGAAGGGAGTTACTCAAACAGTAGCTAAATCTAAATTTAAGTTAGATGCTACTCATTATTGCTAATTTATGATCAGACAATCATCTGAATAATATCAAATTTGGTCTATCATCATTCCCAATTTGTTATCAATCAACTTATATTTGTTATATTTAGGTGACATTAGGCATTGCAACTAATCCCAGTGGCTTAACATAACAAGTGCTTATTTCTCACTCACATATTATCCATTGTCAGTGGCCAGAGTTTTCCTCCATGTGGTGAACATACAGGGACCTATAACTCTCCAGTTTAATGTTACTGTCTTAACACTTGGTTCCCAACACAGAAAACTATAGGAATACAGCAGACATAGAGACCTTAAGCTACCTTGGGCCACAAATGGCATATGTCGCTTTTGTTCACAGTGCATTGATCATAACTAGTCATATAAACTTCATATAACTTCATGAGAGAATGAGACGTGCACGAGAAAGCATGGGATATATGATGAGTACTGTGTCTTTATTGCACACAATTTAAAATTGGTGTATTATGGCACACAGTCTAAAATTAATGTGCTTAATTTTCTCTATTTATAATTTGAGCAATGCCACCAACTAAACTTATTTTTCATTAATTCCCAGAAAGATGTCTTCATTCTTCTTCTGTCTCCATACTTCTCCCATAAACTCACTATGCTACTTTTGCTCATTTCATATTTTATTCTTACCAGCTACTAATATTCTTATCCAAAGCTATCTGCCTTCCATCCATGGTCTGTTTAAATCTGAAATGTACCTAACCTGCAATCAGTTTTATTACATTTATGAGGCATCTCGAGATACTTTGGACTTACCTGTGTACCTTTCACAGATTTCTATAGCACTTAAGTCACAAAATATAAAGCTATAATATCTTATCATTACATATAAATACCAAGTACAAAGTATAATTTAGTCCTAAGGGATTGAATATGGTTATATGTAATATTGTGTAGATGACATATCATAAAAATAACTTAATAAATTATATCAATATTACTTACCTTTGGTGATGAGAAAATTGACACAAGTAACTTGGCTATATTGTATTATGCTATAAAAATTTGTGAAAAGAAAGTTTTAATCATTGTGTGTGTGAAAGCAGAAAGGGGAAATCCAAAATCAATAGAGAAATGAACACAGGAGTGAGATGTAACTTCTAGTTGTAAACTTGATACCAGGTGGAGACAACATGTACTGACACAAGCAGGCTACCTGACACTGCCTACAAGTTTTATTAAGTACATCTGCTCATAACAGCCAGAGTTGAGAAAACATAGGTCTTTGTTTCTTTCAGGAACAGGCTATTTACTGCAAAGAATAGAAGAAGGACTGTAACCTGAGAATAAGCTGCTCCAGAAAAAAAAAGAAAAACTATAAAGAGTTGAGCCACAGAGATCTACTTATCTCTATATGACCAATTTATCAGTTAAATCATTTTTCCTTTTACGAGCACTCAGTAAGGGGTTGAGGAAATAAAGTTCCTCTCCAAAACCTTTACTCTAGGAGAGAATTTCCCTCCTTGCCAGATAAACAGGAAGGTAAGGAATGAATATTTACCTTTTTAAACGAAGGCATCACAACAGGGTGGAATTGGAGTTGCTCTATGAAAAAAAGTTGAAGTATGCATAGCCTGCCTGATCATTGGTGTAGAGTCAAAGAAATAAAGTTTGAACTTGAACAGCAATGCTTCCTTGGAATATTCTCTCCATGAGGGTAAGTTATTTGTCTTGTTTTCTCCACATAAATCTCTACTACCAAGAATTGTAACTCGCATATACTAGGCACTCGGTAAATAGGTTTTGAATGAAAGAAGGTAGCAGCCAGCTTGTAAGGATATTTGAAAATTTAAAAATATAATTTTATTTTATAGAGATGCAGTACTAATTTTCAAGCAGGGTCTGACATGAACAAAATGCCATTTTAGGAACATTAATCAGGAGTCCATTATGCAATGGGTTGTATTACCAAAATTCTAGTGGGAGGGAATTCAATTAGCAGATAATTGCAATAGCCTTAGGATGATCTGATGGTGGCTTTGATTAAAGTAGAAGAGGGTGGACCTCAAGGAGTAAAGGACAGTTATGTAAAACCCCATGGAGGAAAACTGTCATGCTTTGATAAACGATATGAAGAGGAATGTGTGGGAGGAATGAGAGAAAAATCAACTAACTTATCATTAATTGAGCACTTGTCCTGATGGAGGACACTTGGAGGAGTAAATTCAAATGTGTGACATAATTATTGTTCTTTTAGTGGAAATGCTATGTTCACAGGGAAAAATCTCATAGAAAATAAATGATGCCAGGCCTAGATTTGGGGAGTAACTGGTATATCTGTGCAGACAGAGTAGCTACAAAAGTGAAAACAAATTCAGGCAAAATGTGTTTTGTAACTAAGAAACTAGAAGACAAAATAAATAATTTAGTATATTTTATTTTGAATGAAATAGACTCAGATTTTCACACGGTTTTGAGAGTCTTATGATTTGCTCTGAAAACATGTATCAATAAGTATCATGTGTCAATTTTGTGTTTGGAATTTATTTCAACCACTGTAACATTCTTTATAAAATATAAATTAGAAATAATCATATTGGCTGGGCGCAGTGGCTCACCCCTGTAATCCCAGCACTTTGGGAGGCTGAGGCAGGCTGATCACGACGTCGGGAGTTCGAGACCAGCCTGGCCAGCATGGTGAAACCCTGTCTCTACTAAAAATACAAAAATATTAGCTGGCAAGGTGCTGCATGCCTGTAGTCCCAGCTACTCGGGAGGCTGAGGCAGGAGAATTGCTTGAACCCAGCAGGTGAAGATTGCAGTGAGCTGAGATCACGCCACTGCACTCCAGCCTGGGCAACAGAGTGAGAACAAACACCACATGTTCTCACTCATAGGTGGGAGCGGAACAATGGAACACATGGACACAGGGCAGAGAACATCACACACTGGGGCCTGTCGGGGCATGCGGGGCTGGGGGAGAGATAGCATTAGGAGAAATACCTAATGTAAATGACAAGTTGATGGGTGCAGCAAACCAACATGGCACATGTATTCCTGTGTAACAAACCTGCAAGTTGTGCACATGTACCCTAAAACTTAAAGTATACAGATATATAAAAAAAGAATATAAGAATGGCAGGTATAGAGGAAATGATAGGTATAGAAGGATGCCTGACTCATGGCTGAGATCCAGTTCACATCAGAGAGGGCACAGCTATGTCTCACTGGATGTCGAAGAAGTCACTGAGGGGTGGCCCCAATAGTATTCACTGTAAACTGACTTTGGAGTTAAGGGAAGCTGTCCATAGGGAGGTGCTTAGGTGGTGACACTGCACATAAAAGTCATTTGCTGTGGTCTGAATGTGTCCCCCAAAATTTATATGTTGAAACTTAATTGTCAATGTGATAGTATTAAGAGGTGGGGCCTTTATGATGTGATTAAGTCATAGGGCAGAGCTCTCATGGATAGAATTAGGGCCTTTATAGAAGGGCTCAAGGGAGTTTGTTCAATCCTTTCTGTCCTTTCTACCATGTGAGGATATGGCATTTGTCCCCTCCAGAGGATGTAGCAACAAGGCAGACAGCAGCCCTCACCAGACACCAAACTTATTGGCATTTTGGTCTTGGACTCCCCAGCCTTCAGAAGTGTGAGAAATAAATTTCTATTGTTTATTTAAAAATAATAATGATATTAATGTATGCCAATTTTATGACATAAATATGATATTTATATTTTAAGGTATAGAATAAAAACAACTAACTGTGACTATGTACATGGAATTATAAACTTGCAAAAAATGTAAGTAATAGTAGTCCAGTAATGGAACTCTGGGTACATTATAGAAGTTTTACTTTTGATTAATTAGGTAAATTAAATTGATCTATGAACCCTCCTTTTTGAGGTCTCTAGCAGGAGTCATTACATGTGTTAAACAAGATGGCACTGAGAGATTTTTATACTCCGAGTGAATTTGCTTTTAGGACCATCTCAGTCTTTCTACACGTGACAAGGGAGAGTGCTTCTCACAAAGCTGACTGAAATTTCATGAATACTGTAATGTCTCACGTTAGACATGGCCAAAGCAGGAAAGGAGATATTCAGCACATTCAATGTCATGCTGCTCTAAATATATATGCCCTATGGCTTCTTGTATACACTATACATACATGTATATAGGCCAAGGGCATTTGACAGCTGCTTTTCAAAGCTGCAGAGCAGGAGTGCTTACTTTAGAATAGCCAACAGATTCCAATGACATCTGGGTTTCAGTCTATTTTCAGTGAAGAATTGAGGGTTGGTGACAGAGTGGGTAGAGGATATGTTCCTCTCTTTTGTGATCTGAAGAATACATATGCACACAGCCTCTGTGCTTAAAGGTAGAAAAATAGGTTGAATTTTTATAATTTTAAAATTAGACTTAATTAAATGAAATGTTCTAAATTTAAATTAGGTATATGGTAAGATTTCTCATTATTTATACCGGGCAAAACTAGTGCCTTGTTGTTTCATTATTGTCATTTTAATTATTTTAAAATTATGTTGTTTAAACAAATATAAATCATTGATTTAAAATCCAACAGCATACATAAATTAAAAGTAAAATTTTGAGCAGAACTGTATTAATTACAATCACTGCTTTTACATTAGTTTCCATGTTATTTCTGGATATGCCAGGGCTATTTCTAGAAAAATTGTAAGAGTCATTCTATGAGATGTTCTTCACTACTGCTTAGAGTGCACATGGGGCTATAAACTTCCACTACCCACAAGTCTCTCCTTTTCCTTTTATCTCATCATATCAAGGCATTTTTCTCCTGCGTGTCATGAAATAAAATAATCAGATTACTAATTTGATCACAAGGTAGTTCTAAATTTCAAGAAAATCCCTTGAGAAACACCAAAGTCATCTTTGATGTCTCCCATTCCTTGAGCACCTAGTTCACTTACCCAGTTTCATAATTTACCAATGAAATGCCTCAGGTATCTATCCAATGACTTTTTATTCTTATTTCCCATTTCTAATATTGTTATTCTTGAGTGGACCAATGTTGCTTCTCACTTTTTTTTTTTTTTTTTAGCTGTAATCAGTTCCTAATCAGTTATTCAACCACTATCTCTCCTGAATTCAGCCAGGAGAGCTCTCACTCCAAATACTGCTTGGTGCTGGGTTATGTTATTTCCTGCTTAGAAATCTTTCCTATTGCCTAGCAAATTGAAAATACTCAACTATTAAGGCATTTAAAGCACTTTAAAATATGCTCTCAATCAGCTTATGTACTCTTATCTCTGACTACTTACCTAAACGGTCCCTAAGCCTTGATCAAATTGGCCAGCTTACTTCATTTTATCTTCATATCCCCCACAGCTTTGGATGGTATACTCATCTGGACAGAAGATTTCAAAAGAAAGAAGGCAAAGCCCCCATATTAAAAATAACATCTACTCTAGTAATATGAAAATATAAGCACAGATAAAAATGTTCTCTCTTCTTTTAGCATTGTCATTTTTCGATGAGAAGAGTTTTATAAAAATAAGAGTCATATTAGACATATTTGAAATGTGCTAAGTATTATTTTTGCCTAGGGAAGTAAAGAAACAATATTTGATAGAAAAGGTGATATTTAATATTGGTGGTAAAGAATGGATAAAAATGTATCACATGTACCCTAAAACTTAAAGTATAATAAAAAAATAAAAAAATAAAAAAAATTTATCAGGTAAAATTGGAAGATCAGGAGAATGAAGGAATATTTCAGGTATAGGGGGATGATATGAAAAAACGCAAAATTATTTTAAGTGCAGTTTGTGTTTGGGGAATAATATTGACATTGTCATGTGTCATGTTTCCCAAAATATGTTTCCAAAAATATCAGTCCTGTAAGAGACCCTTCCGGAAAAATTAAGGGCCTAGTGAGATGCATGCCCAGTTTAAGTTGTGAAATTCAGCACCTTCTATATTTTTTTCTTGGGACTAACAGTGAGCTAACATAGTAAAGGGTCTGATAGATCTATAATTTACTTTTCTTTAATGTCTCAAAAATTTTGCAAACATTTTACCTCCCCTTTTAAACTTGGAAGCTTTTAATAGTGCTTTGAATTAATGTTATGTAAAAACTGCCTTGGGGAATAAAACTGAACACACAAAAATTTTGGAGTTTTTTGCATTAAGACAATTGTAGAAGCATTATGAAAATGATTCTAAATAACAAGGGCAACTTTTACATAACCTAAAACACTTGGTAGGAGTACATTCATAGTGTAGGCCTATATAAAGTGTTATAGATTAAGAACATAGAAATTTCTCATTTACTTTAGTTTAATTTTTAGAGAAAATTTGGCATCTTTTCCATCATAGAAGGGAATGGGTTGGAGGTAAGGGACAGTTGGAGGTAAGGTACTAGTAACTGTGAATATACAATAAGTCTGCTGGTAACATTTTACATTAAAAAAAAAAGAGAGAGAATTGCCAGCATCTTTATTGCAAAAGAGCAGAGAGTAGTTTGTGACTGCATTGTTTAAATTGCCCAGCTGTGTGTCAGTGAGTACAGAAGGGCTGAATTGGGGAATAGTGTATTATCCTGCATTCCCATGGGTTAAGGATTCACTTGGAATTTATCCCCTTCTACCACTCAGTTAGCATTAAATAAATTTTGAAATTCTCCCAAATTATCCTCCCCCTTTTAGAGACAGGTATCATTCAGAAAAATTTTGTTTGACTTTGACATACAGATGATATCTGTGTTCTAGTGCAATTCATCCAACATCTGCACTAATTCCTTAGCTGGGAAACATGGGTAATTGCAGTAACTACCTCTGTGGAACATAATCACTCAACACATACAAATTATGTTGTTGATCACAATCACAGTGGTGATGCTGCTGCTAAAGTCATGCTAAGTGAATAGGATTTATACTTTTCACTATTAATAGTAATAGTGTTTGGATTTTTAAAAACACATTATTAGAGCAGCAAAATTGAGAAGAAGATATGTAGATATCCTATATGCTCCTGTCCCCAACACTTGCACAGCCTCCTCAAATATCAACATTACCCCGCCCCCTGCCAGAGTGCTACATTTGTTACAATTGATGAACCTACATTGACACATCATGACCACCCAAAGTTCATAGTGTGCATTAGCATTCACTGTTGGTGTTGTATGTTCTGTAGATTTTGACTCAGTTTGAAAGTATACAGTGACATGTATCAACCATTATAGTATTATACAGAGTTTTTTTTTGATGCTCTAAAATTCCTCTGTGCGCCACCTATTCATTTCTCCACACCTTCACCCCCATTTGTAAATTTTTGTATTCTTAATTGTTTGACTTGAGCTATAGTTCTCACATGAGAGCCACTTGATCTGTTTAAAGTACTCAACTTTAATCTGTGGAATTACATAAATTAACTATTTGTGAAAAAGAGCTTTAAACATAATTCTGTTAATTATTAATGTTACTTAGCAAGATTATTTGGTGTCTTTAACTTGTCTGGGTATAACTCCTATGTGTATCTTCAGTTGAAATCATTGTGTAATGAGTAGATTTTCCCGGAAATTTGTTTGATGTTTCAACCCAGAAGAGAGAGAGGAGAAAAGAAGAAAAGAAAAGAAAAATTAAAAAAATAGGAAAACACAGGTGAAGACAATGAAAAAATGGCTCCACTTTTATAACCAACGGAGGTTGATTTTCTTTTTGTTTCTGCAATTTAGAAATGTCTACGTCTTTTATAATTTATAAGAGTTTAGAACAAGGTATGAGAAGAAAAATAAACATTTAGCTTAGGTTGTATTTTCTGGCTGCCAATATTTTTATGAGGTTCTCCTTGCCAGACACACCTAATTATTTGGCCCACTCAGATTATGTATCTATTTTGAAATGTCAAAATAGTAAGTTATCCCTACAGTATGGTAAAGAAAATCTATATGAATCCTGATGGAGGCAAAATTTCTACTGCTGCAAAGCAGGCAAGTACATCTTTCCCGGCAAAGAAAGAAAATTTGAATGAAAGCTACACAGGCTTTACTGAATATGATATGTGTAAATAATATTCTTGTACAATGGGAATTGCCTAATTCAGAGAAGATGAAGTTGAAGTCAGTGTTTATTTTCTGCATAATAAGAGTGTACACATATTGGGTTCAGGGTCATTGCTGTCCATCACGTTGCAATTCTCCTAGCTGTCATGGTCATTCCACCCTTCATTTCCAATTCCTAGTTTTTTTAATGGCTAAATAATTCAAAGATAAAGTACCATACCCTGGATCTTCCTTGAAAGATAGTTTCTCTCTCCAAAGGGGAATTACCTTAGGTCTGGTTTGAAAGTGGAAAGAGTGAAAATTTTGAAACTCAGATGGCTGTGCACCCTACTTCATCAAAGGCAGGAATTAGGGGAGAATAGAGAAAATTTAAAAATACATTAAAAATTAATAGGAATGTTTCTTATTTGCACTGTAGTTATCCCTGAGTTATTCTATTCCTAGAAATTTGGTTAAGTAAATCCATAACTGTCTGCTTTATGAAAACTGCCAAATAAAAAATCTTGAGTAATAGAGAATTGGTAAATAAGTAGTAATTTTATGATATATACTAGGGCTTCTGAAGCTATTCCTTTTCAGTTTCTAATTATGTCTTGATATCTATATTTACTGTAATTTGAACATATATGAGAAAAACTTACAATCTGTTGAAAGGAAAGGATATTCAGTTGTCATATGATTTATCTAGAATGTTAAACGTTTAAGCTTCTTTAATTTATTTTTGTATTATGATTTTTTTATTGCTGCTATTAAGTAGATTGCTTAACTGACAATACATGATTTATTGAAAAAAATTTAAACAAAATGCACTGAATAGTGTTATGAATGGTAACTATAAAATATTTTTTTCTGAATGTAGTATTATACATATTCAAATAGTGAACATAATATTTCTCAAACAAGGAGTATTTTAGCTCTGAGATAGTACATGTGATTCTCCAGTTGCCATGATAACTAGTTTTTATTGTACAAAAGCACAGATGTATGAAGCAAGAAAAAAATAGACAAGAAAAAAGCAATTTTTCCAGAAATGGTACATTTTGTTTAACCCAAACATTGAATTTCTTTCCTTTGCAACTGATAACTTTTGAATCTTTATTACAAACAAAGCAGATTAAAAAAGATATTAAACTTTAGCGTTTGCAATACATTTTGAAATAAAAATCAAGTAAGTCTGGAGGATGTACTAAATCAACTTGGCTGAAATCAGAAGGTGCCTGGTTACCTTATTAGCCGTTTTTTTGCATTATCAAGTTTTACTTTGTGCATTGATATCTAAAGATTATGCATTGAGATTTACAAAATTCTCAAATCCATTGTGTTTATACAGAATGCTCATCCTGAAATGAGATTAGAGATATATTTTGACTTTGCCTATATTGCCTAAAATATTGTCTTCTTTCTAACAAAGTACCCCCAATGTGCTCTACTCAACAAGAAATATACTCCTCTCTCTAACACTTCTGTATTTTCATAATGCCTTCAGAATAATAATGTTAAATATAAAATACTAAAATATGTTTAAATATAGAATAATTTTGAGTTCAATTCTAAGAAAGCATTGATTTTTGCTTGGAAAAAAAAAACTCAGTTTGACTTAACTGTGCTTTAGAATTATATATTTTTATTGCTGTAAAATATTTTGAATCAAGGTAAAACATTTGTTGAATTATGTCTTATCTCTCAGTTGTGCAACTGTATGCAGAACATTCTGAAGTAAATATAATTTCAATATTTCCCCAGTCATTATTTGGCACCTATTTCTTAACCCCCTGAAAATTAAAAGAGCCCCAGGGGGTTCAATAGTAAAAGTTCTCAAGGGGCTTAGAAGCAAGATAATTTTTGTAAATCGATCCTAGGTTGAAGGTAGTTGAAAGGCATTTTTTTCAGAAATCAGTCCAATTGCTGACAAGGGAAATTTTGTTCCCCCAGGAAATACCTACAGCATTGGTCCACATGAAATTCAGTATCTCTAACCAAGTCAGTGAAAAATTTTCCATTTTTGACCCTTTCATTTTCTCATCTTCAAATTTCACCTCATACCCTTCCCTTCCAGAGAAACCATTGTCAAATCTGCATCTGTACTGAGGGTCCGTAAGTAAGTGATGATATGTACATTGAAATGTTTATTTTAAGACCATGTGTTTTTAAAAATAAAGAAACAACCAGTGAATGTCCTCTCACCCACATTCTGAAGTTAAATAGTCTGTAATGAAATTACAGAATTAGTCTGTGTGCTAGCTATAGCTTTAAGTAGGAAAAGGTGAGAAATCCTTGTGGAAAATAGAACCTGGTCTGCAAAATGAGTCACAGTGGCATTTCAACATGTTAATTGTGTAGCTCCTGCACTTGGTTTTGAAAATCTGCCTCTCCACCTGCTAGGAGCATAGACAGTTAGAAGCATTTCTTAGAACTTTGTAACTCAAAAGTGGTTTCTGGACTAGAAGCATCAACATCACCTGTGAGCTTTTTAGGAATTCATAATCTCAAGCCCCACTCCAGACTTGCTTGCTCTGATTCTGCATTTTAACAAAATACTCAGGTGATCTTGAGCATATTAATGTATGACAAGCATTGTTCTAGAGGAGATGTAGTGATTTAACACGTCACCTTCTTCTACCTAGATTCCAGCATGATCACAAACAAAACATTTGACAACTCAAAAATATATCTCCATGTGTTTCCACACATGGATCAATTTGGACTGGAATGAAAAGTGTGAGCTACCACAAACAGCTCCTCTTCAGGTACACTGCTCAATGCTCTCACAAACATTCTCTCATGTAATTATTTATCAATCTTTCTCAGGTAATAAGACCTACTCTATTATTATTATTATTATTACAGTTTGAACATCCCTTATCCGAAATGCTTGGGAACAAAAGCATTTTAAATTTCAGATTTCTTCAGATTTTGGAATGTTTCCATACATATAATACCTTGGGACAGGAACCTAGTCTAAACACTAAATTTATACTTATATACAACTGGTACACATAGCCTGAAGGTAATTTTATATAATATTTTAAATAATTTTGTCCATGAAACAAAGTCTTTGTACATTGAAACATCAGAAAACAAAGCTGTCACTGTCCCCACCTCCCATGTGGATAATCTGCGTTTTTTGGCATCATCCTCATTCCTGACCCCGACTTTATATGTTACTGATAAGCAACCATTTTCTTACACTTATTCACATATAAGTAATTAACAGTAAAATACACGATATACCATTAACGCACTGAAAAAAAAACACAACATGTTCAGGGCAAGCAGCATAGTGGAATCAGTAGGATACCTGCATCCACTATTAAACAAAAACAAGAAGAAGCAACAGCAGACTCTACCCGTGATGCTGGTTTTGATTGCAAGATAACTGTGCATTGCATTTTATTTTGTTGGTGAGAAAAACAACAGAAGCAGCTGAAGGACCAGGATGCAAGTCCTCTAGGAATGAGGAGGCATTCTAATGGGTAGCTTTTCAAAGTGTTTCCTCCAGAGTCATCTGCCTCATTAACAGTGGGTTTTATATTAGAAGTATCTGTTGATTCTATAAACTAGCACGATTTTTTGTTCAGCTTTGAATGCATGCTGCTCTAGTTCTTCAATAAGCCTAGCACACATTTTCACCATATCATCTCTAGACACTTTTTCTCCAGTGTTAACATCTTCATTGTCCCTATTTTCACAATTACCTTAATTCAGAACCATTTTGTCTACTTCACCATTGGTAAAAATATGAATAACTGGAGCCTCATCATTAATGTTAAAAATTGCTTTAGTATCCACCTTTCCAGCTTACTGAGAGACTCTGAAGGTTATTTTTACACCCAGTCAGACATCACTTTTTCCTTACTTGAAATACAAAATTCTTCAAAGTCGCCAACTTGTTCATCATCGTCACTGAACATAGTTGCAAGGCAGAGGGTGTTCTCAGGCATGTACAACTATGTCTTTAGTCACCGTGTTCCAAGTGTTAGCAACAGCATATATAGCATCCTTCACAGTAAACTCCTTTTGAAAACCTGCCACACGCGTGCCTCTGTTCACTGCTGCTAGCATACTGTTCAAGTAAGTATTTTTATTTTTACGCCTGTTGATCTAAGAATACCCTGGTCACATGGCTGAATTAATTAAGGCTCATTTTGGGGAAACATAGATGGCATGAGCATTGTTTTTGATGAGAATTTCAGCTGAAGGGTGAGCAGAATAATTGTCAAGGAATGACAAAATCTTGCAGTTGTCATTCAGTTCAAATTTCCTCCAGTAAACACAAGGCTTTGGCACATAATATTTGTGAAACTAATCAGAAAAAATGTCTCTGGTGGCCCATGCCTTTTTGTTAGCAAAATAATGGACTGGTAAGAAATTCCTTCCTTGAAAATAGAGAGGGGCCAGGTGCCGTAGCTCACTCCTGTAATCCTAGCACTTTGGGAGGCTGAGACGGGTGGATTGCTTGAGGCTAGGGGTTCAAAACCAGCCTGGCCAACATGATGAAAAACCGTCTCCACTCAAAATACAAAAAATTAGCCAGCCGTGGTGGTGGGTGCCTGTATTCCCAGCTACTCAGGAGGCTGAGGCAGGAGAATCGCTGGAACACGGGAGGTGGAGGTTGCAGTGACCCGACTTCACGCCACTCAACTCAAGCCTGGGCAACAATAGTGAAACTCCGTCTCAGGAAAAAAAAAAAAAAGAAAGAAAGAAAGAAAGAAAATAGTGAGGATACAAGCTTTTGCTATCACATCAAGTTTACTCATGCATATCTGCTACATTAGCACATCCCAACACAGTTATTCTGCCCTTGGCATCTGTAATTCCTGTAGGGGCTGTCTCATCGACCACAGTGTTTTTATGGGAAAATAGTGCCAAAACAATGATGTTTCATCAACATTTTAGACTTCTTCTGGAATCATTTTTTTTAAATCAGCAATGATATTGTCAACATTATCAATGAATTTCTCTGCCGCTTTGCAATCTGCAGATGCTTTAACAACAGAAATTTTTAATAATTTAATGTCATATATTTTGTTAAATTTCTGAGACCAGCCTGTTGAGTGTTCATAGTTCCCTTCGATTTTCAGGTCATTGTGATTTAATCTTCATTTGTTTCATGATAAGCATACCATTAAGAAGCCAGTGTTCACTGTGACACTAATGGATATACTTATCCAATATACAATTGAGATCTTCATTTTTAGCTTAATGCAGTACTTTTCTATTTTCATTAACTTCTGTTTGAAACTTTCAGCATAGAAATTCAACAATTTATCTTTCTGTTTTTTCAGGTCATATATGGTGGTCATCCCAACACTATGCTCTTCTGTAAAACATTTTACACTTACAGCCTTGTCCAGTTTCTCTCTCCAACAGCTTGACTTCCTGTGCTGTAGATAAATATCAATGCCTCCTCTTTTTTAAATCACTGTGACCCATAAAGATATTTCTAGGCCTCTTGACATTTTCAACTCTGTCTTTACACCACAGACCTGAAAATAATGAAAAAATGCAGTAAGTAATGTACGTAGGTCTTTTCCTCATGTAGGACATTGCAGGGAACCTGACATTGGTGAGACTGGCCTGAACATATGCCATTTTATTACCCTTTGTGGCTGTGCTTGTGTGGGAGAATCCGTATGTGTGTGGGAAAGGTCTGTCACTTCTGAAGAGGGCTAGAAGGGTCTTTTCTCCTTTGATGATAATGAATAAACTGCATGTTGTGCACCTGTATATTGACCATGACCCATCACATGAGGTCAGTGTGGAATTTTCTACTTGTGGTGTCATGTTGGCACCCAAAAATTTCAGATTTTTGAGCATTTTGAATTTCAGATTTTTGGATTAGGTATACTCAACCTGCAATGTTTATATTTACATAATACGAATGAAGAAAGGCTTAAAATAAGGTCAAATAACTTTCTCAAAATTGCAGCTGGTGAACACTGGGCCATTTTATTAAGATTATTGAAAAGCTTTCTGATTGATCTCAGTGATCTCAATCTCACTGTATGTCATACTGCTACCAGAATAATGTTTTAATATGTAAATCTAATTCTACCAGTTACCTGCCTAAAATCTCATGGTAGATTCCCATATGATTTCAAAGTATTTTTCGATTTTTCCTTGTATGTTGTTCTTTTTGTATGGGCCACTACAATAATTCTGGACTTTTTCCAAGCTAAATTATTTATTGCTCCCATTACTTGTTTACATGTGCTCTTCCTGCTGCTAGAGCTTTCTCCATTCTTTTATTCATATGCTCAATTACAATTCTTTCTTTAAACATATTTCATCACACCTAAGAAGTTGTTTCAAACATCTCAATCTGATGTAAAATGAACTCTGTATCAAACTTTATCAGCCCTTATCCCATGCTATTAAAATTATTTCTTTCTTACCAGGCACACTTTTGAAACTACAAACTTTTGAATACACACACACACACACACACCATACATACTCAATATACTTATATACTCAATATATGTGTCTGTATATATATATATAATATATATGCATTAATCTTGCAGATTTATGCAGTCCTGCATAATTTTTTCATTTTCTCAGTTCACACAAAAAGTACTCATTAAGACCTTGTTGTAGGACAAGCACTGTGCTAAAAACTGTTGAGAAAGAAATAAATTATATATATACAATATATATAAATTATATTCTTTTGAGAGTATATATATATAAAATCATGCTACAAGCTTTTATATTGTAGTTTGATTATATTTATACTTAAAAGAGTATAATTTATATATATGTTATACATGCATAACATATATATATAAGTTATTTCTTTCTCAACAGTTTTTAGCACAGTGCTTGGTACTTTATATTGATCTAGTTAATTCTAATTTTAAAAACTTATGAAGATAATATTATCAGCCCATTTTATAGATTAGTAAATTGAAATTTAGAGAGGTTATTTTGTTGTACAAGATCACACATGCTGAAGATAACAGAAGCCAGGACTCAAACAAACCCAGCTTTTTCTGATTTGAAAACAACTTTGACAGCATATACAGAAGTTCTCAACTCTTCTGCATCATCACTTTTACCCAGATTAAGCCCTCATACAATTAACAATATTCCTCCATGAATGATGTTCTTGGAACTATGCAGCAGATAGGAGCAGGATGGTTCTGCAAATGTTCTGAGCTGATAATGTATACTCACTCTGATTAGGATGAGTATGTGAAGGGAGAGGATCACGCCTTACATTGCAACACAGCCTTCACTGATTCCTTCAAAGTGAAGCGTCTCAAGTTTAAATGTTCAGGTTCTATTTAAGCATTTTGGTATTCGGTCACTAAATTTTCTCTGTTAACACAAATTGCTTCCCACTTATTCTTAGGCTACTTTCCAATCCTTAACTTTTGAATTGAGATTTTTGGAAGTCCAGGATATGCTTCACTCCCAGCCCCAGTTTTTATACCTGTAGACATTTTTTTCTCTTTTTAGCAAATGGAGAGCAATGTTCCTGAAGACTGTGACTGGATATGCTGGTGCAGATTATTATGATATCTAAGTGAGGTACTAGTAGTCCATAGGACACAATTTTTTTAATAAGTCAAATCTAACTCTACTGCCAAGGTGTTAAAGACATATAAAATGTTAAAATCATTTACTTATTTTAATATATTATGTTACTTAATATTCTCTTAGGTTTCACATGCTAAATTTCAGTCTACAATAAATTTTATAGCCAAATTTAAAACTCTCAAAATAGAATTTTAATAGAAATGCTAAGATATTCTCAGTGTAGCTGCATAAAATTTGCAGAGTTTTTTAAAGAACCATTTCCGTCATGGTTTAAAACATATGGCAGGTCTTTTTTGGAAGTCGTCTGATGGTATGTAGAATTTGTAGTTACAAATATTCTGCCATTTAAATAAGCTCACTCAACTTCACCTTTCTGAATTAGCAGAACTTAACTATTCATTGTCAACTGATTCATGAATATAGAACCAAGCTTCATTTGGAACATATGGCTTAAAGATAATAAATTTAAATGCCTGATGTAAAGTAAATTAGAATTGGGATTGCAATGGTGATAGCTTTTTCTACAAGACTCTTATAACATCTGTCCAGAAACTTTAATTTTTTTCAGATGTTTTTCACACATGCTGCTTCAAGGCTGTATATGTGTATGTATTATAACTTTCCTTCAAGAGAATAATTAGAAAAGTTAGTTATTATTTAAGAATTCAAAGGTATATGTGTGACAAAGTAAAACTGTATAACATCACTTTTAGAAGAGCTGAATAGTTACCAATAGACAAGAAAAGTGTATTATAATGAAAAATTAGACATTGGGTTGGGATTTGAACAGGTAAAATGCTTCTAAATAGATTTCTATGTCAAAAACAGACACTATTTTAGATACAGCAACTCTTGTTTTTTAAGCTTTTTTTGTGTGTGACAGGAATTAGGATTTAGAAACTGAATTTCCCAGTATCTCTTGTCAGTATGGTTAGATCCTAACAATGAAAGATAATTACAAAGTATTTCGGAGATAGAAGAAAAGTAGAATAATTATTTTTCAGCCAAAATCTCTGGGCAGACATGTGACTTTGGCAAATGTCAGCTGCCGTGAGGTTTTGCCAGCACCTTCCATTTGTCCTTCTGAGAACCATCCAGTCTAATATTGTAGGCAGTTGAGAACATCGGTGCTAATTTTCTGCCATTCTTCTATTCCTGGTTTTGTAAAGTTTACTAAAAGTTCCCTAATCTTCACTACTCTAGCCCCTCCAGCAAATACGCAGACCTCTAATTCTCAGTGTTAAATTCTTTTCTATTTGAAATATCTCTAGTGCTTTCTGTCTTCATGACTCTTACTGATAGGTTACATCTACTATGCAAGCTTGTGATTTGTTTAAAGAAATTGTGCTAGATTTCTGTCATTTAAAAATATTACAATAGTAAAAAATGTAAAACCTTTTCAACAACCCAGAGGCTTTTAATCAACAGTTTTTATTGATGTATGTTTCAAGAGAGAAAAAATGTATTAATGTTTTATTGACATTAATGTCATCAGAAATTTCCACTGATATGAATGTATCCTTAGAGCACCTGCAGAACTTCAGAGTGCATCATTTATATCCCAGACTAAGCATATGGCACTGCTAAAGTTGTGTAGGACAGTCTGTGTGCCACAACCTGTGTAGCTACACTAATGTACCTGTTACAATACAGTTTCTCTTGAAGAAAAAAAAAAGCTCATACTTTCAAATATTTTTTTTTCAAATGTAATACAATTATACCAATTCAGGGTTTTGCTTTGTTTTGTTCTGTTGTTTAAAAGAGATGGTGTCTTACTATGTTGCCAAAGCTAGATTCAAACTCATGGGCTCAAGCAATTCTCCCACTTCAGCCTTCATAGTAGCTGGGACTACAGGCATGTGCCACCACTCACAGCTAGCCAATGCAGTTTTTTCAATCAAGTTGAGCCATATTTATATAATTGACTATAGATCTATAATCAACCACATATGAAGGAAAGTATCTGATCCAGCCTAGAAGCTATGATATTGTCTGAAATAGTTGAACTAAAAAAAAGATGGAAATATTAGATTAAAAATAAAATTACATTTTAAGACACAAAAGTAGTTTTAAGAAGCTCATGAGGTGTCGAAACTCAATAGAACAATTTCTGATAAGCTCCTTATTAAATAGACTGGAAGCTCAGGAAAACAATATGGCTAAATTAGTTAACTTAGTTTTGCTTTTCTTTTTTCTTTTTTTCTTTTTTTTTTTTTTTTGAGACGAAGTCTCACTCTGTTGCTCGGGCTGGAGTGTAATGGTGCCATCTCAGCTCACTGCAACCTTTACCTCCTGGGTTCAAGCAATTCTCCTGCCTCAGCCTCCCAGGTAGCTGGGACTATAGGTGTGCACCACCACGCCCAGCTAATTTTTTGTACTTTTAGTAGAGACAGGGTTTCACCGTATTAGCCAGAATGGTCTTGATCTCTGAACCTCGTGATCTGTCCGTCTTGGCCTCCCAAAGTGCTGGGATTACAGTCGTGAGGCACCACGCCTGGCCGTTAACTTAAGTTTTTCAGCAAATTTTACCAGAGGATATGGAATAAAATATATCTGAATTTATTCTGATAAATTCCCTGTGCATATAAAGATTTATTGTAAATTTTACTTTACATATAGCTTAATATATGGGATAGCAAATTGTACAGTAGATTGTAGAGTATTATTCATCAAATTCATGGTCACCTATAGTAATTCAAAATAATACCTAAGTAAGAAAAGAAAATGATGGTTAGCCTAATGTCATTGTTGATACTTAGAAAATATTAATAGTAAAAGCAACAGTTTTATTAGTTTTGAACAAAATTCAAAATATACATACCTAACTATAAGAAAGAGAGTAAATCCATAGAGTGTAGAGGTGGAAAAGCAGTCTTTTGATTATAATTTTGGAGTGTAACAGTTTTTATGTTAATGTGTGTGTGTCTTTTTCTTAATGTAGATATTATTTGATAATCTTCATTTATATCAATGAATATGTGGCAGAGTACAAGATGTTTTAATCTAACATGTTATTTAATGTTCTGTTGAATGGGTGGTGAACTAAAGTTACACATTATTTCATATTTGCTTAAAGAAAATGTGTATAGAACAGAGTCCTATGCTTATTCATTTAATCAGCAATGTATATTGAGTGCCTGCTCTGCACCAGGCAGTGTGATAGCAGTTTTATACGTAATAATGAACATATCAGACATTTTTCTGTTGCCATAGACTTGTTATTTAGAAACAGACATTAATCACATGTAAATATATAGATGGATAGATCAGTAGATAAATATAATTCAAGAGTAATCGATTTTGAAGCAATGTGCTGGGATGCTGGGAGCTATAGGACTATTTAGGAGATTATCTGACCTAGTCCATGAGACATGAAAAGAGAGAGTAACTAAGTAAACATTTTCCTAGCAAAATGACATTTGAGCCAAAATATGACAGATAATTTATCAGTTGGAGTTCAGACAAGGAAGCAGAGTCATTATAATGTTACTGGTGGAGGGTCTTGACTATGAGTCATCCAGGTTCTTGGCATTTTGCACAAAGATTTTGACAAAACACACAAGCAAAGCAACAAAAGAATGAAACAACAAAAGCACAGATTTATTGAAATAAAAGTACCCTCCACAGACTGGGAGTAGACTCAAGCAAGCAGCTCAAGAGAACTGGTTACAGAATTTTCTAGGGCTTAAATACCCTCTAGAGGTTTCCCTTGAGTTACTTAGTTACATCCCGTGTAAATGAAGACTTGACCTGCAACCGGTCTGATTAGTTACAGGAGGCGACCAATCAGAGGCTGAAGTCAAGTTACAAAGTTACACTCTATGCAGATGAAGACCTGGCCCATGACCAGTCTGATTGATTGAGGGAGGGGACCAATCAGAGGTGCTTTCCATTTTTTGTCTGTGATGCAGTGGAATGGGAGGGGGTGTTGCAAAGAGAGTAGCCTCTGATCACTTTGTTACTTGGGTGTAGAGAGGTGGGGTTTTTCTTTTAATTCAGTTTTAGGGAGTCAGTGCACATCGGCCTTAGGTTCTTTGCTTCCAGACCATGTTCTCCTGTCTCAATATGAGTTATAGAATTAAAAGTTTAGTACAAGTATTAAACCTTAGGGTTGTAAGGCCGGGAGAATTGAAGGTTGGAAGAAAAGAGTTAGGCAATCAGAGAACAAGTCACTAGCTTCTGCCTAAAGTACTTCCTGCCTAAGTACCTGCAGAAGAAAAGCTGAGAAAATCCAATTTCATAAGAAGACTGTGAAGGGAAATTCCTAAAGAATTTGAGAGGAAGCTATTATTGTTGTATAATTCTTGCCTTTATTTTGATCTGGGGTCACTGCTGTTTGTCAGATTATTAGCAATTGGGTAGACAAGATAGACATAGAGTGGAGGAGCTCAAAAAAAGGTCTGAAATCTACCAGGTACCCTTGGGCCTCTCTGCCATCTATGGGACCACAAAAACCCGCTTAGAGGGTAATTAATGGTGGTTACCTCACTTCTCAAATCTTCCACAAGTTTCTCTTTAGGTCAACTCTAATCAAGAACCCAACAAAAAAGGGATTCTAGGCAATATAGTTCCCTACTTAACCAAGTGGCCAATAGAAAAAATATAGTCTATATGAGTAACAGCTAGATGATAATGATTTTAGGAATAAGAGGAACAATCTAGAGGCATAGAGGCCTGATGACTGCTGTATGCATCACTTTTATTAATTTTCTAATAAAGAAAACCCTTATTTATATGCATCATCTAATGAAAACTGTTATGTTTTACTCTGGCTTTTAAGAGAAGTGGATTAAGCAGTAAGCATTTGAATAAATCACATACAAATTTTTAAAAAGAAACAAAAGTTATTAATATCATCATAAGCACAGATGATAAAAGGGAAATATCTACTTGCATTTCTGACTTTTTAAATGAACACTGAAAAGTAGAAGAACAATTTAAGACTTAAGAAATGATGGTTAAGAGGGTTAGCAATTCAGACTTCTGGATATATTTTATGGAAGCTAACATGATCCTGAATTAATTTTCTTCAGAATCTGAAGGCCACATAGCGTTTGCCTTCCTCTGGGCAATTTCTGTTTTGTTTTGAGCCATGAAATATTTCATAGATTCACACCATTGCAAAAAATTCTTATGCATAGTGGAAATAATTGTTATGTGGCTTATGCAATTAGGAACTTTAGAAAGAGTGAAGTCATGCTGATATAAGAGGATAAGTATTTATTTGATATTAGGTTCAATTGGTAGTCTATCTTCTTTCAATTTTTAAATTTTCTTTTTCTTTTTCTTTCTTTCTTATTTGGCTATTGTTTCTAGGTTCTATAATGACTTAGGCAAGTTTTTAATTAAAATGTTGATTATTATACTTATCTGGAAGGGGAGATACCATAATCATGAAGGTGGTTTTTCCAGGGTGAGGCTAATCCATTGAACTCTGAGTGTGCTGACCCCTGTGATTTCCCCAAATGTGGGAAACTCCACTGCACAATTGGTGGTGGTGGAGGGCTGTGTTCCTACTCTGCCCTGGTTTTATTTTTTCAATATTAAAATGAAATTTAAAACATAAAAAATAAAAATGTTTATTATTATAAATGGGATATGAGACCTTTAAAACGTCACTTTTGTGCTTACATAGCTATATTAAACAATAAGTTGTGTAAGAAACCAGCCCAGGCAAAAAAGAATAGACAATTACCTCATAAAATTAAGGTTTCTATTTAGGCAAGAAGAAAGTGTACCGTTTGGATTTTATCTAATATTGATGAAAATATCACTGAAAAATCTCAATACCGTGAAGTTTTAACTTATTTGATCAATTGAACGTGAACCAAAAACAAACAAAAAAATCAATAAAATATCATGGGAAATAAGTTAGTATGTAACTTAAAATTTACATTATTAATATAACGGTAGCAGTGTCAGATCATCACTTGATTTTTTTTCTAATTTCAAAGAGTATAAAAATAAAATCATTTTAATTTATAGACCTCATGAATATTTCACAAATCAGACATAGGTTATTATGAGAATGAACAAGAAAAGAAGATTTGCTCATATTTGTAATTTTGATGAAATAAAATTATACCTTTTACTTTCTGCTTTTGTTTCACACATCTCCAAACAACTATAATACTGTTAGTGTCTATACCAATTTTTTTCAGTAATATAGTAAATACCAAAAAGAACTAATACAGTCAATGAACTAATTTTACTTAACAATGGTAGGAAGAGAAACCTATGCAACTTTAATGACTCTTTGCTCTTAATCTCTTTCCTCAGTTTATATCATGCTTCTAAGAAAATAACATATGACATAAGATATACCAAAATATTTTTAAACTAGAAGAAACAGTTTCACACAAAACATGCCACAACCTCCCAATAAAGTACAAGATGTAAACCCATGGGGTGTTTTAAGGTGTGGTTGATGGTGAACTCAATCTCTACTCAAATATTATTGAGAATATTTGAAAACATAATCCAATAAGGCTACAGTAAATTCCAGCTAAAAAGCATGTTTAACAAAATGCATGCTATGATACAGTATTACCATATTATTTTATGTATACCTCCAGCAGCTTCTTTAATATTGTTTTGTTAAATATGATTTACAGAACTATCAGCAGACACAGTGTCTCTTATAACCTTCAATCACATTTGCCTAAACATTTAAATTCCGTTTAAGAAATGTGTATCAAGTGCTTACTCTGCCATGCACTTTTCTAAGTGTTTGATATAAATCAGTAAATGAAACAAACCCTTTGCCTTACAATCTTGCGTTCCAAAATAACTTTAAAATTTTGACCTAGAATTTTTTCATCTCAAATTCATTCTTACTAAAAATCAAAATAGTTGTCTTTAGTAAAGGTGTTACTCTTCTTGCCTTCTTATTTTTGCAAAGAGTACTGAGATTTTCAGTACTAAGAAATTCAGCTATCCAAATTTCTAATCTTTTTTACATTTTCTTTTGCAATTGGTTTACAATTCTGTCAAAATATCATTTTTTCATCATTATTGTTTTTATCATTATTATATTTCATCATTTTTTCACATCTATTTTAGTAAATTGAATTTCCATTTTCCTCTAATTTACTGAATTGTTATTTCAGCCATTAATTCATTTAATGACCGTTTGTTAAACATCTGTATTCTGTGTAACATATTGTGACTGAACTATTACAGTAGTTTCCTGATGGCTCCCTTATCTCTTTTCTCTTTTCCAACGAATTCTACAAGTTATTGTCAGTAATTTTTTGAACCTAATAATAGTTTTATTAATGTTAATTTCCCTTCCATCAACTATCAATGACACCCATGTGCCAGCAGGGTAAAGTTCATAGCTATTAATTGATCTTCACATTTTCTTGTCCCAATGCCTGTTTTAACTTTATAACTCTCTTTACTTACAGGAAATTTTGTCAGAGTAGAATGATCTATTCAGTCCTCAAATGTGCCTTTCCAGCTTTGTCTTTTCCATGTATTTTTTTTCTAATGCAAAAGTACTCTTCCCACTCCTCTTTCTATAAAAAGCTTGTAATTCACTCAAGTTCAAGCTTAAAACCTACGTCCTTCATGAAGTCTTTTCTAACCACTTGAACAGTCTGAACTGTTCTATCCCATTTCAATGTCACTTAATATCTTATCAATATGGCTTGAATTTCTACCTGTTTATATGTACTACTATTAATTTAAACTGTGTCTTACTCCTAATCTACAAAGATATGTGTAAACCACAGACAAAGTGACAAAAATTATTAAGTGAGAAATTTGGCATCTTACGTAAATAAATTTTGAAAAAAGGAGATAAGGATAAAAAAATTTTAGGACAAGAAAATGTCACATGTTATCATAAACTTGGTTGTAACTCAGAGAAAGATTTTTGTGATTGGGAATATGATTAGCAATGTATTAATATAACTAAAATATTACCGAGAATTACCACTCTATTATTGAAATCAAGGAAAAAAGGATTCCTATGCATCCTCATAGAAAGTGCAGTGTGTAATTATTGAATAATACTGTCAATCATATAAAATCCAGAGATTAGTTGCTAAGATTTTTTAATATTAATTTTTCAAACTAGGATAATTAAACCTGGTCAAAATGTATCTCTGTAAATAATATTGCAGCGTGATTATCTTAGTCTTTTCTGTGCTGCTTTAAGAGAATACCTGAGACTGGGTAATTTATAATAAACAGAAATGTATTTATTAGCCTTCTGGAGGCTGGGAAGTCCAAGATCAAAAGGCTGGCACCTGTGAGGGCTCGCTGCATCATCCCATGAAAGAAGGCAAAAGGGCAAGAAAGAGCAAGATATCGAAATCACGACCTCAAGCCCTTTTATAATCAGCATTAATTCATTTGTAAGGGTGGCCGTCATGACCTAAACACCACTTAGTAGCCCGCACTTCTCAACATTATCACATTGGGGATTAAGTTTCCAATACATGCTTTTTGGGAGATACATTCAAACCATAGCCAGCTTTAAACTCAATCTGTTTCATAAATGCAGCTGTTACATAGCATGGATAACGCTAATAAAAACTTTAGTATTATCTGTAGAAGATAAAATATATATCCTTCATAATTATATTATGTAATACATTTTAGTAGCAATTTGGCTGAGATTAATTTATGCCTTACATGCTGTCAATGGAATTTCAACATATGAGAAATGTGACTGTTCTTTAATTTGAAAAAAGGAACTCTCAATTGCAAAGGAAATTGTGTGAATAAATGCTGTTTTAGGATATCTGGATTTAAAAAAATCAAAATAAATACAAAATAAAATTTAAATTAAATTTAACATTATATTGAAAGTTACAATTTTTGGAATGATGTTTAAGTGATATAATAACAGCAACAACAACAGTATTTTAGATCTAAAAAACTAAGCAAAAACTATCAGAGCATACGAAGAAACTGAAATTAAAAAAAGGAGATAAGACGTGTAAGTACAATATATTTTGTATTTTTTATGTATTTGAGAAATATGGTAGCTATTAGCACTTTCATTGTTTAAATGACTAAAAATAATAAGAAAATCTAAAACCGATTATTTATCTCCAACTGCAGAGTTGAGTAAAAGATAAAATTAAAACAAGGTGACTTGTAGAAAAAGACAGAAATTTAAAAAATAAAAAAGGAAAGTAATTTTTAAAAAATCAAAACACAGAACACCTAAAGCAAGCTGAGAGATATGATTCAATAAATAAGTATATCTACTAAAATAAAATCATTTGAAATGTACTTTTAAAATGTATGAAATTATTAAAGATTTACTTAAATTAAAATATTTTAAGAAAGTTTAACGTAAATGCAGTTCAAACATACAATAAACAAATTCAGAAAAAATAAAATCCTGGGTCAAGATATTAATATCATACAAATTTAGAATTCATGATAAGCATCAAATTGAACAAAAGAAGTAATTTTTTAGTTGTAGAAGGGAATAATTCAATAAAAATATATAAATACAACAAATTTATGTGGCAAAGAAGCAATAGAATATATGAAGAAAACTTAGTGAAAATCTAAGGCTAAATTGAAAACAAAGTCATAATAAATGATCATCATACTCCTGACAATTTTTACATCAAGTAGAGAAAACTAGACAATCTTTTTTTTTGTTGTTGAGACGGAGTCTCTATCGCCTAGGCTGGAGTGCAATGGCGCGATCTCGGCTCACTGCAACCACCGTCTCCTGGGTTCGAGCTATTCTCCTGCGTCAGCTTCCCGAGTAGCTGGTACTACAGGCACGCGCCACCTCACTGGGCTAATTTTTTGTATTTTTAGTAGAGACGGGGTTTCACCGTGTTAGCCAGGATGGTCTCGATCTCCTGACCTCATGATTGGCCTGCCCTGGCCTCCCAAAGTGCTGGGATTAGAGGCGTGAGCCACCGCGCCCGGCCGACAATCTTAATGAAACTTACGCAAGCATATCTTCCAAAGCAAATCAGGAATAGGATGCATATTTAAGATAGACTAAGGCATCTGTTCTATATATTGTTAAACAATTTACAAATAATTAACACTAAGTTAATTTTTGTTCTAAGTTAAACCAGCATGTTCCTCTGGCAAAAGGGAAATGTGAAAAGGCTATGTCAAACTTTCCATACTGAAATCACCTCATCAAAATTGCATGCACTTAGAGATGTTCAAGGTGAGCCTCATGTTTTGCCTATTTGTTAGCAATCTGTTTTTTTTTTTTTTTTTTTCCACCTGAATTTGTATCTGACTTTTCAAATCTTTGAGATTGAGCATCTTCACCGGGATATGTTTGGTAGATTTTTAATTATTTTGCCTCTTTAGGTTGACCTATGATCCATATATTTAATTTTCCTACATTTTAGTGAAACATTCTTTCATATCTTCAAATGCGTTTTCTGATTTTCTTGTTAGTGTATTTCTTCAAACACACCTGTTACCAATCTAATGGGTCAGCCCCATCTTTCTTCATGTAAATTTTTTTTTATTAATTTACTTCTTGTTACAGTGTATTTAATTCCAGCTGTTTTTCATCATTTATTATGAGTTTTACTCCTAGCAGTATTGATATAGTCCTACATTGATTAACAGCAGGGTTATATTCTGCAAAATGCGTCATCATAAGAAAATTTTGTTGTGCAAACATGATAGAGTGTGCTTACTCAAACCTAGCTGGTATGGCCTACTACACACCTAGGTTATATGGTATAGCCTATTCCTGTAGCCTACAAATCTATACAGCATGTTACTGTACTGAATACTGCAGGCAACTGTAACAAAATGGTGTTTGTGTATCCAAACATATTTCAACATAAAAAATATACAGTAAAAATATGGTATAAAAGATAAGAAACAGTATACCTGTATAGGACACTCACCATTAATGGACCTTTTGTGGGACTGGAAATTGCTCTAGGTGAGTCATTAAGTGAATGATGAGTGAATGTTAAGGCCTATGATATTAATAATAGTGTGTGATATTAATGTACACTATTCTAGACTTTACAAACACTGTACATTTAGGCTATGCTGAATTTATTAAAAATAATTTTTCTTTAATAAATTAATCTTAGCTTACTATGACTTTTTTAGTCTATAAATTTTTAACTTTTTAAACTTTTTGAGTATTTTGTGGTAACAGCTTAACATGCAAACACACTGTACAGTTGAATTAAATATTTTCTTTTTCTCTTTTTAGACTGTTTTTTTGTTAAAACTAACACACTAACACACACATAAGCCTATGCCTGCCGAGGGCTAGTATCATGAAAATAACTCTCTTGCACCTCCACATCTTGCCCCGCTGGAAGGCCTTCAGGGCAAAAACATGCATGGAGTGGTCATTATTTATTTATTTATTTATTTATTCATTTATTTATTATTAATTTATTTATTTTGAGATGGAGTCTCCGTCTGTCGCCCAGGCTGGAGTGCAGTGGCACGATTTCTGCTCACTGCAAGCTCCGCCTCCCAGGTTCACGCCATTCTCCTGCCTCAGCCTCCCAAGTAGCTGGGATTACAGGTGCCCGCCACCACGCCCGGCTAATTTTTTGTATTTTTAGTAGAGTCGGGGTTTCACTGTGTTAGCCAGGATGGTCTCGATTTCCTGACCTCATGATCTGCCCACCTCTGCCTCCCAAAGTGCTGGGATTACAGGTGTGAAACACCATGCCCGGCCGGAGCTGTCATCTTTTATGATAACAATGGTTTCTTTTGGAATATCTCCTAAAGGACCTGCCTGAAGATGTTTTACTTATCTTGTTTTTTAGTAGGTAGAAAGTACACTCTAAAATAATGATTAAAAAGTATAATATACTAAATACAAAAACCAGCAATATAGTTGCTTATTATCAATATTAAGTATCATGTACTGTACATAATTGTATGTGCTACATTGTTGTATGACTGTCAGTGCAGTAGGTTTGTTTATACCATCATCACCACAAACAAATGATTAATGTATTGTGCTATTGTTACAATAGGTAGCTAGTCAGACATGAGCAGGGCAGGAGAGGGCTACCCCCACCCTCTTGGGAATGTAACGCGACCATCAGGTGATGGTCCAGCAGTTATCACACTGGCTTTTTAAAATAATAATTGGCCACAGCTTGTGCCAGGGAGAGGCAATTTCCCAATACATAAAAGCACTTGAAACTGGTAATCGACAGCTTCCAATGTCATCTCAGGAAATGGGCAGGTTGGCTCGAGCATGCACTTTAAGAGGCAAAATGGCAGAGCATGACTTGCCAGGGCATTCCACCGGAAAAGGGAAGAAAGCCTCAGGTGAGCATGTGTACAACTCCAGTAAATACACTGCGCATGCTCAGCTACCAAGTGTCAGCAGGCCACCGCACATGTGGGCCGCTCACCCTAAGGGAAGAATAAAGGGAAAGGGACGCAAGACCACAGAAGTATGTCAATATATAAAACCCAAAGTCAAAACTTCAAACGCCAGGATAGGTGCGGTGGCTCACGCCGGTAATCCCAGCACTCTGGGAGGCCAAGGCGAGCTGATCACGAGGTCAGGAGATCGAGATCACACTGGTCAACATGATGAAACCCCGTCTCTACTAAAAATACAAAAAGTTAGCTGGGCGTGGTGGCGGGCTCCTGTATTCCCAGCTACGGGGGAGGCTGAGGCAGGAGAATGGCGTGAACCCAGGAGGCGGAGCTTGCAGTGAGCCGAGATCCCGCCACTGCACTCCAGCCTGAGCGACAGAGCGAGACTCTGTCTCAAAAAAAAAAAAAAAAAAAATCTCAAACGCCATACTTGTCCTTCAAGTTGCCCACTTGAGCCCCTCCCAAGTGTACTTTGTTTTCTTTTTTTCCTGCTCTAGAGCTTTTTAATAAACTTCCACTCCTGCTCTAAAACTTATCTCAGTCTCTTTTTCTGACTTGTGCTCGTCAGTTGAATTCTTTCTTCTGAGGAGGCAAGAATTGAGGTTGCTGCAGAACCCTACAGATTTGCTGCCAGTTACTCATATATTTTTCACCCCTAACACTACAATATCTTAAGGGCTATGAAGTCAGTAAGTCATAGGAACTTTTCAGCTTCTTTATAATCTCATGAGACCACCATCATATATGCAGTCCATCATTGACTAGAATAATATTATATAGCATATGACTGTATTTGTCTTTTAAGTGGATTTTGAAACTTTTCTAATTCTCCTTTTACCTTTTATTTCATAGGGTTCATTAAAAATTTTCATGAGAATGCAATTCTGTGCAAATATCTTCATTTCCTAGAGTGTCTCGTTCAAAAGTGTGTTTTCTGTCATTTGCTTGCTACAAATAATAGCATAATCTCATACATTTTTTTCTCTTGCTCCTAACAGTATTTGCAATTTTCACTAAATATAGATTCTCTTGGTTCCCTTCCCTGTTTACCTGGGCATGATTTCAGTCATCTTTGAACCACAGAGGAATACTTGAGTGCAAAAGATTTCTCAAGACCTATTCAGCCATGCAGTTTCTTGCAGTAAGTGTGAAAGGATTAAGTTTTTCGTAGTAGCAGATGGGAAATGATCTCTCTATGTACTTTATTTTTTCTGTGTTAAAACCTCTATATTATGGGACACCTCCATTAAAAATGGATATTCAATTTAATGTATGCGTGTAGGGAACTGGATATTTTTTGAATTTATGTTTGTTCATTGCTTTAAATGTGTCACCCTCTTTAGTGGGAGGTTGAGTATGAAAATGCTTTACAATTCGTTAGATTTTTGCTTGGTTTCTCACATCTAAATAAAGTATAATATATGAGAAATATGGAAAAGTAAGTTTGCAATATGACACCAATTTGGTTAATGAGAATAAATTAAAGTTGAAAGGCAAGCAATTAAAAAAATTAGCATTAATCACAGAAATGCAACATTGTAAAGCAATGGTAAGGGGCTGAATTTATAACAGGATGCATCTGCAGCAAAGTCAAACAGCTTTAAAATATGGAATTAAAGTGTATACGATCTTGTGCTTCATAATTTTATATATATGGGAAATTTAAAATTAAATATATATATATATATATATATATATATATATGGAAAAAACTCCTTGATATTGGTCTTGGCAGTGATATCTTAAATATCACACTAAAAGTTCAGGCTACAAAAACAATAAATGGGACTATATCAAAGTAAATCAAATAACAAAACAAAACAAAAAGCTTCTGAAGAGCAAAGAAACAACATAACAAAAAAGAGAATCCATGGATTGGAAAAATATGTTTGGAAACCATACATCTGATAAAAGATTAATAAGCAAAATTTATTTCAAAAAACATACATGTGATAAGGGGTTAATATGCAAAATTTATACAAACACACATACAACTCAACAGCAAGAAAACATTTGGCCTAATTGTAAAATGGGCAACAGACCTAAATAAACACTTCTCTGAAGAAGAAATAAAAATGGCCACAGGTATATAAAAAGGATCTCAACATCATTCATTATCAGGGAAATGCAAACCAAAGCCACTATGATAAATTGGCTCACACATGTTAAAATGGCCACTATGAAGACAAAAAGATAACAAGTGTTGGTGAAGGTATGAAAAAAAGAGAACTCTTGTACACTGGTGGTCTGACCATTTTGGAAAGCAATGTGGAGGTTCCTAAATAAATTAAAAATATAATTACCATATCACCCAGCAATCTTTCTTCTGGGTATATGGTAGTCCCCTCTTTTTCATTGTTTCACTTTCTGTGGTTTCAGTTTCCTGTGATTAACAGGGGTCTAAAATTGTTAAATGGAATATTTGGGAAATAAACCACTCACAAAGTTTAAAATTGTGCACTGTTCTGAATAGCATGATAAAATCTCATGCCATTCTGCTTTGTACCATCCAGGACATGAATTATCCCTTTATCTAGTGTATCCACACTGTATATGCTCCCTGCCTCTTAGTCATTTCATAGCTGTCTTGGTAATTAGATCAACTGTCACATTATGGCAGTGCTTGTGTTCAAGTAGTTCTTATTTTATGTAGTAGTGGCCCCAGTGTGCAAGAGCAGTAATACTGGCAATTCAGATATGCCAAAGAGAAGCCATAAAGAACTTCCTATAAGTGAAAAGGTGAAAATTCTCAACTTTCTAAGAAAAAAAAAAATATATATATATATACCACATTTGCTAAGATCTATGGTAAGAACAAGTCTTCTATCCTTGAAATTGTGAACAGTATATTACTACAATTATTCTATCTTATTATTAGCTATTGTTTTTAATCTCTTACTGTGCCTAATTTATAAATTAAACTTTTATCATAGATATATATGTATAGAAAAATCATCATCTATATATCATATATATATAGGAGTTCAGTACTATTCACAGGTTCAGGTACCTGGTGGGGTATTGGTGTTACAGCCTCTGAGAGTAAGGAGAGAATACCATGTACTCAAAGGAAATAAAATCATCATCTCATAAAGATGTCTGCATTCTCATATTCGTTGCAGTATTATCCATTTAGCCAAGATATAGAAACAATCTAGGTGTCTATTGATGAACAAATGGGTAAAGAAATTGTAGTATATATAGAGAGAGTGGGAAATAATTCAGCCATAAAAAAGAGGAGATCCTTCCTTTTGCTACATCATGGATGGACCTAGAGGACATATGCTAAGTGACAAAAGCAGAAACAGATAAATTTAAAAAAATTCATGATATCGCTTATATGTGGAATCTAAAAAAAAAGGTCAACTATACATAAATAGAGAATAAGAAAGTGGTTACCAGTGTCAAGATGTGGAGGAAGAGAAGGAATTGGGTAGATGTAGATCAAAAGATGCAAAATAGAAGACATGTAGGATGGACAAGTCTAATAAATAGTGTGCAACATGAGGGCTATGTTTAATAATAGTGTATTGTATTCAACATTTTTATTAAATTAGTAGATATTAGCTGCTCTGCCTCAGAGGAAAAATATGAGTAACTGTATGAGATGATATGTTAATTTGTTTCACTATAGAAACCGTTTTATTATATATGTATCTCAAAGCATTGTGTTGCATAATAAAATTGATAAAGCTATATATGTTTGGTCTTTACCCTCTTTCTTGGCTATCAGCTTTCACAATTTTGGAGATCTCTGAAGTGATGTGTCTTTTTAATAAATGATGGCTTGGGGCTTCTGGATAAACTCAGGATGGAGGCTGGTTGCCAGAGAAACCAACCATGTGATAAGAGTTGGGGCTTTCAGTTCCACCCCTCAACCCCTGGGGAGAGGAGAGGTGTTGAAGGTAGAGTTTATCATCAGCTCAACTTCTCACCCTGTGTTGTTTCTCTGGGCTAACAATCACTGCCTCCTTACCTACCAAATCAATCTTCCTAACCTAGCTCATAATCATATCTTATGGCAATTCTACTCTGTCACTCCTACCAGACAGCTGATTAACCAAGCCCTCCTCTGTGGTGCCTTTGTATCTTGTATCTATTTCTATGATGTACTTTTTACTGTATTATAATTATTTGTATTATGTGCTTTGAGGGAAGAACTTTTGTCATATTTATCTCTGTGCTCTCTAACATGTAGCAGAATGCATGATAAATTATAAGTATTCAATAACTTGGTGAAATTTAATTACACATTTTGTTAACTGGTAGTATATAAGGAGGCAAAAGAGAAAAATTCTCCAACATAGGTCAATGATAGGGTTTTTTTGTTTGTTTTGACCATACTATACATGAAGCTGAATAAAGCTAATGTAAAAACACTTGTTTTCATTGTTCTAAAAATACATTATTTTGTAGAAAGGAAATAAAAGAAAGATAACTGTTTCAGTCTGTTGTCTGCTGCTATAACAGAATACCTGAGATTGGGTAACTTATAAACCATAGAAATTTATGGTTCTGGAGGCTGAGAAGTCCAAGAGCATGGCACTAGCATTGAGCCAGAGCCTTTGTGCTGAGTTATCCCATGCAGAAGGCAGAAGGGCAAAGTGGGCACATGAGACAGAAAGAAAATAAAAGGGAATCAAAATCTCATGACAGCTTACCCATTCCTGAGGTAACATTAATTTATTTATGAGGACAGAGTGAATCACCTTTTAAATACGTCACAACTCTTAATACCACCCCAATGACAATTAAATTTTAATAAGAGTTTTGGAGGGTATGTTATAATTATGGCAATGACCATTTGTTGAGACAACTGTGATTATAATACTATGTTCCAAGCATGGTATAGGTACCTGACATAGACTGATAATTTTCACTATAATTTTGCTGTGTAGAAAGTTGGATGGGCCTCAGTTTATAAATGTGGAAACTGAGGATCAGAGATATATTTCATCAGAGACTGGTAATTTTCACTATAATCTTGCTGTGTAGAAGGTTGGATGGGCCTCAATTTATAAATGTAGAAACTGAGGATCAGAGATATATTGGTTCATGGTTACATTGAAGTGATCTCATCTGTCAATATTTGCCTTTTGTCCTGATAATGACTTTACTGTGTCTGTGCCATACTTTTTTTTTTTTTTTTGAGACAATGTCTCACTCTGTCACCCAGGCTGGAGTCCAACTGCATGATCATGGCTCACTACAGCCTTGACCTCTTGACCTCCCCAGACTCAAGCAATCCTCCCATCTCAGCCTCCTGAGTAGCTGGGACTACAGACACACACCACCGCTTGACTAATTTTTGTAATTTTTCGTAGAGATGTGGTTTTACCATGTTGCCCAGCGTGGTCTTGAACCACTGAGCTTAGCAATCTGCTAGGCTCAGACTCCCAAAGTACTGGTATTACAGGCGTGAGCCACCATACCCAGCCCCTGTGCCGTACATTTTGAAAATAAAGATTTCTGTAAGCTGAGACAAGTTTAATTTGAAATATATAGTTTTAAAAAGGGTATAATGAAATAATTATAAGTTTTAAACATTCAAATAAACTAATTTTAGCTTTTACCTATATATATTCTTTGATAAAAATAAGATCATATCATAAGGTATTTTGTGGCTGTGTTTTTCACACAATATTATATTGTGAATGTATTTCCATGCCAATAAGAATTCTACATTTTCATTTTTAATGTCTGGTGGATCTTCATTTATTCAGTGTATCTCCTACTGGTGAACATTAACTATTTTTTGAGAATTTGTTATTTACAACATTGTTATAACAACCTCTATAATTCTCTGTATACATCTTGTACAAATAATCATTCTACTGAGCTATGTTTCTAAAAGGAGAATTGTGGTTTCGCGCATGCCCTAAGATATTTATATGCCTATATTATGTTTCTGTGGCTGCTATAGATTATAAATTCCTCAAGGAATGATGCTTTCTAGTTTCTTTTTATACCTTAGCTATGCATGGTATTTTGTCTTTATAGTGATTACACTCTCTTAAATATCTTATTTCCTAAATATTTAGCAGTTAGGAAAAAGTTATGGGGAGGGAAAAAATTAAGGATAATGGTTTTATTCCAAAAATTATAAGATACAGTTTTCTTTGTTTGGTCATAGGTCTGTTCATCTGGTCTTATTTGCTTTTCCCCACTGAAACATTTACATGGAATTTTTGCTGTTGAGAAATAAAATTTAGTTTAAAAAATAAGCAAAAAACAAAACAACATGTGGCAAACACTTCTCACCCACTTAAAGAGCTACACTCAGTCAGTGTATGATTATGGAATAAAGCCATAAGTTAAGCCATGAATCAATGAACGGGAGAATGAAGCAGGAGGAAATCTGTCCATATTGCTCCACCTTGAATACTTTCACTTTCTCATTTTTCTCCGTTAGAAAGAGTTAAAGCCCGGGTGCTCAATAAAAGGTGGGGAGAATCTCTGGGGAGGAAGGTCCTGGAAATTGCCTAGGGATAGTGTGTTCACACTGGTAATCTCTCTAGTCATAGAAGACACTCCTGGTTCTGTGATTTACCTCATGTTGACAAAATGGAAATTTCCTATAACTGTCTCTATCAGCAGCATCTTTTGAAAAATAAGATTGTTTCAGCAGTTAAGTTTTAAAATGCTTAACTTTTTTCTCTGCTTGAACTTCTTGCCCTCTTCCCGTCATATCTTTTAAAACAAATTTCCTGTCAAGTTACAGTTTACTTTAATTCATTTTTAACAAGTATATAGGCCTGTGACTAATCTAGAGATAATTACAGTGCCAATCCTATTGACAAAATTGAAATACTGAAATGAAAATACGTGCATTTCCACTCTCTTTTCCCAGTAATATTAACCTGTCACTCCAGTGCTGTATCAAAAATTCCTTGGCTTCTTTTCTTAAATCAAATTTGCCCAAAGCTCTAAGAAACCACATTTTCATGAGCAACTTAGTCAGGCTACATCTACAAGCTCCAGGAGTGAGATTACCATCTTGCCTCTATCAAAAATTTTATTATGTGATATTAAGAACTTTGAAAACTGACTTATGCTTCTCTATTAAACTCATACTCAGAATGTAGGGGGATTCATAATTAGCTTCTTATGCTCTAGTTAAGGTGTTACCCAGTTGAGTTTCCATTTCAAAGGCGACATAATGAAAAAGTTCCTGTTTCTCACTTGAGAACTACCGTACTTGTATTTGCAAAGTAACTCTATATCAAAATTCAGCATCATGGAAGGTATAGCAATGGAGAGAGCTATAAACATGAACAATTTGCAAAAGAGGAAGAAAAACATTCATGAGGCAATTTACACCTTGTTACCTAATTTGAATTTTAATAGGCAGACTCCTACAATAGTCACACGCTGGAAGGAAACATTGACTGAAAAAAGTCAAAGAAGATATTATCAGATAATTATCATACAGTTTAAAATGCATATTCTATTTGTCATATACAGTGCTTTAAAAAAAGTCAGGGCATCATAGAAAATTCAGAGTTTAGATCAGAAATGCTATATCAAATGCAAAGTAATATAAATCTCTGAAGAAATGAACTTTTACTTCTCCATTGTACAGCAGTAAAACTAGGGAAACAACCCTCTATGATCAAGGCAAATGCTATGCCACCAAATATCACATAAAGTGCAAAAATACAAATGTTTTATATAATATCATACCTTTTGGAGCTGTGTACCACCCACGAAAAAACACAGAAAAAGATGGTCTGAATAAGAAAGAATAAAGGCAGTACAGATGACAGAGCAGAGAAAGAAAGAAACACACAGTAAAATCATTTTAGAGCTTGTGATTAAGATGGGTGTTAATATAGCGTGAATGTGTGTTCCTTCTAAATCTCATGTTAAAATGTGACTCCCAATGTTGGAGATGGACATGGTGGGAGATGGGGTAATGCGGACAGATTCCTCATTAATGGCTTGGTGCTATCTTTGTGGGACTCAGTGAGTTCTTGCTCTGGTAGTTCACATTAGAGGTAATGGTTTAAAATAGCCTAGCACCTCTCCCCTCTCCCTCTCTTATTCCGTCTCTTACCATGTGACAGGCTTGCTCCCTTTGGCCTTCTACCATAATTGGAAGCTTCCTCAGGCCTCAACAGAAGGATTTGCTGGCACAAGACTTCTTATATGTCTTGTAGAACCACAAGCCAAAATAAATTTCATTTCTTTATAAATTAATCAGCCTCAGGTATTTCTTTACAGCAACACAAATGGACTATTACCGTCATCAATAAATAACCTAAAGTCTCATGTAAGACCATTTAAGGCAATTGGTGGGCCTATTACCAGCAAAAGTCTTCTGAGTACACAGGAAGAGCACTGTTGCCTAAACAAACCTAAAAGCAAACTAAAAAATGAACTCCCTTGTTTTTTTGTGGTAAGTTCTGCCCAATGTATTAACAGAAATGTGCAGCTATCAGCCATGTTACCATGTTCCAATACTGTACATAAGTGCACACACCCTCCATATGTAGTTTTATAGATTTGTTGCCCAATGCACACAGCAAGTCAATATGTGGAGACACTAGGTAGCAACACAGAAAAAAGGTATAATCCTAGGGCCAAAAAATGAGTTGGGAGGAATCCTCAAATTCGTCTCCCCAAGGAGTCTGGGACTAAGGTGTTTAAGGGTTTTGGAGTGGGATCAAGTATGGATGTTGTAGATTGGTTGAAGAGTGCAGGGTGAAGTCAGGGGACAGAGAGATGAGGAATCTGTATTCTCATGGTAATCTCATTCCTCTGTGGGTATCTAGTTGCTGGAATTCAGGGTCTAAAAATCATCTAAAGTGGTTCTTAAAAGCCTTATGGTTCTGACGTCAGAAATCCTGTCTATAGAAACAATGAGGTCAGTATCTAGTGCTACCTGACTCTTATCACCGAAAAAGTAGGCCAAAGTGAAGCCTGATTCATGATTAATTGTAACAGTATTTCTATACAGAACCTGGCATGCAATTTCCATCAACCCCGTGGAGGCAATTTCACATATAGCATTTTCAATCGGAATAAAATCCAAGCTACCTAAACCTGGATTTCCAGAGAAAAGCAGCAGCAGTTTAAAAACAACTTTTACCAGAAAGGCCTCAGCACATAAATAACATGAGGACTTTGATTAAAAACACTTGTTTAAGGCAGAATTGATTTTTAACCCTGTTCTTTTAGAAAGCTACCAGCACATAAGAGTGTTTTCCTGACTTGAATGTTTCTATCCTTCATATTTATCCATTATGGTCACTTGGGTTGTTTTCACATTTTGGCCACTGTGAATAATGCTGATATAAACATGGGTATACATATGTCTCGAGATTCTGCTTTCAATTTTTTTTAATATATACCCAAAAATGGAAATACTGGATCATGTGGAAATTCTACTTTTAAAATTTTTTAAGGAATACCATACTGATTTTTATAGTAGCTGTGCCATTTTGCATTTCCATTAACAGTTCACAAGAACTTCAATTTCTCCACATCCTCAACAACACTTCTTATTTTCTGTTTTTTTGATAGTAGTCATTTTAATTCATGTGAGATAGTGTCTCACTGTTATTTTGATTTATATTTCCTTTATAATTAGTGATATTGAGCATCTATTGATATGTTAACTGGCCATTTGAGAAATGTTCTCTTAAGTGTGTTACTCATATTGATCAGGTTGTCTGCTTTTTGTTGTTGTTGTTCAGATTGCTTTTTGTTGTTGTTGTTGTTGAATTTTAGGAGTTCATGTGTTCTAAATATTAATCCCTTATCATATATATGATTTACAAAGTTTTCCGCCATTCTGGGGCTGACTTTTGATGATATTAATAGTGCCTTTTCACACGTTTATCTATGTAACAAACCTGCACATCTTGCACATGTACCCCTGAACTTAAAATAAAAGTTGAAAGAAAAAAAAATGCGCTTTTTGATCCACAATTTAAAAAAATTGTAAAGTCCAATCTACTTTTTTAATTATTGCTTATGCCATTGGTGTCATAACCAAGAAGTCATTGTCAAAACTAATGTCATAAATCTTTTGATCTATGTTTCTGAGGGTTTTATACTCTTAGATTTTACATATAGGTCTTGAGGTTATTTTGTTTTATCCTTCAAATATGAAGGAGAAATAAAGACTTCCCTAGACCAAAAAAAAAAAAAAAAAGCTTAGGTATTTCATTAAAAGCAGGCCTATCCTACAAGACATGCTAAAGGGAGTCATTCAGTCTGAAAATGAAGAATATTAATGAGAAATAAGAAATCATGTGAAGGTACAAAACTCACTGGAAACAGTTAAGTACTCAGATAAATACAGAAAATTATGCCACTCTAAGTGTAGTGTGTAAACCACTCATAACTTAAATAGGAAAACTGAAAGACAAACCTATCAAAAACAATAAATGCAATAACTTTTAAAAACGCAGACAGTATAATAAGATATAAATAGAAATAACAAATGTTAAAAAGAGGGAGGGATGAAGCTAAAGGGTAAAGTTTTCATTAGTTTTCTCCTTGCTTATTTGTTTTTGCATTAGAGTTACCAGTTTTAAATAATGGGTTATTAAGGTGTTATTTGCAAGCCTCCTAGTAACATTCAAATCAAAAAATATATAATAAATACATGAAAAATAAAAAGCAATAAATTAAATTATACTACCATACAAAATCACCTTCAGTAAAGGAAGACAGGAAAGAAGGATGGGAAAACAACCAGAACAAAAAAATAACAAAATGGCAGGAGGAAGTCCTTTCTTATCAATAATAACACTGAATATAAATGGACTAAATTCTCCAATCGAAAGACAGAGTGACTGAATAGATTAAAAAAACAAGACCCAACAATCTATTGCATACAAGAAATGCACTTTACCTATAAAGACACACAGGGACTGAAAATGAAGGAATGGAAAAAGATATGCCATGCCAATAAAAAACAAAAAGGAGCAAGGGTAGCTGTACTTAGACAAAATAGATTTCAAAAGAAGAGTATAAGAAAAGACAAAGATCATTATATAACAAAAATGGTATTGATTTGGAAAAAGGATATAACAAATTTAAATATATATGCACCCAACACTGGAGCACCCAGATATATGAAGCAAACATTATTAGACTTACAGAAAGACCACAAGGTAATAGTTGTTGGAGACTTCAACACCCCACTGTGAGCACTGAACGACCTTCCAGACAGAAAATCAACAAAGAAACATTAGACTTAATCTACACTATAGAGCAAATAGAGCTAACAGATATTTATAGAACATTTCATCCAAAGGCTACAGAATACACATTCTTCCATTCAGCACAAGGATCAGTCTCAAGGATAGATTTTAAGCCACAAAGCAAATTTTAAATAATTCAAAAAGTTGAAATGATATCAACTATCTTATCTGACCAAAATGAAATAAAACTAGAAATCATTAACAAGGGAAATTTTGGAAACTCTACAAACACAGGGTAGTTAAACAATGCATTCCTGAATGATCAGTGTCTTAATGAAGACATTAAGAAAATTTTTTAAATTCCCTAAACAAATGAAAATGGAAACGAAACATATCCACACCTATGAATACAACAAGAGCAATACTAAGAAGAAAGTTTATAGCAGTAAGCACTTACATCAAAAAGTAGAAAAAATTCAAATGAACAACCTAAACATGCATCGTAAATAACTAGAAAAACAAGAGTGAACCATACCCAGAGTTAGTAGATTAAAATAAATCATGAAGATAAGGGCAGAAGCAAATGAAATTGAAACAAAATGAAATACAAAAGATCAACAAAGCAATGGTTGGTGTTTGGAAAAGATTTTAAAAAATTAACAGACTTTCAGCCAGACTAAGAAAAAAAGAGAAAAAATTCAAATACATTTTAAAAAGATGAAAAAGCAGACATTACAAATGACACTCCAGAAATTCAAAAAAATCATTCGGGACTAATATAAGCAACTATATGCCAGTAAATTGAATAACCTAGAACAAATGGATAAACTTCCAGAGACATAAAACTTACCAAGTTTCAACTATGAAGAAATCCAAAGCCAGAATAGATCAGTAACAAGTAACAAGATTGAAGCCAAAATAAGTCTCTCAGCAAAGAAAAGCCCAGGACCTGATGGCTTCACTGCTGCATTCTACAAAACATTTGAAGAGAATTGGTACCAGTTTTATTGAAACTATTCAAAAAAATAAAAATAAAAAAGAGGATGAGGGAATACATCTAAACTCATTCTGTGAGGAATTAGCATGATACCAAAAGTAGACAAAGACACATCAAAAAAGGAAAGCTGTAGGCCAATATCTTCAATGAACAGTGATGCAAAAATCCTCACAAAATACTAGCAAATTGAATTTAACAATACATTAGAAAGATCATTCATCATAACCAAGTGGGATTTATCCCTGGAATGCAAAGCTGATTTAACATACACAAATACTTAGAATAATGGAACAGAATAGAGAACCAAAAACATATTTGTACATCTACAGTTAACTCATTTTCCACAAAGGTACCAAGAACATACACTGGGGGAAAGGACAGTATCTTCATAAATAGTGCTGGGAAAACTGAATATCCATATAAAGAAGGATGAAACTAGGCCCTTATCTCTCACCATACACAAAAATCAAATTAAAATGGATTAAAGAATTAAATCTAAGACCTCAAACTATGAAACTGCTAATAGAAAACATTGGGGAAACTCTCCAGGACATTGGACTAGGTGAGGATTTTCTGAGTAATATCTCACAAGTACAGGCATCCAAAGAAAAAGTGGACAAATGGAATCACATTAAGTTAAAAAGCTTTTGCACAGCAAAGAAAAGAATCAACAAAATGAAGAGACAGCCCACAGAATGGGAGAAAATAAACTATCCATCTGACAAGGGATTAATAACCATAATATATAGGGCGCTTGAACAACTCCATAGGAAAAAAGTCTAATAATCTGATTCAAAGATGGGCAAAAGGTCTGAATATATATTTCTTAAAAGAAGGCACACAAATGGCAAACAGGTAAATGAAAAGTGCTCAACATCGTTGTTCGTCAGAGAAACGCAAATCAAAACTGCAACAAGATACTGTCTCACCCTAGTTAAAATAGTTTTGTCCGAAAGGCAGGCAATAACAAATGCTGGTGAGGATGTGAAGAACGGAGAACCTCATGCGCTGTTCATGCCAATGTAAATTATTACAGCCATTATGGAGAACATATGGAAGTTTGTCAAAAATCTAAGTATAGAAATACCATATGATCCAGCAAATCCAACTGCTAGGTAATACCCAAAAGAAAAGAAATCAATATATCGAAGAGATATCTGCACTCCCGTGTTTATTGCAGTGATATTCAAAATATCTATGATTTGGAAGCAACCTAAGAGTTCACCAACAGATAAAGAAAATGATAAAGAAAATGTGGTACATATACAAAATGAATTACTCTTCAGCCATGTAAAATAATGAGATCCTGTCATTTGCAATAACATAGATGAAACTAGAGGTCATTATACTAAGTGAAATAAGTTAGCATAGAAAGACAGGCTTTTCATGTTCTTGCTCATTTGTGGGAGCTAAAAGTCAAAACAATTGAACTGATGGAGGCAGGGCATAGAATTATGGTTACTAGAGGCTGAGAAAGGTAGGGTTGGTGGGGCGATGGGGATGGTTAATGGGCATAAAAATATACTTAGATACAATGAATAAGATCTAGTATTTGATAGGAAAATAGGATGGCTACAGTCAGCAATAATTTTGTGTACATTTTGGAATAACTGAGGGAATGGAATTGGAATATTCATGCACAAATAATTGATGAATGCTAGAGGTGATAGATATTCATTTACCCTGATTTGATTATTACACGTCGTATGCCTGTATCAAAATATCTAATATACCCTATAAAGATATACACCTATTATGTACCCATAAAAATTAAAAATTAGAAAAATAATTTAAAAACCTTCATTCAAGGAAGCAACTATAGATGTGGTGAAAATCACAAGACACCTAGAATTAAAAGCGGAGCCTAAAGATAGAACTGAATTTCATCAATCTCATGATAAAACTTGGACAGATGAGGACTTGCTTCTTACTGCTGAGCAAATAAAAAACATATTTTTTTTCTTTTTTGAGATGGAATCTACCCCGTGAAGGTGCTGTAAACACTATTTAAATGGCAACAAATAATTTAGAATATTACATAAACTTAGTTGATAAGGTAGTAGCAGGGTTTGAGATGACTAACTCTAACTTTGAAAGAAGTTTCAAATATAAGTAAAATGCTATCAAACAGCATCACATGCTACAGAGAAATGTAATATTAAAAAGTCAATTGATGCAGCAAACCTCATTGTTGTCTTATATTAAGAAATTGCCCCAGGCACCCAAACCTTCAGCAACCACCACCCTGATGAGTCAGGAGCCATCAATATGAAGGCAAAAATATCTACCAGCAAAAATACTATGACTCATTAAAGGTGCAGATAATTGCTAGCAGGTTTTAGCAATAAAGTATTTTAGTGAAAGTATACACATTGTATTTTTAGATATAATGCTATCACACACTAAATAGACTGCAGTGTAGTGTACACATAACTTTTGCATGCACTGGGAAAGCCAGAAAAATTGTGTGATAGTGCTTTATTGTGATATTCACTTTATTGCAGTGGTCTTAAACTGAACCCAAGATATTCTACAAGGTATGCTTGTATTTCTTGTTACTGTTTTAATGTGTCCCCAAAATTTTATGATTTGGAAACTTACCCCCAAATTCATGTGTTGATTAAAGGTGGTGACTTTGGGAGGTAATTAGGATTAGATAAGGTCATTAGTGTCAGGTCCTCATAAATTGGTCTGTGGCTGTCTCTTTCTTTCTTTTCATATGCTGGCTTCTGCCATGTTTTGATGACGCAAGAATTCCCTCACTAGATGCTAATTTCATTCTCTTGGACTTTCCAGTCCTTAGAACTATAAAAAATTAATTTCTTTTCTTTTTGTTTGTTTGTTTGTTTGTTTCTTTTTTTTTTTTGAGACAGAGTCACTCTGTTGCCCAGGCTGGAGTGCAGTAGCTCGATCTCAGCTCATTGCAACATCTGCCTCCCAAGTTCAAGCGATTCTCCTGCCACAGCCTCCAAAGTAGCTGGAATTACAGGCATGGGCCACCATACCTGGTCAATTTTTGTAGTTTTAGTAGAGACAGGGTTTCACCATGTTGGCCGGACTGGTCTCGAACTTCTGACCTCAGATGATCTGCCCAGCTCAGCCTCCCAAAGTGCTGGGATTACAGGTATAAGCCACCGCACCAGGCCAATTTCTTTTCTTTATAAGTTATCCAGTTTGTGGTACTCTGTTGAAAAATAGGCTAAGTATTTGTCTAGTCTCTATTTTGTTTATCTCTGCTGTAATCTTTATTATTTCATTTCCTCTACTAGTTTGGATTTAGTTTGTCTTTTTCTTTTATAGTTTCTTAAGTTGCAGAGGTTGGCTGTTGATTTAAAATGCTTCTTGTTTTTTACTTAATATAAGTAAGCATTTATAAATGTTCTTAGCACTGCTCATCTCTGTTTTCTAATTTCATTGTAATCTCTTCTTTGGTATATTGATTATTTATAAATGTGTTGTTCATTTTCCACAAATTTGTAAATTTTTAAGCTTTCCTTCTGTTATTGATTTCTAACTTTATCTCATTGTGGTAAGAGAAGATACTTTGTGTGGTATTCTAATTTTCTAAATCTATTGAAACTCAATTTGTGGCCCAAGATATTATCTATCCCTGAAAAATGTTCCACGTTTATCTTATGAGCACATTTTCTTATGTGCTCATAAGAAATACGTGTATGCTGTTGGTGGTGAATACAGTGTTTGTATATGCCTGTTGGACAGAGTTGGTGCACTGTGTTGCTCAGGTCCTCTATTTTCTCACCTATTTTCTGTCTGGTTGTTCTAACCACTATTGAGAGCAGGGGACTGAAGTCTCCTGCAGTTATTGTAGAACTGTCTATTTTTCTCTTCAATTCCGTCAGATTTGATTTATATATTTTGATGGTGTGTTATTCGGTGTAAATGTTTGTGATTGTTATATCTTCTTGCTGTGTTGAAACTTTTATTAATAATTAATGCCATTCCTTTGTCCCTTATAAGATTTTTGGTTAAGTCTAATTATCTGATATTAGTATAGCCACTCCTACTCTCTTTGGTTACTATTCACAGAGTGTTTTTCCCATCTTTTACTTTCAATCTATTTTGTGTCTTTGGATCCAAAGTAAGTCTCTAGTAGATAATATATAGTTATTATTATTTTTAAAATCCATTCTGCCGATCTATATCTTTTTATTGGATAATTTAATCCATTTACAGTTAAAGTAATTACTGGTAAGAGGGAGTTATGTTATCTTGCTGTTTTTTTTCTATGTGCTTTACAGATTTTTTGTCTCTCATTTCCTGTGTTACTATTTTGTTAGATTTTTTTTTTAAATGAAAACTTTTGAATTCTTTTATAATTTTATTTTGAGTATATTATTTAGCTATATTATTGTTGTTACTATGGGGATCACATTTAACATTTTGAAGTTATGACCCTCAAATATAAATTTATGTCAAATTAAATGTGATAACGTACAATAATTCTACCCTGTATCAGCTCTATTTCCATCCCTTTCAGTTATCGATGTCACAAAATTACATATTTATATATCGAGTGCCCAAAATATAGACATAAATTTTTAATGTATTGGTCTATTAATACTTTTAGTCTAGTAATTATTTTTTGAAATGTATTAGTCTTTTAATTCATGGAGAAAACAAAAAAAAATTGGACTTACCTGTCATTGTTACAATAATATTAGCTTGTATAATTGACCTTTTATTTACCTTTACTAAGATCTTTATTTCTTTATATGACTTCAAGTTGCTATCTGGTCTTCTTTCATTTTAACATGCATTCCTTTTAGCATTCCTTGCAAGGCACTTGCAATGGTAGTAAGCTTCCTCATCATTTGTTTATCTGATAATGTCTTAATATCCCTCTCACTTTTGAAGAACAGCTTTCCACATAAAGAATTCTTGAGAAATCTCTTTTTTTCCTTTTAGAATTTTGAATAGATTATCCCACTCCCTTCTGATCTCTAAATTTTCTGAAAACTGCTGGTAATCTCATTAAGGATTTCTAGTATGTGATAAGTGAGTTCTCTTTGCTGCATTCAAGATTCTCTCTTTTTGCCTTTCAACCATTTGGTTGTAACTATGTTTGTGGTTCTTTGAATTCTTGCTACTTAGAATTTCTTGTGCTTTTTGGATGTTTATATTGAGGTCTTTCATCAAACTTGGGCTGTCATTCCTTCAAATACATCTCTGTCTCATTTTTCTCTCTCTCTTCTAACTCTTGGACTCTTGCAACGCATATGTTCGTCTGCTTGATGATATTCCACAAGTTCTTTAGGCTATGTTCACTTTTCTTCAGTCTTTTCTTTTTCTGCTTTTGAGACTCGATAATTCACATTGTCTTCTCTTCAAGTTTACTAAATGTTTCTTCTACATCATTAAATCTGCCCTTGATTCTCTCTAATAATTTTTTTATTTTAGTTATTATATTTTTTAGCTCCAGGATATCTATTTGTCTTTCTTCAGGGTTTCTATGTTTTTATTAATATTTTCATTCATTTTATATATAACTTTCTGACTTTCTTCACATCCACCTTTAGTTCATTGATCATCTTTAAGATAGGTGTTTTAAAGTCTTTGTCTAGTAGAATCACCATTTGTTTTTTCCAGGGAACTTTCTGCTGGTTATGTTTATTGTTCCATTGGGCAATACTTTCTTTTCATTTTTGGAGGGCAAAGAAATGGATCATATTTTCTTTTTCTCTTTCTATTGAAAAATAAATGTTTTGATCTACTAAACATGAAAATCAGATTCTCTGTCTTTCCTAGTGTTTGCTGGGGTTTTTTCTTTTGTTTTTGTTTCTTTATTTTTTAAGTTGTCTTTGTGAATTACCTCAGATGAATCACCTTCTCAGGTTTTTTGAGCCTGTGCTTTCTCCTAGGAATATGTGATGACTTTCTAATTTCCCTTGTATACGACATTGCTTTTGAATGTCCTTGTTTTCTGTGTCTGGCTCCCCAAGAGGAAATAAGTAAAACATAAAAAGAGAGAAAATGTGGTCAGGCAGAGGAAAAAGGGCTTGCAACAAAGTGGGGATAAAACAACAGTGGTCAATGCCTCTTTTTCTGCACTTCTGTGATTGTAAGCTACCATCAGTGATGAAAGCTCTCCAATATTTTAAGAACAGAATTATTTTTGTTTCCAAACTCCCCACTGGTTCCCACAAATTGTATGCAAGCTACTTCAGAAACATGGGCACAGATACTGGCCATGGAACTGAGGGGTGGGGAGTGGGTAGCTACTACTGTGCTAAGAGCTGACATTGACCATAATTTACTTTCCAAGACTAGCGCTGGAATTTTCAAGTCTTCATAGAATTCCAGAGTTCCAAAATAGTTTACATCAGACAGATTCTGCAGGTACAATATTTTTCTAGGTGGAGAGAATATATTTCTGATGCTTCCTTCTTCACTATCTTCCCAGAATTTTCAGATTTTCACTAATGCTTTTGAAAATTTTTATATTTGAAAATACTTGATCATAGCTTGTATCTCTATGGTAATTTTATAGAAAGTTGTATTCTTATAAATCTTGGTTAATTGTAAATGGACTTCATAAGCATTCAGAACAGAAGAGAGGCATTTATGTAGCAGCCATAAGCTCTTTTACCATGGGCGCAAAAGATAAAATACTAACTCTTGACCACATTTTTTTTTATTCTTTCAACCCTCCATCATCTTCTCTTTGTCTTAGTTTCCCTCCACTTCCTCATATTCCACTTTCTTTGGCAGAAACAAAACAAAACAAGAAAGAAAGAAAGAAAGAAAGAAAAATTTTACTTTACCATATGGAACTGCTTCTGTTGATTTAAACAATTGAAGAGTTTTAATTCTTTTTTAGAACTACATTGTAATATATAAAGACATTTTATCCACTTCTGCTAGCTGCTAATTGGAAAGCATGGACATAAAAGTAGTCGCTGAATCATTAAGATTACATTTGAAAAATGGAACTTCCAAATGTTGGTACAATCATATCCAGTAAATTGGTGATTCGTGACTCAATTTACCTTGAAGTGGTGTCTAGGTTACTGAATTCAGCTGGACTTAAACAGTTTACAAATTTCTTCTTAAACTTTTTAAAAAACAAAATATAACTCCTACTTTTTCAATGCTTTATCAAGTTTAAGTATTACAAATAAGGTATAAAATTAAATATCATTTTTGTACACTAATATCAGAAAAAATAACAAAAATAAATATTTCTTTATTAATTCAACAATTACATTTTTTTTTACAGTTGAACAACAATAACAACACAAAATAGATTCTCCAAATTATATGCATACTTAGATGCTTAATGGGAAAAAGGAGAAAAAATAAAATACATATATCAAATAACCCACTATGGTTTGAAAGTTTGTCCCTTCCAAAACTCGTGTTGAAAATTAGTTGCCATTGTAACAGTATTAAGAATGTCACCTTTGAGAGGTGATTAGGCCATGAGTGATCCATGCTCATGAATGGATGAATACTATTATAAAAAGGCTTTGGAAGCGTGGTCTCTCTGTTTGCCCCTCCACCTCCCAGCATGTGAGAATGCAGCATTCAAAGCACAATTTTGGAAGCACATTTTGGGCTGTCATAAGACACTGAATCTGCCAGTCCCTTGATAGTGGGTTTTCCAGTCTCCAGGACTGTGAGTCAATAAATTTATGTTTATTGTACAGTAATTTACCCAGTCTCTGGTATTTTGTTATAGTAGCACAAAAAAGACTGAGACATAACTGCTATGGTTTAAATGTGTCTCCCAAAGTTTATGTGTCAGAAATTTGATACTCAATCCAGTAGTGTTGGAAAGTGGGGCCTAATGGGAGGTGTCAGTGTCATGGGGGCACCTTTCTAGTGAATTAACTAATGCTGATACAATGAGAGTAGGAATTTTTTTTTTTTTTAATGTAACAGGGGTTTCTGAGAAAAGGACAAGGCTGAGCCCCTTTTGTCTCTTTCTTACCTTCTCTTTGCCTTTCTGCCGTGGAATGCCATGTCAAGAAGGTCCTCATAAGATGGTAGCCACTTGATCTTAGATTTCCCAGCCTTCAAAACTGTGAGCTAATAAGTGGCTATTTAATACAAATTGCTCAGTCTGTGGTATTTTGTTACAGCAGCACAAAAAAATACTAATACAAAAATATGGTATGAAGAAGTTACAACAAATACCTGAAAATATGGAAGTACCTTTGAAATTAGATAATAGGTAGTACCTGGAAGAAATTTGAAGAGCAGGGTAGAAAAAACCTAGATTGCCATAAATGAAGCATTAAGGGAAATTCTGGTGATGGCTCAGAAGAACAGAAAGACTGAAGAGTTTGAAACTTTTAGAGCTATTATTGAAGTGGTTGTTAGAATGCTAGTAGAAATATGGACAGTAAAAGCAGTTGTGATAAGGTCTTAGATGAAACTGTGGAACAAGGTCTTAGAAACTGGAGTAAAGGCCATCCTTGTCAACAAGTGGCAAAAAAATTGATAGAATCATGTCCATGCCTGAGAGTTTTATGGAAGGTGAAATTTAAGAGCAATGAACTGAGATATCTGACAGAAGCAACATTTAAGCAAAATATTGAAGGAGCTATATGGTTTTATTTAATCGCATACAGTAAAATGAGAGAAGAGACAAGTACCTTAAAAATAAATTTATAATTAAAAGGGAAATGAAACATAAAAATTTGGAAAATTCACAGCCTGGCCACATACAGAATTTAAAAATTGTGCCAGGGTACAGCTAAATGACACTGTGACTGTAAAATTATTAATAGTATTGGTAGAAAGAAGCCAGGTTCTATTCAACAAGACAATGGAAGAATGTCCTTTTACCACAACCCCAGAAATCTAAACGGCAGAAAGATTTTGAAGTTGGGCCCAGGGTGCTGTTCACAGGCTTGCTGCCTAGGACCACCTCAAGACTTTGCTCATTTTATTCTGGTGCAGCACTCTTTGGCTACACCAGCTTAAGCAGGACTGGGTGTGGCTGTGGCCACCACTCCAGAGGGCACCAGTAGCAAGCCTTGGCAGCATCCATGTGATGCAAACTTAGCAGATGTGCAGAATGAGTGGGCTTGGGATCTGGGTGGCCTCTATTTAAATTACAAAGGATGTCCAGAACAATATGGAGGGCCATTGGAGGCTTATCACAGGGATAGGGCCCCCACAGGGTGTCCCAACAGGGTTAATACCCAGAAGAAATGTGGGGTTGGTGCCACTAAAGAGAATCTCCACTGAGGCAATGCCTAGTGCAGCCACAGGCAAGGAACCTAGAACAGAGAATTGTAGAGCTACCAGCACGTAACACCAGCTTGGAAGAAATTAAGATATGAGAATCTAACCAACGAGAACTGATTCATGGGCTGAACCCAGCAAGGCCGTGGGAGTGAAGCTGCCTGAGGCCTGGGCTCCCGTGTTTCTAGCAGCTGTTACATGAAGTCAAAGTGGATTCTGGAACATTAACATTTTAATGTTGTTTACCATATGGAATTTTGGATTACTTGGGACCAGTTACTCCTTTCTTTTTACCTATTTCTCCCTTTTGGAATGGAAATGCCTATAATATGCCTGCCTCACCATTGTATTTTGGAAGTAGATAACTTGTTTGAGTTTACAGATCCATGACTGAAGGGAATTTGCTTCAGCAAGAATTGTGCTTGATTCTCACCTATATGTGATTTAGATGAGACTCAAACTTTAAACTTTTGAGTTGGTGCTAGAACAAGTTAAGACTTTCAGACTATTGAGATGGAACTAATGTATTTTGAATTTGAGAAGAACATGATTTGGGGGGCCAGGAGAGAAGTGCTATGACTTGAATGTATCCCTCAAATTTCATGTGTTGGAAACTTGATCCCTAATGTGGCAGTATTGGGAAGTGGCATATAATGGGAGGTGTTTGGTTCATGGGGTCACTGTTCTGCCCCTCTAAATGCCATTATTAAGGGAGTAGGTTTGTTACCATGGCAGCAGTTTCCTTATAAAATGATGAGTTCAGTTTCCTTTTGATTTTCTCTCTTGCCAACTCTTTGGGCTTCCATCATAGACGACACAGCAAGAAGGCCTTTGCCAGATGCCAGTTTCTTGACGTTGAACTTCGCAGCCACCAGACTAGTGAGCCAATAAAATTCTGTTCATTTTAATTTACTCAGTCTGTGATATTCTGTTACAACAGCCTGAAAATGAACTGTGAGAATAATGAAAAAGAATTTGCAGAATTTTTAGGGTCAGTGTTAGAAAACATTATTTTTAATCTTTACTTCATGGAGATTTCATAAGGTATTCATTTTATGTGGTCAATAGACAGATAATTTTCAAATATTGTTGTTCAGACCTTAACAAGTTATATTCTCCTGTCAGCTAGTAGAGGGGGAAATAAAAATGTGTACTTCAAAACAATGCTTTGAATGGACAACTTTAAACATATGTAAGCAGTAGTTTGTTTTCTTACCCTTGTACTACGTGTTTTAGTTTTTTGTTTTTTTTTTTGCATCTGCTCAGTTTTGCTAAAAAGGTTACCAAATATATATTTGTTTCAAGTTCTATCATTTTTTTCTGTAGTCTTTATTTGTTTAATTTTCTTGTTTCAACTCTCCTATCTCATAAGCATATAGTACACTTACTCTGGTGTTATTCATGTAAGGTTGATGTTGCTTCAGAGTTAAACAACTTACAAGCATAAGCCCTGCATGACCTGTATCTTTAAGTAGTACAAACTGTACAATAAACTTTATTCTGTTTTTGAAAGCTTCTGAAACAAGAGTTCTTATATTTTTCACCCTGGTTAGATTTTTGTGTCAGGGTTGTGAGTAATGTGTCTTCAAGAGATATTTTTAAAAATCAAAGTGCATACTTACTTACCAAGGATAAGTTTAAACAGAAACAGTCACTCTGACATACCAGTGCCATGTACTGTTACAGATCTATTCCAGAACAAAGATGAAAGCTGGTTTAAAAGAACTTATAACTCTTCTAGCATATTATTTTACAACTAAATACTGTTTCTTCTTTACAGAGTGCTGCCTCTCTTGCTGGGAGTAGTATCCTCTGCTGTGTAAGGAGGAGGGTAAGGCAGTATTCTCTGGTTCTATAATGTGAAGAAACACTTTGCTATTTATTTTGCCTGTTTCTCTATTATCTGTGCATGTGTGTTTAGTTTTAATCATATTTTCATCTATTCAACAAGTATGTATTAATGAATTCCTATGTGTGAAATACCGTGCTATAAGCCAGAAAATAAAGAATATAATAAAATATTGTTAATTCTCAGTCTCATAATTTTTTCCAAAAAACTAAAGGAAAAGCCAAAATATTGCAAATTATTTTCATAAAGAAGCACGCATTGTTTAAATTAAATAGCACATTAATCTTACAGATAAAAATACATAATAGAAGAGATAGAATCTGTCAGTTGTCATCAGCCAGTCTTCCTGAAAGTAGTGGTCTTTGTTTCTAGGCCTTACTTTTGTAAAATTTGAACAACAGATGAGTTCTAATTCTCCAGCCTAGGCAACATAGTGAGATTACAATCTCAAAACAAACAAACAAACAAACAAACAAAAAAAGCAAATAACCTAAATAGACATTTTCCCAAAGAACACATTTAAATGGCCAAAGGGTAGTTTCAGAAGTGGCATCACCGCTAATAATCAAAGAAATGCAAATCAAAACAACAATGAATTTTTATCTCACACCTGTTACGATGGCTATGATCAAAAGAACACAAGATAACAAGTGTTGGCAAGTGTGTGAAGAAAAGAAAACCCTTGCACACAGTTAATGGGAATGTGGATTGCTACAGCCATTATGAAAAACAGTATAAAAGCTTTTCAAAAAGTTAAAAATAAAACATATTTAATCCAAATATAATTTCTGCATAGATATGCTAAAGAAATAAAATCAGTACCTAGCAGATATACCTGCACTCCCATGTTCATTGCAACATTATCCACAATATCTAAGTTATGAAAACAACTTATATCTATCCATGGATAAATAGATAAAGAAAATATTGTAGATATGTACAGTGGAATATTATTTAGCCATTTAAGAGGAAAATTATTCCATTTTCCACAACATGGATGACCTTTATGAACATTATTTTTAAGTGAAATAAGACAGACACCAAAAGACAAATATTGTATAATGTCACTTAGCACTGGGGATCAAATATACATGAGTGGCAATGGATATGTTAATTAATTTGATTGTGGCAAACATGTACAAATCATCATGCATACATCTTAAGTATATGCCTCTATATTTCATAATTAAATATCTGTTAAGAGATAGCAACATTTGGTATACACTTGAGATAGACAACAATATGCATTTAAACTTTTATCCATATTCTATGTTAAATTTTTTTTGTTTTAGGTAATAATATAATCTAAAGGGAACTGTTCCTTTGGACATTATAATGAATCAATTTATTGATAACAACATCTTAATTAAAAAGTGAGCAAGAAATATTAAGTATGTTGGAGGCTTTGGTAAGATCTAAGTGCTCTATAAGGTGAGAGATAAACTCTCAGAAGATTTCGGAGTTTTGAACATATATTAAGGTTTTAAGTTCTGACAGACTGGGACATTCTGTGATATATTCTTTGACATAAAAGGCAAATTATTGTATCTTACACTTTCCAATACAACGCCTTTTCATTCAGGTAGATTTCTGAAGGCATTTTCCTCATTTGGCTAATACGGTTCCACCCATTTACCGAGTGATAGGTGAGGATGCCAAGTTTGAAGGGCAGCAGAAAACTGCTCAGTAGCTGGACAGGTATACAGTAAAAACAACCCTGACCTTTTGGCCATATGGTCCAGCAGATCTTATTTTATTAGATTATTAGTCGTGGAAAAGATGGCAAACATCAATAGCAGTGTAATGTAGATATGTAAGGCTCTGGAACAAGGACATGATGTTGGTACAAAAAAATTGCATACCATTTGAAGAAACCACTCATTATGTGCTAGTGGGTCCTGACCATGGAATATCAAATTAACATATGGTGAGAATTTCTCATCATAAACCAGGTTCTATCAGACCCATAAAATCAAAACCAGGCCTTTCTGAAGAAAATTTTTAGAAGATTGAATTGAAACAAATAAAATCGTGTGGGCTTCACAATTAAACTCCATGATCATGTGGCTCAGAGTCTGCCCCCACCCCCATGTCATCCACTAGTGTTAAACTGGTGTATTTATCTGAGGTCACAGCCATGTTGCATATTTGCATCAACGTTACCATATAACAGATAAAGCAAACAGCCATTGTGTTAGTTCGTTTTCATGTTGCTGATAAAGACATACCTGAAACTGGGCAATATACAAAAGAAAGAGGTTTATTGGACTTACAATTCCACATGGCTGGGAAGCCTCACAATCATGGCAGAAGGTAAAAGGCACATCTCACATGGCAACAGGCAAGAGAAGAGAGCTAGTGCATGGAAACTCTCATTTTTATGTAACCATCAAATCTCATGAGACCCATTCACTATCACGAGAACAGCATGGGAAACACCTGCCTCCATGATTCAATCATCTCCCACTGGGTCCCTCCACCAACATGAGGGAATTATGGGAGCTACAAGATTAGATTTGGGTGGGGCCACAGATCCAAACCATATCAGTCATCCTGAGCTCAAAAATGGAAAGGGTGAGTCTATAAACATAAACCAAAAGTGCGGTGCTTCTGTATGACATTCACACTTACAGATAGCGCTAAATGACTGTCATGACAGGAAGTTCTTAATGTTCAGAGCAATAGCTGATACACTTGGTTATCTACTTTGTGTGGAATGAGACAAACACTGTCAACAGTGTATAACTTGAATGTGTAGTTTCAGGGCTAGGAAGGAAAAAAGATAAAAAGATAAAGAGTGTCTCGACAAGGGGCATGTAGATAGGCACAAGGGAATATGCACAAAATGTGAAGATCTTTGTATCTACCAAAACTGATCCATCAGTGAAAATGCATTAAGTCACTTAGTAGAGAGAATTATTCCTCAAGTTGACTCAAGTCAATCCCCTGTCATCAGCCATTCTAGTGCTGGCAAAATGGGTGAATGAATAAAGTAGCCATCATGGAAGACAGGAGGATATGCATTAGCCTAACTCTAGGCTCTTATTCACCAGTGTTGATCTAAGAACAAATTCTGCCGCAGGTTCAACCTTCCAACTTGTAAAGAATAAAAACAAAATATTACTCCCTAATAAAGACTCACCATAGTTTAAAGAATCACCCTCAAGTATGTCAACCAGTCATTTGATGATAAGTTGACTGCAATGGATATCTTCCACTCTGGAAAGGAGTGATAAGAATTAATACATATTTAGAATACATTTACTTTTATTTACCATAGTGCCTCAATAAATACCACTATTTAAGGTGGCATTTGGACCATTCATGTGAGGTCCTAAATAACATCAACAGACCATGGGCTCTAGAGCAAATGAGACTCTAGAGCAAATGAGATGCAGCAATGGATATGTAATCATGAGCTCCATTGTTTCTATCACATATTGCATCACTCAGAAACTATCAGCCTCATAGTAACGTAACAGTCTCTGGGATGTGCAACTGAGGTGTCATCTTGGAGATGATATCCTAGCAGGTTTAGTTGACTGTGAACATCAAGAATAGAACTGCTATTATACAATGGGAATCAGGAAGAATACTTTAAGCACAAGGCAATCCATAGGGGTATCTCCTCCTATGCTCCTCCCAAAATGTTATAGAGAATGAACAAGTACATCATTCATGGCCTGAGAAAGTCATGGTGACCAGGAATCAGGTCCCTCAGAGAAAGGAGTTTGTGTCACCTCAATATGTAAGTTGCTTAGACTATCAGAAGTACTAGCCCAGGTTGAGGCAAATCTAAAATGAATTGGAGACAAGAACTATAATTGTTTTCTTTACACCAGATGTGGCAGTTATGGCTATAATTTTTCCAATTTTTCTTTATTTTCAGTTGTCACAAAGAAAGAGATAATCCTAGCCAAAAATGATTTATTCCTCTCTCTTTTATTCTTCTCTTTCTTACCTCATATACACTCCCTCTCTCTTTCTGTCCTTGCCCTTTTTATCATCTAATCACCTATGCAAGTATATTTAAAAATCTCTGATTCTCCAAAGTAAATTGTTTTACCAATCTTGAAATGTCACTTGAGAGAATTTGGTTAAGTGGTAGAAAAATACACCTAGATAGAAGAAAAAACAATTTCTTCTAAGTATCTTTATTTTATTGTATCAAATAAAAATATGAATGTATCATTCAATACATTATCATATAATGGCAAATACGTAGAAGATAACTGTAATGTTCCCAACACAAAGAAAAGTTAAATGTTTGAGGTGATGAATATCTCAATTATCCTGATCATTTCACATTATATACAGATATTTCATATGTACTCCCTAAATATATACAAATATTATATATCAAGAAAAGATGGCATTTAAAATTAAATATCATGGCAGTGTACTCACAGTACATACTCACAGTAGATACTGTTAATAGTTGTGGGTTTTAAAATTTTGTGTTATACCATCTAGCCTGTATAAGTAATTTTATTTTAAAAATATTTTGATCATCAGGTCACAGATATAAAAAGCAAAACTAAAAGAAAACCAAAATGAAGTGTGTTGTTGGGCAATAGGACGGCAAGCAATAGATATTAAACTTGTAAATGCTGAAAGAGTTGCATAAGCTGTTTTCAGCACTAGGGTAAAAAAGAAACAAAAATCAGTAAACTACTCAGCAAACACGTTAACCAATTATGACTAAAATAAGGAAAGGCAATGAGATATTTTTAAAATCTACTCAATGTAAGAATTCACATATATATAGCCAAGCCTAGCTAAAACTTGACAGAAAAAAAAAGTATAGTGAACAAAAAGATAAAGCATAAATATGCATAGAATATCAGAGAACACCACAAAAACAGGAAATCTATGGAGTTAGAACTACTTGGTTTAATAATTTTCACTCTGTCAATGACTCATACAAATGCAGTCTCTCTACTTGGTGCTAGATAGACTCAACCTGAGTACTTGTTTGCTTGAATCGTTTCAAATTCTTTCTATGCTTGCTCTGGAAGATCAGTGGAGTAACTGGGTAACCTCCACATCTGTTGAGCATTAACTCCACAGTCATGAATTTCTATTTTCTTTCCAGCTGTGTGCCTCTGAATCTGGATTTAACTGGAGAAAGAAATGACAGAATGAGATACAATGCAATCCAAATAGCTGGATTTTAACTTTTTAGCACTATCAGATTCAAACCTGATCATGAATCTGTATCTCTGCCTTTACAAATAGTTTATTTTTCCTTCTCCTAATAAAGATGCTGTGTTCATCATCAGAATTGTAATGTCCCCTATTTATGTTGTTTTCTGTTCTGTTGGTGCTGTGGACAAAGCTATGTATTCTGTTGTGGTACCAAAGGAAAGACTGTCCATATGTTTGAAACACAGTACTGTTTCAAAGTGTAAAATATTAATCTTATAGTAAGAAAGGAGCTGCAGAACAAGTAAAACTGATTAACGTATGAGCGTTTTTGTTTGTTTGTTTTTACTTAAAGAATACAGCAGCTCTGCTAAAAGTTTGAAACTGTTAAAGAGACTAAGACAGTTTTATTTTTGTTAAATAATATATTGTAGCTATTTGAGAAATAAAATGGTATAGGCTAATTTCTATAAGACTTCAAATTGTAAGAAATGTTTATTATTCTCCTGATCATTTCTTTGTCCATTTGTTTTTTCTTTTCTCATGATGAAAAGCATGAAGTACTTAAGGGTGCACTAAGCCACAACAAGTGCACATATAGTTGAAGTCTTAAGATGTTAAGAAGTAAATCAATACATTTTACATAAGAACTCTAAACATTTCTATCAGTTCAATAGATATTTGTACCTAGAGTCTATTTTCTTTTTTGTTGTTGTTTTTTGAAACGGAGTCTCGCTCTGTCACCCAGGCTGGAGTGCACTGGTGCGATCCCGGCTCACTACAACCCCTGCCTCCTAGGTTCAAGCGATTATCCTGCGTCAGCCTCCCAAGAAGCTGGGATTACAAGTGCTTGCCACCCTATCCGGCTAACTTTCGTATTTTTAGTAGAGATGGGGTTTCACCATGTTGGCCAGGCTGGTCTTGAACTCCTGATCTCAGGTGATCTGCCTGCCTCACCCTCCCAAAGTGCTGGGATTACAGACGTCTAGTTTCTATTTTCTAAGTGTTAACATCTGATAAGCAGCCCTCCCAAACTTCTCTGTCCTCACTAACATTTTGTATTAACTTTGGTCACTACATTGGTAGCATCAGACACTTCAGATAAAATTTTCATTTGTGGTATTTCTAAAACACCGTCAGTGACTTGAGAGACTCAGAGAGGTGTAAGATAAGAATTCACAGTTTAAATTCTGAACAACCTTTGTAAATCATCTTTTTTAGAGAATATGCTGAAGAAATATTTTGAAAACAATAGGCAACATAGAGAGAGGACTTCACTAAATAGAAAAAAAGGGATATATCACTGGATTCTTACTGTTCTTTCTTATTAGTAGATTATTATTTCAATTTTATGATTTTCTTTTAAAGGCAATAAAAATAGCTATCAAAATATAGAAACATATATCAATATTCAGGAAGGAAATGTTTTGGGGGACCTTTGGAACTTCATCGCCTTCATATTATTCTGAGTTTCTTTTATGCACTGTCTTAAGAGAGGGTAGGATGAGAAAATATATACTACATTTCATTGGTATGTAACTAAAGTACAATTTTAAACTATATTAATGACATGACATATAAAATGGTAAATCTGTTTTTATTAAAAATTATATCTTATACAATATAATATGCAAATTCGATAGATGGTTTTTGACTAAAATATGTTGTTAGGAGTCTGGATGGAAGCACTTACGCAAGTAACAAATTCCTGCATTGTACGCTGACGTGGGAGGAACTTGGTGATATTACACAGAAACCAACAGATTTTATATTTCTTTCTTAAGGCAGAATGTATTTGCAGCTTTGATGTCAACAAAGAAATAAAGATTCCTCCACAATTGCAGAAATGTATACAGACACACAGAATAGTGGGCACTCAATATTAAGTAGTGTTTCTCAAATTACTGGGTAAGCCCAACTGTATCAGAATCATCTTAGGGTTCTAATATATCAGAATTTATGAGTGGTCGTAGGGACATATATTTTGAAAACATTCAAGGGAAACACTGAAATAAAGTCAGTGAGGCTGCAAAACACTATCATTCCTAGGTTGAAATGCAAATTATGCAACCACTATTTGGCAGAGTTAATTGAATTTAGCCACACTCTACAGCTATTAATAGATAAAAAGTACACATAAAATAAATTTTAAGAAACTGTATGGGACTAGAAACATTCTGTAACTAGTAATTAGATACTTAAACAAAAAAAATGACGTGTTAGTATAGACCATTGTCACAAATTTTAATGAGAACACACAAATGAGAATCAGATCTTTTAAAAAAAGGAATATCAACTAGGGCAGATACTGTCCCTTATACATTTTTCCTGTCTTTTTATTTTTGCATGTCGTGATTGAAGCCCTCTATATACTCAAGGTATTTCTCACAACTTGGCAGATGACAGAGCCCATCACCTGTTTTAGATGCTGAATATAACAGACCCTCACTTTTCAGCCTCTCTTGCAGCTAGGGCTTAGGCAGCTAGGCTACCCCAACCAGACAGATCAACCCCAGATATTGAATTTGGAACTAATGAAAATAGAACAGGGACCAAAGAAAATCATTTCTGAATTTGTAGTTATAGAAAAATTATGTTCCTAGGGCAGTCAAAGTTGTTGGTGGTGATACCTGGCTGGTTAAAGCATTACTGTGCTCTCCAGTGGTGTTCCCACTGCACTGGTTCACACCCTGTGTTTGAGCTTGGCTTCTGGCCCTATAGCCTCTAATCCTGGTTAGAGAACTTTTCAGTGATTCTGAGAGCCAATCAGTATTCATTTTAAAAATTCATTATCTGCTTAAAGCAATCAGAGGCACTTTCTGCTGCTAATAATTAACATCTCTGATAAATGAATCTGATGTATGAAAATTTATATATTTTTTATTTATATAAATTTTTTAAATATGTTATACATTCTTTAGTTATTTATTATATTAATGTTTGTTTAATGTATATTACTTGTAAGTTGTTCTCATTTTTTTGGGCAGTGTTAAATCAAATAATTTATACTGTAGAAAATGCTGTCTTATTCATTATAATATAATGCTATATTACTCATTATAATTATCTTCACACTACCTTATTTAAATCTCATAACTATTTTGATACTCAGAGAAAAAAAACAGAAAGTTTAAATGATTTATGCAGGGTCACTAAACCCGGAAATGGCAGTAAACCAGTGTCTTCTGTGTATAACTCTTTGATTTTAACTTATACCATGTTGCCTTTAATATGAGTTCCAAGGAAGACGGAAACACATATCTGTCTGAAGAGAACACTTATTTTTGACTGTATGAAATAATTAGACAATGTAGACTTTAAATTTAAAATTGTATATCTGCATCTATATCTATAAATTTTCAAAGTCTTACAGACCCCTCAACAGCCTACATATATTCTTTGATGTCCTTTTGAAGACTGTGCCCAATCTTCTCTTAGAGGAAGTTCAGTGAAATTGTATATATCCATGCTGAAAAAGAAAAAAAAATCCACCTTGCTACCACAATCAAATTTTAATAAAATTCTGAGAGTGAAAGGGAGTGATGATGAGGAAAAATGAAGAGCTTATTTCATTTCTCGGAGGTCTATTTCTGATCTTCTTTCCTTGTGGCCTAATATATTTTTATGGGCTGATATATGAAAGAATAAGCAAATATTAATTGTCACAAGGTGTTCAAAGTTTTCTTCAGCATGTTGTATGAGGCAGTAGTAAATGCTTTGAAGCTGTGCATGGGGGGCAGTATTTCTTGCATTTAAAAATTTTCCGTTTCTACCCTATGTGCAACTTTCTTAGACTCCCATTCTTGTATCCCTCCAAAGCAGTTCCTCTAATACTAACTGTGGAGTTTACATCCAAATTATATCAACAACAATTTACTTCATTTGATTTCTGAGCCTCATATTAGCAACATTTAATTCTTATGATGATTGTCTTGACTTGTTACAACCCATATCATGGAGTCTGTCTCAGAAGTGGGCCCTTGAGCATCTAGTCTCTTATATCACTCACTGACACTTTCTGTTTACACTGACCTGGTCTTCAGCACAGGAGTCATTTCTGGTTTCTAACTCATGAAACCACCATCAAATCTGAGGTTATTTCCCCATTCATTGGTTCAAATCTTCCAAGATATCAATTTATACTCCTCACGCTATAGCTGCTGTCTGTCCCCATTCAACAACCACTGGCATGAGCAAACACACACACACACACATACCCCACACACACTCCCATGCACATGTACACGAGCCTGCACTGTCCCAGCTTCCAAATGCCTTCCCATTTATATTAGTTTTGTTTTAAAAATATAAAAATACTTAGCTGGTTATATTAATCATTGGGAAAGGAATGAACTTGGGCTAGGACTGATCTTTTGAATTTCAAACTGCTTCCAGCTTGTAATATAACAAAATGGTGCTTTTGTCTAGAACCTACAGCCTTTTATTGTACTGTGGGCACAAGGCCAAGAAGATCTGCTTGAGAGCCAACAGCTATAAACCATCTGGACCTGACATACTCCAGCTTTCAGAGGTTCTCCTGGCAGTTACTATTTTGACATGAAATCCCACTTTGAGAGTTTGTCAGAGGCACTGGAAGATCTTCAGAGACCACTGTTAAAAAGGGAAAAAAAATTAACTGAGGGGGTCATAATTCTACCTATTTCATTTCTTGTTCTCTCAGCCTAAAGGAGAAAAAAAGACAAAACCATCTTTAACCTTTATAACTCATTTAGAATATCTAGGTGGCTGACAAGTAGAAATACGGTGTTCGGAGAAGTGCAAATGTATCTAGAGTTTAAAGTTTTAGCAACCATGACATAACAGCGTAGGGTTTTTAGAAGAGTAGGAATGTTCAGAAAAATTGTAGACTACAGTAATTTATTAAAGCATCTGTTAGAAAGTCATATTCTCTTTAATTGCACACAATCTTGTTAAGATCTTCAAGCAGGAAAACATTTGCCCTATTTTGGCCCTATCTCATGACTATAGATTAGAACTGCAAATCTAAATTGGCCAAATGCCAGAAAAATTTAAGGCACTACAATTATAGGGCTTTGAGCTTTTCAATGAATTAATGATCATGGTTCAGGAAGATGAATCAAAGCTTAGAGAAATATGGTATGGAACTGTTTTTGTTTTTTTTCTTGCTGGGGTGAACCTCTTTTTCCTTCTCTCACTCTTTCTTCTTTGGACTCATAGATCCAAAATGCAAGTCTGAGAGGTATATTTGGTTCCCTAGCTTGAGAACTTTACCTTCAGGGGCTGGAAAATCCTATGAGCATGGTTGCACTTTGTCAGCTTTCTTTTTGGTTTGTGATCCCAGTGAATGTGCCTAAAGAAAAAAAAAAGTCTCTGATGCACTGGGATTCGTTTTCTTTTTCTGTTGAATCTTCTCATTTACAAATTTACTCAGGATAGGTAATAAAATAACATTGGATTCAGGTTTGGTTATTCATTGAGAAGTATGCCGAAGGAAAGGCCTACTTTTGTATCTAATCCCTCAAGCCTACATTGTTTAGGAAGAAAGGAAATTTCAATTTGTTCTGCTGAGTTTACTGTGGTTTTATATTGGAGACTGGAGCTCCACCTAGTAATACAGTGCTAATTTGCCCTCGTTTGTTTGTCAGAGATTTGAAGGGAGAAGTCATTAATCAAGAGAACGATTTGGAAATTCTTATTTGTCATAATATCCTTGAATACATACGTTGCATCCATTTTGTAAGTACTAACTCTAAAATGATATTTTACAGAACTATAAGATGTAGGAAGTAATTTTTTTCATTCCAACTCTTTAGCAACAGGCTCTGTGAGCTCCTTCAAAGTCTGTTCTAGCTGCAGAGAGCCTCTTCCCAGATTATGCCCTTTCTTAGGTAGCCTGGGCAAGGTGACACTAAAAAGGTGAGGACGTTTCCACCTGACATGGGCACTCTCCTGGCAATACTCCCTCCCAATAACCCCTATAGGTTGGTTGAAGATTGGTCAGTCCTGTATCATCATTCAGGCTTTTTTCTCTAAACAATCCTGGTTCCATTTCCTTTCTTTTCAAGATATTTAATCCTAATAAACATCTTGGACCCCCAACTCTATGTCTGCTCCCATTCTGGATATAACTCAAACTATGATACATTACTTATGTATTTTATCTATATTTATATATGTGATTTATAAGTTATTAATATGCACATAAACAGAAAACAAATATAGTAAATATATATGAATATGTACACATAGGTGTGTGTGTTTTTTATTTGAAAGCAGAAATAAGTAACCTCTTTTCTTAGATCTCTTGCAATCTCAGAAGCTGTACAACACAGATGATAAACTGCATCAAGCAGCATTTCTGTTTCCTCAAGTTTCTTAATTCCTTTCTCTGCATTATTCCAAGGGAATTCTAGCCACTTACAGTATTTTGTCGTATGCTGATATTGAATTCCATATTTGTATCAGCCACTCCAGCTAGTAGTCAGAGCAATGAGAGGTTCAGGAACTACCATATTCAATACAGATTTAGCCTTTTTTTAATACTGATTATGTTGTGCGAAGGTTTAATATCCTGAAGCCACTTGGGGGAAGAAAATGCAGTGAGAAAGAATGATCTAATTAATAAGAACTGGTAGAGGAAAATTACATGATAAGTGCCTGTCTATGAAAATGTATATTCTATTGGATCTGGTATAAGAGTTGGTGAATTAAAAAATAAAACGTGCTCCTGACAATAGCTATTTCTCAATATTCCTGAATGTAAGTAAGCTAGAAAGAAGAGTCTCCGGGAATAGAGAGAGAAAGGGATGGGGGGAAGAGGAGTGGAGGGAGTAAAGTGTGATGGATATTGAGTCTTTGAGAGTTGATTACATTTCCGCAGTCTCACCGGACCTTTAGTGATAGGTCACTATTACCAGAAAAATCCTCTAACAGTCATGTTGGTTTTCATTTATAAACATTTAGAAATAACTGCTAAAGTTATGGTTATATCTTATCTATACCAACCATGTAATTACCACAAAAATACTAGCTAAATCTTTTGAAAATTGATCTAGTTGTTAGTTTTGATATCTTACTGGTTCCCTAGTTGAAGCATATAGTCTGCTCTTCTCTGAGATATTTCAGCAAACCCATAGTGTTCGGTTTGTAATATGTGGCCCTGTTGTTCTAGCCACACTGAGTAATCAGATCCCTGCTTAACTGGCCTTAGATGTTCTCATGATCAATCAGATATGTGCATTAAGCAGCACAGCCCTTATTAGATCATCAATATTTGGTTGCTATTTATATTATATTGATATTATTTGATTGATACAATTATCTCCTCTTTATTCTCATCTTAACTTTCTAGTTGCTTTTTTTTTCTGCCATCTTCTTAAGTTCTTCTACCTTCTAAAACTATGGAATTATATGGAATCCCCACTGTTGTCCTTTTCCTGCTTTTCTCCTCTGCTTTGGTCTCCTCTCATCAATCCTGACATTTCCTCCCTTCCTTTCTCCTCTTTCATCTTCTCTCCCAACCCTGTCTGTTTCACAATTTCCAACACTTTCTCTAAGTATATATTTCCCAAATATGGCTTCTAACTTGCTCTCCAATTCTGCAGTCCACTTCTGTCAAATATAAGGGCTACAATTTTGAAATTGACTTTCTAATGATTAATGAAACAGAATATGGAAAGGACAAGTGCTAGGTGCTGAAGTCATCAGTTTAATTATACCCCTCTTTTTATTTAAAAATAAGAATTTCACAGGGGAAAAAGGCAGAGGAACTATGGAGGTCCTTGAAGGGAGATTAATATATAAAAATAAACTAAGTCTTCTAAAATTACAGTAACTAACAGTAACAGTATGGTAGTTCGCTGTTTACAGTAGGTCTTTCACATACACCTTATGGCTTCAGTTACCATGTTAGCGATGAGGAAGCCGATATTCAATGAGACTAAGCACCCTCTGTGTGAGATTTCCTATATGCAGTGAAGAAGGAAGGAACTCAGGTCATTAGATGGATCATGATCTGGTGTTCATTCCATTTGACAGCATGTCCTGTTTCATTAACATTCCACAGATCTTTGTGAATAAATAAAACATGACATTACTTAATTAAAGCTGCCACTGTTTCTGTCAGCTGTAAATCAGGGTCTGGTGGTAGGACTTGAAGTAAAGGGCAGTCAGACAAAAGTTAAATGGCTTTGTGTGAAATACTCTGCTTCACACACTTCATACAGCGTTTCCATGCACAGGGTCTTCAACCACGGCTTCTCCACGTTAAGTACGGTTTTCTCACATTGTAGTGGAAGTCTGGAAAGAAAAATCCTAGATACTGTCTTGTGTGGGGCAAATAAATTAAACCTGGCTCTGTCTCACCTAAAACCATATTCTACATCACTTTAGTAGAGAGTTAATGGAGGGTTTAATATCGCAAGCCTTGGCTTCACTGAGGCACACTAATACTGGCACAGTCAGAAATTGTTTTGATCTTTCTAAACCTAAAATTCCTTATGTGTAAACTGAGGGAATAAAGCTAATAGAGTTTGTCTGAAAATTAATTGAGCTATTATACCCATGCAGTTAATTTAGTGCATAAAACATAGTGTTATAGTGGTTAGTGTTGTCTGTCATGATCTTGAATAAGTTGTTACTAAGCTGTAGTAAAAGGACATACATTTGGGGGTTAAACAGGTATAATTTCAAATTCCTTTTCTACCAATTACCTACTGTATGAAATTAGGAAGATGATTTCTCTTTTTCTGAGCCATACATTTCCTGCATATTGGGTATATTACATCACTATGGATGTAGAGTGAACATTAAATGTTATTCATGTCAAGCTCATAGAAAGCTCAATGCCTGAGAGATGGTGAGAGATAAACAAAAACTCTCTTGCCCTTTGCCCGCCCAAACACCTAATGATCTGAGCTTCTTTGCAAAAAGAATTTTTGTTCAAGCTGCTCATCAGCCATGTTAAGGAGAAAAATAGCACTTTCAATCTTTGACACTACTGTTAAGTATCTTGCTTAACATTTTCTTAAGCACTTTGCTGATAAAAACCTATGTATTCCTAGTTATACTCTAGTCACTGTTTTCTTCTATTTTTAAATATTTCCTTTTAAATAAAATCTTTAAGCATAAATTACAGAAAAACAATGAGAATATACTCACATGCTCAACACAAAGATTAAAGACATACAAGCATTTTCGTATTTTTAGATGTCTATTTTTCTCTTTTTAGGAAAAAAACATTAACAACAGAGCTAAAGCATTATCCTTTATCTCTTTATCCTTTATCTCTTCCCTTCTCAGAGACTGAGTTTAGTGCATTAATCCCATTTCTTCTTCATACATTATAATTTAAATCTGTATTCCTAAAATACACTACTGTTTGGTGTGTTTCTTGAAGGTTTGATATAACTCAGCTGAAAAAAACTATATCCTTGTGATTAGATTTCTAATTATCATTTGCTTTCTTTATATTGTTATTTTATTTACAATTAAAAATGTTTTGACAAATTGTTCCGGTAAATGTTTACCTTACTTTTTATTACTATAGGCATAAAGTTGTTTATATAATTTATTTTTTCTACTGTATCTGTCATTATGCTTTCCTTTCAATCCCAGTTTTCTCAGCTATACTTTCTCCCATTCTTAGCCAGAATTATAAGTTATTTTATTATCCTTCTTAAATATATATAGCTTATGGTCTTAAGAATTCTCTCTTATTTTAATTACCTTTATTTTATTGGTTCTAACCCTTATATTCTTATATCCATCATTCTATTTTTATAATGTTGCTTTTTTGTTCTTTTTCTGACTATATGAGCTAAATACTTAAACCGTTCTTTGTATTTTATTTTGTAATTTATAAATGTAATACTATGGCTTTCCCTCAAGTTAGCTTTCACTTAGTCTCTGTATGAATGTACAGTGCTTTAATTTTTCTTCATTCTAGTTACTTATTTTATTACCTTGGTGGAAAAGTAATTGTGATTTTTTGCCACTAATTTTAATGGCAAAAACCACAATTACTTTTTCTCCAATCTAATACTTCAATTCTAATGATTTCCATTGCCAGTTACTTATTTAGAAACGTGTTGATATTTCCAAATAAAAAGAATTTTGATGTAATCTTTTTGCTATTGCATTGGAATCAGACAGTGCAATCTCTGTGGTATTGACTGACATTTTTTGAGCCTCCTACTATAGTTCAGTACATTGGCAATTTTTGTAAATGTTCTGTGCGTGCTTGAAAAGAACGTACGTTCTTTCAGTATCGGGTGCAATGTTCTATTGTGTCTTTAGAGGAAGATTGATGTTCATATTTTCTATACTTCGATTATTCTTCCAGTCTGAGCTATCACTGATTTATAAAAATCAACTTTTAGTGGAGGTGGATTTGCACATTCTTATTATAATTCTATGTTTTTGCTTAATGTATTTTAGAGTATAAAATTCATGTCATATTACCAGATAAATAATAAGACACTATGATTCTTTTATTGTTATCTAAGTACTTTTTATTCTGAAAAATTATTTTTGCTTAATGTTTGTTTTGTGCATTAATAGAGCTAACTGTATTTTTCCTCTTAGTTTTTAACATCGTGTTTCTCGATTTCTTTACTTTCTTTCTGTCTTATATTTTGCTTTAGATGTAACTCCTTTAAATTGCATATACCTGTTTTATTTTTCTTAAAATATTTATCTTCTAAGTGGTGAGTTGCATTTATTCATTTATTTGTGTGTGTGATTGTTGACATATTTGATTAATTTATACAATCTTATTTTGTGCTTTTTATTATCCATTTACTATGAGTGTATTTTTCTTATTTTCTGTTTTATATTTTATTAATTAAGGTTTCCACTTATCTTTTCTTATCTCTACTGAGTTGAAAATATTATATTCCATGTTTCTTCCTTTAGGGATTACTCTGAACTATTGAACATGCCTAAAAAGGAACCAAAATATGTTTCAAAGATGATCAATATTTATATCCTTTTTCTTAATAACAACAAATCTTTAGACAGCTTTGTCTGAATATTCCCTCATATCTTAACATTGTAATTTCTTTCTTGTCTTAATTAATATGCTGTCCCTCCAAATTTATTGTTATTGCTGTTGCTTTATACAGCCAATACTTATTTATATTTTGTTATATTTTTATATATTTATTTATTTTCTCTGGTTTTATTTCCCAATTTTCCACTTAATTATCCTTGGTAATTTTTGGTGTTGTTTAAAAATTACCTGGTTTTTTTTCATCTTTATTGTTCATCATTTAAACACAGTGCTGCCTTTTATTGTGCTATTTTACTATCTTAATTGGTTGTGACACTTATCTGTTAGCTTTATTTCTACTAATGATTCTTATGAATGGTAAATTTTCTCCATATGATTGTGTGCATGCATATGTGAGCTCATTTTTAGTGGCACTATTCTGTTTGGTAGGTTTTATATAACCAGGCCAGATATGTCCTTATATCCTTCACTCAAGTTGAGTCTGCAAGATCTTCAAATGTCTATAGTTCATGAATAAATTTTATGTTACGTTCTTGGCTTATGGTTTCTTAAATTAGGAAGAGTAAATGTGATCCTCAGACATATAAGGGGCATAGATGGGGATTTTCTTTCCCAGGGGATTCTGTTTTCTGCAGCCAGTTGTTCCTTGCTGTCTCCCTAGCCTGTTGAACAACACTTTGTAATCACACTTACACTAAATGCATTTATCTTTGGGACTTCTGCCTTCATTCAGATGTCCAGCTTGGTCTTTTGCTTTCAAGTAGCCATAAAACCCCAAAATCTTGGGCTATTGTGGCCAACGCATTACTAGAACATGTATTTAGTCATTAAAACACTAATCATACTGTTTTTTCACTTTATTTTTTGTTTACTGAACATAGGGATTATCTTTCTTATTATTGGTGAGCTCCATAATGTATTTTGTGGCTGCTTTTATTGTTGTTGTTATATTTCATGCAGTAATTCTAGGTACTTGGGATAAAATACTTGCCCGTATTATGTTAGTTAGCCATCTTGCCTAAAACTGGAATTCTCTAATTGTTCCTTTCTGAAGAAGCTAACAAAATGAGGATATTTGAAGTTACTTTTAATCTAAGGTATTAGGAATTTTTTAATAAAGAAAATTAAGGCCATATTTTAGCCATTAGCCTACTACTTTCAGGATTTGTGGTGTAAGCATATGTGACCTTACTGTTATTTATTTCATATTTTTTTAAATCAACACACTAAAATACAAGACAATCAAATAAAAATAGATCAAAAGTGAAAACAAAAAGTCAAATGGATTATTTACACTAGAGTTTAGCAGTAATAACTGTAGTATCTGGTAAATCATAGATTTGAGAAGCTACTTACAATTTTTTACTTAAGCACTAAATCAGATATGTAACTGTTTTGATTAATTTTGTCTGTTTTACTACCTAAGTTCATATATTATAACAATAAAAATTCCATAACACACATTAGAAAACTGGAATCATAAAAAACTTTATCACCTATAGTCTTTAAAAATTAGATAAACGTAATTATCAATATTTATGATGCTTATTTGAAAAAATGTAGTTAAAATACATAGTGTGTTTTAATTTTAATAGTTTACTGGATGATAAATATATTTTTCTATTGTTTAACCTCGAACACTTATAGTAATTAATTTTAATAATTATGTTATTCCATTTTTAAAAAAGGTTTTGTTTTTGAGTTGTTTTAACAGCATCTACTGATACTTGCATTTGAATTTTTTTTGTACTCTTAGATTATAAACACTTTGAGAGCTAAAAATGCCTTACTTGTATAGAACTCTGTATGATGCCCAGTAAATTACTTTGAAGGAAATAAAACTCAATGTTAAAATAAATTAAGTTATTCACAACAATAAAAGCTATGTGGTGTATAGATGACTCTTACAATTATTGAGCAATTGTTTATTATGAAATTAATTGGATTTTTGTTATTAGCACCACATCAGAACCAATATTTCTGTAGTCATCACTCACATGGGAAAATATTAATGCTTTTAGTTTTGTATGTGTAAATTGACACTAATACTTCTTATGTTGGGAATAGGCCCCCAAATCTGGCCATAAACTGTCCACAAAACTGGCAATACACAAAATCTGCAGCACTGACATGTTCGTGGTGGCCATGACACCCATGCTGAAGGTTGTGGGTTTACCAGAATGAAGGCAAGGAACACCTGGCCCACCCAGGGCAGAAAACTGCTTAAAGGCATTCCTGAACCACAATCAATAGCATGAGCAATCTGTGCCTCAAGGACATGTTCCTTCTGCAGATAACTAGCCAGACGCATTCCTTTGTTTCAGTCCATCCCTTTATTTCCTGTAAGAAATACTTTTAGTTAATCTATAATCTATAGAAACAATGTTTATCACTGGCTTGCTGTCAATAAATATGTAGGTAAATCTCTGTTCCAGGCTCTCAGTTCTGAAGACTGTGAGACCCCTGATTTCCCACTGCACACTCTATATTTCTGTGTGTGTGTCTTTAATTCCTTTAGCACTGCTGGGTTAGGGTCTCCATGACCAAGCTGGTCTCAGCAAGTAGTGCCCATATGTGGGGCTCGAACCCGGGTTGGAGGGTCACCAGAGCAATGGTTGGAGAACATGGAACTAATCTGGAGGACACCCAAGCACTCTTAAGCAATCCCCATGGTGAATAAGAAGGGGAGCTTGGAAGCATCAGGGTAACAATGGGACAAGTGTGGGCTCTGGTTTGTTCCACCTTGGAACCTTTTCACACTAATGATGAGGAGGAAGGAAAGTATAACCAAATAACAGAAGAAGTAACAGAACAGGTTTGTTTGCCAGCTAAAGCTAAAGTGGCAAAGGAAGGAGAGGTTCACCCTACCCTTCTGCACCCCCTCCTTATTTTGAAGAAAAAGAGTCACCTGACTCTCCAGATCTTTCTTTTCCAGGGGACACTGGGCAAAAGTAGTTGCCCCAGTGACTGATTGAGCAGCACCTCGAGTGACCATTCTTAGTTCTATTCAGGCAGGAATTCAGCAAGCTAGACGAGAAGGTGATATAGAGGCTCGGCAGCTCCCTGTTAGAATACACTCCCCCCAGATCAACAGGGAAATATTATAGCTACATTTGAGCCTTTTCCTTTTAAATTACTCAAAGAATTTAAACAAGCTATTAATCAATAGGGACCAGGTTCTCCTTTTGTAATGGGACTGTTAAAGAATTGTTGCTGTTTCCAGTCAGATGATTCCTACTGACTGGGACACTCCTACTGGAGCTTGTCTAACTCCTGTTCAGTTCTTACAATTTAAAATTTGGTGGGCTGATGAAGCTTCCATTCAGGCTGCTCGCAATGCGCAGGCCCAACCTCAAATTAATGTAACTGCAGACTAACTTTTAGGGGTTGGCGACTGGGCTGGTTTAGATGCACAAGTGGTTATACAGGATGACACCATACAGCAGCTTAGAGGAGTGTGCATTAGAGCTTGGGAAAAAATCATTTTGGGAGGAGAGCAATACCCTTCCTTTAGTGCTGTAAAGCAGGGACTGAAAGAACTGGATGCAGATTTTATAGCTCGGTTATAGGAGTCTCTTAAAAAGGTGATTGCAGATTCAGCTGCTTAGGAATTAGCTTTTGACAATGCTAATCCTGAGTGCCAGGCTGCTCTGTGACCTATTAGAGGGAAAGTACATTTAGTTGATTATATCAAGGCCTGTGACAGTATCAGATGTAATCTGCATAAGGCTACTCTGCTAGCCCAGGCAATGACAGGACTGAGAGTGAGTAAAGGAAATGCTCCGTTTCCTAGAGCGTGTTTTAACTGCGGGAAGCATGATCATACTAAAAGAGAATGTAGAAAAAATCAGTGAGTCAGGACGCTAGATAGGAGAAAAAACAAAACTGCTGAGCCTGCAATATGCCCAAAAAGTAAAAAAGGAAAACACTGAGATAATCAGTGTAAGTTTGATAAAGGTGGGAACCCAATTTTGGGAAATACCATGAGGGGCCCATCCCGGGCCCTGTTCCAAACCGGGGCATTTCCGGCTCATGCCATTCCCTCACCCCTGTACAAAGTCTGTCCCCCGCCACAGTCGGGAGTGCCACAGTAGATTTATGCTGCACAAAAGCAGTGAGCCTTCTGCCTGGGGAACCCCTGCAAAAAGTTCCAACAGGGGTCTGTGGACCCTTGCCAGCAGGGATGATAGGATTACTTCTAGGAAGGTCTAGTTTAAATTTAAAAGGAGTACAAATATGCACAGGAGTCATTGATTCAGATTACAATGGGGAAATTCAAATTGTTATGTCTACTTCTGTTGCCTGGAAAGCAGAGCCAAGAGAGCATATAGCACAGCTCCTGATTGTGCTGTATGTGGAAATGGGGAAAAGTGAAATTAAACAAACAGTAGGATTTGGAAGCACAAATAAACAAGGCAAAGCAGCTTATTGGGTGAATCAAATTACTGATAAACATCCTACCTGTGAAATAACTATTCAGGGAAAGAAATTTAGAGATTTGGTAGATACAGGAGTGGACATTTCAATCATTTATCTACAACACTGGCCTTCCGCATGGCCAATTCAACCCACTCAATTTAATATAGTTGGAGTTGGTAAAGCCCCTGATGTATATCAAAGTAGTTATATTTTGCATTGTGACGGGCCCGATGGACAACCTGGGACTATTCAACCAATTATGACTTCTGTACCTATAAATTTATGGAAGAGAGATTTATTACAACAAGGGGGAGCACAAGTTGTAATTTCAGGGCAAATATATAGCCCTCAAAGTCAATATATGATGCATGAAGTGGGGTATGTCCCTGGTATCAGACTAGGAAAATATTTGCAAGGTTTGAAAGAACCGCTTCAAGCAGAAAGACAAAGTTCCTGCCAAGGTTTAGGATATCATTTTTGATGGCGGCCATTGTTAAGCCTCCAGAACCCATACCTTTAAAATGGTTAACAGATAAGCCAGTTTAGAAAGAACAATGGCTGCTGAGTAAAGAGAAACTGGAGGCTTCAGAGGACTTTGCTGCTGAGCAATTTGACCAAAACAAAACAAAACAAAACACATAGCTCTAACATTTTCCCCTTGGAATTCTCCAGTTTTCATAATTAAGAAAAAATCAGGTAAATGGAGAATGTTGACAGATCTTAGAGCCATTAATTCAGTTATACAATCTATCGGGACCTTACAGCCAGGATTGCCTTCTCCTGCTATGATTCCAAAAAATTGGCCTTTAATTGACATAGATTTAAAAGACTGTTTCTTTACTATCTATCCCTTTAGCTGAGCAAGACTGTGAACAGTTTGCATTTACAATTCCTGCAGTAAACAACCTGCAGGCTGCTAATCATTTTCACTGGAAAGTATTGCCATAAGCCATGTTAAACAGTCCAACAATTTGCCAGACTTATGTAGGACAAGCAACTGAACCTACTTGTAAACAATTTTCACAGTGTTACATTATTCATTATATGGATGATATAATTTGTGCTGCCCCCACTCGAGAAATACTACTCCAATGTTATGATCACTTGCAAAATTCGATTTCTCATGCTGGTTTAATTATAGCTCCTGACAAAATTCAGACTACTACTCCTTACTCCTACTTGGGGACCTTACTAAATGACACTACCATTGTGCCACAGAAAGTAACCATACATAGGGATCAACTGAAAACATTAAATGACTTTCAAAAATTACTAGGGGACATTAATTGGATACAACCTGCTCTAGGCATTCCTACCTATGCCATTAGTAATCTATTTTCTATCCTTACAGGAGATCTTAGTCTCACTAGCCCCTGACAATTAATAAAAGAAGCTGAGATAGAGCTGCAGCTAATCAAAAAGAAAGTCCATAAGGCTCAAATAAATATAATGGGTCCAGAGAAGACTCCAGATTTGCTGACTTTTCCAACTCAGCATTCACCTACTGGTGTTATTGTTCAAGAGCAAGATCTTGCAGAGTGGCTTTTTCTTCCACATACTAATTCATGGACTCTAATTCCTTATTTGGATCAAATTGGTACTATGATAGGAAATAGGAGAACTCAGATTGTTAAATTACATGGATATGATCCTGGAAAAATTATTGTCCCTCTCATGAAGGCACAAATACAGTAAGCTTTTATAAATAGTCTTACTTGGCAAACCCATTTAGCTGACTTTGTGGGTATTCTTGATAATCATTTTCCAGAAATGAAACTGTTTCAATTTTTAAAATTAACTAATTGGATTCTCCCTAAAATAACTAAATTTAAACCAATTGAAGGTGCTGAGAATGTTTTTACAGATGGGTCTAGTAATGGTAAAGCTTCTTCTTCTGGATTAAAAGGTAAAGTTTTTCAGACGTCCTATACTTTAGCTCAAAAAGCAGAGCTTGGGTATTGACTGCTTTTAATATGCCTATTAATGTGATTTCTGATTATTCATATATGGTTCATTCCACACAATTAATTGAGAATGCTCAGTTATGATTTCATACAGAAGAACAACTGATGACTTTATTTACCCAATTGCAAACAGCAGTCAGGAGTAGAATGCACCCTTTTTACATCACTCACATTAGGGCTCCTACACCTCTTCCAGGACCTTTGACTGCAGGAATCAAATGGCTGATCTCCTAGTTGCTACTGCAATATCTATTGCTAGACACTTTCACAATTCAACCCATGTTAATGCCTCTGGTTTCAAACGCAGATACAGCATTACCTGGAAAGAAGCTAAAGCTATTATCCAGTGATGCCCAACTTGGCAAATGGTACATTCCTCATCTTTTACAGGAGGAGTTAATCCTCGAGGATTGGAACCTACTTCTCTTTGGCAAATGGATGTCACACATGTTCCCTCGTTTGGGAGACTAGCTTATGTACATATGTGTGTGGACTCCTTTTCTCACTTTGTCCAGGCTACATGCCAATCAGGAGAGTCTTCTGCCTGTGTTAAACATCACCTTTTGCAGTGTTTTGTGGTGATGGGCATTCCAGCTTCTATTAAAACAGATAATGCCCCAGTCTATACTAACCAAGCTCTAGCTACATTTTTCTCTATATGGAATATTAAACACATTACTGGTATCCCATATAATTCTCAAGGACAAACCATAGTGGAAATAATGAATCTCTCCCTGAAAGAGCAGTTGCAAAAGCAGAGGGGGGAAAACAGGGACTATTGAACACCACATATGCAATTGAATCTAGCATTATTAACTTTAAATTTTTTGAGCCTGCCTAAAGGCCAGATGCTATCAGCAGCTAAACAGCATCTACAGAAACCAGCTGCAAAGAGAGAAGCAGAACAACTGGTTTGGTGGAGAGATCCAATAACAAAAATTTGGGAAATAGGTAAAATAATAACTTGGGGTAGAGGTTATGCTTGTGTTTCTCCAGGACTGAACCAATAGCCTATTTGGATACCATCAAGACAACTGAAAGTTTATCATGAGCCAGATGCCAAGGAAGAGATTCTGGGAGGATCCTGAGGACCCCCTGGTTGCAGCCAAGTCAAGACTGACACTGAGGAGGACCCCAACTGTCATGAGCAACACCCGTTGAGCACAGCCACCCACCTGGGGACAGATTGAGAAACTGTCACAGATGGTGGAGAAAACCTGAGGAAAGCATGACAACCAGTCACAATGAGTAATTTAATGGTAGCTATGACAGCAGTGATCACCATTGCCATAAGTATTCCTTCACAAGGGCTGACATAGAGAACAATTATACTTATTGGGCATATTTATCAATCTTGGCTGGTAATAATGCCTGGATGTAATCACTCTATGACACAGTTACACATGCTTTCTGATCTCTGTATTTACCATAATGAATCTGCTCCTATAATTAAGGCATACCACCCTCAAAAACCTATTTGTAAACAAAATTGAACCTGGCTAGAAAAAAAGAATGTACTTGTTTAGGAAGATTGCATTGCAAAACAGGCAGAGGTTCTGCTCAACAATTCCTATGGAATCATTATTGATTGGTCCCCTAAGGGGATGTTTAGCTTAAATTGCACCTCTCAATCTGCATGCCATGGCTGCACTATGTTCAGATGGTCTGAACTAAATGGTCAGATGGTAGAAATGATAAGAAATATGACAAGAGTTCATATTATCTGGAAACATGGAGGCATAATGTCACCTCAACCTCAAATGATATGGCCCGCTCTAGGAGATAACATAAGGATTTGTGGAAACTATTAATGGCTCTTAATAAGATCAAAATTTGGGAAAGAATAAAAAAGTATCTAGAAGGACACTCTACAAACTTGTCTTTGGATATTGCAAAATTAAAAGAAGAAATATTTAAAGCATCCCAGGCACACCTGACCTTAATGACAGGAACAGGAGTGCTTGAAGGAGCTGCAGACAGATTAGCAGCTAGTAATCCATTAAGGTGGTTAAAAACACTTGGAAGCTCTATGATTTCAATGATGATTGTGTTATTAATCTGTGTTGTTTGTCTTTGTATGGCCTGCAGATGCGGATCCTGACTCCTGTGAGAAGTAGCTCACCGTGACAAAGCTGCCTTTGCTTTTATCGCTTTGCAAAACAAAGAAGGGGGACATGTTGGAAACAGGCCCCCAAATCTGACTATAAACTGGCCCCAAAACTGGCCATAAACAAAATCTCTGCAGCACTGTGACATGTTTGTGATGGCCATGACGCCCATGCTGAAGGTTGTGAGGTTACCAGAATGAGGGCAAGGAACACCTGGTGCACCCAGGGTGGAAAACTGCTTAACGACGTTCTTAAACCACAAACAATAGCATGAGCGATCTGTGCCTTAAGGACATGTTCCGCTGCAGATAGCTAGCCAGAGCCCATCTCTTTATTTTGGCGCATGCCTTTGTTTCCCATAAGGAATATTTTTAGTTAATCTCTAATCTATAGAAACAATGTTTATCAGTGGCTTACTGTCAATAAATATGTGGGTAAATTTCTGTTCAGGGCTCTCAGATCTGAAAGCTGTGAGACCTCTGATTTCCCACTCCACACTCTATATTTCTGTGTGTGTGTCTTTAATTCCTCTAGCGCCACTGGGTTAGGGTCTCCCCGACTGAGCTAGTCTTGACATTCTGATACTTTCATTGTGCCATTAAATCTTTTTTATAAGTTAAGATAAGTTAATATATCATGCAAGTATTTTCTTTCACCAAAATTGCATTTTTGTTTTCAAAATTAACATAAATTATTGTTAGAGAGATGTGACAATGAACTATAATTAATCTCATTCAGTTGCATTACTACAGATAATTATAAATCTCAATAAAATTGTTATTTTTCCTAGTAAAAACATTATTGAAAATTGTGACTTGATCTTCCTATTGTTTTGCCCGCAGAGGCATGAAAAACAATATTAAAAATAAAATTATTTTTCTGCTTTGCTTGTATTTGTTATTTCCAAAATCCAATTACAAGAAGTTGAACTGTGGTAAAGACACATATTAATTCATCAGTAACAAGTTGCCCAACTCTAGTGAAATTCCTGAAGTATAAATGTCCCAAAAGAAGAAAATTTTAATATAAAAATATAAAGCTATAGAAACTAAATTTTAATTTAATAAGTAGTATTGAGTGTCTAGTACAACCCAAGTATTATGATAGGCTCTTGGGATGCAAAACCAGTCAAACATTGCTCCCGTTCTCAAAAAGTTTAATAATGGAGTGACTCAACTGATAGAAGGATGTTTAGCTGTTCAAGTCACTAAAACGTAGTTGGCTTTGACTCTAAGAGTAAAGTTTCTACACAAAACATGAAGAGCAGTTTGCCTATTAGAACTTGGTTGTAAATGTATTGTTTAGATAAGAAAAGTAAAATCGCACAGACATGTAACAGTATGGCATATCAGGTGAAGTAAAGTCATTCAGTATTGCTTGATATACAAATGAATGGGAAGCTCTAAGAGATCAGTGTGGAAGAGAGGATATGTAGACATCCCTTGTGAATTATAATTTGATGACATGGAAAATCATGAGAAGCTTTCTTTTTTTTAGTTGAAAATATACTTTAAAAATCTGGCATTTGGCAGAATATTGATGTCTAATTATGGACATTTAGCTCAAATCAAGATATTGAAAATAGAAACAGCAAACTAATACATTTTTCTGAGAAGATATTAGCAGTAATTGAATACATATTTAACAAGAATTCAGAAATATGTTTTCAAATTTACATAGGTGCTTACAGTGGCTGATAAAATATTTTCCACGACTAATCTAATAACACTTGACTAAAAGGTATATTACAGAATGTGTTTGTTATCAACTGACAAAGTGAAAAACATTGAAGTTACGTTTTCTTTACCTTTATTAGATATATAAAATACTAGTAAAATAATGTCAACTTCTTTTAGATATACTTAACTGTTAGAAGAATGTGTCTGCTGTTAGAAAATCATCTTTCTAATAATTTATTGGTTACCTTTGTTTCATGAATTTATATGTACTTTAGTTACTATGGAAATATTTTGTTTTTACTGGTATTGATTTTTAAGAAAATTTTTGAAGTGTTTAGAAGTATGGACATTGTAATCAGGATACCCAGAGTTTTTATTTTGGCTTTGCTATTTGCTAGGTATATGAACTTGAACAAGTGATTTCACTTCTTTCAGTTTCAATTTCTTCAGCTTTATAATAGTTATACATATATTATAGTGATATACATGTAAAAATCTCAGTACCTTGTTCCTACATAATAAATGCAAATCAAATGTTGATTGTTATTATTATTATTAAACTGTTACTGTTCAAATTAAGGTTTTATACAAGAGTCAGATTTACAAGTCCTGATCTCCACTTTCTATATGGACTTCTACAATGAAACCTGAAGAGACAGGATAGAACATAACATTCTGTTCAAGATACAATGTATAAATTCTGTTTCAATTAGTAATCTTGATAATTTTAGGTAGCAGCATTTCATCAGATTGTAACTGATGTTACCCTGTAAAAAGGCAAATAAAGAGCTTATCCTTGAAGTAAAAAAAAAGTCAACTCTGTGTGTTCATCTTTCCAACATTAGCACTGTATTTAATCATCAATAAATAAATTTATTTTATTGATTGTTCTTTATTCTTTCATTCAAAAATATTTATTGAGTGTCTATTAGGTGCAAGAAACACATTTAGACCATAAAAATGAACCAAACATCATAAATTCAATTTAGTGGAATCAGATACCTAAAAAAATAAAATACATACTATATTAGAAGGACTTCACTACTATAAAGAAGAATAAGACCAGGATATGGAGAAATGAAAGTTTGTGTGGTGGTGTTGGTGAGAAAGGGATGTGGTAAATAGCAGCTTTAAATAGGGGGCCAGGGAAGACCTCACTGAGAAAGTCACATTGAAATAAAGATCTGAAAGAGTAGGGGAGTGAGCCATGTGAACAGCTGAGAAAAGAGAGAACAGAAAATGCCTCAGTCAGAGGCATTGTGTGGGTGTGTGAAAACAGGAAGAAGGCCAGTGTGGCTGAAACAGAATGAGCAAAAGCTAGAGAAGTAGAAAGCAAGATGAAAAGGGCCACAGGGGAGAGAGCTTCGAGGGCCTCATGGCTGCAGGAATGACTCTGGCTTCACAATGTTGTTATGAGACTTCCACAAAGAATCCTCATATACCATATGGGCTTCATGACCATAGGACATTTGGACCTGTGGAGACAGGAAGTATGAAGCAGTAATTAAACAGTAGAATATGTAATTTCTTATTGTGTAGATTAAATATATGTAAAAAGTAAAAGTAGATGTATATAAGTAAAAAGGTTTTTTTGTTTGTTTGTTTTTGTTTACTATGTAATCATTGCACCCAGTGGAGCAAGCTGTGTTGTATGTCATCCTGAAGCAGCTACATAGCAATGGAACAAACTATGACAAAAGTGTTTGCTGTGAGCCAAAGCAAACCTTTGGTATACCAAAGATGGAGAGGAGAAGCAGTCAGAGGAAACAGAAAAGATTTTCTAATGGTTACAAATAAGGCCAGAATTGTATCTGCAGATGACATCAGCTCACTCCTTTTCTCCACTTTCAAACTTCTCTTATTCTATATGACTAGGGATAAAAAAGGAATTCTGTCTACCTATTACCACATAAAGAGATAAAGCAACACAAGCAATGGCTGAATCATCAGAGAAATTACTCAAGAAATGGAGGAAGATATTAGAGAAACATATTGCTTAGTCTCAACTCACAAGCCACAAGCTCTCTCTTGGAGAGAGAGCAACAAGCTTTCTAGGTTTCATGAAAGATATTCTAACACAAAAAACATCTGAGAAGAAAACTAGCATATTTTTTAAAAAAATAGAAGATAAAAATATGATGATAAACATTAAAGAAACAAAAACAGAAAAAAGAATGAAAACACAGCAAATGACACCATGATAGGCTTGAATAAATCATAGAAAGAGAATGTAATGGGAAATCGCAGTGATTATAAAATAATTATAAAGATAAAAATGTTTATGGAAGACAGACCAACATGATATAGCTTACATGTTGTGATCCTGAAAAAGAAAACAAATGAATTTTTTAATTACACTCCAAATTATAACATAGTAAAACTTTTCTAAAGGAAAGAAAAGTGAATTTGTGTACAGAAAGGGCACAGAGTTACAATAGGAAAAACCTGCAGAATGATCAACTTAAGCATATATATGGACAAATTTACTGTATTTTTATGATGACTAAAAAGTTAAATGGTCTGCAGCAGAGAAAGTAAGGCAGGTAGAAAAAGAAAAACTCAAGATGACCTCAGCCTTTTCCACATCAATGCAAAAGAGAATAAAATACTCTTTACCAAAGTTTAAGGAAAGTGGGAGTGAGGGACTTAAGAATTATATTCCAAGTAAAATTGTCCTTAAAGTATAATCTGAAAGGGATGTATGAATTTGGAAAATCCAGGGAACAGAGCACTCATCATTTCCTTGTGGAAAACTGCTGAAAAATGTAATGCAGTAAATAAATTTTTTAAAAAGCAATTCAGTAATAGAGATGCTGTAATAAAGTGACTGAGGATAATCACTGAATGTTTTCAAATACAGAACTACAACTGATCAATCTTGCCAACATGGTAGATTTTGAAATGAGTATATTATTTTAGATGCCAAGAAACCATGTGGCATCTTGAAAATTGATCTTACATTAGGTAGCCTGACTTTCCACACACATGTGATTACAAGTCTCCTGCACTACCATTTCTACAGGTAAAAACAGGTGAAACCCTCTCAAGATGAGGTTTCAGTGAAAACAGTATCAGTGAGGAGTAATGACGTCTCTATCCAGACAGCATCATAAAAATCCATATGTACAATACTTTTGGGGCCTCTAGAGTTACAAGAGAAAACAAACTGCTCAGCCTCATTTTTTGGCTTTGGTAAGTAGTTAAGCTGATTGATATGGCCATTTTCATGTTAATGATTGCCTTGTTAAATGGAACAATTTTGTAGATTTGGTTGTCTGACATATCTAAAAGAATCAAAATCTCATTTCCTATATGAATAGCCTCCACTAGCTGACATAGATTCAGATTGCAAAAACTGATGAAGTTCAATAACATGGAAGATATTTTGGAGACAGGTAGCTAGAAATGAGGACAAAGTGGCCAGAAATTAAGTCACTCTATCCTTGGATAAGAATAGGTTAAGAATATTTATCTGGTCATATCCATAATATTTCCAGCCCTCATGATGTATGATAGCACAATACACTGGCTCGTATTCTATTATACTATCATATAGGGAGGTATTAGTCCTGTTACTATAACAAGCAGATTCCTAAACCACCAGTAACTGAGGCAGTGCACCCCTTGGTTTACACTGTGTATTAGTATTAATGGAAGAGACCCCAGGTACTTTATTTAATATCAGATATCCCTCTACTTACAGCAATCCAGATTATTATGGCATGAAACCAGTAAATTGACTATTGGAGTAATATAAATATCTTATTTATATTTCAGTTAAAAGGATGAAGGGGCCTATAGACTAACAAGTTATATAATAATACAGTGGGTCACTAGACAATTTATTTTCAAAATTAAAGAAAAAGAAATTCAAACACTATACTTTATTATTAGTCGTAAGATTCCATCTAAATATCTTTTTGAAGGGTATTAAAAGAGAAGTCAAAATGGAAAATGTAATGTAATAAAACCAAAGGATAGAAAACACACACCAGACCAAAAAAAAAAAAAAAATCACCATACACTGTAGTCTGCAGTTTTCTAGTAATATTGGTTTGGAACAGCTACATAAACCAATTTGGTTCATTGACTTTTTGATGGTGTACATTTTGTCCTTTCAGGTCTTATCTTGAACATAATATATCACTGTATATAGAATGGATATAGTTTTTATTAGAGAGAGAGGGGATAAAGCCAGGTTTCATTAAATCATATCAAGCTGAAAAGCTATAAGCTTTAGAAAGAAATTGGGTACCCATGCCATGGAAAAGAAATATTCTGTTGAAATGTTGACTTTCAGTATTTTCAGCAGGACATGTATTTAATAAGTATCATAGTATGAAAATTCCTGTAAAATCCTCACTTTTGTAAATTATAGATTGATTGGTCTTTGATTTGGGCTTTTATTGAAAACAATTACACATTGTATATCAATTGTTTGAATGGTTGCTCTTTTCTAAATTTACTTCACTATTTGAAACTGATTTTTATTAGAAAAATTTCCTTGACAATCTAAACTCAGTTTTAAGTATGTTTCTCAAATAAGTTGTAGTTTAAGTTTCACATTTCAATTAATTAATCACTTGAAACGATAAAGGAGAGTCAAATTTTGTAACACATCTACCCATCATAATAAGCCCACTCTAAATCAAACCCCTTGTAGTTAACTTCAACAGGAAGCACGATTACTTTTCCAAGGCCTAGGGGATTATACAAAAATGGATTAAGAATGATTTATCCCTTAAGCAAATCACAGATTGTGTCATTCATTCCTTCTAACTGAAGTCAAACAGAAAATGCTCTTAACGAGAAGGAATAACAACGAAGTCACTAAATAGAGTGATAAATTTTGAATCTCATGTCAGGCACATAGGTGAAAGATACAGGGAATAGGGAATTGGCTGGCATGTAGTTTTTAAATAGTTTAAGATAAAGAAAAATTGCATCCGTTTGCAACTAATTTAAACTTCCGTGCATTTTGAAAATGTAAATAGATAAGTGATCTCTTTTTTAACCACTCATTTTAAACCACTGAGATTTTCTCTCAAAATTATATTATAATTTCACTTTAAATTCAGGTGTAGTTGTCACTACTGTCAAACTGTAATATGATCATGAAATTGGTTTTACATTTGTGTGAAAGTGAATGTAATAAAACAATTTCCTCTCTACTTTTGTTTCTGATCCTACCCCCTTTCAGGAAAGGGATTGTCTGTTTTTCTTTTACCGTATAAACACCCCAGGCTAAATATTTAATCAAATTGGAAACACAATTTCTAATTAAAACAGAAATCACAAGAAAACTAAGGGAATAGAAATAGATAAGAATAGTATGAAAATTCTGAAAAGGGAGAAATAAATGAAAAATCTAGTCCTCCCAGGTAATATATTCCACTTTTTAAAAGTACAGCAATTGAAGCTTAGCTTAATTGAAACTACAGTAGAAAATCGAAAAGAAGAGGCAAAAGAGTTGGTCCAAAAACCATTCTAGACATAGTGCCATTTAACACATTAGAAAGGGATATGACTCACTGCTATGTAAGAAAGCAAATTAAATACCAAAAAAAAAAAAAAAAAAAACATAGGAAGCTTGACCTATAAGTAGGCAAAGGACTCATACAGTGTATTTATTAAAAAAGAAATATCCATATGTAGTATATGATTCACAATACAGACAAACTGGGTGGTTTAGAACAAGAGAAATTCATTATTTCTTAGTTCTAGAAGCCAATTTTCTTTGGCTTCTGTTGCATCACTTTGATTTTTGCCTTTATATTCACACGATGTTCTGTGTGTGTGTGGTGGTGGGGGAATGTGTATCCAAATTTTGCTTTTGTATAAGAATACCAGTCATATTGGATTAGGGACCCACCCTACTTCAGTATGACATCCTGACCTAACTAAGTACATAGGCAACAACACCATTTTTCAATCAGGTCACATTCTAAGAAACTAAGGCTTAGAACTTTACCATACGAATTTGGGAGAAAGAAAATTCAACCTGTATAAGATTGTAAACACATAAATATGAACTCCACTTAGCAGGTAATGAAAGAATTTCAAATTAAAATGAACAGTGCTATACCATTAAAATAAATAAGTATGTATATTACTGAATGATGATAAATCACTTTTGTAAACTGTGCTATCTTCCTGGGGTGGGAAGAATCTGTCAAAATGTATGAACCACCTTTGAATTCTGAATTTGGCTAAATCATTTCACATGTATGACTACTTTTAAAGGAAATTATTCTAACAGTCATTATATATTTTTATAAAAACGTTTTAAAAACATTTTTATTTATAAAATATTGGCAAAAACGTCAACCTTAGAAAACAATAGGATAATTTGTTTGCTATACATAATATACTGTATAATAATATACAGACATTAAATAATTGTGGCTAACTCTTTATACGGTTACTAATATGCCAAATATTAATCTAAGCACTTTGTGTTAACTCGTTAAAAACTTACAAGAACCCTACAAGGAATATGCTATTATTATTTCAGTTTTATTTTTTATAAGCTTTAGTTATAGAAGAGTTAAATAACTTGTCTAAGGTCACATATTTATGTAAATAACAAAGCAGAGATTAAACCCCAGGCAATCTGGCTCCAAGACTCATGATCATAACCACTTACTATATCGACTTCATAAACTGATATTAAAATATGTATCACCAGGTTGTTTAAGACAAAGCTTATTATTATACATTTAATTTTAATTATTTGCATTGATAAATAAGATAGGAAGACATTATGCCAAGATATTAAAATCCATTGTCTTGGAGTTGCAGAATTATCATTAAGTTTTACTGTTACTTGCATTTTTGTGTATTCTAGTCTAATATAAAACTTTAGGATACAAAATTACTTGACAAGTGATTATATACATTTCTTGTATATGATGTTTGCTAGATCAAATGCAACAATAAGGGAGATACTTGGAAATTTGAACTTCTGTTTCACTCTAGGTAAGCTCTTGTTTTTTAAATTCAAGTTTCAGGCAGCTAGATACACTGACAAAATATAAATAGATTACATGTTTTATGTAATTAACCCAGGGTCACTATCTATTAGAGTTTAGTTTGCAAATCTACCTTGGGGAACTATGGAATACTCAGGGCACTTCATGTGACCTAATTTGCATATATGACCCTGTACCCTGATAGACTTATTCCAAAGTAATTTTAACCTGTTGCCAGGTCCTCTGGATACTTGATTTTGGTTACTACCCCAAGAATTATATTCATTAAAACACTCTTGGAGGGGTGCATTGGAGACTTGTAGGAGCTATAAAATTATAATAATATACCATAGACTAATAAGTAATCAGCAAAAGCACAACCACTCCAGCGAGAATAAAAAATAATCCAAAGAAAAGTAGAGCAATATGAAAAGGAGCAGGATAAAGAAACATGACCCTCCCTACAATTTCATATTTTATTCCTCAGCATCATAATGTATATTACATTTATTGCCTGAATATTGAATGTGGTAATAGGGGAGGGCAATGCAACTAAAATATAAATTACTTGCAATGGTATATAAAGTCAAGTAGGTCAACTGTTAAACAAAATAATCTTTGTTTTTGTCACATCATTACTACAAAGATTAAATGTGACACTATCTGATCTCAACATCTACTGCCTCATGTCTACTTGTATACCTCAAACCTAGAGACTTAAATGTTATTATTTTGTTCAACATTTCTTGCTAAGAAATGTGATATGTTGCAGTATAATAGGCTTACATTTCCAAAATAGTTTTAAAAGACTTCAGAGAAGTCCACTAAGCCTTGAGGGGAAAAATTTCAACAGAAGGCTAAAGAGCAAAATTTATTCTGGGAACGAGGAAGAAATTCAGATTTTAGAGCTGAGACATCAACTCAGTTAAATCAGTCACAAGGGTGATACTTTGTGTGCCCAAGATTTTGCCCAGATAACTCTCTTCATCAGTCATGCCAAAATTCAATTTTTTCCCTACAGACTAGAGCAAGGTTAGAATAAATTTCTTTATGGAGAGAATATATAAAGGTACTGTTGTCTATGGTGGAGACAGAAAATGTAAAATAACAGAGTTTCGGTATATCCTGTAAAGATTAGATCTTTAAGTTATTCTTTCTGCAATATGTTCAGGTCTAGCATTACTTGAAATTGTGTTTGGTCAAGTTTGTTTTTATTCCTTTAGTCTTTTCAGTTATGATTATCTTAAGATTTTATTACATTCAGTTTAGTCATAGCTCTTTATAGCTTAAAATTTGACAAATAATATCAATTATTCACACTGCTGTGTGAATGGATCTCTTATTGATGTTAAAATAATCTCAAAAAATAGTTGTGCCCTCTTCCTACTCATGAAACTAGCTTTGAGTTTTAAAGATTCAGATTAGATTAATGTTTATCAGTTTCATCTCTCCTTGCATTATTAAACAATGAATTAATCTTGTTGGCTGTCATTATCGACATGGAGAAAAATTAATCAACATTATCATTGAAGGTGTATAATTTTAATTTAGTATACCAATGACGTAGGTAAGACCAAAGATACTGAGACATTTCCTAATTCATGTATGTTCCAAGTGCCAATGCATTGTTTATAACACAAAGGTAAGAAGAATCAGAGAATTTTTCACTTTCACTTAAATTCACTTTCTTTAATTTAGTATTATGTCTCTTGTTCAAAGATCAAAATTTAGCCACAGCAAAAGCTGGCACATATTCCAATTAGTTGTGAACTATCAGAATTTTTGTTCGATTAGACATGAGTTACAAAATAACCAATCTTCCAATTCAAAGTTACATTTCAGATGTTTAACATTTGGGGCCAGTTAAACTATAGGAGACTGTGTGAAAGAAGAAAGTGCCTGAGTGGGTCTGATTCACAAAAGTAAAAAATAACTACATAAATAAAAAGGATACTGTATAGTTGAACACAAATTTGGCTGATTTCCTATTTTAGCTTTTATATCCTTCAGGTAAATGAAGAGTTGTCACGTAGAAGCTCTGGGAGAGTCCTCTCATGCATGCGTTTTGCCTTCCACGTGCCAGATTCTGATTGATACCTATGACCTGTTTTTCTCTTCTCCCCAACTCTGGAGTCTCTTTGTGAGAAGCTGATTTTGATCTCAAGTCCCAAAGCTTAAAATTAATGGGATTTTCTTCTGTTTCTCTGTTCTAAAACCTTCCATTGGTTATCTGATGACTGCTTGTCCTTACAGAAATAGGCCATGCTCCCTTCCTTCCTTATGCCTGAATTTGCCCAAGATTCTGGGACTTTGGTGTCCCTCCTCCCACCTCCAATATACCACTCCTCAGTTTTCCAAATATATTTATTATTGTGCTGACAATGTGGAAAATTCTTACTCATGCCATTATCAATACATGTGTGGCAATTGATACAATACAATTGTATCAATACAATTGTGTGGCACAGTTCTCCATAATGAGGATACAACGATACAACATAATCACTAGACCAAAGGAGATCTCAGTCTAAAACAGAAAATTGCACTTGTTGGGCCGGGAGTGGTGGCTCATGCCTGTAATCCCAGCACTTTGGGAGGCTGAGGTGGGTGGTTCACGAGGTCAGGAGATCGAGACCATCCTGGCTAACACGGTGAAAACCTTGTCTCTACTAAAAATACAAAAAATTAGCCTGGCGTGGTGGCGGGCACCTGTAGTCCCAGCTACTGGGGAGGCTGAGGCAGGAGAATGGCATGAACCTGTGAGGCAGAGTTTGCATTGAGCCGAGATCACACCACCGCACTCCAGCATGGGCGATAGAGTGAGACTCCGTCTCAAAAACAAAAAGTACACTTGTTGTTGATGTATTCCTGTTTTGATTGAGAAAAACCTAGGGAACTACAGGGAACAGAAAGGAGGTATCCAAGATAGATTGGCTAGGGATGGGGTGGCCTAGAAGTTAAACACTGTTGAGGATGCATTTGTAGACAGGATGATGCTTGAGCTGATAATACAAGAATTTATCTCATGTCTAGACTAATTTTTTTCTATTTTCTGTACATAGGACAGTCTACAACTCTATTGTTTATTTAAAATTAGCAATAAATTTACAAGAAAAGTGAGAAATCTTTTATAAGGGTGGTAGATTAGAGGAGCAATGAACCATGTACATTAACATCTGTATCAAGATGTTTTCATTCAAATTCCAGTCTTCTCTTTGATAGACTTTATGGCCAAGGACAAATTCACTCACATCTTCATGTCTAAGTCTTCATATAGATAATTTCAGAGATTTGGGTGTTCTCCAAAATCTTATATTTCATGAACTATTTGTCAGGAGTCTTTAAGGAAATTTGATAACTCTTCTGTTACTAGTGTTAGGATGGGAAACTCATGAATAAAGTTTGGGTGGGTCTTTGTGCCACATGAACTACTTTTCTTATAACCTAACAGAAAAAGATAAATATCATATAACATCTACCAGCCAGCTATTTCACTGCTCTTGATGAATGAGGAACAAACAGATCTGGGGTCATTTTCACTATTAACATGGCTTTATAAGGGAATATGTCAGAAGAGTTATATATATTTTAAAAAATTGTATTTATGTGAAAAACAGCACCACACAGTTATTTTGAGCTTTACGTATCATTAATTTTCAGAAACTTATTTCACATGGATATTATCTTCCAATGCTATTTTGACGCAATTATAGAGAATACAGAAGAAATTAAAACTTGAGCTATTCTTAACCAAAAACTAAGAGCAGGAATAAAACAATGGAATCTGTGGATATATATCATAAACTGTAATTTTATGAATACATTATAGAAACCACCATACCTCTAATAGCACAATTTTAAAGATGTTTTGGAATACCCGAAAAAGGAGGAGCATAGAAAGCATGGAAAAGAAAGCATAGGAAGCAGAGATAGCTAGGTCAATTCAGACACATAATTTCATCTTTGGAAATTTAAAAGTCAGCCGTGAAGTTGTTATGTGCATTAATGAAATTTCAGTGTCAGTGTTGTATTCTAGATTATGGCAGAAGTCTCAAATTCATTGACTTAGCAGAAATCACACCCAATATTCTTATTTTAGTTAATGTCTATTTTGTTGACTAATTTTATATTATAAGCAGAGAGGTGCAGAAAGGTCTGCAATGGGGGGTTGTAATTAATATTTGTAAGTTTTATTTATACTGCTTAATCAATGAACTGGGCCATGAGATGAATTTATTACCAGAAAACAAAGATTGAATAAATGATTCCAGAATTGTGTCTTCTGGTGACTATTAAAATCAACTTCCATTTATAAGTCAGAAATTACAAAGTTTGACAACTTAGATCCAATTACTAACATAAAAATGTTACCTTAGGCTCTGCTGCATTGTCAAAAATTATGAGGGATCTGAGATATTACCATATCGAACACTAACAGTGTAGTAAGTCCGAAATCTCACTGATGAAAGCAGAAGACATGACAATCCTGATTTAGAGAAAAGGACTTTATTGTCGTGGCACAGCAAGCAGCCTAAGCTTTACATTCACATCAGTTTTCTTGCTCCTCAAATTCTACAGGGGCAAGACAGAGAATTCTAGGTGGAAGCTGTTCACTCAGCGAGTTTGCATCACACCTGAGCAACTCCAAGGACAGTTAATACTAATCTTCTATATTGGGCTGTAAGCAGACCTGCTCAATATTTGCTTCCTGCAGGGACACACTGTCTCCATTTTCCAAGGGCATGTGTAATATAGACATCCTTGAAAAAACAGTCCCAAACAAAAGTGACTCTGTGCATAACATTGCACAGAAAGACAATGGAGAAATTACCCGTGGAGAATTATCTCCCAACTTGGAATTGGTTAGTTTGCTTATCAAGATGTGGGTGTATTTCAAAATGTTGAAAGCTTATTTTTCAATTTTTCCAAATACTTTTTTTCCCCATCAGCTTGGTCTTTTGGCATTTCATATAATTACCTTGCACACGTGGCCATCACTCTGCCAGCAAAGACTTTAGTGATGAAATTCTCAATGATCGCATGACATTTTGGGTTATTTGATTTTGCACTCAGTATCATTTCTAATTGTTATTAAGTTTGCTGTTTTTGATTTGATGGTGAATATCTTGTTAGATCTCGTTTCTAAGTTGGTGCTTATAAGGTGCTAATGCCTTTATAAAGTTAAGATGTAGCTTTGTGTTTACCTTTCTATGCTAATTTTACAAAAAGATGAAAATGAAATTCAGGATAAGATCTCTGTTCAAGTTTTCTGGAGAAATCTTTTTTGCTACCTTTTTCTCCCTCTTTTTAGTCATACATTATTAATGTGGCAAGCATAGTGAAAGTTATTGTTAGAGAAATTCACTTTAATGCCATTCAGATGTACGATGGCTAGAACAAGACCTGAGCCCAATAGATTTTCTCTGAAAAATTTGTATCTAACAAATAATACAGCAGAATCACAGCATCATTGAGCATTTCTGCTTCAATGACAAGATGAAGGACTTGTGAAAAAAAAAGTTTCATCTCTAATGTCCACATAAGCACCACATGAAACAAATACCTCTTAATAGTCAACACATTGGAATATGCACATAATATAATCATGATTATTATTTTACAGATTTATTTAATTATTTTATTTATCTATATGGTTCTGGTTATTCCTTTCTCACACTAGGTAGGTGAACGATGACTTTGTGTTAATGGGTTTGAGTACCAACCTGAATTTGATTTAAAAATAATGAAAAAGTCTATAGTCTCTCTGGACATCCCATACAAGATCTCTGCCATTAACACTCAACTCACTTTCATTCTATGGAAGTTAAAGTTTAATTCAAATTGTCAAACAAATATTTTCCTACAATATGTTTAAAGAATCTTGATTTTAATTAGAGATTGCCAATTAGAATAGTCATTAGACTCAGACAATTTTAATAAGCCACTGGGGTGAGTTAGTGAAAAGGAAGTTGACTCTAGAAGTCAGTGTCAGAGGGACACTAAGGAAAAAATGGACTTTTGCAAGATGGAAAGTCCAGGCCCTTTGTTGGGAGAGGAGAAGAGCCTCTGTTACTCAGACTCAGCCAATTTTAAGAATGTGACACATTGACAGATTTTCCAATAATTTCAAGAGAAGATTCAGAATTATGTAAACACCCATTTTTTTAAAGCCACTCTTAGGTTACTTTGTGAGTTGTCAGTTTCTGCTCTTTGCTACTCATGTGAAGTGGCACTTAAAAACATATGCACATACTACCTAGCCCAGAGCCTGGTGGCTAAGCTGGTTCTCTCCTTTCCAATCGGAGGCCTCTGCCACAAACATACTCCGCCAGATCATTAGTCAGGTCAAGAAGCATCCAAGCTTGATGCCCCTGTTTGTATTTATTGGAGTTGGAGGTACTGGAGCAGCACTGTATCTCTTGTTTCTGGCATTGTTCAATCCAGATGTTAGTTGGGACAGAAAGAATAACTCACAGTCCTGGAACAAACTGGATCCCAATGATCAGTACAAGTTCTACTCAGTGAATGTGGATTACAGCAAACTAAAGAAAGAAGGTCCAGATTTCTAAATGAAATGTTTCACTATAAAGCTACTTTAGAATGAAGGTCTTCCAGAAGCCATCCGCACCATTTTCAACTTAACCAGGAAATATTTCTCCTCTAAATGCATGAAATCATGTTGATGTAATCTATTGGAGATTATACTGATTAATAAATAACTAAAACTTGAAAATAAAACAGGTGCCATAAAATCTTTCCATTTACTAATGAGCTACTAAATTAACTGCCCCATTCTGAAGAGAGATCAGGCTTATTTCTGAGAATGTAGAGAGCATGGTGCTTCTACAGTTGGCTTATCATGCACAGCTTTGATCTTGTGAAGAAAATCTAAATTATCAGTTTTTCTCATGTGTGTTTTGGAATAAAAATTATCCACTTGACAGTGGAAACAAAGGAAGAGGATATTCTAAAGCAAAAATTAATCATTTCATTGAACTAAGATCCTTGCTGTCATAGAACAATGTTAGATCCCTAAAATGTAAAACATGCACCTTTATGCCTACATCCTTGCAAATTTGCTCCTGGGAATGTTGATGCAAATCTGGACCATTTGTTATGGATTGCTTTGAACCAATTTAATTGAGTTACTGACCTATTAAAAGAAACCATTTTAAGTTGAAATATTAAAATGGAGGATTCAACCAATGTTTGCTAAAGAGTATATGGCCCATTATCCCAAAAAGATAATTACATTCAAATATTATAGTCAAACTTCATCTTAGATTCAGAGATTTTGTTTTTCTCCTGGCATTAAACAGGTAGCCACCCTTCTTTTATTTTCTTAGTTCTTGTATAATATTTTGGAAGTACTTGTAATGATTTTCACTATCAACCCTGAATATTAATAGTGGGGAAATTAATCCTTCTGGGTATTAATTATGTAAAAAGTACTCTGGGGTTGTGGGGAAGTGTTTGTTATAGTACTGAATTAATGATTAATTACTACCTATCAAATATAGTGAGTAAGTATAATATTATAATCAAAGGTATTTGCAGAAAATTCTCATGTGAAATTTACAGTTGAACTCCTTGTGATTGGTTCTAATCTTCTAGGATCTCTCAACAAAAAGGGAGAAATCAAGTACACGTAAAAGAACTTAAAAAAATCAATTCCATCTGTGTTCAGGTCTTCACAATCTATGCTTAGGAAAACAAATGTTTTAAAGTGATAACTGGTTAAACTTTTATTTGTGTTAGCATTGGTTTTATCTTAAGGCTGATTTATCTAGTGCCCTCAAGAGGGCTACAATTGTGTCAGACATCATATCTGTGTTAGGGATCCCTAAGACCACCCTCAGGTTCAATAATTCACTTGAAGGACTCAGAGAGCTCAAAAGCTGTCATACTCTTGGAGTTTATCACATTGGAAAGATGATATTGAAATCAGCAAAGGAAAAATGCACATGGGGCACAATCTGGCAGACATCAGGTACAAGCTTCTAGGTGTTTTCTCTCTTTGGGGCTGCATAATGTGTTTAATTTTCTCGGTACAAATAAGTAACAATACACTCTAAGTGTTGCCAATGTGGCTTTGTGTTAAGAAATCTTATTGGGGGTCATTTATGTAGGCCATGCACACCAATATGACTGACGCTACCTTCTCAGACTCCAGACCCCCAAAGCAGAAACAGGTATTCTCCATAAATCCCACTGTTAACTAACCATCCTGTCAAGTTGGTACAGAACAGCCCAAGGCCTCAGGCATACAAAAAACTCTTATCAGGGAGAACCTTCCAAGGGCTCAGAGCTCAGTAACCAGAAACCAACCAAAGCCAGTCTTGAGAACAGGCCCTTGTTGGAAATGTACAGTATTTGATTAATTGAGGAATGCCGAATTAAACGTTTCCTGCACAATATCAGACAAAGGAAAGGAATTTTCACCTCTAGAGTCTCTTTTATAAGAGTCAGGGACTTATTCTCAGCTACCATCTGGCAGATCCTCCCCAGGGTTTCATATATCCAAAACAATCCCAATGAAGAAAATGGAATTTTACGATTGGCTAGAATGTTGAACTGGTATTATCTTACATGAGGGGAACACCTAAGCACAATTGGAGTTCTCTTATGAAGAGGGAAGGAGAGAAGTGCACATTGAATTGTCAAACATTTTCCTACAGCAAACTTTAATACTGTTGATTCTGATAGAACAAAATATAGAGGCATAAGCAATGAAACTGTCTTTACTATTAATATGCATACAGGCATATACATATATATACAAATATATATGTGTATCAGTTATGTATATGTGTATGTACATATACATTTATGTGTGTGTGCATATATTAAAAATATGCTCTCTCTGTATAGATACAATAATGTTCTGTGTAAGAAAAAGAAATTAGAAATAGATTGGAATACTGTATTAGGTTACTTTTAATTAAATATTCTTACTGTCAAATTTGAGGTTCCCTGCAATATCATCCTTTTTATGTTTTTCTGAATAGACTAACTTCTCATTTTCCTACTCTTGCCACCAAACTTTTTTTCAATTCCCTAGAAAATAATTGCTAAAAACTCATGAAATATTAATGCCCCACTGGATCCCACTTCATTCATTTCCAGTAGCTTAAGTTCCCTTATCCAAGCTTTTAGAGGAAATTGATGAACATAACAATTGTCTCTTGTCCTGAATACCTTTTATTTATCTTGCAATGCTTCCTAATACCCTTTGTCCTGGTGCCTAATATTCTCTCCATCCAATCTAAATAAATTAATTCATCTTACGTATTTCTTATCTAACTTCACAGATGCTTGAAATTTTGTTTGACTTTAGAAAAAGTATCAATGTTTAAATCAAAGAAATAATAAGCTCCTTTTTTAACTCTAGACAGACAATTTCGAAGAGAAGTCTCAAGTGATATATGCTGTTACTAGTACTACAGAAAACCCTTTGATTCCTTGCAAAGCTGGAAGCTCCCATTGTATCTATTGTGTGTTTTTTTTCTCCCAACACCATGGTCCATTTAGAAAGAATTCAAATATAAGCTTTAAAAACCTGAAGAGTTGGGAAAATATGAAAACAGAGTCTTGTTGAGGAGACGATATATTTAATTAACAAATCAGAGTCTGACAAGAGGCATTTAAAGATTTTCATAACTGGCCCCACGTGCTTTTTTAACCTACGTGACTTCCTTTTCCCTCTTTATTTCTCACACCTCCACGTTGCGTACAGGCCCATATTACCAAATTCTCAAATAGGATGTGGAGAATATTTAGTCCTCTATTTCTTTTCAATTTCCATTTCCATTTCTTTTATTATTCTGTTCCATTTCTTTCTTTTCAATTCTTGTTACATGTAGGGACCAGCCAGTTATCTCATCTTCTTGGATACCTTCTTACTCTTTATTTAGTTGGCTCAACTGTAAAATTTTGCAAGGGACCTTTCTGATTTCCCTAGATGAGAGCAATTACTTGCTCTTCTAAGGTGGCACAGGACCAAGTACAAATCTCTACTAGATCTTATCACATTATATACACTATATATACCTTCTATACTTAGCACAGTATCTGGCTTATAGTAGATGTTCAGCCCATCTGTGGACTGGGAGAAGTTTAAAGGAATACACCACTGGTAAATACTAAGGGCTATTATAAATTAGACAAGCAAGTGGGTAGAAGAGCAGTGTTGTGACTTAGAGGAATCTTCAAAAGAAGAAATGTACAAAGCTAGCTCTTACAAGATAAATTGAATTCCACTATCTGGGGAATTACAAGATAGACATTACAAACAGAAATAATTAATAGAGAAATAATTTATTTCATCAATGCAATGTTTTTCTACCAGCAAGAAACTCATAGAGATATGTTAAATAAAAAGATAAGTGTCTTAAGAAGTTATCTACATCCATATCTATATCATTTATATCTATACTTATACCTATATGTCTATTTCTTAAAACCAAAGTAGGGCCTCACAAATGGCCCAACCCAGAGACTAAAATCCTGCTGAGGCTCCCTCTTTCATTCTTTTCCTTGAAGACCTACATTATCTGTTACTTTTATCTACATGTGGGTAGGACAGGTACAGGGGATGTGAAAAACATGATTATAAGTCAGACTCAGCTTCTAACATATGACCCTGGAGTGTGTCAAATAGGATGCCTCAGAGTACTCACAGGTACCCAAGAGTGGGTTTTATCAATAAATATGAGAGCTTATCTTCTCCAAACTTGTCCCAGAATTAACTCCTTATCTGGCTTTATTCCCTGTCACAGCCACCTCCTTTGAAATATCCATATTTTTCTCTCTAACATTGACTTATATACAGCTACTTTTTGTGAAAATGAGTTTCTTCTTAAATGCTTCAAACTCTCTCAACCTATTCTTAATAATATTACAAGGAAGCTTCTCAGAGCCTGTCAACTAGACCTCGTCAGCCAGACTCTAAGCGTGGTCAACACAATATATTAGTCAGGGAAGTGTTTCAGAGCCCTCTTCTTTTTAGATTCTGATCATGAATCTTAATTGTACCACTCTTTGCATTAGTCTTGATATTTTCTGGCTAAGAATTTCTGCTATTCTTGAAGATATAGAATTGCATTGTGCAATATGGTAGCCATTAGTTTCATGTGACTTGCTCAGTTAAATTTAAATTAATTAAAATTAAATTAAATTAAATTTTATCCCTTAACTACATTAGCCAGGATTCAAATGCTCAATAGCAACAAGATTCCACTGGGATTGTTTCAGTCAATAATAAGGTTAATAGCGGCATCTATTCTTTCACTCCCCCAAAGAGGTAGGTATGGATTCACTCCTACTCCCTTACTGTTAAGTGAATTTTTAATCACCTTTCACAGAGATGTTACTGGGCACTAATAAAATTCTATCTGCAAAAATAATTTAAAATGATTATTACATTATAGTAAAATATTAATACAGGGAGATACTGAGGAATGCTTTTGCTCAATTCCTGATGTTTTCTCCTGATGAATAGAAATCTCCTCATGTAAAAATTCTATTTTCATTCAGCTCCATCAATTATTGGTATACAGGAAGGAGGAGTTACCTATCTTACTGGTTCGACTGGGATGAGGAACTGAACGTACTTCCCATGGTTTTTTCTCTTTCCTTGTTTTCTGGGAAGTTATTTGCCTGCATGGGGTATGTGCTCCCAGGTGCTCTCAGTTATGTGGTGTCTCTCCAGAGTGGAGGGCCTGGAATGGCCCATTTCCACTAGTGACTGAGCTGGAGCATCTTTCAGTATTAGTAAGCCTACTAGGTCAGAGATAACAGCCACTTTTTCCCATATCCACTTTATTAGTAAGAAAGATGATTGTTTCCATCAGTCTTATTCCCTGTATTTTAATTTATTGAAAGCTCTGGTATAAAGGATGCTCTCTCTTAAAGAGACACAATCAAATACTGACAGATGAGATCAGACAGTTGAAATTTCTCTCTAAAATAAAAGCTTTAAAAAACAAGCTGCTATAATTAACAGTAATATTTCTTCCATAAGTCATTTCCAACTATTTAAAGAATATTGTTGGTTGTCCTGACTACAAAGTGAAGTATATTTACTTTTGTAGACAATTGAGAAAATTACTTCCTTTTATACAATTTTAAATATTAATTTAATAAATCACATACTAAATGTCTAAAAAATATAAAATTGTTTTCAACTTCTGGTATTTTTCAGGCTTATAAAGTATGCAAAACTTCTTTGTACAAACTAAAAGCAGATTGATCATTTGCATAACAACATAATTTCTTAGATACATTCTATAGTGTTTTCAAAACTTTTTTATTGGTGGAAAATTCTCAGCAAATAAAGTCTTTCAATGGTAGACTATGTAGAAGTAATTCTAATTTTTTACATGATCATTTTATTAAGGCATCAAATGTATTAGAATTAACTTAATAACAATGTATTTTATGATCTGAATTGGAGAGTGGGAATAAGAGACGAAAGACTAGGAGATAAAGTCTACTGGAAAAGTCAGGGTTCTTCTCACAATGCTCAAATTACAATTGCCAGTATTCAATTCCATTTTGTGGTACTTTGGTTGTCAGAAACTGTCACCAATGTCGTGTAATAAAATATTTCTGTAAGGCTTTCTTAAAATTCAATGTCATTGTCTTGCAGGCATTCCAGTATTGCACTTCTCATATATATTAACATTCTTTTAGAGCTAAAGAAGGAAGAACAGAGTTTGTAAAGTTGAGGTTGTTTCTGCAGTGAACAGGAAAGTCCCTGTTTATATTAAAAACAAGATAAACTAACAAGAGTCATCACTTTGTGTCTCAATGTTCCCAATTTGAATGTCTGACGCTTTCTAAGTATAAATGAATGTTCTGAAAATACGCAAATGTTTTCTATAAATTCTTTTTTTTTCCATTTCACTTTTGTCCTTGATAAGATCACAGACCTTTACAATCAGAGCTCAGATGACTTTTTCAGGGCTTCTATATATAGCATATTCAGTAGATACTTGGATGCCATATGCAGTTAAAGATTCGAGGGGTACCACTTCTGAAAGAATTAAAACCTGTTTGCTTCCTATAATGAGTCTTTCTCACAGCAGTTACTTATTACTGATGATTAATTCAGGTGTTAATAGCTATATAGCCCAGATCTTCTTGTTCTGTTTGGCCAGAGAAGTAGACATGAAATTATGCTTATAAATAACAAATTTGTTGAAACTTTTATTAAGGAGAGAATATTTTGATAATATGCCTAATCTCATTCTACATGATTTTTTTTAGCTCTTTTATTTTATACCACATTTAAAGCTTAAATTGAGACAATCAATTAATTAAATATTTGTCAATACACCATATTATTTTTTGTGCTATAAACAAAATATATCACTGACACACATTTCTGGTACCTGAGGAGAATTCCCCTAGAAAAGGAAAGAAGGGATACATGAGAATAAAATACATGTTATTAAATATTCAATAACAATTGGCATGTGCAACAGTTATGTGCCTCTTTGAAAAATACAACAAATATTGCAATAGACAGGTTAGAAGTCAAATTAGACAGGTTACAATTACAGAAAGACTAATAAGATACTCTAAGTGTTTATAAACCCACCCTTGGGATGACCAAGCAAACCTAATTGGCCTATATATAGCTTTCTTATTACCACCACTGAATTCTTTGTGTCAAGTTTTTATTTTTAAATGCATATTGTCTGGTTTTTGAAAAACAACTAAGAGGCATAAAAACTGAAAAAGTATTCAACATTTTAAAATTTCAGTATTTTACTTTCCAGAGGAGCTAGGAAAGAAAATGCTTTAAGTAGGAGCACATCAAAACATCAGTGGGACAGACGATTTCCCATGGAAAATGGGGTACAATGAATTATATAAAAGTACTATCTTTGAACTTATTCTGCCTGCATTTCCTCCTGAAAAATATGTGGCTGTTGGTGCCTCTGTAAATTAAACCAGAGTTGGGATAAATATTAAAGCATATGTAGAATAGCTAAAGAGAAATAATTACTAACTTCAAATGGATACTCAGATGATAGTAGAAAGAGTGACTGTGATGGAATATTATTAAGTATAAATTTCAAATCATGTCATACACTAATGTAGGGGAATTCTTCACTTTTGAGACGTCTTAGCATACACGCACCCTTTCTTTAGGAAATTCCCTAACTTTGGAGCCTTAGTGAAAGGCAAAAACTGTCTGCCATGACTGAAGTTGAAAATGGTAGATACTCTCTTATCTTCCTCTGCAGCTAGTCTGTGATCATATGACCTGGGCTAAGTAATGCTCTTATTTAGAACTCAGTGCTGCAGAGAATCAGGGATAATGGCAGCATCCTGTTTCCAGGGGCAGCTGTGAACATAATGGGAGTTCTGAGAAGAAAGCATAGTGTCAAAAAATAAAGAAATCAAACAGATTTAAGAAATATGCCAAGGAAATAATTTGAGCTGTGTTTATGGCACAGAGACTTCTCTGGAAGGAAGTGAATCAGAAGCCTACTGTGATTCTGAAGGATTGGCATTGTCAAAAAATTCCAAAAGTTGATCTAAAAATTATTTGAATGATTGAGCCTTAAAATAGTACTCTGGCTTACAAAATTTAAAGAGTAAGATGCAGGCTGCTAAAGGTACAAATTCTCAAAACATCCATGTTAGATGTAGTCATTGAGGATATAGGTGAAGTTCTTGGAGTTGGGAGCAGGGTTCTGGGAAGACAATGGACAAGTGAGTTTTTCCCAGGGAACATAATAGAAAAATTTTTTTTAGTCCCAAGTACATAACTGTCTATGAAGGGAGGCGTACTTCTTTCTGTTTTCATAGATTACAGGAATAGAAGGAATTTCTTCCAGATTCAATGGAGAAACCTCACGTTGAGAATATGACCATTGAACTGAATACATTAGGCAGGTGAGACTTTGGGTTACCCTCCCTCTGTGTTGCTGGGATTCTGATCTGAGGGGAGGAAGACTTTCCACGGGTATTTGGTAGCCAGATTTGGCATAGATGCATAGCCATAATAAAAAAATGTATGCCTCTTTTTATGGACTACAATTCTTTCTGGAAACATATTGCAGTCAACTATATTTCCAGCCTTCTTCATCCTAATCACTGACCATTGAAAGTGTGTGAGGCTATTGTTGACACCAATTATGTGGAAGCAGAAGTGATGGGTTTCATTTCTGAGCCAATTTGGTTAAGAAGATTACAGGTTTCTCCATTCTCTTTCTTCTTCAATATTGAGGGTATATGTCAATGTGAACTGCAAACTGGGATTCATGTAGTGAAGGTGTAAAATCCTATGTAAGCCTCTATCCTTGAATAATAGCCAGGAGTATAGGCTGCCTCCACCCCACTATCAATCTGAAACACAAATATTGGCATTTGTCTAAATACAAAAATTAACTGACTGCCTGGTGTCACAATTCACAGATATGTTAACCTAATGTTAACTTAATTAAAATGCCCCTTAGCTACTTCAGAGATGTGTAAAATGACTCATTACCCTTACTATCAGCTTATACTTATATTGAAATAGCCATCTTGCTAATAATATTAGGTTGGCGCAAAAGTAATTGCAGTTTTAGGCTGTGAATTTTAAATAATTATAACTAGGCTCAAACACATCCTTATTAGTCAAAATAGGAACGATTATAAACAACACACTTTTGCCAACAAAAAATTAGTTTGTTTATCCTGTAGCATAGAAATCCATGCTTTGGGATTTGACGAACTCTTGGAAAGCATTTTCTGCATCCTGCTGGTTGTGGAAGCATTTTCCCTACAAAAAGTTGTCGAGATGGTTGAAGAAGTCGTAATCAATTGGCAAGAAGTCAGGTGAATGTGGCAGATGAGGCAAAACTTCATAGCCCAATTCGTTCAACATTTGAAGTGTTGAACTTCAACATGTGGTTGGTTATTGTCATGGAGAAGAATTGGGACCTTTCTGTTAACCAATGCCAGCTGCAGGCATTGTAGTTTTTGGTGTATCTCATGGATTTGCTGAGTATACTTCTCAGATATAATGGTTTCGCCAGGATTCAGGAAGCTGGAGTTGACAGACCTGCAAGAGAGCACCAAATAGTGAAAATGATCTTTTTTTTTTTGGCTTTGGGAAGTGTTTTGAAGCTTCTTCTCAGTCCAACCACTGAGCTGGTCATTGTTGGTTGTGTTGGTTGTTGTATAAAATGTACTTTTTTTTTTAATGTACTTTTAATTGCACGTCACAATTCGATCAAGAAATGCTTTATTGTTGTTGGGTAGAATAAGAGAAGTCAACACTTAAAAACAACTATTTTATTTTATTTTATTATTATTATTATTATTTTGAGACAGAGTCTGGCTTTGTTGTCCAGGCTGAAGTGCAGTGGCATGATCTCGGCTCACTCCAAACTCTGTCTCCCGGTTTATTAAAAATACTATTGTTCCTTATTATTAACTTAGCTTCAAGTAATTTTCCGACCTGAGCCTCCCCAACTGGCTAGGATTACAGGTCTACACCACCACACCCAGCTAATTTTCTTGTATTTTTAGTAGAGATGGTGTTTCACCATGTTGGCCAGGCTGATCTGGAACTCCTGACCTCAAATGATCCACCCTCCTCGGCCTCCCAAAGTGCTAGGATTACAGGCATGAGCCACCACACCCAGCCAAAAGAATGATTTTTTTTTTTTTATCTTCACTCAGCTCATAAGGCATCCACTTACTGAGCTTCTTCACTTTTCCAATTACTTCAAATGCTGAATGACCATAAAATGGTAAATGGTGAGTTATTCCACAACTTCTCATGTAGTTGTAAGAGGACCAGCTTTGATGATTGGTTTCAATTGGCTGCTGTCAACTTCCAGGCTGGCCACTACACTCCTCAACTTCAAGGATCTCCTGTCCTTTGCAAAACCTCATTTTTTTTTTTTCTTTTGGATCACTTCCGAGGCAAAACTTCTTGAACCACCACTGCACTGTACGTTCGTTAGCAGTCCCTGGGTCCACTGTGTTGTTGATGTTGCAAGTTGACTCTGCTGTTTAATCACCCATTTTGAACTTGAATAAAAGAAATTGTTCAAATCTGCTTTTGTGTAACATTATTTCCATAGTCTAAAATAAACATAGAATAAACAGCAAGTATTAGCAAAAAAAGTAAGGCGAGAAATGCCCATTAAAATGATGTATAACATAGCCACATTTATTTAAGAATGTATTCCACTATCAAACGGCAAATTCCAACAATGCAAAAACCGCAATTACTGTTTTTTCATAAAACATAGAATATAGGCAGGGTGCGGTGGCTCACTCCTGTAATCCCAGCACTTTTTGAGGCCAAAGCGGGTGGATCACGAGGTCAGGAGATCGAGACCATCCTGGCTAACACGGTGAAACCCCATCTCTACTAAAAATACAAAAAAAATTGGCCGGGCGTGGTGGAAGTTGCCTGTATTCCCAGCTACTCAGGAGGCTGAGGCAGGAGAATGGCATGAACTGGGGAGGCTGAGCTTGCAGTGAGCCGATATAGCGCCACTGTACTCCAGCCTGGGCAACAGAGCAAGATTCCGTATCAGAAAAAAAAAAAAAGAATATAAAGTTGGTATTATGTACTCTTCTCTCTCCCAAGTATCAGTCAGGAGAACAGTCACACAAGTTTAAAATAAAACAGAGCTTTAATATGGGAATTATAAATTACTTGAATGTGGGAGCAGATGAGACAGTCAATACCTAGCAGTGGGAATCACCATATCAGAAAAATAATCATTATCTACGCCATGTGGGGTACAAGTATGCTCAGACAAAATACACGTGGAAGAAAAACTCAAAAAACGATTCCAATCTAGATATTCAAGTGGTACAGCAAAAGTGGAGCTTGTAGAGAGTGTGGAAACTGCCACCTATGTAAATTCTGCTAAATGAAAATTGCTGCTTCTGTGGCTACCACGATCTATGGGAACCACTGCCTGTGTAGGCTCTCAGTCAAGCACCTGGTGGTAAGTTTGGGACTGCTGTTGGCCATCAGGGCCAGTAGCCAGAAAGTCAAGCTGGACGTGAGGCAGAAGGAGAGCAGAACAAGGTAAGGCTCACGTGGGAACACTACCTTGTTCATCGCCATGTATGACCAAGCATCAAAACCATTTGAGGGAAATGACCTCTGCCTCCCAGATGACTTGAAATCATGTATGAGTTCTTCTAATCAGCTAACTCTAACCTAGAACCCTATAGGAAAAAGGATTCCAGCAAATATAAGTTCTCAGCCCTAGACAAGAGCAAGAGTGCCATCCTCATAACATAAATTCTAGCAAATCTGGTTTGCCAGGTAACAGTGACTTAACTTTACTAGCCCATGATTTCCCCATAATATCCTCGATTATATATTATTCAAAGTAGCCTAAGCCTACGACGGATAATAAAATAAAATGATAGGAACTCCAAGTCTTCTTTTGTTCACAAAGTATCCCCATTGTCTTTTAATGTTTGTTTTTTAAGGCCTAATTAAAATACAGCAAAACATACAAATCATTTTAAGATGGTTGACAAATATAATCACCATGTAATCATCACACAAATCAAATAATAAACATTTCCATCAACTCAGTAAGTTCTCTAAGCAATTAACTAGCCAATGTCTCCTTCACTTCACAGAGACTAGAACTGTTCCATTTTTTTGTCTCTACAGATTAAATTCTACCTGTTCTTGAATTTTATGTAAATAGGGGTCACATAGCATTGTGGTCTTTGTATCTGAGGGCTTTTACTCAAAATATTGTTTTTGAGATTTACCTTTGTTGTACATGTCACTAGTCTATTTCTTTTATTGTTGCTTACTTTTCCATTTATGAATATACCACAATTTGTTTTAACTATTCTGCTGTTGATAGACTTTTGTGTGGTTTGTAGATTTTGGTTATTATGAATAAGGCTGTTAAGAACATCCTTGTAAAGATTTTGGTGACAGTAAGTTTTCGTTTATCTTGAGTGAGTTCCTAAGAGTAGAACTATTGTATCATACAATAGGCATATGTTTAGTTTTATTGAAAACTTCCAAACAATTTTCCAAAGTGATATTATTTCATATTCTTGGATGAAACTTATGAATTTCTGTTAATCTAAATTGTCATTAATATTTGATATTGTTGTTTTTTTAAAAATTCAGCCATCCGATCTATAGTGGTAGGTAATTCCCTAAAATTACATTAGCATTTCTTAGATTATTAGCAATGATGAACATTACTGCATGTTCTTATTGGCAATTCACATATCTTGTTTTGTGAATGCCTGCTTGTTCAAGTATTTTGCACCATTTTGTGTGGGTATGAGGGAAAGCTTAATTCGTATTTTATGTTTTGATGCGTAAGAGTTCTCAATGTACTCTGTTTTATTATAATGTAAATATTTTCTTCCAAACTATAGTTTGTCTTGTTACTTTCTTACCTTACATTTTGATAAGCAGAAGCTTTCAATTTTGATTATTTTATTTTTTCTTTTATGATATTATTTTTATCTTGCCTAAAAATCTTTGCCTACACCAACTTCACATGCATATTTTCCTTGTTTTTTTCTATAATATTTATAATTTTAGCCTTTACATTTTAGAATTATGGCCCAACTCTAAGGGATTAACATTTGTCTGTAATGTAAAGTAAGAATCAATTTTGTATTTTCATATGTTTAAATGTTCATCCATTTGTCCCAGCACACTTTATTGAAAATAATATTGTTCCTTATTATTGACTTAGCTCTTTCACTGATAATAAGTTGACTGCATATATGTGATCTGATTTCTGAAATCACTGATCTCTTCCATTACTCTATTGGTCTATGTTTAGCTCAATCCAATATGGTCTTAATAAATGTAACTTGATATAAGACTTGAAATTAAGTACTAAGTGCTGTAACTTGTATTTTCTTTTTATAAATTATTTTGGTTATTTTATGTTCTTTACATTTCTATACAAATTTTCTAATTGATTTTCAATTCTTCCAAAAAATCTGATGAAAATTTTATTGTCTATAAATGAATTTGTGAATAATTGACATCAACAAAATTAAGCCCTCCAATTCACAAGCCTAGTGTACTTTATTTCTTATAGATTTGACATTCTCTAAAAAAGATTTTATAATTTTCAGTGTAGAGACCTTACATATCTGTCATTAAATATATCCCCAAATATTTTATATATTTTATTCAAATGTAAATGCCATTTAAAAATTATTTTCAATTGTTTATTGCAGAAAACTAAACATACAATTTATTGTTATTTATTAACTTATATCTTGTGGCCTTGCTAAATTATTTATTTGTTTATTCTTGGCAATTTTCAGGGTACTCAACTACGTCATCTGTGGATAAACATGGTGTCTTAGTCCATTCAGACTGCTATAACAAAATACTTTAGATGAGGTAATTTATAAACAACAGAAATGTATTGCTCTCAGATCTGGAGGCTAGAAAGTTCCAAATCAAAGAGCTGTCAAACTCAACGTCTGGAGAGGGTCCTCCTTCTCATAGATGAAGACTTCTATCTGTGTCCTCACATAATGGAAAAGGCTAGCTATCTCCCTGGAGTCTCTTTTTTAAGGGCAATAACCTTAATCATGACGGCTCCACCCTCATGACATAATCACCTCCCAAAAATCCCTAACTCATAATCCTATCATCTTTGAAGTTAAGATGTCAACATGTGAATTTGTAGTAGGGGATAGAAACATTCAGCCCACAGCAATAGTTTTTAATTTCTTTCTTGCAAATTTTAGATTTTTGCCTCCTTGTCTGAATAAACTAGTTAAGAAATACAGAACTGTTTAGTAGATATGGCAAAAGTGCACATTCTTGCCTTGTCTCTGATTTTTATGAAAAAATTGTTCATTATTTCACTGGTAAGTATGATATTAACTATTAAGTTAGCTGAAATATATAGATGATTTTATCAGATTTAAAAATACTCTGTGTGTATATATTATTTTGCTTTTATCACAAATTATGCTGCATTTGGGGCAAATGTTTTTTCTTACATCTATTGAGATGATTATGCAATGTTTCTTCTTAATTCTCTTAATCTGGTTAAGATTTGAAAAAATTTTAAAATGTGATTTTATAAATGTTTAACTAAAACTTTAGTACTGGGGATAAACTTCACTTAGTAATGATGTCACATCTTTTATATGTGTTGTTAGATTTGACTTGTAATATTTTGCTAATCCTGCTGTTTATCTATGTTTGTGAAAAATACTGGTCTTGAATTTATTTTCTTTTTATGCCCTTGTGAGTTTTGTGGGTCAAAGTTATTTTGGACTCAAAAAACTATGTTTGGGAAGTGTGCCTTGTTCTGATACTTCTGAAATAGTTTATTTATTGTTGAAATGTTTGATAGAATTAACTTGTGTAGCATATGAATCAGAAATTTTCCCTGTGGATATAATTTTAATTACAAATTTTATTTCTTTAATAAAAATCGGGCTATTTATATTGTATAAGTTATGGTAAGTTTTTTAATGAATTGATATGTTTAATCTAAATTTTTGATTTATTGACACAAAGTTATTCACTTTTTAAATTCTTTATTTTCATTTTAATATCTGTTAGATGTTTTCTCCTTTAATTATAATGTTGATAATTTGTGTTTTCTCTCTTGATTAAATTTGATCAATTTCCTAGGGTTTATCAACTATTAGCAATTTATTCCCTTATCAAAAAACGAACTTTGATTGTTGATAATCTCTCTTGTTAATTAGTAGCCATTTTTAAAATTTTTATTATTATTTTCCCTTATTTTCTACTTTTTCTACTTTATATTTTTATTTTAGTTTTTTTAATTTTTCAACTTTTAAATTTTAAGTTTTTGGTAACTGTTTTAAAACCGTTTTTCCCCGATATAAACTTTAAACCTAGAAAATTCCATTTTAGCACAGTTTTAACTGTATTCCACAAAGTTTGAAATGTTGTCTCTTCATTATCATTCAGTTTGAAATACTTCACCGTTTTCTTTGTAATGTCTTTTTTGACCTATAGGTTATTTTGAAATGATATGTTGCTTAATTTCCAAATGTTTGGTGATTTAGTAAATATTGCTTTGTCATTGACATTTAATATTTAAAAATTTTGTATTATTTAAATATTTTCAAGTAATTACATGTTTTATGAACCAGTATATGACCTATGTTATAACTATTATATGTGAACTTGAATTGCAGTTTTTGGAAGTATTGATTTATAAGTAGCAAACTGACTCAGAGTTTTCTCTGAATCTTCTTCATCTTTAATAATTTTTATCTATTTTTCTTTTCTAAATGAATTAACAAATTAATTTTAATATCAATGGAGAAAGACAAAAGACTCAGATTAGCTAAAATAATTTTGATAAAGAACTCTTACTTTACCTGATTTCAAGAACTAAAACTACATGAATCCCAATAGTGTAATAGTGGCATAATGATTGAAATGCAACTCAAGTGGAACAGAATAGAGAGTTCTCAAATAGACCTACACATGTATGGTTAATTGATTTTTCATGGATGTGCCAAAGCAATTAAATAGAGAGAAGATAGTCTTTTCAACAAATGTTGCTAGAACGAGTAGATCTCTATATAGAATAAAAGAAAAAACCTCAACCTTCACTTTACACATACACACAAACATTTAAAATTGACAATGGTTCTCCATATAAAAAGCTATTATATTTTTAGAAAAAAAAGAACAAATTCTTTGTAACATTAATTTTCTCAAAAAATGATATTAGAAGCACAAACTATACCTGAAGATAATTGATCAAATAGGCTTCATCAAAATTAAAAACCTTTGATATTTGTAAGACACTTAATATAAGATAATGCCGTTACAGAGAGAATAATTTTTGTAAAACAAGTATACACCAAAGTCTTATATTTAGAATATACAAAGGACTTTTATAAGAAGATGATATTTAACCCAATAAAAATAAGCAAAATATTTAAACAAATATCTCAAAAAAGAAGATAAATTAATGGTATATAAGCTTAGGGATTCTCAACATCACTAGTTATAGAAACACAGATTAAAACTACAATGAAAACTCTCCACATCCACACACACACAAACACACACACAAACACAAAGAACAGATAGGTAAGGTTAAAAAAAAAAAAAGACTGACACAATCTAGTGTTGGTGAGATATTGAGCTACTACATCCGTCTTACACTTTTGTATTAGTTCATTCTTGCATTGCAATAAAAAATACCTCAGATTGGGCAATTCCTAAATAGGTTCAATCAGCTCACAGTTCCTCAGGCTGTACAGGAAGTGTAATGCTGGCATCTGCTCAGCATCTGGGGAGGTCTCAAGAAACTTAAAATTCCAGCAGAAGGTAAAGGGGTAGCAAGGTTTCTCCCATGGTGGAAGCAGAAGCAAGAGAGAGAGTGAGGAAGTGCTAAACGCTTTTAATCAACCACATCTTGTGACAACTCTATCAGGAGAACAGCAGCAAGTGGATGGTGCTAAACCATTCATGCAGAATATACCCCCATAATCCAGTCACCTCCCACTAGGCCCCACCTCCAACATTGGAGATAACAATTTAACATGAGATTTGGTGGGACACAGATCCAAACCATACTAATTTTATTAACAAGGATTCAAGGATTTAAGGTACAGTCACCTTAAAAAAAGAGTAGGCAATATATTAGTATTCAACACAACCATTCCACTTCCAGGTCTTTACCTAAGAAAAATGAAAACATATGTCATTCAAAAAATTCCTGTGTTAATATTCATAATAGAAAGTTTATTATAGCCCCCAAGAGCAGCAACACAAAGTATCTATGGAATGGTAAATAGGTAACCACATTGTGGTATATCCATACCATTGGATTGTACTCAAATCCAAAAGCAACAAACAAAACAATACAATCAACAATGTGGATGAAAATTGAAAGCATTATTCAAAATGAAAAAGTCAAATGAAAAGACTATGTACCAAAAGTGAAATTCTGCAACAAAACTATCCTGACAAACGGTAGATCAGGTATTGCTTGAGGCAGGGTCTTTGAGGAAGAGATTCATTTCAAAGGAAGAATAAAAAATATTTTATGGTGTAGGAGCTACTCTATGGTTGTGGTGGTGATTACTCAGTTGTACACAATTACCAAAATTCAACAAACTTTACCTATAAAATTGTAAACTTTATTGTATAAAAATAATGCTTTAAAAATAAAAAGACAAAAGCTAAAAGGAAAATCAATATATTTCATCCCATTAACACAAAGACTATATAAAAAATAACATTACCTTATCCACTTACCAATTAGTAATGGAAGAGATTTTCAGCAACCACAAAATAAGACTGACGCAATAGGGCAACTATAGTAAATAATAATTTATTATATTTCAAAATATCTAAAAGAGTGGAAGTGAAATGTTCCTAACACAAAGAAGAATTGATGAAGGCTTGAGGTGATGGATATTCCAATTATGCTAGATTTGATCATTGTACATTGTAAGCTTGTATCAAGATATCACATATAACCATTATGTGTTATATGTGATATCACATATAACCATTATGTATAACTAATGTGTATCCATAATAATTAAAATTTAAAACTTTTAAAATATTACAGCAAACATCATATTTAATGGTAAAATATTGTCACAGATTATCAGATTGAGAACAAAGATAATAATTACTAACACTTTTAGTCATTTTTATTGCAATGGACACCAAAAAATTAAGTAAAAGAAATAAAGAATATGGATTAAGAAGCAAAAAAAAAAAAAACTGTCATTATTTGCACATGTAATGGATAAATAAATAGGAAACCCAAAACAATGTATAAATGATTTGGATAAATAAGTTTATCAAGGTCAATTTATAGAAAGCTAATATACAAAAATCAGTTGCAGATTCCCCATTTCTACCAATGTAGTAACCTTATTTTTCCTAGCTCCTCCCTCTCACAACTTCAAAAAAAAAAAAAAATACAAAAAGAAAAATACCTGGATATAACACAACAGACCAACATGCAATGAAGAAGGCCAGGAGCCTAGGGACCCTGAGACTCTAAGGATGACAGAGACATGAGCTCCCTGGGTTTTCTTACTGCCTTCCATATATCCCAAACAGGATATTGCAGAAGCCTCAAACCTGAATCTGCCAACAGGCATGGTGGAGGGTGAGGGGAATCTCAAGGAACCTTGTTTCCTCTTAGCCAAAACACTGGGAAAGGAATGATCTAACAGCAGAAGACCTCTTGGGGAACACTCACCCTCCTCCACCGTAACATCAAAGGAAAAAACATGCCTTCCTCCTATGGCTTCAGTGGGACTGAGTAGGGAGTTGATCTTTCACCCCACCCACCTTCTGGTGGAAGCAAGAACTGGTGCTTTTACTCCACAGCCCTCTTCCACTGAATGGCTTTGGCAGGATGAAAAAAAGAACTAATCTTCTGTTCCTCTGTTGGCAAAAACATGCAACATTCAGATTCTACCACCTGATTTGACTCCTTAGTGACAAGCAAAGAGCTAACCTTCTATATTCCAGTCAGTGGAAATCAGCTGCTGGGTTAGTGTTGGCAGTACTGAGCTGGCAGGTGATGTCCATCCAATGCTGGCAGGATTAGGTGGTTCCCCGATTCTCCTGGTAGGATAAACAGTATTGGCAGACTGTGTAGGGAGCTTGCCATCTATCTCCCACCCAGAAGAAACAGCAGGTATTCTTATTACCCCTAACAAAGTGGAGTATGCAAGGCTGAGCAGGGGGCTGATCTTCCATTTCTTGCCTGAAGTGGGCATGCTCAGATTTGCCTGCCTGGGCAGTGTTAGCAAGGATCTAGTGGTGAGCTAAGATTCCACTCAGAAACAATGAGGCAAAACAGGTGTTGAAAAGTAGAGCTCATGAGCACTGCTTCCACCCCTCAGTCCCTTGGTGTTCATAGGGACTAATAGGGAGCTGAGCTACTGCCTCTAACCTGCAGCAGTGCAGCAATATGAGTCAGCCTTCTGCTTCCCCACTCTGGTATCCCTGGGGCTTGAAAGGAACTGAACATTCATATTTGGCCAGCTCTAAACACATCTCAGCAGAACTACCTGCCTAAAATAAATGATTAAATAAGATTCAGAGTTGTAGTATTCAAGATTACAGGATGCAGTTTAAAATCAGTCCTCATAGCAAGAACCAGGAAAATCACACCATGAATGAGAAGAGACAACAAATGCCAACATCAAATTAAATCAGATATTGAGATTATCTAGAAAGAGTTTTAAAACAACAATTATAAAAATACTCTAAGAAGCAATTAAAAGTTATCTTGAAACAATGTTCTAAAAAGAAAATATACCAGCAAATAAACAGATATTATTTTAAAAAGTAAGTAAAAATTATAGAACTGAAAAATATAATAACTGAAATTAAGGTAAGGGACCTAAAGGGAAATAAAATTTTTACACTACAGTTGAAGTGGTAACATATAGATAAAAACAGATTGTAGTAATTTACACATGTATATCTCAATACCTAGAGACCGACTAGGAAATTAACATGGCAATATATTTAAGAACATCATACAAAAAAATCAAGATGGAGTCCTTAAAAATGTTCAAGTAACCTACAGGAATTAAGAAAAGCTAGCAGGAAAATGAGAGAGACAGAAGATGAGGAAGAGAAATAAAACAAATAATAAAATGGCAGACTTAAGCACTAGTATAGCAATAAATATATTTAAATGGTCTAAGTGCATCAATTTACAGACAAAGATTGTCAGAGTGGATAAACAAATATATTCAGCAATAATCTGTCTACAAGAAACTCACTTCAAATACACTGAACTAGTTAGTCTGACGGTAAGAGAATGGAAAAATATATACCATGCAAACATTAATCAAAGAAAAGAAGCAGGAGTAGCTACATAACATTTCAAAGAAAAGAAAATTACTTGAGATAAAGAGGACCATTATATAAAGATAAAAGGAGCAATCCACCAGGAAGAAATATCAATCCTGAATGTGTACACACAAAATAACAGCGCCTTAAAATACTTGAAGCAAAATTGATAGAACTGAAAAGAGAAATAGACAAATCCAAAATTAGAGTTGGAGACTTTAACACCTACCTATCAACACCCAATAGAACACCTAAAGAGAAAATTAACAAAAATATAAAACTCAACGCCATCCATCAATACAAACTAATTGGTGCATCAATCAATAAATTACTCTGCCCAACAACATAGAACCACATTCTTTTCAAGTATCCATGGAACATATACAACAATAAACAATATCATGTACCTTAAAACAAATCTCGACATAGTTAGAAGAATTGCTGTATTACAGAATATGTATTGTGACAAGAATGAATTCAAAGGAGAAATCTCCAAACTTCTGGAAATTAAACAACACATATCTAAATAATGCATATATCAGTGAATAATCTTAAAGAGAATTTTAAAAATTCATAGAACAAAGTGGAAATGAAAATACAACATATAAAGAGTGATGGGCTGCATCTAAAACAGTACTACAAGGGAAATGTATAGCACTAGATACTTATATTGGAAAAGGAAAGCTCTGAAATCAGTAATTTAAGTCTCTAAGAAACTGGAAGAAGAGTAAAATAAACCCAGAGATAAGAAAAATAAAAAAAGAAATAACAAAGACAAAAGAAGTTAATTAAGTAGAAAGAAAACAAATTAAAAATAATTAAAAACACTGATTCTATGGAAAATTAATGAAATTAACAAAACGCTAACAATTCTGACAAATATATAAAGAAAAAAGACATTATCACCAATCTCAAGGATGATATAGGAAATATCACTACAGATCCTGCAGCCATTAAAATTAAAATGAGGATATATATTAACAACTTTATGTTCATAAATTTTCCTGCTTAGAATTTGGACCAGTTCTTTGAAAAATGCTAATTATCGAAACTCAACCAAAATGAAATTGTTATCTGAATATTCCTATAAACATTAAGAAATTGGATATCAAAACTGAATAGTTAAAAAGCTCCTCAAAAAGTTCCAGACACAATATTTCAGTGAAGTCTATTAAACAGTTAAAGATGAATTAACATCAATCTTACCAATTATTTTATGTAACAGGAGAGAGTACTTCCTAACTCAGTTAATGAAGCTAGTTTTACCCTGATACTAAACCAAAACAAAGTCTGTACCACAGAAAGTGCAAAAAAGAAATGAAAAGAAAACCATAGACTCTAATGAAAACAAAACAAAACAAAAATCTTGAATAAATATTAAATAAAATTATTTATGGAAAGAATTATACGCTAAAACCAAATGGGATTTAATCCAGATATGAAGTCTTCTCAGCATTCAAAGGTAATTAATGTAATCTACCATATCAACATACTTACATTAAAAATAATAATACTATTAATTGATGAATAAAGTTATTTGTCAAAATTCAAGCCATTCATAATTATAAATGTTCAGTAAACTAGGAATAGAGGGGAATTTTCTCAAGTACATCAAGAACTTCTACCATCAGGAAAATGGTCTAGATATATTGTCTTACCACTTTTTTCCGACATAATCTCAGAAGTTCTTGCCATTGCAATATAGAAAGAGAAAGAAACAGAAGATATTTGAATATTAAAAATATAAATAAATAAAACTCTTCCTATTTGAAGACGACATGATTTTCCATGTAAACAATGTCCAAAATTACACAAATGAAAAATAAAGAAATGAAACCATTCCTAGAACTAATAAGGGAGTCTAGTAACTTCACAGGATACAAGATCACATATAAGAATCAATCACATTTCTATGTACTAAAATATGAACACGTGGAAAACAAAATTAAAGTCAGAATACCATTTGCCATAACTCCAAATAAAATAAAAACAAGACAAAAATATGTGCTGTGGAAAAGGCCCTATTTATAAGATAAAAAGAAAAGCTAAATACTACTTGGTAATGTTTGTAAATCACAAATTTAGTAAATGACTAGTATCTTGATTATATAAAGAACACTCAGAACTTGAAAATGAAAATAAATTCAATTCAAAAATGGGCAAAACATAAACTAAAATTTCACCAAAGAGTATATAGAGATGGCAAATAAGTTCAAGAAGAGATGTTCAACATCATTAGCCACTAGGGAAATGCAAATTAAAATCTTAATGAGATATCGCTATGCATGTATCAGAATAGTTAAAATAAGAATAGTGGCAAAACCAAATGATGGCAATGATGCAGGCAAACCTGGATCGCTCTTACATTGCTGGTGGGAATGTAAAATGGTACAGCCAGTTAGTGAAATAATTTGACAAGTTTTGTACAACTAAGCATAGAAATACCATATGACCTACCAATTGGACTCTTGAATATTTATCCCAGAGAAATAAAAAATTAGATGTATAACAGTCCTGCACATCAATGTTCCTAGCAGTTTTACTTGTAGTATCGCCAAACCGGAAATAATTCAAATGTCTATGGGTTCAAATAATTCAAACTATGGATTACTAGTTAAATAAACTGTGGGGTATATCCCTACTATGTTAGTACTATTCAAGTAATAAAAAGGAAAAAAAAACTATTGATATATGCAATGAGTTGGATGCAACTGCAGGAAACTAAGCTAAATAAAACACCCAATAATGAAAGACTACATTCTTTATTATTTTATTTATATGACATTCTTAAAATGACAAAATTATATGAATGTAGAACAGATTATTATTTGTTGTTAAGAGTAAGGGATGGAGATAGAAAGGGATGTGCCTGTGGCTATTAAAGGGCAACATGAAAGATTGTTGTGGTACTGCAACTTTGATATGCCTCTACTGGAAAAATGCTAATATATTGGTTGTGATATTGTATTAGAATTTCGCAAGGAGATTTCTTTGGGAGAAACTGAGTAAAGAATGTATTAATCTGTCTGCATTCTTACAAATGCAGCCGAATCTATAATTATCTCAAAAAAGTTCACATAATAAAAGCTGTTGTATTTACTATATTTCAACAACAAACAAATAGAAACGTAAATTCATAAATTATGCTATTTATAATATCTATTACACTTAAGGCTTAAAAAAGTCATATAAAACCTGTGTAAATCAGTTACAGTGAAAATTATGGAACATGAGAAAATTTCAAAGACAAAAACATGAAAGCATATGCCGGGCTGGTGGTTAGGAAGACTCAGTATTTTTTAAAAGACACTTTTTCAAGTTTGCCTATTGATTCAATGTGATACCAAATATCACGTTTTTCAAGGATCTAGATCAATGGATTCTGTCACATAGTACTGTGGATATCCATTTGTCAATATCTGTTAAAGGTGACCTAAAACAAGGGCAGTGATCAAGCCATCTTATTCCTAGGGTTGTACAAAATAGAAACGTGTACCTGTATTCATCACAAGCCAGGTGTACAATTTTTTACAGCACTATTTATAATTGCCAAAAATTAGAAACAACCTAAATATTCATCAACAATAAAATGGTTTTAAATAATTATGTTTCAACTACATGTAACTCCATGCAACTGCATGGATCAATCTCATAAACCCATGGCCAAGCAAAAAAAAATCCAGAGTCAAAAAGTGCTTATGTGTATTTCATATATATATATAATGTTCAAAAAGAGGTAAAACTCTTCTGCATTGTTAGAATTCAGAATGGGGTTGCTTCACTAAAGAAGCAGGAAGGAATTTCTGGTATTCTGATAATGTTCTGACTTTTATTCTAAGTGTGGTTTTATTATTCGATGCAGTCTATTTGAGAAAATTTATAAAGTTTACACTTATCTGATGAACACATTTCTGAATATAAGTTATACTATAATAAAAACAGTTTACATATAAAAGTTCTGTGTTTATTGCAGCACTATTCACAATACCCAAGATATGGAATCCACCTAGTGTCTATCTACAGATGAATGAAGTAAGAAAATATAGTCAGACATGGTCACTCATTCTTGTAATCTAGCACCTTGGGAGACTGAGGTGAGAAGATGACCTGAACCCAGGAGTTCGAGACAAGCCTTGGCAACAAAGTGAGATGCCATCTCTTCCAAAAGTCAAAAAATTAAAAAGTCATGGTGGTATGCACCTGTGGTCCTAGCCATTCGGGAGTACTGAGGTGGGAGGATCGCTTCAGTTCAGGAAATCAAGGTTGCAGTAAGCCATGTTTGCAGCAGTGCACTTCAGCCTGGGCAAGAGAGTGAGAACCTGTCTAAAAAAAAATTAAAAAAGAAAAGTCACACACACACACCGACACACACACACACACACACACACACAGAGAGAGAAGAATATTATTCAGCCTTAAAAAAGACAAAAATCTTGCCATTTGTAACAACATGGATAAAGCTGGAGGACATTAGGTTAAGTGAAATAAGTCAGGCATAGAAAGACAATACATCTTGGTTTCACTTATATACTGAATCTAAGAATATCAAACTCAGAGGAGAGAATAGCATGTTAGTTGTGGTGGGTGTGGGTAATAGGTACATGTTGGTCAAAATCTACAAAGTTTCAAGTAGACAAAAAGTTATGCAGATCTATTGCATATCATGGTGACTATAGTTAATGATAACACATTGTATCCTTGAAAATTGCCAGGAAGGTAGATTTTAAATGTTCTCACCGCAAAAAAATAATAAATGTGAGGTGATGGATATGTTATTTAGCTAGACTGTGGTAATGATTTCGCAGTGCATACATAGATCAAAACATCATGTTTTACACCATAAATATATATAATTTTTATTCATTGATCACATTTTAATGAAGCTAGAGAAAATGTACCACAATTAGGTAATTCACCAATTAAAATAATTATCTATGAAATGGTCATTATATATATAATTTAACTCAAGCCTCTTATGATATAACTCATCAATTAATATATTTTATAACTCATTATACATACACATATTTTATTTTATAATCTATATTGCATTACACGTTGGTTAAACTATATCCTAGAAAATTGACTTGAACTTAGATAACTTACATTCTCTAAAATTTTATTTCTCCTTTAAATGTAATTAGATTGACATCTCTAAAGGTCTTGTCATCATTCAAAAGCTGTGTTTGCAAAGCATACACATATGTTTATATGTGCTGTTTACAAAATATTTAAAATGAAATACCTTTTTAATTCAGCTTATAACTTCAATTTTAAGTACATCAGTAAAATTTAAAATGGTCCTGCATTTAAATGTATTTTATTAGATAACATATTGCTTTCCCTGCAGATTTGATTTAAAGAAAATTTCTGTGTTTCTCAGTAGGTGCGAACCGTAAACTACATACATATCAGCCAACGTGATGCAATGGTGTTAGTTCTTGTTTTAACATAAAGCAGCTTTGTGACCTTGAATAAGTCATAAAAAAAAACTTTTTTTTTGCCCCAGATTTTTAATTATTTGAATGAATAGTACATTCTCTGCCATCTCAGGTGGTTGATGTGTGGATTAAATGAGAAAGCAAAATTTAAATAACTTAAAATCTATAAAGCAGTGTGTAAATGCAAATATTATTACTATTATTGATGCAGTAGTTTTTGCTCCTTAGTTCAGCTAAAACCAGCTCCTTGTCACACAATCAGGAAAGACTGGGCATGCACACTCATTGAAAGGGGAGGAGAGCAGAATTTGCTAAAAGAAAACTCTCAGCTGTAAAAGAAGAGGTCCTACTAACAGGCTCAGATTGAACACCACAATACCACGCACCAGCTGAAGAAGCCAGGCTCCTCCCCACTGCAGAAGGTGCAAATTCCTGTGGCTCCACCCCGTTTCTCCAGTGTGCATGGAGACATTATTTAGAAAGAATCAGTCAGGAAAGGGCAGGCAAACAGAGGCAGTTCTCCCTCTGGGTCGCTGGTTTCATCTGGGATCGGCAGTCCAGCATTTCAGCCTTCAGCCTGTTTTAGGCTTGAAGGTAGGGTTTCGCTGGGGACCGTTGGCTGTCTCCTGCCAAGGGGTTATTATTATTATAGGTGTTTAAATATTTGTTTTCATTTTAAGAAAAAAAAATGTAGAATGATCCTACTCTTACTCAGACACACGCACATACACACACATTCCATACATACAACCTTAATTGAGTAGAGGAAAGGAAAATATAGTGCATCTTTTTTCTACTGTTAAAGTTCTGCTTTGTTCATTACCCTTCCATTAGTTTTCCTTCGTTTTCCTCCCATAGGGCAATGAAGATAAGCTCCTGTTTATGGTTCATGAATTTGAATTTATGTTCCCAGGGGCAGGGCATTTTTCATGCAATGTCCCCAGTATTAGAATTTCCTGCTGCTTGTGTTTTCAGAGAACCCATGTTTAAACCTTCAGGCCAATATGTAGATCTTTTTTGTTCCTTTAAACAGAAGACTTGTGGGTGTTTCAAAACAGATATGCATTAAATAAGCATTTATTCAATATTACAGATGTTAAAACTAAGAGACTTTCTCAGGGACAAGTTAAATGAAAGAGATGCAGGAACTGAAGCTACATTTCCAAGTGCCTGGCCCTCAACAAGTGACCACCAGGCAAAGCATAATTGAAAGGATTATCTCATTGTAACAAGGAACGTGCACATGTGCGTGTAGACAGACATTGAAGTACGATCCCCACAATCCTTATAGCTATTTTCTCTGGTTGTTGAGATTTCATTTGCATTTACTTTCTTTTTATACTTTCACATAGCTACAATTATTTTTCAATCAGTTTGTAATTTTTACATAATTAGAAATGATATAAAAACTATTTTGTAGAGAAAAGATAATGCTATTCCAATACAATCCAGTAGCTTTACAATAAATAGTTTTATTGAGTTTTATGAAACCTATTATGCCCACTGTTTAAAGAATAATTTAAAGGGATAAATAATTGTATGGGTTGTATGTACTCTCCATCTTGTAAAATATTGAATTCCTTTCTTTTTCCACCTGAGTTAACCATGAATTGAATTTTTGTTTTCATAACTAGCTTGCTTTTTGTAAGTTGCTGAATTACGTAATGGTATACCTTCAAATCACATATTATCTAGTTTTGCATGTTTTTCAGTTTTATATAAAATGGTTAATTTTGCATATACATCTTTCCTGAATTTTTTTGTTTTAATTCAGCCTTAACTGTGAAACTCATGTCTCTTGATACACATATCGTTCTTGGATCTTTTCATTGCTCAAAAATGTTCCCTGGAAGGAATATGGTTCATTTTACTCATCCATTCTACCTCCCATAGGCAAAGTTTTTTTTTTTTTGTAGTACTAAAAATGCTGCTAAAATAGTTATTCTACAAATATTCCCATGAATATTGTATTGGTGCATTCTCATGCTGCTGATGAAGACAAAATTGAGACAGGGTAATTTATAAAGAATAAGAGGTTTAATGAACTCACAGTTACATGTGGCTGGAGAAGCCTCACAATCATGGTGGAAGGCAAAAGGCATGTCTTGCATGGTGGCAGACAAGAGAGAAGAGAGCCAAGCGAAAGGGGTTACCCCTTACAGAGCCATCAGATCTCGTGAGACTTATTCACTACCGTGAGAACAGTATGGGGGAACCACCCCCATGATTCAATACCTCACACCAGGTCCCTCCCACAACGTGAGAATTATCCGAGGTACAATTCAAAATGAAATTTGGGTGGGGACACAGCCAAACCACATCATTCTGCCCCTGGGCCCTCCCAAATCTAATGTCCTCACATTTCAAAATCAATCATGCCTTCCCAACAGTCCCCCAAATGTTAACTCATTTCAGCATTAACTCAAAAGTCCACAGTCCAAAGTCTCATCACAGACAAAGCAAATCCCTTCTGCCTGTGAGCCTGTAAAGTCAAAAGCAAGTTAGTTAATTCCTAGATACTATGGGGGTATTGGATAAATATACCTATTCCAAATGGGAGAAATGGGCCAAAGTAAAAGTTCTGAAGGCCCTATGGAAGTCTCAAATGCAGTGGGGCAGTCAAATCTTAAAGCTCCAAGATGATCTCCTTTGACTCCATGTCTCACATCCAGGTCATGCCAGTGCAAGAAGTGGGTTTCCATGGTGATGGGCAGCTCCAATCCTGTGGCTTTGCAGGGTACAGCATCCCTCCTGGCTGTTTTCGTGGGCTGGCTTTGAGCGTCTGTGGCTTTTCCGGGCACACGGTACAAGTTGCTGATGGATCTACCATTCTAGGATCTGGAGGACTGTCACCCCCTTATAACTCCACTAGGTAGTGCCCCAGTGGGAACTGTGGGCTTCAACCCCACATTTCTCTACTGCACTGCCCTACCAGAGGTTCTCTATGAGGGCCTTCCCCTGCAATAAACTTTTGCCTGGACATCGGGGCATTTCCATACATCCTCTGAAATCTAGGTGGAGTTTCCCAAACCTCAATTCTTGACTTCTGTGCACCCACAGACTCCACATGACTTAAGAAGCTGCCAAGGCTTGTGCCTGCACCCTCTGAAGCAACAGCCTGAGTTGCACTGTGGCCCCTTTTAACCGTGGCTAGAGTGGCAGGGACACAGAGCACCAAGTCCTTAGGCTGCACGCAGTAGAGGGGCCCTGGACTTGGGCCATGAAATCATTTTTTCCTCCTAGCCCTCTTGGCTTGTGGTGGGAGGGGTGGCTGCAAAGATCTCTGACATGCCCTGGAGACATTTTCCCCATTGTTTTCATGATTAACATTTGCCTCATTATTTATGAAAACTTCTGCAGCTGGCCCAAATTTCTCCTTAGAAAACGGGGTTTTCTTTTCTGTCTCATCATCAGGCGGCAAAGTTTCTGAACTTTTGTGCTTTGTTTTCGTTTTAAAATTGAATGCTTTTAAAAGCACTGAAGTCAACTCTTGAATGCTTTGCTGCCTAGAAATTTCTTCCACCAGATACTGTAAATCATCTTCTTAAGTTCAAAAGTTCCACAATTCTCTAGGGCAGGGTAAAATGGTACCAGTCTCTTTGCTAAAACATAGCAAGAGTCACCTTTACTCCATTTCCCAAAAAGTTCTTCATATCCATCTGAGACTACCTCAGTCTGGATTTCATCATCAATATAATTATGAGCATTTTGGTCAAAGCCATTCAACAAGTCTCTAGGAAGTTCCAAACTTTCTCACATTTTTCTGCCTTCTTCTAAGCCCTCCAAACTGTTCCAACCTCTGCCTGTTACCCAGTTCCAGAGTCTCTTCCCCATTTTTGGGTATGGTTACAGCAGTGCCCCAATCTACCGGTACAAATATACTGCATTAGTCTGATTTCACATTGCTGATAAACACATACCCGAGACTGAGTAATTCATAAAGAAAAAGAGTTTTAATGGACTCACAATTCCACATGGCTGGGGAGGCCTCACAATCATGATGGAAGGTGAAAGGCATGTCTTACATGGTGGCAGACAAGAGAGAAGACAGCCAAGTGAAAGGGGTTTCCCCTTTTAAGCCATCAGATCTTGTGAGAATTATCACTACCACAAGAGCAGTATGTGGAAAATCCCTGATTCAATTACCTCCCCCTGGTACCTCCCACAACATGTGGGAATTATGGGAGCTGTAATTCAAGATGAGATTTGGGTGGAGGACACAGCCAAACCATATAGAGTATCTTCTTCTTATCTTCATGTATATATATATACATTTTCATGAATAAATATATATATATATTCATATATATATATATTCATGAATATATTTTCATGAAAATATATATTTATATATATATATTTTGAGACACAGTCTCTGTCACCCAGGCTGAAATACAGTGTTGCAGTCTCTGCTCACTGCAACCTCTGTCTCCCAGGTTCAAGTGATCTTCCCACCTCAGCCTCCCAAATAGCTGGGACTACAGGTTTGTACCATTACACCCAAATAATTTTTGTATTTTTAGTAGAGACAGGGTTCCTCCACCTTGCCCAGGCTGCTTTCAAACTCCCAGGCTTCAATGATCTGCCCACCTTGGCCTCTCAAAATGTTGGGATTACAGGTATGAGCCACTGCACCAAGCCTCCTCTTCTTATATTGTTATTATATTTTTTTACTTTACATTTTTGGGGTATAGCCTATTTTTCTTTTGTTAATTTCTTCAACTATAAATATAAGGGATTAATATTTTTTCTTTTTTATTTCTAATATAAGACTAAATTTCAAATGTCTTTCAAACACTGCAGTAGCTATATCCTACAAATTTTGACATGTAGAATTTTTGTTTTCATCTAAGTATTTTAGCAATTACAAGTTAATTTCAAATTTAAAAAAATTATGTATGTATGTATTTTTTCTAATTTTAAATTTGTTAATCTTTCATTTAATTCCAAAAAGAGCAGAGTACATCTGTAGGGTATTGACTCAAATTTGCTGTGATTCTCTTTGTTACCAATTATAAGTGTTTTCTTTTCTTTTTTTTTTTTTTGCTTGAGTTTAAAAATAAAGAAGGACTTCCAACAGCTGGACATCAAATTTTATATATTTGGTTTGCTGTGATTAACTTTCATCTTTTATATTTAAGATTATAATTTATTTCAAACTTAATTTCAATGTAGAATTGTTTTCCATATTGAAACTAAACTCAGGTCCAGCTGCTCACTCTTTGAAAGCCAAAATATTAATATGATAAAAGAGGTGCAGTGAAAGGAGAGCAATTTTACTCTAATGCTGGCAGTTGGGAATGGCCAGGCTCATGCCTCCAAAAACAATTTCAAAATTTTAAGGAAATCGATAGATTTTAGAAGGAAAGATTGGCATGGGAAGCATGTGGGAGTGGGGCAGGGTACAGGAGCTGTGTGTCTTGTTCTGATAGCTAACTTGAATTTCTGTCCACCTGAAGTGTAGGCTGGTGCCATCTCAACAATGGCCAAGTTGTAGATTAACCACCTTGTTAATTGCTAGATGCAGAGAATTCTACAGCTGGGTCGTCCTGCCTGGTTTACTTCAAAATTAGCACCTGGAATTTGCAAGCAGGTGCATAATTAGATAAGTGAGCACAGTGCAAGGGAGTGCCTGATGGGAAGGAAGGGAAACAGAGTCAAAATGTGTTACAAGGCTAAGATCAGAGAGAAGAAATAAAATTTTGAAAGACATTTTAAAGCCAAGCCACTTGGTTACAATATGGATATTAAGTTGCTGACAGAATGATTTTTTTCTATAAAATGATTTTTATGAGCTCTCTCGTGTTTTATTAATCTATATTGCTATTTTTTGGTAATATCATACTCTCTTGATTACAATAGTTTTATAGCTACTGTAGTAGCTGTAAGTTTTAAAGTCAGGTGGAATAAATCTTCCAATTTCTATTTCATTTAAAAAAATCTCTTTGGATCTTCTAGATCCTTTGCATTTAAATAAATATTTCATAAACAATTTGTTAATTTCTTTTAAAATTGCAGGAATGTTCAATGGGATAATTTGAATGTATACACAGGTTTGGGTAGAATGAAAATCTAACAATTAAGAGACTTTCAACTCATGAACATGGCATATACTCCATCTATGTAGTTCTTTTTTTTTATTATTATACTTTAAGTTTTAGGGTACATGTGCACAACGTGCAGGTTAGTTACATATGTATACATGTGCCATGTTGGTGTGCTGCACCCATTAACTCCTCATTTAAACTTAGTGTATCTCCTAATGCTATCCCTCCCCCAACCCCCAACACACAACAGGCCCCGGTGTGTGATGTTCCCCTTCCTGTGTCCATGTGTTCTTATTGTTCAATTCCCACCTATGGGTGAGAACATGCGGTGTTTGGTTTTTTGTCCTTGCGACAGTTTGCTAAGAATGATGTTATTTCCTGTAAACACTTCAGAGTTTGTAGTCTAGAAACTTTCATGGCTGTTGTTAAATTTATTTCTCTATATGTATTTTAGGTTATTGTAAAAAGGATTTCAAAAATTTGCTAACGTTGTTGCTAATATATTAAAAATACGATTGATTTTCAAAATTATCCTTTTTATATTACCTTCTTGATTCATTTATTAGTTCTTGCTTGTCTGTAGATTCCTAAGGATTTTCTACATTAAATAAATAAGCTATTTGTAAATAGAAAAGCAGTTGCTTTTTCCTTTCTGAGCTTCATGTTTCCTGTATATTTTCCATGCCCTATATATTGGGGCTTGATGGGGGGCTTTCGGTATAATATCAAATACATATGATTTGAGTAAAAATTCTTGTCTTGTTTTCAAATATAACAATTAGAACATCAGTATTTCACCGTTAAATACAGTGTTACCTCTAGGTTTTTGTTAAATGCTTTTTATTTGATTGAAAAAGTTGCTTTTATTATTAGTTTGCTGAGAATTTTTATTATAAATGGGTGTTAATTTTTTTAAATGCTGTATCTGTTTCCATTAATATCTTTATTTGCAATGATTACTTTCTAAAGGTTAAATCTACTTTATTTTGTTAACAACATGAGTCACATTAGTTGCTTTGCATATTTTAAACCAATTTTGAGTTCCAGTCCTTAACTCTATTCTGCTCATAATGCATGATTTTTAAAAAGATTTTACTTTAAGTTCCAGAATACATGGGCAGAACGTGCAGGTTTGTTACATATGTATACACGTGCCATGGTGGTTTGCTGTACCTATCAACCCATCATTTAGATTGTAAACCCCGCATGCATTAGGTATTTGTCCTAATGCTGTCACTCCATTTGCCCCCCATCCCCTGACAGGCCCTGTTGTGTTTTGTTCCCCTCCCGGTGTTCATATGTTCTCATTGTTCAACTCCTACTTATGAGTGAGAACATGTGGTGTTCGTTTTTTCTATTCCTGTGTTAGTTTGTTGAGGATGATGACTTCCAGCTTCATCCTTGTCCCTGCAAGGGACATAATCTGATTCCTTTTTATGGCTGTATAGTATTCCATGGTGTATATATAGCACATTTTCTTTATCCAGTCTATCATTGATGGGCATTTGGGTTGGTTCCATGTCTTTGCTATTGTAAATAGTGTTGCAGTAAACACATTTATGTACGTGTCTTTATAGCAGAATGATTTGTATTCGTTTGGGTATATAACAATAATGGGATGACTGGGTCAACTGGTGTTTGTGGTTCTAGATCCTTGAGGAATCCCCACACTGTCTTCCACAATGGCTGAACTAATTTACATTCCTACCAACAGTGTAAAAGCATTCCTATTTCTCCAAAGCCTTGCCAACATCTACTGTTTCCTGACATTTTTAATAATCGCCATTCTGACTGGTGTGAGATGATATTTCCTTGTTGTTTTGATTTGCATTTCTCTAATGATCAGGGATGTTGAGCTTTTTTCCACATGTCTGTTGGTCGCATAAATGTCTTCTTTTGAGAAGTGTCTGTTCATATTCTTTGCCCACTTTTGATGGGATTGTTTTTTTCTTGTAAATTTGTTTAAGTTCCTTGTAGATTCCGGATATTACACCTTTGTCAGATGGGTAGATTGCAAACATTTTATCCCATTCTGTAGGTTGCCTCTTCACTCTGATGATAGTTTTTATTGCTGTGCAGAAGCTCTTTAGTTTAACTAGATCCCTTTTGTCAGTTTTGGCTTTTGTTGCAATTGCTTTTGGGATTTTTGTCATGAAGTCTTTGCCTGTGCCTATGTCCTGAATGGCATTGCCTAGGTTTTCTTTCATGGTTTTCAACGTTTTAGGTTTTACATTTAAGTGTTTAATATATCTTGAGCTAATTTTTGTATCAGGTGTAAGGAAGGGATCCAGTTTCAGTTTTCTGCATATTGCTAGCCAGTTTGCCCAGCACAATTTATTAAATAGGGAATCCTTTCCCCATTGCTTGTTTTGTTCAGTTTATCGAAGATCAGATGGTTGTAGATGTGTGGTGTTATTCCTGAGGTCTCTGTTCTTCTGTTCCATTGGCATATATATCTGTTTAGGTACCAGTACCATGCAGTTTCAGTTACTGTAGCCATGTAGTACAGTTTGAAGTAAGGTAGCATGATGCCTCCAGCTTTGTTCTTTTTGCTTAGAATCAACTTGGCTCTACAGCATCTTCTTTGATTCCATGTGAAATTTAAAATAGTTGCTTCTTCTAATTCTATGAAAATGTCAATAACATTTTAATGGGAATAGCATTGAGTCTATAAATTATTTTGGGTACTATGGCCATTTTCATGATACTGATTCTTCCTATCAATGAGGATAAGTTGTTCATCCATTTGTTTGTGTTCTCTCTTATTTCCTTGAGCAGTGGTTTGTGGTTTTCCTTCACATCCCTTATTAGCTGTATTCTTAGGTATTTTATTCCCTTTGTAGCAGTTGTAAATAGGAATTCATTCATGATTTGACTCTCTGCTTGTCTATTGTTAGTGTATAGGAATGGTTGTGATTTTTGCATATCGATTTTGTATCCTGAGATTCTGTTGAAGTTGCTTATCAGTTTAAGGAGTTTTTGGGATGAGATGATGGGGTTTTCTAAATATAAAATTATGTCATCTGCAAACAAAGACAATTTGACTTTCTCTCTTCCTATTTGAATACCCTGTATTCCTTCTCTTGCTTGATCGCCCTGGCCAGAAATTCCAACACTGTGTTGAATAGGTATGGTGAGAGAGGGCATCCCTGTTTTGTGCCAGTTTTCAAAGGAAATGCTTCCAGCATTTGCCCATTCAGTATGATATTGGCTGTGGGTTTTTCATAAATAACTCTTATTATTTTGAGATATGTTCCATCAGTACCTAGTTCATTGAGAGTTTTTAACACAAAGGAATGCTGCATTTTATCAAAGGCCTGTTCTGCATCTATTGAGATGATCAGGTGGTTTTTGTCTTTGGTTCTGTTTAAGTGATGGATTGCATTTATTGCTTTGCGTATGTTGAACCAGCCTTGCATCCCAGGGATGAAGCCGGCTTCATCATGGTGGATAAGATTTTTGATATGCTTTTGGTTTCAGTTTGCCAGTATTTTATTGAGGATTTTTGCATCAATGTTCATCAGGGATATTGGCCTGTCCTTTCCTTCTTTTGTTGTGTCTCTGTCAGGTTTTGCTATCAGGATGATGCTGGCCTCATTAAATGAGATAGGGAGGAGTCCGTTCTTTTCAACTGTTTGGAATAGTTTCAGAAGGAATGGCCCCAGCTCCTCTCTGTACCTCTGGTTGAATTTGGCTGTGAATCTATCTGGTTCGGGGCTTTTTTTGGTTCCTAGGCTATTAATTGCTGCCTCAATATCAGAACTTGTTGTTGATCTATTCAGGGATTCAACTTCTTCCTGGTTCAGTCTTGGGAGGGTGTATGTGTCCGGGAACTTATCCATTTCTTCTAGATTTTCTATTTTATTTGTGTAGATGTGTTTTTGTATTCTCTGGTGGCATGATTCTTACAGCAGTCACATGGATGCACCTCACAAACTTCCTGCTACAAGGATTATAAATGACTACAAGCTTCAGGTACTGCACTTTGAAATCCACTGTAGTATTTTTGCCACTGGATTATTAAAATCTTCCTTTGCTGAGGTCACCCGTTAAAGAGCAGTCATATGGGATACAAATATCTTCATAGTTTTTGACTACTCAGAGAGGTCCCTCCACGTACCTCTACCCTAAATTTATTCGTTACCACTTTTCCAAACATGCTTTTCCAAGTCCCTGACCATCCAGCGGAACCATTGGCTAAAGCCCATTAATCAGTATATAATTGCACATCTGGCCATTTCTCCTTCCATGCAAAGTGCACAATCAGGTGCACTGCTCAAAGTTCTGCCTACTAGGAAGATTTCCCTTCACCACTGTCCTTCAGGGATGTCCTAGAAAGGGGCTGTAGTGCTGCAGCTGTCCACTTTTGGGTGGTGCCTCCAATCGTGCAGAACCATCTGTTAACCAGGTCCTAGTCTTCCCTTCCTCTGTCAACTGATCATTGGGAGCTCCCCACGAGGTTATCTATGCAGGCTGGGGGAGAAAAGACATGGTTGTAGGAGTGGAGATCATAGGCATTGGAGCCACTTCCACATTTAACTTACTATGCCTTCAGGACCTGCTCAAGCCTGATCATGTATATACCACTTTCATTTGATGATAGAATGCTGCTGTGCATGACTGACTTTATGGCTATATGGGTCAGAAAGCACCCGGTTTATGATAGGCAGTTCAGGTTGCATGTTGACTTGATGACCCATAGTCAAACGTTCAGTTCCACCAAAGCCCAGTAACAGGCCAAGAGCCATTTCTCAAAAGGAGAGTAGTTATCTGCAGAAGATGGCAGGGCCTTGCTCCAAAAATCCTAGAGACCTCCACTTTGATTCACCTATGGGGGCCTGCCAAAGGCTGCATACAGCATCCCTATCTACCACTGACACCTCAAGCACCATTGGATCTGCTGGGTCCTATGGCCTGAACAGCTGGTACAGCAACCTGGAACTGTTGCAGAGCCTTCTCCTGTTCTGGACCCCACTCAAAACTGGCAGCCTTTCAGGTCATTCAATAAATGGGCTGGAGTAACATACCCAAATGAGGAATGTGTTGCCTCCAAAATCCAAATAGGTCCACTAAGCATAGTGTCTCTTTCTTGGTTATAGGAGGACCCAAATGCAGCAACTTGTCCTTCAACTTAGAGGGAATATTGCAACTGGCCCCACCCCACTAGACCCCTAGAAATTTTACTGAGGTAGAAGCTTCCTGAATTTTAGTCGGATTTATTTCCCATCCTCTGGAATGCAAGTGTCTCACTGATAAGTCCAGTGTGTTTTCTACTTCTTGTTCACTGGATCCAATCAGCATAATGTAATCAATGTAATGGACCAGTGTGATATCTTGCAGAAGCGAAAAGTGATCAAGGTCTCTCCAAATAAGATTATGACACAAAGCTGGAGAGCTCATACACTCCTGAAGTAGAAAAGTAAGGGTATATTGCTGGCCTTGCCAGCTGAAGGCAAATTGCTTCTAGTGGGCCTTACAGACAGGAATGGAAAAAAAGGCATTTGTCAAGTCAAAGGCCACATACCAGGTACCAGGAGATGTGTTAATTTGCTCAAGGAATGAAACCACATCTAGTATAGCAGGTGCAATTGTAGTCATCACATGGTTATGCTAACAATAATCCACTGTCATTCTCCAAGATCTATCTGTCTTCTGCATAGGCCAAACGGGAGAGTTGAACATGGATGTGGTGAGAATCACTATGCCTCCATCTTTCAAGTCCTAGATGGTGGTACTAATATCCGCAGTCCCTCCAAGGATGAAATGTTGTTGTTGTTGCTGTCATTATTGTTTTTGATTTATGATTTTTCTAGGTAGAGACAGTTCTAATGGCCTTTCCCACAGTAATAGCCCTCACCTGACCAGTCAGGTAGCCAATGTGGTTGTTCTGACAGCTGCTAAGTTTGTCTATGCCAATTATGCATTCTCACACTGGGGAAATGACCACAGTATGAGTCCAGGACCCACTGGACCCACTATAAGTCAGACCTGAGCTGAAACTTAATAAATTACTTGACCTCTATAAGCCCCTACTTTAACTGGAGGACCACAATAATGTTTTGAGTCCCCTAAAATCAACATCAGCTCAGAGCCAATGTCCAGCAGTCCCTGAAATCTCTGATCGTTTCTCTTTCCCCAATGCACAGTTACCCTGGTAAAAGGCTGGAGGTCTCCTTGATGAAGGATGGGAGAAAGATTCACTGGATAGATTGTTGGTAATGTAGTGGGGTCATTCCTCAAGAGCTCCTGGGCTCCCCTTCATTCAAGTAATTTTGGTTCTGTAAACTGGCTTGAGTCTGGAAATTGATTGAGGGGCTGTGAGTCTCTTTTTATAATTCAAATTAGTCTTTGGTCGATTTGACCTAGAAATGTTCTCCTTACATAAATTATTTAGGAAAGCAGTAGCTTCCTATCAATTATACTTCTAGGAGCACCATTATTAATTAGCCATTGTCAGAGCATTACATGAGTCAGATTATTCTGATTGTTCCTTTGCCTCTGCTGTCCATTACGGTAGCTATGCCCACCTTGACAGTTGAGTGCTGACACTTGGCCCCTGACACCTCAGGATCCTATTATTCCCACTGTATTTAAATTTTGTAGTTGAGTGACTCTGGTTCCTACTGTTAGATCTGACACACAGAGAAGAGCAATCACAGGGTTCTTCAAAGATGCAGGCTCTGCCCTCACAAATCTATTTGACAAGGCATTGGTCAATGGTATATCTTCTGGACCCTGCCAGCTGGGACGAGTAGATCTAAAGTGACAAACCCACTCCACCATCCCAGTCTCCCTAAGCCTTTGGATCCCTTCCTCTACATTAAGCAAAGGGAGATCAGGCATTTCCTGCTCGCTCATACTGGGCCATCTTTTAATCCATATTTCAGCTAACCAAGCAAATAAACTATTAGAACCTTTTTTTTTCAACTCCCTGAGTTCCAACATTAAATGCAGAATTCCTACTTAGTGTGCCCAGATCAATAAATTCTGCCTGATCTAACTCTGTATTCTACCATTATCTCATACCCTTAATATCCATTCCCACATCTGTCCTCCAAAATTCTCTTTGTATAAATTAGAGAACTCAAGCAATTCTTTTTAAATGTAATGCACCTCTTCATGGGTGGCACTCAACCTCACTTCTAGGGGCCTACTGGGACTTTAGTGTAGTTATAGGTCTAGAAGCAAACAAGGGTGTTGGGGGTGGCTCCTGAGGAGAATCAACATTATTTTGCCCGGCAACTGCCTCAGGGGAGGCCATCATTTTGCCTCAGGCAGCATAGGGTTTATCTACTCAGACAAAGATGAAAAGGCTGGTGGCAACACGGGTCAGGGAGGGGATGTTGCCACTACTGCGGATGGGAAAGCTGTTTCTTCTGGCAAAAAGGGTTCATCAGAGTTTACAAACTCCATGTCCCCAGCTTCACCAGCGTCCTCCTACACGTCCCCATTCCAAGTTGCAGGGTCCCATTCTTTTCAAATCAATGCCCTCACTTTAACAGTAGACACCTGGCAAGGCTGTGCATGCACCATTCATTGCAGGTCAGCCACTCGAATGATAAAAGCTTGTGTCTGTTTTTCCACAATTTCAGCTGTTTCTCTACAGGAGGTAAAACTCTCACTCAGGGCAATCTTAGCAGATTTGAGGCTCAGTATCTTCTTCTGAAGCCAAGAGACAGAATCCCTGAGTTCACCATTTTCTTTCATCACTTTGTTCACTGTACTTAGGAGCAACCAACCAGTTTCATTATGTTTCTTGTTTCTCCACCTATGGTCAAAGGTATTAAGTATAGTGTCATGAAACTCCTTGCCTCTCACGAGCGGTGAATCAAGAGTGGCAAACGCATTTATTTTGTGTAACTCTAAACGGTTGAGGCCAAGGACTATCAGTGTTCTCCATACTATTGGAAGTAGACTTCTTAGCATTTTTAGGCCTAATCATATTAAGCAACCAACTCCAGAAACTCCAAAACCAATGAATTAACTCTATCCTTAATATTCTGTTCCTCTAGAACCACTCCTGATACTGAAATCTGTATTAGTCAGGGTTCCATAAAGAGACAGAGCTAATAGGATAGATATATAAAGGAGTTTATTAACTATGAACTTACAAGATAACAAGGACCCCCAATAGGCTGTCTGCAAGCTTGAGGAGCAAGGAAACTGAGTCTGAGTCTCAAAACTGAAGAACTTGGAATCTGATATTTGAGGGCAGCAAGCATCCAGCACAAGAGAAAGATGTAGGCTGGGGGGCTAGGCTAGTTTCGCCTTTTCACATGTTTCTGCCCACTTTATATTTGCTGGCAGCTGATTTGATTGTGCCCATGAGATTAAGGTGGGCCTGCCTTTCCCACCCTTTGGCAACACCCTCACAGGGACACCCAGGAACAATACTTTGCAGCCTTTAATCCAATCAAGTTGACAGTATTAACCATCACAGGTGGTGAATGTAGGCGTTTTATTGAGTGGTGGAGGTGCCTATCAGTAGGATGGATGGGGAACTGGAAAGGGAATAGAGTGGGAAGATGATCTTCCCCTTGGAGTCTGGCCATCCAGCAGCCAGTCTCCAACCATCCCCAGCAGAACTCCTTTCAATGTTCAGATGCTCCTTCTCTTTTCTCCTTCTCTGCTGTGCTATTCTGCTGCTCTTCTGCTCTTCTGTTTGTCTTCCTTTGCAGCCTGGGGTTTGGGTTTTATATGAGTACAGGATATAGGGGTCTGGTGGGCCAAAAGGCAACTTTTGGCAGTGAAAACTGAATATCTGTTCTTCTACCCAGTATTTCCCTGTCTCCTGTCTGTATCACCTGTTTATGTCCTCTTTTACTGGTGGCTCTAGAAACTATGTATACATCCTGAAATTACACTTAGTAGTTACAGTTAATATTCTATTCTTGAAAATAACTGGAAGTCTTGCACCATTTATATCCATCTATTCCATCTACTATGTTCCTTCATCTGTATGACATCAGTGTATAATATATTTTGCATTAAATATACATGTTTAAATAAGTTAAGAGAACATAAACAATCTTTCTATATTTACTTTGATATTGATTCTTTCCTATTATTTTTCAGTCCATGAAGGTTGTAATTTATGTGTATATGCTGGTGACATATTTTCTTGGTTTTGTTTTATCTGAACATGGATAGGTTTAATGTCACCATTCAGTTTTCAGAAAACATTTATATTGGGATATAATTTACATAACACACAGTTTACCCTTTTAAAGTGTACAGTTTAGCAGCTTTTTACATATTCACAAGGTTGTGCATTCACAATCAATATTTTCATCACCCCAAAGAGAAACCTTCCATCCTATAACCATCACCCCCAAAGGTCCCTTCTTCCCTAGCCCTGCACGTGCACTTTAAATTTCTTTATTGTGGTAAGAACATTTACAATGAGATCTAACCTCCTAACAAATGATTACGTGCCATTGTTAATTATAAGCACACTGTTGCATAACATATCTCTAAAACTTACTAATTCTGTATACCTGAAACTTTATAAGCATTGAACAGCAAGTCCCTGTCTGTTCCAGTCTCCCCACTGATCCCTGACAACAACCATTCTACTCTGTTTCTATGGATTCAATTGCCTTAGACACTTTATGTAAGTGAAATTATGACACCATTGATTTTTGATGAATATTTTTCTGGATAAGAATTACACATTGACAGTTTTTTTAAAATTTTTTTTCTGAAAAGTTTAAGAAATTTTTACATTGTCTTTTGTTCCGTAGTTTTATTTTTAGTATTTTCCCCTGCTTTAAAGATTTTTTCTTTATATTTTCTTGTCAACAGTTTGACTATGAAGTACCAAGGAGTGGTTTATTCATATTTATCCTCTGGATTTCACTGAGCTTCCTGTATTACACATTTATGGCTTTCCTTAAGTTTGGGAAATTTTCATTCACTTTTTCTTAAATATTTGTCTTGATCTATTACGTCCTTCACCTATTCTGAGACTCCATAACTATATGTTAGACATTTTGATATTTCATCACAGAGCTCTAAGACTGTGTATTTTTTTCAATCTTATTTCTCTGTATTAAATATTAAAGGGATCCTGTTGACCTTAAAGTTTATTGGCTGTTTTCCTCTATCATATCCATTCTACTGTTAAGCTCATCCAATTTTACAAATTTTATATATTATTTTTCAGTTAAAATTTTTATTTTACAAAATATTGTATAGTTTTCTGGTGAGATTCTCTAACTTTTCATTCAATATGAGTACATTTTCTTTGTCATCATTGAAGGTTGTAAAGTCCTCATGTATTGACGTCTAAATATAGATTATTTCAGGGTTCTTCTCTGTTAATTATCTCTAATATTGAGAATGAGTCATAGTTTTCTGATTCTTTACATGTTGAGTAAATTGGAATTTTATCTTAAAATTTTTGAATGTTGTGTTTTTGAAACTAAATTGTATTATATCCTTTCAAAGAATAAAGCTGTGCTTGTTTTAGCAGGCAATTTATTTGGGTAGGCTCAAACTGTAAGCTCTGCCCCACATGCAGTAAGTTTATTTCCCTAGTTTCCTAGACCACGAAGACAGTGAGTTTTTTGTTGAAGTTATTAACTATTCTATGTCATGCCACTACTGAGTACTGTTCTCCAGCAAAAGCACAAAGTATAGATCTGCTGCTCCCTTTCTTCAAATTTTAACTTCTCTGTGGTTTTGACAAGATTTGACTTCCCTCAAAAATCTGCTTACCTTTTCTTCTAAGTAGTTTTAAAAACATTATTTCTTTACTTTGTATTTTCTAAATTTCAGTTAATCCATTATCTACGAATTTTGGGCTGCTAGGAGCTTCCTTTCCTTTACTGCAAACAGAACTCTGATGTCTCTGTTTTTAATCATTTTGACTACTTAGATTTATGTTGAATACAATTCCAAGTAAAATAATACTTCTGAAAATAAATGTTACATTTATAGAAGTATAAACATACACTCATGTTATAAACAATGTCGGTTTTTTTTTTTTTTTAGAGAGACGAGGTCGTCCGCTGTCACTGAGGCTGGGGTGAAGTGGCAGTGGCGTGATCTCAGCTCACTGCAACCTCTGCCTCCCAGGCTCAAGCCAGTCTCCCACCTCAGCCTCCTGAGTAGGTGGGACTACGGGCATAGCCACCTTGCCAGTCTAATTTTTGTAGAGACAGGGTTTTGCCATGTTGCCAAGGCTGGTCTCCAACTCCTGGGCTCAAACTATCTGCCCGCCTCGGCCTCACAAAGTGCTAGGACTACAGGTGTGAACCACTGCACCCAGCCAATGTCTTAAACTTCGTAACAGCAATGTTACATATGTATGGTTATAGTAATGAGTAGCACAGAAGTGTTAATACAGGTTAAAAGATAATAAGTGTTTTTTGTTTCATATTATATGACTTTAGATTAGAAACAAAAAATAAATTTCAACAAATATTGAAGCTAAAAAAAGTTGTAGGTAATGAATTTGAACATAAAAACTAGATCTTTGGGAAAATAGACTTTTTAAAGTGGTCAGTTATTTTTAATTAAGCAATTCAGATCAATGGCACAGCATACTAAATTTAAAACCTAGAGGCATGAAGGCATAAATTCAAGAACAAAACCTGTAAGTATAAGAGATCCAGATCAGGCAAAATAAACTGCATAAAAATTAATAAACCCAAAAGGCTCAGTGCTTTTACCTACATTTTATTCTTAAAATTAAAAAGAGTAAGTAGGATTTGAAATAACACCTTCTTTTTCCCTTGTCATCACTGAATATATATTTTTCTAGAAAGCAAACACAGACCTCTTTGATACTGTCCATTAGCTAAGATAAGGCAGTTCTAATACACTGCTTCTCCCGCTTGTGGAAATAGTGGTATTCCAAGGAATATTCTGCTTTGACATCATAGTTCTCAAAAATATGTTTCCTTAGCAAGAAAATAATAGAGTTTTGGAGCAGATTTTGTATTTAGTAATCTTTAGTAGTGTGGGCTCAGCTACTATCAAGTTAACTTTGGAAAACCCCTTGCATCAGTTTTGGAGCCTTAATACCACACTGGGAAATCTCTGATAATGTGGTGTGATAGAGTTTTCAGATATCATTTAACAAGGGATACCTCTCTTGTACTTAGCTCTTTTGCCTTTCCTCTGATATTTTGATTTTAATTCTCCACATTTCTGACGATTTCTACAAACAATTCCTCAAATTCCCAAGCGGTCCTTTATAGCAGCACTTGGGCATCAGTTTCCTCCCTCAGCAGTTGCAAGGAATGTTTTTCTTTTTATTATTATTATTATTATTATACTTTAAGTTTTAGGGTACATGTGCACAATGTGCAGGTTAGTTACATCTGTATACATGTGCCATGCTGGTGTGCTGCACCCATTAACTCACCATTTAGCATTAGGTATATCTCCTAATGCTATCCCTCCCCCCTCCCCCCACCCCACAACATTCCCCAGAGTGTGATGTTCCCCTTCGTGTGTCCTTGTGTTCTCATTGTTCAATTCCCATCTATGAGTGAGAACATGCAGTGTTTGGTTTTTTGTCCTTGCGATAGTTTATTGAGAATGATGATTTCCAATGGCACCCCTAAAACATAACGACACAGGACTTCTGAAAGAAAAGTGATAGAAAAACATGGAATGTTATGTTTTAGGGGTGCCTTCGTTAAAAAGCATGTAGTTTAATTTTAGAAATTTCTATCTGATAATTTCTACAACTTAAACAACTTAAGGTATTTATAGTAACTGCTGATATTTTAAAAATATATTATAATATTACATTTTATTTTATCTTTCCTGCTTTGGGTGTTTTTAAATTTTTTCTCCTATTTTGTTTTTTATTATATTGAATGAATTTTTCTCTATTTCTTTTTTCCCTACCTGTTTACTATGATACATGTATTCTATTTTTAATGGTTCATTTAAATATATAAATTTTTAACCTATGTAACAGAGTTAATATACAAATGTAATAAATATATTTACTTACCCTCTGAACAACACAATAGCCATAAAATAACTTAATTTTGACTTCCCTTTCAATTTTTGTATCGTATTTTCTATTTTAATTATATCTTCTTTCGAAACTTCTCCAGATAGAATCCTTATTATACTTACAATTAACATTTTCAGAAAATATAACCTAATGTCTACCAAATTACTAAGCAATTTTGTTCCTTACCTATTGAATTCTGATCCAATTTTCTTTTCTATGCCATGTTATAGTAGTTTTCTACAGCAAGTGATTTTAGTTTTAAGTCTTCATTTTTTGCTTAAAGTACTTTGATTTTACCCTACATCCTGAGTGTTATTTTAGGTGAGTATAATTTTATGTTGACAATTATTTTTTCTTCCAATTTGAAAAAATCTCCTGTAGCTCCTGTTGAAATGCTCTGTAACCTACCTAACTGTTTTAATTTGTAGTTAAGTTTTTTCTCATGATGAAAAAAATTTCTGTCTTTGACATTTTGTAATTAAATAATCCAATATTTAGATGTTGATTCAATTATTTGAAACTTCATTTTGCTTGCTTTTCTAATATGTACCTTATAGCTAATGAATTTTTTTTGGCTGAGTCTAGTCTGACAACCTCTTAGTAGATTTCTTAGTATTGATGAGTATATATTTTATTTTTGGCATTTTATAGCTTTCTCACTTCCTATTTACACCTTTTGTAGCATCTTGATGTATTTTTTCTTCCCTTGTTAACGTCTTTATTTTAGAATAATTATAATATTTTTCACATTGTCCGATTGTTTTAATTCCTTAGGGTTTGTTGTCCTCTAGTGTGTTGTTTTGCTGCATCATTATGCTTTTTATATTATTTATAGTGAGCTTATTTGGAACGAGAGAATATTTTTACAAAGATAATTTTTGCCTATGGAAATTTATGCCTCCTAATTTGTGGCAGAAATGTTATAATTAGGGTGGGACTACTTCAAAAAAATATTAACTGAATGGATTCTGTTTCCCACAACATATGTATGATATTAAAGCAGATTTCTATAATTCATGCTTGGGGTGTGTGTGTGTGTGTGTGTGTGTGTGTGTGTGTGTGTGTGTGTGTGTGTATGTGCGCGCATATGTATTGTATTGTAAGAAGCCCTTTTTTCCCAACTCAGCTCACAAAACAAAAACAAGAAACAACATTCAAAAAAACCCAAACCCAAACACACGCACACACACACACACACACACACACACACAGACACACACACACAGCGGCCTTATTCTTGTTCTTTTCAAGAGGCAGTAGATGTACCCCCTCTATTTCCCTGAATATGCATCCCTTGAAGGGATGGAGTCCATATATTTTTCTGAATTTTATTTTGTCCTGATACAAAGGCTTAACTTCCTGTCTTTATATGTGTATTAAAAAGCAAAGATTTAGTCTAAGGCCTATCTGGGAACAAACAGACTTTCTTTATCCATATACTACCCAAACCACAATAACTCTATTTCCCAATTTTCTAGTGTGCTTTTGATTTCTGAGAGATTTGAATTTAATTTTTTTTTTTTTGTAATCCTACTTGAAATCTTAGCAACAATTTCATTTATGTGTGATTTCTTTGTATATTTAGTGCAGGGGTTACATGTTAACTCTGCTTGTAATGCTGTGAAAATGAATCTCAATATGTACATTTTAACTATAGCTCAGAATCTCTGTGTACTGCATTTTCTCCCAGCTGTGATTAAGATGCTCTTCTCCATTTTTTTAGAACATAAACCATCTCTCCTGTGCTTCTGATGCCAAGTGTTTCTTATTCTTTACTGAGTTCCTTTTTCCCTCACATGTTATCATTTTTTTATTATCATAAAGAAATTGTAATGTGAAATCCACCTTCTTAACAAATCGTGTGAATGTAGTAAAATACTATTAACTATAGGCAAATTGTTGTACAGCAGATTTCTATAAATTTGTTATCTTGCATGGCTGAAGCAATATAACAAGTAAGAACTGCCTTCTTACCCCTCCCTTCAGATCCTGGAAATCACCCTTCGACATTGTATTTATTTATTTAATTGTCAAATAAAAATTGCTTGTATTTATCATGTATAACATGATGTTTTAAAATATGTATACATTGTGGAATGGCTAAGTTGAGCTAATTGACATGTGAATTAACTGATATATCATTTTTTGTGGTGAGAGCACAAAATCTACTCTGCATTTTAAAAAATAAAACATATGATTATTAACTATAGAAACAATGTTGTACAAGAAAATTTTAAAACTTATCCCTCTTCTTCCTCACTAAAATTTTATATTCTTTGACCGACATCTCGCCAACTTGATCCCACCCCCTGCCCCTGGTGAACACCATTTTACTTTCTATTTGTATGAGTTCAACCTTTTTAGATTCCACATATAAATGAGATCATGCAGTACTTAACTCACTGTGCCTGTCTTGTTTCACTTAGCATAATACCCTTCAGCTTTATTCATGTTGTCATACATAACAAGATTTCCTTTGTTTTTAAGGCTGAATAATACTTTACTGTATGTGTATACCACATTTTCTTTATCCATCATCTGCTGATGGACACCTAGGTTGATTACATGCCTTGGCTATTGTGAATAATGTCACAATAAACATGGGAGTGCAGATATCTCTTTGACATACTGGTTTCATTTTCTTTGAATATAACTGGTAGTGGAATTGCTGGATCATATGGTAGCTCTATTTTTGGATTGTTGAGGAATTTCCATACTATTTTCTCTAATGGCTGTATTCTTATACATTCCCACCAACAATGTGCAAGAATTCATTTTTTTCCACATTCTGGCCAGCACTTACTCTTCATCCCTTTGGTAATGGCCATTCTAATAAGGATGAGGTGGTAATCTCATTGTGGTTTCAATTTGCATTCCTCACATGGTTGGTGATGTTGAGTAATTTTTTCATGTACATGTTGGCCATTTGTATGTTTTCTCTTGAGAAATGTCTATTCAGGCCATTGGCCCAATTTTAAATTAGGCTATTTGATTCCTTGCTATTGAGTTGTTTGAGTTTCTTATATATTTTATATTTAACCCCTTAGATGCATGGTTTGTTAACACTGTCCACCATTCTTTAGGTTGTCTCTTAATTCTATTGACTGTTTTCTGGCTGTGCAGAAGCTTTTCAATTTGGGGTAACACCATTTGTCTACTTTCACTTTTGTTATTAGTGCTTTGGGAGTCTACTGATTTCATCTCTGGCCTAAAGTAAATGTAGAACTCTCATGCTAAAATAAAACAAATCTTTCACTTTACCCATTTGTCTTTTTTATTCCTTTTTCTCCAGTTCAAGCATAACTTTTTTTCCTTCAATTATTTGTAATAACTTATTTTAATTCCCACTAGTATAAGCCAATGAATTGTCTACTGAATAGTGTAAATTATACATATATACTTCATAGTTATACACATACATTGTATTGCTATACACACAGGCTATTTCTATTTTTGCTATTTGATTCAAAGAGTATAGTTTCTCTCCCAGTTTCCAATTTCCTTTTAGAAGAGCTCTGTGTTTTCTCTTTATTTTTTGCGAATCCTATTCAATAAAATGGTAGGTACTTAGAAGATGCTTGAAAATACTTTTAAATATTTGTAAATTAATCACTTGGTGACTTAGTATTTGATTGTTTGAAAGAAGTAAATGCTTAAATGATAGCTTGCTAGTGTCAAAGAGTTTAGAGTCTCCCACAGATTAATTTGCTACGGTTTGAATTTTTTTTTGAAGACTAGGCATTGAGTTTGAAGGTAACATGCTAATATCATCTACTAGTAATAATATAGGGGTGGCCCCAAATCACCATGACTAATTGGTGATGAAAAGATTTTTTTAAAGGATATATTTGAGTTTTATATGTGAGTACAAATATTATACAGATGTAAAATATAGTTTATATGTGAATATAATGTATATGTGTGTATGTATGTGTGTATATAGGTACACTCACATGTATATTCATATATATATGTATATATACAAACACACACACACACGCACATATATATAGCTGTGTGCCACATACTGACATTTTGGTCAATGATGGACCACATATATGATCATAACGGAGCTGAAAAATTTCTATTACCTAGTGATGTCTTAGCTGTCCTAACGTCATAGTGCAACACTTTACTCACACGTCGTGGTAGTGGTGGTATAAACAGACCACTGCATTTCCTGTCATGGACATAATACTTCATAATGCTAAGAAACAACTATGTTATTGGCTTATGTATTTGCTATACTATATTTATCATCATTACTTTAGAATGTATTCCTTTTAAAGAAGTAAACTGTGCAACAACCATAAGCAGGTCCTTCAGAAGGTATTTTCCAGAAGAAGGCATGTTCCTCACAGGAGATGACAGCCCCATGCATGTGTTGCCCCTGACGATCTTCCAGTGGGACAAGATTGTTCAGGTGGAGGGTAGTGGTATTCATAATTAAGTGTCTTAATTTTAACAAAAAGGCTTAAAAAGTAAACATAAAATAAAAAATAGAAAAATACTCATATAAAAAAGACATAAGAAAAGAAAATATCTTTGTATGGATGTGCAATGTGTTTGTGTTTTAAGCTATGTGTTACTACAAAAGAGTAAAAATGTTATAAAACTAAAAAGTTTATAAATAAAATATTACAGTAAGTTGAGGTTAATTTATTATTGAAGAAAAAATATTTTTAAAAATAAATTTAGTGTATCCTAAGTATCACTGTGTTTCAATTGCCTACAGTATTCAGTAATGTAACATGCTGTACAGGTTTGTAGCCTATTCGACATAGCCTACGCGTGCAGCAGGCTATATCACCTAGATTTGTATAAGTACACTCTATGATATTCACACAATGATGAAGTCACCTAACAACGTAATTTTCATAATGTATCCTCATTTTTATGCAATACATGCCCCCCCCACACACACATCCCTCATCTTCAAAACACACTACAGCTCTAAATTAACTTCCTGAACAATATATTTTGCTGCTAGGAACCAACTAATTAAAATTCCTTCAACCCACACTTCTGGCATAACTCATCTAATTTATAATGAAAACTAGATTAAAAGAAAAAAAAGAAATATGTTGTAATAGAGAGAAAAAAGTGATTTACTAAATATGAGCAGTTTTTTCCCCCAGTTTATGTGTGTACAAGTATATCTTTTATTTATTCAGTATAAAAAACCATGGTCTTTTCTGGAGCTATTTAGTAGATCAAACCCACACGTTACTCCCCATCCTGTCAAATGAGCTGTATTATGAATTATCACATTAGAGTATCTAAGATGTTCTGGAAGGAGGTATATTTTATTTATTTTTGCTCTTCCCAAATCCCCAGTGTCTTTATTTATCATTCTCTGCTTCCTGTAAGCAATATGGTTACTCCATTCTCAAAGTCACTGAACAAATTCCTGCAACTTGAAACCACAGGGATCGGGGAAAAAATAATCTGAAAGTCCACATGTAAAATGTGCTTTACCTACTTAATTAGTTCCCTTAAGCATAATTCGTATTGTGTTAGTAAGATACATAGATTAATTTACCTCTACTTATTTTTCCAACAGAAGTGAGAATGAGGAAAAAAACAGTATCTTGTTTTTAAGAAAGACAGAAAATGATTCTAATTTTATTCATGAGCTCAAGTCACATTGTTTCTGGAATGTCAAACAAACTTGAAAGACATAAATACCATATGAACAATACACTATTCTATAATTTAACACCTGTCTCCCATGAATAGGCTATGGCATTTTCATGCTTCTGTGTTCATGCAATATGTTGCTTTTTTTTTTCTTTTTGCTACTACCATGAAATATTTGGAACAGAGCTATGAACATTTTAAACTTGGCTGTAGCATGCCTGCTCTGAGGCTCTCTGTGCATTTTTTTCCCCATCAGACTCATTTCACTTTGCATGCTTTCCAAATTATAAATGTCACAGCATTGTTTAAATGTGACTATGTTACTAAGGGAAGGAAAGTTTCAGGTTAACATGGACATAATAGAGATTTAACTTCTAGCTAATATTTTTAGAAGAATATAAGTAACTAACAACTTTTCTTAGTACAATATGTTTACAAGTTGCTGATAAAAGTAATAAAAGGTGGAGACAATAAAATACTGTACTGATTGCAGATTAAAAGTACAGAGGATATCATGCCTCAAATGATTGAGGGTAAAGCTTAAAATATTTAGCGAGCTTGCAAAATATAGACTATTGGCCCCCCTCCTTTTCATACTCTAGGTTTGTGCATTCCTAGACACAAAAGGTTGTGTTTGGATTTTAGTACCAGAATTCAGAGACAGATGGGGGAAGCATGGAACAAAAGCTTCAAAAGTAGATGAAATCCTTTTGAGCCTTTATACACTCTGTGATTTCGAGAAATTTACAGGAAATTATTAAGCTTCAGTTTCTTCTGTGAAATGTGAATGATAATGAAAAGAACTTGCAGAGTACTATGAAGTTATATTTGCACATGGCTTGGTAAACTGAGTTTCTATATAAATGTCAGCTGTATTTTTGTAATGTTTACAAAGTTCTTCATACTTAACACACTATATACATCACTCATCCTTGTAAAAACACCATGAGGAAAAGTATTATTTTTATCCCCTTTGCACAAAAAGTGAAAATGGAGGCATAAAGAAATGAAAAGATTTGGCTAAGGTCACACTAGTTGTGAAGTATCCAAAATTTGGACCAAGCAGTCTGACTGCATTCTTTCCCATTTTGCTACACTGACTCTTAAGTGAATGCAAGCTTGAGATGATCATCATTTCCTCATCTCTCACCACGCTTTCTGCAAGTGTTCCTTTTGTGTCCCTTGAGGAATGGCCTCTAGATGTGCTAGTACATCCGCTTATTACTTCCTCTTATTCTGTAGAGGCTTTCCCTAACAGGAAAGTTAAAGACAAAATTTACTTATATCCCAACTCTGTTTAAGATTATTCTTGAATGTTAAGGATGTGGGGCTCATGTTTAGAAAACAAAAGTAGAAGTAAGTGCTATGGAACAACAGTGGAGCAGACACTTACTCAAAGTGTTATTTCAATGGGTCAATGAGCTGGATTTTTTAACGACGAACTCCTAGGTGTAAAACGCATCTCGCTGTGTGCAATCCCTATATTGGCCAGCTTTTTGGGAGGGGTATTGTTATATTAGGCCCAGCCATGGAAGGAGAAGCAGGTCCCTAGTTGCACTGCTTGCCTTGCTCCCTCCTCCTTTTTCCTTAATAAAGAGAGATGCTCCTGCTTCTTCCTCATAACCTGCAATAACTCTAACTTCTGGATGGGTTTGGCTCAGTTAAAGGGAATGGACTCATGGAAACACTACCTGCTGCAGCAGGCATGAGAGACTCCCTAACCTTTCAAGCAGTAGTTACATTTTCTACTGCAATACCGGGAGTCCAGCTTCACCATGGTTTTGTCAGACCTTTATTTACTCACTACATAAAGTTTTCCGGCAAGTCAGTTTATCCTACTTTCATATTCTTGCTCCATTCTGGAATGAATCCTTCTAAAAATGATAATATTTTTTGTTTTTCACTTGGAATATACCTGTTTATTTTTATTTTTATTTTGCTTGATACTTTTTCATATCCTTTCTAATCTGCTCAAAAACAAGTATGTCTCATATCAATGAACCAAATATTATCTGTCCCATCTTCCAAGTTTTCAGGTTTCAGCACTGATTTCTTTGATTACACTAATTCACAAATAATCTCTTCCATCACTAACCTCTTCATATGATCATAGTCATACAATAATTCAAAATATAATGATTCTCTAATTATTTATTCTATAGGTAAATACTAATCTCTACAAATCTTTCATATGCTTTCCATAACAATAGATGGGTCAAGGGTTTTCAATAATTTTGTTTGTTTGAACACTATCTATAACTTAGAAACTTAACTTACTTCTCATTAAATAAAGTCAGAAACATAGAAAATAGAACTTATTGAAATGGTGAAAAAGAGAAAGAAAGGAACAAAGGCCCAGTTGTGTCAAATGCGTCAATAACAGATATTTTAAGACTGAAAAAAATCTGCAAAAGAGAATGGAAGTCAAAAGTGAGAGCTGTCTTAATACCAGTGATCTTTTTCAATAGCTGTAAAATATAACAGCATTTTCTTTTCTTTTTTGAAAAGTTTGGAATGAATATTGGACATATACCCTCTTCACCTAGAAACATGTTGGCATTAAAACTTTAACATTAATTTTGTTCCAGTTTTACAAAAGAAAAGCTTTCAAAGTATAATTTACTTGTGATGCCCTTCACACTGTAGTAATATATTTCTAAAAAATTCCAAAAATTTAGCTACATCCCTGAAATGTAGTTGCATCAATGCTGAGAATAATATGTCATTTTACTACACAGAAAAGTAAGTATATTTAATCTCTTCATGAAGATGTATCCTTATTTCTATAAGTATTGATTGTATAGACTCAACGTCCTCAGATCTAAAATCTTTGACTCAGAGTGTATTCTCTCAGCCTCTAACATCTAGCAATTTCTGAATCTATCTTTAACCATCCCTGCTTGTCTGCCTCATAAAATTCCCTTTGCACTTTTACATACCTACTTTACACTTTCTACTGTTGCACATTATGAAAATCACAGTAAAAGCCAAGCTGCAACAACTGAGTCTTGGTTTACTTATTGTATGAAAAATATCAAATTATTGTTTTCTAGAGATTATTCTTGATTGCTTTTACTCTGTTTTGTCCCACCCATTTTTTTTCTAACATCTTGGCTCAGTGCTAGATTGTATTCCCTTGTCAATCATTTGCTATTCATGATTATTAGACTTGATTTATCTAAGAGGAAGATAAGCTTGGATCTGTTAGTTTGAATGGTACATACATAACCCAATATTAAAAGAATCTGTAATTTCAAACACCTTTGTTAACACAGCAAAATGTATAAGCATCAAATTCTTTTAAAGGCAAGTTTCATACAATAATGTGCACATGCTGATATTGCTAGCATAATTATTTAGAAACCTTTGGCTATCTCCTAGGGCATGTACAAGTGATTGTAAAGGGAGAGAATTATAAATAGCTCTCCATGTCTAGCAAGGGAAGTGTTGATGCTTTTTGAAATCATTATTTACATTCCATTCAATACCATCTTTTTCTTCTAGGTTGCTCCTAGATTACTGAAATTAATCTCAGTGTTGAAGTTTCTTATTAATAATACTTATAAAATTGTCAATGAAATTTTAAATCACAATAAAATTTCAGATTTAGAAAATTTAATAGTAGCAGTTTATATACTCTTATGACCTCAAAGACTCATGATATTAATTTATAATTTAGTTGAAGAAGAGTGTGAATTCCAAGAACTGAAACTCTAGTGAATAATCTCAGTTGACCACTCCCATCTTCACTGTAAAATTACTTTTGTAATCTTCATTGTGTGTATATGTTTTAGAATTAAATTATTATTAATAACAGATGCATCTCCAGGAACTCAGTTATGTCACAGGATTCATTCAGACCTATTTCAGACTGAAGAAATTCAGAAAAAGACACATTTTGAAAATTCTATAAGTATAGGTAAACTAATAAATTATGAATGCTATGGATGTGCAGAGGTTTTTGAATCATCTTCAGGATACCAACTTCATTTATTGAAAAGTTCATGTATTAGACTCTTTGATGGCATGTGCTGAAATACTAATTTATGTGCAATTTTAGGTAATTATAACATTCTTGAGATTAATGCAAGTCTGTGTGGATTGATGTTTTGGTTTTGCAACAAAGAACTATTTTTAATTACTATTTAAGTGGAGACAGTTTTGAGTTACTTGAAATAATTAAATATTGAATTTAAATTACTTATTTTTTCTTAAAAATCAAATGGTATAATATAAAACAATTTTAAAGATAACAGAAACAGTAATTATAAAAAATATAACTTAAGAAGTAAACATCAGAGAAGTTAGATGTGAGATTTTAATAACAATTAAAGAAAAATTCATTTTCTGGCAGCAGAGGGAGCTCTTTTATTTCTTGCAAATACCCAGTGGCATGTCGTTCCACACAAAATTAATGATGCTGTGTACACAATTGGACTTGCTTATTTAATAAATCCTGTCTCCTAATGAATCCAAAAGACATAAGCAACACAATTAGAAGTGGTGTGTACAATTGCATGTTTCATATTTCTATAATGATGAAGATGTAAACATGTTTCTGCAGTTTGGGTTTACACGGAATCAACAAATAAATCACCTTAAGTAATACTTGTACCTGCAGTGGTGTCTTTGAAAATAAAATTAACGTGCTTTGGTTTGAGAGAAAGGTGCTTCATGCTTAGTAGATAATTTTTCAGGTGGTATTAAGAGGAATTTTGTTGGTAGGAGAGGATATGGTTGTACTCTTTTCCAAGCGGGTCAGAATTGTTCATATTTGATGCATTGATATCAATGTGAACTCTTTTGATCTACATTTATTTAGACACTGGATATGATCATGGAGATGAAGTACATTCTACAGGGAACATATTTTATCACAGAAGCAAAACAATTCAAATAGTTTGCTACTAGTTTCCTACTAAATAACAATGAACATTTTCTGTTATGGTACAGATTATTATTTTTATTACTATTATTTTAACTATTTTTGTAAATACTTGTCTAATTCTGCAGCTATACAGAGTCCAAGACTATGAGTCTTTACTTGTGCTCAGAGCCATGGCAACAAAATGGGACAGTAAATTAAAAAAAAAAAAAAAGAAGAAAAGTGTAAGATACTGTTTCAGGGTTGACAAAGGATGAAATATACCTGTTGCTACAAGACTGGCATAGATAAAAATAAAAACAAAAATAAAAGCAAAAATAAGCAGACACTATAATTTCAAGCTAAATTATGTTTGCACTATTATTTTAATGGCATTTTCTTGAGTTCTCACTATCTTCAACATGACTGGTAGACAATGGGATTCATTTTTGGGTGAATTCTTCTGTCATGAAGATTTAAGAAAATGGAAAGAAAAAATAAATCCGATTTGACTGGAATGTCATGGATATACGTGGTGATACGCAAGCAAAGAGGTAGGACGCCTAATTGACTTGAGGGCTTGACTCCCTAAACTTTGAAGTCTGTGGCAACCTTAACATTTGGGAGATCAACACTGCAGTTAGAGATAGAGCAAGTCTGTTCCACTGGAATGGATCAATTTTAACTCCTGTGCTTTTCCTTCTCACAAATAACTTCACTGTGTCTTCTAAGAAATGTGAACCTAAAGGCATTTAATCCGAAGGCATCTACCATTAAGCTCCCGTTTAACAGTGTCTAAAAGAATGTAAAGAAGAAAATTATTCAGGTTCTCAACTACCATCATTTATCATCATCCAAATTTGAGAAACTGATACTATGACCACAAGTGGAATATTTTCAGAATTGTGGATTCTACCTTGAAGAACTGCACGAAATGCCTTGTAAATATTGCCCAACAAATAAGAATTCGGCCGGGCGTGGTGGTTCACTCCTGTAACTCCAGTACTTTGGGAGGCTGAGGCAGGCGGATCACCTGAGGTCAGGAGTAAGACAAGCCTGGCTAACATGATGAAACCCTGTCTCTACTAAAAATACAAAAATTAAGGCCGAGCGTGGTGTCATGTGCCTGTAATCCCAGCACTTTGGGAGGCCGAGGCAGGTGGATTGCCTGAAGTCAGAAGTTGGAGACCAGCCTGGGCAACACGGTGAAACCCCGTCTCTACTAAAATACAAAAAATTAGCCGGGCGTGGTGGTGGGTGCCTGTAGTCTCAGCTACGGGGGAGGCTGCTTCAAGACAACTGCTTGAACCCGGGAGGCAGAGCTTGCAGTGAGCCGAGATCGCGCCACCGCACTCTAGCCTGGGCGACAGAGAGAGACTCCGTCTCAAAAAAAAGAAAAAAAAAGAAAAAAAATTAGCTGGATGTGGTGATGGGCGCCTGTAATCCCAGCTACTCCAGAGGCTGAGGCGGGAGAATCGTTTGAACCAGGGAAGCGGAGGTTGCAGTGACCCGAGATTGTGTCATTGCTCCCCAGCCTGGGCGACAAGAGCTAAACTCCGTCTCAAAAACTAAAAATAAATAAATAAACAAATAAGACTTCAGTGAGCCTGCCTCCCTCCCTCCCTTTCCTCTCTTCCCCCTTCCCCTTTTCTCCCCTTCCCCCTTCTCCCCTTCCCCCCCTTGTTTCTTTCCTTCTTTCCTTCCTTCCTTCCTTCTTCCCTCCCTCCTTCCCGCCCTCCCTTCCTTCCTTCTTCCCATCCCTCCTATTGTTCCAGTATGCATTTGGCATTTGCTTAGTATCTAGGAAGTGCCAGGGATTTTGCTAAGACTAGAACATGATCTCTGCCCTTGAAGAAAGGAAAAATGTTCCACCAAGAGGAACTTAATCTCAATCTTCCTACCTTTGTTTGCTTTTGTTTTGCTCCATTCATTTCTTTTTAAGACACACACAAACACACACATGCAAACACATACATCACAGGCTCCTGGTTCATATCCTGAGCTATCCACACACTCTCCTTAAATGGAAAGCAAACAGGCCGAGGAGTGGGAAGATCTATCCATTTTTAATTATTTCCTAATATTAGCATATGAATTATAATATCACTTTCATTTGCCTTGAAATGTCTTTTCTTTTTAGGTTCATTTCATAGCAATTTTTCTGCAGAACAAAAGATATGTGAGTGAATTTGAAGGTTATTCCTTTATCTAAAGTGAGAGGAAATATTCTATATCTAAAATATACAACTTGTTAAAAAATATTGGTTGTACCCAGTTATCTCAAGTGCACATAGTAAATAGGTGCGCAACCAGCATGCTCTTTTCACTTTCGCTCTAAACTTTGGGATTCAGTCTCTATTCTCTTGGATACTGAGGTAAGGGAATTCTTAGCATCAGGTTGAAATCACAATTTCAGACTCTCCTATGTTTTCCCCAATCATCCTCCTATTTATCCATCTATCTGATGTCTTTTGATCAATTTTTGTCTGCCATCCCAAGAGAAAAAATTACCTCAACCGTTCGCAAGGCTATCTAGCCACTTACTACTATATTCTCTTTTTTTTCTATTTATTTCTTTTAAAAAAATGGGATACATGTGCAGAATGTGCAGGTTTGTTACATAGGTATACGTGTACCTTGGTGATTTGCTGCACCTAAGTTCCCTCCTGTCACCACCCCACCCCTAACAAACCCTAGTGTGTGTTGTTCCCGGTTCTGTGTCCATGTGTTCTCAATGTTCAACTCCCACTTAAGAGTGAGAACATGCAGTGTTTGGTTTTCTGTTCCTGTGTTCATTTGGTAAGGATGATGGCTTCCAGCTTCATCCATGTCCCTGCAAAGGAGTTGATCTCATTCCCTTTTATGGCTGCATACTAGTTCATGGTGTATATGTAGCACATTTTCTTTATCCAGTCTATCATTGATGGGCATTTGAGTTATTTCTATGTCTTTGCTACTGTAAATAGTGCTGCAATAAACATACCTATGCATGTGTCTTTACAGTAGAATGATTTACATTCCTTTGGGTTTATACCCAGTAATGGGATTGCTGAGTCAAAGGGTATTTCTGGTTCTACATCTTTGAGGAATCGCCACACAGTCTTCCACAATGGTTGAACTAATTTACATTCCCACCAACAGTGTAAAAGTTTTCCCATTTCTCACAGCCTTGCCAGCATCAATTGTTTCCTGACTTTTCAATAATGGCCAATCTGGTCGCTGTGAGATGGTATCTCATTGTGGTTTTGATTTGCATTTCTCTAATGATTAGTGATGATAAGCTTTTTTCATATGTTTTTTGGTCACATAAATGTCTTATTTTGAGAAGTGTCTGTTCACATCTTTTACTCGCTTTTTGATGGGGTTGTTTGTTTTTTACTTGTAAATATGTTTAGTTCCCTGTGAATTCTGGATATTAAACCTTTGTCAAATGGGTAGAGAGCAAAAATTTTCTCCCATTCTGTAGGTTGTCTGTTTACTCTGGTGATAGTTTCTTTTGCTGTGCAGAAGCTGTTTCGTTTAATTAGTTCCTATTTGTCAATTTTGGCTTTTGTTGCAATCGCTTTGGCATTTTTATCATGAAGTATTAGCCCATGCCTATGTCCTGAATGGTATTGCCTAGGTTTTCTTCTATGGTTTTATGGTTTTGGGTTTTACATTTAAGTCTTTAATCCATCTTGAGTTAATTTTTGTATAAGATGTAAGGAAGGGGTCCAGTTTCAGTCTTCTGCATATGGCTACCCAGTTTTCCCAGTATCAGTTACTGAATAGGAGATCCTTTCCCCATTGCTCGTTTTTGTCAGGTTTGTCAAAGATCAGATGGCTGTAGATGTGTGGTGTTATTTCTGAGGTCTCTGTTCTGCTCCATTTGTCTATATGTCTGTTTTGGTACCAGTACCATGCTGTTCTGGTTACTGTAGCCTTGTAGTATAGTTTGAAGTCAGGTAGCATGATGCCTCCAGCTTTGTTTGTTTCGCTTAGGATTGTCTTGGTTATACAAGATCTTCTTTGATTCCATATGAAACTAAATTTTTTTTCTAATTCTATGAAGAATGTCAATGGTAGCTTGATGGGAATAGCATTGAATCTATAAATTAATGTGGGCAGTATGGTCATTTTCACAACATTGATTCTTCCTATCCATGAGGATGGAATGTTTTCCCATTTGTTTTTGTCCTCTCTTATTTCCATGAGCAGTGGTTTGTAGTTCTCCTTAAAGAGGTCCTTCACATCCCTTGTTAGCTCTATTCCTGTTTTCTTTGTAGCAATTGTGAATGGGAATTCATTCATGATTTGTCTCTCTGCTTGCCTATTGTTGTTTTAAAGGAATGGTTGTGATTTTTGCACATGGATTTTGTGTCCTGAGACTTTGCTGAAGTTGCTTATCAGCTTAAGGAGTTTTGGGGCTGAGACAATGGGATTTTCTAAATATAAAACCATGTCATCTGCAGAGACAACTTGATTTCCTCTCTTCCTATTTGAATGTCCTTTATTTCTTTCTCTTGCCTGATTGCCTTGGTCAGAACTTACAATATTATGTCGAATAGGAGTGGTGAGAGAGGGCATCCTTGTCTTGTGTAGGTTTTCAAAGGGAATGCTTCCAGCTTTTGACCATTCAATATGATATTGGCTGTGGGTTTGTCATAAATAGCTCTTATTATTTTCAGATGTGTTCTATCAATACCTAGTTTATGAAGAGTTTTTAACATGAAGGTATTTTGAATTTTATCTAAGGCCTGTTCTGCATCTATTGAGATAATCATGTGTTTTTGTCATTGGTTCTGTTTATGTGATGGATTATGTTTATTGATTTGCATATGTTGAACCAGCCTTGAATCCCAGGCATGAAGCTCACTTGATTGTGGTGGATAAGCTTTTTGATATGCTGCCAGATTCGGTTTGCCAGTATTTTGAGGATTTTCACATCAATGTTCATCAGGGATATTGGCCTGCCTGAAATTTTTTTTTTTTTTTTGGGTCTCTGTCAGGTTTGTTATCAGGATTATGCTGGCCTCATAAAATGAGTTAGGGAGGAGCCCCCTCCTTTTCAATTGTTTGGAATAGTTTCAGAAGGAATAGTACCAGCTCTTCTTTGTATTTCTGGTAGAATTCAGCTGGGAATCCATCATCTCCTGGGCTTTTTTTTGGTTGGTAGGCTATTAATTACTGCCTCAATTACAGAGCTTGTTTTTGGTCTATTCAGATATTCACATTCTTCCTGGTTTAGCCTTGGTAGGGTGTATGCGTCCAGGAATCTATCCATTTCCTCTGGATTTTTTAGTTCATTTGGGAAGAGGTGTTTATAGTATTCTCTGATGGTAGTTTGTATTTCTGTGGGAATCAATGGTGATAACCCCTTTATCATTTTTATTATGTCTATTTAAATCTTGCCTTTCTTCTTCTTTATTAATCTAGCTAGTGTTCTATTTTGTTTATATTTTCAAAAAACTAGCTCCTGGGTTCGTTGATTTTTTTTTTTTTTTTGAGGGTTTTTCGTGTCTCTATTTCCTTCAATTATTCTCTAATTAGGATTATTTCTTGTCTTCTGCTAGATTTTGGATTAGTTTGCCTGGCCTCTCCAGCTCTTTTAATTGTGATGTTAGGGTGTTGATTTGAGATATTTCTAGCTTTCTTATGTGGGCATTTAGTGCTATAAATGTCCTTCTTACCACTGCTTTAGCTGTGTCCCAGAGATTCCGGTAGTTTGTCTCTTTGTTATAATTGGTTTCAAATAGCTTACTGATTTCTGCCTTAATTTCATTATTTACCCAGGAGTCATTCAGGAGCAGGTTGTTAAATTTCCATGAAATAATCCTGAGTGCTAATTTGATTGCACTGTGGTCTGAGAGACTGTTATGATTTCGATTTTTTTTAATTTGCTGAGGTGTGTTTTACTTCCAATTATATGGTTGATTTTAGAATAATTGCCATGTGGCATTGAGAAGAATGCATATTCTGTTGATTTGTGGTAGAGAGTTCTGTAGATGTCTACTAGGTCCACTTGATCTAGAGCTGAGTTCAAGTCCTCAATATCCTTGTTAATTTTCTGTCTTGTTGATCTGTCTAATACTGACAGTGGGGTGTTAAAATCTCCCACTATTATTGTGTGGGAGTCTAAGTCTCTTTGTAGGTCTCTAAGAACTTGATTTATGAATCTGGAATTTATAAATCTGGATTTATGAATCTTGATTTATGAAAGCTCCTGTATTGGTTCCTTATGTATTTAGAATAGTTAGCTCTTCTTGTTGAATTGTTCCATTTACCATTATGTAATAGCCTTCTTTGTTTTTTTTTTGATCTTTGTTGGTTTAAAGTCTGTTTTGTCAGAGACTAGAATTGCAACCCCTGCTTTTTACTTTTGCTTTCCATTTGCTTTGCAAATTTTCCTCCATCCCTTTATTTTTAGCCTGTGTGTGTCTTTGCAGGTAAGATGGGTGTCCTGAATAAGGCACACTGATGGGTCTTGACTTCTTATCCACTTTGTCAGTCTGTGTCATTTAATTAGGGCATTTAGCCCATTTACATTTAAGGTTAGTATTGTAATCTGTGAATTTGATCCTGTCATCATGATGATATTTGGCTATTTTGCACACTAGTTGATGCAATCTCTTCAAAATGTCATTGGTCTTTATATTTTGGTGTGATTTTGCAGTGGCTAGTACCGATTTTTTCTTTCCATATTTAGTGCTGCTTTTAGGGGCTCTTGCAGGCAGGGCTGGTGATAATGAAATCCCTCAGCATTTGCTTATCAGTAAACGATTTTATTTCTCCTTCACTTATGAAGCTTAATTTGGCTGGATATGAAATTCTGGGTTGAAAATTCTTTTATTTAAGAATGTTGAATATTGGCCCCCAATCTCTTCTGGCTTGTAGAGTTTCTGCTGAGGGGTCCACTGTTAGTCTGATTGGCTTCCCTTTGTGGGTGAACTGATCTTTCTCTCTGGCTGCTCTTAACAGTTTTTCCTTCATTTCGACCTTGGAGATTCTGATGATTATGTGTCTTGGGGTTGATCTTCTAGTGAAGTATCTTAATGGAGTTCTCTGTGTCTCCTGAATTTGTAGGTTGGCCTGTCTTGCTAGGTTGGGGAAGTTCTCCTGGATAATATCCTGAAGTGTGTTTTCCAGCTTGTTTCCATTCTCCTTGTCTCCTTCTGGTACTCCAATCACCCATAGGTTTGGTCTTTTTATGAAGTCCCGTATTTCTTGGAGGCTTTGTTCATTCCTTTTCATTCTTTTTTCTCTATTCTTGTCTACATGTCTTAATTTAGTAATTAAGGATATCAAACTCTGATATCTTTTCTTCCACTTGGTTAATCTGGCTATTGATACTTGTGTATGCTTCATGGTAGGCCCTGGTGCCATGGGTTTGTGAGTGGGATATTCCTATCTGTGGGTTGCACAGTTCCCTGGAAAAAGCACAGTTTCCTAGGCTGGGTAGTGCACTCACTCACTCCTCCCTTGGCTTGGGGAGGAGCTTCCTCTTCTCCGTGTGGCTCTCAAGTAGGCCACTGCATCACATTGCTCTTCTTTTTTTCCGTGGGCCACACCAGCCTTCTAGTCAATTTTGATGAGAGAATCTGGATACCTCAGTTGTTGGTAAAGAATTCACGTGCTTATTATGGTTTTCTTCTATGGGAGCCTCTGAACACTGCTGCTTCTAGTGGGTCACCTTGGCCCCGCCCCCAATATATTCTAACATTAATAACACTTTTTTTTTTTTTTTTGAGACAGAGTCTCACTCTGTCTCCCAGGCTGGACTGCAGTGGTGCGATCTCGGCTCACTGCAACCTCTTCTTCACAAGTTCAACCAATTCTCATGCCTCAGCCTCCTGAGTAGCTAGGATTATGGGTGTGCACCACCACACCTGTCTAATTTTTGTATTTTTAGTAGAAACGAGGTTTTGCAATGTTGGCCAGGCTGGTCTTGTACTCCTAATTTTAGGTGATCCACCCACCTCAGCCTTCCAAAGTGCTGGGGTTACAGGTGTGAGCTGCTGGGATTATAGGTATGAGCCACCGCACCTGGCCAATAACCCTTTTTTTTGGCAATAAATTTCCTCTTACAGGAGGAAATAGTTAATGCAACAAGACCATCAGCTTTAGATAGTAATGTTTCTGCCACACCCACATATGTCTCTCTGAGGCAGGCAGCAGCTACAGAGGTCTTTGAATAAATGAACATCTGGTTCAATCAAATTTCTTTCTGTGCTTTATTATTTTGTTGTTATTTTTACACAACTGAACATAGTTCTCAAGAAATTGGTTAGAACAGTTGTGTTAAAATAGAAGACGCAAATAAAATACCTCTTATTAAGGAATATTTTTCTTATTTACAACAGAGTTTTTCTTAGACAATATACCTACCCCAAATGCAGTCAGTACCCTGTGAAGAGGATGTCTTAGTTCAAGTCACATTTTCCCAAGTCCCTCACACCAAACTACAAACTATGAAACTCTAATACGGTAAATCCTTCACCTGACTTCTAAAATAGATGGTTGGCATAGTGGAGAGATCATGGCTTCTACATCTAAAAGTTGTGCACTTAAATCCTGGCTTTGAAGAGATCACAGTTTCTAAACCTAAGAGTTGTGCATTTAAATCCTGGCTTTAATGTTTACCAGCTCCAATATGTTAGACAAATTATTTGACTACTTTTATATCCATTTGTCTCATATGTAAAGTGGAGGAATACAATGGCATTCTCAAGATGGCTGAGAAAGTGTAACTAATAAAAATAATGCATGAAATACCCAGACATACAATAGACACAAGATTCGTTCTTTCCAACATTTTAGATTGCCTAAGTTAGAACGTGGCTCTTGGGTAAAAGTTGCTGTTTTTATTCAGGTGTCCACTTCCCTTAGCACAGAGTAGGCAGTGCAAATTCTGAAAGTATTACTGCATTCTAGTTGTTTCCATGGTTACTGTTGAAACTACCTGCTGTAATATACATGTATATCCTTATTATAAGGTATTTATATATGACATTGTTAATATGGTTATATAATGTAAATTTTCCAAAAGAGATTTTTGACTCTAGAGAAGACAGAAAACTATTGAGAAATAAATCTCACGAAAATCTTTCAGGTGTATTTGGAGATCACTGCAATTTATGATACCTTAAAAAGGTATGTTTAAGATAGAGAGGCGCAGGTTTATTGAAAAACATGGTTTATTTGCAGGTGTTTTCTGGATTGAGTGTCATCGGGCAAAAAAGAAGAGAGGAAAAGAGAGAAAATAAATTAAATACCTCTATGATTTCATGCAGAGACAAGAAAAACAAATTTAAACACCACCTGCAGTCTTTGTGTGTAAAGATAATTTTATTTATATTACACTCCCCTGATCAAGGTGCTGTGGGCATGAAATACACAATTAAAATGAGATAATAAACAGCAAGAGTTAAAACATTATAAAAATCCAAATTGAAGGTGACAAAAACAGGAATAAGAGAGTGGCTGGGATGGGAGACGACTGATACGTTTAGCTCAAATCTAAAAGTCTCACAATCTGTATTTTCTAGAATGAGCGTGTGATGACTTGTGATCCATTTGGCTGTCATAGAACCTGGCATTGTAGTTGCCTTATTTCTCGCTGTTGGGGTTGGGAAACATAGATCATAACAAGCCCACATGTGAGGATTCATATTTAGCTTAAGATATTCAGACAGCTCTGATTTACCATTGTAACTCGTTATAGCTTAGCAGTCTTAGGGGCTGCTGTCATTATCATGCTGTTGGATTTCAAAAGTGCTTTAGTTGGCAAAGCTGCTATTTTTATAGAGACAAAAAAGTGTCTCCAGCAACTTGAGATATTAAAGAGGCTGGCAGCGTATTGCTACATGTTGTTAAACAAGTCCGTTGTTCAAAGATTTTACCTTTAGTGATTGGCCAGAAAATGAACTAGAGAATAAATGCCTTCAAAGTCTGAAATCTTCAGTAGCGTCTTGGGTCACAAGGAAAAAGAATGTATGTTGATGAAAAGGGATTAAAATGGAACAAATTGGGTTATCTAAAACAAAAACCAATAGAAAGAGAGTTTCCGAATCTGTGGGAGCCTTTGACATCTATGAGGTTAGAATTTAGGGGCTTCATGATTTTGGATGGGGAAAAAATTACATCTTTTTTTTTTAAGCAATCTCTAAAATGTGGCATTTCTTTCCATTTGGAATGTGGACAGACTCATAATAGATAGCAGCACCTATGATTTTGTTACTAATATATGTCATAGATACTTTCATTTTCCATTATAGTTTATTGTTCACACCAATTACTACTTAGAAAATTAATGTAATTATTACACCTGCACTGGAAGGCATTAATTAAAACACATATATTGATATAACACAAATTTGAATGTATAATATATTAGTAATTGTGTTTCACCATCATTTGATTTCTTTGTAGTCATATGTAATTTATATTAGGCATTTAAAATGTTATTTTGATAAGCATTTAAAGGTCCACAGCTTTCAATAAACTGCCGAAAAGTTAATGACCCACAACAGGTCAATAATTGATTCATTGGTAGCAGAAATGTATTCTGCAGAAGCTAAGTAAATCGTAGTTAAATAAAATTTTAGCACTAATAAAATATCAGCACCTTTCAGAAACTAACAAAGAGCAAATGCTGTGCTGACAATCCCCTCCGTTACATACAAGCAAACTTGGGGCAGAAGAGGCCAAATAACAAATCCTCACCTACAAATACTTCTGTATCATCATAGCAAAATATCATGAAACAATGCTTGATTTGCAGGTTTCTCAAATAGGAAGACAGCAGTCTGGTAGGGTGGAAAGATCACGTGGCATAGTTGTATTCTGACTTCTATCACAAAGTGGCTATCTAACTTTGCTGTTACCCAAATATTCAGAACTTGTTTGTTCATTTATGTAATGAGGAAGTTGGACACTTTACCCCTTTCAGATCTAAAATCCTCTCCCAATTATCTGTAATCCCTTGATTAAAATGAGTTTTTTGACTCCCACTATAAATAAATGTTTTACTGAAAGGGCTTTGCATTGAGGTGTTATTGTATTGATTCTTCCACTATTTGAAACATTAAGAGCACCCAGGTTTTCACTATTAGTTAGAAATTATTAGATATTAACCATAGTTACATGTCATAAAATGCAGGTAGATATGCCTTAAGATATTTCAGCTATTAATTAGCTGCTCACGCACGTTTTCCAAGATCGGTGCATGATTTATCCCTGAAGAATTGTAGTCTATTTTTCAGTACAAAGTGCTATAGCACGTACTTTGATCACTTGAAATTTCACATGCTGCTCGGGAAAAGAAAAATCTTAATTTATCTGTAAGGTGCTTTTTCTCTTGAAGGGATTTTTTTTCAGAGAGTAACTTAAAAACGTAACTATTTATTCTCAGCCTCCTTTTTTTTCCCTCTCTGTCCCTTTTGTTTGGGCAATGGCATACACATTTTAATCTTAAAACCTTGGTGGGTAAGGAGTACCTTTTGGAGCTGTGATATATTAATCTTTTAGGAAGACATTTAAGCTCTTGAAGGTTTTGTATGAACACATGAAGTTACCTTGTGAAACACTTCACATTTCTTATTAACTTAGCATTTCATAAACAGAGATTTGAAGTTTTTGATTTCTTCTAAATATATTAATAAAATGGATAGCCTGCCCATAGAATCTAAATTTATTGTTTATTCCATAAAATATTCAGAATAAAAAGAAATAAGGTTAAGATTTTTATTTGTAAAGGGCTCACTAGTTTCTTCAGTGAAACTTCTCTCAATTGCTCTTATTAAATGAATTAAGTTGTGTGGGGGAGGTGTTGAGGTGGATTGGGGTCATTTAATAGCATAGCGAAAGAGTGACTTTACCGTGAGGCATTTCCATTCCCGCGGCCTTGGTGTCTTAGATAATGCTATTAAAATTAAAAAGCCGCCCATAAGCCTAGTAATGAAATGATAAACAAACAAGGACAAGTATTTCTTGCCAATGACAGGCAGTTGTTTATATGCCTTAATCCACAAATTGCTTTCACTTAATTAATTAGTTTAATGTTTGCAAAGCACTTTGAGGATGAAAGGAATGAAAGGAATTATTATATAAATGAAAGAATTTTTTAATGGACTCAATTCTCCTCTCAGAGGCTGAGAGCTCATCAGCTGCCCATCTTCCTTCATGAGGACAGGAGAAATTACCCTCTAGAATTTCTCCAGGGCAGCAGATCTGACCCTGTGATATGTTGGCTTTTGACCTCGTTGAGAAATGAAGACTCAAACCTCTCCTTTCTATTTTACTAACTACAAGAGAATCTCTTTAAAAGCAGGAAATAATGTGTATAAAGCCCTTTAAAAATCATTAGAGCGGAGGAAAGGGCACTTATTATCACTCTTTTTCCTTTCAAGGTAGGACCTGGGGAATGTCTATCCTCCCTCTCGCCACTAGGACTGCTGGAGCAGAGACACCCACCTGCCAGGGAGACCAAGAAGCATTCCTTTTGAAGTCCTCTCACAGTGGCAGTCTTTGCACCTAAACAGCTAATTAAATACCAAATGAGTGCATTTGGATTTTGAACAGCGTCACCTGAATTGCTCTCCTTTTTAGGCATGTTTTTTTTTTTCCTAAACAAAACTGATCATCAATATACTATAGAATTCCTGCCACTTTCAAAATTTAATTCTGCAAGTGAATAAACAGATTCATATTAGAATCATGAGTTGATTTTCAACAGTTTCAAAATGCAGAGAATCTATCTTAGAAGACCCAAGACATTGCTGTGATTCTAAAAGTAAAATTAATACCTGTGTTTAAAATAGCCTGTGTTTTAACTGTAATGGAGGAGATCCAAATAGATATTAAAAATCAATAGTATATCAGTCAAAAACATAACTAAAGAGGAGAAATTTTGAAAGTATGGTTTTGATTTATAAATTCTCCAAATAAAATTTCTACATTTTTGAAGTACCAAGTATTAGGTTTAATTGTTAAAGTACTCATATAAAGAAAACTTATATATGTATATTTCTTGATCTCTAGTCATAAAATTTAAACAGAGATGAAAAAACATTTGATGATGTCTATATACAATACAAACATATTATATACATCTTATAGCTTTTTTATTAGCTGGTTGGAAGTATTAAAAATAAGATAACCTATGTTGTCAAAAAGGAATGATTATTACTCAAATACAATGTACTCCCAAAGTGATATATGCACTATAATTTACTTTTCAGAGTTTGGAGCAGGGAGAAGACTTAGAGCTTTCTAATTAATTCAAAGGACAAATTAGAAGGAAAAACCTAAAAGCCTTATTGTATGCTCCAAAATTTAGAGGAATATTTGACTCCACAGCAGCCAAATCCCTCAGAAAATAAGCTATTGTTTTGGAAAAAAATAATGCTGAAAATGCAAAGAAATATAGCCCAAATTATTTAATTTATTATTTCATTTTTGTCCATCAATAGAAAACCCAATTTTTTTTCACAATATAGCTGAACGTGTACATGGTTAAAAATGCTTGGGCATGGCCGGGCACTATGGCTTTTGCCTGTAATCCCAGCACTTTGGGAGGCCGAGGCTGGCGGATCATCTGAGTTCAGGAGTTCGAGACCAGCCTGACCAACATAGTGAAACCCCCATCTCTACTAAAAATACAAAAAATTAGCTGGGCATGGCGGCGGGCATCTGTAATCCCAGCTACTCGGGAGGCAGAGGCAGGAGAATTGCTTGAACCCGGGAGGTAGAGGTTGCAGTGAGCCGAGATTGCGCCATCGCATTATAGCCTGGGGAACAAGTGCTAAACTCCATCTCAAAAAAAAAAAAAAAAAATGCTTGGGCATTAGATGAGGTTAGAGGATAAAGTAGAGTAGAACTCAAAGTTTGATGTACATTTATTTGCCATAATGAATAGCATACTTAACAAGGCAGAACCTTTGCTTATGCATACAAATATTGTAGTATTCTTCAAAAAATCATGTCCTTCTAATCAAAACCTGAGCTATTTGTAATTTTTTTTTTTTATACAGTTTGTAAAGAATGTTGGCTGCTAAAAGTGTGGGAACGTGGCTGGGTGTGGTGGCTCGTGCCTGTAATCCCAGCAGTTTGGCAGGCCTACACGGGAGGATTGCTTGAGCACAGGAGTTTGACACTAGCCTGGGCAATATAGGGAGACCCCGTTTCCGCAAAAAATAATAATAAAAACAATATCCAGATGTGGTGGTATGCACGCTTAGTTCCAGACATTCTGGAGGCTGAAGTGAGAGGACCCCCTGAGCCCAAGAGGTCCAGGCTGAAGTGAATCATGGTTGTACCACTGTACTCCAACCTGGGAAACAGAGCTAGACACTGTCTCAAGAAAAAAAATATGGAATCTGAAGTGATAATGACAGATTTTGAATTGTGGCATCATATCTGATGACTCCAAGGTGATAATGACAGATTTTAAATTGTGGCACCATATCTAATGACTTAAAGATGGTTGTGAAAATTGCACCTTGATTTCTTCATCTGTAAAATAAAAAACTGTGTATCTTGATGTCCTTATCAAACACCTAGATATTGAAATCATTCCTATCCCAAATCTCAGTATCACACAGTATATCCAAAGAAAAGTACAGTATTATACTTTTATTTGAAAATATAATAGTAATAATAAAAGTAATAAAAGTATATCCAAAATAAAAGTCAAAATTTAAAAATAAATAAATAAGATCCATTTTTAAAAGGTGAATAACCATAAATTTCTCTATGAGATTGATATTAGGATCAGTTTTTACTAAAGATCAGCTTCTGCTAAATGTCAGTATTTACTAAAGAAAATAGTAACTGACAAGGTTTTTTTAATCATTAAAAGTTGATAGTTTAATTTGTCTGTACTTTGTTCTGTTTTATTTATTTATCTTTTAATTATACCTTAAGTTCTGGGATACATGTGCGGAACGTGCATGTTTGTTACATAGGTATACGTGTGCCATGGTGGTTTGCTGCACCCATCAACCCATCATCTACATTAGGTATTTCTCCTAATGTTATCCCTCCCCTAGCCCCCCACCCTCTGACAGGCCCTGGTGTGTGATGTTCCCCATCCTGTGTCCATGTAAGCTGGAAACCATCATTCTCAGCAAACTAACACAGCAACAGAAAAGCAAACACTGCATATTCTCACTCATAAGTGGGAGCTGAACAATGAGGACAAGTTTTCTTTGTTTGTTTGTTTTTTGTTTTTGTTTTTGTTTTTGAGACGGGAGTCTTGCTTTGTCGCCCAGGCTGGAGTGCAGTGACTAGAGTGCAGTGGCTGGAGGGCAATGGCACAATCTCAGCTCACTGCAAGCTCTGCCTCCCGGGTTCAAGCGATTCTCCTGCCTCAGCCTCCTGAGTAGCTGGAATTACAGGCGCATGCCACCATGCCCGGCTAATTTTTTTCTATTTTTAGTAGAGACGGGGTTTTACCATGTTGGTCAGGCTGACCTCAAACTCCTGACCTCGTGATCCTCCCACCTCGACCTCCCAAAGTGCTGGGATTACAGGCGTGAGCCACCGCGCTCGACCAAGGACAAGTTTTAAAGAAAATTAAAAGTTACTTAGTTCAATGCCTAGTATATGTTGAGCAGTTAAACAAATGTTAGTCACTGCAATTTGTAAGAAAAGTAATTGAGTGTACTGAACAAGAACATGGAGACTAGAGTCAGACTGCACAGGTTTGAGACCCACCTCTAACAATGACTAGCCTCGTGATCTTGGGCAAGTTATTGAATCTCTCTGTGTTTCCATCTTCCTATAAGTAAAGGTAATAATAGTACTAATATGGACTAATTATGTTAATTCACCTAAATCATTTTAAAACATACCTTATATTTAAGTTTTATTTAAGCGTTAGCAAGTATTCATAAAAATAATATTGTATAGGCATTTGTGTGAGGTTTCATGAATGTCTGTGTTTCAATCTTGTTTAACTTTCGTGAATGTCTATATTTCAATCTTGTATGGATTAATTCACTAGGTTATGGGAAAATGGGAGACATCAGGTCTGAGGAATGATTAATGGGCTTGATTCTGTATGTGCGGAAATCAGTTCCTTTTGAGACATCCAAGTGAAATATTAAGTAAGCATTTGGATATGCAGTTTAGTAGCTTAGACCAGTGTTCTGAACTGGAGTTTAGACAAAATGGTGGTGGTGGTAAGAAAGGGATTACTGGGATACTGACGATAATTGAAGCTAGGGTCTTAAACAACACAATATAGAAAGTTTATAGAGGGAGGAAAAAAACACTTAATTAAAACTCAAAGCATAGTTTATTTACAAAGTCCTTTTGAATCCTTTGGATAGGCACCTAGGCTAGCTGCCATTGTATTTCTGTAGATTCTGGTAACCACGATAAGTATTTTCTCATGAGAAATGGGATCTACTTCAAATCTAGATTCAGTCATTGGGAATAGAGCTTCTCCCTTTCTCCTTCGCTAGCCTGGAAAATTGGCAAATGGTAATAAGCCCTTTGGTTATGAGCTACAGCAGGTAGTTCTTGAAACTTTGAGCATGAATGGTAATAGACTAGGGACTTGGGAAAGAAGACGACAGTGAGATTCATGTTATGAGATTGAGACTTACAAAATTGAACTAGAGAGCCAAATGAGGAATCAGAGAAGGTAATTTCCAGAAATCTGAAGTTTTTGGTTTAGGATTCATAGAGACGTGGCCTTTGTGAATATTCTAGATTTTACTCAGATCCTGGATATTTGACATTTGTCCAGGATTTGGCCTGCTTTTTTCTCCCTTCTGTTTTTATTAGTTTATATTTGAGAATCATTTTTTTCTTCTATTTTTCTGCCTATTAAAATTCTATTGTTCCATACTCTTGTTCCTAATGAAGGGCAAATTCATTTGAGGACTTATTTTTCTATAACAAATTTAATTGGAGTAGAAACTGAACAAAAATTATTTGTCTTTACTTCTCCTACCAAAATATATTTAAAGTTGTATTTTTTAGATGCACAGAAATATATAAGTTGGAAATGTAGAGATTAGGAGATAAATAGACAATATAGACAGATGATAGATAGATAGATAGATAGATGATAGATAGATAGATAGATAGATAGATAGACAATAGTTAGATAGATAGATAGATGATAGATTTCCAAGACACTCCAGTTAAATATTATTCAGTTAGAGGCAAAAGTCTTTATAAAATGCAATGAGAGAGGAAAGTATTGGGGACTATGAAGGTGAACAGTGATCAACCTGGAGAAGAAGAACGATGAGAGATGAGGAGTCAGGGGAGAGCAAAGGAAGCTTATTTTCCTTTTCTCTGCTATTCCTACTTGCCACTGTAGCAGTCCACATAGAATGCTTCAGAGTCAGTATACGTTCACACATCTCCCTGTGCACACATACTCACATACCCACATACACACAAGCATAACATAAAAGCTTGGCATTTGCAGTTGTAAGTGCTGATCATTGTTAGCATTCACTAAAATGAATAAGTTGCTTTTTGTTAAGAAAATGGGCTTTTAACTTCAAGACGTATTCACTCAAGAAAATAAAAGAAAAAAATAGATCTCCCAAGTATCGTTTATCTTTGAATGACACCATTTTATTTCTCCCTGCTACTTGCAGTAGCAGCAGCCAGTCTTAGATAACTTTTTGCTACCTGTGGCTGAGTGAAAAACTGAGCTCATCATAGTCTTAAAAACCAATATGAATAATGACATTATATATTTTGCTAGTCAATTAGTAACGACTGAGGTATTTGAATGGTGCCCTTTCATCATTCCAGAATTGTAAAACTAGAATTAGGAATATTATCTTCTGGGTATTCTGTCCTGTGACTGCCTATTGGAGAGAAGATACTTGATTCTTAATGACTATGGAAGATTTTTAACTAGAGGTGAATCATCTCAGAGACATTCGCAATCTACAGAAACTACTATGAGTTGAAAACTTACTTTGCTTGATATATATATATATTTGTTTGGAACAAGTACCTTTGGTATTATGTATAGTTGGTATTTTTTCCAATGATTGCTTCCTTTGCTATTGTCATTCTCAATCATTGGAAAAAATACCAACTATACATAATACCACCGTTGTTACCATGCATTAAGTATAATTGCAATAAATTATGGTTGCCCTCAAAATCAAGTCTTTGTCCTGTTCCAGAAGGAAGATCAGATTTATCAAGTAGTTTCTCCTTTGCAGTGAGAAGCAGTCATTAGCAATTTGGTTAGACCACTTAAACTTATTTAATAATCAGAAATGTTAAAGTCCTTTGGAAATTTTCTAGTTAATAGAATTAACCTGCAGTGTAATTAGACATTCTGAATTAAAGTCCTTTTACGATGATAATACCTGCAATAAAAATAGTCTCTGGGGATAAACAAATTAGTATTCACATTAGTGGTAGATTCATTATTGGAATCACATTTACTCTTTTGGTCTTTCATCCATGAAGGATTCTACAATTGGATAGATTCACAGATTTGCCCTTTCTCATCAACTGTTTTATTCCAAGGAATATTGGCTTTTATCATAATTTCCAAATCTGAACTTTAAAGGAAAAATGTTCTGCCTTGTTCTTGTCTTGCCTCTGTTAGGAAATGCAGAGGTGTTACAAACAAACACAATGAAATCTATCCAACTAGCTTGAAAATTGGCAAGGGCAATGATAAGAAATCAATCAAATAATTGTAGCCAAATTCATGCTGGAGTTTCTAAAGATGAACTAAATACCCGTACCCAAACTTCATCTTTTCTAGGCAATCTTCCCAAACTAATTCTAAGAACAGGTGACTTTAGGATACCCAGTAATGTTTCAACATTACCATGTTTATGAGAAACTAAAAAGAAGGTGTATTCATTTACCTGTTACTAATGTTTACACACATACAATTGTAAAAGCATACATTTTATGTTCTTTGTTCTAAATTTTTATTAACTTATAGGTTTCCTTATGCCCTCATTTCAAGACTTCTGTCTGCAGAGTGTTGTACTCTCTGTACAGGTTGAGTACCATATCAGTGGATGATACTGAATTTCCTTTACTTGCCATCACAGACAACAGAAGTCATACATTTTCTTTTTGGAAGTCTTTCAAACTCATATTTCTGCATCTATTTGGCCAAAGAGAGCCCTGTGTGGATTACATTCATGATTTTATTTAATATAGTAACATAGACTATGAGTTGGGGTTTAAACTTTAAAGCTTACATTGTGTTACAAAATAGCGTTGTCATTATCAGGTAATCTGTGAACTCCTTTGTGTCTTCCTCAGTCACCAACGACATAAGCTCACATGACTTGAAGGCATAGTAAACAAAAAGAAAAACAAGTGCTACACATTTTCTAATGCTCCCTGAAGTGGAAGGTGCTAGTATCTGCCCTCTGCCTTAGGAATCTTTGTGAACAAGTCAGATTTGATAACACCCTTGTCTGGACTTCTGAGTCTCTTTTTAAATACAATTTCTCTTATTCCATTTTATGTTATGTCTAGACATATGTTATGTAATCCTACATAGTTATGTCAAGACATGTTATGTAATACCACACAGTAACATTGTTGTACATATTTTTTACCTTCCTAATAACTATTTTGTCATTTGAGTCTCACAATCTTTTTTTGTGAATCTCAAGTAAAATAAATTATATGAGATGTGGTAACTATAACTGGATGTACAATTGCAAGGTATCCCCACATGTATCAAATGTATGTTGACTAAAGAAAGTTTATTTCTCCTCATTCAAAAACAGTTACATAAAAAGAAAGAAAATGCATTTTTGATTTTTGGAATATGCTAGAAATTGTATATTATCTCATTTAATCCTCACAAGTTAATCAAGCATCCCTATTTCTCAATGAAGTAAATGAGGTTTCAAGACATTAGGTAACTTCTCAACTCTATAGCATAGATAGCTGTACTTGATTCACTCCTAGATCTTCTAAAATTAATAATTATGCTCTTTTTTCTACTATTTGTTACCTATGTTTTAGAATTATTTTTAACTAAAGTGATATATAGATTGTGAAAATCTTTACTTTTTACTATCAAGCACTATGTAACATAAATTAGTTTCTCGGCCTGGCGCAGTGGCCATGCTTGTAATCCCAGCACTTTGGAACACTTCGGGTGGCTGATGTGGGCAGATCACCTGAGGTCAGGAGTTCGAGACCAGCCTGGCCAACATGGCGAAACCCTGTCTCTACTAAAAATACAAAAATTAGCCCAGCATGGTGGTGCACACCTGTAATCCCATGTACTCGGGAGGCTGAGGGAAGAATCACTTGAACCCGGGAGGCAGAGGGTGTAGCGAGCCGAGATTGCGCCATTGCACTCTGGCTTGGGTGACAGAATGAGACTCCCTCTCAAAAGAAAAAAAAAAATTACTTTCTTGAATTATGTTCTTCTGCTTTAACTAGGGTACATGAGTTTGTATAAAATGGTGTAAAATTTTGCAATAAATCTCCAACCATATACTCCTTTAAGAGTTATCTTTTTGTATCACTATTTACATGGTACAATTGTAAAGATTCCTAGCCACCATCTATAGAAACATCTGTCCAGCATATAGACCAATGACTAAAATGTTATAATGATATAATTGTGTCTTTATTATTATGTCTACCATAGTAGACACATAGGAGGTACTCAATATGGGAACACTTCTTAAGCAAATGAAGGAACTATGGGAAGATAAGAAGACAGCAATGTATTGAGGGAAGTGCATTATGTCTAGTAGCTGGATGATATGGCTAGCAGTCTGGATCATTAATTGATTCTCTGGATGGCTCACAAAGATAGTTGTCATTTGTCTCTTAAAATACAAAACTTTAGCTGATATTAATACATAATGGTATGGTCAACTAATTTTTGACAACGGCACCAAGAAAACACATTGGAGAAAGTAGAGTTTCTTTAATAAATGGTGCTGGAAAAATTCAATGTCTGCATGAAAAAGAATAAAATTGGACCCTTATATCATATACAAAAATCAACTCAAAATGGATAAAAGACCTAAATGTAAGGCCTGATACTGTACCATAAAACTCCTAGAAGAAAGCGTAAGGGAAAATCTCCTTGACATTCGCCTTGGTGAAGATTTTTGTATAATTTACCAAAAGCTCAGGCTGCAAAAGTGAAAATAAACTTGACTAAAAGTTTTGTACAGCAAAGGACACAATTGATAAAATGAAAAGGCATCCTATGGAATGGGAAAAATATTTGCAGACCACATATCTAATGTGAGATTAATATTCAAAATTTATAAAGAACCCTTATAACTCAACAGCAGTAAAACAAATAACAATAAAAATGGACAAGGGACTTGAACAGATATTTTTCCAAGAAAGACATAAAAATAACCAGCAGGTATATGAAGAAGGGTTCAACTCCAAAAATTTGACCTATAATAAAATAACATTTATTATAGCAGTTCAGAATAAAAACAAAGGGATGGTTCCACTATGTTCTGTTTTTGCACAATTATACTTCATTTGGTTCTAGGAAGACATCTACGTTAGTGAAAAAATAGAGTCCATTCATAATAATGTTCCTAGACTAAGGATATACATGGTTTCAATCAGGACTGTATCAAACCCAGAGGATGTTTAGAAATTCATGAGGGCTGCATTTTAGTTGTCACAATGAGCTACAAATGCCTCTTGGAATCTAATAAGAGGAGCAAGAATGCTAAGAATTCAGCAATGCATTGGAGAATTCCACACGATAAAAAACCTTCTCTCCCAGAATTTCAATAGCTTATCTTAGGAGAAATATGTATCAATATTAAAAGACAAACAAATAAAAGTATGATATTTTAGTTTATGTGGAAAGACCTGGGAACATTTAATTTGGAAAAAAATTGTAACTGCTATCTCATATAGAGAATAATGGAGGCCTTCTGTGTGGAAGCAGATCTAAATGAAGGTAATAGAAAAAAATGCTGGGAGGGAAAGGGAAGAGCAGATTTTAATTCAATATATAAGGAAGATATCTTTAAGGTTCACAATTAGAGACAGAATACGGAAAAGTAATTATTTCTAACTCATTGGCCTTCTTCTGAAGGTTAACGTTTTACTGAGGTTTATCTTTTCACTTGCTCAATGCAATTCGGAAGAATTAGACTTTGTCAAAAGAAGAGCCAAGATTTTCTAATTTTGAGAATCTCCATCTTGTGGACCATGAAGTTCAGCTATATTTAAAGAAGATCAACTCCTTATCTTTTATATTCCAAAGTTAGCTGCCAATAGCTCTTCTCGGCTTATAGAGAAAAGACAAATCTAACTCTAAAATTCTGATTCTATATGTGATTTTTTTAAAGCGAAGTAATTCCTAATAAATATATTTGATTGATTACTACTTAATAACTACTGGTGTCAAAGCATAGAGTTTTGATTGCCATGCTAGTTCTGTTCAGAGTTTGATGAAAAATAACTTCAACTCCATTAACAGGGCATTATGCCTTAAACATTCAGAAGTATTAGATAAAATTATACTATATAAAATTAGCTTTAAATAGAAGGTTTTTGTTTAGTTAAGCACTGGTGATCAACAGTAATTATAGAAGAAATAAAAAAATGATAAGGAAGTTCTGCTGTACTTGAACAATGCATTGAGGCTCCAGTTAAGCAGAACTATTTCAGGTAGTTGTGGGACTTGTCTTAGAGACTAATTTAATATAATCTGACTGTGGGATCTAGTGGATATTTTAATCATCTGGAATAACAGAATATTTTGGAGAGCACTTTGTAGCATGATTTAATAAGGATTCCCTAAAAAACTGTCTAAATATATAATTTTTACTTTCTTCAATTTTTAGATAAAAGTTTGAGGCTGTATAAAATTAGTGTATGATTGGAAGATGATGAGAATAGGAGTGCAGGCTTTTTAAGGGAGCAGGAGCTTTTAAAAAATAGAACATAGTTTATGCATTCAATAGGGTGCTAGCCTTCCAAAGCTATACCTTGATAAATTTGTTATGGGCAAACAAATTCCCATTGTTTCAAAAATAAATGATGGGTACTTTTCTTTTGTAATCGTCTTCAATCAATTTATAGGCAACATACTTTGCTTTGTTTCTTGGCCATTGCTTTACTCATTTAATCAGTTTAAATATGTTACATTGCAGGTTGTTTTTTAAATCCAAAGCTGCTTTACCCAATCTTTGGTTCATTTAGTTAAATAATAATAATAATAATAATAATAATAATAATAATAATAATGAAAACCTCACCTCTGTACTATTTGAAATCTTTCAAAAAGTATAATCTCATGAAAAAGATATTCATGTGATATCAAAGGCAATTTCCAAAGAAAGATTTTGAAACTTTTGTAGCAATACTATTGTGGTTTGATGTATTATGTGAACTCTGGAGGTCATAATTTAAATGAAAAATATCATTTTGATTTTATACTTCATAATAGATTTGCCAAATTCTTTTGCATTTCTTTATATTCATTTTTCATTTTCCTATACTCTATTTTGGGAAAACTATCAGCATATATGCTATTTAGAGCTGAGATACACTGGAGGACTCACAAAATATAGTTCTTACATTTTTAGAGTTTAAAAATAAAATTACCTAAGGAATAATTCTTCTGTGTTTTCCCCACCTCTGATTTACCTACTAAATGAAATGTCATTTGTTGACCAGGTCTTTAGAAAGAAAAAGGGACCAATCATTCTACGTATATCTGGTTTGGAGAAAATTGGTGATGGTAAATAAGAGAGATTCCCTGCTTTTCCATACGTGTCTTACCTGAGGAGGTCACCTCATTCGGGAAAGCCTGCCTCAGTCCATTCATACCTGTATGGAAAAAATAAAGGTAACTTCTTACATTGTCAGCTTACACTTAATCAGTGATAAAGAGGTTTCAATTCCACATGGCTTTCTTTTAGTCTAATCACTAATTCGTTCAAAACTTGGATAAAGAAATCGCTATTATTTATTGGATGCCTTCTGAAAGAGAAAGGACTTTTTTTTTTTTTTTTGCTGTTCAGAACACAATCTTCATTTCTTCATATGCTTTCAGGTATTTTAGGTAAGTTTTCTAAATATCTGTAGGACAATATGACGACTACAATTAATAATTTTGTACTATATACTTGAAAAGTGTTAAGAGAATAGATTCCAAATGTTCTCACCACAAAAAAGGTATGTAAAGTGCACGATATGTCAATTCACTTGATTTAAGCATTCTACAATGTATAACAAAATATCACATTATACTACATAAATATATACAACAAAAAAGAAACAGAAAACCAAACCAAAACAACAAAATAACAGGACTAACAGAGAAACATAAAACTGACAAATTACCAAAAGTCTAAAAATCTGAATGAAGCCTTCCTTTCACGAAATCTGAAATCCATCCATTAAATTTCTTAATCCTAGTTTGGCTCACGTAATTTGCTCATATTTTACCTATCTGTCAGAAGAAAATTAAATTCTCCCTACCATTTTTCATATACAATGTCAGCACTCAATATAAAATTAACCAACATCCAAGCAACCTGTCTACATAACTGAAATCAAAAGGAAAAAAAGTTAATATAAATGAACCTGCATATGACTTAATGATTTGTGTTATCAGACACAGAATTAAAAAGTGTGATGATTATCATTATAACATTTTAATTGAATTATAGTATACAAATTCTGCATTTCCTAAATGTAATGATCAATGTACTTTTGTTTTTTAATTTTGACTTTTATTTTAGATACAGGGGTTACATGTACAGAATAGTTCCATGGGAACATTGTGTGATACTGGGGTTTGGAGTATGGATCCCATCACCCTGATAGAGCATAGTACCTGATAGGTAGTATTTTAACCCACCCATCTTCCTTCCTCTTCTGGTAGTCCACAGTATCTGTCATTCCCTTAATTATGTCCATGTGTGCTCAATGTTTAGCTCCCACTATCCGTGTGAACATGCAGTATTAGTTTTCCTGTTCCTGCATTAATTTGCTTAGTATGATGGCCTCCAGCTCCATCTATGTTGTTGCAAAGGATGTGACTACATTCTTTTTTATGGCTGCATGGTATTCCATGGTATATATGTACCAAATTTTCTTTACCCAATCTATCATTGATGGGCACCTGGGTTGATTCTATGTCTTTGGTATTGTGAATAGCGCAATGATGAACATGAGTGTATACGTGATTTTGGTAGAATTACTTAGTTTCTTTTGGGTGTATATACCTAGTAATGGGATTTCTGGGTCAAATAGTAGCTTTGTTATAAGTTCTTTATAAAATCTCCAGACTGCTTTCCACAGGGGCTAGACTGATTCACACTTCTACCAGCATTGTATAAGTATTCCCTTTTCTCCACAGCCTTGCCAGCATCTATTATTTTCTGACGTTTTAATAGGAGTCATTCTGACTGGTGTGAGATCATATCTCATTGTGACTTTGATTTGCATTTCTCTGATGGACAGTGATGCTGACTATTTTTTACATGCTTGTTGGCTGCATGCATGCCTTCTTTTGAGAAGTGCCTGTTCATGTAATTTGCCCACGTTTTAATGTGGTTATTTGTGTTTTGCTTGTTGATTTAAGTTTCCTATAGATTCTTGATATTGGCCTGTGTTGGATGCATAGTTTGTGAATATCTTCTCCCATTCTGTAGGTTGTCTGTTTACTATGTTGGCACTTTCTTTTTCTGTGCAAAATCTCTTTAGTTTTATTAAGTCCCACTTGTCTATTTTTGTTTTAGTTGTAATTGCTTTTGGAAACTTAGCCAAAAATTATTTTGTTAAGGCCAGTGTTGAGAAGAGTATTTCTTAGGTTGTCTTCTAGGATTTTTATAATTTGAGGTATTACGTTTAAATTTTTAATGTCACTTTGAGCTAATATAGTGAAAGGTAGGGGTTCAACTTCAATGTTTGGTATATGGCTAGCCAGTTACTCCACCACCATTTATTGTCTAGGGAGCTCTTTCCTAATTGCTTGTTTTGTTGGCCTTGTCAAAGATCAGATGGTTGCAGGTGGGCAGTTTTATTTCTGTGTTTTCCGCTCCATTCCATTGGTCTATCTGTCTGTTTTGTACCAGCGCAATGCTATTTTTGTTATTGTGGCTTTATATTATAGTTTGAAGTCGGTAGTATAATGTTTCCAGCTTTGTTCTTTTTGCTTAGAATTGCACTGGCTCTTTTTTGTTTCCGTAAGAATTTTAGAATAGATTTTTTCTAATTCTGTAAAAAATGTCATTGGGAGTTTTATAGGAATAGCATTGGATCTGTAAATACCGCTTTGGGCAATATGACCATTTTTACAATATGGATTCTTCCAATCCAAGAACATGGAATGTTTCACCATTTATTTGTGTCACCTCTGATTTCTTTCAGCAGTGTTTTGTAGGTCTCCTTATAGAGATATTTTGCCTCTTTGGTGAGCTGTATTCCTAGATATTTCATTTTCTTTGTGGCTATTGTAAGTGTGATTGTGTTCTAAATTTCACGCTTAGCTTGGATGTTGGTGGTGGATAGAAATGTTACTGATTTTTGTACATTGATTTTGTATCTTGAAACTTTACTAAAGTTGTCAATTCTAGAAGCTTTTTTATCAGTCTTTAGGATTTTCTAGATATATAATAATATCATCAGAGAAGATAAATAATTTGACTTCGCCTTTTTCTATTCGGATGCTTTTTATTTCCTTCTCTTGCCTGATTGCTCTGGCTAGGACTTCCAATACAATGATAAATAGGTGTGGTGAGAGTGGTTATCTTTGTCTTATTCAGTTCTCAAGGGGAATGGTTTTAGCTTTTGCTCATTCAGTATGATGTTGCTGTGGATTTGTCACAGACACCTCTTATCCTTAAAACAATAGAAAAATGTATTTTTAAAAGTTATATCTGTATATCTATCATACATATCAAAAAGTAGAATATAATCAACTTATTAAAAGCATCCGTTGTGCCTATCCAAGTCAGGATTCACCGAAGTTGACTATAATAGTGTCTATCACCAAAAAATTATGTTAGTTCGTTTAGGGGAAAAACATATAAACAAATGACAAAATGTATCTATGAAAATTGTTTATGAATTTGAGCAAAGTCTTTTTCCAAATAATCATTTGTACTTTTCATTTCATTTCATTGTTGATTTTATTTTATTTTATTTTATTATTATTTTTAAAGACAGAGTCTCACTCTCTTGCCCAGGCTGGGGTGCAGTGGGGCAGTCATAGCTTACTGCAGCCTCAAACTCCTAGGCTCAAGCAGTCCTCCTACCTCCGTTCCCCTGGTAGCTGGGATTGTAGGCATGTGCCACCACACCTGGCTATTTTTTAATTTTTAATTTTATTTTTTTGTCTTGCTATGTTGCCCAAGCTTGTATCAAACGCCTAGCCTCAGGCAATCTTCCTGCCTCAGCTTCCTAGGCATGAGGCACTGCATCCAACTTCTCATTGTTGATTTTTTTTAAGTCCCAGGATTGTATACAGGGTGTCACATTAAATCTAAATTTAGTTTGAGATCCTATGTTTTCTAAATTCAGTGTAAGATTCTGTTTATTCTGGAACAATTTTTCAGATGTCGTATTTTATGATGTCACCATTTTTTAAAAAAACAGGCCAGTTATTTTATAGAGCAGAACTAGATTTATTAGATGATTATATTTAGATTTTGCATCTTTCACTGGAACATTAGAGAAAGTAATACTTTGTCCTTCTCAGTGTGTCATAGCAGAAGGCACAGGTTATTGGCTTGTCCCATTATTAATGATGTTAAATTGATCACTTAGTTAAGGTCCTGTCTGCCAGGTTTCCTAACTAAAAAAAGTGTTACTAATTAATAGGTCATTTATAGAGAGGTACTTTGACACTATGTAAATACTGTGTTCCTCGTCAACTTTGTTCTACCAGTTTCAACATCCATTAGTGATGAATGCCTGGATCAATTAATTACTACCACAGTGATTATAACATGTTCTATACTAAACTAATATAAAATAAATTTTTACCTTAAACTCACCTTTTCGTAATAAAAAATATAAAATAATTTCAAATTTTCTGAAGTAATCATCAAAGCAATCTACTATTTCAAAGGCATTTTCATTCAATTTGTCTAAAAAGAGTCAGATAAAAACAATCACATGAAATTGTGTGGTTTGGGCGTAAGGATTAAAGGAGATAGTATCAAACTGTACGCATAAGAGAACAAATTTAAACATGGGAAGATATATCTGTATAAATTACCAATCCTGTTTCTATATGTTTAATTTTCATGGGCTTGTGGCAAAACAATGTAGAAATAACAATGGTATTCAGTGTAGGAGTTTGCTTTTTATTATTCATAACACTCTGGAAGCTTACAAAGATTTGGGGATCAGGAAAATGAATGAGGTTTTTGTCAGAGAGAGCATTTTTTTTTTTTTTTGTAGAAGTAGAGAACACAGAAAAAATCCATGGGAAATACCAAATTTTAAAATAGCAGAACGTGAAAAAAATTCAGAAATAGTCCCCAAAGTGATAGTAGGAGAAAGAGAGAGTGGAGTCTGGGTATGTAATAGTGAAAAATGAAAGGCCTTTTTCCTGCTTTCAAGGAGCTGTAGGAATGAGACAGGAGACTCACAAAAGTGTCTGATTTGATCTGGATTGGGGATGGTTGTCACAGATTTCTAGAGAAAGGTAGCATCTATGCTGAGATGTAAAGGAAGAAAGGAATCTGAAGTACAGTGTTCCAGTTAGAGGGAACATCACTTAGGAGACATTGCTAGGAGCATGGCTGGGTCAAGCCACTGGACTAGTCATTTTCCCATTGCACTGAGTCCCCATTTCATAGACTGTGAGCCAGAGTCTGATGTGAGTTGACACCAAAGAAGTGAGATACAAGAATAAGGAGAAACTTTGAAAGTCACTATTAAGAGTTTGTATTTTGCATTGCTGGAAGAAATCAGAGATGATACAGATAAATGTAAATATGTCCCATACTCATGAATTGGAAGAATCAAGATCACCTGATCTTTGACAAGGCCAACAAAAACACATACTAGGGAAAGGACTCCTTATTTTATAAATTGTGCTGAGGTAAATGACTAGCCTTATGCCAAAAACTGAATCTGGACTTCTGCCTCTCACGATATACAAAAATTATCTCAAAATGGATTAAATATTTAAATGTAAGACCTCAAACTATAAAAATTCTGGAAGAAAACCTAGGAAATACTCTTCTCAATGTCACATAGCAAAAGAAACTATGAATAAACAGACAACCTACTAGATGGGAGAAAATATTCACAAACTGTGGATCCAAAAAAGGTCTAATAACCAAATATAGGCAACTTAAATCAACAAGCAAAAAGCTAATAACCACATTGAAAGTGGTGAAATTACATGAACAGATACTTCTCAAAAGAAGACATACATGTAGCCAACAAGCATATGAAAAAATGGTCAGCATCATTAATTATCAGAGAAATGTAAATACAAACCATAATGGGATACTAACTCACAACAGTCAGAATGGCTGTTATTACAAAGTCTAAAACAACAGATGCTGGTGAGGCTGCAGAGTAAAGTGACTGCTTATATGCTTTTGATTGCAATGAAATTTAGTTCAGTAACTGTGGAAAGCAGTCTTTAGAATTCTCAAAGAAGTTAAAACAGAGCTATTTATTATTCAATGCAGTAATCCCATTGCTGGGTATATACACAGAGGAATATAGATAATTCTACCAAAAAGACATATGCACTGATTTGTTCATTACTGTATTATTCATGATAGCAAAGACATGGAATCGACCTAGCTGCTCACCAGTGATGGAACAGACAAAGAAAATGTTGGAATATTACACAGCCATAAAAAGAATGAAATAATGTCATTTGCAGCAGCCTGGATGGAATTGGAGGCCATAATAGTAAGCAAATTAATGCAGGAACAGAAAACCAAATACCTCCTGTTCTCACTTGTAGGTGGGCGCTAAACATTGAGCACATAATAACATTGATATGGGAACAATAGATACTGTGGACTACTAGAGGGAGGAGTGAGAGAAGAAAGCATGGATTGAAAAACTGATTATTGTGTACTATGTTCACTACCTGGGTCCAGTATACCTACGTAACAATGCTACACATGTATCCCCTGTACCTAAAATAAAAGCTGAAGTTAAACAACAAAAAGTTTGTGTTTTGCCTGTATGAAACAGGAAACTTATAACATAATTTACTTTAGGTAAGAACTTAATTGGCTCAAGAAAAGATATGCTGCATTTTAAGAACAAGCAGTTAAACATTACAAGCAAGTAAGGTTCATATTATGGAATTATCTATTATTACCTATGAGAACCTAAAGAGCCAGCTTTCTCTTTGAAATATAAATGACAATACCTACCTCTTCAGGTTGCTGAGACATTTGAATAACATAGATTGTGTCTTCAATAGCAAATGAGGTATAGTCAATAGTTCTTTTTCTCCCTCCTTCACTTTAAAACATTATTCTTCACTTTTACTATGCATAACAATTTATCTTTATATTACATATGCTGTAAAACTCTTATTCAATTTGTAACACCTCTCTGGTGCCTTACACTCATCATTTGTTTGTAGCCCACTGCTATGGGAAGCTGAAGTTAAGGAAGACACTGTTACTTCAGGCTCATCCCAGTCCAGCAAAGTCTCAACACAAGGATGTATTGAGTATCTTTTTACTGTTTGCCAGCACCTTCTTTGAGGTTCTGGTGGCCAGTGATAAAGCGATAGAAGAACCCTCAAGAATAGGGGACATCCCATCCTTCAGACAAACACTGTATTTTCTTCTCTGGAAATCCCAGTAGGACTCAAGGCCCCACTCCCTAGAGCCTACAAGACTGGCTTCATTAATTTCATGCTGATACCAGCTTTATTTTTCTCTACATCATACTCTGTAGCTCTGCTTTCTGAGATCACCTCTCAAACAAACTACCTATCCCTAGTAGGTAGTTTCTAGTTTCTAGTAGCTCTAGTTTCAAGAACTCAAACTCAGTTTCTTTCCCATTCTATGTCCTGAGAACCCATTTCATTTCATTGTTTAATTCTATCACTTTAAATTGATGGATTTCTAATCTAATCTATCATAATCTCCTCTGCTATATTATTCCTGTGACATAGCATAATCCTCAAAACATTGTGCAAATCCAAAGCCTCTTTTCTTTTCACCTCACACAATTTTCTTACTTGGGGAACTAGATACTTCTATTAAGCCATCAAGATCTGAAGGAGATTTTTGATATTTTGTTAACTGTGCTAAAACATTAAGGTTTGCAAAAATATAATGGTTGACATTTTTGAGAATAACTCAAATATTAATATGAATTTGAACTCTCCCGTTTACTAATGTTTTAGATAATTTAGAAAGGTAATTGTGTCATACAGCATGGCTGGTGGACACTGCAGTTGCCTATCCCATAGCCATTTCCTCCTGCCAAACACACATCTTTTTTTATTATAATATAATTATAGTATATTTGCATAGAGGATCAAGCCCACTGACCTCAGATTGATGAATCCCAAAAGAATAAGTCATTATTTGGCAAATCTGTCATAAAAACTCACCCCCATAGCTGTGATTAATATAAGGAGAAGAAAGTGACAATACTGTGGCCAAGAAGACATAAGAAGTTTACCGAGAAGAAACTGTGGCTGCTTTTAAAACACGCAAACAAACAAAACTCACTCAACTCTACCTATGGAAAGATTCATCTTCAAACTGTGTTTTCACTTCCACTGTGAATATGGCCAAGGAGTTTTGAATCTGAGTAGTAGAAACAGCTTGCATTGTTGATGGCATCTTTGGGCAAGTAACTACCTATATCCAGACCCCCTAGTTATGAGGAAAGACTGCTCTTTAAACTATTAATTAATTAATAGTTTAATAAGTAAAGCTACACATTTATTTGCTCAAAGTTGAACCCATTCCTAACCAATATAGACAAGGAATTGAAGGCCTATAACATTTTTTTTTAACAGGAGAAGGTCAAAGGCTAAAATTTTGTTTTGAATATCAGTGATTTTGGAACATCTAAGTTGGACATTCAGGGTCCTGATGATGTAATTTAGAAACCTTGTCGGGGATGAAGGACTGAGAGTAATCTAAGAAGTCCATGAAATGCCCACCCTTATTCCCATTTAAACATAGCAACTTGTCTGTTTTTAAGTGTTGAGATTTCTGATAAGAACAATGTTCTGGTTCTAAACTCTTTAAAAATGATTAATATGAGTCATGATCTTCAGAATTATATAAATAGCTGCTTAAAATGTTAATCATATTAAATTTTTTGAAATTAAAGTTTATTCTACGTTTTCCTGTCAGAAACTTCTACCTATTCTTAGATTAAAAAGTTACATGACAGCAGGAATTTGACCTAATTGTAGATAGTGTTAATTATGGCATTTATACAGCTCAGTAACAATAAGCTGGGGAGTTTTGATAATTTTCTGGAGATTCTTTATGAAAATTTAAACCCAGATTTATACTTTAAAGCATATAAGACTGCATTGTTTTTCAGTTTAGCTACAGTTTTCAGATTATGTTCTTGGTAGAAAATAACCTGTAAATTAAAATTAGCACCAAATATTTAAATAAAATAGTCATAGATATTGAAGAGATATAGAACAAAGTGATCATCTTTTCAAACCTTTCACTAGTATTAAATGAAAAATTATTTTTTAAACAGCAATTATTGTGAGACTATATGGATTTTGGAATTTAATGTCAAATATTGCCATTTTCTAGACAAAGCTATCTTTTTAAGCCATTTATTTGAAGAACAATATAAGCTTAGGAGATGATTCAAGTTTATTCCTCTTATATCTCAGTGCATTTAAGAATTTAGATGAAAGTAAACACAAAATACAACACGGAGATTTTTTTTAATGTGGTAATTGACTTTAAAAGAATGTGCAAAGAAATGAATATCTGAGACTTTAGAAATAATAAAGATGTGATAGGATATTCATAGTTGAGTAGGAGGTCTTTATGCATATCTGACTGTGTCCATGCTCAAATACAATGCGTCCTGTTTTAATAGCCTTTTTTAAAACGTATTCTTGGGTTCACAGAAAAACAGGAAGTACAGAGAGTTCTCCTATACACCCCTACTCCCATAAAATCATAGCCAACCCCACCATAAACGTCTCCTATCAGAGTAGAACTTGTGTTACAATCAATGAGCTAACTTTGATACATTATTATCAGAGTCCGTAGATTATGTTAGGGTTTATTCTTGGAGTTGTACATTTTATGAGTTTTGATAAATTAATAATGACACGTATCCACTATTATAGTGTCATGCAGAAAATGCAATGAATTTTTCAAAACAAATCAAGGGAATTAGAGAACTGAATGTTGATTCAGCAAATCTAAACAACAGAGAAAATCCATTTTATGATTCCTGAAAAAGCCTATGTACTTTACTTATTAATTATTAACAATTTAAGCTATTTATTGTAAAGCTGTATATAATTTTTATTGAGATACAACAACATACCCTAAATTGTACCCTTTAAACATGAATAACTGTGGTTTTTTGTATATACAGAGTTTTACAAATATCACCACTAATTCTAGAACATTTTCATCAGCACGAAAAGAAACCCGGTATCCATCAGTAGTAGCACCACTTTTTCAGCCCTCTCCTCATCCTTTGGCAATGACTAGTCAACTTTCTGTTTACAATATTTGCCTTTGGTAGACATTTAATATAAGTGAAAGTATACAACATGTGGTTTGTTATGTCTAGCTTCTTTTACTCAGCATAATGTTGTCAAGTTACATCGATGTTCTAGAATGTATCTGTTCTTTATCCCTTTTGGTGACTGAAAAATATTCCATTGTATGAATATACCACATTTTGTTTATCTATTCATCAAGTGATAGGCTTTTAGGTTATTTTTCCACTCTTTAGCTGTTATGAATATTGTTTCCATGAACATTCCTGTATTTTTTTGTAAACATACACTTACAATGTCTTGGCTGTATACATGGTAGTATAACTGCTAGGTCATGTAGTAATGCAACGATTAGGTTAGGAACAACAAACTTTCTTCTGCAGAATTTGCAAAATTTACTTGCCTATCAGAAATGTATAAGGGTATTAATTTCTCTATATCCTTACCAACATTTGAAATAGTTTAAGTTTTTTATTATAGTTAGTGTAGGTGTGAAGTAGTATCTCATTATGCTTTTGATTTAATTTCCCTAATGACTAATGATGTTGAGCATCTTCTCATGTGCTTATTGCTGATTTGGATTTTTTTTTGAGAAATGTATATTCAAATAGTTTGCCCATTTAAAAATTATGTTATAAATCTTCTTATTGTTAAGTTGCAGTGTTTTTATATATTCTACATAGAAATCCTTTATTGGAATATAACTTACAAATAATTTCTCTTATTCTATGGATTGCCCTTTAAGTTTCTGGATGTTGTTTTCTGAAGCACAAATGTTTTTAATTATGAAGTTAATTTACCTACTTTTTCCTTTTGTTGAGTATATATTTAGTGTCACATATAGGAAATCATTCCCTTACCCAAAATCATAAATATTTGCAAATAACTTTCATTCTAAAATTTTTACAGGTTTACCTCTTAGATTTAGGCTGTGATGCATGTTGAGTTAATTTTTGTATATAGTGTAAGGTAAATGTCCAAATGTATTCTTTGAAAGTTGATTTATGATTTTATCAGTACCACTTTTCGCAAATACGATTCTTTTACAATTGAATTGTATTGGCACCCTAGTTGAACACAAATTGATCATAGGTATGAAGTTTTCTTTCTGGACTCTCAGTTTTATCCAGTTGATCTATATACACATCCTTATTCCAGTATTACATTGTCTTAATTATTGTAGTGAGGTGATAAGTTTGAAATTAAGGAAGTATGAGTTCTCCAATTTTGTTCTCTTTTTCAGTATTGTGTTGGCTATTCTGTGTTCCTTGCATATGAATCAATTTCTGGGGGAAAAATATGGAATTTTCATAGGACTTACATTAAATATGTAAATCAGCTTTGGGAATACTTCTGCCTTAACAAGATTAAGTCTTCAACCCATGAGCACAGAATGTCTTTTCTTTTACTCGGGTCTTAATTAATTTCTTTCAATAATGTTTTTGTCATTTCAATGTAGAAATAAATATACAATCTCCAATGATTTTTTGTCATTTCAATGTACAAATAAATATATAATCTCTGATATTACAGTTTATTTCATATCGTTTGTCAATTTAGATCATCTTTTTGAACTGTTAGTGTCTATTGTGAAATGTGATTCTTTTATATAAAATAATTACTATTTTCACCAGCTTTTTGCAGACTAAATGTTTATTATATGTGTCATCACATTTGTTCTGAATCAATCAATACACAAATTGAGTGGGGATAGAGTGAGTAAAGAAATATAATCGTCTTATAACAGGTATCCTTCCAGACTGACATCATTTCATTTAAAAAATTGTTTGGCTATTTTGTTCAAGCAGATATTATTTTACCTACCAATCTTCATTTCTTTTAATCAACCAGACTACTGAGAGAGAGCTGAACAAATACCCTATTAATCTTTCCTATAGCACTAACACTGCTAAAAATTAAAAACATCTTAGGTTAAGAATTAAACGAAATTTTAATGATATCATGTTACTTCTTTTTGTAAATATATACATTGAATATTAAATGAGATTTCATACAATTTAGAGAGATTAATATTAAGCCCTTATTTCTTTGTCTATGAATTTAAATGCTGCTCATTAACTTAGACTATCTAACAGTCTTGAGAAAGAAATGATATGGCTTGGCTGTGTTCCCACCAAAATCTCATCCTGAATTGTAGTTCCCATAATCCCCACGTTTCATGTGAGGGAACAGATGGGAGGTAACTGAATCATGGAGTACCTTACCCTCACACTGTTTTTGTGATAGTGAGTGAGTTCTAAGGAGATCTGATGGTTTTATAAGGGGCATTTCCCCCTTTGCTCATTATTTCTCTCTCCTGCCACCATGTGAAGAAGGACTTGTTAGCCTCGCCTTCCACCATGATTGTAAGTTTCCCGGGGTCGCCCAGCCATGTGGAACTGTGAGCCAGTTAAACTTCTTTTCATTTATAAATTAGCCAGTCTCAGGTATTTCCTCATAGCAGCATAAGAATGTTCCAATACAAGAACACACCACACTATTTAAAGTATGAAAATCTTGTGACGTATAGAGAGTAAATAAGTAAATGAATAAATTATTTTCCATAACTGGCAGAACTAAGACAATACCTGAAGTTGCCTGATCCTGAGGGTCTAAGGGAGATGCCATATGAGGAGGTGGAGAGAATCATCAGGCTTTTCTACATTGGTCAGTCTGACTCACCTATAAGTTGATGCCATCAAACAATTTTCTTACTCAAAACTTCATAACAATCATTGGAGACATGTTTATTAATTAAAACACTGATGATACTGCTCAGTGCACAGTTGGTATCTGAAATATATTTGATGAATGAACAGATGAATAAAAGTATATTTTTTCACCTTTTTTGCTTACAGACCGTTATCCACTGACCACTCACCACTACATCTACTCCCATTGTTTCCTACATCCCCTGATTCACAATGCTCTAACCTAAATTATTATGTCTTTGTTCATACAAAATATCCAAATGCTTCATTACTTATTTCTTTTTCAGCTCACACCAAATGATATTCTAGTATGTCTGTCTTAGTAACCACTAGACAGTGATCACCTTAAAAACAATTTTTATTATTATCTGTTTTATATTATAGGGCTTGGAATGTAAAAGCTGCACAATAATTATTTTCAACTGAAGAAAATTAAAAACATTTGTTTATATTACCAGCTCTATCTTACAAAGTTAATACCTAATGTATTTGGTACACATATTAATAAACAGAAATATAAAACAACATATAGGAAATATTTTATTCTATAATAATTTATTATATGTATAATCATAAAATAATAATTACAGTTGCATTTGTTTGTAGTAATTACAATATTTCTCTATACAAAGTATTAAAATTAATAGTGATATAGAACAGTCATTAAATATCAACATAATTTGTATAATCACAATCTGCAAAGCACTAATATATTCAGTTTTTATTAAAAGTTTTCAAATTTAATTACACATTTTAAACTTTTATTTACCTTCTTGTATTTAAAAGAACTTCATAAGTAACCACTTCAAATGCTTGAAGTACAATTATTAATTAGCTCTTTATCACAAAATGCCTAGTAAATGAGCCTTGCTTTTCCTCTTCTGTAAATTAATAAATGCATCTGTAAGTGGGTTAAGCTCGCATGACACCCTAGCAACTTTTGTTTTTTCTCAATGACAGAAATATATTTTAAAATTTTTTTCAAATAATTCTTTTACATACACACTTATATGAAAGGGAAAATATTAATGTCACAGAATATAGAAGGGATAGGTGTATAGGAGGGATAGATAGATATAAGAAGGATAGGAGGATATAGTGGGGATAGGTCCAATGTTCAGCTTAATTTAAAGGCCTAGTTCTGTACTATTTGATACTCTCCATATATAGCTCTGCCTGTGTGATTTTACTCATTTTTACATTTTCCTGCATGCAGAAATAGTGACTTTACTAAATTAGATATGTAAGCTTGATGTCAATTTCTTGTTCTAGACCCCTTATTTGTTATGTACAATTATATCAATTTTAGAAAGTTGTTACATTGACTATATTAACAAAAAGTCTTTAGCATAAATTTGGAACCATATTGGATACTTTTGAACAGGTGGATTCCTTCTTCTACACCTCTTCAGCATTTCTATCTTTTTCCATAATTACACTGTCCAAAGATAGACACCACAGTGCATCAGTGGCTTATACTTAGTTGTGATACCGAATATCATACAGGTCCATTTTTTTATGTTTTTGTCTAAAGTCTTGAGCCTCAAACCATAGTTTTAATTGTAAACTCATGATCAAGTTGAACCTGCTCATGTGTTTCTCCTTTTGTCCATATGCCTGGATAAACTGCTCTTCCCTCAAGTATCTAAATCCAATCCCAATTCTCTTTGCTGAGAAGCAGATGTAATTACTATTTCTTTTAGAAAAATAGTTTCGGGTAACATGTCATGAACTCCATGAACTCTCCGCTCTTCAACTTCAGATTTTCTATCACTTCATCCCTCTTATTTCTGTACAGTTATTTTCCAGGCTTTTGAGCCCATTTTTGCCTCTTCTCCAGATGAGGGAAAAAAATGTTTGCTTGCATTGTCATTGTAAGTTACAAAATTTCCTCTGATGACAAACAATGGTTCTATTCTACTAGTCAAGAATGTGTAACAAAACAGAAAAACTTAGGGATTTTTCTCATAGTTACTTGGTGTATAATGGGAAAACAAACTTTCAATAATTTCCTGCTTAGATATTTTGCTCACAGGGATACACAGTGATGTTATAACTTGGCTGTTACTCTTGTTCATGATTTTGCCCAGGTAGGACAGATTTATGGCTGAGGTCTGAGCTACAAATTAAAGTATGTCATGGTTAATCTGATAAATGTTCCACGGAGCTGGCACATTTTTTGGTGTGCTTATAAAGAGGAGCCATAATCTCCTCTGTGTGTGTTTCTGTTCTGTGGAAATCATGATTATATTCAAAGGTGTAATTGAGGACATTTCTAAAACGTAATCATGGGTAAAAATCATTTTAAAAGCTTATACATAGAAAGCATAGTTCAACTAAACTATAATTCTTTCCATAGGGTGCATACTGTAGGAAACAAATGCAAATTGACCAGCAAATATTTGGGCATGACCAGACTCAAAAGTGGAACGAACTAATAGATTTGCCTGCCAGCAATGTTGCAATTCTGACTAGCAGATGATCATTTGGCACCCTAGAACAAGGCAATGATTGACTCTACATGACCAACATTTCACAGATCTATGCTGGTGCAGGTAGAGGTGGGTAATTACTTCAGTCACCCAAGGGGAAAGGGGGGAGCAGGTGTTAGGCTGCCAGCACAGCTCGAGTTTCCATTCATTTCCGATATAAATGTAGCTGGTGGTAGGAGCCAAGAAATTTGAGTCAGTTGAGATTTTTGCCATCTCAATTTGGGGGATTATAATTGAGTTTATGCCTCTCTGACCTGATTCTTTCTAATGCATTTCCCATATTGGTAACTTTCAGTGTAACTTTTTCCTAAGTTCTTTGTGTTCTTTTAGAAACACTGACTATAGAACTCACATGCTGTTTCAGTAACAACTGACAAATTTGCCTTTTGAAGGATTTACTGCATCAGCTTGCCTGACAGAAGAGCTGATCACGGAAAGGATAGATTTGTCTATTTGTCTCATGGAGTTCTTTATCCTCTGTTAACATCTATAGAAGGACTGAGGAAGGAAGGAGAGGCTAGTGAGTTACTACACAGGAAAATCATTTAAAATATTTAAACGATGAGAGAAAGCCCCTAGATAGGCAAATGTGTTCCCTTTTTTGCTTCTATTTTTCTAATCTTCTAAAAATTAATAGTTAAGTATTAAATGTGACTAAGCCAAATTTATTACTCAAAATCACCTACTGTGTCTCAGTCTCTCTTTAACTTTTTTCTCTTGCTCATGCTTATTCATATGTGTTTGCACGTTGTACATGCCTGTAAAGATGTCTCATTTTCCGAGTACATTTCTTGCTAACTGAGGATTGTATATTTAAAGGTCAAATTTGGAGTGGGTGAAAGGTGTTGGCTTATTTAGATTCTCTACTTAGCCATTCTTGATGGGAAAACAAAATTGTGCTCTCTTAAAAGTATTACATATTCTTCTATTTTTTGTAACTAGAGTACAATTTACCTTTTCCTAATGACACAGAGACATTAATATAAGCACGATTCCTGTAGTAAACTATTATACCTATATAATATCTTCACGGGCTATTGAGGAATATAGAACTGTTTGCCCTACAATAAATGGATATGACACTGAAATATTTCACAGATACTTACTTTCTCACTTCAATGTCAGTCTATAGGTTTTCACTTCTTGCTACTGCTTTATAAATGCTTATTTCTGCACCTGCTAATTTGCCACTCAAAAGTCCTCGAGCCTGGAGAAAGAGATAATCACCTTTATAGAACTGTGTTCAAAGATCTCTTTGAAGGTGTCTTCTAAGACTTAACCACAAAATCTTTTATACATTATTTTATTACTCACAGAAAATTTTTGCCTGCTTTCTATATTTCAGTCACTGCAGATGGTCGAGGTTGTTGAATACCAGATCTTAAAAAAAGTGATAATATTTCTATTTTCTTTTTAGTTTGTGTTTTTACTCGTTCTTTTTTATTTAAGTATATTCCATTTGATATCACTTTCTGCTTGAACTTTCCCTCATTCTCTGATATAAAATCCATGTTTTATCTTCCAACTCCTAGTGTTCTAATCTGCTATGTGGCTAGATGACAGCCTGGTATTAATTTATGTGTGAAAATTTTTCTGCTTGTATGGAAGAAAGCTTCTCCTAGCATTATTTTAGGCATCTACCATATTACATTATGATTAAGGCTAACATAGTTGTTTTTTCTTCATGTAGAATACGTTAAATATAATTTAAATAGCTTGATTCATTTTTTTATCAGAGTTTATAACTTCCAAATTCTAATTTATAACTTTCAATTTCTGTGACTATTTTTGGAACATAGTTTTCAACCCAAGAGAAGATTTTTATAGTAAGAAAATAATAGAAATCAAAGAGGTCTCAGAAGCTCCAATATATAAAATGTCTATTTTTAGATATCATTATCAATATATTGACATATATATTTTCTGATAATCCATATAAAAATAGGTTAACAGGGTGTGTTTTCAGAAATTTTGTCATTGCATAGCAACTTAATCACAGATATTCAGGTCAGATAGAATTTAACTTCAGTCTTGTCTTCATCACTTAAAAGTTGTATAATCTTAATAACTTAATCAACTTCTCTCATAGTTCATTTTCTCATCTGTAAAATGGTGGTTGTAATATTTATTTTTGAGAGTTTTGTACAAGTACCTAGCCACATACTGAGCAAATGATAAATCCTTAACTAATTATATTTTTTATTTGACTGTCTTAAGTTTCCCGAACAGTTTTTTAACCCACTTTCCATAAGTTATTCTCAAAGGATTTGGAAAATAAATTAACATTTCCCACAAAAACCCTTAGCATCTATTGATCAGATTTGACATGTCCTTGGGACTCTTTATTGCTGTGATTATATCTTTACTTTCAACTTTTTGTCATTGGTAATTTTCAAAAGAGCCTATAGGACATCATACCCAAGATCAGGTATTTTTGTGGGATTTGGAGCTGAGTGCTTATTAAATCTGTGACTTATGGTGTGTTGTACAAACTTAGGTACTCTGCAATTTTACACACAAATGGAGTTAACACCTAAATTTTAAATGTTGTAAAGATTAAATAAGTGCATACAAAAACACAAAACCTTCCAAATGGGGCACATTCAGAAATGACATCTTACTTCTCACAGTTCTGTTTTGGGGCCCTGCAGCAGGCACCACAAAAAACACTCAGGAAGAACTCCATGTTCTGATGAACCTTCAATTCCCCTGATTTGTTGAAGAGGTTTTTAGCTTATGATTTTGTAATTTTTTGTTTGTTTGCTGCAGAATTTTATCTTAATGCCTGAAACTGGCCTGAATCATTGGCCTCCCTCCACAGTTACAATTTTGATTCCCCTCCTAATTATGCTATTTTTGGCAGTTTGGGGTAAACTATTTCTCTTGTCTAGACTAGAATCATCCATGCTTAGCATGATCTAACCACTCACACAAAAAAATTCAGTTGTATACAGTACAGTAGGGATAACACTTAGAAACATTTTTTTATTTTACAAGTTTCATTCTTATATTCTTAAGAGTCATAGTTTGATGTAGACGAGAACTTTCCAATGGGAAAGCCAGGATTTATTCCAGAATTTTGATGGAAATAATGAGTTGACTAGAAATTGCCATAAGGAATAACAAGAAGAACTAAGAATTACCTTTTATGATTAAGAAAATATTTAAGAGAGGACATTAACAATCTCTCAAGGCATCTGATAGGCTACCACAAGAAACCATCTACAAACTTTTCTCTTTCTCTGATATTTTAAAACAGGATTGAGATGGATGAATGAACATGAGAAAACTACCAGTCAAAAAAGCACAATATGGAAAATGTAATAGAAATATAGTAAGAAATTCCTTATTGCTGAAAATATAAAGAGAAGATGGACATTTCATTTTCTCAGATTCCACCACATGGAGATGAGATGTGAAGCTATAGAGAGAATTAATGCCAAGACCAGACTAATAAGAAATTTGGCAATTAAGATGCATTTAATGCCAATATTCTCCAATCCTCACTGATTATTTTTGAGATACAACACTAAAAAGAGGTTTTTACCAAGAGGATATCATAAGGTACCCCATTTATGATGTGGAGAAATTTGATTGCTTAAACAGTAGTTAATGTCTGAGTGCGGTGGCTCACGTCTGTAATCCCAGCACTTTGGAAGGCCGAGGTGGGCAGATAACTTGAGGCAGAAGTTTGCGACCAGCCTGGCCAACATGGTGAAAGCCCACGTCTACTACAAACACAACAATTAGCCTGGCGTGGTGACACGTGCCTATAAACTCACCTACTCGGAAGGCTAAGGCACGAGAATCACTTGAACCCAGGAGACGTAGGTTGCAGTGAGCCGAGATGTTGTCACTGGCACTCCAGCCTGGGCATCAGAGTGAAACTCTGTCTCAAAAAAAAAAAAAAAAAGTAATGAATGAACAGCAGAGTTATGTATTTAGTGATAGACCATGTATAGGTATGAAATGCAGGACATGATTTCTACACAAAATATAGGCGACGATTGCAACTACTTTTCAGGCTTGGATACACCGCTTTTTACACAACGTTTTAGGCTCATCCTTACAAGTAAACTTTATATTCATTATGATTACATCTATGTACCTGACATTTTCCACCAGCTGAGTTTTGTGACTTAGCTGTGATCTATATAGCCTTACATTCTGCTTACTCATCCTGTGACTGAGGAAGGAAAGCAAGACATTAACATGTGACAAGCTCCAGCATCAGAAACATTTCCAGAAATTATGCCTCAGAGAAAAACATACATATTTTGTAAACCATTTGTTATTTGTAATATTATTAACAAATATTGGTCACAATCCACATGTCAACAGTTTTATAGAAATCACTTAAACAATAATGGATATTAAAATTCTAATTTTTATTGAGAAATTTAGAAAACATTTCCACATACATAAAAAATTATACATGTTATTGTTTTATAAGCTAGAAAATGAACATCTCTTGGAAATTCAACTAGGGGAACATTAAAGCTCACAACATTACTGTCTGCGAGAGGCCAGAATTTGAAAGTAGATCTAGAATGTCACTGCAACTAACAAGGCTTTGGCTGACAGGCAAAGCCTAGAAGAGACTGGTTGGGGAGGAGGATTTTGAATTATTCCGATCAGTTCAGGGGTTGGTGACTTCCCTAACACAATGACAGTGTCCAGAAAAATGTCTACCATTTCACCTATGTTTTAAGGGCTTAGGATACTGAAAAGGAGATTGGCCACACACATTAGTTCCAATAGGGTACAGACAGTTGTCAGCTCTGTTAGTGACAGAGGGTCTCTGTTTAGATTGTTATTGATGGGAGATTCTGGTGAGAAAGAAAGATACTTTATTTATCTACACACCTATCTATTTAACCTCTCAATCAGTCTATCTATCCAGCTAGCTAGCTAGCTACATAGTTTACTGTTCTCCTGGGTGGAAAAAGACCAGTGGTTTATTTCCTATGATATTCTGTGGTACCAGCCTATGCCATGGGACAATGTACCTCTTAGATCTCTGACTGTAGGAAGCCTAACTGATTGATAGTCCCGGCTACTGTGCCCTGAAACTTATTAATATTATTGTGTTCATGTTAAGGACACACTTCCCATGAGCCTCTGTGTGGTAATAACTGAGGTGGCAGGAATACTAAAGTCTATTCCTGGGAGACAAGAGACAGCTCTCGTATCAGTCTCTGTCTGTGGGACACTCCATCAATTCTGCTGAATATTCATGAATCTGAGCTGCAATCCAAGTAGCTTCTACCCTACCCTTTTTCCTTCTCTCTCTCTTTTGCAAGGTCACAGCTACATTGCAGACAGAGAATTTCTGGCTTCATTCCCATGAATTTCATGACATGCCTTTCATCTAACAGAACTTTTGATGTCCACTCCCATTTCAGGGTACGTTTATTGGATAAGGTGGACTAACAGAGGCAATGGATGATTGCTTACACTCACGTAGGAAATCAGGCATGATTGTAACATGAAGATGGGCTGTAGGACCTTGGTTGTAATATGAAAGTGGGCTGCAGGATGAAGGTAAGTAGAGAACTGATTTGAATCCCAGAAAGCAGGCATTTTACAAGCAATAGAAGATATCAAATGGGCCTTTACAGTCAATGTTTAAGATCAGGTCTTCAAACCAAAAAGAGGGTAGGTGGGTTTTCTGAAAGAATAAACCAGGACCTCTATTCTAGAAATTGATATTATATCTAATAATAATTCCAGTGTTAGGAGTTAGCAAACTACATTTTGTGGTGAGGTTGCAGTCTGTTTTTGTATGATCCATAAGTTGGTAACATCTTTTATTTTTTACATTTTTAAAAAGTTGGGCAAAAAATACACAATGAAGAATGTGCAAAAGAAACTGCACGCAGTGCCTCAACTCTAAAATATCTGGCGTCTAGACGTTTATAGATAAAGTTTTGCCAATTTCTACCACAGAGGAATTCAGAAACAGAAACCAGGGGGAAGCTAAGATATTAAAATTCACTGTATGATAGACCCTGGCTTATAATAAGATAAAATAGAAAACCTAGGTATCCGACCTAGATAGAGTTCCCAGTTTTAGTAAATTAAAATTCAAAACATGCAGTTAAATTTAAATTTCAAATAAACCATGACTAATTTTTTAGTATGAGCATCTCCAAGTATTATATAGGATGTCTTTATACTAAAAATTATTCGTGGCCTACCGGAAATTTAAACTTAACTGGAAACCCTGTATTTTATCTGGCAACACTAAGCTAAGGACATAGGACAATTCTAGAAACAGTATGACTAAGTTGATTCCGTATTTCATCTAGGACAGAAGAGAAAACTGTAGGAATAAAAACAATAACCCTGGCTAAATCTTACAAGACACATAAGTGACAAATTCAACCAAGGTAAGAATCACTGTGTCCTTACAGAGACCATTTCAAAATCAGTCAGCCCAAATTCATAAACATACTATTGAATATTTCTTGTGTGTTACTCATTGAGATAGCAGCAAGATACATAAGACCTACAGGAAGCATGGAGTCTAATAAAGGAGACAAAAAGTAATAAATATGTATAAGATTTTTTTTTTTTTTTTTGAAACGGAGTCTCGCTCTGTCTCCCAGGCTGGAGTGCAGTGGCGCATCTCAACTCACTGCAAACTGCGCCTCTCGGGTCACGTCATTCTCCTGCCTCAGCCTCCAGAACAGCTGGGACTACAGGCACCCGCCAACACGCCCGGCTAATTTTTTTTTGTATTTTTAGTAGAGACGGGGTTTCACCGTGTTAGCCAGGATGGTCTTGATCTCCTGACCTTGTGATCCGCCCACCTCGGCCTCCCAAAGTGTTGGGATTACAGGCGTGAGCCACCGCGCCCAGCCGTATAAAATAATTTTTAAAAATTCTGTGATAAATGATGCTAAGGAAAAGTAGAAGAAGATGTAAGAAAAATATGAGCAGCCCAAGTTTTTATTCTTTCCCACCTTCCCTTATGGTCAAAGCAGAATAATGTTCCAGCAAAAATACCCTCTTTCTTTTTCTTGGAACTTGTGAAGATGTAAACTACATGGCAAAAATGTATTTTGAAAATATGATTAAAGTTAAGACCTTAACATGGGAAGATTATTTCAGATTACTGCAAGCAGTAAACCATCCCTATTCGCAGAAGACATGATCTTATATACATATATGTATAAAATACATGTGTGTGTGTAATTCTAAAAATTCCAGAAAATGGTACTATTAAATATAATAAACACATTCAATGGAGTTGCAAGATACAAAATCAACACAAAAAAATCAATTGTATTTGTACATACTAGCAATACAAAAATGGAACATTGAAATTAGAAAAACAATTCTACTTACAATGGTACCAAAATTAATGACATTCTTAACACTAAATTTTACCAAAAATATGCAAGACTAGTACACTGAAAACTGCAAAATGTTGTTTAAAAAATTAAAGAAGATTAATAAATGAAAAGACATTCTGTATCTATGGATTAGGGGACTTAATATTGGTAAGATGGCAATGCAACACATAGTGATTTATGGGTTTAATGCAATCACTATAAAAATACAAATGGCCCTTTTTGTAAAAATGGGAAAGCAAATCCTCAAATTGTTATGGAATTGCAAGGGGCCTATATAGCAAAAACAATATTGGAAAAGGACAACAAAGTTTAGGACTTGGAGAACTCACTCTTCTTGTTTTTAAAACTTACTCTAAACATGATCAAATGTCATGCTCAAAGGAAATGTTCATTGGAAAAGCTAATCTACATAAAAAAGAAAAGCTGGACCCTACCTCATAAAAATAACTCAAAATAGCTCAACAATCAAAATGTTAGAAATAAAACTTTTATAAGAAAAATTTGATGTATATCTTCCTAGGCTTGGATTATGCAATAGATTCTTAGATTTGACGCCAATAGAATGAGTAAGAAAAAAGTATATTCTGTATCATGTTATCAAAAGAAAAAACTTTGTGCAGCAAATGACATTATCAAGGAGTGAAAAGACAACCTACAGAGAGTAAGAAAATACGTGCATCTTATATCTGATAAGCATCTAGTATCCAAAATACTTAAAGACATACACACACACACACACACACACACACACACACACACACGTACATGTCAGTGGATCTACTATTCTGGGGTCTGGGGTTTGTGTGTATATATATGTATATTCATCTAAATTTCTCTTCATATACATATGTGTGTGTGTCTGTATTTATATTCTATATAATATATTATATATATTATATATATAATATATAATATAATAAATATATAATATATTATATATAATATATAATATAATATATATAATGTATATATTGTATATAATATATATAATATATCTTATATATATTATCTACATAATATATAATATATATGATATATTATCTACATAATATATAATATATATGATATATTATCTACATAATATATAATATATTTTAAATTATCTACATAATATATCATATATTATATATATTATCTACATAATATATCATATATATTATATATTATATATTTATTTATTATTCTATATTTATACATTATATAATATATAATATATATTATATATAATGTATAATATATAATATATTTATATAAATTTATATGTATAATTATATGAATTATATAAATGTATATTTTATATTATTATATATTATTTATATTATTGTATATTATATATTATATTTATATTTATATTATTGTATAATATATATTATATCTAAATTATATTATATAAATTATATCTAAATATATATAAATAAATTATATCTAAATAATTAATTATATAAATATATAAATAACATATATATATTTATATATATTATTTATATATCAATATATATTTATATATTATATATTGTATATATAAATAATTTATAGAAATAATATATATATTATATATAAATAATTTATATAAATAATATATATTATATATAAATAATTTATATATAATATATAAATCATTTATATATTATATATAAATAATTTATATATAATATATAAATCATTTATATATTATATATAAATAATATATATATATTTATATATAATATATAAATAAATTATATAAATATAAAATATATATTATATTTAGATATAATATAAATTATATCTAAATAAATTATATCTAAATATATATATTATATTATATATTATATATAATAATATATAATATATTATATATTACATTATATATTATATTATATATTATTATATATATTATATATAATATATATAATGTATAATATATAATATATTTATATAAAATATATAATGTATAATATATAATATATTTATATAAATTTATATATATAATTATATGAATTATATAAATGTATATTTTATATTATTAGATATTATTTATATTATTGTATATTATATATTATATATTATATTTATATTATTGTATAATACATATTATATCTAAATTATAGAAATATATATTTATATATTTTTATAGAAATATATATTTATACATTTTTATGTATATAATATAATATATATACGATATATACGATATATACGATATATATGTATACGATATATACGATTATATAATGTATATAATATAATATATATACGATATATAATATATAATATATATTATGTATATAATATATTACATATATTATATATTATGTAAATAATATATAATATATTACATATATTATATATTATGTATATAATATATTATATATATTATATATTATATATCCTATTAGTTCTGTCCCTATAGAGAACCGTGACTAATAGGTAGTATGATAGCATGAATTAATACTCCTTAATAAACTCCCCTGTATATGTATATGGGGAGTTTATTAAGGAGTATTAATTCACACTGTCACAAGTTCCCACAATAGGCCATCTGCAAACTGAGGAACAAGGAAGCCAGTCCAAGTCCCAAAGCTGAGGAACTTTGAGTCCGACATTCAAAAGCAGGGAGCATCCAGCATGGGAGAAACATATAGACTGGGAGGCTAAGCCAGTATAGTCTTTTCATGTTTTTCTGCCTGCTTTATATTCTGGCCACACTAACAGCTGATTAGATGGTGCTCACTCAGATTAAGAGTGGGTCTGCTTTCCAAGCTCACTGACTCAAATGTTAATTTCCTTTACCAACACCCTGACAGATACACCCAGGATCAATACTTTGCATCCTTCAATCCTATCAAGTTAACATTCAGTATCAACCATCACAGTGAGGATGTGGAGAAACAGAAACTCTTATCCATTGCTGGTGGTGATTTAAAAGTGTGCAACTACTGTAAAAAACAGCCTGATAGCTCTTCAAAAAATTAAAGACAGAATTATCATACGACCCAGAAATTCCACTCACATATATATACTCAAAAAATTAAAAACAGAAACTCAAACAAATACCTGTACACACACATTCATAGAAACACTACTCCCTATAGCCAAAGGTAGAAAAAAACCCAGATGTCATCAAATAAATGGATTAAAAAAGAAATTGTGGTATATACATACAATGAAATATTATTCAGCTATAAAAAGTAATGAAGTACTGAAACATGCTACAATGTGGATGAATCTTAAAAACACTATGTTAAGTGAAAAAAGCCAAATCACATAATGTGTTAGGGTTCTCTAGAGGGACAGAACTAACCAGATAGATGGATATATGACAGGGACTTTATTAAGGAGTACTGACTCATATGATCACAAGGTGAAGTCCCACAATAGGCCATCTGCCAGATGAGGAGCAAGGAAGTCAAGGGAGAAAGACAAAGGTGATAAGACTCAGCAAGTCTGCTCTTTCCATCTTCTTCTCCCTGCTTTATCCTAGCCACACTGACAGCTTGTTAGATGATGACTACCCATATTGAGTATGGGTCTGTCCCTTCCAGTCCAGTGACTCAAATGTTAATCTCCTTTGACAACAACCTCACAGACACACCCAGGAACAATACGTTTCATCCTTCAATCCAATCAATCTGACACTCAATGTTAACCATTACATATAGTATATGATTCCATTTATATTAAATATCTGGAATAGAGAAACCCATAGGCAGGAGGAAAATAGGCAGTTTCCAGGGTCTGGGAGAGTGTAAGGGAAATGGAGAGTGACCGTTTAATGGGTATAGGGTTTTCTTTTGGGATGATAAATATATTTTGATACTTGATGAGATGGTGGTTGGAAAACATTCATTTTTTTTTTCTTTTATTATTATTATTATTATCATTATTATACTTTAGGTTTTATGGTACATGTGCGCAATGTGCAGGTAAGTTACATATGTATACATGTGCCATGCTGGTGCGCTGCACCCACCAACTTGTCATCTAGCAAAATGCTACTGCTATCTATACTTCAAAATGGCTAATTTTATGTTATGTAAATTTTACCTAATCTTTAAAAAAAAAAAAAGAATTGTCAGAGAAATACTAAGTTGCTATCTTTGAAGATGGAAGAAAGAGGCCACAAGTCCAGGATTACAGGCAGACTATACAACCCGAAAAAGGCAAGGAAATAGACTCTCGATTAGCGCCTTCAGAAAGGAATGCAGCCCCAGTGACACCTTGACTTTAGTCCAAGGACATTTGTGTTGAATTTTTGATCTATAGAACTGTGGGATAGATAATTCATTTGTCCGAAGCCACTGACTTGTGGAAATGTATTACAGTGGCAATGGAAAACTAATACACCTCTGGTGTATGCTTATCTACAAATGCAATTTTCTTACTATGATGTTCTCAGTAATTACATTCTTCAACTTATCACCTTTCTTATTTTGACTGTTATTTTTTTCTTCAAGAAATGGTACCATATTCATTTCTTCCATCTGAAGAGTTAGAACCATGTAAACTAAGCAGATTCTCATTTTTAAATAAATACAGTAGTTTTCACACAAGGTGCTTGGATTGCTTGTATGGAAACAGACAACAATTTAATATCACTCAATCTCAGGCAAGACAGGCCACTATTCTGGCCCTTACTTGTTAAAGGACCATGTCTATCTTAACATACACACTCATGCACACACACACACACACACATTTTATTAAAGAACTTATGAATGTCATTTTCTGTAAGGATGCAGTGCTTATTGCGGGAACATTACAATGTATATCTCTGAGAATATGTTCTCCTGATTAACAAACACTATTTGGGAATTAAGGTGAACAAAGTGATGGCCTCAAATTGTTCAGGAGGTTGGGGGGTATCTGCTTCTCAACATCGGAGATGGACACTGCTTTCTGGTGAGGCAACAAATTATATTGTCATATTGTCTCTTAAAGTGTATCACTGTGATAGTCTTACATAATAAAGTATCTTTTAACTTAATGCCAATTATCATTTTCTTGCTTTTCTCTCATATTCCACCTCCCATTTCCAAAGATACAGAGGAATTAATGTTGTATTTACAATAGTTGCTTGTGATTACTGAGGAATGTTATAAAATATTTAAAAATTCATGTCACTTTCAAATATAGAAAACAAATAAGAAAGTAGATGTCTGTAGTTGCATGTATATGTAGGTTCAGATGTAACACATGAAACGTAATTATTTATACTGAAGGATCAAAGGACATTGAAGGCAAGACTTGCACAAAGTATTGTACAATTTAATGAAATTTGTAAATAGTTAAACAGTACCACTTTATGTAACTATTTTGATTTAAAATATTGATGCTTAGGTACTATTTGATTTTACAATATATATTTATATTACTTTTCTAAAATATTCTGATTAACATAATAGACTACTTATAATATTTTAGAAAAGATAATTTGAAAACAGATCTGATATTAAAATTTCCAAAGATTACACTGATCTTAATTTGCATATTTAATAAAAATAACTAACATTTTGTACACTTTGAACACATTAAAAATATTTAAATCATTATAGTTAAAATAATTCAAATAATGTGAGAATTTGATTATAACTATATAAGGCAATTTTGTGGAAATAAAAGTAAATCAAGTAAGTTTTATTGAATTAATATATTATAATTTGTCAATTATCTGCTCATTTTAATATTCACCAAATATCAGCAGTTCATCTCAAGAACATTAAGTTACTGTAATAATGATTAATCTCATTTGTCCTTGATATTTTTATAGTTTTCACTTATATAAAAATAATTTGAGAAATATTTTTCATTTTTTCTACTCAAAAGGCATAAATATCACCATACGGGGAGTCATGTTTTATTTAACATTTACTGACTTTGATATATATGTTTTAAATATCTAGACATATATTGTATTTAAACTACCATTGACATTTTGTCACAGGATCAGTAAAATCAGGAATGAAGATGAAACACGATGATAGAAAGTGATTCAAGGTGTTGAAAATTTGATAATAAACTTTGAGCTCTCATTGACCATTGGTCCTCGCTGTTGCCAAGGTGGTCTTACATTACAGCAAAGCCACTGAGAGATGCTTCAGTTGAAGACTACCTTGTCCCTGACCTCTTTTCTTTGTTCCTTCACCAGAGATTTTTCTTGGGATATTTTCAACATGTCTCTGATGCTTTAACAGATTAAATGTTGTAATGCAAAAATTTTTCTTAGGCCCCTTTGACTCCATGTTTGCATCCTTTCTTATGTCTCTCTTTCCTTCATTATCATCTAGAGTTTATTAGTAAGTCAAAAGATGAAACTAGATACCAACATTATGGTTAATGCATACCAGTCTGACAGAAACTTTGATATTCCTTAGTTTAAATTTATATAATTGCACAATGGAGATATAAACTTACAAGCTAATTGCCTCGGCACACTGAGAAGTATTATAAACATGTCACACCACAGTGTGTATTTTCATAATTATGAATAAGGAGAATCCTAATGCAGTTTTTCTTCAAAAGGACTTTGAGATGTCCATTTGATTTGGGATGCAATGCAACTTGCCGATGATTTATTTTATTCTAAATATTAGAGATTAAGCATAGATTTTTTCAACTTTTATGGATTCTGAGGGTGCATGTGCAAGTTTGTTATCTGGGTATATTGCATGATGCTGAGGTAATGCTCCCATCATCAGGTGCTAAGCATAGTACCCAACAGTTAGTTTTTCAACCCCTGCCCCACACCTCTCTCCCTGCTCTAGTAGTCCCCACTGTCTATTGTTACCATTTTTATGTCCATGAGTACTGGATGTTTAGCTCCCACTTATAAGTGAGAACAAAGCACAGATTTTTTTAAGCTGAGTAATAATCACTGTATAAATTGTTCAGGGGTGGAGGAAGATTATAAAGGAAACAGTGTTTACAGGCAGGCCGTTAACATTGTCAGTTCTGTGAACAGTGGAGGCATACTTTCATTTGCTATAGCTGTTTCTTTCTTTTCTCCATAAATAAATTCTCCTACAAAGCCTTGAATTTATGCAGATGCAAATGACGTAGTGGGGCCAGAGAAAGGAATCATACATAAAAAACAAAGACTTTTGTGTTTAATTACTTTAAAAGTATTTCCATATCTTCTTCTGTTCCAGATGTCTACTTTACCCTCTACACTCCCTAAGGACTTTTGCAACATTTCTACTAACTTATAAAGTTATTGGATTAATTTAAATTTAGAAGAGTTTGTGAATTTATTTGATTGGATGTATTTTTCTAATGATTTTTTATTTTTAAAAGATCAGTTAATAATTTAGTGGCAAAATTTTAAAATCTGGGGTTGACATCATTCGCAGGAAAATAAAAACATGTTATTTGGTTATCAGAGAGGCATAAAGACAGCAAGTTGAGTTTCTTAGCTTGACAACTCAATATCTATTTCTTACCATCCTTTTCATGTGAATCATAGTAGGCTATTAACTGCTGATCCTTATCACAAATAAGTCCATGTAAGAAAAAGCACATTAAAATACAGTGAAGATTACAACAAAGGTACTAGACGCCATCTAAATTTCTCTGTTTGTTACATAAAAAATGACATCATAAAAACAAAAGGCATAGACACAGAGGCTCTAATTTGATGCCACCTAGATATTCTCATGGTATTTGTTTCTTCTTTTTAAAAGAAGAAAAGACTTGTTCTTCTTTTTAAAAGAAGAAAAGACTTGTTCTTCTTTTTAAAAGAAGAAAAGACTTGTTCTTCTTTTTAAAAGAAGAAAAGACTTGTTCTTCTTTTATTTCTCCCAAACCTTTTACTTGAATGTAATGATAAAACACGTCATCATATTTATTTGACAATCCTACCAAAAATAGCTAGCTACATTTTTAAATGTTTTTCCAACATCTGATCTGCCTGTGTACTCAGGATTACTGAAAGCCCTGGTAGCATTTGCTTTGGTGGAGGTAGTGTATCAGTTCCATCATCCAACTTAAATAATTCTTCAAGATCTAATAAATAGCTAAGGGAATATAAGAGGATAATGATCTCACTTTCAACCTTAAACGAAATTATAGTAAAAGAGCACAGGGGAGTGTTTCACCAAATACAAGAAAGAAAATAAAGGACAGCAAGAAAAACAATGTGGCCTAGAGCAGAGTGAAGACAAAGAAGAGTAAGACAGCAAGAAAATAAGTCAGATGAGTAACTAGCAACCAGATCATGTAGGATCGTTTAGGTCATAATAAGAACTTTGGCTTTGTTTTTTCCATGATATTAGATGTCACTGGGAGGTTTTGACCAAAGGAGTATGGAATCAGACTTACATATGAATAATACTCTAGTTGCTATATTGAAGATAAACTGCAAAAGAACCGTGAGAAAGTAAAAGATGCTGGTGTTTTCCATCAGGCTGAAGAGAGTGGTCTAATTAGAAGTGATGGAATTCTGAATATATTAAAGGCAAAGTAGATAGGATTTCTGACTGACCAGAGTGGACTTAGAGATTTAGCTAGTTGCTCAGGCTAAATTACACCAATGTGATACCAATGTTTTAGCCTGAGCAACTAGAAGAATAGTACTGCTATTAACTGACAGGGAAAATGTTAGACTAGCTCAGTTTTGTACATGCTAAGTCTGAGTTCTCTATTGGAAATCTCGTTGGGAAATGTCAAGTAGGGAGTTCAATATTTGATTCTAGAATTAAGGAGCAATATAAAGGTGGGAATAATCAGCATATAGATGGTGTTTACAGATGTATGAGTGGATGAGTTCACATAGAAGAGATCCAAGGCTGAGACCTGGGACAATTCAACTCTTGAAGTCTGTTAAATTGCAAAGGAGACTGAGAAAAATGGTCAGAGATATAGGAGGAAACCCAGGTGGATATGATTTTCTGAAACAAAAGAAGTAAGTGTTTTGAAAGTAAATGATTACCAGTGCCCAATGTTGCCACCAGGTGAAATAAAATAAGAATTTTTAGACAATTATTAGATTTAAAACATGAATATTATTGATGAACATATAAATGACCACCTGAAAATCTGAAAAAGTAGAATGTTTTACTACTAAGATATTGATATGCTTTGACTTAAATTTTTATTTAGTCATTAATTAGCTGGCATGCAGGAATATGTAGGCTTCCCCAACAGAAAAATATACACAAAATTAAACTTTTGGCCTTTTGTGTAACACCAATACATAATTAATATTTTTAAAATGTAAAGCAACATAAACTGGTGGAGTAAAAAAATACATACTTTAATGTAATTTTATCTATCTAGATAATCATACAAATAGTTTAAGTTTATTTTACACCTGTGTTGAAACAATCTTAGAATTTAGCTATTTTGACAAGACGATGTCTGGAAATACACATTTTTTTACAATTATTTTATTGTAATGTGCAGAGCATTTTACTCATTACATTTTGGGTATTTCAGAGTCCTCCTGGAATACTATTTGTAACTGAGTATAAAAGGGCATCATAAATGTCATTTGCTGATGTTAAACACAATGATATGCACCATTGAAGAGAATAATCTCATATTAAATTAGAGGAGCAGATGCTCTAGAACTGTCAGCCAGCTGTCTACTTCTAACTGTGATGTTAAAAGAAGCTGAATTAGAAGAATGGTGGACACTTCTAGAAGTATTTGAGTAGCTGGGCATTAAGGAATCCAAAATTGGGGGATATTCAAAGATTAAGGTTAATTTCAAGACTATCACCACCCCCCTAAAGAAGAAGAAGAAGAAGAAGAGGAAGAGGAAGAGGAAGAGGAAGAAGAAGAAGAAGAAGAAGAAGAAGGAAGAAGAAGAAAAAGAAGAAGAAGAAGAAGGAAGAAGAAGAAGAAAAAAGACCTTACATTCTGGTCTCATGTCAGCCTTTTGCAAACAGAAAAGCTTAACGTTTTACTTCCCTCATTACCTCCGTCATAGTGAAAGAAATAATTACCTGTACAATGCCTTTCATTCTGTGACCTCCAAAGTCAAATTCACAGTCATACGTAACTGGTGTTTTTTTTTTTTTTTTTTCCTACATTACCCAACTAATTGCTTAACACTGTTCTTCACTTAGGCAAGATAAAATGGACCGGAGAGGGGAGAATTACAAAATTTTCCTAACAGGTATCCCTAGAATTTACATGTCATTATAAAGATGTTTTATCATCAAAAGCTTTTTAGAAGCATTTCTTCAGTCCTGGTTTGTCATTTTTTGATTCATAAGTGATGGCAAAGTTTATATCATATTTCATTTCAATGAACACTTTAAAGAACAAAAAGATTAAACTAAAAAAATGCAAAAGTGATAAAAATGATTTTTTTTTTACTTGGAAGTAATTGATTCCAGAAGATGTGCAGTATTTTAACATTAGTTTTAAGATCTAGAAAGCATTTAAAGTGGATTCCTCTTGAGATTTTGAATTTTTTTAGTAATATGCATATTTCATGCCAGATATTTAAAAGTAATAAATTAATATTTTTTTAATGTGGTGACTGAAAATGACGTAGATGTGCTATTTTTTTTTTCAGCTCTGAAAAAGGAAGAAATGTTAATTCAAACAACACAAACTTATGTACGTACTCATACACAATACTTATGATAAAATACATAAATGAATTTGTATGTAGATATTTATCTGAAGTGTTATAGACTATAGTTTGTCCAAAAAAATTCCCCAAATATTTATTTCTTGCCTGGCTTCTAAGAGGTCCAGAAGTTTTATCCTTAGTAAAATATTCAGCTTGCCACACTGGTCATTATCACTAAAGTATAAAGTTTAGTTTAGCTCCCTAGTCACTTGGTTGTGCGCTTTGGTAATGAGAGATGAAGATCAACTGGGGTTTATTTCAAGGAAAGAGTGCTCAGAATTGCTGTTTACTTTGTTAGACATTCAACCAAATCAATGACCTTTTAAAATTGGAAAACATATCGAATAGACAATCTAATAAAGGCACACAAGCCTCTCATTGGCAAGTACACTAAATAAAATGCATTAGTTTTTTTTTTTTATTATAAAGGACAAAAAGATCAACACAAAAATAACAACCACAGCAGGCAGTATACACTCATATCCTTGCTACAGGACCACATCAACTCTCCTACTCTCTTTTTTCAATTGGCAAAACTTTTTTGAGACATAATTCATATATTATCTATCACACTATTTAAAATAGACAGTATATTGGGCTGTTTTTTTGACATGGAGTCTCACTCTGCTGCCCAGGCTGGAGTGCAGTGGTGTGATCGCAGCTCACTGCAACCTCCGCCTCCCAGGTTCAAGTGATTCTCCTGCCTCAGCCTCCTGAGAAGCTGGGATCACAGGCGCGAGCCACTACACCCGGATAATTTTTCTATTTTGTATTTTTAGTAGAGACGGGATTTCACCATCTTGTTTAGGCTTGTGATCCACCCGCCTCGGCCTCCCAAAGTGCTGGAATTACAGGTGTGAGCCACTGCGCCTAGCCTATATTGGTTTTTAATACATTCATAAAGTTGTGCAACCATTGCAAGTTTAGAAGCCTAAAAACATCCCATATCCATTATTGATGACTTCCATTTACCCCAATCACTTTACCCCTGACTACCACTCTATCTACTTTTCTCTCTATGTATTTGCCTATTCTGGTCATTTCATTTAAATGGAATCATCCAGTATGTGCTACTTTGTGGCTGGCTTCTTTAAGATAACAGCATGTTTTCAAGTTTCTTCCATGTTGTAGCATGTTTCAGTTTTTAACTTCTTTTAATTTTTAATAATATTCCATTTTATCCATGGAATACTATGCAGCCATAAAAAATGATGAGTTCATGTCCTTTGTAGGGACATGGATGAAATTGGAAATCATCATTCTCAGTAAACTATCGCAAGGACAAAAAACCAAAAACCGCATGTTCTCACTTATAGATGGGAATTGAACAGTGAGAACACATGGACACAGGAAGGGGAACATCACACTCTGGGGACTGTTGTGGGGTGGGGGGAGGGGGGAGGGATAGCATTAGGAGATACACCTAATGCTAAATGGCGAGTTAATGGGTGCAGCGCACCAGCATGGCACATGTATACATATGTAACTAACCTGCACATTATGCACATGTACCCTAAAACTTAAAGTATAATAATAATAATAAATAAATAAATAAATAAATAAATAAAAATAATATTCCATTGTATGGAATATTTATTTATTCATCATGTGATGATCATTTGGGTTACTTCCACTATTTAGCTACTATAAATAATGCTGTCATCAGTTATGTACAAGTTTTTATGTGGTTGTATATTTTCATTTTCTCTTGAGTATATAACTAGAAATGGAACTGCTGGTTCATATGGTAACTCTGCATTTAATCTTTTGAAAGATGATAAGACTGTTTCCTAAGTGGCTGCACCATTTTATTCTCAGTAGCAAAGTATAAATGATACAAATTCTTTATATTCTCACCAGCACTGGTTATTAACTGTCTTTGTGATTATAGCCATCCTAGTGACTGTAAAGGACTGTTTTATTGGGGTTCTAATTTACATTTTCCTGATTATCTTACCCCTACTTTTAAACTTTCAAAATTGAAGTACAAGCTTAACAATAAAGTACATCAGTCTGAAATGTACTTCTTAATCAATATTTACGTGAGTATGCAACCGTGTCACCACCACCCACATAGGTATCTAAGCTGTTTCTAGTTCCTTATGAGTCTCTTTTGTGTTCACTCCCAGGCTATCATCCCCCACAGGCAACCAGCATTCTTACTTCCATTATCATAGACTGCTTTGCATGCTTTAGCACTTCATATAAATGGAATCATACAGATGTACTCTCTTGTGTCTTAACCAGTCCCTGTTGATGTACGTGTGCGCTATTTTCACTCTTTTTCTATTACAAACAGTGCTACAATGAACAACTTTGTACAAGGGTCATTTAATATGTGAAGAGATATATTTCTAGTACTGGGATATGTGATTTAAAAGGTAAACACATACGCAATTTTTCAAGAGATTGCTAGATTCCCTCCATAAGGGTTGTACCATTTTGGATTCTTACCTGCAACATAGAGTGCGTGTATCATTTGGTTGTAACCTTTAGATAGGTGCATGTTGTACTTTTATATTGCATCTCTTTAATTTTTAGTGATGTTGAGAATCTACGTATGTTTGTGGCTATTTGTAGTTCTCTTTCTGTGACCTAACTGTTGTGATTTTTACCTTTTTCTTCTATTGGGTTCTCACTGTTTAATTCCCATCTATAAGTGAGAACATGCAGTTTTTGGTTTTTTGTCCTTGCGATAGTTTACTGAGAATGATGATTTCCAATTTCATCCATGTCCCTACAAAGGACATGAACTCATCATTTTTTATGGCTGCATAGTATTCCATGGATAAAATGGAATATTATTTTTTTCTCAATTTCTGTAAGCCATATGTATATTTGGGGTAGGAGTCTTTTGTCTAAGATACGAATTGAAAATATTTTTCCCAGTTTATGTTTTATCTGTGGACTATACTTGTGTATGTGTGTGTTTTGTCATGCAGAATATTTTTTAAGATATAGTCAAAATTATCAATCTTTTATTCTGTGCTTTAAGTTTTGAGTCATAGATAGAAAGGACTTCCACCCTTCCTTTAAAATTATGTTTACTCATGGTTAAAAAAAATGCGTAATAAAATTTACCATCCTAAACATGTATAAATGTATAGTTCAGTAGTGTTACATATATTCACATTGTTATGCAACTAATCTTTATAACTTTTCGTCTTGCAAAACAATTCCTGATTAACTCTTGCCCTCAGCACTTGGCAACCACTATTCTACTTTCTGTTTCTATGATTTTGATTACCTCATATAAGTAAAATCATATAATAGTTTATTTTTGGTGATTGGTTTATTTTATTTGACAATGTCCTCAAGATTCATTCATGCTGTGGAATATGTTCAAACTTCCTTCTTTTTTATGGCTAAATATTAGACTCTTTTGACAATATATTCAGAAGGGAACTTGATTATCTGGATATTTTTCTGGGAGTGACATTGATCTGTAATATTGTTACCATCATGTTGGCTAAGGATCTGGGAGCAGAAATGGTAAGTTCTCTGGATGCCCTAGTAAAACATTTGCACAACCAAACAACACAAATTCAGCAGCATCCCATATCACTGAAGTTTTTAAGTGTCATCAGAATGTTGTGACATAGGCTCCAAAGTAAAGACTACATACATGCGAATCACTAAGAAAGACGCCCATCACTTGTAGGCCTCTTCAAAGTTCAGAGAGAATACAAACTAGATTTGGCAATAATGCAGAAATAGTTTCTTGAGTGTCTTGAAAGCACAACAGCTTTGAATGACACCAGAGCATGAGAGAGAGCTTTGCAAGAGATTCAGGTTGTTATACAAATTGTCCCTGCTTCTTGGGCTATGTGGCATGACAGATCCCATGATCTCACGTGTATTTTTGGTACATACGGCACTCTGTGAATTTCTGGAGCCCTATTAGAGGAGTGGCAGCATAGACCCCTAAAGACTCTGGAATAATGCCATGCCGTATTCATCAGATATATATTTACCACCTGAAAAGCAGGTTTTGTCATGTTTTTGGCCCCTAGTAAATGTTGAGCACCTGACATGGAACATCAAATGATTATATAGTCAGAAATGAGTATTATCAGGTCCATCAAGTCATACAGCCAGACAAGCATATTAGTAAACCATAGTATGATAAAAGTGGCATTCAATATCAGATCTGAAATGGCTCAGAGGATATAAGTAAGTTTATAAGAGGTAGTCATAGATTCCTCAAGTCACCTACTACTATCTGACTGAACCTCTCTCTTAACATATACCCATGGTCCTATGGGACGTTATCTACTTCCCAGTGGGGGTGGAATAAAAATCTGGTCCTCATTTATGGTTGAGACAATTCGATATACGGTGAGAGCTAAAAATGGACTGCTGCCGCACTATAGCCTCACACTGGCAAGATCCTGAAAGATGGTATTGAGGGGAATCTTCCAAGTCAGCAGGGCTTTAAGCAATTTACAGGTCATAAGCTGACATGAAAGAGAATCATTCCAACTTAGCAATATGCCTGAAATTCTGCAAGCAACTTGACTGGTAGTTCAAGCCTGGAAAGAACATGAATGGAACATTGGAGGCAAATATGTTTGGGAATAAGTGTGTGGTGAGAGTGGACAAAAAGTGTGTAGATCAGTACTTCTAATGTTAATGACCACTGCAGGCTGCTCTAGGAAAGAATATGCATATCTGAGTTTTAGACCTTTGTGAATAATAGAAATGTATAGGCCCAAAGATCAGGTTCTTTCCTCTCTGAATTACTAACCAAGTAACGGCTTTAACTCCCTCATTTTGATTTGTCAAAATGCAATCAAAGTTTTTAGCTTGCTTTGTTTTTAAACTAGAATGAACATGACTGACTCATCTTTATTGCTGGTTTTTCTATAAACTTGTGTTCTCTTTTCAAGATTTATTTACGAGAATATTCATAAATTGTTAATATTGCCTTGTGGACTATGGGGCAACAGTGGTCAGGTCACCCTAAACTTGTCCAAAATTGAAAGAGAGTGGAGAGACAAGATACTTATGTCAATGAATAATAACTGTTCTGTGTAATCAGGATATAATACTCTGCACTCAATGGGCAATGCCAAGATGTCTCACTGTGCAGAATGGCTCACATGTGTAGTGTGCTAATAATGATGCTCAAGTTCCAGAGGAGCATTTGCAGAAAATCAGTGCTCATATTGTTGAAGCCAGAGAACAGGCAGACATATTCTAATCATTGCCAGTTATACTTTGCCTAGCATCCTTTTCCCTTGCTTAGGGGATGAAGAGTTCTTTGAGATGATGACCATAAGCCATCATTTGCTTCCTTTCAACTCACCCTTACCGTGAGTCCCTTCCCTTATTTCAAATAAAGAAGGAAAATAAAACTACTGAGCAGGTAAAAATCTAAGGATATTAATGAGGCTCTATTGTTCTTTAAGGTTTAGAGTAAAATAGTCCTAGTTTTTCAACCTGACACTTCGGAGACAGAGATAATTCTGAAGAGGAAACATCCTTTCTGAATCTAATTGTTTCCTTGTATGCATAAGCTTTTCCAGATGGATAGTTGTTGTTGGTTTTTTTTTCCCCCCAAAATACTGGCGTAATTATATTCAAAAGAGAGAGAGAGAGATGTGGCCTTTTCAGAACTGTCTCTGCCTCCAAAGTCCCAGATGGAAATATTGGGGCTACTTTACTATAAACGTCAAAGAATAGCTGTTCTCCTTCTAGCTTCTTCTGTGGCTTTAATCTCCCTTTCTTACCTTAAAGCTACCTTTGATCACAACTCGAATGTTATTTTGGGATTCCAGTGAGGTCTCAAGGGGAAAGGTCACAAGTAGGCTGTTTGGCCTATTTTAGTTTTGTAAGTTCTTTGTGTGGCTGGTGACCCATATTAAATGAGTTCTCTATGTAATCAATAACATTAGCGAACACTTAAGAAACGCATTATATATATGCTTTAGATATATTGATCTAAATTTAATATGACAACATGCCTGTGGACAAAAGTCCTATTATAATCATTATCCTAATATTATAGATGGGTATTTTGAGACAGGAAATCAAGTAACTTACTCAACTTCATACAGCTGTTAAGAAGAGGTGTTGGGATCAAAACTGAAGTATGGTTCCACATTCCACAGTCATGATTACTTTATTATCATCTTTGTCCATAAACAGATGATATATTTAACAGACCTTGACTTCTTGATGAACATTTTTCAGGAACTCTAAAGGTGGTATAACTGTGATTATACTGGATAGAAACAATAAATCATCTCATCCATTTTTACAAATATCTCTGTAATACCTACTTTATGGCAGGTTTTATATTTCATTAGCTTGCATCTTTGGCCAATAATCTTCCCAAGCAGATATGCCTAAAGAAATAATAGAAGGGTAATATAATTCAGATAGGGAACTTTTTTTTTCATAATTTAAATTTGAAAAGTAAAAATAATTTTAAAAAATAATATTAAACAAATTTTTGGAATTACTTATATACTGAAGAAGTAAACTAGAATGTAAGATAAGAAAGAGACTTTGTATAAAATTGTATTGTTAACCTAAAAATATACAGCATGAGAACCTGAAATTTATGCAAGTAGAACAAAATGACTTTCCCATGTATCCAGGCTTTATTGGTACTTGTCTCTGATTTTTATCGGAGAGATAGAGAAACAGTATTTTCAGGCTGTTAGTAAGAAGAAAATGAAATGAAGCATCTGATAGAAGTTTTTAATTATAAAGCACTGTACAATCAAATATTTCCAAAATGTGATTCAGGAAAAAAAAAAAAAAAAACCAGAAATTCGCTTAGCAAATCTAGCATTGGTCTTACCTTCACAGGTTCACCTTCTTTTAATTAGACTGATCAGATAAAAATAAGCTGACATTTAGCCTTAAATGGAACCAAAACTTGTTTCAACTTAAAGATGTATAACCCCTTTTCTACTAATACATTAGTAATGATTTCATTCTTTTTAACTTTTCTGATGCCTTTTGATGAAATCTGACCTTTGTTGTTTCAACCCAAGTCTGAAACTGGAATATTATCTTATTTTTATATATATTAATAACATTTCTCCCTCAACCAAAGTTTCTGCACTGTGAAATTAAGACTTAGAATAACTACTTCATGCAAAATATTTAATTCCTACATCTTTATTAAGAGCTCATCTTTAGAACATCTTTGACAGCTAAGTATTGTACTCTGATTTCTCTAGTGAACTCTTATTCATTTATAAGCAGTACCAGGAATTATGCTCTCCAGAAACGTTTTAAAGAGTCCTTGTACTAGTAACTCTCAAAATGTGGTGTTTGAACCAGTATGTTAACACCACCAGAAAACTTGTTAAAAATGAAATTTTGGCTCCACTAAATCAGAAACTCTGGGCTGGTGCCTAGCATCTCTGATTTTTAAAATCCACTAGGTATATTTAATGCCGTTTGGTAACCATTGGCTCAAATTATGTTTCCCTTCTTTAGTATTTAGATATTATCATGGGCATACAAGCACTTGTTAAATTGGACACATTTTATTTCTATTATGTGGTTAATTTTCTGTACCTACGAATCAATCCGTTACCTTATTTTTTGTGAAGTAACAATTTCTCATGCATTTTTGTATTCCGTAGTGACTAACAGTGTCTGTCAAATTCTAGGGCAGACCTATGTCTAAGATAAATATATAAAGTGTTGATTCTTTCTTCTATTTTACATATAAATTATCTACCACTTGCTTTTAATGGAACTTTTTTTTTCTGAAAGGATTGAAAAATCTGGTGGCAATAAAATGCTCCACATTTACTGGCAAAGCAATGCACAACAATTAATGGGATTAAGCTCTTAAAAAGTACATGCCAACTTTCAGTTCTAATCAAGATGGAATAGGTATACTTCTCCCTATTCCTAGCAATAAATACAGCTAAAACCCCCAAACATCACATGCAAAACAAACATAAGATCCTGAAATAGAAAGAGAAGAAGTCATATTGACTATGTATCTCAGGACTTGAGGAAAAACATGGAAGTAAGTTTCCTGGGTACTGGATTCTCTTTTTCTTTATGTATCCCACTAGGTGCTAGGGAAGCAGTCCACCTGGAAATAACAATGAGTAGAGAGAGAGAGAAAAAAAAAGCATTCACAAGAATTACCTGTTCTTAATAGCCCAAATACAAGAAAAGGAACAACCTGGTAAAAAATAGCCAACTCTAATCAAATATCATTGAAAAAAATCTTCTGACTCCCTACTCAGCTCCATCAGCAATGGAAGAGAGGGGAGCCTAGAGTTTCACACTTGTTTGTCTGTCATGAATCACTTCTTCCCCTTATAGGAATAGTGTCACAGAAGACTTGGTAAAGAGCGAATATTTTCATTCCTAAACTACTGGTTTAATAAAAATAAATGTATGTAAACTATTATATTAAAAGGCAAAAACCTACATAATAATATTAATTGACAAAGAAAAAGCTTTTAATAAAAACCACTATTCATGATGAAATTCTCAGGCACTGTAGGAATGAGGGGAATTTCTTCAACATGATGGTAGACTTTTAAAGAAAAAAACCTACTGTAAACATCATTCATAATGACCTGAAACTGAATTCTTTTCCCCAAAGACCAAAAATAAACAAGAATGTCGACACTTGCCAGTCTTATTCAACATAGTATTGAATTACTAAAAAGCAGAATAAGGAAAGACAAGACATATATTTCCAAAAGGAATAAAAACTGTCTCTATTTGCAGATGACATACTGGTATATGTATAAAAGAAACTCCAGAAAAGTTCAAATATTAATAAGTGCTACAGCAAAATCACAAATACAAGATCAACTTAAAAAATCAATCATGTATCTGTACAATAATAATGAGACACGGAAACCAAAATTATAATATAATACTTTTTAGGAATGTTTTCAAGGAGATAGAGACACAGAAAAGATACAGACACGAAAAACCATTCAAAAGATTAAAGAATTCAGGAGCTATTTCTTTGAAAACAATAATGAAATAGACAGGCTGCTAGCTAGACTAATACAGTTGAAAAGAGAAGATTCAAATAAACACAATCAGAAATGATAAGGGGAATGTTACCATTGACTCCACAGAAATAAAACCATTAGATAATTTTATGAACATCTCTATGCACATAAACTAGAAGAAATGGATAAATTCTTGGAAACATACACCTCCCAAGCTGAAACAGGAAGAAATTGAATCCCTGAATAACCAATAACAAGTTGTGAAATTGAGGCAGTAATAAATAGCCTACTAACCAAAAAAAGCCCAGGACCAGGTGGACTCACAACTGAATTCTATCAGATGTACAAAGAAGAGATGGTACTGTTCCTACTAAAACTATTTCAAAAAATTGAGGGGGGCTCCTCCCTAACTCATTCTATGAGGCTAGCAGTATCCTGATTAAAAAAATAAAAAAATAAAAAAATAACCTGGCAGAGATACAAAAACAAAAAAGGAAAACTATAGGCCAATATCCTTGACAAACATTGATGAAAAAATTACTCAACAAAATACTGGCAAATCAAATCCAGCAACACATCATAAAGCTTATCCGTCACAATCAAGTTGGCTTCATCTCCAGGATACAAGGTTGGTTCAACATATGCATATCAATAAATGTGATTCATCACATAAACAGGACTAAAACAAAAAACACCTGCTATCTCAATAGATGCAGAAAAAGCTTTTGATAACATTAACATCAATTCATGTTAAAACTCTCAGTATATGAGGTATTGAAGAAACGTGTCTCAAAATAATAAGAAACATGTATGACAAACCCATGACCAACATAATACTAAATGGGAAAAAGCTGGAAGCATTCCCCTTGAAAATTGGCAAAAGACAAGGATGCTCTCTCTCACCACTTCTATTCAGTGGAGTATTAGAAGTTTTGGCCAGGGCAATCAGGCAAGAGAAAGAAATAAAGGGCATTCAAATAGAAAGAGAAGAAGTCAAACTACCCCTGTTTGCAGATAACATTATCCTATATCCAGAAAACTCCACAGTCTCAACTCAAAAGCTTCTTAAGTAGATAAACAACTTCAATAAAGTCTCAAGATACAAAATCAATGTGCAAAAATTAATAGCATTCTTATACCCAACAACAGTCAATCCAAGAGACAAATCAAGAAAAAAACTCCCATTTGCAATTGTCACAAATAGAATAAAATACCTAGGGATAGGGTTAACTATGGAGGTGAAAGACCTCTACAAGTAGAAGTATAAACCATGGCTCAAAGAAATCAAAGATGACATAAACAAATAATAATAAAAAAATCCATGTTCATGGATAGAGAGAATCAACATCATTAAAATGGCCATGTTGCACCAAGCAATTTATAGATTCAATGCTGTCACCATTAAGTTACCACTGACATTTTTCAAAGAGCTAGAAAAAAACTATTTAAAAATTTATATAGAACCCAAAAAGAGCCCAAATAGCCAAGGCGATCCTAAACAAAAATAACAAAGCTGGAGGCATAATGTTACCCAACTTCAAACTATACTTTAGGGCTATAGTAATGAAAACAGTATGGTACTGGTACAAGAACTGACACTCAGACCAATGAGAGCCCAAAAATATGACCCCACACCTACGAATATCTGATCTTTAACAAACCTGACAAAAACAAGCAGTGGGGAAAGATTCCCTATTCAGTAAATGCTGCTAGGATAACTGGCTAGTCATATGCAAAAGATTGAAATTGGACTTCTTCCTTATACCATATACAAAAATAAATGGTGTTGGATTAAAGATGTAAACATAAAATCGTAAACTTTTATAGTTTCCTTCCTAAACCCTGGAATACAATTGAGGTAATACTATTTAGGACAGAGGCATGGGTAAATATTTCATGATGAAGACCCCAAAAGCAATTGCAACAAAGCAGAAATTGACAAATGGGATCTAGTTAAACTAAAGAGCTTCTACACAGCAAAATAAACTATCAATAGAGTAAACAGACAACCTCTACAGAATGGGAGAAAATTTTTGCAAATTATGCATCCAACAGAGGTCAAATATCCAGAATTTATGAGGCAGTTAAAAATTTACATGAAAAATAATTCCATAATGGTTAGTAAAAGCCATGAACTTTTTAAAAAGAAGATATACACATGGCCAAGAATTATATGAAAAACAGTACAACATCACTGATCATTACAGAAATTCAAATCAAAACCAAATGAGATACCATCTTACACCAGTCAGAATGGTTATTATTAAAAAGTCAGAAAATAACATGCTGGTGAGGTTGTGAAGAAAAAGTAACACTTATACACTGTTGCTGGACGTGTTAATTAGTTCAACCATTTTGGAATACAGAGTGGCAATTCCTCAAAGACCTAAAGACAGAAATATCAATCAACAGTTAAAATTTCACTAAAGAGGCTATACAGTTGACAAATAAACACATGAAACCATGTTTATCATCACTGCCTACTAGAGAAATACAATTAAGACCATAATGAGGTACTGTTACACACATATTAAAACAGCTAAAATAAAAAATTTTGACAATATTAAATGTTGAATGAATGCAGAAAGACAGAAATAGCAATCCCATTACTGAGTATGTACCCAAATAATATAAATCATTCTATTATAAAGACACATGCCAGCGTGTGTTCATTGCAACACTACTCACAGTAGCAAAGACATGGAATCAACCGAAATGCCCATCAATGATAGACTGGGTAAAGAAATGTGGTACATATACCCCCTGGAATACTATGCAGCCTTAGAAAGGAACAGGATCATGTTCTTTCCAGGAACATGGACAGAGATGGAGGCCGTTATCCTTCGCAAACTAACATAGGAATAGAAAATCAAATACCACATGTTCTCACTTATAAGTGGGAGCTAATTGATGATAGCTCATTGATACATAGAGGGGAACAACACATCCTGGGGTCTTTCAGAGGGTAGAGGGTGGGAGGAGAGAGAGGATCAAGAAAAATAACTAATAGGTACTAGGCTTAATACCTGGATGATGAAATAATCTGTTCAACAAACCCTCATGACACAAGTTTACTTATGTAACAAACTTGCACTTCTAACCCTGAACTTAACAGTTAAAAAAGAAATATTTAAATGTAAATACACAAAATAATAAATCTAAAATAAAGTTAATAAATTTGTGTTCTGAAAACTACAAAATACTAATGAAAAAAATCAGAAGAAACTCTAAATACAGTTGGCCCTCCCAGTCTGTGAGATCTGCATCCACAGATTTTGATATCAGCAAGGGTTCCTGGAAAACTATTCCCTGTGTATTCCAAGGGATGACTGTATTTCAAGATAAATATTATGTTCATGGAGTGAAAGAATTAGCATAGCAAATATTTCAATTATCTTTAAAGTTATATATACCTTTAATGTAATTCTTATTATATAATCCTAGAAAATATTTTTATAGATATAGACAAGATTATTCTAAGATTTATATGGAAAGCAAAAATACTAAATAAATTAGAAAATTGAAAAAGTTAAATAAAATTGAAAGAAAAATCTTTCTAATATTAAGGCTTAATAGAAAGATACAGTAATCAGTATTGTGTAATATTGGCAGAGTAATGCACACATAAAAAAGAACCTGAATGTAGACTCATAAAAGTATAGCCAGTTGATTTTTTACAAAAGGTACAAAATGAATTAAATAGAGGAAGGACATTTTTTCAATAAATATGGCTAGAGAAATTGGATACCAAAGCAGTAAATTAATTAATTAAAAGATCAAAACTTGTAGAGGAAAACATAGAGGAGAATCTTTAGGACTTAGGGTTAGATGAGTTTATAGATATCATATCAAATTCATGATTCATACAATTTTTAAACGATTTATTGGATTTCATCAAAATTATAAATGCTTACCTTGCAAGATTCCTGTTAAGATGAAAAGACAAGATACAGACTAGGAAAAAAACACATATCTAAAATAGGTCTCCTATTTAGAATATATAAAGAACTCTTAAAATTCAACAGTTAAAATTTCATTAAAGAGGCTCTACAGTTGACAAATAAATACATGAAACCATGTTTATCATTATGGCCTACTAGAGAAATACAATTAAGACCATAATGAGGTACTGTTAAACACATATTAAAACAGCCAAAATAAAAAATTTTGACAATATTAAATGTCGAATGAATGCAGAGAAACTGAATTGCTAAAAAGGGCTGGGGAGAATCCAAACTTGTATATCTACTCTTGTAAAAGGCTTAACATTGTCTTAAGTAACTAAACATACTGTTAACATACAACCAAGCAATCACACTCATGAACATTTACCCTGGAGAGAGGAAAATTTATTTACACACACACACACACACACCCTGACACACAAATGAATTGCATGAATGTTCATAGCAGGTTTTTTCTGTAATAGCCAATAATTATAAACAACCATGTATTTGATACATTAATGATAACAGAAATTGTAGTACAACTACACTATGGAACATTACTCAGCAACAACAAGGCATGCACTATTGATACACACAACAGCTTGGGTAAATCTCAGGAACTATTTTAGCCTGCTTAGACTGCCATAACCAAATACCATAGATTGGGTGACATAAACAACAGAATTTGTTTATATATATATAGTTTTGGAATCTGGAAGTACAAGATCAGCGTACCAGCATGGTTGGGTTATGCTGAGGGCTCTCTTTCTGGCTTGCACATGACCACTCTTTCACTGACTGTTCCCACAGCCTTATCTTGTGTGTAGAGAGAGAGCAAGCTCTCTGATGTCTCTTCTTATAAAGGGATTAATCCTATCATGGGGGCCCCACACACAGGGCTTCATCTAACCCTAATTACCTCCCAAAGATCTCATCTCCAAATATCATAATCTTGGGAGCAAGCAGTTCAATATATACATCGGAAGTGGGGGAACATATTCAGTTACAAAAGAGGCATAAATGGTAGGTGAAAACAGCCAACTCCAAAAGCTCACATCCTGTAAGCTTCTATTTATTAACATTATTAAATTATAACATTTTTTAGTATAATAAATATTACATTATTTAAAATAATAAAATTACGGATATAGAGAACACATTAATGATGGCATGGCTTTAAGGAGGGGTGAGCGGGGCTAGTGGACAAGGTGGTTTGTATGACTATAAAGGGACAGTAAAAGGGAGATCTTTTTGGTGATGAAGTAGTTCCTTATCTTCATTGTGATGGTGATTACATGACTCTACACAGGTGATACAATGGCCTAAAACTATACACACTCATTGCACCAATGTCAATTCACTTGTTCTGATACTATACTACAGTTACCTAAGGTATAACTGTTTAGAGGAACTGGGTAAAGAGTACATAGACCCTGTCTACTGGTTTTGCAACTTTCTGTGAATAAATAATTTTTTCAAAATAAAAGTTACAAAAATAATAAAAACAAATGTTGGGAAGACAGGTGAGGCAGAGGACTGTTCTGAGGCACAGCGCACTGTGAGAGCCCATGAAAAGACCAAGGCAAATGACATTTGGAAATGCAGTACATTGCATTGGCCAATGTTTTGTTTTGAGCTTAGTCAAGTTTATGCTGAATCCTAGTCAGAACAGTTACAGGCATCCCTTGGAGATATTGTGGATTAGGTTCCAGACCACTGTGATAAAGAAAGTGTCACAATAAAGCAGGTCAAACAAACTTTTCTGGTTTCTCAGTGCACATAAAAGTAATGTTTATATTATATTATACTCTGTTAAGTATGCAATAGCATTGTGCTTAAAAAAACAATGTACATATCCTAATTTCAAGATGTTCTTTGCTAAAAATGTGAATGATCTTCTGAGCATTCAGCAAGTCATACTCATTTTGCTGCTGGAGGATCTTACCCATGTTGGCAGCTGTTTACTGATTAGAATGGTGGTTGCCGAAGGCTGGGATGGCTGTGCCAATTTCTTAAGGCATCAATGAAGATTGCTGTAACCACTGACTATTTCTTTTAGAAATATTTTTCTGTAGAATGTGATGTTTTTGATAGCATTTTATCCATAGTAGAACTTCTCTTAAGATTGGAGTAAATCTTCTTAGACCCTGAAGCTGAATTACCAAAGTGGTATAGGTAATATCCTATATTTGTTGCTGTCATTTCAACAATGTCTACGTCATCACCAGTAGATTCCATCTCAAAAAACATTTTCTTTGCTCATCCCCAACAAGCAACTCCTTATGTGTTCAAATTTTATCATAAAATTGGAGCAATTCAGTCACATCTTCAGGTTTCATTTCTATTTCTCTTGTTATTTCCACCACATCTGCAGCTACTTCCTCCACTGAAGTCTTGAACCCCTCAAAGTTATCCATAAGGGTTGGAATCGACTTCTTCCACGTGTTGATACTGGTATTTTGACTTTATCTCATGAATTACCAGTGTTCATAAAGGCATCTAGAATGGTGAATTCTCCCTAGAATTTTCTCAACTTATTTGCCTAGATCTGTCAGAGAAATTACTATATATGGCAGCTATAGCCTTATGAAATATATTTTTAAAATAAGACTTGAAAGTGGAAATTGCTCCTTGATCCATGGGCTGCAATATGGATACCGTGTTAACAGGCATGAAAACAACATTAATCTCCTTGTAAATCTCCATCAGAGATCTTGGGTGACCAGATGTGTTGCCAATGAGCTGTAATATTTTGAAAGGTATCTGTTTTTTTTGTTGTTGTTGCTTTTGAATAGTAGTCTTCAATAGTGGGCTTAAAATATTCAGCTAACCATTCTGTAAACAGGTGTGCTATCATCTAAGCTTTGTTATTCCATTTATAGAGCACAGGCAGAGTAGATTCAGCATAATTATTAAGGGCCCTAGGATTTTTGAAAGGGTAAGTGAGCACTGGCTTCAGCTTAAGGTCACCAGCTGCATTAGTCCCTAACAAGAGAGTCAGCCTGTCCTTTGAGGATAGGCATTGACATCCCATCTCTAGCTAAGAAAGTCCTAGATAGCATCTTCTTCCAATATAAGGCTGTTTAATCTACCCTGAAAATTAGCCATTTAGTGTAGCCACTTTCATCGATTATCTTAGCTAGATTTCTGGATAATTTGTTGCAGCTTCTACATCAGCATTTGTTACTTCTTCTTAGACTTTTATGTTATGGAAAACAGCATTTTTTTTAAAACTCATGAACCAACCTCTGACCATTTCAAACTTTGTTTTCCCACCTTCTCCACTTCTCTCAGCCTTTATCGAACTGAACAATTGGGGTCTTGCTCAATTAGCCTTTGGTTTAAGAAAATGTTGTGGCTGGTTTGATATCCTATCTAGAACACTAAAACTTTCTTCATATCAGCACTAAGGCTTCTTTTCATTTGTGTATTCACTGGAATGACACTTTTAATTTTTTTCAAAAGCTTTCTATTTGCATTCACAACTAAGCTAACTGGTGCAAGAGGACTAGCTTTGTCCTATTTTTGGCTTTTGATATGCTTTTCTCACCAAGCTTAATAATTCTACGTTTTGATTTAAAGTCTGACACTTGTGACTCTTCCTTTCACTTGAATACTTAAAGGCCATTGTAGGGTTATTAATTGGCCTAATTTTAATATTGGTTTGCTGCGAGAAATAGGGAGGTGTGGGGAGAGAGGGAACCAACCAGGGGAATGGTCAGTTGGTGGAGCAGTCATAATATGCACAGTTCACTGCCTAATATGGGTGCAGTTTCTGGGTTCCCAAAACAATTACAATAGTAGCAGCAAAGATCATTGATCATGGATCACCATAATAAATATAATAATAATGAAAAAGTTTGAAATGCTACCAGAGTTATCAAAATGTGACAGAGAGACATAATGAGCACAAGCTGTTGGAAAAATTGTGCCATTAGACTTACTTGAGGCAGGATTGCCACAAAACTTCAATTTGTAAAAAACACAGTATCTGTGAAGTGCAACGAAGTGAAGTGCAATAAAATGAGGTGTGCCTGTAAAGGGCTTGAGAATTACATGAACACAGGTCAAAGAAAATGGAAATCTTTAGAAACACATTAGAATAAGTGGGTAGACATTGCTATGGCTCAATTGGTTGTCTCTTCTAAAACTCATGTTAAAATTCAGCTGTCTCTGTAACAGTGTTAAAAAGTGGGACCTTGAAGGAGTGATTAGGCTATGAGGGCTTTGCCCTTATGGGTGAAGTTAATGCAACTGTTAAAAGGCAAGTCTGGCCCCGTCTTTCTCTCTTGCTTTTTTGCCATGTGTTGACACAGCAAGAAGGCTCTCACCAGATGCATGTGCTTTGATTCTGGGCTTCCAGCCTCTAGAATTGTGAGAAATTACTGTTTTATTCTTTTTATAAATTATCCAATCTCAGGTATTCTGTTAGAACAGCGGAAAATTAAGAAAGATATTGGGGCAAGTTGAGCCTAAGAACAAAGGCAGAGATGATGCTGTTTAAGTCAGCAATAACTTCAGGAAAATATTACCATGTTCTAGGTAAGTCCTTGATGAGGAAAGTTGAGAAGATTCATTCACTTTCTCGAGGCTCACTCAGGCATTACTACTTTGTTTTTAAGACACTCTGATTATGAATGGACAGACTCTTACTCCTTTTAGATGTTAAGGATTCAATAAATAGCCTCCAGATTTCAGATTCTTCACTAAATGACTATTTTTTTTTTTTTTTTTTTTTTTTTTGAGATGGAATCTCGCTCTGTTGCCAGGCTGGAGTACATGCAGTGGCGCGATCTCAGCTCACTGCAACCTCTGCCCCCAGATTCAAGCGATTCTCCTGCCTCAGCCTCCCGAGTAGCTGGGACAACAGGTTTGCATCACCACGCCCAGCAATTTTTGTATTTTTAGTAGAGACAGGGTTTCACCATGTTGGCCAGGATGGTCTTGATCTCTTGACCTCGTAAACCGCCTGCCTCAGCCTCCCACAGTGCTGGGATTACAGGAGTGAGCCACCGCGTCTGGCCTAAATGAATCTTTTTTAAAGACTACATTTTTCTGAATCTCTTGGGCTTTCACAAGATTTATACAACTTCTGTGGCCCTAACTGAGATGATTGTGGGGGGATCTTGAACCCTTCTCACACAAGAGTTCTGTTTCTGGGGATCCCATCTCCATTAAACGATGACTATGTGAATTCAAGAGGGTTCTAGTAAAAATTGAGTAAAGTATTAATTGCTAATCTTTCTTGATATGAAAAGAAAAAAAGTAATAAAGAGCTTGTGATGTATGAAGTGACTAATGAAGTGTTAAACTCAACAACTGGTTTCTTTAAAATTGTCGAGGCATGAAATGTATATTTTTCTCATCAGTAGTCATACTCGTGCAATTACCACTTTTAAAAATTAAGGTACTCAGGGCAAGCTTCCATCGTATGACACTTAAGGAAACAGCCATTAAACTGTGTATTCTGTTACTTGTATTTCACGTAAAATATAAAGGTGATTTATTTAATTAAATGGTACCAAATCAATGCCGATTCATAAATAAAATTGGTAATTTATGGTTGCTTCTTGAGTCTTCTACTAACCTGTCAAGTTGGCTCTTTAAAGAGCTGTATTTGGTGCTGCACCTTTTATTCTTACACATTTTTTCTTCTCTTTAGTTCCTCTGTTAGAAAATCTGTTGAGTAATGTATGTATAAGATCCACTGCTAGCAAAATTTACATGTTCCTTTGCAGTAGAATATTCTTAAAAAAATGACAAGTCTGATGTGCAATGGCATTTTAAAGGGAAAATGCAGTCAATTTAGGAAGAAATGCTCAATGTGCAGGACTAAAGTGTGTGTGCTGGAAAGCATAAGAGAGAGTGGACAATAGAGAACACACTCTATTTTGTAAGACCAATGAGAACATATTTTGAATATAAGAACTGTACTTTCTCCTGAGCAAATACTAAATTCTCAAATCCTATCATTTAATATTCTCCCTGATTTTTACCACAGGAATGATATGCCTACGTAGTTTTACACTGAAATTCATGTGCCTATCAATAATATTCATTACTATTACTCACAGATGATGATGCTATATTTAACTTTCCATATGGAATTTCAGAAAAGTCCGTGTATCCTTTTAAATAAAGATACTTTATTGTGAAAACTTTGGTCTGTGAACCTTCATGATAAATTTGCAAACACTCTATGAAGCATAAATTCTAAAGTATTTTTATAAAATACTCAATCAATAAATCACAGTAAATGCTACAAGTTGGCAAAGCATAGCTGTGCCTTCTGTGTGATTGGCATCCATTCCGTTTTACAAGCTAGATATGCTGTGTGGATGATGAGAGATGCAGTGGATTTTTTTTAATCCACACAAATATTAACATGCTGAGCTTGAATTACAGTTTGAAAACAATTCAATTCACACAGGTAGTATGACTCTTAACAAAGCAAAGTTAAATGTGAATAATTTATTTTTTAGAAGTGGTTTAGAGCATAATTGAAGCCATGTATTATTGCATTTATTTTAACCTTTGAAAAATTATCTATCAAATTGTAATGAGTCGTAATTTTAATAAGTACATTAGAAATGAATAACAACCAGTAAAAATGCATGTAGATTTTTATTGTCTTCAAAATCAAGAACATAAAGATGAATTAGGGATTGTCGACTTATTTAAATGCTGTGAAACATTTAACTTGAAAATCAACTTGTACACAGAAACAGATGTAATATTCTAATGTATCTGTCAAACTTAACCTGAAATGCTTAGTAAAGTGGATTAGTTTAGAAAATTAATAATAGCTTTTCCAGTTATCTAATTTAATAAGTGTATACAATTTTTTATAGGAAGATATATCAGACCTTTTTATCTTTTGGATTGCCTTAAAATATGTATGTTATTACTTTTATTTTATTAAAAAAATCTACTGGATATTTAGTAGTCTTCTTATTTATTTTTTGTCAATGAACAAAAGCCACCGTCTTAGAATTACTGATAATCTGATTCCAATCTTCTTTCTTTTTTCAATAATGCATGATATAAAATCAACATACATTATTATAGGAGTTGAAGCTCTATTGATATTTTCAGGGAGACTTGTGAACGAGTTGGGAGAAAAATAAAGTAAAGGAAAAAGATTAAAAATCAAAATTTGCATCAACATTTGTAAAAAGACTGTGACTGAAAAAGATGGACAGTTAGTTGTTAAGAAATCATTTAAAAAGAGACAGCTGTCTAATGGGCTTGATCGAGGCATCAAGCCTTAACGACAGAAAACAGGAGAGATCCAGGGAAGGCAGGTAGTATTTCTTGAACAGCTATCTTGGATTTGAATGAAGTCTCAGGTTTCCATGATTCTTAGTTAAATCAGTATTCATATATGCTACCTGATAGAAAAATTATATATATTTTTTCCAATTTGTATCTGAATTTTGGCATTTAATTTCTGTTCTTTGCTGGACAAACTTCAAACAAATATTCCAAAGTAAAATAAGTGAGTTCCTTTAACTTCCAGTGCTTTTAAATCTTTTAAGTGAACTAAAGATCCATGGAAGTTTGGCAGTAGACATTCTTCTCTACATAGGGAAACCAAATCTTGGATACATTTACTCAATCATGGCGCTCTGTAAAATCTTGCTAATCTATGAGAAACTGATCTTTAGTCTTTCTGAGACTATACTCTCCCCGAAGAAAGAGAAGGGGAAATAGTCTACTCTCCTTAGTATGTCATTCCCAGTGTATGGTATATTTGAAGAAATAATTTCCTGTTCACATCTTCCATGTAAATTAATCTCCTTTCCTTTTGTATTTTATTGTTCAGTTTACAAAATATTATTGAAAATGTGTTTTTTTCACATTAACCACAAAAATATCAGTCAGTGCAATTGTTTCCAAATAATTTCTGTTAATTGAGATAAAATTTATTTTTTTACCTTTCACATTATGCTCCAAATTAAGCTTAAATTTTATCAGTACAGTTTTAATTCTATCAAGATCATCTTTTCATAAATCTATAAATCTTTATTGATTTGGTCTCTTTCTCTTCATTCGTTTGTACTCTATACAAAAGTCAGTTTAATATAAATTAGTTATTAATATTAGAATAAATACATTTAGATTTAATTCAATGAGGATAGTTTCTCTCTGACTGTCATTTTGAATTATTTACACAACTCTTTTCCACCAAAATATCATAACACATTCAAATGCTACATTAACATGCTAAAAACTTATAAAGTTACCTTTCATTCACCAAGAATACACATAACTAAGAATATAGCAACCTAATAGTCAAAATCTGAGTAGGCTCATGAGAGTTACTCATGTAAATATGTGTTACTGTGGGGCAAAAAGGTGAAGAACCACGAATCTAACTCAGCCTCAGATGTTTTGTGTTCTCTTGTAAACACATCCTTGCCTAGAAAGTAGATGTTAATTAGTCTTCTATTGCTGCTCTAACAAATTTTCACACATTTAGTGGCCTAAAAAAACACAAATTTATATTCGTACGGTCCGGTGGGTCAAATGTCTGACACTGGTTATATTAGGCTAACATCAGTATGTTGGCAGAACTGCACCCCTTTTTGTCTTTTTGATTTTTTTTGAGACGGAGTCTCGCTGTGTCGCCCAGACTGGATTGCAGTGGCGCAATCTCGGCTGACTGCAAGCTCCGCCTGCCGGGTTCACGCCATTCTTCTGCCTCAGCCTCCGGAGTAGCTGGGACTACAGGCACCCGCCACCACGCCCAGCTAATTTTTTGTACTTTTAGTAGAGACGGGGTTTTACCGTGTTAGCCAGGATGGTCTCGATCTCCTGACCTCGTGATCCACCCGCCTCGGCCCCCCACAGTGCTGGGAATACAGGCATAAGCCACCGCGCCCAGCCAACTGCACCCCGCCAAATGCACCCCTTTTTGGAGGCTCTGGGGAAGAACTTGTTTCCTTGAATTTTCAGCACCTAGAGGCTACCCATATTCCTTGGCTCCTGGGCTGCTTCCTCCATCTTCAAAGAAAGCAGAATCACTATCTTTTAATTTTAATACAGTTATAACATGTTTCTTTGCCACAGGAAAAGGCTTTTTAAAGATTCATGATTAGGTCTACCTTGATAAATCCAGAATAATGTCCTCATTACAAGATCTTTCACCTTAGTCGCATCTGAAAAACTCCCTTTGTCACCTAAAAAAACATATTCACAGGTTCTAGGGGATTAATAGACAGATGTCTTTGGGTGGCTGTTTTTCTTCCTACTCCAGTGGAATATATCAAATATATGTTTATGTAGAATTATCTGAAGGTGATTCGATACATGATTCATTTCTAAAACCAAAAGCAAATTGTTGAAAATGCTACAACATCCACTTTAGAATAAATTAATGTTCTATTTGGTCTACATTAAATGCATTTTATTTTAGCTTTATAAATTCTATGGACTGTGTGATTATATAGGGCAATCTTACAGAGTTATCACATATAAAATGAATTAAATATGTAAAATGTATAGTCAATTAAAATTTTATTTCCATCTTTTATCATTTATTAAAGAAAATTCAATTCAATATTTCTGATTGCCAATAATCTTTTCTATCCTCGTTTCTATTATGTTCAACATGAATGTATCATATACTCTGTGAAACTCCTCTTTCACCAGTTTACCCCCAAAGCAGAACAAACTTCTTTCTGCTCCAACCTGTTAGATTTTACTCTCTCCTCTAGATCTTTATTGTGTGTGTTAACTATCTCTTTTTAAAATTATAAATCTCTTCCTCTCCCAGGTTCTATGCCTTTCTTGTCCACTAAATATTACCATAAAAATTTAAACACTTTTTGAAGGATGGTGGAGATAAAAGTAGAAGAGATTAAGTTGGTTAGGTAGATTGATAATTACAGCATCCCTTCAGTCTACTGATACAGACTGAGAGGAGATATTTGTGGCTCTTTTTATGTTAATTTATTCATGTAATTTTATCTCACATGATTAACTAGGTTTAGTTCTTTTCGGCCAAGGAAATAATGACAGTACTTCTCAGGTGGCTCACATAATAGTTCCCAATTTGCCAATTCTTTCTTCTCTGGGTTCCATATTGAAAATTGCCTTATCTTGCTGCATCAGAATATGGTTTTTGGAAAGTTTAAATCAAATTCACTGGAAAACTTCTCAGTCTTTGCTAAATATTTCCCGACAACTCTGATTAGTGCAAAAGCCAAATGAATTATAATTCATTTAATAAAAAGCCTTTGACTAGCTCTTGACCATCTACATGAACCAGTTATTTTGTTTGAATTTCAAAGGAGAAAAATAAAATGAATTGGATACATGTCCTATTTTAGAAACATATAATGTATTAAAATGGGATGAGTACACACGATGATTTAGAGTGGGTTAATGTTACACGAGTCTACAGTAGGAAGAAATTCTACCTAGGGAAATCAATAAAAGCCACCTATAGATTTCAATCAATAGGACTAAGACATCTTAAAGTAGAGAGAAAGCAAGTTAGATGGCAAGAAAACTGGAGGAAAAAACGTGATAATATTAGAATTAAATATTAGAATTTAGTATTTCAGATATATTTATAGACAATTCTCTCAGTTTTGTTCTTATCAAGACGTCAGTTTTGTCCTCAAGTGGAGCTTCTTCATGGCAAAAAGATGGCACCTATCAGCACCTGGGCTGTTATTTATCTTTGGAAAAAATGGAGTGGGAAACACCATAATCAACCATAAAAAAACAAACTCTTCTTTCTAGCCAGGTTGGCTCAATTTACATCCCTTAACTTCCCAAAGCTAGTGACTGTTTCAGAGGTACTCCCACACTGATTTTCAACCATTCTCTGAAGACAGGAAAAAAGGTAAGTGCTTGATTAAAAGCGAAGTTTTGGCTGGGCGCAGTGGCTCACGCCTGTAATCTCAGCACTTCTGGAGGCCGAGGTGGGTGGATCACCTGAGGTCAAGAGTTCGAGACCAGCCCGGACAACATGGTAAAGCCCGTCTCTACTAAAGATACAAAAATTAGCTGGGCATGGTGGTACGCACCTGTAAGTCCAGCTACTCAGGAGGCTGAGGTGGGAGAATCGCACCACTGCACACCAGGCTGGGCAACAGAGTGAGAATCTGTCTCAATTAAAAAAAAAAAATAACAATAAATGAATAAAAATAAAAGTGGAGTTTTGTCTAAAAGGTGGTTTCCACAGGTGTGGGGCACAAACGTTGACCTCATTCAGCATAATTTTTAGCCATAATATGCTAATTCAAAAACAACAAGAATAATAGATTGTATGTGTTCTTCAATAGTACAGAATGACACAAATAAAGTGGTACTCCAAGATTTTAGCATAGCCATAGGTTATAAGACGAACTGGAATTGGTAAGGTAAGGAGAGTTTGAGGCAGAAAGCGAAACATTGAAGCAGTGATGAAGGAAACAGAATTAGCCAAGTGTCTATGAACATGGAGACAATAAAGAAAATATAAGATATTTTTTGGAAAACAATGTGAAGATTTTGAAGCCAGTTAGATTCAAGGGCAAGAGAAAGTATGTTATGTTTGGCCAAACAATGATACAGTTATCAAAGATAGGTACCTTGCGAAGAAGGTGATTTTCAGCAGCAGGGAGGTTGGTGAGTTAAGCTTTAGCTTACTGATTTAAAGGAATGAAAGGATCTTCTGTTAGAGAAATCCCACAAACTCATGGAAAATAAGGAATAGAAACAATTTAAGGATGAAAGTGCATCAGACCAGGTTGGTTTTGAAAGAAAATCTGAAACCTTGAGTAGTGGAAAGGAGAAAATAGAGAGTTTTCTGAATGAGAAATAGCTTATAACAGATTTATTAAATTTGCTCCTTAGTACTCTTCTTAGTGGTGACATAAGATGTATATGACATCCACATAAACATATATACATAGTCCTATACAGAATGTTAATATATAGTATATAAACATACAAACATATGTTTTATGCTGTGTATATAAATTTTATGCTATGTAAACATATATGTTTTATGCTAAGAAAACAAGTTTTATTCTATGTAAACATATACGTTTATATATGCTATATGAACATAGATACATGTGAGAATTTTGAAGCCAGTTAGATTCAAGGGCAAGCGAACATACAAACATATAAGAACACACATGATTATATATGTTTATATGTAGTAGCAGATAAAAAACATATATACATATATGTTTATATAGCACATAAACATACATACACGTATATGTTTATATAGCACATAAACATATATACATAATAATATAGTCATATATTTTATATAAATATTTGTATTTATATAAATAAATACAGCACAACCTTGTCTTAGTAATTGGGCTGCTATAACAAAGTGCCATAGAAGAGGTAACTTATAATAAACAGCAATTTATTTGTCATAGTTCTGGAGCCTAAGAAGGCCAAGATCAAGGTGTCTTCTGAGGGCCCGCTTCATGATTGATAGAGGGTGCCTTTCCACTGGGTCCTCACGTGTTGTAAGGAGCAAGGGAACTTTTTTTGGCTTCTTTTATACACTAATACTATTCAAGATGACTTAATCAGTTCTCAAAGGATCCATTTTCAAATGCCATCATATTGAATATTAGATTTTCAGACAGTAGCAAGCGTGCACTCAATTAAGAGAGAAGGTTGTAAATTTGTACTGTGATTTTCAAATGAAAATTAAAATTGGAGTGCTTTATTAGCGTAAATTTATATTTTCATTTCTTTGCTTTCATAGAATATCTTGGTTCTAATAATATAATTACCTACTTCATTTATATTCAACATGCATATAATTTCAAAATAGTAGTATCAATTTTGTCACCAAAAATAGAGACTAATAAATGAAATTTTAGCAATCTTTTTCTTAAGATTATTCAAAAACTTATGTGGTACTCTCAAACAGCTAACACATATGGAGCATTTCTTCTCTTTGTGATTATGTCACCAAGTTTATATGTAATTAAGGTCATCTATTTCTGTTTGAGTTGGTTTTTATTCCTATTTTTATTTACTTTTTATTTTTATTGAGACAGAGTCTTGTTCTGTCACCCAGGGTGAAGTGCAGTGGCATGATCTTGGCTCACTGCAACCTCCGCCTCCCGGTTCAAGCAAGTCTCATGCCTCAGCCTCCCAAGAAGCTGGGATTATAGGGATGCACCACGATGCTTGGCTAAGGTTTTTATTTTTAGTAGAGATGAGGTTTTGCCATGTTGGCCAGGCTGATCTTGAACTCCTGGCCTCAAGTGATCTGCCCCCATCAAGCTACAAATGTGTTGGAATTACAAGCATGAGCCACCACACCCTGACTTAAATTTTGTTATCTGAGGAAAATATTTTTATTAATTTTAGTTATTTAAAAGATATAAAATTTTTATAAAATTTAAATGATTCAGTTTTCCATAAATCATGCTGCTATAAAGACACATGCACATGTATGTTTATTGCAGCATTATTCACAATAGCAAAGACTTGGAACCAACCCAAATGTCCAACAATGATAGACTGGATTAAGAAAATGTGGCACATATACACCATGGAATACTATGCAGCCATAAAAAATGATGAGTTCATGTCCTTTGTAGGGACATGGATGAAATTGGAAATCATCATTCTCAGTAAACTATCGCAAGAACAAAAAACCAAACACCGCATATTCTCACTCATAGGTGGGAATTGAACAAGGAGAACACATGGACACAGGAAGGGGAACATCACACTTCGGGGACTGTTGTGGGGTGGGGGGAGGGGGGAGGGATAGCATTGAGAGATATACCTAATGCTAGATGACGAGTTGGTGGGTGCAGCACACCAGCATGGCACATGTATACATACGTAACTTACCTGCACATTGCGCACATGTACCATAAAACCTAAAGTATAATAATAATAATAATAATAAAAGAAAAAAAAGAAAAAAAAATTTAAATGATTCTAAAACTTAAATTATAAATCAATTTCTAGACATCTAACTTCTAAACATATACATTTATTTATGTTCCCTTCATCCTCCTACAAGCAAATTCTTGTCGTTGTTGTCTAGACAGGGCCTTTCTCTGTCACTAAAGCTGGAATGCAGTGACACAATCACGGCTCAATGCAACCTTGACATCTTAGGCTCAAGCCATTCTCCCACCTCAGACTCCTGAGTAGGTGGGATTACAGATGTGCACCGCCACACCTGGCTATTTTGTTTTGTTTTGTCTTTGTAAAGACAGAGGGTCTCACTGTGTTGCCCAGGCTTGTCTCAAACTCCTGGTCTGAAGTGATCCTCTTGCCTCAGCCTCCCAAAGTAGTGGGATTAGAGGTGTGACAAACATGCCTGGCCTGACAAACAGTATTTTTTTATTTGGTTTTTGCTTCACCCTTTAATTTCTTGTTTTTAAAATATAAGCAAATAAATATATCTATACACAGAAACACATGCATAAATACACAAGTTTTATTCCTCTCAGAATACTATTCAAATATTTTGCAAATTACTTAATATTCAATAACATATCTACATATACCATAATACTCTATGAGATCTTCCCCGTTAAATTTGCAGCAGCATTGCATAGCTATGCCACAGTTTATTTAGCCAATTCATTCTTCAGAGACTTTTGAGTTATTTGCAATATTTTGTTGTTAAAAACAGTGTTATTTTGCAAAATTTTTGCCTAGGTTATTCCATATTTTCATTTGAGATAGATTCCTAAAATGATCATTCTGGGTTGGAAAAAAAACTCACATGAAATATTAAATTTCAGCAAATATCTCCTTGTTGGATTTTATACCAATAAGATAAGGTGTCAAACTTTGCAACATTTGACATATATGAGAAATAATTCATTTTAGCTTTAATAAGATTTTCTTAGAGTGAAGTTGATCATCTTCTTGTATGTTTAAAAACCATTCATCCTTTCTTTTCCTGTTTATAATTCATTTATTTCCCATTATTCTCTTAGGTTGGTGGAGATTTTTATATACAGTTATGCACTATATAATTATATTTTGGTCAAAAACTCATGGCATATAAGGCAGTGAGCACATAAGATTGTAATACAAATTTTTTCTATCTTTTTTTATGTTTACACATAAATACTTACCACTGTGTTGTAATTGCCTGTTGTATTTAGTACAGCAACATGCTACACAAGTTTGTAGCCTAGGAGCAATAGGCCAAACCATATAGCCTACCGTATAGTAGGCTATAGCATCTAGGTTTGTGTGAGTACACTCTAAGATATTTGCACAACAACAAAATTGCCTAACAACATATTTCCCTTCATTAAGTGACACATGATTGTATTATGAATAACACATTTTTCTTTGTGATATATTTGCAATTTTTTTGTTTTCTTTTTTTCCCCCCTGTCCTTTTTGCCTGATAAATCTGTTTGCTACCATTAACCACAGTCATCAGTTGCTTTCTCTCTCTCCTTACCTCCCATTCCCCATCATTAACTACTTGTCTTCCAAAGTACTTAGATCAAAAATAAACAAACAACAAACAAACAAGCAAACAAACTGATTATCATCTTTTACTGGGATTACCCAAACTTTATAAACTAACTGAGAGGCAAGATAACTACAATAACAAAGTATATTTTACACTTGATCTAGTTGAATTTTATTTCCTAAGAAAACATTTTGTAGTTATCTCATACTGTTTTTACACAATTCCTATGTTTATTCTGATAGTTTTTGCTGAGTCTTCTTAAATGAGTATTTTTTTATCCATTATATTTTAATCAAAATTTTTTTAAACATGGAATCTCCTGGATTCACTAATTTGATATGCCGCTACTTGACTATATTTTCTTGTTTGTAGTATTTTTGTCATTAATTTGTTTGGGTTTTCGAAATATTTTAAAATAATATCTGTCAATAGAAATCATTTTACCTTTCCATTTATTTTTGCATCTAATTGCATTTTCCCATGTAATTGCCTGGCCACTGCCTATAAATCAAGGTTCTGTGTTAGGAAAAAGTTAGAAAAGCATTCTTGACATGTTCCTAAGAAGGATCTGATATTTCCTCATTATGGAATAATTATATGAACAGTTCAATTTCTTATGGTCATATTTTGAAAAAACACCTGTCATTGGCATTGGTCCCATTTCTCTCACTAATCCAACCATATATTCAAATTTCAGGGACTGCGAATGATGTAAACATAGTGAAGAGCTTGGCTCTTAACTCTCTTCTTATCACTTGCCCTTTCTTTCCTTTTCTCCTACCTTCAACCCTCACCTTCACTGCTTCTGCATAAGCATCTGGTACTGGCACCACTGAGACAGTTTATTCACTGTGTTTTCCTTTACTACTCACTTTTCAAATACCAAGAATATTAAAAGCTCTTTTACCGGTGATAAGAATTGGATTTAGGGGAGAAGAAATCGTTTTTAGAGACCATAGAGGCCTGTGAAAGTGATATCAGGACACTAGCGCATCTGCTAAGAATGTTTTATCTCCCGTGTGTGTGTATACTTGTCTCAGAGTCCTTACAGGAAGACTAGATGATTGAACCAAAGAAGACATAGAGTATTATACCAAAATTTCCTGATGCAAAAGATATTTTAGCATTTACAAATCTCCCTGAAACCAGAGAATTTTTACAAAACATACAAATGATCAGGATGGCATGTTGTCATCTGCAATGTCTCTGCATGTTGCTTTGCTTGGTGAGTTATTGGAAATTGGCTCAGATCTTATGGCCTCTGTCCATCCACCTTCTAGGGATAAAACTAGAGAGTTGGTCCTTGTTTTGATTGGCACATCTTTCTAAAGTCTTCTATGCTTCTTACTTACTAGAATTCTGCTAACACTTTTCCTTCTCCATAGAATGATACTGAGTAACAACACTGCTAAATTAAATGTAGATATATGCTTGGCATATTTCTTGGCACAATTCTCAAATACTTGCAAAAGTATTTTATTCATCTGTTATCATTTTGCAGATGTGGTTATTTTCCAAGATATTTATTGCTTTCTGTGAGAACAATGTTTGTACCATTAGGGAGAATATATGTAAGTAACCAGACACAGGGAGGAAACAGAGCAGACAGTTAGCAATAACCAGCATGCAGCCCACTGCTGGAAAGGAAAGATACAGTGGTGTTAACATATGGAAAGTATACCAGTGTATATCAAATACAGTGACAAAGTATAAGTAAATATATACATATTTATGAATGTGTGTATAAATATATTATATATAATGCATATACCTGACATAAACTATATAATTAAAAACTATACAAATTTTAAAGTACACATATTTGTATGAATGTCTAGATATTATGTTATATATGTATATGTACATATTTATGTACATATGCTTATTAATATAAATAAAATATATATGTATTAGTGAACCAGTGCAGTTGCTCTTTAGGCTAACACACACAACAACAATTCTCATTGTATTTGACAATGTTTCTAACTTCCTTATCCTAAATTGGCATTTTTCATAATTAAAATGTCAATGCCTTTCAATTTAAAACTTTCCCTTAGAATTTTCATTAAAATACATCAGGTCCTTTAATGTGTATATTGGAGCCTAAAGGTCTTCTAAGAAAAAGGGTTCAGAGGTTTTCTTTTTTTTCTTTTAATGATACTTTTTAAAATTTAATACTATAAAGTATTATAATACTAGAGGTCAAGATTAATTAATGTAACAATTTCCTTCTTAATGTTTGTCTAATCCACAAAGGAAATTATGAAAATATCGGAAAATATAAAAATGTGTTCTTAAGAGAAAAACGATTAAGTAAAACTAAATATCAATATAAAGGTGCTTGTAATCGTGTATTGTCTGAACCAAAATTAAAATTTTTTAGTTGAGAAATTGAGACCCTAATACAATACTCTCATATGAAACTATTAGCTTTCTATTATAATTCATTCTTCATATCAGAAATTAAGCCTACAAAAGGGAGACGGAAACAACTTTCTCTTTGGGGCTGCTATCTTTGTCAATTTAACACTTGAGGTAGAGTGAGAGAAGGAGTTACTATTAGGATAGTAATATATGTAATGTGAGAATAATATAATTAAACTGTAATATGAAGATTAGTTATCCCATTTTATATGTAGACTTTCTGTTAGCCCCATTTTCCTCTCTGCCTCTCACCTCTACCAACTATTAAACCTGTTGGTTTGGAGACAAGAGTCTTTTCAATGTCCTATTTGGCAGATTGAATCCTAATACTTCCTTTATTTTCACTCTTAATGATCTTTTATTTAATAATAAAATGAAAAATAAGAATACTGTAATACATACAATCTATATACATATATTTATTGCAAATACTTAAAATTTTTTATGTAAATATTTTTATATTTGTGAAAAAATATAATTTTGTAGTAGTGTTGATACCCGCTTCTCTGTACATATCCTAAATTCCAGTGTTAACAATTGCTTCAAAAAGGTAAGACTCAAAAGTCTAGTATTTACCAAACCAGTCTGTACAAACCTTATAGCCAGAGGGGAGAAAAATAGCTTGCGGTTAATCATTAAATTTTCTTTTAAAATAAAAAATAAATTCCAAAAGTATTCTTCTCCTTATTGCATTGTTTTTGGAGATATTCTGAGTGTCTTTAGAGTAACTTCCTTTGAAATAATTTGTGCCTTAACAGTGAGGTCCTACGTTAAACAACAGTACCTATAAACTTATTGAAAGAGAACAGTAGGTAAGACATTTCCTAAATTTGAAGCAATAGCTTCATAGATTCTTGGTTACTTTATTTTTTTAATGCTTTACATTGAATGTAGCTATTAAAGATCAGTTTTAATAATAGTTTTCAAGTTGTAAACTTTAAGTAACATATATTTTAATATCTATGTAAAATGGGACAACAGAAGACTGAATTTCTCATATGTGTTATGTTTAGTGTTGTATCCCAATATTTCCAAAGCAATTTGCTCTTTCCTCCATTCCCTATCAGTTAGGCAAAGTAAAGCTAACCGTGTAGAAGGTAAAATCTGGATTTCACTTATAGAAAGTTCCTAAAACTATTTGATCAGATCGTTTTAAGTTTTATATGTGTGTGTGTGTGTATGTATAAATATAATATATATGTATGTATATATGTGTGTATATACACATATATACACATGTATATTTGTATACAAATGTGTATATATACATGTATATTTGTATACATATATATGTATATACTAGACAAGAATCCAAAGGACATGAATGCTTGAGAAAAGAGTAAGAGAAATCTTGAGACTGAAAGGATAACTCACTCAAAATCTCACATGTTAAATGAATAATATCAATGCAAAATGTATGTGAGTTTTAACAAAAGAATCATGACTTGGTCAGTGAAAAATATGAGAGTTGTAAGAGAAGGAAATACAGTGAGAGAAATATGAATCAACAAATTATGGGGGTGATAACAATGTTCAACACTGTTTTTATGTTTTGAATTCTATTTATGTCAACACAAAGATAATCTTTTTTTTCTGTATAGAATTCCTATAGCAGTATTTATAATGGTAATTAATTGGTTCTGTGACAAGTAAAACCCCTATAGGTTAAAAATTAACACCATTGGTAATAGAAGAGAAGCTATATTCCGAAATGAAATCTTAATCAGATATACTTTATGTATAGGCTTAACTAGTAAAACAACAAACAATAGACAAACTAAATTATTTCTCCTAATGTGAAATTTTCCTTGTAAACCTTAGCCACCATATAATTGATATACAGAAAATGCCAGATGCTTATTCATCAACATCAATTTATTTCTGTATATTTCATGCCTTTGAAATTTTAAAAATTGTTTGTATTAAATCTGAGGGGTTTTACTTTTTTGGCTAAGAGCATTAAAATCTCTTCTAGTGGCAAGTGCCTTAAATCATTAAAAATGTTACTATACTGGCAAATTTTCAGCCTCTACTGCACTGTACCAGGGTAATGGAGCAAGTACTTCCAATGCTGACCCAGTTTCACGTGGATTTTAGTTGTGCATTCGTTCTGCTGCCCTTGGGCAAAGCTTAAACTCTTTGGGGCTTGTTCAGGTATTTCTTATAAAATTAAGTAAGGTAAACTTTGCAAATTATAGTGTGCATAAATACTATTATTATTATCATTTAAGTTGTGTGTTGGACTAGATCATTTTTACTCTTTTCAAAATTTTCAACATTTTATAATTTTTCTAAAGACAGTGCCATGATTTCTTAGTGTTAAAAGTCTAAGATACAACAAAAATTGTGTGGAATTCATTATGAGAAGATTTTCAGTCTCAGAATTCAGAAAACAGAAATTACTAAGTTATCAAATCATATTAAAATGTTCTCTCAGCACATAATCTTACTCTTCAAGTTGGCATATGGAATGTTGCTTAATGATCAGGGCGTTTGCACTTCTTTATGACTGTAAAAAATAATGATCTTTCATTGTAATAAAATATTCCATTATTGCATAGTCTGTGTTTTATGAATTACTCTACACACATTTTGTGTCAATTATGGGCCACAGGATAAAAGGTAACACTTCAGCCTTCAGGCTGAATCATTTATTTAGAGCTCACTGATGTGTTCTTAATTCAATTTGACGTCTTTCTCCACCCACAGTTTGTGAGGAAAGTGATGCAAACATTTTTCTTCATTGGCTGTGGCTGGAGAATGCATCAACATGACAAGTATTTTACATGAAAAAAAGGGTAAAGCCTTGCGATTTACAATATATTTCTCTCAAAGAGAAACAAAGATAATCACAGTAATATTTATAACATTTCTTTTATCTTAAAGGAGCCTCCAAGCACTTTAGAAATGTTAATGATAATCTGGTTATCCACATAACCAGGGCTTCAGGTCTCCCATCACTAAAACAAAATTATGTTTAACAGTCTGCGAGGATGACAGACCCTGAAGAAACCTCTGTTGTATTAATGATTGCATGTGTAAGGCTGCAAAGGGAGTACTATTTACTCCAAACTGCCTATGTTGAAATGTGTATCCATCATAGAATCTCTGCATATGCAAAATATGATGGCTAGCATATCATTCACCTGCTCTCAGATGAAAGAATTGATGAGGTACCACAAAATACTCTGCCCCACACCATCTGGTAGCAGAGATGGCATTATGCCTGTTATTAATAATGAGAACAAGAATAATCATTTAACAATATTTACTGCGCTTAGGCAAATTAACATTGTTTTGTTTCTTCTGCATATTTAAAATAATTAAATATTTAGGACCTTTTATTAATGGCCCTATGGAACATTACAAGCGTAGCTATTATTTCCAAAATAGAAATAAATATTTATACGTGGTCTATGACTGTCCTCACATGTAATATATGGCTAACTCAGACAATGATATAGTGCACATTCTATAATGATTAACAGCATTGCTTGCACAATTACAAACAAGTGTTGAGATTTTATAAATACACATGTACACATGTATAATCTGTATATACAAGTATGTTTAATATATATTGATAGTTTGGTTATGCTTCAATTTGTATCATGTGGTATTATTCACCTCACAACCACTAGTAGTTATAAATGAAAAAAAGTTTATGCAAAACTATATTTCAGTTTTTAAAAAATGTTATTCATTATCTAGCTATTTTGTGGCCAAATTTTGTTCATTCATGTCTTCGTTCATTCAGTAATTATTAGAACCTGTTCTAGGCATTAGGCATTTAAAGAAAAATATGATGCATTCCATATCTTCTGGGAGATCATAATCTCCTGGGAAAGATAAATATAAAAATGGTAAATAGAGCTCCATAAGAACACCAAACAGGCGGCCCATAACTCTAAAAGATGAGGCAAGGGCAATTTTACAGAGGAGGCAGTACTTGAATTGGATCTTGAAGATTGAGTAGGTGATGTCAGTCTAAGCAAGCATTCCTGTCAGGGTCCTAATTGTAAAGTTAAAACATATTTCCAGCATTCACTAACATAAAGATATAGCTCTAGAAATATCGAGTTAAAAACGGATGAACCTCAGTATGAGTTCCAGCAAAATGTAAACAAAGTCACCAACTGAAATACATTGTCCTACCTTTGACACTCATACATACCTGGATAGAATTAGACTTAAAATTAGCTTTTGAAAACAGGGTGCTATACCCCCAAGTCTACAACACTTTCACATGCCATATGCCCATTTACCTTTAGGTACAACTTATAATCACATTCATGATTTATTTTAACTTTCATATGTGACCCTTTTATTTTTCTGGCTTTTGTCCTAATCCACTAACTAATCTGCTAATATAAAGTCTCACTTACCTGCATGCCTATCAAGCTTCCTCCATAACCTCAGGATAAGTGAGCTACCATGTGACATTTTCTATTTCTTTCCTCTTATTTTTCTTTCCTCTTTTTCTCTCGGTACTGATACGTGCCTTGCACACCTCTGCTGTTTCTGCTAGACATGATTATAATTTAACTGGACCCAACAACTCCATCTGCCTTTGATGGAAACAACCATAACTTCTTCCAGGTTCCTACAATAAATGTTTGTTTTATGCTGCTGCTAACACATAAGAATTCTCTTGGTTCTAAAGCTGTTTGGCAATTTATTAGTACATCAGAGAGACTAAGCTCATTATGCCTAGTTTTTTTCCCTAGGTGTTTAATTCATTCCCAGAAGGTTTCTTCATCGCCTATGTCAATAAATTAATGTCAGGTCACAAACTGACCAGATAGTACCAGGTGCACCTGAAATTCCAGAAGAAAACAGGAAAAAAATGTATAGGTTGATGTTATGGACAGAATTCAATCCTCCAAAAAAGACATGATGAAATCCTAATCCCCAGCACTCCAGAATATGACCTTATTTGGAAACAGAATGTTCAGAGAGCTATGCAAGTTAAAACGAAGTCGTTAGCATGGGCCTTGATCCAGTGTGACTGCTGGCTTTTTATAAGGGAGAAATTTGAACACAGAGACAGATATGCACAGAGGGAAGATGATGTGCAGAGATACAGGGAAAGGTTACCTGAAGATGAAGCAGAGATTGTAGCAATGCATGTAACGAGTCAAAGACTGACAGCAAACCACCAAAAGTTAAGAGAAAGTCATGGAACAAATTCTCTCTCACAACCCTCAAAAAGAACCTAACCTGCCATCACCTTGATTTCAAACGGGGGTACAATAAATTTGTACTGTTTAAGACACCAGTTTGTAGCACTTTGTTACAGCACCCTTAGAAAACTTATACAATAGAACCCCAGTTCCACTTCCCCTTCTTCAATATGGATTAGTATATCATATTGCAGAAATAAATGTCTGTCTTCCTTTCCACGAGATGTAAGATTTAGAGGTGGTAGTTACTGTTTTATACATTTATGTTTCTTTGGAGCTCTAGCCCATTATTTTGAACACAGCAGAAGTGAAATTAATTTTGCTAAATATATTTTAAAATGGAAAAATTCACTGAAGCTATTGAATAAAATAATTCTTTGCTCCATAAGGAAAGAAAATCAGCAATAAATTGATGTAAACAGTCATGGAAAAACAAAATTATTTAATTCCATTTTTTTAATATATATCTACATATATACTCATATTTTTTCAAAATCACTAGTGTTTATGACCATGAATTTTCAATGAAAGCAGATATATTTTATAGAAATGCCCTAATGCCTATGTGTTTATTAATATAATGTTATGAGAGCTTGTTTACTTCATGAATATTAATTATGGTTTTAATCTCACTTTATATTACTATAACTGAACATACAATGTTGATTTTTATGTTGTTTTGTATTACATCATAATACTTTTTAGCAACAATAAATCTAGCTTGATTTAGAATACATTAATAAAAGCAGAACTACAAATTAATTTGAAGGTTAGTAAATATTTCAAAACCACAATGCAACAGACTAATAGGCCCTAGTATACTATGAATTGTCTGTATTATTATTACTGAAGCTTCTATTAGCTCTCCTCTAAGCAGACTCATTTGACTGGAAGAAAATTGGTTCTATATTAATGTGTCACCTATTATGTTGTACTTTAAGGAAAGGAATGTCAGATTTGTACAGGGCCACTGTGAATAAGAAGAATGGTTATATACCTTTCTTATAGGAAGTCCGAGGTAATGTAGACAACTAACTTTTCTCACACTATAAGTAAACACATTATTGATGATGTCTCTGTGAACAGATACTTGGAGCAAATTCCCTTGAAGTTTTTTAAATGTAAAATATATATTACGTTGGTGCAAAAGTAATCACAGGGAATGAGATTCTAGAGAAGGTCAACTTACAAAATAATCCTAAACCTTTTGATTAACCCATAGGATGATTTGACTAAGCTTTTTAATTTTCAGCTATCTCTTTCTGCCATCTTATAGCAATGGAAATCTTATAATGTATAGTTGGTGAGGAGCAGTAGAGGATGAATACTATGTGGAGCTAATTTTTTGCTCTATGATCCTGGTTTCTTTTCTCATTAGCACAAGGTCAAATATTCAGTTATCTTCTCTGTGTTTGAAGTTCAAAGTGAATGTTAGCTGAGACAATGGCCTGAATTACTGCCAGAAAATCTGCAGACCACAAATGAAATCAATTTTTATCATTAAGCACAAGCCATACAGCTCAAATTAATAGTCAATAAATTCAGTCATGTAAAATTATAGCAAGAGTAAAAATTCTCAAAAGCTAATTTTAAGATTATGTAAAAAAATTTTTTTACATAAAATATATCTTTTGGAAAAACAATTTCATTTCTGAGGAACAATGATGAAGGGCGGAAATAAAACTGATTAACAGTGACTGCTGATAACTTTTTGGAAATTATTATATGATTTTCCTGAAAAACCAACACATACTCTATGGTAATTGGAAGCCTACTCTGTGAGCTGCTATGATAGGTAGGGAGCTGGGACATATAAGATGAACAACTGAGATCAGCTCAATACAAATGTAATTTCTAGAAAACTGGGCTAATAAATGTATAATGAGGGCTGAACTTAGGTAGTTTCAGACTACGCGTGTTTGAAGGAGGTATTCATCCACCAAACTCTCATAGTTATTTTTATCTCATAATTATTTTTCTTAGCCTAATATCTTTTTTGTTTGTTTATTTTTGAGACGGAGTCTCGCTCTGTCGCCCAGGCTGAAGTACAGTGGCATGATTTCAGCTCACTGCAACTTCCACCTCCCAGATTCAAGCGATTCTCCTGTCTCAGCCTCCCCCGTAGCTGGGACTACAGGCGCCCGCCACCCAAGCTGGCTAACTTTTGTTTTTTTTAGTAGAGGTGGGGTTTCACCATTTTGGCCAGGCTGGTCTCAAACTTCTGACCTCAAATGATCCACTCACCTTGGCCTCCCAAAGTACTGGGATTACAGGTATGAGCCACTGTGACTGCCCCCTTTTATTTTTAGAATAATACGGAGGCCATTAAATCTCAGGCACCTTAGTAATATTTGACTCCGTTTGAATTAAATTTATTTAAACATAGAGTCACTGGAATTAAGTCTTTAAAAACATGTCAATAAAATCTGGACAGGTGAAGAAATCAGTGAAGTTCACCGTCTTTGAGGTGGGCCTTAATGCGGCTTTCGGAACATATTTTATAAAAGCAAATAAGTTAAACAAAAGGAAATAATTATAAGTGAAGTTTGTGTTCACATTTAAATTTTTCACTTTTACATAATAGTGCATAAAATTTGTTGAGTGATCATTTAACACCAAGCTTTCTACATGCATTATTTCATTTAATATTCCAACAATTTAATGTAGGCAGCCATCTTAAAATCTCCGATTTTATAATGACGAGTTAAGTAATTATGTCGTGCACCTGCTAAGTAATGGACAGGATTTTGAACCAAAAGATTGACACCAGAACCTATATAATTAAGTCATGATGCTTTTCAGAAAACTTGAGCATCCTAATTACCTCTCTTACTGGCATTTGCTTTGCCTTTAATTTCAGAGTAGAAACATTTATAATATAAATTACAAATTGAAAATACAATGCAAAAGCAAATTGTTAATATGGCAATCTAACAGTCTAACAACTTCAGTATGTTAGAGCTAGTATATTCTAGTTCTTCAGTATGTTCAGCCCTCTAAACTAGCATGTTACTCATAAGAATGAACTATATAATATTAACTTCAATTTTGATTTAATGAAAATACTCACTTGCCCCCTCAAAGCCAATACTTTCCCTTTTTTTTTCTTTTTGAGACAGAGTTTCACTCTGTCCCCCAGGCTGGAGTGCAGTGGCGGGATCTCGGCTGACTGCAAGCTCTGCCTCCTGGGTTCACGCCATTCTCCTGCCTCAGCCTCCCCAGTAGCTGGGACTACAGGCACCTGCCACCACACCCGGCTAATTTTTGTATTTTTAGTAGAGACGGAGTTTCACCTTGAAAGCCAGGATGGTCTCGATCTCCTGACCTCGTGATCCGCCCGCCTCGGCCCCCCAAAGTACTGGGATTACAGGCGTGAGCCACTGCGCCCGACCCAGTACTTTCCTTTTAAGTGTAACTGCAAGCCTCAATGCAAGCCCCAAACAAAACTTTCCATGTTTCCCTCTCCATTACTTTTTTTCTTTTAAGCATTCTGTGTGCTTTATTGTAGCTTATTATTAATTAATTGCTTTATTATGTCATATTGTGTGTACTACATAATGATTTACTTCCAGTGTTTAGATACCAATTATATATACTTTGTGTTTTTATATTTACTCTAAGTTTGTGCTGTGTAACTTTAAAGTAGTCATGTCACCTCTGGCCTACAGATTTCACAAATTATCAGACTGGTGTGAGTAATTTCCACAATTCTTCTTAGCTCTGAATGTTATAGTCTAAATCACCTTCTTCCCTAAGAGGTGAGACTTAGATGATTTTGGCCAACTGCGTGAAGAGCACACTGTAATAGGTACTTGTCATACTAGACTCTATTTTTTAGACTTGGAACCAAAGAGAGTGGAGAAACCCTGAGTGTGCTGGCTCCTAGAGACAGGTCAATACAGTCAGTTGTCATTCATGCAACCTAAGGAATAATTCTCTCTTTGAGAGATAAGTATATTAAATTTCAGTGAGATTTTTGTCTAATTCACAAGTCTGTCTTTGCTTTGCTCATTTTATTCCATGAACTTTTATTAAAATAACTAACTTTTCCAATGGTCAAAAAAAATTGTAATAATTAACCTTCAACAAAATATTATAATGTAAAGTTACTTTTTTGTGCTATTTATTTTCCACATTTCATCTCATATTAATATTATTAAGTTTATACTTACTACACTTGTTAGTAGTTTAAATTATTAATTTGTACCTGTTTCACAGTGAAGTGTTTCACTTGTCTGTACCCAAAAGTTGTATGCTAAATTGTTAAAATAAAATAAAAAGGAGATAACAGAAAAAAAAAGTAAAGTTTTGGTAAAATTTTATAAAGTATATCTTTTGGAAACTATTTTTTAGATTATGGTTTGACATTGAAAGAATGATAGGTGTAGTTATAAAGTTTCAGAACTTATTAAGCTGACTTTGAACTATAAATTAGTAAATTACTCAAAATGACATAAAATAATAAGAACTGAAAAGAAAAACAAGTAAAAGTAGCTCAAGTAATGTCAATTTTTAAAAGTTGGCCTTACAATACACTTTGTATATCTGTAAGAATTTATCCTTAGACTAAGTCACCGTTTTCCAAGAGCAGTTAGTGAGATTTTCCCAACACAATAAAAATCATGTTATTTAACACTCTCATCTAACTGTATAAAAGGAAAAGCGGAACAGGGAAATAAGTCCCAGACCACCAGCAACAAGCTTTGCTATTCAAATATCCAAAAAATGAAACCCCAAATAATTCATATATCATCAAAGCAATTGCTTTCTCAAGCCAATCTCCCCTAAAAGTTTTATATTTGAAAACTATACTTGGAATATTTTCTAAATTGAATAAAAGATCTCTTTTCCTCATGATGGGCATGAGAAAATCAAGAAATATTTTCACTAACAATAATGAACATTTTCTCTGGCTCGTGCTTTAATTATTTGCATTCCAGTGGTCATTCTTTACTGCAGATGGAGTGTAAAATATCTTAGTCTATAGATGAGTTTCTCACATGCATCTACTTATTAAATTTTCTTTCTTTCACTAGTTATATATCATATTACTTGCAATATTTCCTGTAACAATAAGTTAATATTAATCAAACAGTAAATTAATATTAATATCCTTTGATAATAAATTAATGTTCATAAGTATTTCCTTTAATAATAAATTCATAAATTACAATAAACATTGTAATTTTTATGAATCAGACGGAAAAGTCCTAAGATCAATAATTTAAGCCAGATGTGGTCATCTGAGACTATAATCTCAGCTACTCAGGAGGCTGAAGTGGGAGAATTGCGTGAGCCCAGGAGTTCCAGGTTACAGTGACCTACGATAGCACATATGAGGCCTTACGTGATGTTTCACTCGCCTGGATGAAAGGAAGATGACTTATCCTGGCTCATCCAGCTTGGCATTCCTGTATCTTTACGGCTGTCTTAAGATTTATTTGACAAGGAAATGACTGTGGGGATCTATTATGTAATTATGCTATTTTACTGTTTAACCGTTTTTCTGCACTCTGTTAAATGACATCCTCCACTACACTTAACTCTTCACAGATGGGTTGAAATTTTATTCTGACCCTCTAAACATGAACACAATGACAGATTTGTTTTAGCTGGACTTCAAAAACACTAAAAAAAAAAAAAATCCATGTCTTCATCTTCAAAATAGCAACTTTGTGTTGTAACTGTATTTCAGTATACAATTGGTGTGTCTGTCTTTTCTTGTGCCAGCATCATATTAAAATTATTGAGAAGAAAAATACTGTTCCCCAAATTCCCCCTAATTTTTAATTTCCTTTCTTGGTTATGTTTATGGATTTATTCATTCTTGTTAATTATAGAATTTTTGCCATGTTACAAAATATTCATAATGGGATTTAAAGTAAAATTGTATTTCATTTATAGACAATTTGGAGGAAACTGGCAGACACACTTTTGGCAGTGAGTATCCTAATTTAATAATAATCTGCTTCTCTATGTATTTAATGCTTTATTTATATATTTTATAACTTTTATAGACTTTCTATACTTTTTTTTTATAAGTCAATATACAGACATTTTCTTGCTGTTAGAAATGAGAGCTATTTTCCACATTACATTCTCAAAGATATGATTTTTTACTTTTGGAGTAGAAAAATGTTTTTGTTTATTTATGCCTAACCACTAAATTTTCACATTTCATAGTAATACATTAGCAACTGTATAATCTTCAAGGAATATGATTTTCCTTTCTAGAAGTAATATCTGTGTTTCTATCTAATGCCATATTGACTAGAATTGCCAAATAGTGTGAAATATCAGTCGTCTTAATGGAAAATTTATTTTGTTTCTAGTTGTAATTGAAATCTTTCTTGATATTTACTATTAAAAATAATACGGAATGATTGCCTGAGGTAGACTTTATTTTATTATTTTCATTGGTATTATTAATGACTACTTTGCTAACCTTTGCTGTTAATTTTAAGTGTAAATGGATTCTAAATTTTATCAAATACTTGTTCAAGAACTATGGGAATGGTTTATTTTTTAAAAAATATTTATTACTGCCTATGGATTCTACTATTACATCTTCTAATCTTGAACAACCTTTAATCTCTGAAAAAATACATTTCCATAGTTTTTGAATATTTCTGTTAGTCTTTGCTAATGTTGCAGGTAATATTCATATCATTATAAATATATATTTTCTATAGTTTCTCATTTGATTTGCATTATCTAGGTATCTAACAATAATTTTCTGTAATCTGAAAATGTTTTAATAACTTAAGAATTGGACACATAAAATGATTTGTAATTGCATAGCCCAGGAATTTTTCTAATGATAATTCCATAACAACTAATTTATGCAACAATTATATTAATACCACTAAATTTCAAATCTATAATGACATATTTATATATCTACCCGTTATTCATTTCATTTAAGCCATAATGCGCTCTTTTGTTTTTTAAATAAATCAAGTTGTTCCAGATCCTACCGTCTGCAATTGCAATTACTCCTACCTATAAATTTTACCACTACCTGTATTGGAATAGCTCACTTTCTCACATCTTTAAGATCTCTGCTTTAATGTTAGTACTTAGAGAGGCTTTCCCTGACCACTGTCCTATCTATAGTAGCTCTCTTATCTATTTTTATTCAAATCCCCTCCTTTGTTTTCTGCACAAAGACATAGTTTTGTTAGACTTTTCGTTAATTTTGGAGTCAGCTTTACTGCGTGTGGACATTGAAAATAATCTATGCCATTAATATTTAAATTTATTAGCATTGTTGTTAATCTAATATACTATTGTTTATATTCTTTCTTGAACATGTATGTATGTTGTTATAGCCCTTGTCTTATTAATCTCACGCTTTTTATTATTTTATATGTTATAACTAAACTCAGCTTATTTTTCTTAGTTCTGTGCTACAATCAGGTGCTATAATCTCTCACTTAGCTTCCTTAGTTTTGTGAACTTGTTCAAATTTATGTTTCTATGGGGAAAGAAGAAGAGGGAGGACTTCCAAATTCAATTCATGAAGCCAGATGTGAAAGTGGAAACATTACTACCAATTTTACAGAAATAAAAAAGGATTATGAGACTGCTATGAACAAAACAGATAAAGGTAAGTTGATTAATGGCTGCAAAAGTACAATTAGATAGAATAAGTCTGTGTTTTGCAGCACAGTAGGGTGACTATAGTTAATAAAAATTCACTATATATTTCAAAATAGCTATAAGATAAGATTTGAAATGTTCCCAACACAAAGAAATGATAAATGTTTGAGGTGATGGGTGCATACAAGTACACATTGTATGCATGTATCAAAATATCACATGTACACCATAAGGATGTACAATATGGTTATGTTCATAGGTAACATATATTCATATATTAATAAATATATTCACAGTAACTACTATGAACAAATATATGCCAACAACTTATACTACTAAGATGAAATAGACAAATTGCTAAAACACAAACTCTATCAAGCCTGAATTACATAGAACAAGGGTCCTCAACCCCTGGGCCGCAGACCAGTGTTGGTCTGTGGCCTGTTAGGAACCCAGCTGCACAGCAAGAGATGAGCCGTGGGCAAGCGAGCATTACTGCCTGAGCTCCACCTCCTGTCAGATCAGCAACAGCATTAGATTCTCATAGGAGCACAAACCCTACTGTGAACTGCACGTGCAAGGGACCTAGGTTGTGTGTTCCTTTTGAGAATCTAAACCTGATTATCTGAGGTGGAATAGTTTCATCCCAAAACCTACCCCATGCATTTAAAAAATTGTCTTCCACAAAACCAGTCTCTTGTGCCAAAAAAGTTGGGAACCATTGATTTAGAAATAGAAAACCTGAATAGACCCATAACAATAAGGAGATAGAATCAGAATCCAAAATCTCCTCACAAACTAAAACCCTGAATCTGATGTTTTCTCTGGTAAATTTTACCAATAATTTAAAGAAGAACTAACATCAATCCTCCTCAAAGTTTTCCAAAAAATTGAAGAGAAATGAGCACTTCCTAAGTCATTTTATGAGGCCACGTTACCCCAACACCAAAGACATTGTAAGAAAAGAAACAAGAAAGCAAACAAAAACACAGAACAAGACAACTTATGAACATTGAAGACTATCAAACCAAATTTAGCAGAAAAAGGCATCTCACAGAATAGGAGAAAACATTTTTCAAATGTTTATTCAATGAGGAGTTAATACGGAGAATGTATAGATAAACCCTAAAACTCAACAAAAGCAACAACATCCCAATTAAAAAATAGGCAAAAAACTTGAATAGTTTTTTAATAAAGTTATACACATGGACAATAAGCACATGAAAAGAGGTTTAACATCATTAATCGTTAGAGAAATAGAAATTAAAACTACGTTGAGGTGCCACGAAATACTTATTAAGATGACTACTATAAACAAATAAACAAACAAAAAACAGAAAATAGCAAGTGTTGACAACTATGTAGAGTAGTTGAAAAGCAAGAAAATTCTGGCACATACTACAACAATGATGAATCTTTAGGACATTATAATTTGAGATAAGCCAGTCACAAAGAGACAAATACAATATGATTCCACTTCTGTGAGATACTTAGTACAGTCAAAATTCACAGAAATGAGAAGTAGAATGGTGGTTCCCAGGGGCTTGGGAGAGAAGAAATGTGAATTTAATGTTTAACAGGTATAAATTTAATGTGAATTTAATGTTTAATGTTTTAGTTTTACTAAATAAAAAGAGTGTGGAAATGTATGATGTTGATGATTGCACATTATGAATGCATTTATTACCCCTGAACTGTACAATGAAAAGTGGTTAAGATGGTACATTTTATGTTATGCAAAATTTGTTAAAATTTTCAGGATAATATTTAATTATAATACTATAGAGTAATTGATTTCCACACCTTCTTGCCACACCTAGAGGGCTACAGTATAACAGGATATTATTATTATTATTATTATTATTATTATTATTGAGACGGAGTCTCCCTCGGTCCCCCAGGTTGGGGTGCAGTGGCGCGATCTCGGCTCACTGCAAGCTCCGCCTCCCAAGTTCACGCCTTTCTCCTGCCTCAGCCTCCGGAGTAGCTGGGACTACGGGCGCCCGCCACCACGCCCGGCTAATTTTTTTTCTATTTTTAGTAGAGACGGGGTTTCACTGTATTAGCCAGGATGGTCTGGATCTCGTGACCTCGTGATGCGCCGGCCCAAAGTGCTGGGATTACAGGCGTGAGCCACCGCGCCCGGCCAACAGGATATTGTTAAATACATTTGAAAAAGCCACAAAACACAAAGTCTAGGTAGGAGCTCTCGAGGATGCCCAAAGATAGCAAGGTCCAAACCAAAAACCCCACAGGCAGAATTTCTACCTTCTGACACCTACAGTTACATAAAATAATTAACACAGCCCAACTCCTAGTCAGATTAGCGAAGTACCCCCTAAAGGCATATTTACCTCAGTTTCTATACCCAATAAATGACCTCTGACTTTTCTAAAAATTTACAAGGCATGCTAAATGTTAAGAAAAAATAATTTGAATAGACAAATCAAGCATCAGCACAAAACTCATCTGACACAGACGTTGGGATTATCAGACAAGGAATTAAAATGATTACTATTAATATGTTAATGGATTTAACGGTAAGATAGAAAGTATGCAAAAACAGATGGGCAGTGAAAGCAGAGGTAATAGACAAGAAAAATTATAAAGGAAACAGAAATCCAAAGCCCTATAATAAAAATAAAGAATGTTTTTTATGGACACATGTGGAGATCGGACTCAGTTGAGGAAAGAATCAACGAGCTTGAAGATAGGTCAATAGATCCTTCCTAACTGACATACAAAGACATGAAGAAAAAAAAGTATGATGAAAATCTCAAAACTGGCCAACAGTCCAAGAAGTGTAATACAATTTCAAATGCTGAAACATGCACATAATAATTTGAATATCTGTGGTAGAATAATGAGAATGGACCAGAGGAAGTATTTTAAGAAATAATTGTGGATAATGTTAAAAATTAATGATATATCTGATAATATAAATCCAGGAAGCTCAGAGAATACTAAACCAGATAAAAATGAAAAATACACACCTAGACATTTAGTAGTCAAACTGCATTCAAATCAAAAGCAATGAGAAAATCAAGAAAGAAACAGAGGGAGAAAAATCTTACTTATTGAGGAACAAGTATAAAAATTGTAGTGCCTTTTTGTCAGAAAGCATGCGTGCATTAAGAGACTGACTTAAAACATTTAAAATGCTGAAAGAAAAATTCCACCAAGTTAGAATTCCATATCTACAGAAATGTATTTCAAAATAAAAGGGAGAACAAACAAAAAGTGAAAAAATTAATCACCAAAGGTGTGTCCTGTAAGAAATTAAAAGAAGTTCTTCAGGTAGAAGAAAACTAATATCGATTAATTTGGATCTACCTAATAAAAAAAGTAAAAATAATTAATTAAAATAAATTATTGTGTACAAGTTTAAAAAAATCTTAATTCTAAAATGAAGATATTTAAAACAGTAGCAATGTATTGGATAATTATAGAAAATGAATAATTGAAATGGATCATAGCAATGTCATATTAATTCTTTCAATCCATGAGCACAGGATATCTTTCCATTTATTTGTGTCTTTCTTTCATCAATGTTTTATTGTTTTCAATATACAAATATTTTATACCCTTGATTAGATTTACTGATTATTTTTGATGCTACTATAAAAGGGATTGTTTTCTTAATTTCTTTTTTGGGTAGCTTGTTATTAGTGAATATAAATGCAATTGAGTTTTGCATAATCTTGTATTATGCAACTTATAGGAGTCATTAATTCTAACAATTTTTTAGTGGAGCCTTTGACATTTTCTACATACAAAATGATGTATTAGTCTGTTTTCACACTACTGATAATGACATACCTGAGACGAGGCAATTTACAAAAGAAAAAGGTTTAATTGGACTTAAAGTTCCACATGGCTGGGGAAGCCTCACTATCATGGCAGAAGGCAAGGAGAATCAAGTCACATCCTGCGTGGATGGCAGCAGGCAAACAGCTTGCGCAGAGAAAGTCACATTTTAAAACCATCAGATATCGTGAGACTCATTCACTATCACGAGCATAGCACAGAAAAAACCTGCCCCCATATTTTAGTCACCTCCCACCCGATTCATCCCAGTGGGAACTGTGGGAGTTACAACTCAAGATGAGATTTGGGTGGGGACACAGTCAAACTATATCAAATGTCATCTGCAAACAGAGATAATTGTACTTCTTCCTTTACAGTTTGGATGCCTTTTACTTCTTTTTCTTGCTTAATTGCTCTGGCTAAGACTTCCAGGACTATGTTGAATAGAAAGGCAAGAGTGGACAACCCTGCATTGTTCCTCATAGAGAAAACATTTTCAGCTTTTTGTTGTTTGGTATGATGTTAGCTGTGGGCTTGTCATATATGACTTTTATTAAGTTGACATACATTTCTTTCATACCTAATTTGTTGAGTTTTTTTAATGAAAGGATGTTAAATTTGTGAGATATATTTTCCACTGTATTAAGATGACCATAGGATTTTCATCCTTTACTCTATTACTGTGATTTATTGTGCTTGTTAATTTGAATATGCTGCAACTTCTCTGCATTCCAGGGATAAATCCCAGTCGATTATGGTATATGATTATTTTAATATGCTGTTAGAATCAGTGTGGTAATATTTTTTGAGGTGTTATGAAGAACTTTGTTAAAAAAAATTGATCATAGAGAAAAGTATTCACTAAACTGAGCTGGTTGAACTCATGTGAAATAGCTTGTATTGGCACAGGAATAAATTTTTACTTATGTCTCCTTGCTACATAAGATTTTTTTTTTCTTGAGTCCAACTTGAGAATCATAATGATGATTTTTCTTTCATGGAACATTCAATAATTCTGTTACTCTTCTTAACCAAAAACATACTGTTAGTACATTTCTATTTATTCATTTTCATTTATTTATTTAATTTATGGAAGTGATGATGGTGGATGAGATCTGTTGAAATACTTTTTTCACTATTAAAGAAAACTACTTTAAAGCCTGAATTAGCTGTCAAAATTGTCAATTTACTCATTTCCTGAGATGATGCTTTGAAAGATAAGCAGAATCAGGTATTCAACTCTTAAAAATATTATTAAGTTTTGCAGGGCATGGTACATTCTAGTTCACACAATTCAGTAGCAATCCATGATAAACTTCAAATATTAATTAATTTATTTTAGTGCATGTTTTCATCTGCAAAATGGCTCCCAATTGTTACAGAAAATAATTTTCTAAACTACTATATAAATTTTCAACTAAGAATAAAAATGATATATTGGGTGAAGTCTTTTGAACATTTCTTATTTATTCAATATTTTAGAACATTCTGGAATATATCAAAATGGGTGAGAGTAAATTCAAAGACAAAATTGCAGAATCCATTAAAATAAAGTGTAAATCACAGTTTGTAATTGTACTTACAGATTTGAAATAAATTTTTCTCCTTGTTTTCTCTTCTTAATTCACGTTATCTGCAAGTTCCTTCCATTCCTTAGTAGCTAAACTTTGGGAAGATAAAAAAGAAATGAGTGTTGTCATTGTCCTAATAAAGTATGTGTGAAAGTTTGGGTCACTCCTTATAATGATGGACACTGATCATCATTATGGGACAATATGTTGTGACTGAGCAATACTATGGTGAGAATATTTATCCTCATGCATGTTTTGTGTGTGTGTGTGTGTGTGTGTGTGTGCATGATGGATGCACTGTAGCAAATCTCCACTAATCAAACTAATCACATCATTTTCTTCCTACCATATCTATGAGTGGTATCCTCACATCATTTCTGACTTCTTTTCAGTGCATTATATATTTCCTTAGATGTTTTGTGCTTCAGGATGTCCTTCAGTTTCTTTATTTTCTCATACTTTTGAAAGCAAAAGATTTATAATAGCCTCAGTATTGTGCCTCTAGACCTGGTAGACAGATTAAGTCCTGTGAAAAGTTTCCCTATTCCTGACATAACTAGGAGTAAAGGCTTTGTATATAAAATAAAAGAATATATAAAGACTTAAAATTGAACATAAAATGTAAATCACCAAATACATGAATATCTACAACTCTTTATTTTGTTCATTTACTCTGTCATTTTATTTTTTGAGCTTGTAGCATGTGCCAATGGTCAGCTGAGAATCAAACACAGTCTCTTCTACAGAGAATTCATAGGCTGGATGACAGACTCAACCAGCAAGCTATGAGAGTGCAAAGACCTATAGGCAGAAAGGGCTGTTCAAGTTCAAGGAAAAGAGTAAGTGAATGAAAAGATTAGGTTGTTTCTAAAAATTAAATCAAAATTTTAGTTAAGAATACTGTGATTATTTCTTGTTGGATAATTTTCTTAAAGGCTCTGAAAGAAACAAAAAAAGTACATTTTTTATAGAGACATTGAATGCTAAATTTAGTCCAGTTGCTTTTGTTTAACTGCTCAATTCACATCTTATAAAACTGTCAAATACTTTATAGACAATACTGAAAATATAATATTTAAGTACATACTTTTTCTTTCAATGCATTTTTCACACTTTAAAACGAAGAATCTAGAAATTGTAATTTGATTTATCTTGTTACTTTATGCCTAGCATAACTCAAGAACTAATGAGTAAAAATTAATGTTTATAATCAAGTCTCAATGTTTTAATATTTAACATTCAAATTAGAATAGATAAAAGGTAAAAAAATATTTTCTAATATTTATATTTACTCACTCTTCTCATAGCTCAAGTGTGCACAAACACACATATTTTACCCTATCCAGTTTACCTTAGCTCACAGGTAACATTTCAGTTAAGCATGCTGAGATTAACCTTGTTTTTTTTTTTTTTCAGACTTCCATGACACTTTTGCTTCCAATCTTTTGTATGCTTTCTTAAGGAAAACAAAAACCGTATCTGGTGTCTTACGCCTAGAAATGGAGTGTTACATGCAGTAGCAAGCTGAATTCAGATTTCTGAACAAAAGATTTGTGATTAGACTTGCTTCTCCTTTATGGACTCTACTTTGGTTTGAGTGCTTTGTTCAATTTGGGATTATAAAAGCCCGAAAGTAATCACAAGGTGAATTTCAGTCAATTGAATTTATGATATGTGTGAAGGATAATTTGCTGACAGTTTTAAATTGTAAGCACTTCTTTTCATTGTAAATATAGCCAAATGGCCTTGTTTTCCTCATAAGAGATTTAGCATCTTGAAACAAAGATTTGCTATCGAACACACTCTCCAGCAAACATCTGCTTCCTGTCTCGAAAGCCCTGAGACAGGTGAAATAGAACTTTTGTTATATAAGCTTTGTTTTAAAGCCTTGGCAATGGAGAAGAACTTGTTCATTACATTTGTATCAGTAAAAGAATTAACATTCTTCTTAAAAAGTAAAAAATAAAAATATAAAAAGTAAAAACATCAGACTTGTTTTTAAATATATATGTCTATTTGGATTGCAGAATCTGGCCCGATATTAATCTGGTACTACATAAATCTAAACAACATGATAATAAAATATAAGTTGTTCTCATTTTCAAGCTGCTTGAATATTTGTGTTTAGTGCTTTGAGAGATTCACTAGGTATATATGAATAAAAATATGACCACATAATATCAAAGTTATAAATGTATAGAGAATCTCTTCTCTGCAGGTCCCTGTGAGCTATGAATATTCATTTGTCAATATTTATAGAATTATGGAATGTTAATTTAAAATGCTATGCCAAAAACAGCATATAAACTAACAAACCTGACAACGTACACAAAGTCACCAGTGACCTGGTAAATGTCTTGACATATCATTGGATTAAAAAACATTCAAAATGTGAAAATATTAACTTTAGGAAAGGATGTGGAGCAAATTGGAAGTTTTATGAATTGCTGGTGAGAGTATAAATTGTTACAACCACTTTAGAAAACCACTTGACATTTTCTAGTAAAGATGAAGCTACACGTATAGCTAATCGACCCCTAATCATATACCTTAGAGTAACTCTGTCAAATAGGAATATAATTCAAGCCTCACATGTGCACTTAAATTTCCTGATAACTACAATTTAAATTTACTATAGCCTCATTTAAAAAATAGATGATACGGGCTGGGCACAGTGGCTCACATCGGTAATCCCAGCATTTTGGGAGGCTGAGGCGGGTGAATCACAAGATCAGGAGTTCAAGACCAGCCTGGCCAAGATGGTGAAACCCCGTCTCTAATAAAAATACAAAAATTGCCGGGTGTGGTGGCCGGTGCCTGTAATCCCAGATACTGGGGAGGCTGAGGCAGAAAACTGCTTGTACTCGGGAGGCGGAGGTTGCAGTGAGCCAAGATAGCGCCACTGCCCTCCAGCTTGGGCGAGAGAGCAAGACTCTGTCTCAAAAAAAAAAGATGCAAAGTTTAATAATGTATATGATTTAACTCATATCTAAAATATTATTTCAACCTGTAATCATTATGACAGTGTTTATATTACATTATTTTCTGTACTGTCTTCAAAATCCAGTGTGTATTTTATGCTTAGAACACATGTCAATTGGAACAACAATATGCAAGTGTCTACTGCACTGGACAAGCAGCCTTGGAAACTCTTTCATTTGTGTATCAGGAAGCACGCACAAGAATGTTCAGAGTGACATTGCTTTTAATAGTCTATATGGGTCAAAGCTGAATTAGTATAACAGTGCCCTTACCAGTAGCCCTGTAGAGAGAATTTGAACGAGAAAGCTACATACAATAGTATTAGAAGTGTTGAAAGCCCTCCAAAACAAATGAGAACAATGATTCAACTGAGAGATAAGCAAGAGCAGTAAACAGATACGTCTCTTGGAGCTCGTGGAATAAAAGAAGAATATGGTACTCTTTATGATGAAATCCAAACTCCTTAGGATTACCTATAGAACTTTTAATGATCTGGCCCCCATACATCTTTTCATTTTCAAGTCCAAAATATTCCTTATGTCCTCCGTATGTCCCAATCATATCAACATACATGCAATTCTCAGAATATATTATTTTGGGCTTTTATTTCATGCCTGTGTGTCATTGCATATATAGTACAGTTGCTTGAAATGATCTCTACACACCTGATCACATTCTGCTTTCTCGTACTTCAGGTAGATATAAAATTTTTCAATAAGAAAACTTCCTATCTTCTCCTCACCTCCCACTTGTGTTGGATTACCCACACGTCTATACAACCATAGCACCCCTAAGCATACTCTAATTTATACACTTCTTATGTCTCTTTGTTACATTGGTCTTAATTGTCAGCTTTTCCTCCACTGTAACATGTTTGAGAGTCGGTGTTTCTGTAATTGCTCTATCACCAGTTACTGGTACATAGTAGATACTTAGTAATTAACAACTGAGATGTTAAAAAAAATATTGTAACACAAACATACTTTTGAATTAAAATGATTTGGATTACATATGCTTTCCAAAATTATATTAGTTTTAACTACTGGGACTGTCTGTAATGCCAGATTAGCCAAAACAGAGACAAAGTGTAGTGATAATTATGTCTAACCAATGAACCCTCTCCACTAATTTAGAAAAATATGAATTTTTTATTTTTACATTTATGTATTTATTTATTTTTGAGATAGAGTTTCGCTCTTGTTGCTCAGGCTGGAGTGCAATAGCACAATCTCAGCTCAACGCAACTTCCGCCTCCCAGGTTCAAGCGATTCTCCCGTCTCCACCTCCCAAGTAGCTGGGATTACAGGCATGCACCACCATGCCTGGCTAATTTAGTATTTTTAGTAAAGACAGAGTTTCTCCTTGTTGGTCAGGCTGGTCTCAAACTCCCAACCTCAGGTGATTCACCTGCCTCAGCCTCCCAAAATGCTGGGATTACAGGCATAAGCCACCAGGCCTGGCCATTTTTTAAATATTTATAACTGCATAATTTATCATGGTTTGTGAACTAGAAATAATGTATAAAAAGGGAAAATATAAGGTTTTTTTGCATAGCAGATAAATAATAGAGAATATTAAAATTTTCTTGCATCTTTGACAACTATCCAAAAAAAAGATATGATAAATTTTATTTTCTTAAATAGTAAGAGGTTGCATTTGTTTTTGAAACTTTCTTTTAACTTTGTGTTTCTTGTGTTATGTAAAAATAATTTCTACTAGGAGCTATTTGTATCTTTTATTCAATTCAGGGTGTGGGGGAAACTTTTACATAACTAACTTGGCAAGGTAGTGTGACTAATGTGAAACTTTGAAATTAAACCTGAAAACTGATTGAGTTTCTCTTCCTGAATTCAGTCTAAAAGAGAGGCCAAATATTTATAAAATGAGGAAAGAATATGGGGACAAATAAATTATATCTATTTTAGTGTCATAATGCATGTAGGGATCTTTGAAGTTTTTTTTTCTTTTTTTGCTTCCATATTTAGAACAACAGGAAAAAAGGTATTAATTCTTATCAGAAATATGTTATGAACATCAACAAAGCTAGTAAGTATATTTTCTCTGGCTAGGATTATTGATGTCTGATTCTTTTGAATGAAAACCAGGGTTATTTTTCTAATAGATATCACTTTTAAACACTAAGAAAGAGAAGCCATTTAGAAATAGTCTTTGTAGTGTATGTGGTGTGTATGTGTGAAAGTGTGTGTGTGTGTGTGAGTGTGCCCGTGGTGAGAGTTTCGTATAGATGAATCAGTTCAATTTTAACATATTTTAAAATTCTGATTTGGAGACCACAGAGAATAATATGCATTAACATAGCAAAGGCATACATAGATGGTCAGCTATTATCTCATCATTTTTACAAAAATGATTTGTTTAACTTGATAACTCCCTTTCAAAGGCGGCAGATTTAAAATATTTGTTTCATCTTTTCTATTGGCTAAAAAATATTGGATGGTTTTTAACACTTTTATTCACTTTGCTTTACAGGTACTTATTTTGTTTAGTATAGCAATGTTTTAACTACATATATTGTCTACCAAAAAATGAAGACTTTTAAAGAGCATACATGATTTTAAGGGGAAATGCATTCTGACTAATACCAAGTATCTAGAAATAGCCCCCACTAAATAAGATGTGTTGAAGTTTTTTTTTATTTTTGACATTCTCTATCTTTCCCTTTTTGCCCATTTTAGTGCTAATTGTTAAGCATTTTTGTTTTTCCTGAAGTTATTCTGAGGATGTTAGAGCTTGCCCTTTTTCTGGCTGGATAGAATCACTTACCACTTTTCATAGCGAGAATCCCTGCGGGAGACTTACAGCACCACAAGCCCCAGGAGGGAGCTGAGGATTTATTCAGGAGGGATACCATGAAAATCTGTTATCTCCATTGGTTTTTTTTGTCCGTAAAATGTAATTATTCTGCACTTCAAATTTTGTTAGTTTGACTTGTGTAACTGAAATTCCTATATCCCTAAATCTCTAGTATTTTAAATCATTCAAGTAAATTTTATGTGATTATACATAAGTTTTGCTTAGTTTTCTAGGTGACTAAATTTAAGATATTGTTCTAGAAAGTATTTGCAAAAATATCTAGTTCCCAAATTTTATGTGAATTATGTAGAAATGTACGTATACAGATGGCCAAGGTCACGCCTTTCTACTAATGTTAATTTACTTTATCTTAAAATTCTATAAATTGAATGAAACAGAAATATATGCCATCTGATACGAATTTCTTGTGTGGGATAATTTTTTGAGAAACAAGATGCAAGGAGTTGAATTTATGAAAACATTCCATTTTAGGAAGAAAAAATGGAAAATATAATGACACAAATTATTTTTTAGTAACTGGTCATGTATTTAAAATAATTGGTAAATTAAGCCAGTTCTAGTTTTTTATAACATGTACTATTGTGTGCTGTCAGTTTGTCCATTTTCATCAATTTTAATGCATATCAAAATAATGAGAATCCCTTGTAAAATATATATATATATATTTCTTAAAGTTTATTAATGTTTTATTTGAGACTGCCCCTGTTCCTGAGAAAAAGTCTGTAGTGAATGAACTTGGTTATGAGAAGTCAACTACCACTATTAACTATCATATGTAAGATAAAATAGGCATTTGATAATGACCTACAACTAAGAGCACTATGCATATAGTACAATTAATGATAGTACCTGCACGTAAAAAGAGTGAGCAAAATCTTATAAAATGAATTAGAGAAATAATTTAAAATATAAATTTAAGAAATGTTTCATCTTATTAGCATAAAACATTTCAATAAATTTAACTAAAATATAATTTGTACTTATAGGATTTAGCCCATGACTAAAATGCTCATATATTCCCCCATGATTTTTGCCATATTTTACTTTTAATTGAAGCTGAGAAACAGACAAGATATCTTGGAAGATTTTGTTGTTCTTTTATGCTACATCAGATTTCTTGTTCATTTATATTGGTAAAGAAGGACCAGTGGCAAAAATAAATGAAAATAAAAAGCCACAGAAAATTATTTTCTCCTTGGAAAGAGAGCTTACAGCAGGAGAAAAATCTTCTCTATACATTTCATGGTAATTCAGAACTGCAGCTCTAAGAATTTTTCTTTATTTCCAATTTAGAGAACTAGTTGTAACACCTTTCAGTGGATTTTCGAATTTAGTTTTGGTTTGAGGTACCAGGGTATTCTTAACTCTCATTAGAAAAAAACATCTGTGTCATGTTGATATGACTATCAAAGGATTCCAACAATTCCATAGCGATAAGCATCATTTATATTTTTATGAAAAAAATTATTGCATTTGGCTTCCAGATAAGAAGATAGCTCAGTGAAAATGTTGTCAACACCGGAGCCAACTGGATCTAATATAATTCATATTTTCTACTTGACTACTAAGCGAGGTTAATATTTATTTATTTATTTATTCATTCATTCATTTTTTTTTGTTTTTTTGTTTTTGAGACAGAGTCTTGCTCTGTCGCCCAGACTAAAGTGCAGTGGTGCTATCTTGGCTCACTGCAACCTCTGCCTCCCAGGTTCAAGCGATTCTCCTGCATCAGCCTCCCAAGTAACTGGAATTACAGGTGTGTGCCACCACACCTGCCTTTTTTTTTTGTATTTTCAGTAGAGATGTGGTTTCACCGTGTGGGACAGGCTGGACTTGAACTCCTGACCTCAAGTGATCTACCTGCTTCGGCCTCCCAAAGTGCTGGGATTACAGATGTCAGCTGGCAAAAGTTAATATTTTATATTATTTGTATAATATTTTAATAATATTTTTATATAAAACTTTATATAATATTATATATTACACAATATATAATATATTTTTATAATGTAAGGAATTAAAAAGTCTAAGTTCCCTTGTAGTGTTCACACTGAGTCTTGCATAATAAGTAAAAATACTTAGTACCATTGGTAGATTATTAGTACATATTGTGACTTACCATGTGTTGGGGAATGTGAATTAACTTTGGTTTATTCTCGTAAGAATAAAGCAAGACAATATTTCAAATATAATCCATACTAATACATTTGTAATTATTATTTTTCTGTTATTCCACAGTTCTATCAGATACATACATTGCTTTGAATTTTATATTCAGATAAAAGATGGAAAAGAAAGATGCTTTTATTACTTTCTAAAAGCTTCTTAGAAAAATTTTAATTATTCCTTAGGTAGATTTTAACATATTTATGTAATAGGAGTCTAATTATAATGTCTAAGAATCTATGAGTTTATAAAATATTTTTAAAATTCTGTGACCTAGAAAAAAAGTTTAAAAATTATGCTGAGAATCTTATTAAATATGACAAAAAGAAAGGAAAGGCTTTTGATATTTCTGTAGGTCAAAAAGCACATTTTAGCTTAACATTGTTTTTGTTAATGTTTCATTTTACTATTAAAAACTAATTCCTTTGGTATATATTTCAAATACTGTTTTGCTACATGAAAATATTGAACAGTGTTAAGGCATAAAATCAGGTGAATGAAATTAAATATAAAATGCAGCTAAATACAAAATGCAGCTGTGTGCTTCTTGAAAACAATCTAACTCATCAGGTACCCAAGGACAAACAGATTTATTGGCAAGATGGAAAGAAGGGGAAAAACAATAGCTGAGTGAATATAAAAAATCAGATAAGCTGTGGAATTATATATTGCATCATATAAACCTTCTGGACTGTGTCTCTAGGCAAAATATATCTTTGTTGTCACTTCTGCTGGTACCAACCTGCAGAATTTGGAAAGTTATCCCAAAATTTAAAATCAAAGAAATAATTAAATTATAGAAAGTAAACATGCTGCCCAAAGAAGTAGTCTAATTTTAAAAGCACACTTTACTATCATTATATTTCAATAAGGTTCTTGATCACTTGATCTGACCCGGCATGGTGCATAGCAACTGGAGTTGCACAATATATTTGAATGAGGATTATTATAATTTACTAAGAGGTGCTGCAGGGGATTTGAAAACTTGGAAGGCCAGCACTGTACTTCCATAACAGACATCTCTGCCAGATAATTAACCTTGCTGTTTGTTTAGCATTCGCCGAATACTTCATTACTGATTCAGTCAATTATCTAGTGGTAATGACCGCTGCAGAAGGTAGAATTGCTTAATTAAAATTATTTAGACCAAGGAGGAACTTTGATTGGGCCATGCATATTAGAAAGGCTTGATTAATCTTGATGAGATACACAACTCATTTAAAGCCTTACTTTATTATCTGAAAATGCCAAATTCATTCTTTTTTCAATCAAAAATAAAATATAATATTTTTCCTTTGCCAATTACATTAAAAAATTAGCAGCAAGGCAGTAGATGAAAATCAGCCTCCTTAGTTAGAATTTTACTGTAAAAGGTTTGAAAAATAAAAGTAGAATCATATTTTATTTCATAAGTTTCAATTGATATAAATTAGGAAATCATTATTGCCTGAAGGAATGGTGTGCCTGGGCAGGCAAGCTTGGTGCCGTATGAACATACCAGTTACAAGATGTAAATACATTTAATCTTTAATTTTCTTCATATCCACAGGTTAATTCTCTAGTCCTTACTTCATGTGCATTTGAACATGACCATCTAATTTTAGAATTGGCCAGTGTACCCTAAAACTTAAAGTATAATAAAATAAAATAAAATAAAATTTAAAAAATTCCATATAGAATTGGCCAGTTGACATTATTTACATATAAATCAGAATGCAATGGTATTCTTTGTACATGAGTCAGAATTCTGGATAGAACAAATCTATTCCATTTTAGCACCAGTGTCAGCTCTACCATGTCTAGTTGTCTTTACTTGAGTAAAGAGCTGTTTTTTGAATGAAGATACACTTCATTGTTTTGCCTCATGTCTAGCTGTAACAAGATCAAAGAATAGTATTTCATCTTCCTGGCTTCTCAGCATAAAATTTCAAAAGGGGCAGTCAAGTAAGAATTGATTGTGTTTTTTCTGTTCTGGTTTTTATTTGTTTTTCTTTTCTTTGGTCAAGGAAGGGATTGCTATTTATTGGTTTTATATATGGCGCCTCATTGTAAAGCTCTCCAGACTTCAAGAAGGTGCTGATAACTGCATGTATTTCCCAATAATTACATTTGATGAACAAAAGGTGTTCCCAATTATGCCATAGATATATTAGGTATTCTGAACTTAAATATAATTTAGGAAATTACTCCTGAAAGGCAATGAAATAACATCTCAGCAATTATTAGATATTATGCAGATTCCTCTGTAACACTTCCCTCCCTGTGAAGCCCAAAAGTTCAGCTGGCATTTCAACTGGTACTATGGAAATATTTACAACATTAAATAATTATATCACTTCAGATATAAATAAGAGCATAAAGTGAGCTAACCCATCAACAAGAAATTTACATTGTTATTATTACAGACTCCAAGTAAGTATTCTTACTTGGTAAATTATTCTCACTTGGAAATATGCACAACAGAAATTCAAGGAAACATAGTGAGAGAAAAACACCATATAGAAAGTTTCTACTTGTAGAGATAATCATAGGCAGACTGTTTTTCGTCTATAACTAGTAATGAAATAGCACTCTTACATGCTATAATAACAACAAAAAACAATAACAACAACCAACCAACAAGCAACAAACATAAATTTAAATCAAATTTGATGAAGAATGCATTCATCAACATTTGGTAGAATCACATATTAGCATTTATTTTAAAATTGTATATGATTATGTTTTCTAACAGTGCAATACTGTAGATAAAATAACAAGATGACTAAAATATTTTATGGATACTTTTTAAGTGTCCATGAAAACAAATTAGTTCAAAATTACTCTTAGAATATACTATATAATTCCATGGAAGCATTAATGGAATTTAGAAAATACTTAGTATTCAATAATAATACAGTAAAAGTCAAAATTTGAGGGCTCAAGCTGAAGTAGCATTTGTAAAAAAATTTTCTGCCCATTATGTTTGTAAAGTAACAAAGGCCTAATATTAATGGCTGGACATCCAAACAGAGATTAGAAAGACAACTGAGAAAATTAACAGAAACTGCATAGTATAGAAAATAGTATGTGTGGAAATTCATACAATAGAAAAAAAATGCTGTAATGAAAGATTACAAAAGGTATTAAAAACACTAATAATACTAATTTCTAGAAGACACTTGATTAACACAATGAGACAGAAAAAATACGAAAAGCAATAGTAAAAGTCAGACAAACCGTAAATGAACATAGATTACATATAAGACAATATAAAATATAAAAATATTATATTGAAGAGGCAATTTCATAGAGAATTATACCTAAATCACATGCACAACAATTTGTAAAAGGAAATATGTACATTTGAGTGATAAAACAACACTCTTTTCACAAATGATCTATTTGTACATACAAAAAATGAACAATATAAAATAGCTTTTATTCAACTACATTTGATTTTCAAAACTTGAAATGGCAAATTAATGATTGAACTTAACTGAGAAAATCTATACATCAAAATATTAAAAAGTAAAAATTAGCTGGGGCTTAAAATAATTTTGTTTCCATAGACTATTTACACAAGATGTACTTAGAAAAAATAATTTTTTCAGTGCTAAGCAGTAAAAACTGTGAGCTGCCAATAAGTAAAAATTAGAGAATGTTGCATAGAACATTTCATAAGAAAGCTAAGACTTTCTTTAAAGAAAAAACACAGATAAAAATATATCCTATACTTGTGAAAATTACATACTATAAGTATGCTTATACATCTCAAATTAATCTTTGCCTTTAGTTTAACCCAATAAAGTTTAATGGGTTTCCTCAAATAAATTAACAAGCTGATCATAAAACTTTAGTGGAACGGAAAGCAAAAAAAGTTAAGAATTCTTCCTATACTAGTAACAAGTCATATACACCTATTTTATAATAGTGTGGAATATGCACAATAATAGATAAATTGTATAATGGAACAAAATACAGATTCCAGAAATAAGCCCAACCATATATAATATCCTGGTTTTGAGCTAAGTTATATCCTAAATTATTGGAGGAAAATACTCATTTAAGGATTCTGAGACTATTGTATTCACATGTTAAAACGTAATATTGATCCCCTACTTAATACCATACGCAAAACTGATTTCAGGTGAGTTAAAGATAAATGCTAAAAGAAAGGCCTTGAAACATTTCAGATAAAATAAAATAGTTTCAAGTACAGAGAAACCGATAGAGGCGGGTGCCAGAGACATTCTAGGCAGAAAGAGGCAGGTCCCTGGCGAAACTCCACCTTCAAGCAGAAAAGCCTGAAACTGCTCTCCAAAGTGAGAATTTCTATCCCTGTTTGCCCACTCTCTCCCAATTGGTTCTTTTTGGATAATGTCTTTTAACCAATGGAATGTTGCCTTTTCCAAAACTACCTACAGCCCGGCCCGCCCCCGACTCTCTGCCTATGAAGACCTTAGACTCAGTCGGTAGAGAGAGAGAGAAGGCTTGACGGGAGAGAGGTGACTTGACTTCAGAGAGACAGCTGGACTTTGGAAGAGAGACAGCTTAACTTCTGAGAGACCACTTGACTTCCAAGAAGAGCCAGCTGGAGATGACTGGACTTCAGGGGAAGATTACCTTCCTGTCCCTTCTCCTCTCCAGCACCTTTCTGCTGAGAGCCATTTCCATCACTTAAAATTCCCTGCCTTCAAGTGTCCGGGCGAACTCATACTTCTTGGACACTGGACAAGAGCTCGGGACCCACCGAGTGTGGGTACCCAAAAAAGGCTGTCACACTGCCCCTTTGCCCTTGCTGGCAGAGGGCAGCCACCCCACATGAGGAGGGAAGGGGCCCACTGAGCTGATAACACGCTGCCCACGGACGGCAGAGCTAAGGGAGCATTGTAACATACCCTCAGGGTTTCAGAGGTCGCAGGCACCCCAACCTGGGCGCTACCGCGGAGCCCGCACGGAGCTTGCTCCTGTCAGAGCCCAAAGTGGTGGACTCGATTCCACACTTGCACACACACATGCTCCCTCCTGAAAGGGTTTGAGAGCAGTGGGTGGAGTAAATGGGGCACCGCCGTCGCAAGTCTGGCAAAGGTTTCGAGAAAAATCCTGCATCAAAATTAATATATACAATTTAAGACGGAAAGATAGAGTGACAACAAAATAGAAATACTCTTTATAATAAAAACACATCATAAAATGTGATAAAATAAGGCATAGACTGGAGAAAGTGTTTGGAACTTATAACTGACAAAAATCATTACTATCCAAAATGTATCAAAATTACCTGGAAACTAAGTATTAAAAAGTGAACAGTCAGAAAGAAAAAAAAAAAAAAAAGAAAACATGCGTGAAGATCATGAACCAATGGGCAATAAACACTTGAAAAATGCTTGATTTTCCAGAGCAATGAAAATTAAAACATTCATGCAATACCATTTCCAAGTCACCTATTGACCAAACATTAAAGTCCACTAATACTAAGTTGGTGATTTGGTAGGGAAAGAAAATTTCCATATATTTCCCTAATAGAGTTATATAACCACTTTGGGAATCCTTCAATAACATCAGTCAGCTCTGAAGATAAATAAATTTTAGGTCAGAAGTTTCCACTTGCAGACATATACCCTAGGGACTCTCATGCACGTCTGCAGATACGTATGATTAAATTTGCTGAAACATTGTTTATAAAAGAAAAAAAATGACAAAAATCGAAAATGTCCCTAATCAAATGGATTTCTCTAAAGCAGTTAAAAAGATCTATCAGCATGGATTTATCTCATGAACATAATGTGATTTTCAAAAGAAGCTACATACATTTGGCATGATTCCATTAAAACAAGGTAGAGGGATCAATTCAACAAGAAGAACCAACTATCCTAAATATATATGCACCCAATACAGGAGCACCCAGATTCATAAAGCAAGTCCTTAGTGACCTACAAAGTGACTTAGACTCCCACACAATAATAATGGGAGATTTTAACACCCCACTGTCAAAATTAGATCGACGAGACAGAAAGTTAACAAGGATATCCAGGAATTGAACTCAGCTCTGCACCAAGCAGAGCTAATAGACAACTATAGAACTCTCCACCCCAAATCAACAGAATATACACTTTTCAGCACCACACCACACCTATACCAAAATTGACCACATAGTTGGAAGTAAAGCACTCCTCAGCAAATGTAAAAGAACAGAAATTATAACAAACTCTCTCTCAGACCACAGCGCAATCAAACTAGAACTCAGGATTAAGAAACTCACTCAAAACCACTCAACTACATGGAAACTAAACAACCTGCTCCTGAATGACTACTGGGTACATAACGAAATGAAGGCAGAAATAAAGATGTTCTTTGAAACCAGTGAGAACAAAGACACAACATACCAGAATCTCTGGGACACATTCAAAGCAGTGTGTAGAGGGAAATTTATAGCACGAAATGCCCACAGGAGAAAGCAGGAAAGATAAAAAATTGACACCCTAACGTCACAATTAAAAGAACCAGAGAAGCAAGAGCAAACACATTCAAGAGCTAGCAGAAGGCAAGAAATAACTAACATTAGAGCAGAACTGAAGGAGATAGAGACACAAAAAACCCTTCAAAAAATTAATGAATCCACGAGCTGGTTTTTTGAAAAGATCAACAAAATTGATAAACCACTAGCAAGACTAATAAAGAAGAAAAGAGAGAAGAATCAAATAGACACAATAAAAAATGATAAAGGTGATATCACCACCTATCCGACAGAGATACAAACTACCATCAGAGAATACTATAAACACCTCTATGCAAATAAACTAGAAAATCTAGAAGAAATGGATAAATTCCTGGAAACATACACTCTCCCAAGACTAAACCAGGAAGAAGTTGAATTCCTCCATAGAACAATAACAGCTGTGAAATCGAGGCAATAATTAATAACCTACCAACCAAAAAAGTCCAGGACCAGACGGATTCACAGCTGAATTCTACCAGAGGTACAAAGAGGAGCTGGTACCATTCCTTCTAAAACTATTCCCATCGATAGAAAAAGAGGGAATCCTCCCTAACTCATTTTATGAGGCCAGCATCATCCCGATACCAAAGCCTGGCAGAGACACAACAGAAAAAGAGAATTTTAAGCAAATATCCCTGATGAGCATCAATGCAAAACTCCTCAATAAAATACTGGCAAACCGAATCCAGCAGCACATCAAAAAGCTTCAAAGTTGGCTTCATCCCTGGGATGCAAGGCTGGTTCAACCTACAGAAATCCATAAAGGTAATTCATCATATAAGTAGAACCAAAGAGAAAAACCATACGATTATCTCAATAGATGCAGAAAAGGCCTCTGACAAAATTCAACCGCCCTTCATGCTAAAAACTCTCAATAAATTAGTTATTGATGGGACGTATCTCAAAATAATAAGAGCTATCTACAAACCCACAGCCAATATTATACTGAATGGACAAAAACTGGAAGCATTCCCTTTGTAAACTGGCACAAGACAGGGATGCCCTCTCTCACCACTCCTATTCAACATAGTGTTGGAAGTTCTGGCCAGGGCAATTGGGCAGGAGAAGGAAATAAAGGGCATTCAATTAAGAAAAGAGGAAGTCAAACTGTCCCTGTTTGCAGATGACATGATTGTATATCTAGAAAACCCCATTGTCTCAGCCCAAAATCTCCTTCAGCTGATAGGCAACTTCAGCAAAGTCTCAGGATACAAAATCAATGTGCAAAAATCACAAGCATTCTTATACACCAATAACAGACAAACAGAGAGCCAAATCATGAGTGAACTCCCATTCACAATTGCTTCAAAGAGAACAAAATACCTAGGAATCCAACTTACAAGGAATGTGAAGGACCTCTTCAAGGAGAACTACAAACCACTGCTCAATGACATAAAAGAGGATACAAACAAATGGAAGAACATTCCATGTTCATGGGTAGGAAGAATCAATATCGTGAAAATGGCCATACTCCCCAAAGTAATTTATAGATTCAATGCCATCCCCATCAAGCTACCAATGACTTTCTTCACAGAATTGGAAAAAACTACTTTAAAGTTCATATGGAACCCAAAAAGGGCCTGCATTGCCAAGTCAATCCTAAGCCAAAAGAACAAAGCTGGAAGCATCATGCTACCTGACTTCAAACTATACTACAAGGCTACAGTAACCAAAACAGCATGGTACTGGTACCAAAACAGAGATATAGACCAATGGAACAGAACAGAGCCCTCAGAAATAATGCCACATATCTACAACTATCTGATCTTTGACAAACCTGACAAAAACAAGAAATGGGGAGAGGATTCTGTATTTAATAAATGGTGCTGGGAAAAATGGCTAGCAATATGTAGAAAGCTGAAACTGGATCCCTTCCTTACACCTTATACAAAAACTAATTCAAGATGGATTAAAGACTTACATGTTATACCTGAAACCATAAAAACCCTAGAGGAAAACCTAGGGAATACCATTCACGACATAGGCATGGGCAAGGACTTCATATCTAAAACACCAAAAGCAATGGCAACAAAAGCCAAAATTGACAAATGGGATCTCATTAAACTAAAGAGCTTCTGCACAGCAAAAGAAACCACCATCAGAGTGAACAGGCAACCTACAGAATGGGAGAAAATTTTTGCAATCTACTCATCTGACAAAGGGCTAATATCCAGAATCTACAAAGAACTGAAACAAATTTACAAGAAAAAATCAAACAACCCCATCAAAAAGAGGGCAAAAGATATGAACAGACACTTCTCAAAAGAAGACATTTATGCAGCCAACAGACACATGAAAAAATGCTCATCATCACTGGCCATCAGAGAAATGCAAATCAAAACCACAATGAGATACCATCTCACGCCAGTTAGAATGGCGATTATTAAAAAGTCAGGAAACGACAGGTGCTGGAGAGGATGTGGAGAAATAGGAACACTTTTACACTGTTGATGGGACTGTAAACTAGTTCAACCATTGTGGAAGACTGTGGCGATTCCTCGAGGATCTAGAACTAGAAATGCCATTTGACCCAACCATCCCATTACTGGGTATATACCCAAAGGATTATAAATCATGCTGCTATAAAGACACATGCACACATATGTTTATTGCGGCACTATTCATAATAGCAAAGACTTGGAACCAACCCAAATGTCCATCAATTATAGACTGGGTTAAGAAAATGCGGCACATATACACCATGGAATACTATGCAGCCATAAAAAATGATGAGTTCATGTCCTTTGTAGGGACATGGATGAAGCTGAAAACCCTCATTCTCAGCAAACTATCTCAAGGACAGAAAACCAAAAACCGCATGTTCTCACTCATAGGTGGGAATTGAACAATGAGAACACTTGGACACAGGGTGGGGAACATCACACATTGGGGCCTGTCATGGGGTGGGGGGAGGGGAGAGGGATAGCTTTAGGAGATATACCTAATGTAACTGACGAGTTAATGGGTGCAGCACACCAACATGGTACATGTATACATATGTAACAAACCTGCACATTGTGCATATGTACCCTAGAACTTAAAGTATAATAAAAAAGTAGAATAATAAAGACAGAAGTGGATAAAAAGTTAAAACAAAGAGAGTGGTGTACCCCCCAAGGAAAAAAAAATAGAAATTTTGCCTAGAAAAGTAGCGAAAAATGCTGAGTAAATGGTCCAGATAACTGCCGCCCAACACCTAAGAATCCATGTATGGAGAACAATGTGAATAAGGCGGGGATAATAAATACTGGTTCGGTCTCTAGAAAAAAAAAAAAAAGCCTTTCTAAAATCTATTTACATATTCAAAAATACAAGCCTTCAATACAACCTTTTTATTTTATGTTCCTGATTTATATTTTATTTTATTTATTTTCCTGCTTGCCTTGCTGGTGGCTAGTGGGCTTCAGGAGGATAATACAATATCCTATGTTTTCTCTCTGCACATTAGCCTTTTTTCTTTGTGAAATAACTATTCCAGTTTTAAAGGGAAGAAAGTATAGGCCAACCAAGGTGTAGTCCAAAATGTTGAAAGAGGTTAACCATAGAAAATAGGAAGAGGAACATCACACACTGGGGCCCATTGTGGGGTGGGAGGAGGGGGAATGGATAGTATTAGGAGATATACCTAATGTTAAATGATGAGTTAATGGGTGCAGCACACAAACATGGCACATGTATACATATGTAACTAACCTGCACGTTGTGCACATGTACCCTAAAACTTAAAGTATAATAAAAAAAAAAGAAAAGAAAATAGGATTACAATATTTTTCCTTTCCATTGTATTACTTCACATATATGGTGATTTTCAATTTTATTTTTTACAAAATGGCACTGTATTGATAATCAAATGAAGAATATTACATGTTTATGATGAAAACTGATATATATGGTTTTCCATTTTCTCCTCCTTTTAATCTTGTCTGCTATTTTTTTTCCTGAATCTGTTTTCGTGATTTTATTTATGTTATTTATTCTTCCTAGAAAGTCATTTGCTTCCTCAGTTTCCAACAGATTCTAACAGTTTTTCAAATCATTTTCTGAACCCTTTATCATTTTTATTACATTTAATTAATTACAGTAACAATTATCATCATGTTCTTCAATGCACACAATTTTCTCTGTGTCTCTATATACACATACACACAGAATTCCTAATAATGCATAGGAAACTGATATGTGTAAGAGTGAGTTGTCTGTGAAGTGCCATGATGTCAGAGGGTGTATTAATGAACACCTCTGATTTGAGTTGATGCTCAACTCAAAAAGTTCTTGCTCAATTGACTGCGAAAGTCCAAACACTGCACATGAAATGCATCTGATATATTTATAGCGTGTAGAAGTGGAAGAGTTATTTTATGCTCTCTCTAATGTTCATAAATTAATTTCGCTAAAATAATGAGGTACTCTCGATTATCAGTATCAAGTGACAAGAAGAAATCGCTATAAAGTAGTTACGAATTGCAGATATGTGTTATATTTTCCTCAAGACTTACATGGCTCATTGGTAATTTTATTAAAAAGTAAAGCTTTCATAGATGTACCATACATGATACTTTAAATAAGCTCTCATCACTCAGGGACAGATTTGAAACTGAGTCGCCTTTCTTTCTTTCTTTTTCCTTCCAACCACAATCAATTTAAAGTAGAAAATGAAGGGTAGGAAAGTACAATGAGTTCAAGTACATGTCAAATCTATAATTTCTGTATAAAAACTAATGAACACAATGGAAGGCACTTCCAATCTTATTTCCTCCAGAAAGAGAGTGTAATCAGAGTGTAATGAGCATTGAAATTAATAAATTAAAAATAAATGTCCATAAGAAAAAAAATGTATTTCAGTCAGGCAGTAATTACGTTTTCAACATTACAAATTAATTCCCCAAATGAGTATCTTTCAGTGTACCCAATCTATTATCTATTTTCGTCTTTTTATTTAAAGCTCAGTGTTCCTAAGTTGACTAGCCATCACATTATTAAAAAACAAAACGAGGTGTTCATTAACACACCCTCTGACATTACATCATTGCATAAAATCTCATGCTGGTTTTAAACGCACACTTTCTTCTCCCTCCCACCCCAATTATGATAAAGAAACAAATGGAGCCACCTGTAGTTTCAGTTAGAAAATTTGTGAGGATATTAATATCAATTCACTGAAAAATAAATAAGGATGACAAATAAGATGAACACATATTAAGTCATTAAATAAATTAAAATACTTATTTCTGTTTAGAAGACAATTTAAGATAATGGTTATTTGATTGGGTCTGATGTCAGGTGTGAGGTTCTGGTTTTACTTGTAGATTTCTCTCATACCATGATCATGGGGAAGCTACTTGTTTCGTTCTGTTTCCTCATCTTAAAAAAAAAGTGAGAAAAAAATTTGCATCATAGGGTAATTATGAAAAACAAATTACATACATTTTTCTAAGCTTTTAGCTTATTATTTGCCACACAGTAAGCACCATTAATATGAACTACTTTTGGAATTTAAGGTAATCCCTCAATTATGTCCTTTATGCTATATCCTTTTTCGTCTGTTCTGTTACCTGGCAAGTAGAAGTCATGTAAACAATAGATCATTTTGGACACCAAAATTGTGCATGTCTGTAAGAAACATTTCAATGCCACTTTAGATAATGTCAGCAACTTAGTGGTTTTAAAACAATGAGAGATATGTATGATGAGTCTAGGTTCTGGAAACGGTAGTGAAGTTAATGCTAGATAGGAAAGTGCACATTTATAGATAGGGAAGTACATTTTATGTATTTGAAAGCAAGAAAAGACGATAAAATTTTAGAACACAATTTGGGGTCAGTAATTAATCTCACTTGCATAATTAAAGATTGCCATATAATTTTGTGATTAAATAGGTGAAGTTCTGGGAGAATGGTCAATCTTATAGTTTGTGAAATTGTATTGTTTATTAACTAAGCAGAGAAGGAACTGCATGTGTTCATCTGTGGCTATGTTAATACAGAAAGAACATTGGAAAAATACTAGGATATCTTGCCTCTAATCTTAGCTTTATGTAATGGAATCTTAGTTCCATTACAAACTCTATGTCCTTCAATAAGTCACTTCCATGGACCTCAGTTTCCTCTAATAAAAGTACTTAGGATATGAAGTAATGGCTTAAGTTCCTTCAGATACTGTGATGCTATCATAATGTAGGGCAGTTCTCAAAATATGGGCTAAGAACAAGTTTCATATTTGTGTGAGGAGGAATTTTCTTTATAAATCTTAACAAAATAGCCTATAAAAACAGATTAAATGCAGAAGCAAATAAGATAATCCAACTGTTTTCCATTTAATGCACATTACAGAAGTTTGCAAAAATATAATAGTGCCATAATTCTCACATTTAAAGCATTTTTTTTTTTTTTTTTGAGACAGAGTTTCACTCTTGTTGCCTAGGCTGGAGTGCAATGGCACTCAGCTCGCTACAACCTCCGCCTCCTACGTTCAAGTGATTCTCCTGTCTCAGCCTCCCAAGTAGCTGGGATTACAGGCATGTGCCACCACACCTGGCTAATTTTGTATTTTTAGTAGAGACAGGGTTTCACCACGTTGGTCAGGCTGGCTGGTCTTGAACTCCCGACTTTGGGAGATCCACCCTTCTTGGCCGCCTTCAGTACTGGGATTACAGGCATGAGCCACTGCACCCAGCCGGCATTTTTATTTAAAAAAATAGTTATTTTTCATCAAATTCTTACCTATGTGATCATTGATTTATTTTTAAGCAAGTAAAAAATAATTACTTTAAGTTTTTATCATGTTTAAATATTACTATAATAAACACTGACACATATAATCTACATAAAATAATTTGGGATGCTCAATAATTTTTAGGCATATAAAAAGATTTTGTGCTATATTTATCTTTTTATTGAAAGTCATTTTATTACCTTTTACTCAGTTTTCTCTATTTAGCCTTTCCCACAGTGGTAATTTATATTCTGAATACTCTAATGCCTTGCCATAAACTCAATTTGATATTTTCAAATGGAGTATTTTTTCCAATAAGGTAAAAATAATTCAGTATTTTCCTAACTACCAACTACTATTGAATTATATTTTAGCACAGAGTTTCCCTAAGGGCAGTTTCCATTTCCTCTTCAAGTATTTAAAATATAAGATTATCATGAAAATAATATGGAAAATTTGTTCATAATATAGCTTGCAATATAAAGGGGGAAAGTCTTGCCATATGAATTTATGAATTAGAAGACCATCTTCTACATTTATTTTTCAGGTCCAAGCACTAATATCTAAATACATCATGGGAAGTCAAAGGGATCACAATTACTAATTATTTTTCAATGGTCATTAAAGTCAAGTTGAAAATTGTTTTGTTTTTGTTTTTGTTTTTGGAAAGACTTGAGAATAAAGGCAGACATCATGAATTCATGTGGTCTAAAATTAGACTAGGAAGAGATTTAAGGGTACAATACATCCTCCTTGATTTTCAGAAAGATAGTGACATCGATAAAGTTGGGTTCTGACCTGATAAGATTTTCATTTCCTCTGCTGATACTCTACCAAAATCAACTCATTTGTTTCTTTTGTTGTTGGTTATCGAGTATTTGCAATAGAAGCCAATATTAGGCAGATGATCAAATTTCCTTTCTTCAAACTATAAATTTTAGAATCCACACAGCAAATTAATGATTTCTTTTTTACACACTTTTACACTAAACTTGAAATGCAGGACAGTGCTCTGGGTGGCCTGGGACTAACCCAGTTCTCCCCACATCTTTTTTCACTTGTAGTTTGCAAGAATAACTGTAGAATATGCTGGGAATGCAACATCCTGGGCTAAGAGGGGAGCTAGCTAGAACAGCCTGGACTCTGTTCCAGTTCCCTCCACATCAGAATGTCATTCAGTGCTTTATTCTAGCATGCGACATGGCCTCAGATTACAAAACCCAGAGCAAGCTTCTTTTCAGGGTCCCTCAGCAGCAGTGCAAAATGGAGCACGCACAGATGAAATTCCATCTGCCCCAGGCGGCTTTCCTGAGCTTTGGGAGACCAGTATGTAATGAATTCTAGGCTTCTGTTGTCCCTGCTGCCTCTTTGTAAGTAATACATCTGTTTCATGTAACTTGTGGTGTGCATGATATTCTGTATCACCAGACTCAGACAAGTTGGTAACTGGCACACAGTGAACCTACTTCACACTAAAGACTATCAAGAACTCTGGAGCAGCTGAGATTTTACCCTGCTTACAAGATAGCATGTTAGCAGACCAGTTTCATACATGCTGGGAAAAGACATGAGACTCCTGGGTCAGAGACAGAGGGCGTCATTACTTATGGCACAGCAGGCATCATGAATTTCATATTCATACTTGATCTTCTTGTTCCCAAGCCTCATGGGCATGTGGAACAGTCTTGGTGCTGCTACACACACAGTGGATTTGCATCACAGTGGAGGAAGATAGAGTTTAAAGAACAGTAAATATTATAAGGGGGTCCTAACAAACCTACCTAACATTTACCCCAAAAAAGACACTATTTTTATTCTTCTGGATGACAAAAATATTTGCTCTTTTATCCCTCTACATTGGAGGTAGACATGGCCTCTATATTCCAAGCTGGTTTGATAATCAAAGATCCCTGAACAGATATTCTGAAACAATACCTATCAAAGCTTCTGCTCTGAATAAATACAGAAATAGGAGAAAACCATGGAGATGGAAGAATACCATTTTCTCCCAACAATTTGGATGGCCTCAGATTCAGCCCCGCCTCTGGAAAATCTTCCTGGGATTTTCCCCCAACCCTCCCTATGTCAATAAATGCTACCCTACAGGGGGTGTAGATAAAGAGAACATCTTGAACTACTGCCCAGGCTGTCCCTCCAAAACCAAGAACTATACTCAATTATTCAAATATAACTGAAACTCCTAAACCTGCCACCAGCCAGTTGTGCTGCTTTAGAATCACTGTCAACCTGTCTACTCCACCAGATATAAGTTCTACCTGGAAGTATGTAATACTTATAAATAAAACTTTGTTTCCAGGGTTATTATGTATGCCATTGAAATCGTACTTCTTATGTGGCAGTTAGGAATTATTTACCTTTCTCTCAAAAGCAGGGTGACTTGCATCTAAGGAATGGTCATAAGAAAATGCCATTCAAGACATAGGCATGGGCAAGGACTTCATGTCTAAAACACCAAAATCAATGGCAACAAAAGCCAAAATTGACAAATGGGATCTAATTAAACTAAAGAGCTTCTGCACAGCAAAAGAAACTACCATCAGAGTGAACAGGCAACCTACAAAATGGGAGAAAATTTTTGCAATCTACTCATCTGACAAAGGGCTAATATCCAGAATCTACAATGAACTCAAACAAATTTACAAGAAAAAAACAAACAACCCCATCAAAAAGTGGGCAAAGGATATGAACAGACACTTCTCAAAAGAAGACATTTATGCAGCCAAAAGACACATGAAAAAATGCTCATCATCACTGGCCATCAGAGAAATGCAAATCAAAACCACAATGAGACACCATCTCACACCAATTAGAATGGCAATCATTAAAAAGTCAGGAAACAACAGGTGCTGGAGAGGATGTGGAGAAATAAGAACACTTTTACACTGTTGGTGGGACTGTAAACTAGTTCAACCATTGTGGATGTAAGTGTGGCGATTCCTCAGGGATCTAGAACTAGAAATACCATTTGGCCCAGTCATCCCATTATTGGGTATATACCCAAAGGACTATAAATCATGCTGCTATAAAGACATGCACGCGTATGTTTATTGCGGCACTGTTCACAATAGCAAAGACTTGGAACCAACCCAAATGTCCAACAATGATAGACTGGATTAAGAAAATGTGGCACATATACACCATGGAATGCTATGCAGCCATAAAAAAATGATGAGTTCATGTCCTTTGTAGGGACATGGATGAAATTGGAAATCATCATTCTCAGTAAACTATCGCAAGGACAAAAAACCAAACACCACATGTTCTCACTCATAGATGGGAATTGAACAATGAGAACACATGGACACAGGAAGGGGAACATCACACTCTGGGGACTGTTGTGGGGTGGGTGGAGTGGGGAGGGATAGCATTAGGAGATATACCTAATGCTAAATGGCGAGTTAATGGGTGCAGCACACCAGCATGGCACATGTATACATTTGTAACTAACCTGCACATTGTGCACATGTACCCTAAAACTTAAAGTATAATAATAATGAAAAACAAATAAATAAATAAATACAAATAAAATCACCTAAAAAAAAAAAAGAAAGAAAATGCTAAATGTTGAAGAAACACCACCCACCTCAACCCTGGGAGTCATTTAATGAGACATTACGTACTAGCCAGAATTTGTATACATGATACAATGGCTATTGTTTTGCTCCATTCAGGCTAAAGTAGAGTCTGTGCATTTGCTCATGTATCCTGCCATACCTAGAATAATGTTACTGGCCAGAAGAAAAGCCCAATACACAAACATAAGGAGAAACTCCTTGGCTTTCTAAGGTAGATTCTGATGGTTTAGGTATTCGCTTACTTGGGATACTGGGTGGTATAGCTGAAGTCAAAAACTGCATCTTAGTTGCACCCTGCTACATGGAGTTCTGTTTACGTTAAATTTAGTCAAATGCCGCATGAAAAATATTGAACAGTTTGTGTCCCATGCCATTGGTCAGATGTATCAAAGTGGGTGATGGACTGGTGTACTCATGGAAAAGTTACCAGAAGCCAAGATGGTATAGAAAAGCCAGGTGAATATTATGTGAATATTTCCCCTGGGTCTCTTGGCACCACTGAGCAGAGGTATTGACAGCTTGTGTTCTGAACTGCTCCTTCAAAGATGTCTGCATACTAAAAGCCTAGAATTATAAATGTAGTGTCTCCCCCTAGGGCAGAAAGTAGACTTATTTGCTATTCAGAATACTAAGCGTAATTTCTTCCTCCTACACAAATGTGGTCAGGCTTGTTAGCATACTATTTTAAATTGAGGTTTCCTAAATTTGGGGATCCTCAGTGATGACACAAATTTTTTATGTTCACAGGAAATACTTTGGCCAATACACAAGTCCCTGTGGTATTTGGAGGCAAGAGTAACCAATGGAATTATGAAGGTCATATTGTTTCCTATGCCATGAGTAATATAGCCCTATCTCTCATCCAAGGATCTCATGCCATCTTGCAGAATCCATTATCTTTGGCAGATGAAGTGCTAGCTTACAAGTGCAATAAAATCTCAGACCCTGTAAATTCTTGACAAATATTTATCTGTATTAAATTTTATTAATGATGTTAGTATTCTTATTAAAAACATGATTGCCTTAACTCTTCAGAAAATTAAATATACTCAGGCAGTAAAAATATTTATTATTGATCTCATAAAGTTCTTACCTAAAATATAAAATATTACATAAGTAAACAATTACTTTTTTTCCTCTGAAGCATCAATAGAAGAGAATGCATTTCTTTTTACCTTTCTTTAGTGCTGTAGATGGGATTGACTAATTTGTTTTCGATTTTAATCCAAAATTTTCCGAACCTTTACATTTCTTTGAAACGTCAACCTTTTTAACAAGCAAAGATTTGTTCAACCTGCTCACATACTCACTATGTTTTCACAGACAATTGATAATATCAGCTATTCCCTTTATTAAGAAAAGTTCTATTCAATTTGAGGTTTTGTAGAATTTTCTATTTTCTCTAAAACTTGTCAATCTTACTTAGCAAAGATACATTTTAGGTACTTACTTGTTCAAAATCTAATAAATAATCAACCATAAGTGCCTATTTTTCTTCAAATTTACCTAGTCTGTTTTCTAACATGGTTGTTTTTCAATTGAGAAGAATCAAGAAATATCTGGATTACTGTCATTTTTTGGATTTAATTTCTTTTAACAGATTAAATAATTACATCAGTGTTCTGTAAAACAGTGTGGTGGAACATTCCTTACATCTCCCTCCTCTGGAGAAGGTTCGCTTTTCATCCAAGAAACTTTATTGACATATCAACTTTGATTCCTGCTCTGTAGCCCAAGGAGTATCCTCTGATGCAAGGAGTTAGTTTCTTAGGGAAGACATATACAATCTCTTTGGTATTGTTTTAATTGATGTTATTGTGAAATATTTTAAATAAATAAATAGAGGCATATCAGAAGATGTAGAACAATGCCCTCATTCTATACTGAGCTATGAACTATAATTGGAAAGTTTAACTGACATAAGATTTTCATACATTCTCTATTTAGTTATGCATAAAATACAAAGTGCAGAGTGTATTTCAATTATAATTTCAAAAGCTGTGTTGATTTAGATAGTGACTGCATGATACTTTTTCCCCCAACCTTTAGGCATCAGACCAATCATTTTGTTCAAATTCTTATTATTGTCATTCTACATGGTTAAATATGATAGAGTGATCCTAAGATAACACTGCTGCGTGAATGAAATGATATTGCTTGTCAGTGATTGATGATTAGTAGAATAAAAAGGAAATAAAGCAACTGCGAACTACGGTAATCAGGTGCACCTCAATATAAAATGACATATTTTTATTAGCAGAGGAGCAATTTTGTTGTTCAACAACTACAGAGACCAAGATTTTAGGAGTTGCAAAATTTGACAAGCAAAAGGAAGAAATCACAATTGATCTGGATTTTGACTACTTTGTATAAACTTTTAAGTACAGAAGAGAAAAAATACACCCCTTTCTATTATCCTAATTTTTTCTAACTGTTCTAGATATAAAGTTCTGGGACAAGGAAGATGACAGAAAACACAAACTGTGAAGTAAGAGATGAAGGTGGTTTGTCAAAAGTATTGAATAAGTGGTATTTAAAAAAAAAAAAACCTGTGAGGCACTATGAAGGTGTAATATACAATATGAAGGCGAACCTATGAAGTTGTATTGTGATCATATGATTGATGAAGTCCTTACACTGTTATCTCCATCCAGATCTCTCCTAATACACAAATCTAGACTTCAGATCTTGATGTTCTACATTCTACAAGTATGAGACATTTTATTGTGGTTACCTATTCTTCACTCTTTCTTCTGCCTATTCCTTTGCTATATGATTTTGTTGTTTCTCTTACTGTACTAGGTATGCATAACCTAAGTCCTGGGATTTGGACTAAGTCATGTGACTTTGGACAATGTGATGCTATGGCCAATGTGCATGGCACAAGCTGAGTGAATGTGCACATGTATTGTTCTTGTGTTTTCTCCTTTATTTCTTTAGCTTCTGCCATAAGAAGAACATGATTCAGCCAGTTTGATGTCCTGGCCCAAAGAGAATAAGAGACACATGAAATAGATCTTAACACAACTTGCAATTTTGAATTGACAACATTAAACTTTACACTCTCAAACCTATGTCCCTGGAAAATAGCAACAGTGAAATAAATATCCCAATCTTTTTTTTTTGTTCTTGGAAATGTCCTACCACTCTTCCCAATATAATTTAGATAAGACTCATGGACGTTCCCCATTGTTTACCTATGGCACATCCCCTCCAAATTCCCTTTCTTTGCCTCGTAAATGATGACGAAACTGTTTGTTCCCATTGATAAGTCTGGACAAAAGACTTCTGCTCTCTTCAGGTCCTCAATTTTGATCTACTTTCAGCCTGAGCCAGCATACAACCTGTCCTTAATGGCTCAGCCTGAGTATAGACAGACCACAAGGAATGAGATTCCCTAATCAACTGTGCCACCCACTCCAACCTACTTAGGTTTTTCTGTCCTGGTTTACACCTCCTTATGAAAGAAAAACACTCTCCTTCCTACCTTTGCAACATTTGTAGATCTAACAGTCAAAATATCTTTTTCTCTCAATATTCCCTTTACCTGTATTACAATATTCGTTTGTTCCTACCACAGTAATCTTTTCAAATAAAATCTCTCCTTAATTAAGTCCAGATGTGTTGAAAAACACAGTTTAACAGTTTTCTGGTGCTGTGACACAAATGGCATGCAAACCAATCCTTAGATCTTAATGTCTTCACCCAAGTATAATCCCAGCTTCTTAGAGACTTTGTGCTCATTTCTAGCTGGGGAGATCCAAATCCAAGGTGATAAGTCAAATCTCCTAAACTTCTGCTCTGGATATTTTTATCTTGTAGTGTGGTAGAGAGTTACTTTGGTTATTTCTGGCAGAGATTTTTCTTTGGCCCTTCCATGAAACCTCTTTTGTTTTCCTTCAGCTTTTTAAATCTAAGGATTTTGGGAGGTAATCTCATTGGTTCCTTGAACCTAGGGACTGGACGAGAGTATGTTCTAATCTCAACCTGGGGATTGTGTGAGAAAACTAATTGAGCAGGGTTTGTTTCTGGTTTTATTAAGGTCTCATTTCTGATTTAATTATCTACCCATTGGTGTCATGGATTAGATAATTAAATATCATGATCCATTAGGTATCATGGATTTGTATCATGGATTAGATAATTATGCACTTGTCTTCCCTGAGTGACAAAATGCTTCACCATTCATCACCATTATGGTGCTTATTCAGTTCAATATGAAGTATGACATAAATTTATATTTTTATTCTATGCCCTAAATATATACTAGTCCAAAAGGCAAAAAAAACCCATTATTTATATGACTATTTTTTTCTCACCCGTTAGTTTTTGCTTCAGTCAGTTTCTTAGTGAGGTCTTCTTACCTTGTATCCTAACTAACATAGATAACCCCCACAGGACAATCTTTATTTCTGATATTTTTAAATATACTTATTATGCAAAATTACATTTGTAAAAATTAGTTATCCAATTTTCTTCTTTCTCAATCACCAAATGAAAGTTACATGAGAGTAGAGACCATGCCAAATTTGTTTACCCATGGACAATCACATAATACTTTATCACTTATTGCATAAATATGTGAATCTACTTTGCTGTAAAGGATGATATAATTTTTATTACATTAGACATATTATTATTTTAGAATCATAATTTACTAGAATATTAATTTATTTGCCAATAAAACACATAAAGCATAAGAATTTGGAATCAAAAATCACAACCTGAAGGCAGCTTAACATTAACGCAAACACAATACTTAAGAGAAAGAAAAATTGCTGACCAGCAAGGTGACAATAAATAGCATATAAGCAGTTCAGTCAAAACATTCAAGTCAATTGTGCCTATAAATGTAGGCTTCATCTTGTCAGTCTTATCTTTTTGATAATAGCTTTTGAAATCTGCAAATGTTTTACTGCTTAGTAAGTAAGCATTCAGAGAATCAATTATTGAAAAAAAGTCCAATTTTCTAAAATACACCTTAAAGTAATAGATTGGATTTGGTTGCCTCTGCTGATTAGTAATTTAGAAGTCTAATGATGACTTCTATCATTCTGACGAGCTTCTGACAGAATTTTCAGTTTTGCTCTGAGTATTGTATGCTTTTTGTTTACACGATATTAATAGAATGGTCATTGAGCTGTTGAGCTGAGATTGCAAAGAAATACCTTGACATTGATTACAGATTATGTATTTATTGGTAAATGAATACAATCATTTTAATTGTTCTTTTATTGTTGACAAAAAAAATAAAATACTGTAAAATAGGTGTATTCTACTAATATGCATCATTATGATTTTATTTCTTCATAACTGCAGTAGTTTTGCTATGTCTTTTTCATCTCTGACAGGAAGAGTAATAACTGGCTTATACATATCTGAGGATGTTGCAAGCATCAATTAGATAAATAATCAAAGAATTTAAATACCCTAAAAAACAACAAAAAATGTGCTGGTTTATTCGTTGTAAGTAATCAATCAGTTAAATCTATTTTATATGTTAGGTCATATAATATGTAAATGGGAAATTATTTTTAATTATGAAACAGCTCTGTACAATTATCAATCATCAATAATCATTTCAATGATGGAATATATTGACTAAACATACCTTAGATACTACAAGAATCTTTTTTTCTCTTTCCTGCCCCACAGTATTTTAATGACTTTCTATTCCTATTATTAATTTTCCTTTCTACAAATAAGAAGTAAAAATAATATACAGAGTTTATTTTTTTACAATTTAAAGTTCTATAAATTCAATACAAATATCTTGGAATCTTGCTTGGGATTGTAAAACACAGATATAATAATTAGTATTTTTTATTTACTGTTCATAGTTCATAAATGATTGTTTACATGTTTATATTAAGCCAACTGAAATAACACTTTTTCCTATTAAACAAACTGCCCATTCACATGCAGAGGGAATTAAAAAAGCTGAGACCATAGAAATGTGCATATAATTTTAAACCTATAGTTTATAAACAATGTATTCTATACTCTGATACATCTTTTATTTGTTCAACTCATTTAACTATTATAAAATATAACTTAAGTATCTTTAAAATACACATAATATTTTATAGATGAGAAAGCTGAAGCACAGAGATATTAAGTAATTTTTGTAAGGTCACACAACCAGTACGTAGCAATACTGAGATTTGAACCTCAGCAGTCTGGCTCCAGAATATGTGCTCTTAGCCATTACTTTATAACGCCTCTCACTAATTCATGAATTTAACAACATTATTGGGAGAAATGATGCTTAAAATTTGAGAAAAAAATCTTTTTGAAAAAATGAATAGTAATTTCCTTGAATGGAAATATTATGAAATATAACTGGTTAGGAAACCATAGCCATGTGTCACTGTCTTTGTCTGTTTTGTGTTGCTATAATCAAAATACCTGAGACTGGGTCATTTGTAAAGGGCTGAAATGTATTTCTGAAAGTTCTATAGGCTGAGAAGTCCAAGATCAAGGCGCTGAGATTATTGTCTGAAGTGAGTCTGGTCTCTGCTTCCAAGACAGTGCTTTGAATGCTGCATCCTGTGGAGGCAAGGAATTTTGCTTCCTCATATGGCAGAAGGCACAAGGGGAAAAAGAACAAACTCCTTCCAGCCCTTTTAGAAAGGCATCTATTTCCATTCATAAGGGCAGAGATCTCACAATTCAATCCACCCCTAAAGCCTACCCCTTCTAATAATCTTGCATTGGGTATGAAGTTACAACATGAATTTTAGAGGGGACAAAAACATTCAAACCATAGCATTAACCTTCACTCTTGAATTATTTGAAACTTTAAAAATAAAAGAATTGTGAAGCTATCATAATCAGAGAGCAAGAACAGTGAATAATGAAAGCAATGACCTGCCTTTTACTTAAGACTTTGTCACAGATTCCTTAGGTGACATTAAGATTGGTACGTAATTATCCATGTCAGTAGATTTCAACTAGGAAATCATTTGCACCATTTAGAAGTCTCATAAAGTGAACTATTATAATATTCTCTTCTCCTCCAATGACATTAGATTATCTTTATTACCACCGTTAGGTCAATACCATACTTTCAGAAATATAATGAAACCAGCGAACTTCAGAGAACTAATGCAGGTATTCTTCCTTCACTCAATGTGTCCTGGATCTTATACTCCACATTTGTTCATCTAATTTCTAAGACTTTTCAAACCACCAATTATAGATCTTCTGAAATTGAGTTTTACCTGTACATATTCTTCTCCCCCACGTTTTCATTTTATAATAACCCTAAAATCCACAGACATCATTTTCATCACTGTCTGTTAGTATCGATTCACAGACAACACTTTAACCATCAAGACCCTCAAGATTAGGTAATTTAAATCCCACTGTAGCCCATGATTTCATTGAGATTCTAATTAAATGATATAAAGAGAAATGTTTATACATTAGAATGGCAAACTTTCCTCAACAATATTGCGTGCTTAATGTCATACTTTTAATTTTTCTTCCACATTCTTGACTAAACACAATAGAGAAGAAATTACTGACTAGACAGGGATAATATCTACTAGACATTTGGACCACTGACAAAAAAATCACACACTTTATGCAGTTAGTCATTTAAATGCTATAGACAAATAAGAATTTTAGGACAGAAATGTACTACTTCTATAAAAATCCTTTCTTTCCTCATGTAAACACAATGAAATTGATTGCTAATTATAAGGCTTCTGCTTTTTAAATTTGGTTACACTTTGGAACTAAGGAATTATGCCAAGAAATTGAGTAAAGTTTCTAGTATTTCACATTTGTGATCTTCATTAGAAAACCTAAGGGTTTATCCTAATCACCATATCACTCTGGCAACATACAGCTTCTAAGTACAAATAAAATGACCTTATCAGAACTCTTGATAGAAAACAAAAAAATTACTCTGTAATTGATACTGTTGGGCTCTAGATATATCAGCTTAGAGCTATGTAGTTCCTCTTTAAAAAGAAATATTCCGGCCAGGTGCGGTGGCTCACACCTGTAATCCCAGCACTTTGGGAGGCCGAGGTGGGTGGATCACTTGAAGTCAGGAGTTCAAGACCAGCCTGGCCAACATGATGAAACCCCGTCTGTCTTAAAAAAAAAAAAAAATTAGTCAGATGTGGTGGCGGGCACCTGTAATCCCAGCTACTAAGGCAGCTGAGGCAGGAGAATCATTTGAACCCAGGAGGCAGGGTTGCAGTGAGCCGAGATCGCGCCACTGCACTCCAGCCTGGGTGACAAGAGTGAAACTCTGTAAAAAAAAAATTAAAATACTTCATTGACATACTCTAATGCTTTATCCATACCCAAATAATAAATAACATTATTTGTTACATATACCTTAAAAATAGATCTAGTTATTGTTATTATAGATATCAAAGCTGCAAGATAATCAAAACTATAGTTTACATCCTGATGAGGTGTATATTTTCACCTGACACCAATTTCTTCTAAACCTTTTCTCCTTCTTATATTAAAAATCACTAAGATCCTTTTTTTCTTCTACTTACTCAGTAACTACTGTAAAACCAAAGCCTGAAACTAAACTGGCCAGAAGTAGAACTAGTTGCCATCACAACTCCAGAGGGTTTTAGATGATGAGTAAAAGAGGTAACCAATCTTGGAAACTTTAATGAGCTCCGTCACTCTAGGATAAGTCATCAAACTCTCTGTGCTATCTAGATACAAACAAGAAACTTGTGTTAAGAGTAGCTTTAAATTTTGGAGAAAAAAAAGATATCTTGCAACTTAAAAATGTCTATTATTTTTCCATACATAATTTTTATTACCTATGATATCTAAATAATCTCTCTTACTTTCTATGTATTTTCCCCTTCAAAAGCTAAGAGGCTCTTTTCATGCAAAAAATAAAAATAAATAAAATAAATAAAAAGTGTATTGAAAGAGAACTTAGTAATGAACAGTGTCGTTGAAAATAATCCATGGCGTTTAGATAAGAGAAAATATGGTTCAGAAAACAACCATATCTAGATCGTTATAAATTTATAGCAGTGAAGAGAGTTTATCAGTTACACTTGGTAAGTTTTAAATATTGTATTTCTGTAATATTTCTAGATAAAAGGATGTAATATGCTCCCATAGAGCTTGCTTGATTTATTGGGGAAATAATACATATTTCAAAAAATGAGCTCTGTGAGCATTGATGAAAAAGACTGAGAGAACACAGAAGGAGTGGTTACAATCTGCTGTGTAAATAATGCATTAGAAATCTGTTCCCATTCGAAAGCACAAGTAAAATTTTTCTAATGGCACCTGAAATGTTAATTCTGAAACTCCTTCTCAATTAGGAATGCCACCATTATTTTCTCTTTTGAAGATAATCAAATTAATTATTTTGAATGTATTGAAGGTGCTTTAAGATGGATTTTGGCATAAGAAAATTACATCCTCTTAAATGGAGTTAAAGGTAACCATTTCAGTTCGTATATTTTGTTACAGAGTTCAGATGGTTACATATTTGGGCTTAAAAATAAAGTAGCTAAGAAATTAGGTTCACAAAATATCCCGTAAATGAAAAAGTGAAACCAATAAAATTTAGGTTAACAAAGAAGTTGATATAAATTAAATAATTTTATAATGATTATTTGTATAATAAAAATTGTAAGATGTTTTATTTACATAGTAATTTAATCAAAGATAAATTTAACCCTCCTCTATGTTTTTGGAAACTTGTTTTAATTTACAGTAAAGAGTAATTTTTAAATGTGATAAAACGATTTGTAAATAATCAGTTTTAAGTTTCTAGTATATATTTTCTCCTACTATACAGTAATTATCTTCATAAATTTCTTCGTATATTAACTTTCTTTGTTAGCCTTTCCTCTAAGCTGCAAAGGCCAGGATTCTATCTAACGATATAGCAGCATATAATAATAATAATTTAATTAGAAAACTCAAGTAACAATGCATGCTTCATACTGTAAGTTTTTAAAGTACTACAAATCATCACTTTTTATCTATTATTATTTCATTCTACAATGAAAATTAATTAACCTAGCACCTTTTTCCGTTTTTTTAGATCATTTCTTTCCTTTCATCAAATGGAAGTAATTCTGGCTTTTGAGGGTTTTGAAAGTTTGTCAAAATTTGATTTCTTTATACTTCTCTTTCTCTCTAAAAATAAAAAGTTCTAATTTAAAAATTTCCAAAAATAATATCTTTTTCAATATTTCAATAATATTTTGAAGTCACATCTTATAAAACTTTAGTATCGCTTTAGTATGCTAAAGACAGGACTGCAATACATTAATTACAAGTGATTTACAATGCTAAATAAAAAATCCCTGCCGTGACAGGAAAGGGGTTGTTGTTTAGTTGCAATGCAGGGAATAGAGATAGAAACAGCAAGAGGGTAGAGTAAATGTGTGCAAATGAATACATGAGAAATCCAGGCCCTAACTTTATTCCCCTCATTACAGATCCAATACATTAATATATATATAATAAATTCACATGTATTTTTATTTTTGTATGGCTAATGGGTCTCTGACTTGGTGCTAAATACATTCATTAATTATCTTACTAAATTCTCCCCAGCAACTGTTTCAGTCAAGGAGCTTCATTATCAACATTTCCTACATAAATAACTTGATGAAGTTAAACATTTATTTGCAAAAGCTGGCATGTGAAAGAGCAGAATTTAAACTTGAATATGTTTAACAATACAGTCTGTGTTCTTGAAATTTCCACCATTCTGCCTGAAAATAGATCAGAGAGGAGCCCCATGGGTGAACTTTATCTTCCATTCTGCCCTGAGGAGTGTCAGGGAATGCCTCCAATGCTGTTCAATACAATTTTCAACAGATTGGAGGATACAAATAAATATGTATAAGTAGACACATTCCAGTAAAAAGAAATGACGATAAAATGCCATAACTCTATAAAACTTCAAAGAAAGCTCAGCTGAAATTCTAAGAGGAAAAACACTAACAATTAAACTCAATTTCATGACTAAACTCAACTTCATAACTGGACATCATATAACATGACTTCGTGTATCTATGCTTCTCCTATCGGCAGCCATGGATTCGTGGAACAGATAAGACTTTATGTCCCTTAATCTTTGTCCTATCAATAGTTTTGGTGAAAAATGTAATCAGTCAATAAGTTTACCAAGTGCAATAACAGTGTACAAACAAGTCACCAACTAGCAATCTATTGATTAGATATTTATGTGGAAGAAAGCACAGAAAATCTGATAGATTTTAGGTAAGGAAGTTGGAGTGGGTGATTAATGGGATTTTTGTGTTTGTTCAAGCATCATGGAGGCTGCATTTCTCCCTGATCAAAGTAACCCAAAATTTGTGTCTGGATACCTTTCTGTATTAGTCCGTTTTCACAGTGCTGTCAAAGAACTGCCTGAGACTGGGTAATTTATAAAGAAAACAGGTTTAATCCACTCACAGTTCTGCATGGCTGGGGAAGCCTCAGGAAACTTACAATCATGGCTCAAGGGGAAGCAGGTGTGTCTTACATGGTGGCAGTTGAGAAAGAGTATGTGAAAGAGCAACTTTCAAACACTTATAAAACCATCAGATCTTGAGAGAACTCACTCACTATCATAAAAACGGCATTGGGAAAACCACGCCTATGATCAAATCATCTCCCGCAGGATTCCTCCTTTGACACGCAGCGATCATGGAGATTACAATTTGAGATGAGATTTGCGGGAAGACACAGAATCAAATCACACCATTCCACCCTGGACCTTCCCAAATCTTACATCCTTTTAACATTTAAAAATCAATCATGCCTTCCCAAGAGTCCCCCAAAGTCTTAACTCATTCCAGCATTAACCCAAAAGTTCAAGTCCAAAGTCTCATCTGAGAAAAGGCAAGTCCCTTCCACCTAGGATGCTGTAAAATAAAAAAACAAGTTAGTTACTTCCAAGACACAATAAAGGTAGAGGCATTGAATAAATGCTCCCATTCCAAATGAGATAAATTGGCCAAGAGATAGGGTATACAGGCCCCATGCAAGTCCAAAAGAGGGGCAATCATTAAATCTTAAAGCTCCAAAATAATTTCCTTTGACTCCATATCTCACATCTGGGGCACACTGATGCAAAGGGTGGGCTCCCACCACCTTCAGCAGCTCCACCCCTGTGGCTTTGCAGACTTCAACCCCCACAGCTGCTCTCAAGGGCTGGCGTTGAATGCCTGTGGCTTTTGCAGGTGCACGGCACAAGTCATTGGTGAATCTACCATTCTGGGGTTTGGAGAATGGTAGCAATCTTCTCACAGCTCCACTAGGCAGTGCCCCAGTGGTGACTCTGTGTCAGGGTTCCAACCCCATATTACTCTTCTCCATTGCTCTAGCAGAGGTTCTCCACAAGGGCTCTGCCCCTGCAGAAGACTTCTGCCTGGACATCTAGGCATTTCTATACATCTTCTGAAATCTAGGCAGAGGTTCCCAAACCACAATTCTTGACTTATGTGAACCTGCAGGCCAAACACCATGTGGAAGCTGCCAAGACTTGGGGTTTGCATCCTATGAAGCAATGCCCTGTGCTGTAGGTGGCCCCTTTTAGCCAAGCTGGAGGTAGAGCAGCTGGGAGACATGGCATCAAGACTGAGACTGCACAGAGAAGCAGGGTCCAAGGCCCTGCCCATTAAACCATTTTTCCCTCCTATGCCAGGTCTGTCCTGCAGACACTGGCCAAGTGACTGATGAAAGGAGTACTCAGACACAGGTATGCAGTGTAAGAGCAGCTAGGTGTCTGCCTGGCTCCAGTGGTCAAAGTGCAGCAGCCCTGATAAACTGGAGCTGCTTGTTTTTATTCGGTGTAGACATAATGCCAAAAGCCTGGAGCAAACACAATCTGCGGGTAAGATGATCAAAGGTTGGTTCTTGGTCAATATAAGTCAACAGGCCTGTTTAAAATAAATTCCCATACACTCCCTTGTACCTACTCCTTCCCCTTTGCCTCAGGGTTAGAGAACGGCTGCCTTCAGCTATTCTCACGCAAAGCTTTGCAGAGCCTTCTGATGTTTCAGAAGTGCTGCTCCTTTCCCTGTAGTTTCTCCCATGACTCTGACTGATCTCCCACACTCCTAGGCCTCAGAGACTGTGATGAGAGGAGCTGCTGTGAAGATCTCTAACATGCCTCAGTCTGGACTTCACTGTCCACATAACTATCAGCATTTTAATCAAAACCATTCAACAAGTCTCTAGGAAGTTCCAAACTTTCCCATATTTTTATTTCTTCTTCTGAGCTCCCCAAATTCCTCCAATCTCTGCCCGTTACCCAGTTCCAAAGTTTTTTCCATATTTTTACATTATCTTTATGGCAGTACCCCACTCTACCTGTACCAATTTACTGCACTAGTGTCTTCTCACACTGCTATAAAAAACTGCCTGAGACTTGGTAATTGATTTAAGAAAGTGGGTTTTATTGACTCACAGTTTTCTATGGTGGGGGAGGCACCAGGACACTTACAATCATGGTGGAAGGGGAAGCAGGCACATTTTACATGGAGACAGGCAAGAGAGTGTGTAAAGGAGGAATAGTCAAACACTTATAAAACCATCAAATCACATGAGAACTCACTCACTATCATGAGACCACCATGGAGGAAACAGCCCCATGATCCAATCACCTCCCAATAGATTCTTCCATGGACACAGGGGGATTATGGGGATTACAAATCGAGATGAGATTTGGGTGAGGACACAAAACCAATCCATATACCCAGCATAGAAGAAAAGCATATTTCTGGGGAAGACTATAAGCTCCACAGCCCTCAGGAAATAAATCTGTGGTAGTTTACAAGGTTGGATAATAATTGGCCACTTTTACAATTTATATCAAAGAAAGCATTCAGTTACACAGTACTCCTTTAGAAAAATTAAATTTCTTCAGATTCCCTGACACTGTCACTAGTATCAATTTTAACCTAAGCAGAAGTGTGTAGTATGTTTTGGTTGCCCCTTATGTGGTATAAACTCAAAGAAAATTCTAAAGAAAAAATATGTATTTCCAGTATTTATCATGAACAGTGGAAAACGCCATCTGTTTCGTCTATTTCTATAGACTTGAGAATAGACAATAGGTAGTTTCACTTTTGTATTGTCAGGGTGTAGCTCAATGGCTAACACAAAGGAGGCTATCTAAAATTATTTTACAGATTAATTAATAAATGAGCCCAGTGAATATATGGATTGACACACCTGAAAACATATTTTTTGATCCTAAAGCATCATACAAATGTAATTATGAAATGATATTCTGAATAGTATTTGACAACATTTATATCAGAAATATGATATAAAGGAGTGTGTAAAATCATGCACTCTTAGAACAAGACTCTAGTGAATTTGAATCTTGGGGTTGATGCATGATTTATATGATCTTAGTCAAGTTTATTTATAATCACTTTGCCTCAGTTTTCTCATATGTAAAATGGTAATAAAAATTACTAATATCATAGATTTATTATGAGAAAAAATAGCATAAAATTTTTAAACCTCAGGTAAAATATAAACATTCAAATGGTGATATTAAGAGGATTTTGTAAACTATCAGGAAACATTAACTGTGTTCAATGTTTTATTTCAATCAAAATGTCTCTAAACAAGTAAAGATATTTTCTCTTAATTTATTGCCTTTGCAATAACACCTCTTCATTAGCAAATGGCAAGTTCAGTTTTTCCCACTCTTTCTGACGACATGGTTCTTTTGATAATTTCTTGATTTAAAGCACAATTTAAATGTAACTAGGATGTCATTGTGATTTACAGAGATAATTGAGTAGGGGAAATTAGTGTTTGAGGCTTGAAGTTAGTACAAGTCTGTGGAGAAATATTCCACAAATAAGTGTTATCAGCCACAGGATATTGAGCAAGAAAAAAGTTACCAGGTGGTTTGAGCTTTATATGGCAACTAAATGTAGCAGCTAAATATAATGTGCACCTCAGTCTACCATGAAAATAAGTATTCTCCAAAAACTGGGATGTTTTGTCTTAAATGATATTCTGAAGCCTTCTCCAGGATCTGCTGCTGTCTTCTTTGTCCATTTCGGTGACACTTACCTGTAAGCATCCACTGTTATTAGCATCATTACTCTCTGCTATTACGGCCTCTTGGCCTTTTCTTTTAAGCTAACCTGTCAGCCTCTATGCCTCTTTTTGACTCTTTCATTATGATGTTGTGAGAAACTTAACAAACTACATATTGAATATAAAGTGGGCAATTTTTTGAAGTTCTGAATTTTCCAGAACAAAGAAAATAATTTTTTCTGCAGTAAAATTAAGACTTAAATCATATTTACATCTATGGTAAATCCTACTCAAATGACTCCCAACATAACAGAAATTGTTATATCAGAATCAAATTATTTGTCATCTTGAAACTTGACTAAGTATACATCATATGCTTGTATCACATAGGCAGTAAGCCCTTCTAATTTCCGTGTTATTATACCACTTTATTCCACCAGGTGAAGTAGACATTTTTACAGCTTTCAAGAAGCCTGTAATCACTAGAGAGAGAGAGTAGTAATTAGCAAACATAGGGAGTAAGATACTGGAGTATCAAAGCCATTACAATGATACTACAAGTACTATAAACTCAATAAGTCAAATTCTAATTCATGTAGCTCATAGCCACATTATGACTGAAGTTCAAAGAATTGCTTAACTACATCAGAGGGGTGTGCAGTACAGAGAGTGACATGGGAAGCAGAAGCCATTGATAAATTATCCTCTCATCCTTTGAGCAATCTTTGTGGGAGATAGGATATAGTGGTTAATTGGACTGTTCCATCCAAGTATTTCAAGCTTGGAATCTTATTCTTAAAAAAATAGCCTCCTGTAAAGGATAAGAAGATGAAGAGAAATTTGAGCCTATATGTGAAAATGAGAGATGACAGATACACAGAGCATGCTGATGAAAGGTTTTCTATCAGTGGGAAAGTGACTGAGTGTTTAAACTCAATGATTAATTAATCATTTGGAACTTGAAATAGCTACAGGAAATGGTATTTTGTCTTGAGTCTACAGGAAATGTTATTTTGTTTAAGTCTTATTTGGAAGAGTAGGAGGTTAATCCAAAGATTTATTTAAGCAAACAGATTTATTGAATCTGGCTAAGGCATTACAGAAGAATAGATTTTCTGAATGTACTTTTTCAACTAACCTATCTACTTTGATCTCTATGAAGCAAATTTTGACCGCTTCTTGCCCTGAATATTCATTTTCATGCATCTTAAATAAAATATAATAATTAAGGAGATTATAAGAACTTGCTAATAAGAATTTCAGGCTTCTCAATATATAGTCTTTATTGAATTGTTTTACTGATATCTGAAACAATATGAATTCCTTTCTTTAAAAATACAACTTAGAAGAGACTTTTAAAATTATCTTTTGAGTGAGATTTTTCAGATAACATTAAAGAACTGAGAGTTACAGCTGGTATTTTTGTATATGTGGATAAGTGTCTACAATATTAACAAAAGTAATATCCTACATAGAAAAATAATTATAATATTTTTCAGTCCTTGCCTGTTTCATATAAAAGATCTATGAGATATATTGAGCATTTCTAATAGACTTAAATGTCACCAAAACAAAAAAAGCCATGTTCATTATTACCATTACCTATGCCTGTATGTCTCTACAGTGCAAATACAGGGCAGATTGCTTATTTCATCTACATGACCGAGGATAGCTTAGTGGAAATAATATTCAAGATGCATCATATGTTTAATGGACACAGAAATAACTAAAATCAATAGCAAACTATAAAAGCATTTATCAATCATAAATTCTTCCTGATAAAAGCTGCAACATGTAAGATTCAGAATAAGAAAGGCACAGGACTTCATTTTTCTGAGTATATGCCTCCTTAAAATAGAAGAATTCTCCACTCTTCACTTTGGAACATTCAGAACAGATTTTTTTTATTTTTAATTTTTTGCATTTATGCTTATTTCTCTTTGTTTAATAATAAGAATATACTAGGTGGTCTTTTGTCTTGGGGTATTGGATAATTTCGGTTTTATTTTTCCAATATTTAAGGATTGAATTGTATTTATCATACAGAATTGCACACCAGAAAAAAAATTTTGAAACATGTTTCTTGTTTCTCTGACAAGAACTTTTTCATTAATACATTCACATTAATTTTCATTTAATTTTTACCACAAAACCCCCAAAGCACAATGAGCACTTACATATTTACCACTCGACTTCAAAACTATCCACGTTGTGCCATGCTTGTTTGATCCACCCTTCCAGCAGCTTCTTGTTGTTAGACTATTTTAAAGTGAGTTCAAGACATTATAACCTTACGTCCATAAATATTACATTATGCATCTCAAAAAACATTTCATTATGTAATTAAAATGCTATTACTACATCTAAGAAAACTAAAATAATTGCATAGTATCATCTATTACCCAGTCAGCATGCTAATACATTAGTACATAGATAGCTAATACATAATGTTTTTAATGATTTTGTGTTTTTTGTATTTGCTATTTGCTATTTGCTATTTGTATCCCTCCTTTTTATTTTTGAGACAGAGTCTCGCTCTGTTGCCAGGCTAAGTGCAGTGGTGCAATCTCGGCTCACTGCAACCTCCACCTCCTGGGTTCAAGTGATTCTCCTGCCTCAGCCTCCGGAGTAGCTGGGACTACAGGCACCCGCCACCACGCCTGGCTAATTTTTTGTATTTTTAGTAGAGATGGGGTTTCACCATATTAGCCAGAATGGTCTTGATCTCTTGACCTCGTGATCCACCGGCCTCAGCCCCCCAAAGTGCTGGGATTACAGGAGTGAGCCATTGCACCAGACACTTTTTAAATTGTTAAATTTACAGTGTTACACCAAAGAAAGAACATTTCCTTCAATTCTCCTTTTTATTTTATTGATTTGAAGCTAAGTTATATCTAAAGGTATGTTTTCACTTAGGTGGTTACATATAGGTGGTATGTGGATATTTTAATTTCCTGCCTACTGTAATGAACTATATACCTACCAAGTATTTGTTCTTTTTTCCTGAGAAATTAATTGGATTGCATTATGCCCTTAGTGCTAAGGCTTCCAGGACTTTTATGTGAATATAGATAGCAAATATATATTATATATATATATAGAGAGAGAGAGAGAGAGAGAGAGAAAGAAAGAAAAATCATAATATCACACCAATAAATCTAATTTGAATATTAAAGACTACAGAGATATTATATAATGCAATTTACTTTCCACTGGTATATATTTCCTTTTGAAAAGGTTCTAAAGAACATGAGTATATTATTATTTATTGTATTCTATACTACAATATGATAGTTTCAAAATAAAACTACCAGCACTATAAAGGAAAAGTAACACCATTAAGTAAACCCTAAATGTAATTTAATTACTTTGTCTTTACATATCATCCAACCATAGAGAAAAATTAAGAAATTGGAATCCGCATAAAAGATTGCTGGTTGTTTTTTTAAAAGAAATGATGGAGCCTCTGGAGCTTATCTGATACAATTGAGATGTGCAATTTTTGACTAGGCTGTTTTGCAAAACTAAGAAAAATACAAATAATTATTGTACATATTAATACACATTACTTTTGTCCAATAAATTCAGGTGATTATTGCCCAACGAATAACCCAGTTTTTATAAATTGATTTATGTGTTCCTGAAATCAATGTAAATTGGTATAAACACTGAATATAAAAATGTGGTTATTTGCGTTCTCCTTCAACTAAATTGTAATATCTTCTAGTTGTCTCATTAATTAATATATTTTAAAACAAATCTTTATATCTGTAAGACAACCATGCATTATTTTTCCTTCCTTCCTCCCTCCCTCCCTCTCTTCCTTCCTTCCTTCTTTCCTTCCTTCCTCCCTCCCTCCCCCCCCTCTTCCTTCCTTCTTTCCTTCCTTCCTCCCTCCCTCCCTTTCTTTCCTTCTTTCTTTCTTTTTCTTTCTTTCCTTGTCTTCTTTCTCTCTTTCCTTCTCTTTCTTTTTTCTCCTTCTTTTCTCTTTCTTTCTTCTTTCTGCTTTTCTTTCTTTCTCTTTCTTTTCTTTCTTCCTTTCTCTCTCTCTTTCTTTCTTCTTTCTTTTTCTTCTTTCTTTCCTTCTCTTTCTTTCTTTTCTCTTTCTTTTTCTTTCTTTCTTCTTTCTGCTTTTCTTTCTCTTTCTTTCTGCTTTTCTTTCTTTCTCTTTCTTTCTTTCTTTCTTGACAGGGGCTTGCACTGTCATCGAGGCTGAAGTGAAGTGGCACAATCTTAGCTCACTATAATCTCAAATTCCCAAGGTCAAATGATCTTCCTGCCTCAGACTCCTGAGGAGCACACCACCATGCCTGGATAAATAATAATTCAATTATTATTATTATTTTTGTTTTTGTAGAGGTAAGGTCTTGCCCAGTCTAATCTCAAACTACTGGCCTTAAATGATCCGCCTCCCTCAGCAACCAAAAGTGCTGAAATTATAGGGATGAGCCATCACTCCCTCCTGATAACTATGTATCTTCGAAAATTATTCTGCAAAACCACTGTGAATATATTAGTAAGATGTTATATTTTTAATTTGTAGTTATGTCTCCAAATTGATAAAAAAAAATATGGCATTTGTTTTAATGTCTTTTCAGTTTGAGGGATTTTGTTCTTTTTTAATATTCAAATTATTTAAAATATTTAAATTTTTTAAATGTCAATTATGAATATTAATATAAGTCCAGATTCTACTATTACAAATGAATTAAATTTTACTAACACTTCTGATATGGTTTGATTCTGTCCCCACCCAAATCTCATCTTGAATTGTATCCCCCACAATTTCCACATTGTGGGAGGGACCCAGTGGTAGGTAATTAAATCATGTGGGCAGGTCTTTCCCATGCTGTTCTTGTGATAGTGAATAAGTCTCACGAGATCCCATGGTTTTAAAAAGGGGAGTTTCTGGAAGGGTGCAGTGACTGACGCCTGTAATCCCAGCACTTTGGGAGGCTGAGGCGGGCAGATCACGAGGTCAGGCCAACATGGTGAAACCCCGTCTCTACTAAAAATACAAAAATTGGCTGGGTTTGGTGGTGCATGCCTGTAATCCCAGCTAGTTGGGAGGCTGAGGGAGGAGAATGGCTTGAACCCGGGAGGCAGAGACTGCAGTGAGCCACGATCATGCCACTGCACTCCAGCCTGACGACAGAGTGAGACTCTGTCTCAAAAAAAAAAAAAAAAAAAGGTGGGGTTTCCCTGCACGAGGCCTCTTGTCTGCTGCCATGTGAGACATGCCTTTCACCTTCCACCATGATTGTGATGCCTCCCCAGTCACACGGGACTGCAAGTCCATTAATTTTGTTAATCGCCTAGTCTCAGGTATTTCTTCATCAGCAGCATGAAAACAGAGTAGGCCGGGCACGGTGGCTCAGGCCTGTAATCCCAGCACTTTGGGAGGCTGAAGCAGGAGGAACACGAAGGAGATAGAGACCATCCTGACTAACACGGTGAAACCCCGTCTCTACTAAAAATACAAAAAAATAGCCAGGCGCGGTGGCTCACGCCTGTAATCCCAGCACTTTGGGAGGCTGAGGTGGGCAGATCACGAGTTCAGGAGACAGAGAGCATCCTGGCTAACACGGTGAAACCCCGTCTCTCCTAAAAATACAAAAAATATTAGCCGGGCATGGTGGCAGGCGCCTGTTGTCCCAGCTACTCCGGAGGCTGAAGCAGGAGAATGGCGTGAACTTGAGAGGTGGAGCTTGCAGTGAGCCGAGATCGTGCCACTGCACTCCAGCCTGGGCGACAGAGCAAGACTCCATTTCAAAAAAAAAAAAAAAAACAGAAAGAAGAAAACAGAGTAATACAATTTCTGATGTCAACAGTTACCAAAGCTGTATGATATTTTAAATACACACTATTTGAAGATAACAATGAGCCACAAATTGTGGAGCCAAGATGAAGGAGAAAAGACAAGGTGAATCTTCATCTTCCTATTTCATGTATTATTTTTCCTTATAGAAGAATGCTAGGTTTGAAAGTGCACCTGAGAACATGAAAGAGCTTTCAATAGTCTGAGGAGATGGAATTCAGGGATTTCTAGAAGAAAAGTTTCATGATAAATATGAGAAAATGTGGTTTAAAACCACAAAAGTTGCAACCTAAGATTGAAGTGGACAGGACATAGACCAGCCCTGAGAGTCACAGAGGCTTAGAATCACGTGATAATCCTTATGATGTATGTGTTTAACATTATCTGGGATTGCTGATAACTTTAACACAGCTACCTGGCGTAAGTAAACAGAAATGCTTTGTGTGGTAAGATAAATATATCCAGAGTCTCCAAAAGGCGCTGCAGTTTTTCATATACAACTATCCAAGGGGATGGCTGACTAGACGCAGCCAGAAAATGCCTCTTCCACCAAAGGAAACCAAAATGTTGAGTGAACCATTACACGTTGAACACATCTTTTGAGAGAAAACACTGAAAGTTGATAGAAAATGCAGACACCATAGTTTGAAACAGAGGAAGCTGGGGTGCCTGCTTGGAGATGTTGGGTACCAGGACTGGCCACCAGTCCCAAAACGAATGTAAGAAAGCGGTTAGGGAAGGAACTCTGGAGCACCACAATCCTGTCATGGATCTTTGGGATCCTGGTTACCGGAGTTACTGTAACTGCCATCTATCTACCTTTGAACTGGCAGAGAGAACTGCTTGGAGATCAGGCAGAGGCACACCTGAAACCCACGCAGATCTCAGAAGGTTTCACTGCATAGTGCAGCTGCAGCAAAATGTGACCAACGTGTCCTTCCGCCTAAGCGTTCCATCTCGCAGTCAGTGGCTGCAGCAGCTGCTGTCTGCTGGGAGAAAGCAGGGCCACCATTGCTGCGGGAATGAAGTACGTTTTATCCACGTGTTCCTCTGCCTGCCAGTCACTTTCAAAACTGCCTGCCTTGCTGCTCTCACAGGAACATGCCCACAGCACAGCCCCTACTGCCCTGCCTAAGTGTTTTGCTGCTGGCCTGGTAGCAGTTCAGCCCCCACCCCCAGCACAACTGGTGCTCGACCCCAAGGGGCCAGAGGGCAAATTCACAGTCCTGGTCCCAGTTTCCCAGGATCTGAGTACACCACCTAGGGGTATCAAGCTGAGATATGTGGCCTGAGTTCAAATGAGACAGAAGCCTCCACTTGTAGAACACAGAGAAAAGCGTGACATAGGTTCATATACTGGTACAGGAACTGGGCATCTCTCCCTTCACAAGACCAGTCTAGGAAGGGTGAGTCCTGACAGCCAGCCATAATAACTTCTTCCGCCAGGAAGAAGCTTAAAACATCTGGAACAGTTCAGCAGTCTGCTAACTTTATATCACTGAAAGAGCCATCGAAGAGGGTTAGAGAAATAGTCCTGAATTGCCAGAGCCACCATTCCCTGCTTCCCCAACAGTGGCTGCAAGATACAGAAAAAGAATCTGTGCATTTGGAAGAAAGAGAGCACAGTAACTGGAGGACTTTACTTTGGACTCAGTGCTACCTGGTTGTAGTGGAGAGCAAAGCTGTGCTGGGCTCAGATAGTGCCCGAGCACAAAGGAATAATTTGCACCAGATCTAACTGGAGGGGAATCACCCATCTCAGTGGTCAGAACTTGAATTTCTTGGCAAGCCTCGCTACTATGGGTCAAAGTGCTCTGGGATCCTAGGTTAACATGAAAGGCAGTCTAGGACACAGGGACCTCAATTCCTAGGCAACTCTTAGTGCTGGGCTGAGCTCAGAGCCAGTGGACTAGGGTGGAATGTCATCTACGAAGAGAACAGCCAGGGCAGCTAAGGTAGTGCTTGTGTCACTCCTTCCCCAACCCAGACAGTGCAGCTCACAGCATTGAATGTGACTCCTTCCTTCTGCTTGAGCAAAAGAGAATGAAGAACAAGGAGGACTTTGTTTTGCACATTGTGTATCAGCTCAACCATAGTAGGATAGGAAACCAGGCAGTGATGAGGCTCCCATTCCAAGTCATAGCTCCCAGAAGACATTTATAGACACACCCTGGGACAAAAGAGAAACCATTTCCTTGACAGAAGGACCCAGTCCTGGTAGGATTTATTACTTGCTGACTAAAGACTCCTTGAGTCATGAATAATCAGCAGTGATCTCTAGGTAGTATGCCATTGGCCTTGGGCTCTGACAAGGGTTGACTTTAGGTGTGACCCAGCACACGTCGCTGAGGTGGCTACGGTGAAATAATCCTTCTGTTTGAGAAAAACAGAAGGAAAAGTAAAGGGGACTTTGTCTTGCACCTCAGGTACTAGCTTGGCCACGGGGGATAAAAGCAGCAAGTAGGCTCATGGGGTTCCTGAGTCTAGGAATAGGCACTTGGACAAGATTTCTGGACCTGCCTTGGGCCAAAGAGGAGCCCACAGCCCTGGAGGCTGAGTCCCAGGCCTGGCAACACTCACCACAAGCTAAGTGAAGAGGCTTTGGGCTTTAAGTAAATATCAGTGGTGGCCCGGCAGAAACCCTGTGATCTGGAAGTGGTGGTGGTACAGGCTTCTCTACCTGTGGAAAGGAAGGGGAGAGCAGAAAGGACTTTGTATTGTGCTTTGAGTGCCATCTTTTTTTAAAATTAATTAATTAATTTATTTATTTTGTTATACTTTAACTTCTAGGGTACATGTGCACCACATGCAGGTTTGTTACATATGTATACACATGCCATGTCGGTTTGCTGCACCCATCAACTTGTCATTTACATCAGGTATTTCTCCTAATGCTATCCCTCCTCCAGCCTCTCACCCCCCGACAGGCCCCGGTGTGTGATGTTCCCCCCCCTGTGTCCAAGTGTTCTCATTGTTCAGTTCCCACCTATGAGTAAGAACATGTGGTGTTTGGTTTTCTGTTGTTGTGATAGTTTGCTGAGAATGCTGGTTTCCAGCTTCATCCATGTCCTTTGAAAAGGACATGAACTCATACTTTTTTATGGTTGCATAGTATTCCATGGTGTTTATGTGCCACATTTTCTTTATCCAGTCAATCATTGATGGACATTTGGGTTGGTTCTAAGTTTTTGCTATTGTGAGTAGTGCCAAAATAAACATACATGTACATGTGTCTTTATAGTAGCATGATTTATAATCCTTTAGATACATACCCAGTAATGGGATTGCTGGGTCAAATGGTATTTCTAGTTCCAGATCCTTGAGGAATCACTACACTCTCTTCCACAATGGTTGAACTAATTTACACTCCCACCAACAGTGTAAAAGCATTCATATTTCTACACATCTTCTCCAGCATCTGTTGTTTCCTGACTTTTTAATGATCGTCATTCTAACTGGCATGAGATGATATTTCACTGTGGTTTTGATTTGCATTTCTCTGATGGCCAGTGATGATGAGCATTTTTTCATGTGTCTGTTGGCTGAATAGATGTCTTCTTTTGAGAAGTGTCTGTTCATATCCCTTGCCCACTTTTTGATGGGGTTGTTTGTTTTTTTTCTTGTAAATTTGTCTAAGTTATTTGTAGATTCTGGATATTAACCCTTTTTCAGATGGGTAGATTGCAAAATTTTTCTCCCGTCCTGTATGTTGCCTGTTCACTCTGATGGTAGTTTCTTTTGTCGTGCAGAAGCTCTTTAGTTTAATTAGATCCCATTTGTCTATTATCTTAGTTGCAGGGAAATTTCTAAGGTTTCAACTTCAATCCCTGGTTGACAGACAGCAATTCTGGACCTGCCTAGGGGCTGGAGAAACTCACTGCCCTGAAGGAAGGGATACACATTTGGCTACCTTTACCACTTTCTGATATAGAGCCCTAGGGATTTATGTGAACATAAGTGGTAGCCAGTTAGTGATTAGAGTGGGCCTTGGGCAAGACCCAGTGCTGTGCTGGCTTTAGGTCTGACCCAGTGCAGTCCCAGTGATGGTAGCCAGAGAGGAGCTTGCATCATATCACCACTTCCAGGTGGCACAGCAGATAGAGAGACTTTGTTTGGGAAAATGTCAGGAAAAAGAAGAAGAGTCTCTGCCTGATAATCCAGATAATTTTTTCAGATCTTATCCAAAATTACTAAAGTGGTATTTCTACAAGTCTGCAATAATCACATATTAGGCTTGGGATCACCTGAAAAGCCTTCTCAAGAAAAACAAGCACAAGCAAACGCAGACTGCAAAGGCTATAATAAATAGCTAACTCTCCAATATGCAGACACTGACAAACATCTACAGACATGAAGATCTTCCAGGAAAACATGACCTCACCAGATAAACTAAATAAGGCATCAGGAACCAATTCCTGGAGAAATGGAGATATGTGAAGTTTCAGAGAGAGTTTTCAAAATAGCTGTTTTGAAGAAACCGAAATAAATTCACTTAACACAGAGAAGAAATTCAGAATTCTATCAAATCAATGTAACCAAAATTGAAATAATTAAAAAGAATCAAGCAGAAATTTTAGAGTTGAAAATGCCACTGACATATGGAATAATGCATCAGAGTCTCTTAATAGCAAAGTTAATCAAGACGAAGAAAGAATTAGTGAGCTGAAAGCCAGGCTATTTGAAAATACACAGACAGAAGAGACAAAGGAAAAAGAAAAAAAATAATGAACCATGCCTATAAAATTGCCTCCAAGGGGCAAATCTAAGAGCTATTGGTCCTAAAAAGGAGGTAGAGGAATAGATAAGGGTAGAAAGTTTATTCAAAGGGATAATATCAGAGAACTTCCTAAACCTAAAGAAATATATCAACATTCAAGTACAAGAAGAATATAAAACATTAAGCAGCTTTACTCCATAAAAGACTACCTCAAGGCATTTAGCAATCAAACTCCCAAAGGTCAAGGATAAAGAAAAGATCCTGAACGCAGCAAGGTAAATGAAACAAATAACAAATATTTGAGCTCCAATATGTCTGGCAGCAGACTCTTCAGTGGAAACCTTATAAGGTAGGAGAGAGGTCTGACATATTCAAAGTACTGAAGGGAAAAAACAAAACAAAACAGCTTTTACCCTAGAATAAGGGATCCAGTGAAAATCTCCTTAAAGCATGAAGGAGAAATATAGACTATCTCAGACAAACAAACCTAAGGGATTTCATCAACACCAGACCTGTCTTAAAAGAAATGCTAAAGGAAGTTCTTCAATAAGAAAGAAAAGGATGTTTATGAGCAAGAGAAATCATCTGAAGGTACAAAACTCACTGGTAATAGCACATCAAAAAACACAGAATATTATAACAGTGTAACTGTGGTGTGTACATTACTTTTATCTTAAGTAGAAAGGCCAAATGATGAACCAATCAAAAACAATAACTACAACAACTTTTCAATACATAGTACAATACGACATAAAGAGAAACAACAAAAAGTTAAAAAAAAACAGGGGCAACAAGTTAAATTGTAGAGCAGGGGTGTCCAGTGTTTTGAATTCCTTTGGCCACATTGGAAGAATTGTTTTGGGCTACACACAAAGTACACTAACATTAACAATAGCTCATGAGATTTTAAGAATCACAAAAAAACCTCATGTTTTAAGAAAGTTTACAAATTTGTCTTGGGCTGCATTGAAAGCCATCCTGGGCTGCATGTTGCCCACAGCAGCAGGTTAGATAAGCTTGGTGAAGAGTTTCTATAAGTTGTCTTTTCGTGTTTTTGTTTGTTGGTTTGTTTTTTTGCAATCAGTTTTGCGTTAGTTTAAAATAATGGGTTTTAAGATCGTATTTACAAGCCTCTCGGTAGCCTCAAGACATACACAAAAAATAAAAAGCAAGAAATAGGCCCGGCGCGGTGGCTCACGCCTGTCATCCCAGCACTTCGGAAGGCCAAGGTGGGCGAGCACAAGGTCAGGAGATCGAGACCACGGTGAAACCCCGTCTCTACTAAAAATACAAAAAATTAGCCTGGCGCGGTGGCGGGCGCCTGTATTCCCAGCTACTCGGGAGGCGGAGCTTGCAGTTAGGCACTGCGCTCCAGCCTGGGCGACCCAGCGAGACTCCATCAAAAAAAAAAAAAAAAAAAAAGCAAGAAATAAAATCATACCACCAGAGGAAATCACCTTCATGAAAAGAAAGACACCTTCATGAAAAGAAAGACAGAAAGGAAGGAAAGAAAGGAAAAGAAGGGGAAGTCTGAAAAAAAAAAACTCTAGAAAACACATATTAAAAAAGCAAAAGTAAGTCCCTATTTATAAATAATAACTTTAAACATAAAAAGCTTCTGCACAGCAAACAAAACAATCAACAAAGTGAATCTGACACAGGATTAATATCCAGAATATATAAGGGGTTCAAAGAATCCTATAGGAAAAAATCTAATAATCTGATTAAGAAATGAGCAATAGAGCACCCTCGAAGATAGAATCATGCATTTCTAATAGTTAAAAATAGATCTAAAGATACTTGGCATTTAAAATCTAACTTTTTAGCTAAGGTAATCGAAACTCAGAGAAAACATCTGACATAAACACATAGGCAACTCCAAAATGCAGTGTGTTCTCAAAAGTGAATTATTATCTCACAGGGCCAGATCCAGAACATTTGAACTTTTTTGTATTTAGATATTCTGAAGATATACTCTTCCAAGTTCTCAAAATTGTATCTAAATTATATAGAAACTACCAAAAGGAAAAGCAAAAAGATTTGGGAAAATTGTTGCAGCTGTTCTCCAAAGAGAAGACAAGATGCTGTCTTCAACAGAGCATGGAGCTAAAGGGTCAGTATGAACAGTATATATTTTATTTCCTAGCATAAATAACAATGTTTATTTTAGCTTAATTTCTGGTTTCCTTGGCAATCTTTCTGTAAATTTGGAGAAAGAATGTTTAAATAATATAAAGGCAAGAGAAAACTTGGGGAGTAAAAGTGTTTGGAAGAACCTCCTTGATTTTTCACCTTCCCCAAGCTACATACTTAAATACATGAATATATATTACGTACATGTAAATGGTTGATTGATTGATATCCCATAATACTATTTTTCTAAATTATGTAGTATTTGGAGGTAACAATATATAGGTAGATGCCAATCTGTATTCACTGATAAGCAATGTTTTCTTCAGCTAAAATCTACATAAGTAATTGTAACCTAAACCATGTGGCCACTAGCTATATCTGACATTACTTATGTCACATGCATTCATTTATTCATTTAAAAGACTTTTAATTTTCTCTTTTGTGTTAAGTATCAGATATTGCATCATACTTGTATTTTATTTATGACTTCACTACCTCTTGATCTCATTTTTTAACTCCAGCTATCATTTTAGGGATAAATTCCACATAGGCTATGACAAACTACATAGGTGAAACCTGTTAGGTCGTTGCTTTGTGTGCTGCATCACGTGCCTCTTGCTTTCTTCAAAGGGCTTCTCAGTTGCTTTAATGTGGATGAATGAAGGACATCATTTAACACTCAAGAATGTGCAATCTATTCATGCAGGAACTGATGCACACAAGGTCGCCTTTGATCAATAGGGAATAAGCACTAAAGAATAAATACATTCCTTCTTATCTCTTTTGGAGACAAATTATCAGATTCATAAGAACCCTGAAATGTTCTTTGAAACTGGGCCCCAGTATCCCACAGGAGTAGATAACTATATCTTTGTATTAATTTATCCTCCTTAGCTTTCCAGATTACCAGTCTTATTCACCTACTACTTGAAATCAAATTACCAATAAATTGTCTTCATATAAGCCTTTACCTTTGTCTTTGTATCTAGACTAATGCAGCTGGTTAACTTCAGGCAGGATTTTAAAGTTGCATCACATAGCCATCAGCAGAGAATCAAGTTTCTACAACTTTGGTAATTAACATAGAAATCAACATGTACTTGTGGTAGCAACAAAATTATTCCGACTTTCACTGAAATGATTGGGATTAGGTCCAGGGAGAAAATGATATATTGCGTTATAACATTTAAAATGAAAGGGTAAGGGTTATACAGGAATGCACAGATATGTGCTTTTTGTAACTGTTTTGGAAGTCTTAAACATAAAATAGCATACTTAAGTTAAACATCTAAACAACTCAAGCCATTTCTGGAAAGCCGGAGAACTTCCATAGTAGCCCTTAAGAAGACTTGCTTCTCACAGTTTCATGGCAGACTGTGCTAAACATTATGCCCTGGCCTTACATAAGGGTGGAAGAACATCATACACATCTGAAAATGTAGCCTTTATATATCTCTCCCATCGAAATCAAGAACCTGATAGGAGAAGAATGGTCCTCTGAAATTTAAGATGAGCCTGAAAAACTTTGGACTCCTAGATTCTTCTAAATATTCTGAGATATATAAAACTCTGTGCTCAGTAACTGAACAGTAATCTGTGAAGCAAAGGGTAGACACAGGATTTTTTCCCCTCACCCTCAGTCCAATGACTTACTTGCGTATTTGGTCCCTATCATTACAGTGACCACTACTGCAAAAGACTAGAGATTCTGATTCCTATGGAAAATACTTTCACTAGGGAGCACAGTAATATTTCTATGTAATGCTTTATATGCCTTGTAGTCACTTTGTGCTTCTCATGCCAATGGACCAGTAGGGAAAATATAGTTTATATACTAGGGGGTTAGGAGTATGATGGGGTCATTGACACTGTGTATCATGGGGAAGTAAGATAGCAGCTACATAATTGAGGAAAGAATAAATACATCTGGAACCAGGCATATACACTGGTGCATGTCTTCAACCTTTCATAATGGTGGATTATGTATTGAAGGAACCTCAGTTTAACAAGGGAAAGTAAATTAAGGACTTAGGCTCCTCATAAATGAAGGTTAGGGTCATCTTATCAGGGAAGCAACATAGATCCACCACTTCTCAGCTGAGGGTAAAAGCAAACCATAAATTGTGATTTAGAAATAAAATGAAAATATTATTAATGGCCTTGGTATCAGCTGAGGTGGTAGGTACTGGTAGCTTATTTCATTAACTCACATATATTACATTATTTGTGATGATTTGTACTTCCTTTAGGAGGGTGCAAGTGGTGAGCTGTAACTTACGTGTTTTGCACTATTTCATATCCTATCAGCCACGCCTCATACACTAACTTCTGTGTCCACTATTGCACTGTAAACTTTGATCACTTTTGTAGAGATGTAATCTTACTGCATTTTGCCTCTGTCATCAAAACATGTACTTCCTATTTTCTGCTGATTTCTCTTATTCTGTATCATAGGATGACACAGGAACACATTTAAAATTCATACATGAACAATTTAATGTTAATGGGTGGGAGGGTTAATGCTGAGAAGACAACATCAAGAAATAAACACACCCTTTATTTTCATCTACATTGGGGGACAGTTTTGACATACTTTTTATCAGGATCCTCAGAATGTAAAGTAGAACTAAATGTCAGTCACCAGTAGTGGTAGACAATTTGATAAGATAGCCTCATGTTGTCTTCCCTTATTTTCTGTATATGTCCTGTTTTCATACTTTATCTTGAAGAACTCATTTCTAAATAATTATCTCTATGCGAGACTTTTACTCAGGGTTTTATCTGGGGGGGAGGGGGAGAATCCAGCCTAAAGGAATTAAAAAAAAAAACTAACCAAACAAATAGGTATGGAACTGATAAGGTTTGGCTCTGTGTCTTCACCCAAATCTCATCTTGTAGCTTCCACAATTCCCACGTGTTGTGGGAGGGACCCACTGGGATATGACTGAATCATGGGGGCGGGTCTTTCCTATGCTGTTCTCGTGATAGTGAATGGGTCTCACGAAATCTGATGGTTTTAGAAACAGGAGTTTCTCTGCACAAGGTCTTTTTGCCTGCCGCCATCCACGTAAGATTGCCTTATTCCTCCTTGCCTTTTGTCATGATTGTGAGGCCTCCCCAGCCTTGTGGAACTGTAAGTCCAATAAACCTCTTTCTTTTGTAAATTGCCCAGTCTTGGGTATGTCTTTATCAGCAGTGTGAAAGTGAACTAATACAGGTACCTACCCACCACATTGCATTTTGTCTAGCTGAGGAGACATATAAAACACGTAATTACTTGAATGAGCAAACCATTAAAACAGTGATAATGGTTATGAGAGAAAGTATAAAATTCTGTGAGGGCATAAATACTATGGAGTTCCCAGGAAAGCCTCTTCAAAAAAGTGATACACAAGCTAAACATTGAAGAATTTTTAGGAGTTAGACATGTGAAGTAGTGCAGGCTGAAAACTCTTGAGGAACACAGAAAGGGTAGCTGGCTAAAATAATGTGAATAAGCAGCAGACTGACAAGGGATATAATTTGAGTAGTGGGCAAGGGCCAGATAACGTAGGGTCTTGTAGGCTATGTGATAGGTACCAAAATTAATGTTAAATATGAAAAGCCAAATGTGAAAGGTTTTAAAAAAGAGAGTTATAAAGAATTATGCTTGTGCTTTATTGTGGCTGAAATTGGAAAAGACAAGGGTGGGATCACATAAAATAATGCTGGTGTAGACTGGGCAAGGAACACGTTTGGGTGGAAGATCAAGTGTTGAGTTCTGCAAAATAATTATACAAGATGCAAAAATAAGATAAGTGTACCCCAAACTTTAAAATATATAAATTTGTCATTATTATACCAATGTGCATGTAACTATGTAAATATTAATCATAATAGCACCTATATCAGTCAGAATTCCACTAAAAAAATAGAACCAGTACACATTCACACCCACACTCCCCCCCCCTCCACCCACCATCCACACAGAGCAAGGAATTGACTTACACCACTCTGGTGGCTCAACAGACAAGTTCTAAGTCTATAAGGCAGGCTTCCAGAAAGGTCAGGCTGTTATCTCTTGGGCAGGAGATGAAGCTGTAATCCATAGTGACTTTTTTTTTTTCTCTCCAGTTCCACACTTAAACTCTTTCAATGAATTCAAGTAAGGTCCACTCAGATTATCACGAAAAATTTTCTTAAGATCATTGCCATTTTTTGGATGTTTGTCTTCTTCAAATACCGTGCTTAAATTTGATCCCCAATGTTGGAGGTGGTACCTAATGGGAAGTGTTTCAGTCATAGAGAGAGTGTATTCATCATTAATAGAATAATGCTCTCCCTAGGGGAGGGATGAATGAATTCTTACCTAGTTAGTTCCCACAAGAGGTGGTTGCCAAAAAGTGCCTGGCACCCCCCCCTCCCTCTCTTTTGCTTCCCCTCTCGCCATGTGATCTCTGGACACCCTGGCTCCTCTTTGCCTTCTACCATGAGTGAAAGCAGCTTGAGGCTTTCTTCAGATGCCCAGTCTTCTAGCCAGAAGAATCATGAGCCCAATAAATATTTTCTTCTTTTTAATAAATTACCAGGTCTCAGGTATGTCTTCATAGCAACTCTAAATGGACTAAGACGTGCCACCATAAAATTCTATCACGGCAACACCAGGAGTAGTGTTTAACTGAGTGACTGTGAACCACAGCCACGCTAAGTTGACACATAAAACTGACCATCACAATATTTAATTTTTTTTCAGGATCCTATCTGTTTTTCCGCAGTGAAAGCATATTTCATTCTCTGACTTAGGGATTTAAACAAAAGCATGGTGCACTCTTAATTTATGTGACACTTTTGTAAAATAAAGCTTGAAAACCATTTAACCCCAAAGGCAGTTTAAACTAATATTCTTCAGTACTGATTCTGTAACTGTGACCAGTAGTTCAACGTTTTATTTATAACCTAAATTTGGATTAAGTGTCTTAGTTTATTTATAATGATTCGTTATATATTCTCATATAGTTTATTAATAGATGAGTTGAAAGTAAACATTATTTCCAGGTGGCAGTTTAGCAGTATATATGTAGAGGTTTAAAAGTAGTTATAACATTTGACCTAGTAATTCTAGAAAATTATCATTTAAAAATAATTCAAAATATGCTCAGATAAAATTATCAAAAGCAACAAAATTAAAAAGAAACTGAAATAACAAATAATATAAAATTATATTGTAAATTAAAATCTGCCTGTGCTATACATCCATCAAAAATTATGCTTTATGAAATTTTAATGACATGAGAAAATACTTATTTTAAAATTATAACTTACATGGCACAAAGTTATAGGTTATTTCAATTATGTAAGAAGGCATAGCCCAAGCCTAAAACTTGGGAGCAAATGTCAGAAAACATTGGAGTTGTAAATAACGACTTATAAAACAGAAATACATGATGTTATCTTCAGCTTCCAGAATATCAAACAGCAAATACACTTGCACCGAACGTACTTGGGAATTCCCTTAGAACTAAATATATGTCAGAAATCTTTGCAAAACTAAAGTTATTATGTGGGTACATGAGGCACTAAAAACACTTTAAGCAGAAATAACTTCATTGTTATTTGATTTAAATACAAAATAGTGAATAAGTTTTATAGATTTTATAATTTTATTTAATTTAGACTTTTCTCTCTCAATTGAGTGGTCCTCTCTGTCTTCACTGAGTTTTTTTCTATGCATGTTTCACTCATTAAATATTTTTGAATATACATGCAATGTTCCTAAAAACAACAACAACAACATTTTTTTTTTCTGATAACTTTAGGAGCAAATAAGTGATTTAGTAAAAATTATTTTTGTATTTAAGAAAGATTTCTGAGTAGACTGGACAATATTTCTGAACTGAGAATACAATTTTTTTAAATCGCCTAAAAACAAGAGGTGAGTAAAGATACCCTGAAGTAATTATACTTAATAATTTAGTCAGATAACATAATTCATTTTACATCCTTTTTTTCTGCTGGAGATTGACACAATTGTCAATTTATTTTTAGTTATTATGTGCCAGGTAAATTACAAAGGCATCTAGATCAACTAGATTTTTTTTTCTTTTGGTTGTTTGTTTGTTTCTTTCTTTTTTATTTTGAGACTGGGTCTTGCTCTGTCACCAGGCTGGAGTGCAGTGGCATGATCTCGGCTCCCTGCAATCTCCAACTCCCAGGTTCAAGTGTGTCCCCTGCCTCAAGCAATTCCCCTGCCTCAGCCTCCCGAGTAGTTGGGACTACAGGCGCACGCCACCAAGCCCAGCTAATTTTTGTATTTTTAATAGAGATGGTGTTTCACTTTGTTGGCCAGGATGGTCTCGTTCTCTTGACCTTGCGATCTGCCCACCTCAGCCTCCCAAAGTGCTGGGATTAAAGGTGTGAGCCACCATCCCAGGCCTAGATCAATTAGTTTGTGCAAATTTGGTTGTCTTGATGTATAGTTCTGTGCTATACAATATGGTAACTGATATGTCACATACAGCTCTTGGATGTAACTAACATTTCACATACAGCTCTTAATTTTAATTAAAGTTAAATGAAATGAAAATTCAGTTTCTCAGTCATAATAGCCAAATTTCAAATTCTCAGTGGTTTATAATTACAATATTGGACCATACATTTATAGAATGTTTCTATCATTGTAGAAAGCACTACTGGAAAGTGTTATTCTTTAACTTTTACAATGAAATTATTCAACAAAAATACTTTCAAAACATTCTTGAATTATTGTAGAATTGCCTTAAATTTACATTTAGAAGTAATCTGGACAAATAAGATTTCTAAACTGTGCTGACCAATTGTGTATTTGCTCTGATATCCAAAAACCGAATTTCCCCCTTTTAGTAGAAATTACTAAATTTAGTTGAAATTACTAAAATTTCCCAATTTTAGTAGAGAATTATAGTTAGCTGGGTTCCTTGCTCTTTATCATTAGGTTGGTTGTCACCTGAACAGGAAGTTTTTTTGCTTCATGGCATCTCTTAAAGAGGCAGTATCTCCTCTTTCTTACACATCTTAAAGGATGTCTCATTCCGTCTGTGAAGTGGAGTCTGTCTGCTGATTGTAGCTTCCTTCTAATGGCCCTAGATTCTCCACCCTAGAAATGGCACCTGTACCTCTGTCTCCCAGATCCATGCAAGTTGGCAGCTTTCTGCCTTTGCAGTTCTCTGATGTGTCTGCCTGCCTTTCCTTTGTCTTCTTAGCTCTTTCGAAACCTGTTTAACGAGTCCTCTATATTAAATCCCAAATCTAGCCCCTCCTTACTTTCTTTCACAAAAAAAAAGAAAGAAACTAGAGTGATTTCTGTTTTATTGATTGGATCCTGATTAAAACATGTGATTTTGAATCCTTATTACATAATATTTTTTCAAGGTAAAAATCACTCAGCAGAAGGAAAATAGGTAGCTTAAAATAAAGGCAATCTTAGTGTATTTTTCTTTTATATTCTTGTGGAATATGAAATGACTTTGAATTACTCTATTCAACAATAACAACAAAATAACTGTGGTTTTATGATGAGGTTATAAATAGGAGTTGTAATAAGTAAAATTTCCAAGAAGTAATTTCTGAATACTATAGGAGGTCTTTCAGCTAACGTCTATTTTGTTTTACCCTATATGAAGAAAAAAGAGGTTAAGTATATGAAAAATAAAATTTGCTCATATTTTTCTCATAAAGAGAGTTTTAAAATTAGTATGTTGCCTTCATAAACTTTCCAATGGCAAAATATTTGCATGTCCTTATTGTGATTTTTTTTGTTTGAGAAGTCAGTCAAAGATAGAAATGGGGAATAATTACATCCTCTTAAAAAACGAAAGAAAATTGCCTTCAGAGACATTTAGAAAAATGATAAATTTTTATTTCATTACATAAAATGGTTTGTGTTTTCTATTAATATCAAGGTTTATTTTGGTTTTCAAAAAATAATCCTAAAGCAAATTTTAGATAAGGCTGAAAAATTTATTTTATTGACAATCTACTCCCTACTTTTCTTTCTTTCTTACTTTCTTACTTTCTTACTTTTCTTGCTTACTTTCTAAGAACCTTTCTCTCACCATTTTAATATTTTCAGGATCTGAATATCATCAGATACTTGATCATATAAATATAAAATTTCCAGAACCTTGGGGTGTGCTCTTTATGCACATGGTCAGCAAGAATAATGAAAATGGGTGTATTCTTTTGGATGTTTTCATTTTCAGATCTTTCACAATATATTGTTGGCTTCACTTTTGACCTGACTCTCTCTCTGTCTGCCTGTCTCTGTCTTTGGCTCTCTCTCTCTTCATTTCTCTCTCTCCCTCCATTTCTTTTTTTTCCCTCTCTCTCCCTTTATTTCCCTGTTGCTCTCTCTATATAGTATATATACTCTGACATATAGAGGTTTTTAACATTCCAATTTTCTCTAATTGTTTACTGTTGCGTGACTTAAATATTTTCCAAATGTCAGAGAAAAGTATGCCTTTTGAATGGATTCCAGAATCTTCTGAGTATTTTTTAAACCTTTTTCCAAACAACTTTTTCCTGTTCTCTCAATTTTTCTGATATACTTAACATTCATAATTGCTATAGGAATGGACTTTTGTGATATTAAATCTAGTGTAACAGCTTGTAGGGAAGTCAGAGAATCTCAAATCATATCTTTGATCTTTCTTGAACAAATCACTAATGTTACCACTTCCTTGGAAGGAGACTATAGCATTAGGTGAACACTAAAGTTATTTTTACCTATGAATGTCTATGATTCTATACAAGATTAGTAGGAAAAAAGATTAATTACAAACTTTTTTTTTCACTTAGATAGTTTTTTTTTTTTTTTGAGAAACTTAAGTCAATGAATAATTATTCAGTAGAGCAAGAGGACTAAGATCATGGTCTCTGGTTCAAGATTGACCGACTCCAAATTTTTTTTACTATTGATTCACTATAAAAGTTTGAAAAATATTCTTAACTCCACTTATCTTTTTAATGGAGATTTAAAAAGTACCTTCTCCTTAGGTGTGTGTAGGTATGTGTGTGTGTGTCAGAGAGAAAGAGAGATTTAGATATGTAAAACACTTAGAAAAGAAACTGACACATAATATATGTTGCTCAGTAGATTAAGTGATTATAATAATTATTCAATAACTATGTGTTTGGGATCTGCTATGTGTAGGATATTCACCAGTGACCTTATCCAAATAGAAATAAGGTTTAGTCACTACACTTTGATTTTGATTTTTTACTTAAAAGGAAGCATTATATATATCTACATATGTTTGTATATAATTTGAATATAACACTTAGCAGTTTTAATTTATAAATATAATAGACCAAAGAAGAAATAGGATTTATCAACGGGTCAAAACAAGTGTTATCGAATGAAGAAGAATCTAAGCCTGGCTTTGAGGAATGGATGGGCTTCCATAATTAATAAGGGTTAAGCCCTCTGAATAATGGAAAAAGCATGCAATATGGAGAAGTAAGGAGTGCAGTAGTCCCTAATTATCTGTGGTTTTGCTTTCTGCAGTTTCAGTTACCTGCAATAAACTGGCTCAAAAATATTAAATGGAAAATACCAGAAGTAAACAATAGATAAGTTTTAAATTGTGTGTCTTTTACACACTAATGGTTGTTTTCTTGAAACACTCACTTTTGAAGATAGCTGCCAGAGGAAGATTCCAGCTTTTGATCTGTCTCCAGGGAGATGCCATTTTGAATGTTCCAGTCTTGACTATCTCTGGCTGCAGCCACAGGAGAAACCTTAAAAGAGTGCGGAAGAACCTTTCAGCCGAGCCCCTGTGAAATCACAGACTGGTGGCAAATAACAAAATGGTTGCTGCTTGAGTCACTAAGTTTCTTGGATTGTTTGTTATGTAGTTGTAGATAACTAGCACAATAACAGCAGATGGCAGGAAAAAATAACTTCTGAATAGGCAGAAATTAGCCAGAGTGATGCATTACCTGTTAAAATCTCCGAAGACTCTAATCCACAAACATGAGATGGCCTAAAAGTTTGTATAAAACTTTCCAGTTAAGCCAACAGAAGTAAATAAATCATGGCAATTACAGAATGTCTATTTAACAAGTGAATGGAAATGTTGCACATATGCATTTATGAATGGCACATTTGGGAAAAAAAATTATGACAACATTTTAAAATGCCTAGTGGGCTTCTGGTTAAAGAGGTGATTTGAGTGAAATGCTTTATCTTCTTTTTCTCCTAAAACCTCATTAAAATGTTATTAAAGAAATAAAAATATAAATTCATTAAAAAGAGATGCCATCAGTAAAAGTTATTTCATCCATTTTTTGAAGATGTAAATTGAGAAGGAGAGGTGACAAATGAAGGAGAGCGAAGAAAGCAACTTCTTAGAGGGACTCTCTTAGAAAAAATAGAGCTGATGTGTGTGGCAGAACTCTGAAGATCCTTAAGACCTAGAGTCAGAGCTGCCATGCATGGCAGATAGAAGAAATGAAGTTGAAAACTAAAGGAATAAGTGATGTGTGTTTCATTAATTATTTGACTTTATTCTAGTTTGGTCATTACAGAGCCTGTGTTACAGATTAAAGTTTAGCTACTTTAAATTTTATGTGGAACCAAATAAGAGCCTGTATAGCCAAGACAATCCTAAGCAAAAAGGACAAAGCTGGAGGCATTACGCTACCTAATTTCAAACTATACTACAAAGCTAAAGTAACCAAAACAGCATGGTGCTGGTACCCAAAACAGATACATAGACCAAAGGAACAGAACAGAGGCCTCAGAAATAACACCACACATCTACAACCATCTGATCTTTGACAAACCTGACAAAAACAAGAAATGAGGAAAGGACTCACTATTTAATAAATGGTGTTGGGAAAACTGACTAGCCATATGCAGAAAACTGAAACTGGACTCCTTCCTTACAATTTGTACAAAAATTAACTCAAGATGAATAAAGACTTAAACATAAGACCTAAAACCATAAAAACCCTAGAAGAAAACCTAGGCAATACCATTCCAGACATAGGCGTGGGCAAAAAACTTCATGACTAAAACACCAAAAGCAATGGCAACAAAAGCCAAAATTGACAAATGGATCTAATTAAACTAAAGAGCTTCTGCACAGCAAAAGAAACTATCATCAGAGTGAACAGGCAACCTACCGAATGGGAGAAAATTTTTGCAATCTATCTATCTGACAAAGGGCTAATGTACAGAATCTACAAGGAACTTTAACAAATTTACAAGAAAAAAACAACCCCATCAAAAAGTGGGAGAAGGATATGAACAGACACTTCTCAAAAGAAGACATTTATGCAGGCAAAAAACATATGAAAAAAAGGTCATCATCACTGGTCATTAGAGAAATGCAAATCAAAACCACAATAAGATACCATATCATGCTAGTTAGAATGGCAATCATTAAAAAGTCAGGAAACAACAGATGCTGGAGAGGCTGTGGAGAAATAGGAATGCTTTTACACTGTTGGTGGGAGTGTAAACTAGTTCAACCATTGTGGAAGACAGTGTAGAGATTCCTCCAGGATCTGGAACCAGAAATACCATTTGACCCATCAATCCTATTACTAGGTCTATACCCGAAGGATTATAAATCATTCTACTATAAAGACACATGCACACGTATTTTTATTGCGGCACTATTCACAATAGCAAAGATTTGGATGCCCACCAATGATAGACTGGAAAAAGAAAATGTGACACAAATCAACCCATTGATGGGCATCAACCCAAATGCCCATCAATGATAGAGTGGAAAAAGAAAATGTAGGTGAAACCCCGTCTCTACTAAAAATACAAAAAATTAGCCAGGCACAGTGGCAGGTGCCAGTAGTCCCAGCTACTTGGGAGGCTGAGGCAGGAGAATGGCGTGAACCCAGGAGGTGGAGCTTGCAGTGAGCCCAGATAGCGCCACTGCAGTCTGGCTTGGGTTAAAGAGCGAGACTCTGTCTCAAAAAAAAAAAAAAAAAATAGAAAATGTGGCACAAATACACCATGGAATACTATGCGGCCATAAAAAATATGAGTTCATGTCCTTCGCTGGGACACGGATGAAGTTGGAAACAATCATTCTCAGCAAACAAACACAGGAACAGAAAACCAAACACCACATGTTCTCAATCATAAGTGGGAATCTATCAATGAGAACACATGGACAGAGGGAGGGGAACAACACATGGGGGCCTGTTGGAGGGTAGGAGGCTAGGGGAGGGATAGCATTAGGAGAAATATCTAATGTTGATGATGGGTTGATGGGTGCAGCAAAACACCATGGTACATGTATACCTATGTAACAAGCCTGCACGTTCGCACGTGTATACCAGAACTTAAAGTATAGTTAAAAAAAGAGATTAAAGTTTAGAAATCATCTATTTACAGATGGCAAATGAAGTCATAGGATTGGGTGATATTTGAGAAAACACGAAATGAGATGCCATCTATAGATTTTAAGATAAATTCTACAAAGTTTAAAAATAGATTACAGATTTAATTATAAATATTCAAATTTCACGTACAAAAATATAATCTTCATAATAACATTTTTATTTTAAAAAATTGTTATTTCATTAATAAATAATAGCACATATTTATAGAATACTTGTGATATTTTGATACATTCATACAATCTGTAATGATCAAATTAGGATAATCTGGTATCCATCTCAGGTCAAATATTTATTTTTTTTTGTGTTGATGACATTCCAAGTCTTCTAGCTATTTTGAAATATAGAGTAAATTACTGACAACTATAAAAGACTACTGTGTTATCTAGACTAGAACTTATTATATCTAACTGTATTTTTGTACCTATTAACCAACCTGTCTTCATTTCTCCCGCTTGTCTCCCTTTTGAGCCTCTGGTAACCAACATTCTACTTTCTACCTCCATGAAATAAACATTTCTAGCTCCCACATATGCATGACAACATGTGATATTTGTCTTTCTCTGTCTAATAATAATATTTTTCTTGTGAAACACCAAGGTCTTAAAATAAAAAAAAAAATACTTAGAATTACACACCAGCTTTCAATTTGTTGGGTAGATGTTTACAAAGACATAGTGTCTTTACAGAAATTATAATTATCTACATAATAAATTTTGGCTTTCATCTGCATACTTAACATCAAAGTGCTCCTTAAAAATAAGATGGTATTGCTCTTGTTGTCAGCTAATACTGTTTTGAATTTTTAGTAACCGCTTTACTGAAGAATTTAGAATACTGTTCAAGAGGAAGTCCACAGCAACGTAGTGAGATGTATTTAGGTAAACCAGCTGAGCACTAATTGGATTTCAGGATATGAATGACTGCAGAAATTTCAGGACTCCTTGTCAGAGCAGATATACACTGGGGCTTCTGTTTGGAGGAGGCAGAGGTAAAAACTGATTAGAGTTTGTACAAAAAAAAAGCATTGTAATTGATTTTTAAAAGACAAACTTAATAAAAGTAGCTGGTCTTGCCCCTTTAATAGCATACTTCATATTTTTCTCCTATATTTAAACTCTTCTCATAAAGAAACAATTATTTGAAATGACTTTTCAAAAGTTTAAAAGAAAGTACTCAGAAACCAATTATTTACAATTTAAAAGAACTTTATCTTTTCTCATTTTTGATTTGGTTCTGCCACAAATATTATTGAATTATGAAGGAAAAAATATAAAAACAGGTCAGGCATGGTGGCTCATACCTATAATCCCAGCACTTTGGGAGGAGGAGGCAGACCGATCACTTGAGGCCAGGAGTTTGAGACCAGCCTGGGCAACATGGTAAAACCTTGTATCTACCGAAAATACAAACATTAGGCAGTCGTGGTGGCATGCACCTGCAATTCCAGCTACTTGGGTGGCTCAGACACGAGAATCACTTGAGCCCGGGAAGGGGAGGTTGCAGTGAGTTGAAATCATGCCACTGCATTCCAGCTTGGGTGACAGAGCAAGACTCTATCAAAACAAAACAAAGCATAACAACAAACATAAAAACAAAACTCCACAAATGTTTGCATCTGTATTGTGAATAATCTATGAGAGAGATTAGGCTTATTCTATGCTTGGAGAGCAACCTGAGGAATCTCATACTTCTCCTGAAAGAAAATGTCAGTAGAACGTTAAGCAAGAAACTGTGCTCCGGAAAGTTGCACACTATTTTCCTGTATCCCCAACATACTCAGTCCTGAGTAAGTTAGGTCTTTTTCCATGCTTTTCCTGAACATTGTACAAGCTTTATTCTTGCTTGTTACACTACAGTACCTGATTCTGCTATTTATTTATTTTTAGGTTTTTAAAATGTTATAATTATATTACATTACTATCAGCAAAATATAATAAATGAATATTAGCAAAAATGAGTGGAAAAACTACCTATATCTGCCCTATTCTCTGAAGGAAAAGAGTGATCTGGTACTATTATTTAAATAAGCACATCTGGGGTCAAATGGAGGCACTGGAATGGAGAAGGATAATGAAATACTCAAAGAATATTAGAATTGAAAGATATTCTTCAAGTTGTCTTATTCTATTATCTGATTTCACCAATCATCAGACATTTTAAGTGACTACTCAATCATAGTTATTTAGCAGCAGACAGAATTAAAGCCCTAGTTTACAGACTCCAAAGTCCTTTCTTTACATCAACAACTACCAAACTATTTTTTGAAAAAATGGCTTTTATTATTATTCCCCAAGGTCTTAAGTTTTAAAAAGCCATTTCTATCAAAGAATTATTTTAACTAACAAAGCCTTTCTTGCCTTTTAGTAAATAATAATAATAAAGTAAAAATAGCAGGAAGAGCTATGCTTTAAAATGCATCTGATCAGCAGAGAAAATTAAATACTAAAATCAATTCATTAATTCTTGATTTAAAAGGAAAATACACCTCTAGTTAAATAAAAGCAAATTATTTTAGTTTTATAGAAATGTTGAGAATAGCTTAAACTTTTATGAGGAATTTTGGCAAAGCTCAGTGGTTCAATAATTCCAGGTTGGAATTCTTTTACTATAGTCTAACGCTTTGTAAATGTTGTTTTCTGACACTGTGCTTCCACCATTGCCAATATGCTAGTAAAAAAATTCATGTGCAATGACCTTATGGTTCTGAAAAAGTGCTTCTGTGCTATTTCATTTTTGAGTAATCTGGAGTTTTAAAGTAATATTATTCAGGGAAGAATGTCAGTAAATGATGTTCAGTGAGAATACCCAGCATATATTCAAAAAAATTGTTATAGTAGAAGTTATAATAATTTCCTCATGACAGAGCATGTGCATCTGATACAAAAAATAAAAACTTGTCTTTCCTGTCTACTTTTTCTGTTTAATAAATATAAGATATTGAAAATTTCAGAGGAGAGATCACATTTGCATTAAATAACAACTTGTTTCTGTGGTTGCAGTGCTGGGCTAGTTAATGAAATGAGTATAGAAAATATTGTAAAATGTATGGGCAATATTTAACTTTCATTCTGGCTCCTAAGCTCTCTCTTCACATATACGCTACAATGAATGCCATTACACTCTAATAAGCAACAGTAAAGAATTATATATTATAAAATCTTTCTTACTTAAAATTATATCTTTACATCTCTGAAGTAATTAAAATATTCTTAGGATCAGATGAAATTAATTAGACATTGGACATAGCAAATATTTGTGAATCAGTAGGCTCTTTCACTATCCTTATATGTCCCACCCCTATTCTTGGATGTAAAATGAAAATATGCACTAGGTAAATTATTTTTTTAATTTGGGTGATTATTGGTTGTCCATCACTAAGCCTCCCTATCCCTTTTACATTTTACTCTACTTGGTATAGAGTCATGTGAGGCTAATTAATATCTTCTTGAAACAGTTCGTTAAATAGTACTTAATAAGGACGAAGAATGCCACTTTATCTTTATCTAATGTAGTGGATGCTGTGGTATGCTGCCTATAACTTCCTGCTTTAGGACCTAGGTGTGAATTTTTCCATCAGGCTAAGTATTCACCTACTAATACCTCACGGCTGAATCCTGCGAGAATTACACTCAGTCAAATGTCACTGCCTACATTCAATGACTGGTTGATATGGGGGTAACTCCCAACCCCTACTTGCTTCAATTGGAGATATCTTTGCAAATCATCCCATCTTGAGATCTTCAGCACCCTCTAAGATCTGCTGAGGTCTATACTGACATGACATCACAGTTCAACTTCTCCCTTATACCAACATGCTTTCCTCTCATAAGTATTGTTCCTGAGACCAATACTTATGAGTAAACATCCGTACACATCCTGAGTAAACATCCTGTACACAAATCTATACCTCAAAGGCTATTTCCTGGGAACTTGCCCTATGACACCCAGGTGTATCTTAATAGCAACAATGATTTTCTTTAAGTAAGATTTTATTTATTTGACTAAGGATTCTTTTATTCCTGTGGAGAGACATAGTTTTCAACATTTAGCTAAAACTTGTATAATTATCTTCTAAGGGCTTATTCTTGAGTAAATAATTCTTCATACATCTAGTCTATTAATAAGGATTATTTTGCTTGTAAATGATAGAGACCTGACTTAAAACAGCTTAAAGAAACATTAAAAATGTGTGTTTCAGATAGCGAGAATGGAGTTGGAAGCCAGGAATAGTGGTTGTGGGGAGTGTGACATTGCCACATCTTTTTCCCTATTTTTATCATTTCTCTCTGTGAAATTATCTCAATTTCCACTCAATGATTTTTTTCCTTAAACTATGTGAAAGACATGACTGCAGACAGCTCCCACAAAGAAATTTTACAGTCAGTTCACCCAGGGAGAGAATGTGAGAGCTGGACTTTTCTTTCTAGATTCCCCTTACAAATATCACTGAAAAGCATTGTCATTTCCATGCATGAGTGAGATTCTTTCCCCTGGAGAGCACTCAAATGTGGTTAGGTTTAACAAATATATTGTATTCACACGGCAGCTCTGTAATAAATGCGAGTAAGGTGACTAGAACAAGAGTGTTTTCAGATGAAGGCAGGGGATGTAGAATGCTATGCTAATTAAATCATAGATAAATTACAATATATATTAAAGCATGGTAAACTGTATATTATGTAAAAACAAATGAAGTAAATGAGAGAGAGAAAGAGGGAAAGAGAGAGAGAGAAGAAATAAAGGAAGACAGGAAAGAAGAAAATGATTGCTGGAGGGAGGCAAGAATTTCTCTTAGCTAGTAGAATTCATTATAAAGAGTCCATACTAACAGGAAGAAGACTAAGATAGTAAGACTAACTAAGGATTAACAATTGCTTTTATTTGATACTTTAATAAAATAAGTCACCTGAATGAATTTCCTGATGTAGCCTCATTTGGACATTTTTTTTTTTTTTTTTTTTTTGCCAATGATATACCCTGCATAGGATATATTTTTCTTAAATTTATATTTGTGACAGGATATTCTAGGTTTGTAAACTTGCACATTGGAATTCCTTCATGTTTTCCCTGTAACACTGCTCATTTTGTACCAATAAACTCAGATAAGGGCAAAAGGCAGTAAGAGTGACTTCTGAATTTCTTAGTGACCTCATCTTTCATCCGAAACAGAAGCTCTTCATACCATCATCATATTTTCAAAGCCATATTTTACTTTACTATTCTGGGAGAAAGATCTTACTAATTGCCCTTTTGTGAGGTTGTGAAAGAATGAAATAAAGCATGCTTACTGGTTACCCTGAAGTCAGGAGGACATACGCTTTTATGTCATTCTTAGCTGTGACTAATGAGTAAAACAGCATTAGAGTGGTTACAGCAGGAAAACATTATGTTACCATAATAACTGCTGTTGGACAATGGCACCCGTTATGACAGCCCCTTCATTGCAGTCATAGGCAAAGATTGCTCTTTTTCTTGCCCCTTGCCACCCTTAAAAACTATGATTCTCCAGTCTGACTTTCAGTGAAACATTTGTTTGCTTCAAGAGTTTGGAACCTGTGCTGATTATCTTGCATTTCGTACTTCTTTTTGAAAAATATATAAATCATAAATTTGGGATAACAAATAATAAGTCAGTCTAAAAGCAAATTGATATATATATACATTGTAAAAGTTTGGTGTTATTAAATATATTGTATATAAATTCACTAAACTTCTATATGAATATTACTAAACAAAATGGATATTAATTTTAATGTTGACATAACTTCAAAAGTGATCTTAAAATTTGTTTATGAATGTATATATAAATGATACATATACTCAAATAAATACTATATTAAAATATATACTTTGCTATATTATATATAATATATAAAAGGGGACCTCAAAAAGTTTGTGAAAAAATAAAATTTAAATTTAAAAATATAAATATAAACTTTATTTTTCAACATAACCTTCATTAAGCTCAAGACATTTTTGTAAGCAATGATACCAGCCATTTAATTTTTCCATAAAGGAAGAACTGAAGGGCCTGGAAATTTAACGATGCCAATGCAACCTTTTTTACCTAATTAGATAAAGAAAATTTTAAATATTTTTTAAGAGTAGGAAGCAAAAAGAAGTCAGAAAAAGCCAGATCAGTACCAGAAGTAAATTCCTAATAATTTACCATCAAAACTCACAAAATTGCCCTTGTTTAATGAGGGGATGAGCAGGAGGATTGTTTTGGTGGAGATGGTCTCTCTGATAAAGCTTTCCTAAGTGATTTTCTGCTCAGGCTTTGGCTAGCTTTCTCAAAACACTCTCATATTCTTTGGCTTTCTAGAAAGTTAAGAAGCAAAATGCCTTGAGCCTCCCAAAAAACTGTTGCCATGACCTTTTCTCTTGACCAGCTCACTTTTACATTGACTGGGCCACTTCTATTTCTTGGTCACCATTGCTTTTCTTGTGCTTTGTCTTCAGGATGGTACTGGTGAAGCGTGTTTCATCTCTGGTTACAATTCTTCAGAGAAATGCTTCAGAATCTTGATCCTACTTGTGTACAATTTTCATTGAAAGCTCTTCTTTTATCTACATCTGTTCTGGGCTCAACACTTTTGACACTTACTGAGTGAAAAGTTTTCTGAACTTTAATTTTTTCAGTCAGAATTGGTGTTAAACCAATAGAGGTATGTATAATGTTGACTATTGTTTCTGCTATTAATTGTCAATCCTCTTCAATTAGGGTATGGACAAGATTTCTTTTTCCACTCAAGTTGATGTGGATAATCGGCTGATGGAGGCTTCATTTTCAATATTGTCTCTTCTCTTCTTAAATGAATTATCCATTTTTTAAACTGCTGCATTCTTTGGGACATTGTCCCCATCAACTTTTTGTAAAGCATCAATGATTACGCCATTCTTCCACCTAAGCATCACCATTAATTCGATGCTTGTTCTTGCGTCAATTTAGTATAATTTATTTCGCTCTGACAGAGGCTCTTCTCAAACTTATGTCTTATTCTTAATGCCCCAAACTGGTTCATGTTCAGACATGTTATAACAAGTTACTGTAATTTCATTTTGGTGCAATAATTGATATATATGTAATTTATATTTTACTAAATATATGTATTTAGTAAAGTAGGTTTTAGATTCAAGAATATATTATATTCCTCATTCTCATACAAGCAAAATAAAATCATGCTGTCTTGTAGTCTCAAGACCAACCTAGCATGTACTATGAGATAACTAAAGGTATGCCATATAACTAATGCTGAACGCCAAGTGTGATTAAACTGGGGATATACGTTAATGCATTTTTTAGATTTAGACAATGCATTCAGTAGAGTGTTGTCATTTGACTCCTTTTAGTACAACATCACCAAATAAACTTATTCTACACATATAGTTATTGTGATAGGCTGCAATTTATGTTCAATGTCTTGGTAGAAAGAGATGTACAAAGAAATTAATTAGTTATGCAAGGTAATAAAAGTCAAGTGTTACTAAAGAAATTATAAAGAACAGGCTGGGCATGGTGGCTCATGCCTGTAATCCCAGCACTTTGGGAGGCTGAGATATGTGGATCACCCGAGCTCAGCAATTAGAGACCAGCCTGGCCAACATGGTGAAACCCGGGCTCTACTAAAAGTACAAAAATTAGCTGGGTGTGGTGGTGAGCATCTGTAGTGCCAGCTACTGGAGAGGCCGAGGCAGGACAATTGCTTGAACCTGGGAGGCAGAGGTTGCAGTGAGCTGAGATTGTGCCACTGCACTCCAGCCTGGGCGATAGAGTGAGACTCTGACTAAAAAAAAAAAAAAAAAAGAAATACATAAATTATAAAGAATAGTAATCCATTATTCTATGCCCTCTCATTAAGGTGCATTGTCTGTTAAAAGGTACACTGGAAGTAATTTCTGTATCTCTAAATAGTATTTAATAACTTAAATCTAGTAAATATAATGAATAATGAGGACTTGACAAACATGACTTTCTTCCAGTCTTTTCTATTTCCTTTTGATTAAAAACAATATTGCTTCTGTAAACAGGAAACATGTTTGTTATAAGTAATTTAAGGAGATTATAAACCAAAAATATTTTTAAAATAGTCCAAACCTGATAATACATTCATGCATAATCATTTCCATATTCTAAAAGAGATGGATAATCAGAAAGGAAAAAAGACATATAGATATGCTCTTAGAAAAATATTATAGTACCATGCTACTTAAAATTTAAAAGTTTAACAAGTAAAAAACTAAAAATAATTGGTGTCAATAAAATAATTGCTGAACTAACTCTAACATCATCATTTTTATAATTTAAATATTTATAACTTTATTTTGTTCTATAGACGTAATTCCAAAAGTTTGGGTTTGATTTTACGTTAAAAGATGTGAGTACTATTCATCTGTCATTTTGTCAGAGCCCTTTGCTTGCATATTTCCTCATTTAAATTTATCTCTAACTTGCCTTGATTTCAGAGTTCAGTGTTTCTATTGAGGAAGAGCTAATGGTTTATCATATTATTTTATGTTTCAGAATTAGTCTTTAGATACCTGAGTGAAATTTATTTGGGTGTATATTATTAAACTACACTTTCTTCACTCTCAACTTGAAGGAAACTAATCCTAGTCTTTGGCAGTTGAATGCTATTGTGGTGAAGGCTGAGGCAGTTCAATTTTCTCTTCTCTTTTAGTCATTTGGCCTAGTTCTTTTTTTTTTTTTCTTTTTGGGATGGAGTCGGAGTCTCACTCTGTCGCCCAGGCTGGAGTGCAGTGGCGCGATCTCCGCTGGCTGCAAGCTCCGCCTCCCAGGTTCACGCCATTCTCCTGCCTCAGCCTCCCCAGTAGCTAGGACTACAGGCTAATTTTTTGTATGTTTAGTAGAGACGGGGTTTCACCATGTAAGCCGGGATGGTCTCGATCTCCTGACTTCGTGATCCGCCCGCCTCGGCCTCCCAAAGTGCTGGGATTACAGGCATGAGCCACCACGCCCGGCCAGCTAGTTCTTTAAACAACTGTTTATGTTTGAGAGAAATGAGTTTGATGTGGCTATTAATTATGACATATCAGATTATACATGATATATCAGATTATACAGAAACTTATGAGAACAGGGGTTTATTTCTTATTTATATGCTATACTTACATGATGGAGTCAGTGTAACTCTGCTCAGTGCTCTTTTAATTAAAAAATTTAGGCTAAATTAGCAACCTCTGTGTAGAACATGATTGGTTAACATGCCGGGAAAAAAAATACATGTTGGTTCTTAAATCTTCTCAGAATAATGAATACTTGTTCTGTTCGCATTTCATATAAACACTCAGGATGGATTATGAGTTATTTTATTATAAGGAAGGGAACAAAGTAATATAACTTATCCCAATGACATTGAAAGACAGATTATAAGGAGGTCAGAATGTGTCAGGAAGAGAATGGTATGCATTTATTTATACACCATCATAAGAGCTTTGGATGATATTTTAAAGTATTTTGAGAATCTGGAAGGTTTTGATGAGAGAGTTAGAAAAATCACTAGTATGCTGCGTTGAAATATACTCTAGGAAGATCAAGTATATAAGAAGAAAAACTAGTTAGGAAACAATTGTGATGGTCTAGGGAGAAGATGGTGAGGATAAGTCTGGGCTGCTTGTAGGGCAAATGGAGAGAAATAATTGGGAATATATTCTAGAGTGATAGCATGCAGATGTTTTCTGAAATATATCTGTGTGAACTGAAAAAAAAAGGAGAATAAATCTTAGATTTAAAAAAAGATATGTTATCAGGTGGTATTTTTTACTTTGAAAGAGAAAACCGCATGTAAGGGGGTTAGGAATAGTTAACTAGGTTGTCTAGAGTTTCTTTAGAAACCATATAACAAGTGATTTTAAATAGAGAGTATATTCAGGCAGAGGATAGAATCCCAATTTCTGCAATATTTAGAAATCAGTAAGAGAAGGAATCAGCAAAGGAGACTAAAAACTGCTCTAGCAAAGTAGGAAGTACGTGAGAAGGGCTTGTTTTCCTGGATTGGTGATGAAAAATGTATACCTAGGAAGAAGAAATGATTGACCATCTCATATCATTTTGTGTTAATGAGCATTTCTTTGAAGTTAACACGAAACAGACTAGTTTAAGCAACACATTTAATGTAAAGCAGGTGCATACAAAGATATGAAATTAAAAAACAAAGTAACTCTAGCAAAGAAAATTAAATTGGAAGTAACCAAGGGAGCCAATGGAAAATAGAATTTGCTGAAAACAAATTAAGAGACAAGTAGCCAATGCTCTCACCTCTATTGACCACCTGTTGGTCATCTTCCATTTGATGGACAGTATCTGTACAGACTGATAGCTTCTGACCTCAAGCACTCACATCTCTCTCTGTCTAAGGCTATACCTGGCCACAGGAATATTCTCTGCCTAAGTTATGGCAAGCCAGAGTGCCAGAGCTTTAGTACCCCAAGATACATGTATATTTTTATCAACCAATGGCAGATAAGAAGAGGTGGAAAAATACTTCATATTTTGCAACCTACACTGGATTGAATTGAGGTATATTCTAATATGTCTCTCAAAGAATACCCCAAAGATTAAGCCCCAGTTGCCTATGGTTGAAGCCCACTCATTAAATATTCTTGTCTTTTTTTCCTTCTGTATCTCATTTCCCTACATCTGCACTTCGTTTTCTGAGATTATTTCCCAAATGTATCACTTGTCTCTAAACTTCTTATAGTTTGCTTTTGTAGAGATACAATTAAGACAATTTCAGGGTTATAAAAATCAATGAATTATAAAGAAAAAATAAAAATTTAGAAAAAAATCATGTGTACATTATATGCTCGGAGAAAATTTAGTATATTCGTAACTGAAGTCTCCAAAGAACCAGGTGATTACCACAACTTTTCAGTTAATAGAATAATTTAAAACATTTTCCAATTCCAATTTGGATGTGAATAATACATTGATATTAAAAGCCCAAGAATATAGCGCCTTTTCTTGCCCAAATCTATGTGTTTATCTTATTTCTAGATAACGAAGCCATAATTATTAAGAGTATGACTAAAAATAGCATTAAATGAAATGTAAAATTAGTTCAATGGAAGAAAATTTGTTTTGTTTTGTTTTGTTTTTTTATTTATTATTATTATACTTTAGGTTTTAGGGTACATGTGCGCAATGTGCAGGTTAGTTATATATGTATACATGTGCCATGCTGGTGCGCTGCACCCACTAACTCGTCATCTAGCATTAGGTATATCTCCCAATGCTATCCCTCCCCCCTCCCCCCACCCCACAACAGTCCCCAGAGTGTGATGTTCCCCTTCCTGTGTCCATGTGTTAATATAAATAATCACATTAAAATGTGAAAAGCATAATTTGGTTCACAAATTTTGAAAAAAATGATAAAATTAAAAATCTATTCTCGACAAGAATGATTAAAGACATAGGAATAGAAAATTTATTCACCAGCAAACTTCAGAACCAAATCGGATGTTCTTGCCCTTTTTCAACTTTATTAATCCAGTTTACATGGCACAGATTATCCCTTGATAAAATTTAATATAAGCTATATTTTAAAATGGTATGTCTATCTTTATTTTAAAATTTCTAACCAGTTTTTGGGACATACAGATTTCAGCTTTTGATTTGAATAGCAAATCGGAAAAATTATGTCAATTAGTTAAATGAATTATTGACTTAAAACAAATTTTATTTTCACCAAAATATTTAGTAATGAATTTTGCCTAAGGTTGGTGACATTTGCTTTTCTCCTTTTTATGATTACTTAAAAAATTCCCATGGATTATTATGTCATCAACCTTCAATGTCAATTTCCTTACTCAAAAGACTAAAGCAAATGAGAAGATTCTGGAAATATGGTGGAGTAGAAAGTACTATAAATACGTCTTCCCACGAAGACAAAAATTGAACTGGAAAAATCTGTCTAATGTAACTATTTTAGAACTCTGATGTCTACTGAAGACTTGCAACTTCTAGGAAAATGGTTTAAACGGTAGATTGTGGATAATTATATTCAATTTCAGTCAGATTACCTACCCATAATCCTTCTTTGTAGCAGGGAGCTGTGCAGTTGTTCCAGGAGCAAGCTGCATACAGCTTTCAGGATCCATGAAGGATGATAGGACCTCTGTACTCTAAATATTGGGTATTTGTGTTCTTCTTGCCACTTCTGATCATTAACTGCCAACAAAGTAGAACAGTCATTGTTGCAACATCCTATCCCTTCTCCCCCAAAATTGTTCCAAGCCTTTCCTCTCTAGGTGCTTTGAAGCCACTCCAGTTGATTTGAGATTTCAATAAACAACTCTCAGTCATGAATAAAATAAGGAGACAGAAGATAAGTTAAAAAAAAAAAAGCTGTACAAAAATGAAAAAAAAAAACCAATTAGATCTAATGGACATATACAGAACATTCTACCTAACACAGAATTTTTCTCAAGTGTACATGGAACATTTTTTGACAATAGACCTTTTATTTTGCAACCAATTTACTTTCAATAGATCTAAAATGATTGATAGAGTACAAATCATCTAATCTAACTACAACAAGATGAACTTAGAACTCAAGAAGAGAAGAAAAATCAGAAAATTTACAAATTTGGGACATTAAACAATATATTCTTACACAACGGGTTAATAATGAAATGACCAGGTAAGTTAGAGAATACTTAGAGATGAATGAAAATAAAAACAAAGTATATTTAAACTTACGGATGCAGCAAATGCAGTGCTAAGGGGGAAATTTATAGCTATAAATGCTTACATTAAAAAGAACAAGGAAGTTCTCACATCAACAAACTGTACAAACTATACATGGAAGTAGAAAAATAAACAAAGTAAACCCAAAGCTAGGACAAGGAAGTAAATAATAAAGATTAGAGAATAGGTAAACAAAGTAGATACTAGAAAAATAATAGAAAAAATCAATAAAACCAAAAGTTATTTTTTATTACATCAACAAAAGACAAATCTTTTTTTTTTCCTTTTTTTATTATACTTTAAATTCTAGGGTACATGTGCACAACGTGCAGGTTTGTTACATATGTATACATGTGCCATGTTGGGGTGCTGCACCCATTAACTCGTCATTCACATTAGGTATATTGCCTAATGCTATCACTCCCCTCCCCCCACCCCACGACAGGCCCCGGGGGTGTGTGATGTTCCCCTTCCTGTGTCCAAGTGTTCTCATTGGTCAATTCCCACCTATGAGTGAGAACATGTGGTGTTTGGTTTTCTGTCCTTGCAACAGTTTGCTGAAGATGATGGTTTCCAGCTTCATTCATGTCCCTACAAAGGACTTGAACTCATCCTTTTTTATGGCTGCATAGTATTCCATGGTATATATGTGCCACATTTTCTTAATCCAGTCTATCATTGATGGACATTTGGGTTAGTTCCAAGTCTTTGCTATTGTGAATAGTGCCACAAGAAACATACGTGTGCATGTGTCTTTATAGCAGCATGATTTATAATCCTTTGGGTGTATATACCCAGTAATGGAATGGTTGGGTCAAATGGTATTTCTAGTTCTAGATCCTTGAGGAATCGCCACACTGTCTTCCACAATGGTTGAACTAGTTTACAGTCATATCAACAGTGTAAAAGTGTTCCTATTTCTCCACATCCTCTCCAGCACCTGTTGTTTCTTGACTTTTTAATTATCACCATTCTACCTGGTGTGAGATGGTATCTCATCGTGGTTTTGATTTGCATTTCTCTGATGGCCAGTGATGATGAGCATTTTTTCATGTGTCTGTTGGCTGCATAAATGTCTTCTTTTGAGAAGTGTCTGTTCATATCCTTTGCCCACTTTTTGATGGGGTTGTTTGTTTTTTTCTTGTAAATTTGTTTGAGTTCATTGTAAATTCTGGATATTAGCCCTTTGTCAGATGGGTAGATTGCAAAAATTTTCTCCCGTTCTGTAGGTTGCCTGTTCACTCTGATGGTAGTTTCTTTTGCTGTGCAAAAGCTCTTTACTTTAACTAGGTCCCATTTGTCAATTCTGGCTTTTGTTGCCATAGCTTTTGGTGTTTTAGACATGAAGTGATTGCCCATGCCTGTGTCCTGAATGGTATTGCCTAGGTTTTCTTCTAGGGTTTTTATGGTTTTAGGTCTAACCTTTAAGCCTTTAATCCATCTTGAATTAATTTTTGTAGAAGGTGTAAGGAATGGATCCAGTTTCAGCTTTCCACATATGGCTAGCCAGCTTTCCCAGCACCATTTATTAAGTAGGGAATCCTTTCCCCATTTGTTGTTTTTGTCAGGTTTGCCAAAGATCAGATGGTTGTAGATGTGTGGTATTATTTCTGAGGGCTCTGTTCTGTTCCATTGGTCTATATCTCTGTTTTGGTACCAGTACCATGCTGTTTTGGTTACCGTAGGCTTGTAGTATAGTTTGAAGTCAGGTAGCATGATGCCTCCAGCTTTGTTCTTTTGGCTTAGGATTGTCTTGGCAATGCAGGCTCTTTTTTGGTTCCATATGAACTTTAAAGTAGTTTTTTCCAATTCTGTGAAGAAAGTCATTAGTAGCTTGATGGGGATGGCATTGAATCTGTAAATTACCTTGGGCAGTATGGCCATTTTCACAATATTGATTCTTCCTATCCATGAGCATGGAATGTTCTTCCATTTGTTTGTGTCCTCTTTTATTTCGTTGAGCAGTGGTTTGTAGTTCTCCTTGAAGAGGTCCTTCACATCCCTTGCATGTTGGATTCCTAGGTATTTTAATCTCTTTGAAGCAATTGTGAATGGGAGTTCACTCATGATTTGGCTCTCTGTTTGTCTGTTATTGGTGTATTAGAATGCTTGTGATTTTTGTACATTGATTTTGTATCCTGAGACTGCTGAAGTTGCTTATCAGCTTAAGGAGATTTCAGGCTGAGACAATGAGGTTTTCTAAATATACAATCATGTCATCTGCAAACAGGGACAATTTGAGTGTCTCTTTTCCTAATTGAATACCCTTTATTTCCTTCTCCTGCCTAATTGCCCTGGCCAGAACTTCCAACACTATGTTGAATAGGAGTGGTGAGAGAGGGCATCCCTGTCTTGTGCCAGTTTTCAAAGGGAATGCTTCCAGTTTTTGTCCATTCAGTATGATACTGGCTGTGGATTTGTCATAAATAGCTCTTATTATTTTGAGATACGACCCATCAATACCTAATTTATTGAGAGTTTTTAGCATGAAGGGCTGTTGAATTTTGTCAAAGGCCTTTTCTATGCCTATTGAGATAATCATATGGTTTTTGTCTTTGCTTCTGTTTACATGCTGGATTATGTTTATTGATTTGCATATGTTGAACCAGCCTTGCATCCCAGGGATGAAGCCCAGTTGATCATGGTGGATAAGGTATTTGATGTGCTGCTGGATTCAGTTTGCCAGTATTTTAATGAGGATTTTTGCATCAATGTTCATCAGGGATATTGGTCTATAATTCTCTTTTTTTGTTGTGTCTCTGCCAGGCTTTGGTACCAGGATGATATTGGCCTCATCAAATGAGTTAGGGAGGATTCCCTCTTTTTCTGTTGATTGGAATAGTTTCAGAAGGAATGGTACCAGCTCCTCCTTGTACCTCTGGTAGAATTCGGCTGTGAATCCATCTGGTCCTGGACTCTTTTTGGTTGGTGGGCTATTAATTTTTGCCTCAATTTCAGAGCCTGTTATTGGTCTATTCAGAGATTCAACTTCTTCCTGGTTTAGTCTCGGGAGGGTGTATGTGTCCAGGAATTTATCCATTTCTTCTAGATTTTCTAGTGTATTTGTGTAAAGGTGTTTATAGTATTCTCTGATGGTAATTTGTATCTCTGTGGGATCGGTGGTGATATCCCTTTTATCATTTTCTATTGTGTCTATTTGATTCTTTTCTCTTTTCTTCTTTATTAGTCTTGCTAGTGGTCTATCAATTTTGTTGATCTTTTCAAAAAACCAGCTCCTGGATTCATTGATTTTTTTGAAGGGTTTTTTGTGTCTCTATCTCCTTCAGTTCTGCCCTGATCTTAGTTGTTTCTTGCCTTCTGCTAGCTTTTAAATGTGTTTGATGTTGCTTCTCTAGTTCTTTTAATTGTGATGTTAGGGTGTCAATTTTAGATCTTTCCTGCTTTCTCTTATGGGCATTTAGTGCCATAAATTTCCCTCTACACACTGCTTTAAATGTATCCCAGAGATTCTGGTATGTTGTGTCTTTGTTCTCATTGGTTTCAAAGAACATCTTTATTTCTGCCTTCATTTCGTTATGTACCTAGTAGTCATTCCGGAGCAAGTTGTTCAGTTTCCATGTAGTTGAGTGGCTTTGAGTGAGTTTCTTAATCCTGAGTCCTAATTTGATTGCACTGTGGTCTGAGAGACAGTTTGTTGTAATTTCTATTCATTTACATTTGCTGAGGAGTGCTTTAATTCCAACTATGTGGTCAATTTTGGAATAATTGTGATGTGGTGCTGAGAACAATGCATATTCTGTTGATTTGGGGTGGAGAGTTCTGTAGATGTCTATTAGGTCCGCTTGATGCAGAGCTGAGTTCAATTCCTGGGTATCCTTGTTAACTTTCTGTGTTGTTGATCTGTCTAATGTTGACAGTGGGGTGTTAAAGTCTCCCATTATTATTGTGTGGGAGACTAAGTCTCTTTGTAAGTCTCTAAGAATTTGGTTTATGAATCTGGGTGCTCCTGTATCGGGTGCATATATATTTAGGATAGTTAGTTCTTCTTGTTGAATTGATCCCTTTACCATTATGTAATGGACTTCTTTGTCTCTTTTGATCTTTGTTGGCTTAAAGTCTGTTTTATCAGAGACTAGGATTGCAACCCCCACCTTTTTTTGTTTTCCATTTGCTTGGTAGGTCTTCCTTCATCCTTTTATTTTGAGCCTATATGTGTCTCTGCACGTGAGATGGATCTCCTGAATACAGCACACTGATGGGTCTTGACTCTTTATCCAATTTGCCAGTCTGTGTCTTTTAATTGGAGCATTTAGTCCATTTACATTTAACGTTAATATTGTTATGTGTGAATTTGATCCTGTCATTATGATGTTAGCTGGTTATTTTGCTCATTAGTTGATGCAGTTTCTTCCTAGCCTCGATGGTCTTTACATTTTGGCATGTTTTTGCAGTAGCTAGTACCAGTTGTTCCTTTCCATGTTTATTGCTTCCTTCAGGAGCTCTTGTAGGGCAGGCCTGGTGGTGACAAAATCTCTCAGCATTTGCTTGTCTGTAAAGGATTTTATTTCTCCTTCACTTATGAAGCTTAATTTGGCTGGATATGAAATTCTGGGTTGAAAATTCCTTTCTTTAAGAATGTTGAATATTGGCCCCCACTCTCTTCTGGCTTGTAGAGTTTCTGCCGAGAGATCCACTGTTAGTCTGATGGGCTTCCCTTTGTGGGTAACCCGACCTTTCTCTCTGGCTGCCCTTAACATTTTTTCCTTCATTTCGACGTTGGTGAATCTGACAATTATGTGTCTTGGAGTTGCTCTTCTTGAGGAGTATCTTTGTGGCGTTCTGTGTATTTCCTGAATTTGAATGTTGTCCTGCCTTGCTAGGTTGGGAAAGTTCTCCTGGATAATATCCTGCAAAGTGTTTTCCAACTTGGTTCCATTCTCCCCATCACTTTCATGTAGACCAATCAGATGTAGATTTGGTCTTTTCACACAGTCCCATATTTCTTGGAGGCTTTGTTCCTTTCTTTTTACTCTCTTTTCTCTAAACTTCTCTTCTCACTTCATTTCATTCATTTGATCTTCAATCACTGATACCCTTTCTTCCAGTTGATCAAATCAGTTACTGAAGCTTGTGCATTCATCACGTAGTTCTTGTGCCATTGTTTTCAGCTCCATCAGGTCATTTAAGGACTTCTCTACACTGGTTATTCTAGTTAGCCATTCATTTAATCTTTTCTCAAGGTGTTTAGCTTCTTTGCAATGGGTTCGAACTTCCTCCTTTAGCTTAGAGAAGTTTGATCATCTGAAGCCTTCCTCTGTCAACTTGTCGAAGTCATTCTCCGTCCAGCTTTGTTTCATTGCTGGTGAGGAGCTGCATTCCCTTGGAGGGTGAGAGCTGCTCTGATTTTTCGAATTTTCAGCTTTTGTGCTCTGTTGTTTCCTCCTTTTTGTGGTTTTATCTACCTTTGGTCTTTGATGAGGGTGACATACAGATGGGGTTTTGGTGTGGATGTCCTTTCTGTTTGTTAGTTTTCCTTCTAACAGTCAGGACCCTCAGGTGCAGGACTGTTGGAGTTTGCTGGAGTTCCAATCCAGACCCTGTTTGCCTGGGTATCAGCAGTGGAGCCTGCAGAATGGTGTATATTGCTGAACAGCAAATGTTGCTGCCTGATCGTTCCTCTGGAAGCTTCATCTCAGAGGGGTACCCAGCCATGTGAGGTGTCAGTCTGCCCCTACTGGGGAGTGCCTTCCAGTTAGGCTACTCAGGGGTCAGGGACCCACTTGAGGATGCAGTCTGTCTGTTCTCAGATCTCAAACTCTGTGCTGGGAGAACCACTACTCTCTTCAAAGCTGTCAGACAAGGATATTTAAATCTGCAGAGGTTTCTGCTGCCTTTTGTTCAGCTATGCCCTGCCCCCAGAGGTGGAGTCTACAGAGGCAGGCAGGCCTCCTTGAGCTGCCATGGGCTCCACCCAGTTGGAGCTTCCCAGCTGCTTTGTTTACATACTCAAGCCTGGGCAATGGTGGGCGCCCCTCCTGCAGCCTTGCTGCTGCCTTGCAATTAGATCTCAGACTGCTGTGCTAGCAATGAGTGAGGCTCCATGGGCGTGGGACTCTCTGAGCCAGGCACAGGATATAATCTCCTGGTGTGCCGTTTGCTAAGACCCTTGGAAAAGTGCAGTATTAGGGTGGGAGTGACCTGATTTTCCAGGTGCTGTCTGTCATGGCTTCCCTTGGCTAGGAAAGGGAATTCCTTTTCCCCTTGTGCTTCCCAGATTTGGCAATGCCTCGCCCTACTTTGGCTCACACTAGGTAGGCTGCACCTACTGTCCTGCACCCACTGTCTGACACTCCCCAGTGAGATGAACCCAGTACCTCAGTTGGAAATGCAGAAATCACCTGTCTTCTGCGTCGCTGACGCTGGGAGCTATAGACTGGAGCTGTTCCTTTTCAAAAGTGACAAACTTTTATCTAAATAGACTAATATAAAAGAGCAAGGATTCAAATTATGAAAATCTGAAGTGAAAAAGGGGATATTGCTACTAATCTTACAGCAGTAAAATTTCTCTCTCTCTCTCTCTCTCTATCTATCTATCTATCTATCTGAGGGTGCTACAGGCAATTTTATGCCAACAATTGAATAACCTGGATGAAATGGAAAGAATCCTAAAAGCACAGACACTCTCAAGACTGACTCATAAAGAGTAGAAAGTATAAATAGACTTATAACTAGTCATGAGATTGAATTAGTAACCGATTACCTCTCAAAAAATATAAGCACTGGACCTGATGACCTCACTGGTAAATTCTGCCATTTAACAATGAACTAACATAAATTCTCAAACTTACCTCAGAAAATTGAAAAGAAGAGAACATTTTCTGTCTCATTTTATGAAGCCAGCACTATCCTGATACAAAAAAGGGACAAAGTCACTACAAACAAAACAAAATTACAGGCCAATATTCCTTATGATCATTGATGTGAAAATTCTCAACACAGTACTAGTTAACTAAATACATCAACAGTTGAAAGGATTATACATCATGACAAAATTTGATTTATTCCTGAATTAAAAGAATGACTCAACATATAAAAATCTCTCAATGAAATACATGACATTAAAAATAAATGTAAAAAATAGTTACCTTATTTGATTCAGAGAAAGCATTTAACACAATTCAATATTTTTATAATAAAAACACTTAAAAAACTAGAGAATTTCTTCAGCCTGATAAAGGACATTTATGAAAATCCTATAGTTAATATAATTCACAGTGGTGAAAGACTGAAAGCTGTTTTTCTAAAATCAGTAGCAAGACAAAAATGCCAGCTTTCACCACTTCTATTCCATATAGTACTGGAAGTACTATCAAGAAAAAACAATAAAAGGCATCCAAATCTGGAAGGAAGAAGCAAAATGATCTCTCTTTGTAGATTATATGATCTTATATGTAGAAACCCTAAAGCTTCTACCAACACACACAAAATTTATTTGAACTAATGAATGAATTTAGCAAAGTAACAGGATACACAGTCAATGCACAAAAATCAGTTGCATTTCTATATATTAACAAGTAGTAATGTGAAAAGTAAATTTTGGAAAACAATAACATCAAAAAGAAAGAAATACTTAAGACTAAACCTAAGGAAATAAAAAACTTGAAAAATAATCTACAAAACATTGCTGAGAGAAATTAAAGAAGATACAAATGAATGGAAAGAGAACTCATGTTCATGGATTGGAGGGCTAATATTAGTGAAATGTCAATATTACCCAAAGTAATCTTTGTTTTTTCTGCAGAAATAGAAAAATACATCCTAAAATTTATGTATCATCTCAAGAGATACTGAATAGCCAAAATAATCCTGAACAAGAAAAAACAAAGATGAAAGTCTTACGTTTTCTTTTTTCTTTTTTTTTTTTTTTTTTGGAAATGGAGTCTCACTCTTTCACCCTGACTGGAGTGCAGTGGTGCAATCTCAGTTCACTTCAACCTCTGCCTCCCGGGCTCAAGTGATTCTCATGCCTTAGCCTCCCAAGTATCTTGGATTACAGGTGATAACCACCATGCCCAGCTAGTTTTTTCATATTTTTAGTAGAGATAGGGTTTCACCAGGTTGGTCAGGCCAGTCTCAGACTCCTGACCTCAAGTGACCTGCTCGCCTTGGCCTCCCAAATTGCTGGGATTATAGGTGTGAGCCACAGCAACTTGTCAGGACTTACTTTTCATATTTCAAAATTTACTACAAAGCTGCAACAATCAAAACTTTGTGTTATTGGTACAAAGACAGATATATAGTCCAATCAAATACATTAGAGAACCCAGAAATAAACCTTTACATATATGGTCAAATGATTTTCAACAATGATGCCAAAACCAATAAAGGGGAAAAGCTATTTTTTTTTTTCAACAAATTGTGTGTGGAAAACTGGATATTGAAATGCAAAACAGTGGAATTGGACCCTTAACTTATGCCACATACAAAAATTAAAATGTTTAAAGACATAAATTTAAGAGTTACAATTCTAGAATTCTTATAAAAATTTTAAGGAAAAAACTTCATGCCACTGTATTTGACAATGATTTCTTAAATATGATGCCAAAGGCTCAGACAATGAAAGGAAACATAGCCAAACTGGACTTCATGAAAATTAAAAACTTTTGTGCATCAAAAACCACTATCAAGAGTGAAAAGGCAACCCACAGATAGGAAGAAAATATTTGCAAATTATATCTCTGATAAGGAATTATTACCAGAATAAATTAACTAAAAACTCAAAAACATAAAACAAAACCTGATTCAAAAATGGGTACAAGACTTGAATGTAGATATTTCTCCAAATGTAATTCAGAGTCTCTCATCTCTCTGCCTATCAGGAGAGCTTTTATAATATGCTGGGATCCAGATAGAGTGAGTTGTGGAATAATTCACTTACGTCGAAAATTATATTTAAAATAACTCTTTATTCAAATTCACTTACAAATAACTCTGGTAGTCTTTTGACTTACAAATCATGAACATAGCTCCAATGCCTCATCGCTGAAGAAAATTAGTTACATTTATTGTCCAATAAGCATATGAAAACTTGTGCAACATCACTAATCATTAGAGAAATGCAAATGAAAACCATGAAGAGATATCACTTTGCACCCATGAGGATGACTACCTCAAAAAGAAAAAGAAAAGTGTGAGGATATGGAGAAAGTAGAAACTTTTTATATTATTGGTGGTTGGTGGGAACATAAAATGGTACAGTTACTGAGGAAAACAATATGGTGATTTCTTGAAAAACTTAGAAATCATCTTAACCATATGATTCAGCAATTTCACTGCTGGGTATATTCCCAAAATAATCAAAAACATTGTCTCAAAGACATATTTGCACATCTATGTTCACAGCAGCATTAGTCACAATAGTCAGAAGGTAAAAGCAATTAAGTAGATAAACAAGCAAAATGTGATCAATATTTTATATATATATATATTTATATCTCCGTTGGTATATATATTAGTAGATGAATAACAAAATGTGATATATATATATATATATCCATTGGTAGATGAATAAACAAAATGTGATTTTATATGTACACAAAAATTGAATATTATTTATTATTTTTAACTGACATAAAATTGTATATATTTATGGTGTACAATGTCTTATTTTAATGCATGTATATATTTTCTTAACTTTGGGAACATTCAAAATCTTCTCTACCAGCTATTTGAAAATATGCCATAAATTGTTATTAACTGTAGTCACCCCACAGTGCTGCCTGTAGAGCACTAGAACTTACTTCCCCTATCTAGCTGTAATTTTGTATCTGTTAAACAACCTATCCCTATCCTTACTACCCTTTAACCTTCCCAGTCTCTAGTAACCACTACTCTATTCTCTACTTCTATAAGATCAACTTTTTTAGCTTCCACTCATGAGTGAGAAGGTGCATTATTTGTGTTTCTGTTCCTGGCTTATTCACTAAACATAATGTCCTCCAGGTTGATCCACATTGCCACAAATAAATATTTTATTCTTTTTATGGCTAAATAATATTCCCACAATGGAATATTATTAAGCTTTAAAAAGGATGAACTAATCTGACACGTGCTGCAACATGGCTACAACCTTGAGGTTATTATCCTAGATGAATAAAAAACAGTCACAAAAAGGTGAATATTGAATGATTCCACTTACATGAAGTACGGGGAGTAGTCAAAATCATAGAGAAAGAATGAAGAATTACAGTTGGGGCTGAAGGCAGGAGACAGTAGGCATAGTTTCAGTTTGTTAGATGAAGAGTTCTGGTGACGGATTGTGGCGATTGTTGCGCAAAAATATGAATGCGTTCAATGCCACTGAACTGTATAACTAAAATTGGTTAAGATAGTAAAATTTTATGTTATTTGTACTTTCCATAAAATAAAAATGTCAAAAACAAATATTAACTTGTCTTTTAAATTATTTAAATTATTGAATAAATACACAATATTTTCTTACATTCAGTATTTAATTTTTTAATGACCTATTTTTTCTATTGGCAAATTAAAAAAATCATTGGAGTTAAATAAAATTGTTTTCATATCCACTTGCTAAAATTAATAACAAGTTAAAGCTTTACACTTTTATTTTATCTTTTTTCCATGTTTGAGATATGGTACCTTTTTATTTAATGCAGTTTGGGCATTTCAAATACAAAAATAAAATCCAAAATGCTCCAAAATTCAATTCACATTTTGAGTGTCGATATTATGCTAAAAAATATTCATCGAGGCAGTTCAGATTTTTTATTTTCAGATTTAGGATGTCTGATTGGGGTAAACATAATGTAAATATTCCAAAATCTGAAAAAAAATTTCAAAATCTGAATAACTTCTTATCCCAAGCATTTCAAATAAGGGACACTCAACCTGTAATACCTGTTCAAATTGCATTAGAAGTGTCCATGTGTGCTTTAGAAAGTTTTTAAATAAAAGGTCTTTATTCTCTATTTGTTAAATCAATCTCATTGGCATTTGCAAATTTATTCACCATTGGTATTTAAAAGAATTTAGAGTCTTTCTAAATCTGTCTGCATGATTATTCCTTCAACGTGTAACTATATTGTACAATGACCAAGACTGAGGAGTTTTAGCAAGATAAGTCAAGGGAAACATTTTGTATATGGAAATAGTGTGTGTATGTTCTAGAGAGATAAATCGATAGGAGGAAAAATAAAATAACTGAAGAAAAACGGAGTCATACATATTAGGCTAATAGTTAATCCCATATGATAAAAAACCCAGAGTAAACAGTTTACTAAGGTGACATTTTCTAAACAAATTAAACCTTTACACATTTACTAGTAATCAAATTATTAAAATTATTTTATTTTATAGAACATTTAATTGTAAATATTTTATTCAAGAATGACCTAAACATTCAGTGTCAATGTAAGAGAATATTTTCTAAAACAGTTCATTCACTAGTTAATGTTTCACATGGAAGACAGTGAAATTGTATCTGTTTTAGTTATGAAATTCAACTAACACATAAATTAGCTACACACAAAACATGTTCTCCATCCAATCTTTGCACCATCTATCCTTTTATGGTTTGTTTGTCATTCCTAACTTTATCACAAGTGCTGAGTGTCACAGCAACTTTCTCTGGTTAATTATTTCCTCTCTCACATCTATCTTTCATCTACTCATTCTTTCTCCTTATTGTTTAAGCAAACTCCTGTCTTTTTTCTCTTAAAAAAAAAAAAAGCAAAACACAACAAAACAAGCAAACGAAAAAGTAAAATTATAAAGACCATATCATCATCAAGGTAATATCCTTGATGCTTCTTCAAAACTAATATTTTAGAAATACTTTCATACTCTCGCTATTAGTATTCACACACCTTCCACTTTTTTCTTATCTCACAGGAAACTAAATTATATTCACAATAATTCATCAAAACTGAATTTTAAATAACATCAACAAACCAGCCAAATCTTGGATAAATTTGAGACATCCCTTACTACTTACTTTATTCACTCATTAACACTAAAAATGGTTGACTACTGCTTTTTTCTTAAAATAATGTTGGCTATTTCCTGACCATGCATCCATCTTACTATCTTTCTCTAACTTGTTTTCTGTTCCTTCTCAGTCTTTCTCTGTTGAGGTGACCCAGAGCAAAATAATTCTCTGGCCCTCTCTTTTCTCAATCACATTATCTCTTTAGGTTATCTGACTCTCTCTGTTTGCTTTGCTTCCTAGCTTCAGATGAGCAGAAAATTCACTGTTAAGAAAGTTAGATTCAAGATGACATCAATTTCCATATCCAATCTATTCTCTCTTCCACTCTATTTCCAATAACCATCACTTCTGATCTCTAAATCTAAGAGAAATGTCCTTTTTCCAAACACATTATTATCATTCTAGTCCAATTTAGTTATTTCTCAACTTAGTCTCATATCCAGTCTTAAATTTCTGTTATGTGACAAGAGTGATAAATTGTTTTTAATGTTTTAATTTAGTTTAATGTAATGTTTGAATTAAGATGTTTTTCTGTCGTTTCTTTACTTAAAACCTAGAAATGGTATCACATTGCTTTTATATAATAAGGTATTACATAGTTAATTCAACACTAAAGACATTTATCATAAGGTTCCTCCCTCTCTCCCCTATTCTTGCAGGCTCATGCCACCTAGTTATCCACTGCTTCACATCTACACCCTGATCTTACAGTTGTTTCCTGAAGCTTGCACTACTCACTTCTTTTTTTTTTTTGAGACAGAGTCTTGCTCTGTCGCCCAGGTTGGAGTGCAGTGGTGCGATCTCAGCTCACCGCAAGCTCTGCCTCCTAGGTTCACTCCATTCTCCTACCTCAGCCTCCCGAGTAGCTGGGACTACAGGTGCCTGCCACCACGCCCGGCTAATTTTTTTTGTGTGTGTACTTTTAGTGGAGATGGGGTTTCACCGTGTTAGCCAGGATGGTCTTGATCTCCTGACCTCCTGATCCTCCCGCCTTGGCCTCCCAAAGTGCTGGTATTACAGGCGTGAGCCACCGCTCCCGGCCACACTACTCACTTCTAATCTAAGATCTTTAAATCTCCTCTTCTCTAATTGCAACACCCCTTCCTCTCAACCTGTTTTATCCAGTGAACTCCAACTCATACTTGGGTTGCTGTTTAAATGTTACTTCCAAAGAGAAGCTTTTCCTGATTCCCACTAAACTTAGAGCTTCCTGCTCTATATTTTACTTTTAAACTTTTATTGCAAAATAAGTGTCAGATTTTAAATACATCAACTAAATTCATTTTTATGTTTAATGCTTATATTCTACTTCAGACTATTAGTGAGTATATCTATATTAGTGGCAAATGAAAGCTTAGTCCAAACAACAGCAGACACTCAATACTTGATTAATGAAGGAGAAACAGGAAGAATTAACTGGGGTAGGGAAATGGTGAAAGAGAGTAGAGATGGGATGTGGAATAAAGGCCACAAGTGTGAGAATGAAATTGAAAGTGATGTAAAAGGAAAAATGAGATTTATAATGTGAGGATTATAAGACAGTGGGGATCCAGAATGGCTTATTTACTTGCTAAAATAATGATTTATTAAACTGTTAATTATCTGTACAAATATTATAATTGTGATCATCATTGTTAGCACTGATCTATACCTCAGAAATTAAGTAAAATCTATAACTTGACAAATATGGAGAGTCAGCCCAGGGAAAGCAAATGATTCTCAGCTTCTTAATACATTTATCAATAGGATGGTTATGCAAGGACAAAGCTTTATTTATGTAATACTAATATTCAAAGTTAAAAAGCTTACTTAAAGTATATATTGCTGAGCCAAAAATGTTTATATTTTTATAAAATGAAATAGTTGGATTCGTTCTATAGATATATGAAAATTTATATTTTAAACTAGCCATATTCATAAATTGATCCACTAAAATTTATTTGAAGTATGTTTTTACTTCTTGAGATTAATATTTTAAAATTCAGCTATTGATTAGCAATGAGTTTAATGTAACTAATTTCTGGAAGCCCAGACAAAACACCTGTATTCATATAATTATTTTTGATTTGCTAGCCTTCAGTTTGATAAATGAAGTTTAAAAATTAATTTCCTGTGTTTCCAATTCATGAATCTGTATTTAAATACACAGATGACACATATTTAACTGAGTCATGTTTTACGTTAATTCAGATGAGACATGAGGAAACTATACAAATAACATGTATAAAGTATCTTTATATCTTTGAAGGAAATAATTTACATAAAAGTAAAGTACTTGTTACTTTGAGGCTTGTATACTAAAGTATATTATTTAAATGTGGGGTCTGAAGACTGTAATGTGTTTACTGTTATATTTTTCAGAGGCAGTAACTTTATTTTTAATTTTTGTTGCAAGAATAGTAGGACTTTTCTAACGTTTACAGAAGATTGAATTGTTAGTTTTTTTCTGCAGCAATAAAATCTTATTTTATTGCCTATTCCTATTTCACTTCACAATAATTATTATAATGACTTTGAAACCCTCTTGGCATTTTGTAAGTAACAGAATAAATAAAACCATTTCAACTGTTCTTTTTATTGTAAAATCTCAGTACTTAAAAGTTGTTGATAAGAGACTGGAAGGCTCATGAGCTTTATAACAGGAAAAACATAATCTAGATCTTTAGCAGTGTTTCAAATATGACCCAGGTCAGTAATCATCAAAATATCTAAGTACCTCAGTAATAGTTATCCATGGAAAAATACATATGTAACTTTTACTAAAGATATATAAAGCAATTTGGAGTAAATCCTTCAATAAATGTAATTAATTTTCTTCAGCCATGAGGCATGGGAGCTATGTTCAGGATTTGTAAGTCAAAAGATTACCATAGTTATTTGTAAGTTTACCATAGTTATTTGTAAGTGAATTTATTTATTTTAAATATAATTTTCAATGTAAATGAATCATTCCCCAACTCATGCTATCTGGATACCAGCATATTATAAAAGCTCTCCTGATAGGCAGAGAGCTGAGAGTCTCTGAATTAAATGGATATAACTTGCTCACATTTTCTAGCATGTTGGCTCATACATTGTAAGCAGATAGTAACTATTCATTATTAATAATGATGACTATAGTTCCCAGTTCTGTCATATCCTGAATCACATTGCCTAGTGCAAGGATGTGCTTAGGTTGATCTTGTTTACCAATATGATTTTAAAAAGTGCTTCCGGTCCTAAAATCCTACTAGCCCTTCTTAAATGTGACCATTCCAACAATAAGCAACCGCCAAAAGGTAATAAAATAAAAGGTAACCAAATAAAATAAATAAAATAGATAATACTCTATTAACACCTGTGCATACAAATATCTCACTGTCCCTCAGTACAGGGCTTTTCTCCATAGTTTGGCCAGAGCTCATGACATAAAGGCTTCTCCCTCAATTTGAGATGACAAGGACTATAGAGTAGACCCTGAGCTTTGTACTTAACTAGCTGAATGGATAAGGATGCCTGAATGAACTGTCCCGAGAAACCAAAGCCTGCCTTAGAAGCTAGAACCAGAATACACTACTGAGAAAGGGTGAAGTGTTTGCTCCTTTCTTTAAAAATACAATATCATATCCTACTATTAAACTCAGCTCAAAGAATGTGATAGGCTTTCACTAATTAGATTAGCAAAGCTTCTTCGCTGGAAATGCAGTGAGGGAGAGATGTGAGCCTGGCATAGAGAGGAGGAACCAGTGAATATTCAGAGCCAGAGTTATTCACAAAACCTGCTCATACAAAAATAAGAAATTACTTACATTTGAGTTTCATGTAATCATCGTAGCTTCTGTTCACTTTGGGGAAATTTTATGAAATGAAAACTACACATATCAAGATTCAAATTCTACCTTTTTCCACTTTTTAAAATTCACCTTGAAAAGAATTATGAGATATCTATTAATTCCATTCTCCATCTGTAAAAGGGTTGCAATATTAGCCATATTTGATATGCATCAAATAATAGATTTGAAGAAGTTATCTGTGAATTATTTATATATATTAACAATAAAATAATTCTATAGTCAAATATGTTTGGGATGAAACATCTTTGTATTAGTATTTGTCAGAAACATTAATATGTATTATAAATCTCCAGAGGAGGATATGGCAGGGTTTTTCTTCAAAATTGTTTATCTATAGAAACTTTTTTTCAAAAAGCATTTCAGAGAATTAATATTTTGCTGAGAAACCACTGGGAAACTTGGAGGTAAGCATTGTAAATATAGTGGCTAAGAGAACATTTAATTTATTAAAATTTCTGTGCTTTGTGGCTTATGAACAATGCATATTTTGTGTTAACCATATCTTTTGAGTTATATTATATGTGTGAAATCGTAATATTTGTGTGGGATATGTAAAGAATGTAAAGCAGAAATTTCAGAGTGTGGGCATAAATTCTACCAGGGTTTCAGATACTGGAATAAAAATAATTGAAGGTGTTTTCATCTTAGCTTTTATAAAACTGGCAGGATAATTTTTAAAAGTTCTGGCTCTTCATCAATAAGAAGCTTAGAAATAGAACTTTAAGAAAGGGCTTGATTAAAATAAACAAAAAGAAAGAAAATTAAGGAAAGAACGGAGGGAGGAAGGGAAGGAGGAAAAAAGGAAGGAAGGAAGGAAACAAGGGAGGGAAGAAGCAAGGAAGGAAGAAGGGACGGAGGGAGGGAAGGAAGGGAGGGAGGGTATATTTTCTTAGAGACAATGCAGTGATATTTGGCTGTGCAACAGAGGAGACTTAAAATATCTAGAGCCAAGGAGTCTCTGCAAAGTCTCAATAAATTCTTTTCTCTTGAATTGAATGAGTCTAGAGTCCTTTATTCAATTAATGCATATTATTTGTTACTGGAAAATTGTCATACATACAGCAGAGCAATTGCTGTTTCAAGAGAAAGTAGGTGAATACTATTACTATGTGTTCAAAGATTAGAAAGAAGACTTCCCAGGTTTATGGACAGTAGCAGTTGTGGGTTTAATATTAATAATACTGATAATGCAGAAAGCTTTCTTCATCAAAATGCTCAAGATGTTACTTTCTGGTCTCCTATATTCCACCTTTATTTGGGTCAAAATCTTTGTTATTTTAATTCTTATATTATCCCATAAACTAAGTGTCAAAAAGCAGTACTATTTATTAGAAGTTACTAATTTCTTAGTGCTGCTGTTTCTCCATCTTTACACTAGAATAACAACATTTAATCACTAAAAACATAGAATATTAGAACTAAAAACAATCACATGAATGTACACTCTTTTTGTAACCAAAATCTGGGCAAAAGAAAAATAGATCATTGAGTGCTGGCTTTTAAGACTGCTCCTCTGTGTTATATTGTCCCATCTGCATCCTATGCTGTATGCTTCTGAGTGTCACCACGATCCATTTCCCACTCCACCCTGTGTTACCTCAATGAGCATAATTTCAGATCTGTTACAACTAGAGTGTTTTGATGAATAAAAAATATCTAGAGAGAGCATAGAGAGAGAGGAAAAAAAAAGAAAATCTATGTTCCACTTAAAGAAATGCCTGCCAAACATTATTTAAAATACCAGCATTTCTCATCCATAAACCAAATACTTAAACTGAAATATAGATGACTTTAGTAAAGTTTAGTAAAGTTTCTTAATTCCATAAGGCAAGTAATGCTGAATTCACATTTAGTTTTGCAATAGGATAAACCACCGTATTGTGCAGGAGCATAGAAGTATGGTTGTAGCAAAAGATTTTCTAGTGTTTCTCTAAATATCTAATAGATTAATGTCACTGGTAATTGTGCAGTTAATCCTCAGGTGGCAGGAACTTTAAATACCTGATGTGACAAGTTATGCAAATACCAAGACGAACCACAGGAAATGCTTAATTTACTCAATTCTCTTAGAGAGAGGAATTACAGAGATCCATTGCTTGGGTTTCATAGAATTTTAAAATATTCTACAAAAATTCAATTGTATGAATGTTTTCTGTGCTAGCTGAATATAACCAATATCTTTATACCAACGTGGTTGTCAGAGGAAAAGAAAGTCAACGTTGTCTATAAGATTTTCCAGTGAAATTATGTTGATATAGGGACTGGAGCTTTCAATTGTTTTGGATTGTATTCCTTTGTTGTCTTCAGCTTAAAATGCTGAAGTCCCACGACCCTACCTGCTGTGAAACGTTAGGCTATGTAAAAAGGAAATTTCAAAATATGTTCTATTCCTGTACTTAGTCCTGTGGGACTGCCCAATTTGCTAGACTTGTTGAGAATGATCCCCCACTAATAGGATACCTCTTTAGCTACAGTAAATTTAAAACAGTTTCCTTTGGTCCTGTGGTAAGAAATTCAAGACCATGACTTAGAATTAAAGAATGAGTACTAGTGCAACCTTTACCATGCATTTTCTAACTCTGTCAGATGATTTGCTTTTGAAAGACAATTAGTTCTTCTAGCTTAATGATTTTCAGCTCTTTGTACCTGCCTGCAGCAATATTTTATAATACAGATATACTTTTAATGACATCCTCATTTTTGATGTTCTTTGACACCTCTCCCATAGACAGCTTCGTTATACATTGTACGGATGTGAGGACAGAACCAGAAGGCATATATTTGCTTATCCAATTTTACTGCAGCCCTTTATCAAATTTGCTCCTCTGGCTTTAGGTCTTCTTGCATGAAACAGACTCCACAAGTCACCACACACACTTGTGACGGATTTTCATTTATTTCATCTCAGCTCCTAATTCATTTATCATTGCAAAGAGGGCTTGGATTCTTTAAATCTTTTTTTAATTTTTTTTGTCAGCTGGAAAAATTGAAAACTTTTTCAATTTAAAGTTGGAAAGTGACATTATATCATTGACATTTTAAAACATAACTCAGAGACAATACAGGAGGACGAGGCCTCCGTTCCTGGTTCCTATGCATTCCTGGCAGACTCCTGCACACAGAAGTCTTCTTCAGAGTTTATTCTACAGAGTGCAGAAAGTTTTCTAGTGCTGGCTCTCCAGCACGAGAAGCTTCTCTAGCACCTAATGCAAGCAGGGTTCAAGTCTTCTCCAGCACCTGGCTCTTACATTGTGAGAGCACTTTTTCCAGCACCAGGCTCCTGCAGCACAGGTGGCTCCTTCAGTGTCCAGCTCCTGTAGTCCAGAGCAGTCAGCTACATCCAGTGACTAGTAGCTTCCCTGGCTCCCCTCTCTGGCAGTTCCATAGTGAAGTGCCTCCAATGTGACATAGATTTCTGTGGCAACATAGAGGACAGATTTCTAGTAAGATTCACGAGTGCAATAACACAGATACTTCTCTGCCATCCAGTGAGGAGTGGCCATTCATTCTTCAACAAGATCTGAATCTCAACCCTGGAGTAGGGATTTCTCTTTTGTAGTTGTTTTATCATAGTTCAAGTGGTACTGACTTCTCCTTATAGTTACTATTCTTACATTTCTTAGAGTTCTCTTTACTATACTTTCCTCACCATCATAATTAATTTTATGTGCCAACTTGGGTAGACTATGGTGACTAGTTGTTTAGTCAAACACTACTCTAGATGTTGATATGGAAGTATTCTTTAGATGTAACTAACAGTTGCAATTAGTTGACTTTAGGTAAAGCAGACTGTCTTCTATGATGTTGATAGGCCACATTCAGTTAGTAGAAGGTATTGAAAGGAAAAGCCTGAGGTTTCCAAAAGAAATTCTGCCTGAATTTTCTACCTTCACACTGAAGGCTGCAATAGTTACTCCTCTCTGAATCTCCAGACTGCTAGTTTGCTTTACTGATTTTGGATTTCCCATCTTCTGGAATCTGATGAGCCATTCCCTTAAAATAAATCAGTCTTTCTCTATATATGTCCTATTGGTTCTGTTTCTCTCAAGAATCCTAAGTAATACACTAGCCAGTCCCTCATTAATCAAATATTTTGTTAGAAGTAATAATTTTTATATTAAACTTTTCCTATACAGATTATTGTGTGGTTTCTGTTTCCTGATTGAATCCAACTGTTTCAATGTTCTTCCAAACCTACAGACAGCCTATAGTTCTGTGAGGGAAGTTTCTGGTAATAGAGTTAGGTTCCTAAAAGACAGCATTCAGTATCCGGAAGTGTTTCACAGTCTTCCTCAATATCCATTCCTGTTTGTCTTTTTCTAGGCTTCTGATCATCTTGGTTTGAGGTGAGGTGCTAAGTGCTACAGGAAACAAAATTCATTGACTAAAACAATTGTTACACCTATATGTTAAAATTTTATACGCCTGTTTTTTCAAGTGCATACCATTTTCCTTATTTTTGTCGTGAATATATTTCAAATAAAAGAGAAAAGATAAAGAACAGCAATCATTCACTAATTAGAAAGAACACCATATACTAATAATATAGATAATTAAAGTTATTAAAAGTAGTAGAAAAATAGGTCAGCTCACATTTAGAAACAAATATAGAAGAGAATAGTTCACAATTGAAAACAAACATAGAGAAGAGAATAAGTTTTATGGTGTTCATATTTCAAAGAGGTGATTTTGTGGAAAATGTAACTTGAGTTGCCACCTTCTTTTTCATCTGTATAAACATGCTTCCGGTAACCAGATACCTGGGAATGATTTTTTTGAATTTATTTCTGTTCATTCCCTCTAGCTAATACTTCACCAAGTTCTGTACTCATTGGCACCAAAATATATCTCAAATGAGTTTACTTTCCTCCGCTAGTACCCATTCACTACACTAACCCTTGGATTATTAGCCTTAGCTAATTCGCTATCATTTCTCCTCTCCATTACTGCATTGGTTTCCCAAATATCCTTTCAGATTTCACTATTCCTTCTTTCAATCCAATTTTTATAATCAGCCTAAGTTATGTTTTAAAATGTCAATGATATAATGTCACTTTCCAACTTTAAACTTATAGATGACAGCCCATGCTTTTGAAAATGAAAAGTAAATTCCTTAAAGTGAACTAAAGCAAAAAACTAACAACAATTGACTAATATGTATTGTGCTTTTATCTTAAGGCAGGAACCATTCTAAATATCCTGTACAGAGTACACAATTTATATTTCATAATAATCTGCTACTTAATATTGTATAGGAAATAATATTATTATTTTATAAATGAAGAAAATAGGCACAAGAAAAATAAATAAACCATTTGCTCCTGTGTCATATAACTAAAGACAAGTACAATCAGATTTAATACACAGAATTTCTGTCTAACTCTAGAATTGATAAGGCTAATCTGCATGCTTTCCCCAGATTTTTGTTCAGCATTGTTCTCCATAGGCATCAGATGTGGCTCCTCCACTTACTCACTATGCCATAACCACACTGGTATTTTAAACCTTTCTACAATGTACCAACTCCTTTCCTTTTCAGGCTTTCCCACATGCTGTTTTATCTTTCTGGTATGCTTTTCCTCCCACTGTCCGCACGGTTATTTTTATTCATCTTTTAGCATTCAACTTAAATGTCACTTCTCTAGAAAAATTACAGGATCACTGCCCAAACTAAAAAAAAAAAAAAAGGTCCTACATGTTATGTTACTCTACCATAGGATCTGTGTTTTTTATGAATTGCACTTAGGATAAAACGTGTATATATTTTTCTCTATTTGTATAATATCCCTTTTCTCAAATAAAGTTTGTAAGGACAAGGATTGAGTCTGTTTTATTCATCAAAAGGTTTCCAGTGCCAAGCAATAAATAGTTTATGGATGACAGATCAAGTGAGGTGTGGAGGCAGATCTCTTGATAGGAAGCTGAAGGGGTTTCCATCTGGCAGCTTCCTTTATTTCCGAATACAGGATCTTTTCTCAGTGAGGGATGAAAAATAGTCTGATGTGTGAGGAATATGGAAAAGTTTAATAACACTGTTGCATAAAGTGAAGAATGAATATATGGTGGTAGCAATCTGTCCTATGGAATGATTGATTTAAATATATATCAGTCACTTTAGGGAGCATGAAAAAAGAAAACAAAATGGTAAGTATTTGAGTTTGGTCATATTTGGGGTTTGGGCACATGATTAAAATGCAAAGACAGAGGTAAGGAATCAACTCTTAAGTGAGGAGCATTAGAACTGACACTGCATGTTATGGGTGTAATGCGGGTGCTAAGACAAAATGACCTGATGTTTCAGTCATTTTATGAAACAGTTGTAACAGGAGTGGCTGCAGAAACAAGCAGGGAAGAAATATTGTAAGATATAGAGATATTTGCATTCCTGAAAACAGTGGAGCTCTTTTGGATGTTGGATTGGAAGCAGGTGCCTGAAGTATAATGGAGATAGTCATTGGAGATGAGAACGTCAAGGAACTGAGAGGCCAGTGTGTGTGACCGACGAGTATACGGTGAGATTGAAACTTCCCAGGAGGAAGAGACAAGTTGGGATAGTGATAAAAACTATGAGGTAGAAAAGTTTTCCAATAATTTGATGGAACAGTGATCCCAAAGTGGCATCAAGGAGGAATTAAATCAGCAGTCTCAGCTTTGAGACCTAGGATAAGAAAATAACTTCCCTGATTTTCAAAGGGCTGAATCAGGAATAATCTTTGAGGTTCATGAAAATTTATTTTTGGCAAATAGAAGAAAGATATTTCTGAGCGATGTCATGGCTATAAAGGTCTTGGTTAATTAAAGAATAAGAGTTTTAGAGAGTAGAGTGGGGGATTTTGGGAGAGAAGGGAGAGAATGAAAGTTTTATCAGTATCAAAAGCCAGAGAATTGTGAAGATAATACAACAGAGAATGCTTAACTATCATGGAGTGGAGGGGTTTTAAACTTTTTTTTATTTATCTGGGAAAATAAGTATGCTAAGTAAGGTAAATTCCATCTTGACATATTCTGGTGAATTTATGAATCTTTGAGCATAACCTAATACAGGTCTAGTACATAATTTGAAGAAGTTCTTGTAACTGTGGTATAGGACTAGATATTGCCTTTTTCATAAACACAGATTCAATAGCTGTCGTATTTATGCATGTACCTGCACCTGGTATATGGGAGAGGGGAATCTTAAGACAAAAGGTCCAAAAATGTATCAGATTGGTACTCAGTGTACTTTGGTTGGCACTTTTGCCATACTAGCAATAAGGGACACTCTCTGCACTTTCTCATTGCGCAACATAAATCTTATTTTCACTAAAATATTCAGAATTTTTGGAAGTTTGTAATATTCTAAGTCTCCCATTCCAAAATGTATGTTACTTTTCTTGTATAAAATATCACAAATAGGCCGGGCGTGGTGGCTTATGCCTGTAATCCCAGCCCTTTGGGAGGCCAAGGCGGGCCGATCACGAGGTCGGGAGATCGAGACCATCCTGGCCAACATAGTGAAACCCCATCTCTACCAAAAATACAAAACTTAGCCGGGCATGGTGGCACATGCCTGTAATCCCAGCTACTTAGGAAGCGGAGGCAGGAGAATCCCTTGAACCAGGGAGTTGGAGGTTGCAGTGAGCTGAGATTGTGCCACAGCAGTCTAACCTGGCGACAGAGCGAGACTCCGTTTCAAAAAAAAAAAGAAAAGAAAATCACAAATACACCTGTTTCATCCTGTATCAAAAATAATTTTTAGCTTTTCTACAACATGATAAATCTATACCTACAAAGCCATGGTACTTTCTCACTCTCTTATTATTTATTCTCTATTAATAATTCCTGGCTGAAGGGATCAGCCACATTATAAATTATACTAGGAAAAGTTCTTTCAACTTTTCTTTCAGATTGAATCTACCTTTACTATTATTTACACCACAGGCCGAGTTCTTCAAATCCTCTGGCATCTCTAAGAAGGAAGATTCAACCAAATATACCATGATGGGATTGGTTAAGACAATTGCTGTGGTGTTCACGTTTTACTTCTCTGTAGTTGTTGTGGAATGCACTTTTTCTTTTGATGGAAATAGCAGTAGATACTAGGCCAGAATTCTTTTAATGCATTATTCGAAGTTCTTTCAAGAAAACCAAAATTATCAACAACATTCATAAAGTGTAATATGGCAATGGTGAATGTACCTTACATTATGTCAGTAGATATAACTCGGAAATCACAGAGGCAGACATTTAATAATGTAAACTAATTAATTAAATATTATTTGTTAATTTCTCATACTATCCATGTATCTTTACTACATATATTTAGAAGGTAAAAATCAACATTATATTAATTTTGCATATTTATGTAGAGTATATATTTCAGTATAATTAATTTAATGTAAAACTAACTTTGAAAGAAAATTTTGAAATTCAAAGCAAAATAAATTTTAGCATATTATCAGAAATGTATACAACATAAATGAAGACAACAGAGCTTATCATCTGTTTCCAAAGTAGACAGCTAGTTACCAGTAGAATAAATATGTCTAATATTCCTTTAGAATTTAGAGCTATGAGTATAAATAAGGCCATTTATTTTTCAGGACATAGGTAAATGGTCAATAGGAATAGATGTTGATGTTGAAACATGCACATGTTTACTTAAATTCTGGACAATGAATATGACTTAAATTCCATGTATACAATTTCAGGTTACCTGCTTCAAATCTCTATTAGCTAATATTGGGAGTTTACCCAAAATAATTTGAAAAATTTCTTTAATTTCTACTTTTCTTCTCACATCCAGTTTCTTTCATTTTCAGGCTCAATCTGTGAAACAGTGATTCCAAATTCCAGAAGCACAGAAAATGAGTTAGTTTATTATGTGATCTTCTAACTTGCAACATCAAAAAACTATTTTCAAGGTCACCATTTGAAAACTGCATTCCTAAGACCATATGGCTCCACTTCTTTAAAATTTCACAGAAACTTATGATCACATTCCACATTAGTAATTAACATCAGATCTTATGCCACATAAATGTGAAGTGAAGACATTTGGTTAACACCTTGGTTTTAATATAGTGTAATCTTTTGCCAATTTATTTAATCGTGAAATGCTTTAGTTTCCTCAGCTACAAAAAGTGACTAGAACTTCTAACACATAACTCTGTTGAGTATGTTGAAAAAAGGAAATGTAAGTTAAAGAACAACACAAATAGTTTTATTAGAAAAATGTTTAAACCTTACTACCAATGACACATGTCTTGGGAATACATTTGATTGAGAGAGGAGTTATATCTCACATATAAATCTTACTTAAAAGTGAAAAAGGAAATAAACACATTTGTTTTATTTATATTAATACTTCAGAAGAAAAATTCCAATGGCCCTAAAAATAGCAAAGAAAAGAAAGATTCTACTTAATTCAATGATAATAAAACTAAATTAAGAGCTTTGGGCTTCCATTTTGCATGTGGAAGACTAGAAAGAGGACCATTCTTATCCGCATGATAAAATAAGCCAGATAATCTGAAAATATACAATTTTTTTGAATTTACCAGAGAGCAGAGATCCTAAGTCCTAGAATAATCAAAACTGTTCCTAAGAACAAAGTCAAAGGAAAAACACTACAAAATTCAAAGGCTTATTATAAAGCTACAAAAATCAGTTGGTATTAGCCAAAAGAACAGATGCATATATCAGTGGAACAGAACAGAAAATTCATAAAGTTCGTCACATGAATATGGTCAATTTACTTCTGACAAAGGTTTAAAGGCAATTCAATGAGGGAGAGTATGCTTTTCAACAAATGCTACTGGAATAATGGCATATCCATATATAACACACAAACAAACAAATCTTAACATATACACTACAAGAACTAATTCAGAATAAATCATAGATTATGATGCAAAATGTAAAATTTAAATCTAGTAGAAAACATAAAAGAAAGTTCATGTGACCTCAGATATGGAATAAGTTTTCAGAAATAAAACCAAGGATACAATCAATGAAAGAAAAAAAGGTTGAAAAATAAATTAACTTTATTAAAATTAAAAAGTATTTTATCTGTGAAAAATATTAAGAGAATAAAAATACAAGCAATAGACACATAGAAAAATTTTATATTACATATCTGATAAAGTACTTTTTTTCTAGAAAACATAAATAATACTTACAAATTAACAATAAGAAAATGAGCAATTTAATTTAAAACTGAAAAAATTTAGAAGAGACTTTTTAAACAAAAGACATACAGATTGCAAATAAATATATTCAAATACTCCCAATGTCATTAGTTATTAGAGAACTGCAAATAAAATCCATAGTAAGATACCATCCCATATCTATTAAAATGGCTAACACCAAAGTAAGCGATAATATCAAGTATGGATGAGGATTCAAAGCAACCAAAACCTCCATACAGTGCAAGGTGGTACAGCTACTTTGAAATGTAGCTTGGAAAATTCTTATGAAGTCAAGCAAATACCATGAAAACCAGTAATTTATGAGGAATTACTCAAAAAAAGTATGATTTTTATAAAAACTGATATTCAAATGATTACAGAGTTTTTACTTATAAGTGCCCCAAACTGAAAATGACCCGAATGTCCCTCAGAAAGGAAGGATATACAAACTATGGTATAACCATATGATAGAATTCTACTCAGAAACATAAATTGGCAATCTATGAATCTGTGCAACAACAGGAATGTAATTTACATGAATTATGTGAAATGTGAGGAGACATTTTTAAAGTGACATTCTGTGTGATTCCATTTATATGACATTTTGCAAAGGCAAAATTATAGGAATCAGTAGTTTCTACAACTGAGGATACGAGTAATTGAGTATACCATGGCACACAGGATTATGAGGCCAATGGGACTGTTGTATATCTTTATTATGGTTGTAACCCCAAACATTATATGTTTGTCAACACTCACAAAATTATTCACTAAAAGGGTTGAATTTTGCTGTATATAAATTATGCCCTATTTTTAAAATAAAGTAAAAATAATTAGAAACAAAATCTTTCTATGTAATTAGTAAATGTACTACATGAAAGTCCATTTATTTATAAGGTAAATGAAACGATTTTCTAAGAAGCAAGAAAAACATAGAAAGAAAATGATGTACTATTTTTATAAAATAATCACAGCCACAACTAAAACATAACTTTGTTTATGGAAACAATTATGACAATGATATTAATTCCGGCAAACACAAGTAATAACACCTAAATGAGGTCTGTTTAAAAAGTTAAGAATACCTCTACATATGTTATTAACAGATACAAGAATCGGTTCAATTTGTCACAGTAAAGGATGAGGCTGTAGCAGTAATAGAAAATTTAAAAAAGTAAAGGGATAAGAAATGAAATCAAACTCAGAGGAGGAGAAACAAGTGGAAGTATTTGAATGTTCCTAAATAAATGGGCACATCTCCAAAATATGAATAACATAAATAAAATAAGATATGATAAACTAAAATGAAGCATAACTAAATACTGACATGTTTCTAAAACCAGTGTGTCCAAATGTTAACAACTAACAAAATAAGAAAAGATATGTTCTACAGTCCTCTAGATTTCTGTGAGAAGGACTATGACAGACCAGTACAAAAGATTCAATTGCAACTTCTGCCATTTCAGTCCAAATCTGGGTGCATGTTCTATACATTTCATGCATCTTCTCTAAGATTCATCAGTTCATAGGCGTATATTATCTACTATCTGTTGATGTCCTGTGCTGGGTGCTATGGCATAAACAAAGTATTACAGGATGTAAAGGCCAGAGTTTATGTTTGTGGGAATTTAAGTAATCTACAAGAGACACTTCAAATCCTTTCTCTGTAAGAAGAAAATACACGCCCACATCCACACACCCTTTCACTCTCACACACTCACATACATACACACACATACATATATATTCACAGACATATACACATATACAAATGTATAAATATGACCCATATCATCAGTTGTAGCATATGTATCAGATACAAAAATAATTATAGTATGAGTACCAAGATACTAACTATACCTTATTATATATTACATATTTAGCATTTTACTATAATCTTATCTGGTTCACATACATCATCTAATTTAATCTTTATAAATTTTCTGTATTTTGATCATTATTTTTGATAGTCATTTATTTTTAAAGGTCATCCAATAAACATACATGAATAACCCAAAATAAACCAAATACTGGAATTCTTAGTCCATTGTTCTCTTCACTCTGCTACTTAGCTTGATACAGGCAATAAGCATCATATGGAAATATGGAGGAGAAAACTGCAAACAGGAAATAGTGACTGGCTAAAATTTTGTCATTAGAAATGTTCAAATTTCTAACGGTATAAAAAAAGAGAAATATGAGGAGATGACAGATACTATAGCAGGCTTGGAAGAGAAACAAAACTGCTAAGCATTAGAGAAGCTATTGGAAAAAAGTTAAGAAGGAAAAAATATACTATTTAATGATGAAAATAAGTACAATGAGGAAAATGGAATAATAATTGGTTTTGGTGATCTGGCATCATTAAATATTTTTGATAGAGTTGTTAGAGTATTGGGGGAACCCGCCCCCAATATTTCCACATAGGTTCTTTCTGTTTTCCGTAACTGTCAGCAGGCTGAGAAATAAGGAGAAAGAGTACAAAGAGAGGAATTTTACAGCTGGGCCTCCATGGGTGACATCACATATCGGTAGGACCGTGATGCCCACCTGAGCCGCAAAACTAGCAGGTTTTTTTTAAGGGTTTCAAAAGAGGAGGGGGTGTACGAATGGGGAGTAGGTCACAAAGATCACATGCTTCAAAGGGCAAAAAGGAGAACAAAGATCACATGCTTCTGAGGCCAATAAAGATCACAAGGCAAAGGGCAAAATCAAAAACTCCTGATAAGGGTCTATGTTCAGCTGTGCACCTATTGTCTTGATAATACAACAACAGAAAACAGGGCTCAAGAGCAGAGAACCAGTCTGACCTCAAATTTACCAGGATGGGGGTTCTTCCCCACCCTAATAAGCCTGAGGGTACTGCAGGAGACCAGGGCATATTTAAGTCTTTATCTCAACCGCATAAGACAGACACTCCCAGAGCGGCCGTTTATATACCTCCCCAGGAATGCAATTCTTTTCCCAGAGTATTATCAATATTCCTTGCTAGGAAAAGAATTTAGCGATACCTCTCTTATGTGTACATCCATTTATAGGCTCTCTGAAAGAAGAGAAATATGGCTCTATTCTGCCTGACCCTGCAGGCAGTCAGACCTTATGGTTGTCCTCGCTTTTTCCCTAAAATTGCTGTTATTCTGTTCTTTTTCAAGGGGCACTGATTTCATATTTTTCAAACACACATGTTTTACAATCAATTTGTGCAGTTAGATACAATTATCACAGTGGTTCTGAGGTGATGTACATCCTCAGCTTATGAAGATAACAGGATTAAGAGATTAAAATAAGACAGGTGTAAGAAATTATAAAAGTATTAATTTTGGGAACTGATAAATGTCCATATTAAAATGAAATCTTCACAATTTATGTTCCTCTGCCAGGGCTCCAGCCAGTCCCTCCATTCGGGGTCCCTGACTTCCCACAACATTAGAGCAAAAGATGGTTGCCCAGATGATTTACTAGAATATGTGAAATGGAGGCCTTTGCTCCAAAACTAGCAATACACATTTTCCAAGTTTTTGGTTTCTATTTGGTATTTTCTTCTGATTTAGTGATTGCATTTAATATTTGTGTTGATTACATTTTATAAATAAAAATAGTGGTATTGGTGTTCATTCATATTCATAATATATGTAGATCTCTAGTCCTACAATTAACCACTCTTTGTTTCTCCATACAGCAAGATTCCTCCATTATCTCATATCATGTTTTAAAAGAGAAACTAAATGAGGAAGTTAGTTATAAGGGATTATCTAGAGCAGTAAAGATGTATAAGAATGCATAGGGATCATGTATGTGCATCAGGTATTTTTTTTTTTTTTTTTTTTTTTGAGAAGGAGTCTCACTCTGTCACCAGGCTGGAGTGCAATGGCGCATCCTCGGCTTACTGCAACCTCTGCCTCCCAGGTTCAAATGATTCTCCTGCCTCAGCCTCCTGAGTAGGTGGGACTACCAACATGCACCACCAAGCCCAGCTAATTTTTGTATTTTTAGTTGAGAAAGCATTTCACCATGTTGGACAGGATGGTTTCAATCTCTTGACGTCGTGATCCACCCACCTTGGCCTCCCAAGGTGCATCAGGTAGTTTTTAAAATTCCACATTACTAGTTCTCTTATCCAATATTCAGAAATCAAAATCAGGTTTGGAAGGTGTGAATACCACAGATTTTTATAAAATTGACTAGGTGATTCTAACACACAGTAAAATACTAGCAGCATTGCTCTACTTTATTTCCTCTACTTCCACAATTTCCTTCGGAGCTAAGAATGAGGTTGAAAGATCCAAAAGCATTATGAGAAATGCACTTCTGAGATTGCCCAAACGACTTAGTATGCATGAATAGAAAAAGTAGAGAGAAACTCTAAATATCCACTTTCTCCGTTGCAATCCCCCAATGTGTATTCTCTAAGCAAACAGTTATGGTAACCTTAGTGATTAGAAAAAATAGTATGCTCTGAAAATATTCAGCTCTTTATCTAAAATGGAATATGATGTTAAATTTGATGTTTGGTTTGGAAACTTGAATGAAAACGAAATGAAGCAAGTCTATGAAGATTTTCTGCTAAGGATTCTCAATCAGTGAAATATATCCTCCATGTTTCTCTTTTACTCCATTTTCTGTATTCAGTATTGCCCCAATTTAAAGTTTTAATGAGTTGATTGTATAAGGGAGTTTGAAAATATCATTATGATAATGGGGGACCAAAGGACAAAAAAAACCCGTCAGCTTTAAGGCTTATGTCTACAGGATGTCAGTAGACATAAGACCTCAAACTAATTTGCTGTTCTTTCAAGGTTTCTTTGTAATGAATCTTTCATAGACTTTTCCTGTCTCCTCACCCATCCATAGGAAGGAATTAAGCTGTTGAGACTAGGGATCATCTATGTTTTGATCTTTTCAAAAAATACACAGCAACTTTATATTATGACATGATATTAATAAATATGTACTTAATTATTGTTACTGTAAAATGTTTACCTTTGTCACATCTTGAGTATAACAATAAGAGGTAGAATAAAAAAGTAGGAATTTTAACAGTGCATTACTTCTAAAAGATAGAATTATAAATTCTTAAGCATACTGATTCGTTTTCTAAATAGGAGTTGAAGGGATACTATATTAATGTTAAGAGAGAGACGTTCTCAGATACTTTCAAACTTTCAGGTTGTTCATTAATAATTATTCTAGCGTTGTGACATATAAGAAAATGTTCAGCAACATTTTTGTCTTCATAATGGCTTGAGTACCTCCCAAGACTATTCATATCTTATAAGTGGATAAATAAAACCCTATCCCAAAGCATGGAAAAACAGCAAACACATCCTGTATGATTCCCCAAAAGATTCTCCCTTTACCAGTTTTATTTTTTAAATCTTGAAAGAAACAAAAGTTGATAAGCTGGTTTCATTCCAGCCTACATGTTACTGCAATAAACCCTACCAGGAAAGACACATCAACACTTGTGCTATGTGTTTCCCTGTCCAATAATAAAGATAATCTGTCTTAATTCATTTGTATTAAAGCAATGGTGAGCTCTGGAGTTTTCTGTTAACTAACTAGCTCCACAGATTTTTGCTATATCAGTGCTAAAAATAATTTGAGACCATCTTCTCCTACCATTTTGCATGTGGTGTAAGAAGGTGAAATTAAGAAATTAAGTAATTTATTCAAAACTTGATAGATAATCTGTGTTAAAGAGTAAAAGTTTATCAATAGAGATTTTTGTTTCCTCCATTTGTCAAAACGTGTCCATTTTAACCTACACATCTGGAGCCAATGAAGTCCCCTGTACTTATATTCTAACTCAAAGGAATGTATTCCTTCATTGGAAATGTCAGGCCAGTTAGAAAGAGAAGATGGTTATAACAAGCTGTTAAAGACATAATACCAGTAATCACCGAACTTTCACACTCGGCTGTTGAGAAGCTGTAGGCCACTGACATTAATTATTTCCTAGAAACAGGATTAATTTTCAACAGAATGCTAGAGAACAAGCTCAAATATGCAGAGAAATCACATTGTTTAAGGATACTTCCAATAGATTTGCCTAGATTCTCTGTTTCCTAACTTTCTGCTTTAGGCTCTTTGTCTTTCTTTTTCTTTTTTTTTTTCTGGAGATGGGGTGTTGATTCTGTCACCCAGGCTGGAGTGCAATGGTGCTATCTGGACTCACTGCAACCTCCACCTCCTGGGTTCAAGAGATTCTCCTGCTTCAGCCTCCAAACTAGCTGGGACTACAGGTGTGGACCACCATGTCTGGCTAATTTTGTATTTTTAGTAGAGACAGGGTTTCACCATGGTGGCCAGGCCTGTCTCGAACTCCTGACCTCAAGTGATTTACCTGCCCCGACCTCCCAAAGTGCTGGAATTACAGTTATGAGCCACTGTGCCCCACCTATCTTGGCCTCTTCTTGATGTCCATATTGTGAAAGTTATTTAACCTGTCTTAAATTCCTTATCTGGAATGTCAGCACAACTATATCTACTACATACAGAATTGTTGTTAGGATATAATAAATTTATTGAGACAAATGTATGAAGTTATTACCATAATGGCTAGCACATATTAGATGCCTAATAAATGTTATCTGTTGTGATATGTCTTAGTTCTTTCTGGCATTCAGCCCTTAGCATAATGCACACATTAGGTCCTGGCTTAATGTGCACTGATTATATGAATATATCTCACAACTATTTCTCCAAACATGTCCTCCTTATTTTCCTGTGTAATTTCTAAAAATATTTCTTTTATCTGGCAAACTGTTTTGTAATGAATCCTAAGCAAAACAGTCTGTTGACAGTCTTTATGATCAGGGACATTGTTTTAAAATTACTTTCATTCTGTGTGGTACTTTAGTTAGACATCCCATTATGTAATTGCTTATCATGAAAAGAATTCCAAAAGAGTTGAATTACTTCTGAAAAGATAATAACTCTATAGGAAAATATACTGTCAAAACATGTGTGTATGTATGTGTGTGAGTGTGTGTATTCTGTTCGCACAAAGGAGTATATTGTCTGGCTTACATGCTATTATTTTTGGGAAATTTTTGTTTGGAACTCACAAAATGTCATCTTTATTATGTTATCTAAATGTTAAATTTTTAAGTTAATTTTTGGTATCTTCTCATTGTACGTTTGCTTTAGCTAACTGCTCAGCTTTCTTTTTATTGCTTTTCAAAGCCCATTTGGCATGTTTCCATGCTCAGAGCTTTAGTTCTGTTCAAACACACATTCACAGTTCCATGTGTTTATTTGAGTTTTCCATAACATGAAAATATATGCCTTTATTCCTCTTACATAAAGCATACTTTTACTTCTTAAAACATATTAGGTTTTAGTTAATTTCTCGGTCTTTGAAATTTTAACTCCCAAGTTAATTGATCTTTATTTTCTTTTACTTTGTTTTTTGATCTTGAAAGAAGAAATGTATATGGATGAAACTATAATACAGAACATTTATCTTTCATTATCTCATTTCTTTCTTCTTTTCTTATATCATTACCAAATTAAATTAAAAATCTGTAACTTCTTTATTTTACTTTATTCAGAAATATTTCATTCACATTATGTTTATTATTAATTATCATAATATACTTATTTAGTATTATGATGTTATAAAAAGGACCTGAGATAAAATTATATTTAAACTATGGTAAAGGTTACAATTCTAGTCATCCGCACTGACTATCTATCCATGTACTTTTGAAAATATTGTAGTAAATTAAAAGCTTATTTTAACTGGAGGCATAGAGAAAGGCTAAATTATATCTACCAGCTTTTTACGACTATAACAACTTTTTAAAGGTTATATAGTCAAAGAATTCTGATTTCCTGCCTTCAATTCTATCATACGAGCAAATAAATAGACAGAAGGTAAAAATTCTATTGTTTCCATCTCAACTTACCTCACAGGGTTCATTCATCTTGCATTAAGGGAGTTATACAAATTAAGCATGATTGTGGTATGTTAGTCTTATAATTAGTATTTTTTAATTCTATTCAGAAGAGCCAACAACCTAGTGTTCTTAGTCACATTTGATCTACAAAGCAAGAAATTTACATGTGGTAAATGGCAGCACTTTCCAAAAGCAGTTAATCATTAAGGGAGAAGAAAACCTCTTGGCATTTATTGTTCACAGCACAAGAGAAAGGTATTAATATGGCTCTAATTTTTCCATTCCAAAGGAATTTCTCCACAGTTTAACACAGATTAATGTCCAAATGCCATTAAGTGTTTCTATACCTTTCTGTTAAAAATTGGAGCCATTATTATACAAACTGATGAAAGTTTTGTGCTGAAAATACAGGTCAGGTAACAATTGAAAGTACAAAGAAGCAATCAGAGATTTATAACTATTGCTTTGTTATCCTGCAGAGAAACAGGAGAACTTCTATGCTAGGAACTAATTAGCCACTAAATGAAAATGTCAGTGACAGGTTGTCAGTAGTACCTTCTGCCTCTAGTTACCTGAAAAGAAATGGTCATGTCAACCTTAAATAATGAGATTTTGAGAACATAATTAAATATGGAGTTTATTCAAGCACAAAGCTTGAGGATAGCTGCCCAGAAACACCAACTCCAAACGAATAGGTTCAGCATTTCAAAGTGGAGAAGTTAAGTTTCACTTATATAGGCAAAGACAGAGAAGCTCCAGCAGGATTACATTTTCCACAAAACCAGTGTATATGCCACAGCGATTTGATTGTTCACCAATTGCTACATTCCAAGAAATGTTACTTGATTACTCTGTGAGGAGAGGCAGTGATCTGAGAGGGCCTTGTCTCTGCCACCATTTGGAGAGGCAGTGATCTGAGAGGGCCTTGTCTCTGCCACCATTTGGTCCTCCTAATTATTTACAAGAAAAAAAAAAAAAAAGCAAAAGTGGCAGCCACATGTCAGGTGACTCTGGCAGTATAGCCACATTCCTCTCAAGGCTCAGAATAATTTAAAGTTCCAACAACTTTATATTAGAATTATTTTAGGTTTGTGTTATTTAAATTCACACCCATCATGGATGACTTTAATTTTTTTGAGACAGGTAAAGACCATTTTAGCAACTTGGACAAGCAGGAATTGCCCGATTTTTTCTGTAGCAGGAATTGAAACAAATGAAAGACTTACCATCAACCTAGCTATTACCCATGTATATAGCAATGTTAGCCATTGCCTTGTAAAATTAAAGTGGTAAAAGATGAAAGTAAGAGAATATACTGCAATTGGGAAGAAAAGTAAGCACTTCTGTAACAGTAAGCGATATTTTGAAATGAAACTGAAATCTGATTACTTTTCATCTCTCCAGGTTTCAGACTTTATGGTCATTTTCAATTGTAGTATTATGAGGCCAATTTTTTTTTTCTTTTCGTTTATTTTCTTTTACCACCTCTTGCTTTTTTTGTCTTGTGTCATTAGTCCCATTTTTTTCCCCTATCCAAATGTCTACATTCTCCCCAAAGTAATGTCAGTGGCAATGTTTAGGTATGCTACTCTGTGAATCTGTTTTATAAGTAAAAAGTTCAATCACACTTTAAATAATGGTGACCTCACATAAGTCATGTATATATATATATTATATATGTTATGTGTGTGTGTGTGTGTGTGTGTGTATAGAGAGAGAGAGAGAGAGACAGAGAGAAAGAACAGTTTGGCAGGTTGGACACAAAGAAAAGAAATGGTGGGACAAATTTTCATACTAATCAGCATTACTATTTAATGCTGATAATAATCAGCTTTAAAGATAAATATCTTTTAAAATCAAGATGTCAGTCTTCCTCCAAGGACTTTTTGTGAAAGTGCTTTAAAAGCCTATTTAAATATAAGTGGTGTAAACTCAAAATAAAATTCTAAGCCCCTAGTTGACTAAAGAGACCATCTCTTAGCAAAGGGAACCCGTGGAGTAACCTTGAAAACTGAGTCATCGGCCATGATGCAATGGGGGATCGGAACAACCTCATTATACCCCCACCCTCCCTACCTAACCAGGATTAGCCTTTCTTGCCTAAGGACTTAACGGAAACCAGCCCTTTCAAAAGACTACACCAATGATACTAACAAACTACCTGATGCCACTCCTTTTTTTGCCTGATAAGGGACCACTGACAATGGAGTGATCCTGGCCAGTCTGTAGACCACTGACCATGGAGTGGTTCTTGCTAGTCTGTAGCGAGTAGGGAGTATGCAGTAAGGGTTTTCATGTTGCACCTTTTTTTTTTTTTTTTTTCTTTTTGAGATGGAGTCTCGCTCTTTCGCCCAGGCGGGAGTGCAGTGGTGCTATCTCAGCTCACTGCAAGCTCCGCCTCCCGGGTTCACGCTATTCTACTGCCTCAGCCTCCTGAGTAGCTGGGACTACAGGCGCCCGCCACCATGCCCAGCTAATTTTTTGTATTTTTAGTAGACACGGAGTTTCACCATGTTAGCCAGGATGGTCTCGATCTCCTGACCTCATGATCCGCCCGCCTCGGCCTCCCAAGTGGTGGGATTACAGGTGTGAGCCACCATGCCCGGCCCATATTGCACCTTTTGATGTCAGAGGGCTGAATACTCCCCTCTCAGATTATGCTAACACCATCACTTTTTGTACATGGGATCTATGAAGGGGCATAAAACTCAATTGCAAATGCACACATTTCTCTTTTCATAAATATTCCTGAATCCTCCTATAGCTTATTAAATTAGTATATTTGTCCACCTTCTGCAGCATAAATTGTTGTTCCCTTTGTCCATCCCTTACAATGTCATTTCTGGCTTCAGGATGGAGGCTATGCTTTCCAGCCTGTCAGAATGTCCACCCTGCAGGCTGCATACCTTTAAAGCTCTCTTTTCTAAATGTATAAACCTCATCATTTTTTAGTTCAGAGTAGGAATGTACATGTGCTGTTTCTATTATTAGTATTATTATTATGTCCCCTGATGCAAGCTAAATATATGATTTCCTCCCTTTTAACCATGCTCCATTTACATGTTTTTCTACATTGTAATATCAACCAGTTTGTAAATAAAGGCAATAAGGAAGTAGCTCCCATCTTATATTTCAGTATTTTTGCAACTATTTAATAAAAAAATTAAAAAATATTAAAGCAAACTAAGAAGAAAATGAACATTAGATTAACCCTATGTTTTGGTACAGAAGTAAAGCTTGCTATTTGTGTTATTGAACAAGATATTTGATCTTTACAACCTTTAATTTCTTCATTTGTAAATATAGAAATTGGCAGAGCTCAGAAAGCACTACCCCAAAGGACGTTGAGCTGAAGGAGATTGTGACGGCTTCAGAAGCAAGAAAGTCACTCTGACATTTCCCCACCTTTCTCTGTAAGAGCTGGTCATAAAGGAAATTTCTGACCTACTTTTCCTGAAATTTAGCCATTCCAGAGGGACCCCGTGCATACCCAGAGGGAAGGAATGCTACACAGAGAGGCCAAGAAGAATCTGGTTACCATAGGCTCACATAGGTAAGGGTAGGCAGGGCGAAGGAAGGGATAAAGACAAGTTGGTTAATGGGTACAAAAATATGGCTAGGTGTAAGGAATATGTTGTAGTGTTCAATGGCACAATAAGGTGACTACAGTTAAAAATAATTATTGTATACTTCAAAATAGCTAGAAGAGAGGTGTTGTAATGTTCCCAACACAAAGAAATGATAAAAGTCATACATACTGGATATTACTCTTATTTGATCATTACGCACTCTATGCATGTATCAAAATAACACACGTACTGCCTACATATATACAATTATTATGGAGCCATAAAAAAGGAATAGAAATAGACAGGTCTTGCTATGTTTTCCATCCTCAGTCTACTACCATCAGATTCTAACTTTAGTCTAATCACATCTCTACATGGCTTTCCATTCTTCATCAATCCTAAGCATACATAACATTTTCTCTAGATCTTCGGGTCTTCATTTCTGAAGACTCCCATGTCAAGTAAAATTTTGATTGAATAAATTTGCTGTTTTTCTTTCGTTAGCTTGCCTTTTGTTGTATGAGTTGTGCAATGACCCTTATGATGGCTAAGGATTGGTATCACACATTTTTGCCCCTACAAAATAATACCTGACTCAAATTCCTATGAAGCAGATTACATATGTTGATTTTAAAATTATGCCAGACACATAATAGGTGCTTTATAAATACCACTAAAATAGGAATCAACCAATATTTTAATTTAATATATGCAATATCGACATAGGGTGATTCACTACCATTTTAGACATTTGCTTAAAAATTTTTGCTTACATTGTTGGACAGATGGAATCCAACAATTTCAACTGTATTTTCTAAGCACTGAATGTAGAGCTCCATGCATTGGCTTTCAAAATCAGCTAGTAAATATAGCTCTTTGAGTATTTTAAAACACATACATACACACGCAATGCAAGTCTTTAAGAAGAAAAATATGAGTCTATGCTTCTTAAAAATATTATTTAAAAGAATATAAAACAAAATGTATAATAAGGATAACTTCAACCTGGTTAAGAAATCAAGAAACATTTATAATATCAAAAGAAAATAGTATTTTAATTTTTCATTTTAATGTTAATTATAGTCTTGTTTACCTGTTGCTTTGCTTTACCCTGCAGGTTGCTATCCCTGACACCTATTGATTCTTTTTCTCTGCTAGCATCTGATTTTACATTGTGTAACTAATTTTTGAGAAAAAATATTTGTTTTCTATAATATAATCATGTTGCCTCTTTTTATTCAAAAAATAAATTCAAATGGGCACTGGATAAGATGAAGATTAAGTATAAATCTTTAATATTTCTATTTCTGAATTTTACTGGAATCAAAGGACAAAAAGAGAAGGATAATAAATTCTATAAAAATAGCGTTACAATCACCATCTGCTCTTAAAACTAAGAAAGAATGTCAGTTATATGCTAGATACTGAAAAAAAATGCTATCAATAATTACAACTACCATCAGGTTAAAGGAAGTATTAAGCAGACTGTTAACATACTATGGTCAACAAAATTAATATTATTTTGAGAGGTAAGTAAAAAAATGTGGTAAAAGAAACTTACTAACAGTCTTAATCAGGTAAAGATCACACTGCTGAGCACTCCATAGATTAGCCCATTCCCTCGGGCAACAGAGAGCTTCTCCAGTAAACAAGGATCAAGTATATGCCCAGTGATGTTGGCCACAGCAAGCTCTTATCCATAAATACCATCTACTGGTCTGTAGCTTGGAAACTGTGGCCCAATATAAAACCTGCCAACAGAAATGCACAAGACTGCAAAAGCAAAGTCAATACATCTTAATCAGCATTCTCTTCAGTCACACCCTCCAGGGAGTGGGGAAAGGGAAAGAAAAACATATCCTATCTGCACTGAAATAAGTACAAAAGTTAGAAATACCAGTGTCTACAAATGAGAAGGAACCAGCACAAGAATTGTGGCACTGTGAAAAATCTGAATGTTGTGACACTACTGAAGTATCACACTAGCTCTCCAGCAATGGTTCCTAAACAAAATGAAAATGCAGAAATGACAGATAAAGAATTCAAAACATGAATTGCAAGGAAGCTCAATGAGATCCAAGACAAGGTTGAAAATCAACACAAAGAAACTTCTAAATTAATCCAAGGAATGAGGGAAAATATAAAGATCTTTAAAAGTAGGCAATCAGAGCTTCTAGAATTGAAAAACTCACTTAAGTAATTTCAAAATACAGTTGAAATCTTTATCAATAGACTGGACCAAGCAGAAGAAAGAACTGCAGAGCTCAAAGACCAGGGTTTTGAAATAATTCGCTTAGACAAAAGTGAAGAAAAAAGAACTTTTATAAATGAACAGTCTTTGAGAAATATAATATCACATAAAGTGACCACACTATGAATTATTCGCATTCCTGAGAAAGAAGGAGAAAAAAATGAACAACCTGAAACACATATTTGAGGGAGTAATTCAAGAAAAGTTTTTAATATTGTTAGAGAAGTGGACATCTGAATACAAAAAATTCAGAGAGTACCTGTAAGATACTACTCAAAATGAATATCACCAAGGCATATAGTCACCAGACTGTTCAAGGTCAACACTAAAGAAAACATCTTAAAGACAACTAGTGAGAAAGGTCAGATCATGTATGACAGGAACCACATCAGGGTAACAGTAAGGTTTCAGCAGAAACCTTACAAGCCAGAAGATATTGGGGAGCTTGTTTTTGGCATTCTCAAACAAAAGAAATTCAAATCAAGACTTTCATACACCACCGAACAAAGTTTCATAAGCTATCAAAAAATAAAATATTTTCCAGATAAGCAATAGCTTAGATAATTTGTCATCACTAGACCAGATCCTTCAGGGAGTTTTAAATATAGAAATCCAAGAATTAAACCTGTTACCACAGAAACACATTTAAACATATAGCCCACAGACCCTATAAAGCAAATACACAATAGAAACTACAATGCAACCTGCTAACAACTTTATAATGGGATCAAAACCTCACATATCAATATTAATCTCCAATGTAAGTGATCTAAACGCCCCATTTAAAAGTCTCACAGTGGCAAGTTATATAATACAAAAAAGACCCATCCATCTGCTGTGTTCAAGAGACCCATCTCACATGTAATGACACCCATAGACACAAGGTAAATAATTGAAGAAAGATACATCATGCAAACAGAAAACAAAAAAGAGCAGAAACCACTATTATTATAACAAATAAAACAAACCTTGAACCAAAAAGAAATAGTAACAAGGGAAAAAAAAAAAATTTACCTGATGGTAAAAAGATCAATTCAACAAGAAGTCTTCACTAACCTAAATATATATGCACCAAACATCAAAGGACCCAGAGTCATTAAACAAGTACTTATAGACTTACAAAAAGCTGTAGATAGCAACACAATAATAATAGGGGACTTCAACACCCCACTGACAGCATTAGACAAATCTTTGAGGCAGAAAACTTAAAAAGAAATTCTAGACTTCAATTGTAAACTTGCCCAGTGGAATCTAATAAACATCTACAGGATACTCCACCCATCTACCACAGAATATACATTCTTCTCATGTGCACACAGTACATACTCTAAGCTCAACTACATTCTTAGCCATAAAACAAGGCTTCATAAATTTAAAAAAAAATGGAAATCATACCAACCATACTCTCGAACCAATAGAAAATAGAAACCTATTCCAAGAAGATCACTCAAAATGATACAAGTACATGCAAATTATACAACTTGCTCCTGCCTTACTTTTGGGTAAACAACAGAATTAAGGCAGATATTTAAAAATACTATTTAAAATAAATGAAAACAGAGACACAGCTACCAAAATCTACAAGATGTAGCAATAGTAGAGTTAAAAGAAAGTTTATAGCATTAAATGCCTGCACTGAAGAGTTAGAAAGATCTCATTTAATGAACTAAAATCACACCTAGGGGAACTAGAAAAACAAGAGCAAAATAACCCCAAAGCTAGTATAAAAAAAGAATTAATTAAAATCAGAGTAAAACCGAATGAAATTGAGACCCCCAAACTCTTACAAAAGATCAATTTAAACAAAAGTTGCTTCTTTAAATAGACAAACAAGATCAATAGACGGCTAGCTAGGTTAACAAAGAAACAAAGAGAGTAGATCTAAATAAGCACAATCAGAAATGACAAAGGTGACATTGCCACTGATCTCACAGAAATACAAAAGATCCTCAGTGACTATAATGAACACCTCTAGGCACACAGACTAGAAAATCTAGAGGAAATGGATACATTGCTGGAAACGCACAAGCTCCCAAAATTGAATCAAGAAGAAATTGAAACTCTGAATAGATTCTGTAATTTAATCAGTAATAAAAAACCTACAAATCAACAAAAAGCCCTGGACTAGATGACTATACAACTGAATTCTACAAGGCATACAAAGAAAAGCTGGTACCAATTCTACTGAAGACATTCTGCCCCCCCACCCCCCCCACCAAAAAAAATAAATCAAGGAAGGACTCCTTTCTAAGTCATTCTATGAAGCCAGCATTACCCTGATTCCAAAACCTGGCAAAGATACAACAACAATAAAAAAAACTGCAGGCCAATATCCTTGACATATATGCAAAAACCCTCAACAAAGTACTAGCAAACCTAATCTAGCAGAATATTCAAAGTTAATTTATCATGATCAAGTAGACTTTATCCCTGAGATGCAAGGTTGCTTCAACATATACAAATCGATAAATGTGATTCACTCTATAAATAGAATTAAACCCAAAAATCCTATGATCATCTCAATGGAAGCAAAACGGTTTTTGATAAACCCCAACATCTCTTATCTTTTTGACATCTTTTATCTCTTCATGATAAAAACTCTCAACAGTCTAGGTATTGAAGGAATATACCTCAAAATAATAACAGTCATTTATGACAAATCCACAGCCAACATCATACTCAATAGGCAAAAGATGGAAGCATTCCTATTAAGAACAGGAACAAAATAAGTGATGTTTATTCTCACCACTCCTGTTCAACATAGTATTAGAAGTCTTAGCCAGAGCAATCAGACAAGAGAAAGAAAAAAAAGGCATTCAAATAAATACAGAAGAAAAACTATCTCTCTTTGCAGATGATATGCTTGTGTACCTAAAAATACTAGGGACTCAACTAAAAGGCTTTTAGAACTCATAAACAATTTCAGTAAAGTTTCAAGATTTAAATTTAATGTACAAAAATTTCTATATTCCAACAGGGTTGAAGCTGAGAGCCAAATCTAGAATGAAAACTTATTTACAATAGCCGCAAACAATAAAATACCAAGGAATGCATTTAGCCAAAAAGGTGAAAGATCTCTACAAGGAGAACTATAAAACACTGCTAAAAGAAATCAGAGATAACACTGCTAAAAGAAATCAGAGATGACACAAGTAAGTGGGAAAACATTTTATGCTCATGTAATGGAGACACAATATTATTAAAATTGCCAAAGTTCCTAAAGCAATTTATAGGTTCAGAACTATTTCAAAGGCATGACATTACCCAATTCCAAACTACATTATAAGGCTATGGTAACTCTAACAGTATGGTAGTAGTACTAAAACAGACACACAAACCAATGGAACAGAACAGAGAACCCAGAAATAAAGCTGCACACCTACCACCAACTGATTCTTGAAAAAAGTAAACAAAAAGTAACAACAAGGAAAGGACCACTTATTCAATAAATAGTACTGGAAGAACTGGCTAGCCATATGCAGAAGAATGAAACTGAATCCCCCCTCCCACTTTTACCATAGACAAAAATTAACTCACGATAGATTAATATTTAAATATAAGACCTCAAACTACATAAATCCTAGAAGAAAACCTGGGAAATACCATTCTAGATAGCTTAGGCAAAGAATTTATTGCTAAGTCCTCAGAGGTAATTCTAACAGAAGTAAAAGTTGGCAAGTAAGACCTAATTAAATGAAAGAGGTTTTGCACAGAAAGAAACTGTCAACAATGTAAACTGACAACTTATAGAATGGGAGAAAATATTCACAAACTATGTATCTGACAAATGTCTAATATCCAAAATCTATAAAGAACTTAAACACATCAGCAAGCAAAACCCAAACAAACAATAACAACAAAACATTTTAAAATGGGCAAAGGACATGAACAGGCACTTCTCAAAAAAGACATACAAGTGTCTAACACACATATGGAAAAAAAAAGTTCACCATGAGAGAAATGTCAGTCAAAACCACAATGAGATATCATCTCCTACCAGTCAGAATGGCTATTGCTAAAAAGTAAAAAAAAAAAGTAATAATAACAGATGTTGGAGAGGCTGTGGAAAAAAATGGCATGCTTACACACTGTTGGTGGGGATGTAAATTCAACCACTGTGGAAAACAGTTTGGAGATTTCTCAAAAATCTTAAAGCAGAACTACTATTTTACACAGCAATTTCATTACTGGGTATAAACTCAAGGGAAAATAAATCGTTCTGCCTAAAAGGCATGTTATGACATGTATATGTTCATTGCAGCACTACTCACAATAGCAAAGACATTGAATCAACCTAGGCACCCATGAAAGGTTGATTAGAAAAAGAAAATATTACACATGTACACACGGAATACTACCTAGCCATAAACAAGAATGAAATCATGTCCTTCACACCAACATAGATGCAGTTGCAGGCTAGAATCCTAGGCAATTAACATAGGAACAGAAAACCAAATACTGCATTTCTCACTTATACGTGGGAGCCAAACACTCAGTACACATGCACATAAAGATGGAAGCAATGAACACTGGGGACTAGTGGAATAGGGAAAGAGAAATGGGATGAGGCCTGAGAGGACTGCCTATTGGGTGTGCTCACTGGGTGTCAGTGTCATTTGTACACCAAACCTAAGCATCACACAGTGTCTTAATGTGACGGGCCTTCACATATACACCCTGAATCTAAAATAAAAGTTGAAATTATTTTTTTAAAAAAAGAAAATGTGGTATGTATACACACAAGGGACTACTATTCAGCCATGAAAAAGATGAAATGTCATTTGACACAACTTGGATGAACCTGCAGGATATTATGTTAAGTGAAATAAGCTAGGCACAGAAAGACAAATACCTCATTATCTCACTCATATTTGGAATCAAAAATCTTCATCTCATTGAAGTTGAGAGTAGAACAGTGGTTACTAGAGCTGAGGAAAGTGGGGTAAGGGGAGATGAAAGAAGGTTGGTCAATAGGTACAATGTTACGGTGAGATAGAAGGAATAATTTCTGGTACTCTTGCACAGTATGGTGACAATAACAATAATGCATAGTGTATTTCAAATAAGGAGAAGAGAAAATTCTGAATATTTTAACAATAAAGAGATGATAAATATCTATGGTGATGTGTGTGCTAATTATCGCGATTTAATGATTATGTGTATATACATATTGAAACATTACATTTATACCATATAAACATGTATAATTATTATGTGACAATAAAATATATTTTCAAATAATATCATTTCATATATTCAGGGGTAAAATATATTACTAAAATTAATTTTGCTTGTTTCCTCTTACTTTTTTAAGTAACTTTTTAAAATTACATGTGTGGCTCTATTTTGGGACTCACATTGTATTTCTATTGGATGGTAGTTCTCTAGAAAACAAAAACAAATAAAAATTGTCATGAACTTGATTGCCCCTTGACAGGATAGCAATGTCAGGTAGAAAGCATGGGATGAGGATAGCAATGTCATCTAGAAAACATTGCTTCCAAGATGTCTTAGTGATGCAGAAAGCAAATGAGCACAGGGTCCTGGCAAAGCAACCCTGGCTTATCTAACTGTTTCCATTCTTCATACGGGTGTTAAATACTCAGGACAGGAAACAACAGTATTTTACACATTTCATCTGAATTTCTAACGTTGTGTGAGTGTAGAATTCCTTGTATAAACATGAGAAAACAGAATGTAATTATCAGATATATGAAAACATACAGCAATTCAAAAGAAGACACCATGGGAAGAACCAAATCAAATGTCCAAATATCTTTTTATTAAATAAAATCTCTTCATTCACAAACAAGAAGATCCAATAGAACATTGTATCTATATAGCTAGAAAATGCAGACAAAGAGAAAAAAATGGACCAGGAGAGAATGTGTGAAGACAAAAATATTTAAAACTAATATATCAAATATAGTGAAAGCAGAGGTGAATTTTCCAAAGAAATAGTAAAGCTTAAGCTTTGGGGGCACCTCCCTAGCCAAGGCTTCTTCCAAGACTCTGGAAGATGCCTTGCAAGTTTGTATTAATGTCTTAATATTTGTTTAAAAAAAAAAGAGCGTCCTCCGTTGTGTAAATATGAGGCTCTGCAATGCCTGTATCAGACCCTGGTACAGTGAAAGGCTAACTGTAATCTGCAATAATATATCTACCACTACCCACAGATAGTCACTGAACACCTGATTTATACCAGGTAATCTGAGGAAGAGGTGGTGAGCCAATACACTGCTGACCTAGCCCCAATGGAACATGCTTTCTATTAGGTTGGTGCAAAAGTAATTGCGAGTTTTGCCATTACAAGTAATTACAAGTAATAGCAAAATCCACAATTTCTTTTGCACCAACATAATGGATGGAAAAAACAGATTATTAGACTTGTTATTGTAAATAAATAAATAGAGATCTACAGCAAACAAAACTATTATAAAGAATTCACCCACCCAATATATCGGCTCATTCCATTTCTAATTGCCCAGTAATTAGAATATCCAATTGGGCTTCCAAGATATAATACACAAATAAGCTAGTTGATTCAATTTCTCACAGTAGACTATGTGTTAATTTGAGAAATGAACACCATGAGTGACTCTCATAGTTTATGTATGTAAATATAAGTACACATGAGTGCACAAATACACACGAGTATACACATATATGCACACATAAAGCTTCAATTTTATTATGGGGTTTTGGATATTTCATTTATCTTCTTTGAACTTAACCATGTTTTCAATAATTTGGGTACTAAATTGGTATTATGCTTTAATCAAAAGAAATATTATTAAAACCCTAAATTTTCTTCATAAAAAGTATTTTTCCTCTCAAAATGTCCTACTAGAGGAGTAGTGTGAATTTGTAAACATTGCTTGGAGTTGTATAGGTATGCAGGCAGAATTTCATAGACCATATCACAGTTACAAGCTGGCCATGATTCCACAGCCATCTTCACATGCACTATCAATTTGCCTGGCCAGTTGGAAGTAATAGATATGGAAGAGAAAGGAGGGTGGTGCTCCTCCTTTTCTGCTTCTCTAATTGACTGCGAAAAATGGATTCCTGCAACAATGTTGATCAAACTTACTCTATGTGATATTATTTACCTGAAGAAGGAGACTTCTGTCAAAAACAAAGGGGAAAATGTAATGCAAAGGTAAATATATCACCGCATATATTAAATATTTTTATTTTATTTACCAAATAGAATAAAAGGAAAAAAGAGGTAGGCTAACGACACACCAAAGAATAATTGAAAATACGTTTAATTGTTTGTCCACAAAGCAAAGGACAAATGCAAATTTGATTATGAAGAGTGGTGAAAAAGGTAAACAACAGTTTGGAAATTATTTCTAGTTATTCTTCAGAATCAATGAATAAAGAAAAGAAGTACGAAAGTAATAATGAATTAAAATGTGTGTTTCCTTGTTAAAGTGAAATGATTTTGGGGTGCTGAAAGTGAACCCCATATTTCTCCCCACTTTCAGATAATTGCCTGATTTATGGCTACTGATACAATCATTGCCATATCCAGGTTTTAGAGTCAAATAGTTTATGACTCGGTACGGTGTGCTGCCAGGCTAATCTTTCCTGTTGGCAAATCTCCACATGGTTTGACTGAGGGTCACCAGGTAGCTTTCCATGCTCAAAATTTGCCTGCTTTGTAGGTGTCAAATAACCAGACATTCTATTAGGGTGAATTCTTTCCTATGGAATAAAGTATTAAACGCTAATATGAGGAAGTAGAAAAATATAAAAGCACCGTCCACATTTAATACATGATTAAAACATACTGAATACTTTCCAAGTGGTTGATAACCAAGAGCAAGAACTCATTTGGAATCAGGGTTACAGCAGATAAGTTTTGATAGGCAACATGTGGAGAGACCAAGAAGTGCCTCACTGTGATGGCAAAGTTGAGATGGAAGAAACATGCCAGGGATAGGATGGGGACCTAACTGTATAAATGAGGATAATGAAAAGGGAAAGAGGTTTTATATATGGGAAATAAACTTTATCTATAGCTAGCAGTAACTGAGATTGCTAAGTCTAATAAAAGGTGACTGGAAGTAGGTGATTGGTAGAGGTTAAAAAATAAAAGGCAGTCTGGTAGAAAATGGAGTCAACTGTTTGAAAGTCCTACAAGATAAATTCAAAACGAATATAAACAGACTATATTGAGGCAAGTAAATATCAGACTAAAAAACTCAATTAGCTTACCAGTGGCTTCCTTTTCTATCACATATATTTCTCCTTTTCCTCTAGACTTCTATATGCACATAGCTGATCTCTCTGTGGGTAGAGGGAGACTTATCTGACCCTCTTGAATTTCTCTCTGATTCAATGATGGCAATGAAAAATGAAACTTAATATCATCTTTAGAGGAGAAAATACCAAATGATATCAATTTGTATATGTCTCATGTTGGGTCCTAGAGAAGCAGATGCTGAGACTGAGTTTTTAATGCAAAATGTTGGTAAGGGATCAACACCAGTAAGCAGAAGGGATGAAAGCAGATTGAGTAGAGGGAGGAGTGAAAGTGCATCTAAGGCCAAACAAATAATCAGAGAACTTGGTGAGGAGTTCTGGAGCAAGGATTGTCTACAACACTGTCACACGACAGGCTGAAATAGATGAGATCTTTTTACCAGGGGTCACCAGACTATGGTCAGCCTGCTACATGTTTTTATATAGTCTGGAGCTAAGACTATTTTTTTTCATTTTTAAATAGTTAAAAAAGGCAAAAGAATATTTTCTGACATGAAAATTATATGAAATTCAAATTTAAATGTGCATAAATACAGTTTTATTGGTACATAGCCATGCTCATCCATTATGTATTATCCTTGGCTGTTTATGACCTACAACAGCAAAATCGAGTAGTTTGTGGCAGAGTCTCTACTGCTCATGTACCTCAAAACACTTGCTGTTTTCTTTTTAATGGGAAATATTTGCAAATTCCTCCTTAATTCTCCTGCTTTACTGGGTCACAGGTAAGGGTAACTCTTGGGAGAATCAGCCCTCTGCTACTGAGTCAAACCCTGAAAAAGCTGACAACCAGAGACTATTTTCAGATCCCACTCCAGAGCTGGACAGCCAGCCCTTCTTTTAAAAGGTTATGCTGCCATAACCTGTCTACCATAATGCTAATTTCCACAGATCACATACTAAATGCCAGCTATTTCAACTAGCTTTTGACAAATACACTATTGTCAAATAAAATCTGTTTTGCAGTTATTCCAACATATGACGTGATCAGAGATTTTAATGTAATAGAAAAACAAAATTTTTATTCAAGATGTCTTTCATCAAAGAATTTGGACCCTATTGGCAATGGTTAGCATTATAAAGACTTAAAAATCTGCTTTCCAATTATATTATTTTGAAAGAGATTTATTGAATAAGTGCAGAAGTTGTTATAAAAAATATGTAAACATATTCATCTTCAACAAATATTTAATTATTACACATAAGAGTGTAATAAGACTTGTCAAATATCAAGTATTCTACTGTTTTTATTGAAGAACTGGCCTTGCACATTTTCCAGAGTTCCAAAAAATGTCTAATTGCTTCAGAGTTTTCCTTCCCTGATTATTATTTCCTCTTGTTCCCTTAGTTACTTTCATGGGTTCCATTTCAAAGCTTTTTCCTATAATAGATTGTGCTTTTGTCATTATTTCCTCTGAGAAATCAGATTTGGCTCTCCCATTTTTACCCCTAATTAAAATTGTTGGTCTAATTGCAGTATATTTCACTAGTTCTTACAGAACACATGAGCTTGAAAGAGGGTTTTCACTATTGGTTTAATGTTGAATAATATGCAGGCATCTAATAAGCACTGTCCATGTTAAGACTATTTTGTCAAAGTTCTCATTAGCCCATTTGCACATTGGCCAAGAAGACTGCACCAAATTCCAAGGAAGAGTTTGGATTGCAGGTCCCAAGATCTAAAAAGTTAATTCTAAAAGTTAATTTTCACTGGATTAAAAACAATCAAGAATGACAAATAATTAGGTTATTTAAATGCAAGTCTGTCAAAGACTGAGTTAAGAAGTATTGAAAGGATTAAAAAATTACCTGATAACTAAAACAGTAAGGTCGTATTATTAATTTGTCTTTTGAAATCAGCAATTTAATTCAACAATATAATGTGGAAATTTGAGAAGAAATAGTTTGTAATTGTGTTTACTTTACAATTGGCCAGTGTTTCTCACTGTTCCTCATTCTCAATCTGTATTTTCTTCTTCTCTTCAGAGGTAATTTTTACATAAACTTCACGTACAATTAGGCGCAGAGAGCAGCTTTATTGCCTAAAGAACATGCTCCCTGCTAGAAAAGAATCAGCCAAGTCAAATAACAGAAAAACTTTACAATGTTAATGAGATCAACAATGACCTAGTTTTCTGATTACACATATTCTATTTGTTGATTCACCTGATACTATTTTTTTTTCATTTGATGACAATGTATTAAGTGCCATGTGCATGTTTGAGAGGAAAGCTTTTCAAGAAAGAACAACTACTGCAAATTTCCTGAGGTAGGACTAGGAGTATCCTAGGGAAAGCAAAGGGACATTGTGGATGGAACTCAGTAAGTGATGGAACTCACAGTAGGACATTGAAGAGGACATGAGAATGATCAGTGAGAGAGTCAATGAATTAATTCATGCACAGCTATAGGTGATTATAAGGATAGTTAAAGACTGCTAAGAGTTAAGATTTGACTTAACTTACAAACTAGTAAGTGAGCCTGCCTCAGTTTCAGTGGTGTTGAGAGAAGCAATGAGACTTCTGCGTAAGAGAAAATGGACTATTACTCACAGAAAGGCAGGCAGTATGTACTTCATGTTCATATCTGTGTCTTATGCTTCCCAAGTCCCACAGAAGCAATACCAAGTGGCCCAGATGGATACTACAAGCACCGTATCATAGTAGCTACAGATGAGAAATCCTGAACTTAGAAAACTTCTTTCTTAGAGCTCTCCAGAGAAATAGAACCAATAGGATATATACACACATAAATGTATATATCCTATTGGTTCATATATACATAATTTTACAGATATGGTTTTTACATATATATTATGATTTTATATATTTATGATTATATGTGTGTAAATACAATCTGTTTTTATATATATATGTGCAGAGAAGAGAGAGAGGATTTATTATAATCTTGTAGGATTTATTATGAACACAGAGGCTAAGAAGGTTCACAATCTGCTGTCAACAAGCTGGAGTCCTAGGAAAGCTGGTGTTGTAGATCAGACTGAGTCCGAAGACCTGAAAACCAGATGACAGACAGTCATACGCTGAGAGCAGAAGACTGATGTCCCAGCTCATAAGTTAGGCAGATAGCAAATTCTTCCTTCCTCCACCTTTTTGTTCTATTCAGGCCCTCAACAGATTCAATGATGCTCACCCACATTGAGAAGGGTAGTCTGCTTTACTCAGTCAACCTATTCAAGTGCTGATCTCGTCTCAGAAATAAGGTTTAGTCAATATCTGGGCACCCCATGGTCTAACAAAATTGAAACACAAAGTTAACCATCAAAACTTCCTATCATATGAGGGGGCAGCTAGCAAACTGTGCCAACTTTTACCCTGAAAGGAAACAGTATCTTTTATTGTCTTGTTTCAGAAACAAATATTTCCTCTGCCCTAGAGGAAGACATTATCTCTATCATCCAAGAATGTTTATTATGCAAACAAGAGATCCATGGACAACTGTTTTCACAAAAAGGATTTTAGTATTTACTGTGGGTAAAATGAATAGCCATTGCAAGCATTTTCTTTAAAAAAAGGGTGACATGGTGTGATTTTCATTTTAGAAGATTTACTCTGGCTACTGTGTTAAGAATATACCCATGAGAATCAATGGTAAAAGCTGTGAGATTAGGGCAAAAGATGATAGCACATCGACCAGATGGTAAAAGCAGCAATAGTAAGAAGTACTTTGATTGTGCGTATAGTTTGAAATTAGATCCCATAGGATTTCTTGATGGATTGGTCATGGGGTATAAGAAAAATAATGGAGCAAAATTTGAAGTTCCTACTAAACAAGATTGGGAGGATTTTAGGTGAAGAGGATTTGCAAAGGGAGTGAAATAATTTCAGTTTAAGTCACATAGAGTTTGAGATGTGTATTAGATATCCAAGTGAGATATTAGGTAGAGAGATGAATATGTTAATCTGGAATTTGGAAAAGAGATCTAGGTTGGACACACACACACACTCACACACACACACTCACACACACATACGCTATTCTGCTTATCTACTTCCTGTCTGCTCTGCTGCTCTCATTTTATTGCTTGATAATCAGTTCTCATGGCTCTTAATCTACCACTTCTCTGTGTGTTCTTTGTGCTTCCTCCTAGAGTAGGCCCTCTTCAGATTATTACCTTTACATCTAAAGGACAATTATTTATTTTTCTCATTGATCCTCACAAGTTTGAGCTCTCTCGAGTACAATTCATATTAATCAAGCTCATCTGCTTCATTCCAGACTGGGCCAGTGGAAAGCTGGAAAATAGATCACTTTCACAGGCCCATATTTTAGGTAATGGGATATAATTATCTTAAACTCAATATGTTGGCATTTAGCTTCATTTCACTCCTGTTACTCCTCTGTTCCTGGGATTTTTGATTGGTATAAGTGAATTCTGTTCCTCTGGGATTTTTGATTGGTATATAAGTGTATTTCTGATTAAGTTCCTAGTAGCCATCTTGAACTCCTATTTTATAACCAACTTCTTCATGTCCTTTCCTATTTTTTGTTTGTTTGTTTGTTTGTTTTGTTTTTTGAGACGGAGTCTCGCTCTGTCGCCAGGCTGGAGTGCAGGGGCGCAATCTCGGCTCACTGCAAGTTCCGCCTCCCGGGTTCACTCCATTCTCCTACCTCAGCCTCCCGAGTAGCTGGAACTATAGGAGCCCGCCGCCACGCCCGGCTAATTTTTTGTACCTTTTAGTAGAGACGGGGTTTCACCCAGTTAACCAGGATGGTCTCGATCTCCTCACCTTGTGATCTGCCTGCCTTGGCCTCCCAAAGTGCTAGGACTAGAGGCGTGAGCCACCGCACCCGGTCCTGTCCTTTCCTATTTTTACCTTAGATTCTGATTTAATTTTTAGGGTTTTGTTAGTTTCCTCAGGAGCTACATTCTGATGCTGAACCTGAGTCCAGTTGATGGGTCAATGCTATTTAAAAATTTCGTAATTGTTTATCCTACCTAAAATGTTTTCAATTATTATTTAATATTAATGTATGCAAACTACTCATGTCTCAGTTACCAACATAATTTGCTATTGCAAGTCAATTCTCTAGATTTCCTGTTGACTTTTAGTACTAATTGTTTTCTAGCACTATTATCTGTCATCTAGAACGTGCTATCTACTTGTCCGAACTGCCTTACAAAACTTTGAGGTAGACCTGTACCTCTAGTACCATCCCATCCCTCTGGTAGAGAATAAAAAGGAAATTGAAATTTAGATTCTTCTCTTCTCTAATAGTTGTTTGGGGATAAAATGATAAAGAAGATACGTATTAGTTTTATCATCCCAGGGATTGATTTGTTTTTTTTTTTTTACAACAACGCAACTAGACAAATAAATCAATACATTTATTGAATATAATTGTTATCAATACTAAGAATTAGATCCAGACTGTGATGAAAGCTTATGACAGAGATTTCTTACCTAGGGATATTGAGGCTGAGATGAGTGAGGGATAGTTTCTGGCAACTGTCAATATAACTTGAAACAAGGAGAAACAGAAGGTGGCAAAATAAAAAGAAGGGGAATGATTCCAGATTTCCAAGTAGAGTAAGTAACTTTAAGAACACTATACAATATGGATGACTAAGACAAATGGAAGCAGCCAATTATAGTGGAGCAGAAAAAAACATAAAGAGTGCTGGAGAGACTTATATGAGATAAGCTAAACCTAAGTGGTAAGTAGGGGACCCAAATATACGGGCTTTGGAGTCCAGCATAAAAATTTTGAACATTATTAGGAAGTCCTAAATAATTTTAAACATGTCATAATCAGGATTGCACTTGTAAAATTAATCTGGTTATATCAATAGAGATTAGATTAGTTTTTTTAAAAATCCCCTCAAAAATAGTGGGTTTTGCAGAGAATCAAAAGAGAAAATGTGAGTTGCACTTCTATTACGGTACTGGCTGTTGAGAGAAATGGATGGTTTCAAGATGACTCAGTAATTACAATAAATAGTATATGGCCACGCATGGTGGCTCACACTTATAATCCCAGCACTTTTGGAGGCTGACATGGGTGGATGGCTTGAGCCCAGGAGTTCCAGACCAGCCTGGGCAACATGCCGGGAAACCCAGTCTCCACAAAAATTGCAAAATTAGTTTAGTCAGGCATGGTGGTGGGCACCCCAGCCTGGGAGACAGAACGAGACCTTGCCACACAAAAAAAAAAAAAAAAAAAAAAAAGAGAAGAAGAAGAGGAAGAAGAAGGAAAAAAAGGAATAGCATAACTGACTAATGGGATATATGAGGTGAGGAAAAGCTAAATGTCAGATTTCTTCTTTGAGATAACTTCTAAAAAGTTGTCCCTGACATTTACTAAGACAGGAAACAGTAGAGGAGGATAAGATTAGAATATGAAAGATAATTTACTCATGGATGTATTCAAATTCATATGAATGTCTCAACTTGAAATTCACTTCTGAGATTCCCTAATATCCAGATAGAAATGAAGATTAAATGAAAATGGCTATACACTATTTTTAGGAGAAAAACATTTGTTTATTGCTAGACTTAACAATCACATTGCCATCATTTATATTGAAACATTCATCAATCTCCTATTCTTTTATTCTAAAACAGTTATTATTAATAACCTATTCATTTACTCTAAAGCATTTATCAATTTAGCTATCATGTTTAATTCATAACAATAATACTATGTTATGACATTTTACTAAAATATTAGACTACTTACCTGCCCATTTTTTGATAAACTTTCCATTTTGAAATAATTTTATATTTTGCAAAGATAGTTGCAAAAGATAGTACAGAGTTCTGTTATATTATTTTATTATACAATTTCTATTCATAGAACTTATCATTCATTATTACAGGCATATTTTTATTTGCACAGTTTTATTGATTCAATGTGTTTTTTCCATTAAAGTATGAAGGCAACAGTCACACTGTCTTGCTCACCGTTTTATACCTAAAAAATAGCAGGTATTCAATAAATATGTATTGAATTAACAAAAAGCTAAAAATATAAAGTTGTAAGCCATTTGCGGCTGGGCGCGGTGGCTCAGGCCTGTAATCCCAGCACTTTGGGAGGCCAAGACCGGCAGATCACGAGGTCAGAAGATCGAGACCATCCTGGCTAACACGGTGAAACCCCGTCTCTACTAAAATACGAAAAAAAAATTAGCCGGGCTTGGTGGCGGGGGCCTGTAGTCCCAGCTACTCGGGAGGCTGAGGCAGGAGAATGGCGTGAACCCGGGAGGTGGAGCTTGCAGTGAGCCGAGATCGCGCCAGTGCACTCCAGCCTGGGCGACAGAGTGAGACTCCGCCTCAAAAAAAAAAGGTGTAAGCCATTTGCTTATAGATAATATTTGAGACCTCGGAATATATGAAATGACTGTGAACCCCGAATATCTGAGACGGGTTTCAGTTAATTTAGATAGTTTATTTTGCTGAGGATGAGGATGTACCCGTGACACAGCCTCAGGAGGTCTTGATGACATGTGCCGAAGGTGGTCGGGGCATAGCTTGGCTTTATACATTTTAGGGAGACAGGAAACATCAATCAATATATGTATAAGATGCCCATTGATCACGTCCAGAAAGGCGGGGCAACTCAAGCAGGGAGAGGGCTTCCAGTTCATAGGTAGATGAGAAAAAAGCAGTTGCATTTTTTTGAGTTTCCAATTAGCTTTTTGAAAGGAGGCAGTCAGATATGCATTTATCTCAGTGAACAGAGGGATGACTTTGAATAGAATGGGAGGCAGGTTTGCTCTAAGCAGTTCCCAGCTTGGCTTTTCCCTTCAGCTGAGTGATTTGGGGAGCCCCAAGATTTAATTTGCTTTCACATGACTTAACAAGGATGTTAACAATATAAGCATGGGTAAAAGAATATAAGCCACAAATACAAATAAAAATTACAGAAGGATCTGCCAGAGCAGGAAGGAAATAAGAAGCCTCTGTATCCTAAAAATGAAGAGTGTTTTAAGAGGTAAATATTTGTGCCAAGCAATGCAGAGACTTAAAAGTCATGCAGGAATTTCTATATTCCTGAGAATTGTAATGATGTGAAAGTCACTGTTTGTTTGTTTGTTTTGTGAGATCTGATTTGGCAAAGTGATGGAGACAGAAGGCTAATTGTCGTGGGTTCAGAGTTGAGTAGGAGGTGAGGAAATGGTTGCAGAAGTGATTATGCTTTACAGTATGTGGTTATAAAGGAGAGGAGAGAGGTAAGGAAGCTACTCAAGGAAGCTACTTAATCAATCAATGACTGATTAAGAGCTTCTTCTTCTACAGTTTGCCTATACCTATTAAGACCACTTTTTACCTATTAAAATACATTTTATTTCACACTGCAGCTAGTGCATTTGAACAAGTTTCTAGCATCTGATCTTGAGTGAACAGAACCTTGATTATGACTCACAGGGCCACCTATCAACCCTTAAGAACTTAATGGTTACATTGTGTAGAATTTCCCATAAAAACGTGTTATCCTTCAACATTTTCCTAGAAAACACAAATAATTAAATAAATAAAAACACTTCACTTTGCTGCTAGTTATGAGGCAGGAGAACAAGGTCTGGAGGCAGGGAACATAAGTCTTACTCATGCTGACTTTCTAGAACTAAATCAAATGGAAACACTTCAGCTATGACAGAAAATAGCCTCTCCAGTTACCTAGGGCTCACACTGAGTAAATGACTTTGCAACTTTACTTCATCCTCTTTATTTACATAGGATGTAGACCAAGTAAACAAAGGAAACCTCTAGAGGGTATTTAAACCTCAGAAAATTCTGTAACAATCTCTTGGGCCCCTATGCTCAGACCTGCTCCCACCCTGTGGAGTGTACCTTCATTTTCAATAAATCTCTGCTTTTGTTGTTTCCTTCTTTCCTTGCTTTGTTTGTGCATTTTGTCCAGTTCTTTGTCCCAGATACCAAGAACCTGGACACCTTCAACAAGTAACAGACACGAATTTAAACTTGCCTTGAGAAAGTTCTTCCTGTAGCACTAACATCAATAAGGATATTTTAGAGCAAGGCAACATTCCAAAACATTGTTCCCTATGCTCTGAGAAGATGCAGAATTAACCAACTTTTTGTTTTAAATAAAGACACGTAAAATATCTGAAATCAAGTTGTTATTTATCAAGGAAATTGTGTTACTTTGCAATGGTGTCTTCTTAAAAGAGAAGGCTAAAATCATCTAATTATTTTCCATTAATGAAATGGAGACATTTCAGATTAGCCTTTGAAGAAGAATGTTACGTGAACAGCAACACACACACACACACACAATCTCATCAGGAATTTCAGTAGTAAAATCACTTCTAAATCAGATTAACCCTAAATTAGAGGGTCCCATGTTTTTCCAGGATAGATCTAGAGTGAACATTTTGTTTTTGACAGAACACAGTTAGCATGCTTCCTGAGATCCTAGAGGATTAGAAAGAAATCTCTTGAAAAACGTATTCACTCATTGTGATATGCAATGATCCTCACCTTATACTCGACTGGGTAACAACTTAGTTGTTGATGTATAGCTGACTACATGCATTATTGTCTAAATTGGGCACATTGACAATCAAAAGGAATTACATTAATTATTATGGCAAGAAAACAGGGGTAAACTGGGATTTTTCCAGGCAACCATTTTAAGTATAGTCACATAAATTATTTATGTACTCCTATTTTCTCTTCTAATGAGTGAACAATAGCAAGCTAAGATAACCTCCCTCAGCCTTGGTTTTACAATTCGTAATATATGCACACTTCCTAGAGTAATCATGATGATAAAACCTGAAATTTATTAAATAACTTAGAGAATACTAAAACTCTCCGTATTTGGATTTATATTTGTGTATGTGTTTTTGTATCTAGACTGCATAATTTGTTATTATTTTTATTATTTAAGTTGTAAATACTAAAAGGGCAGTAATTTGTCTTAGCACTGAAACTCTGTAATATTTAGTCATTCATTTTTAGATTACTGACAATTTTCTATTTCTTTTCTTCTAAATTCTTCAATGTCCTCAGGCATAACTTTATCATTGAAATGAAAACTAACTGAATTTTTTTATGATTTGCAGTGTCTGAAAACTGGCAGTTTTTTTTTTTGGAAAAAACTTAGAAATGAAAATATCAGGAAAAAAGAAAAAAGAAGGAATATGAAATAGAACAAAAAAAGTCTTAAGAGAATGTTGAGCTATTGCTCACTATACAATTTATTAATTTTTGTGAGATATTTGAGAAACACGTTTATTCATTGTTAGGTGTTCAATAAAACAAATGTGAACAATGTTAGACATTTTAAAATCAAAAATATATAATTCTGGCTCCAGATAATGATCCAGGGTATAATTTTTCCACAAGTTTCTTGAAGAGGACAGTATGTTTCATGACGAAAGGGTTCCATTGCCAAGTAAATTTGAAAAATCTTAATTAAGCAAATGTAAAGAGGTTAAAATTTGTTATTTTTGTTTGACTTTCTCCTATATGATTTCTCAAAAACTTTAATGTTTAATGTATGTTGTTAATTTCCAGAGGGAAATGAAATACGAGTCATTTTTCAAACTGAGTTAACTACAGAACACATTTTAAAGAATTCTCATTTAATGACTTGCAGTGCCCTTAGGAGTTCTCACTGTGGGCATACAAATCATTTGCCCAGACTTTGAAACTATGGCTGGGTAGAGGAAACCTGGATCATTTAAATTCTGTTTTCTCAATATATAGAAAGTTGAACTCCTTCAACTTCTTATTCTAAGTTATGAAAATGTTCAGTTTTATTATTCCTTACCTTTAAATTGTGACTAAAAATATCCAATCACCAATCTATAAAAACATCCAATCACAACCTATATTTATTTCCATGACACCCAAACATTAGGAATAGTACTCAACATATTGGCTATATGTGTCAGCTTCTAAATAAAGCAAGAATATATATTTTCTTTTGCAAAACTTGTAAGTCATCATAGGTCTAAATCTCAGAATATGAAATGCCCAAATAAAGAAGCTCTTCAGAGGGATTATTTACTTATGTCTTAGATTTTTATTGCTTGGCATTTTCCTATTTGCTTATGCTCTCTCTTATCCTGGAAGAAAGCAAAAGCATGACTGGGTGAGATTGTGTGTAAACACTCTATAAAATCTCTGGCCTTGCTTTGCAAAATGTCTTCAGTATTGAAAGAGGAAAGACACATTTTTCCCTGGTAATTATTTGGTAAATAAAGTATTCTCTTTCGGGTGTAGACTCTATTTATGATGCTAAAATTGCTCTGTTTGGGCAATGAATCAAAATATACAGGGGTGCTAAAATATTAATATTTTGGCTATTCCAAGATTATTTTCTTCATGAAGGAGTCTAGCATGCCACAGAGAGTTCTGCTTCTTGGGCCACAAGACTGTCCGTTAGTCCTCAAACCCTCAGTACCATGGGCTGCAAGAATGGATCAAGTTCTGCTGAGGTAAGGTTTTTTGCAAACATGGCTTTTCACAAGAAATTTAAATTGTTAGTTACTCTGTAGATATGTTCAAATCTTCTCTGCTGCCACTTCGGCGTAACTGGTCTTCCTGCCACTGAATGTCTTCCCCTCAAAGCCAATATACTGCTAAGTTATAAGCAAAGACCTGACCATGTAACCCTCCCCCTTAGCTCTGGTGCCTTCTCATTACCTACAGAGCAATTATATATCAAGGCTTGGCTTATATTAATAACTTTACACAGCTTTTTATTTCTTTTTTTTTGTATTAGTAGATATAATTGACTTCAACTTAGAAGTGAAATGTGGTGAATAGGTTAATGAAAAGAAATTCCAGTCCCCATATCTAAGGTAAGTCATCTTTTTCTCCATGAGAAATTGTGTAGGTCAGGGATCATGTAGTATGGTAATCTTCCTATGATGCAGGTCTTGCTGTCCTGCTTCATTTCTGGTTTGTAGATTCTCTTTCAACATGATTTGGTTCAGTTTATTCAGGAGTTATATTCAGTACATTTATTGAAGTATGTTCAGATAAACAGGAATGCAACTGAAAAGAAATCTTCAGTAGAAGGTGAAGCAAGAAGACATTCAGTAGGTTTAGACATGCAAACTGGAGACCATTACGCACGCTTTGAGGTTTCCTTTCCATTGCCTAGAGCGCGCTGTAAGATTGTCCCGATCAGAACTTCCTCAGAAGACACTGAAAAGTTTAACATTTTTTGAGTTCTGGTGGTAAACGGTAGTCATATCTAAAAGCTGTTGCTTTAATCAACTGGCTCTTTTTTTTTTCCTTTTTTTTTTCAAACACCTTTCTCTCCAAACCTAGGTGAATAGTGGCTTCTGTAAAGCTTCATCTTTCTCTCTGAAAATTATTTTTTTTTTGCTCTTTAAAAAGGGACCATTGTTTGTGGCATCCCTTTCCTTCCAAATAACAGTCTCATAATAGTGCAGTGGTATCATCATCACAAGCAGTAGTGAGGGGTTGTTGTAAAAGTTGCTGCTGAGTTTTAATCATTTCTTTACATTTCTGAATTTCTAATTTGAGTTTTTCAGCTTCCTGTGCATGGTCTTGTTTTGAGATTAAATCTTCATCATTAAATTTTCTAAGTGTATCTTTGAAAAGTGGCTACCAAGTTTTTCTCCGTGACTTTTCAAAATTCCCTACTGTTTTCTGATGCTGCTTGTAGGCCGTTCTCTCACAGTTTCACAGGAAAGGTCCCAGATACTGTCTCTGCTCATTTCCCCAGCATCTTCTTCAACATCTGAGATGACAGTTCCTGTACTACCATCTTCTCTTTCTCTAGGTTTCTTTTGAGGAGAAAGAAGAAAAAACATATCCTTTTCCATTTGGTGAAGAAACTTCTTCATTATCAGCATTTTCCATTAGGAATTGTTTGTGACAATACTCATAATCATTCAAGATAATTTTATAAATTTCATCTCATTCCTGACTTCTGTCTTACCAGTTTTCCAGAGGCCTCTTTTTCCGTCAGCTCTCCCCACATTATTTAAAATGTCTAAAGCTATTTTTAATTCTTTTTTGCTCATAGAAAGTTGATGTAGACTTTCCTTCAGTTTGTTATGTTCACACTCTTTTTATATCATATCATGATAATACTGAATAGCTCAACTTACAATAATATTTTGTAATTTCTGTACCTCATCCTTCTCATTTTTCAATAGCTGATTCAAATTCCTGTTCTTGCATTGTAACTGTCTCTTTCCTGAAGTTCAATCATTTCCCTCTTGGAGGTTTCCAGTTTCTTAAGTTTCATGTAGCAGTTCTGTAGATGGTCCATGTCACCTCCCAGTTTCAGGTTCTGTGTTTCCTGAGCTACAAGGTTCTTCTGCTGAAGTAGTAGTAGCTCATTCATATAATTTAAAAGAGCTGCTATATTTAATTATTTCTATCTCTTTACCTTTGGATCCTTCACATAATTGAGGAAAGCCAAAAGTAGTCAATTCTTGATCAAGATATAAATACTCTGTTAAATATTATCCTTCATGCAGAAGGCACCAACAAAAAATGTGCACATTTTAAAATAAAACTATTGAGGAACATGACACTTGCTATAAGTATAAACTTGATGGTGATATCTTTGCTTCTGAGCTATACTTAGAGATAGTTTTGCTTTGTGAAGACAGACCTGGGTTTGTAACAGCCATCCAGTCTCTCATGGCTATCTCTATAGCCAGGATTCCTGAGGAACTAGTTCAGCAGTGAAACATGTCGTCCAGCTGTTGTCAGTCTTTTATGCGGGCATCTCTTCTTATGTTTCCCCTGAGGATTAAGCGAGATAATACATAAAATATTTAGCACACTGCTTGGTTTATGGAACACAAGTCATTAATACTAGCTATCATCATCATCATCAGCTAGACACAGATCAGCTAGACACAGGACTGTTTAGTATAAATGACAGGATATTAACACCTCCACAGCCCTCAGAAGTGGCAGTGAGTTGCTGCTGGGTGTCCTAGCCCACCTCCCACAGCATTGAAGGGTCAGGAAAAGCACAATGCGATGCAGGGCCTTGCACTGGTGGCTCCTCCTTCCAGGCTTTTATTTATTTTAGAAAACTATTACTCCAAACCCAGCTCAGAGGTTTTTGTTTTGTTTTGTTTTGTTTTTTTGACAGTTCCCCAAGGCTGGAGCGCAGTGGCGCGATCTTGGCTCACTGCAACCTCCACCTCTCAGGTTCAACCAATTCTCCTGCCTCAGCCTCCCAAGTAGCTGGGATTACAGGCGTGTGCCACCACGGCCAGCTAATTTTTGTATTTTTAATAGAGACGGGGTTTCACCGTGTTGGCCAGGCTGGTCTTGAACTCCTGACATCAGGTGATCCGCCTGCCTTGGCCTCGTAAAGTGCTAGGATTACAGGTGTGAGCCACCATGCCCGGCTGCTCTGAGGTTTTTATGTTCTTTATCATTCATGCAATCAAAACTTTTCAGTTCATATTATTTATATTTATGTCTTTATTCAATGAATGTTCATTGAACATCTCTTTTGTGCCTGGCACTTTTCAAGACACTGAGGATATATTGAGGAACAAAGGAGACCTAAAGGAAGATAAAATCCTCTGACTTCATGGAGTTTAGCTTGTATTGGCATAGGAAAACAGTAAAACATATAAGCAAAATACATAATGTGTTAGAAAGTAAATACTGCAGATTAAATGTGAGGAATGAGATTGGAGTGCACAAAGAAGTGCTTAAAGTTTGGTTTAATTTTATACTGGGTGGATTAGGATAAGTGTCCTGAGATGGTAGCATTTCAGCAAAGTTTGTGGGACAGGTGGAGGTGGGACACGTGGGGAAAGCTATATGGCTTTTTAGAGGAAAGGCCAGTGCAAAGGACTTGGGGTGGGAAAAGGCCTCAAATATTTGGGTAACAACTAGAAAATTAGTGTTTCTACATCAGGATCAGCAAGGAGAGTGATAAGAAAAAAAATAAGACTCAAGAAGTAAAGAGGACCCAGATGACATAGTGCCCTCTAGGTGATTAAAGCACTATGGGCTTTTACTCTAAACGAGATAGTAAGATACACCCAATGAGATGATAAAACCATAGAGTATTTGAGCAGCAGTGAGGACTGTTTTTCTCCATGTATTTATATTTCTTCCTATTTTGGTTCCACTAATACTTTGAGAAACATACAACAGTAGTATGTTTCTCAAGATTAGGTTCCTTGAAGAGGAGATTCATTTCTTGACACATAGTAGGGATTCCATAAAGCATTTACTATATGACTATCAGTCAACACATTTTTATGAAGGGCAATTTCACATATTCAATTACCAAAAATCATGGAGTAACATTCTAATTAGATGCCTAAACATCAATTGAATGAGAACAAATTGTTTGAAGCACTCTATTTAACGCATTTTATCTGTAGCATTTTTTCCCCAGATATCATACTCTGTTAGGATTAATCACACAACAATCCCAAAGCAGTTTGCACTATATGAAGTACTTTTAAAATAGTTTGCTGTAAAAGTTACATTTTTTTCTGTTATAAATTATTCTAACTTCACAAAAATGCCCAAAACACATTATCTAATATTTTGACCTGTAAACATAAAATTGCCATTTTAGAAACATTTGGAGGAGTGTTTACAGTTAAACTAATTTATTTTTTCATGTATCCTATTATTACTTATTTATTTATTTATTTTTTATTTTAAGTTCCAGAATACATGTGCAGAATGTGCAGGTTTGTTACACAGATATACATGTGTCATGGTGGTTTGCTGCACCTATCAACCCGTCATCTAGGTTTTAAGCCCCGCATGCAATAGGTATTTGTCCCAATGTTCTCCCACCCCTTAACCCCCAACCCCTGTGTTTTTCCCCTCCCTGTGTCCATGTAATTATCCTTGTTCAACTCCCATTTATGAGTGAGAACATGTGGTGTTTGGTTTTCTGTTCCTCTGTTAGTTTGCTGAGAATGACGGCTTCCAGTTTCATCCATGTCTCTACAAAGGGCACGATCTCATTCTTTTCTTTGGCTGCATAGTATTCCATGGTGTATATGTGCCATATATTCTTTATCCACTCAATCACTGATAGCCATTTGAGTTGGTTCCAAGTCTTTGCTATTGTGACTAGTGCGGCAATAAACAGACATGTGCGTATATCTTTGTAGCAGAATGATTTATAATCATTTGGGTATATATCTAGTAATGGGATTGCTGGGTCAAATGTTATTTCTGGTTCTAGATCCTTGAGGAATCGCCACACTGTCTTTCACAATGGTTGAACTAATTTACACTCCCAACAGTGTAAAAGCATTCCTATTTCTCTACAACCTCACTAGCATCTATTGTTTCCTGAAGTTTTAATAATCACCATTCTGACTGGCATGAGATGGCACCTCATTGTGATTTTGATTTGCATTTCTCTAATGAGCAGTGATATTGAGCTTCTTTTTCATATGTTTGTTGGTCGCATAAATGTCTTCTATTGAGAAGTGTCTGTTCATATCCTTTGCCCACTTTTTGATGGGGATGTTTGTTTTTTTTCTTGTAAATTTGTTTAAGTTCCTTGCAGATTCTGGATATTAGACCTTTGTCAGATGGGTAGATTGCAAACATTTTCTCCCATTCTGTAGGTTGTCTGTTCACTCTGATGCTAGTTTATTTTGCTGTGCAGAAGTTGTTTAGTTTAATTAGATCCCATTTGTCAGTTTTGGCTTTTGTTGCAATTGCTTTTGATGTTTTAATCATGAAGTCTTTGCCCATGCCTATGTCCTGAATGGTATTGCCTAGGTTTTCTTCTAGGGTTTTTATGGTTTGGGGTTTTACATTTAAGTATTTAACCCATCTTGGGTTAATTTTTGTATAAGGTGTAAGGAAGGGGTCCAGTTTCTGTTACCTGCATATGGCCAGCCAGTTTTCCCAGCACCATTTATTAAATAAGGCGTCCTTTCCCCATTGCTTCTTTTTGTCAGGATTGTCGAAGATCAGATGGTTGTAGATGTGTGGTGTTATTTCTGAGGTCTCTGTTCTGTTCCATTGGACTCTATATCTGTTTTGGTACCAGTACATGCTGTTTTGGTTGTTGTAGCCTTGTAGTACATTTTGAAGTCAGGTAGAGTGATGCCTCCAGCTTTGTTCTTTTTGCTTAGGATTGTCTTGGCTATATAGGCTCCTTTTTAGTTCCATATGAAATTTAAAGTAGTTTTTTCTAATTCTGTGAAGAAAGTCAATGGTAGCTTGATGGGAATAGCATTGAATCTATAAATTACTTTGGGCAGTATGGTCATTTTCATGATATTGACTCTTCCTATCCATGAGCATAAAATGTTTTTCCATTTGTTTGTGTCTTATTTCCTTGGGCAGTGGTTTGTAATTCTCCTTGAAGACATACTTCACATCCCTTGTAAGTTGTATTCCTAGGTATTTTGTTGTATTTGTAGCACTTGTGAATGGGAGTTCATTCACGATTTGGTTCTCTGTTTGTTATTGGTGTATAGGAATGCTTGTGGTTTTTGCACATTGATTTTGTATCCTGAGACTTTCCTGAAGTTGCTTATCAGTTTAAGTAGTTTCAGGGCTGAGATAATGGGGTTTTCTAAATATACAACCATGTCATCTGCAAACAGAAATAATTTGACTTCCTCTCTTCCTATTTGAATACACTTTATTTCTTTCTCTTGCCTGATTACCCTGGCCAGAACTTCCAATACTATGAAGAGGACTGGTGAGAAAGGGCATCCTTATCTTGTGCTGGTTTTCAAAGGGAATGCCTCCAGCTTTTGCCCATTCAGTATGATATTGGCAATGGGTTTGTCATAAATAGCTCTTATGATTTTGAGATATGTTCCATCAATACCTAGTTTATTGAGAGTTTTTAACATGAACACATGGCCTATTATTACTAATAGCATATGAGTCTGTAGTTTTACAGAACAAAAGAAACTATTTGTAAGTTTGAACATTTTTCATTTTTATGTTTTAATTGAAAAAATTAAAAGAAATAAGCATTTCTCCCTTGGGATTGAAAATAATGAAGAGTTTAAAGTAACATTTAGTAATTAGCTTGGGGGTGACCAGTTCTGAAGACATGTTTTAGTCATTTTTGACTCTCTGACATAGATCTCTGTGATACCTAATATTTGTGCTTGTGTTTCTCTCACAATTAAATCATATATTTAGGCACAGAGTGTATAGCAAGAGAATATCTGTTATGTCCTCATTCATCCTGTCAACTTCACACTCAGCACATGAAAATGAGAATGGTTAATGTCATTGAAAGTCCAGCAGTGAACAAAGCAAAAACAATATGTTTTCATAGAATGTATGTTCTCGTGGAGGGAGAAAGAGTAAAATGAATAAATTATATTACTGAATTGTGTAGTACCTTATTTTGGTAGTATGTTGTTAATTATGGAATGTTAGTACAGGTTGGTCCAGGAATTGTTTGCTCCTATAGAGGTTACTAAAGAGTTATAACTTGGACTTGTAAAATGGCTCAGGGCCATTTCTTAGGCTGGGATTCCCTGAAAATAGAGTCTGAAGCAAAGGCTCATGTGTACTAACCTATTGGAGAGTGTGATCCCTAGGAGCAGGAGTGAGCGAATATCAGAATAAATTAGAGAAGGCGAGGGAGACCTAATGTGGGGGTATATTGCTTAACTGGATATTGCTTGATATCAAGAACAACTGATTTCTCCCTTAGTAAAATCATCTTTGGAGAGGCTGTTTAAATGGCTTCTCTGTGGACAGTTCCTCCAAAAGAAGAAAGAGAGAAGAATTTATCCAGTGGTTTCCATATCCAGCAGACCAACATTTTTTGCCATGGTTACTCATGACTTGGTGTAAACAGGGAAGACCAGAGCTAGAAGCCAGTGACTTATGGAGTGAGCAGAGTGAAGGCATTATCTGGTGGGTCTGCATCATTGTAATGAGAACTCATGTAAAGCTACTCATCAGGACAACTGAAAAGAGAAGAGACAGGTGAGTCCAAAAATGTCTGAGATGGTGCTTAAGACGTGTCTGAGATAGCCTTCAACCCTACTTTAACCAGACAAACAGGAGGCTCTATTGGTTTTACATATATGAGTTTACTATAAATTTTGCCAAAAAAAGGGAAAAGTTAAAATGACCGATCTGTCTCAAGCCTGTTATTTTAAAATGAAGAAACTGAGAACTGGAAGAGTAAATTGACTTAGTTTCAGCTAAATCAATGAACTGTCAGTATTGAGTTTTCCTCAGCAATATACAGTTTGATGTTTACTGAGAATGTGTTCTTCATAAAGCCTTTGTTGTTTGAATGATTTTTGTTTTTTTTTCTACAATATCCATAGATTATAGGTAAAAAAGGAATCTTCACATTTATTTGAGGCTTCAAGGGCCCAAAGTCTAATGCTTCTTTAGTTTATATGATTCACATAATATTCACTAGGCAAATTGGCATGCTAATGTTAATTGTAATTAAGATTCCCAGACTGAAAGTTTTATTAATTGCACAGAAAGAACAACATTGATTGTTTTAATTGAAATGAAATATTTCCTGCTATCTCCAACTGGACATGAGTTCTCTTCATTTCATGTTATTTGCAGGCCAGTTGTGGCCTTTAGCTACTTACTTATTAAGAAAAAAATGGCGATTTTGGAGTTGTCTTATTCTTCCTATAAACTTGTGAGCACCTGTATGCTTCAATGGAAGAACAGTGCCTGGTTTGGCAATATACAACACAAGCTTATGTCTCTACACTCCTATTCATACTGCAGATTAAATTATATTGTTTCCCTGAAGCTCACTCTTCTTATATGTAAAATTGTATAATACACTCAACACAGGGTTCATAAGCAGATCTCATGTATTAAACTGTGGAAAGCAGTTTAATACAAGCTTTGGAAAGTGTTTTTAATGTGCTATTTGAATACTAATTTTCAAAGATAACAGCCTAAATAATATTCCATATAAAATAGATATTTTTGTTTGATAAATTGAGGCAAAGTAATATAAACGAAAAAACAGTGAGATTAGACCTTGGGCTCTGGTAGTTATTGACTGAGATTTTATTTGGCCAAAATGGAATAAAATTTAAAAACTTAAAATTTTAGAAGTATCTGCAAATGTCCTCTGTGGTTCTGAATGTAAAGGCCCAATTACAATTTAGTTATAAAACTTTTGTGTTTTGGTAATCCTTCCATAACTCTTAGGCAGAATTAAGTATTTTAAGTAAATATGTAATGTTTTGTGTATAATTTTAAAAATCAGTGCAATAATTATCAGCTAAAAATTAAAAGTAAGCCATTTTCCAGGTGAAACTAAATATTTAATCAGTTTTATACTTAGACCATTTCTAGTGGATTACAAGTTATCTATATATTCTTTTATTAAAAATAACAATAACTGTATCTTTTTATATCTGCCAATTATTCCACATGAATGTAAATAGTACACTGACAATCTTAAGATAGATCACTTCTTGCTGAATAAATTTCATCTATTTTCCTAAATTTAGCAGATCTTATTCTTATGCAAAATAATGCTCTGCACATATCTATTCCTTCATTACTTAATTCATATCAGAGAAATGATATTTTGGTGATTTAAAAAGTTATATGTTTTAAAGAGTTTATTCTAATATACTAAGTCAGTGGTTTTTTGCTAACAGGTTTCTTGCTAATGTTTTTTTAATCTGTACTTAAAGGCAAACAATAAATTAATCAGATTAAACTCTCTTCCTTCCGCCTTTTGGAAAGTTGTGTCCTTTGGAAGGATGTAGATTGCCATAATCATCCATCAAGGAACTACACATACCAGAATAGAGCAATGGTCTCAAACCTAAACTTTCTATAGATAGACCAGACACAAAAATTTCACTTCTGGTGGAAGGGCATACATGTGTTTTAAAATCTAATATATCTTTGAAATATTGTCATTTATTTGCTATTAATTAAATAACAAACATTTATTGCATATCTACTTCCTGACAAATATTGTGATAGATATTGTGAATAAAGGTAAATGTGATCAGGGCCTCTGCCTCATGGAATTTCTATTCTATACCAGGGACAGAAAAATAGACAAATGACTACAATATTGGGTGATAAGTATCACAAAATATTTAGCATAAAGTTTCATTTGATAAGTAAAATTCATTTGATTACAAACATTATAAAACAAGATCTTTATAAACTTAAATGTATATTTTTGCTTAAAGCTTTCATAAGGGGTGTGTGTGTGTGTCTGTGTGCACGCATGTATGTTTTCTACATAGCATGTAAGAATTATTTTCCCGTCTCTAAATGCATACACCTATCTTGACTCACTCTGTTTTTATTCTTCCTATTTTGTTGAGTGACAAAGGATTCGGTCTACTCTTATCACTCTACTTATGTTTTGCAACTACCCTTTCTTATTTTCTTGCAAAACTCACTCTTGTGTTATCTTCTCTATCTCTTAAATGAAATATCCACAAACTTTTTTTTTTTAAAGGCCAGATAGTATTTTCCTGTAAAAGGCCAGTGTTTTAGGTTTTGTGAGTCACGGAATCTCTTTTGCAACCATTCAGCTCTGCTAGTGTGGTACGGAAGCAGCAATAGGCCATATGTAGATGAATTAGTTTAGTTGAGTTCCAATAAAACTTTATTTATAAAAACAAATAGCAGCCTGGATTTGTCCCATGAATTGTAATTTGCTGATCCTTAGTTTAAAGAACAAAATCCTCTGTCTGTTGGATTATTTTTAACTTTAATCAAATGTATTCTAATATCAACTATCAAAAACGGAAAGTTTACAAAAAGTGGCCCATGTAACATTAGTTCAATATTTTAAAACTGTAAATCAAGGTTAAAAAAATAAAACCTGTCACATATATAACTTTCGTCCAATATTGATAAATATAGCTTGGTGAACACCATGTAGGCCAAATTTGAATTCAGAATTTGGGGCGTTTTTGGAGTTCCACATCAGAAATGATGGCAGAGAGACCAAATGACATTCCTATTCTCTTTCATTTGTTACTCCCTTCCTTTCCATCTGAACGACATAAGTTCTCACCTCCTCAGGACTAGAAGGGTTTGATTTGCTTTTAGGAAGGTGAAATTGGAGATTAATTTCCTTCAAGTTCTGGACCAAGCCTGAGACCACGTAGTCAGACAAATCTAGGTTCCAAGGTACCAGCGCATGTTTGAGAAAGGGCAGTGCAGTGCTTGGGTGGGCACATTCTCTTGGCTACATGGTTTCCTTACTCTTTAGGGAAAGGTGAGACTAGAGAAGGGCCAGAGTTGGGCCTGCTAAAGTGCAGGGTCCAGGGCAAGAACCCCTTTTATTGGGGTCTAGATGCACTGAGCCCAGGAGAACACTTGTGTCTTCATTAAGGAAACTAGATCATATTTTTTGGCTTTTGTTATAGGTTGAATTGTGCCTCCTCCATACCTCCAAATTCCTGTGTTGAAATTTTAATCCCTAGTACTCTAGAATGTGACCTTATTTGGAAATAGGGTGATTGCAGATGTAATTATTTAAGATGAGGTCACACTGGAGTAGGATGGGTTGCTAATCCAATATAACAGATATTCTTATTAAAAGGGAAAATTTGGGCATGGGTCTACATACAGTGAAAATGCCATGTAAAGATGAATGCAGGGTTTGGGGTGTTGTTTTTAATAAGACAAGGAATGCAAAATTCCATCCCGAAACAAACAGAAGCTAGGCTAGTGGCATGGAATAGACTCTCTCACACAGTCCTCAGAAGGAGCTAACCCTTCTGGCACCTTGATCATGGATTTTAAGACTCCAGAATTGTGAGACAACAAATTTCTGTTGTGTAAGCCACCCAGTGTGTTGCACTTTGTCATGGTGACTCTAGTAAACTAATACATTTCCATAAAGAGCTATTCTTGACAAGTGCTTCTAAATAGTTACCTTTCATTTCATTTTAGTTATTGTACTCTTATTTGTTACTCTTGGGAATAGCAAAAATTGTAATTATATCTTAGCTATTCTTATATATTCATTTGTTAATGTATGTCTCTGTCACTGTATAGCATTTCTACATTGTAGCTGCACCTGGGCAGGATCAATGTCTGTTTGATCACTACAGCCTTAACAACACATAGTAAAATGATGAGCATTAGACAGAATACATGCAACAAACATTTTGTGAATAAATAAAAGAATGAAAAAGACAAATGAAGGAAGAAAAGAAGAAGAGAAAGAAGAAAATGAAAAAAAGACGTTTAGGAATACTATATGACTTCAACTCATTTATGTAGAACCATCCATTGTTCCTCAACATTTAATATTAATGCATCATCCTATAATTCTGGAAGCAAGGGAAAGAGCCTTGGGTGTTAAGACTTTATTAAGTGAAGAACTGAATAAACAACTATCTCAGTGTCCTAGAAGTAGTTGGATTAAAGGATTCATCAAGGGATCAATTTGAGCTGAAATAAGTCTACATTAGCCAAACTGCCAAAATCTTATATAATTTTAAATTATGTAACATGACCTATGTCATCCAAGCTACACTCATGCACTTATTAGCTCATTCATTTTTCCTTCATTCATTTGAGAAATATTTTTAAGTTCTCAGATACTTTCAGATATGGAATAGATGAGTGGAAAAATAAAACAAAGTTTCTTGGAATTTATATTTAATATAGGTTAGGGCAAAAATATTATACATAAATAAGTTATATAATAATTTCAGAGGTGACTATTCCTATATAAAATGAAAAATAGTAGGACAGGATAAAGAGGCAAGGTAGTGTGGTTTGTGTTAAAATTTTGAATATGGTAGCCAGCAAAATATTCCTTTTAAGGAGCTGATAATCAAAGATGTGAAGGAGGTGACACAGTTACCAATTTTTCTGAAGGAATCAAAGTGAAGACCCTAAGGTGGAAATATGCAGGCATGTAAAAACAACAACAAAACAGTAGGGAGGGCGGTGTGGTTGAATGGAATGAAGGAGCAGGAGATCGCTGAGGTGTGTTCAGAGAGGTAATAAGCTTGGTGGGGAGAAGGCTGATCGTGTAGGGTCCCACAGCTCTTCAAGTATCTACACTTGGCAATATAAAAATAAAATTCATCGGAACATATTTGTGTTTGAGGGACTTTAATAGTAGTTTAATCTCTCTCCTTTTTTTTTTTTTTTAACTTTATAAAGAAAATGGAGTCAGAGACATTAAGATGAATGCTAAAAGTCACATGGCCTTGACTGGGCACAATGGCTCAAACCTGTAATCCCAGCACTTTGGGAGGCTGAGGCAGGCAGATCACCTAAGGTTGGGAGTTCAAGACCAGCCTCACCAACATGGAGAAAAACCCATCTCTACAAAAAATACAAAATTAGCCAGGCATGGTGGTGCACGCCTGTAATCCTAGCTACTAGGGAGGCTGAGGCAGGAGAATCACTTGAACTCGGGAGGTGGAGGTTGTCATGAGCCGAGATCATGCCATTGCGCTCCAGCCTGGGCAACAAGAGCGAAACTCCATCTCAAAAAAAAAAAAAAAAAAAAAAAAAAAGTCATATGGCTAATTTGACCAGGCACTGGAAGCTGTCTGATAGAACTGTGTACTGTCCCAAATATTGTCAGTACTGGTGCCTCTAGCACAGTGATTGCCAAAATACAGTGTGATTAGAATCACCTATAGGGCTTGTTAAAACACAGAATGTTCAGCTCCATGCTTGGTATTTCTGGTTCATTAAGTCTTGAATTGGATCCTGAGAAGTTTCATTTCAAACAAGTTTCCAAGTGTTGCTCTTAATGATGGTTTGGGAGCCACGTGTTGAGAATCACCATCTAGAATGAATTATAAACTGACATGCTATGTCAGCAATAGAACAGGAATTACATGTTTTGATTTCGTACAAAATTGTAGTCATTTAAATAAATTGTAATGTCATGGAAGTGGAAAAATCTTCCTTGTATGTCCTGTGCTAATCTAATATATCTTCCTTCCAGGTCTGGTATTCTAGAGCTTGCACCATCTGTTTCTTTTCCACCTATCTGACCTCTTTACCATCTTCTATTTTCCTAATTACCAATTTCCAGCTTCCTTTTAGAATTTTGTTTTTTAATCAGACTGATATATCCCAGAATTGATGGCAGAATGAAAAAGAATATATGACATATGAGTTACATGGTATTGAGCCGCAATTAGTTCATTGTCCCCAAAGCAAGTCAATATACTTTTTTTTCAATTTTAGAATTTTAAATTCTCTTGGAAATGCATTAGCATGAGAACATCTAATAATTTTGTCTACAGCAGAGTATACAACACAACTTTTCCTCAAGATTGGAGAATATCCAGCCCTGTATGGATTTTTATGTCATTATATAAATCTATAGGAGCCAAACGTCAATAAACAACATTAAAAAAAAAAAAAACAGTCTCGAGAATTATACCAGTGTCGTCCAGATAGAAAGCAATTTCAAACCAATCTGGGAAAATTGTTTTCCAGGCTCTTAAGCAGTTTCAAATTTTCTTGGCCAAACACTTTGGAGGACTTTTCTGACATTCTTCTACATTAAAATCTGGAAAGTCAGAGGAATAAAATAATTTGAGTAAATTAAATATAGACACTACTTATCTAATGGATGTACAATAAATTATCAGGTCTTGTTATTTATACTTCCTAACCATTTTTAGGATTCTTATCTTCCTAAATATCCCTGATTCTCTTATCTTTTTCTTGGATATTTGTAGTATCTTCCTTCTTCAAAACAAATTATTCAGCCAATTTGAACTACTTCTGTATTCTTGAATACACCATACACTGTTTAATGCTTCAGACCCTTGGTATAGTTGTTTACTCTCCCTAGAGCCCCCTTCTTCTGTCTTCATAGAAAATCATTATTCTTCCCTCAGTTAATACTGGTATATGCTGGAAGGCCACATGTGCCGTATTCTATTTATCAAACCTAGTCCCAAGATCAACTATGACTTCAGGAGGTTAGAAAACTAGATCTCAAAACTCTGAGTATAAGGAGTATTGCAAGGAGTGTGTATACCGCAATGGGACGGATTTTTAGCCTTTAAACAATCTACTACTATCTTAGTCTGTTTTGTGCTACTACAACAGAATACCTGAGACTGGGTAATTTATAAACTGTAGAAGCTTATTTGGTACACAGCTCTAGAGGCTGGGAAGTTCAAGATCAAGGGGTCACATCTGGTGGGAGCCTTCTTGCTTCATCATCCCAGGGTAGAAGGCTGAAGGGAAAGAAAACAGGTACAAGAGAAAGAGGAAAAGAGGCCAAAGTCATCCTGTCATCAGGAATCCACTCCCACAATAACTAACCCACCCTCACAATAATAGCATGAATCTATTCATGAAGGCAGAGCCCTCATGACTGAGTCACCACTTAAAGGTCCCACATCTCAAAACTATTGCATTGAGGATTAAGAGTTCAATACAAGAACTTTGCGGGGGGTGGGGTAGGGATCGTCACTTTCAAATCATAGCAATCACATTCTGCTCTTTGGATACAAATTATTCAAATTTACTCCACAGGTAATAGTTGCTAAACCTTTCCCAGAACACCTCCTAATATCATCCTAATTATAGCATTAGGCTCAATATTCACAATCTTATAATCTCCATCATATTCAGGTATGGAGGAGATTTGTGTATGGGGGGGCGCTGGGGGGCTTTTCTTTGTCTAAAATCTGTGAGCTCAATAGCAGCATACCTTTAAATATTTCTGAGTTAAGAAATTGACTGGCAGCCATGTTGTTAATTGCTCTTTACCCTAAATTCAATTCTCACCTTGAAAATCTTTCTGAAATATATATATATATATTTTTTTGGAAGGCTTACCTTAAAAATTCATTCTTACAATGAAAAGTATGAGATATAGTTTTTATTTTCAAAGAAAAAGTACATATGGAGCCTTCTATATTTCTGCTAAAGTCTACTTTCAAACTGAATAGGAACTTCTTCAGTTTAACTCTGATTTCCCATTCTTATTATACAAAATGTAATTAAATGAATAGAAGGCAAAGGATTCTTCAACCACAGGATGTATTTTCTGCCTTCCAATTTACTATGTTCAAGTGTTGAAATCTTTTCCACTTCTATATAATACAGGCCTTTCTTTTTCTAACCTTCAAATGAAGTTTTCTCACTGTTCTTCCTGATTACCCACCTCCCAGTTTTCATTTCTCTCTTTTTTCATTTATTACCAGTTTTTTGCTTTTAGGGTTTGTTTGCATGTTTGTTTTACCAATATCCCAACTTTTGGTACCGGTTTCTATAACAGTTATCTCTACCAAACCACTCCAAAACCTAGTTTTAAAACAATGTCATACTATCTCTCAGTGTCCTTTGAATTACCATGGTTCCTTATTGTTTTTATCATCACTGTTTCATTTTTACCTGGGAAGCTGCATTTAGTTGAAAGTTTAGTTGGGCTGGAAAATTCATGATAGTGTGACATATATATTTGGTCACTGGTGCTGGCTGTCATCTGTAATGACGTAGTTATTCATATGGCTAATAATTGTAATGCTTCAGGTTCTTGCCTAGCCATGCCAAAGAATTGGTGTGGTGGCTGACCGCGGCGAGTGATAGAGACACGGATCGATAGAGAGAAAAAGCTGTAGGCTTTATTGAGCAGAGTGACAGTGCAAAGCTTCCACAGTGTGGAAGGCGTCCCGAACAGGTAGCCACTGTTGGTTTTAGGTGATCGCCTTTTAAACTCTAAAGCGGGAGATACGTGAGGCGGGAAGCTGTTACCAGAGCAAGAAACAAAGACAATTAACCATTTGTGACATGTCTTAGATCTTGAGGAAAACCGGAATTGCAACTTAGGTTTTATCTACTTTATGACTTTGCAGTGGCATGGCAAAAGAGACAGGATCTTACAGGACTTTACAAATTATATTTACAAGAATCGGAATTGGGAGCATAGACAAGGTCCACTGGTCACAGAAAAACTGGCAGTTAACATTCTGTTAACTTTAGCTTCAGGGGAGGGGGAAGGGACAGAGGACACAGGGAAACTTACGGGAAAATTTTCGGTGTTTATAGCTTTCTTGGAGAAGAAAACATACACAAATCCTGGTGTTAGGAATATTTTAAGCATATATCTTCAATATTATCCATCCAGGACCGAAGTAAGTCCTGATGCAGGAAATGAGTGAGTTTCACAGCTTTCTGAGCCCCTACTCGACCCAGGAAGCCCCGCTGGCCCCTCCTGTCATAATCTTCCAATAAAAGTGACCACTTCCCTTACATGATCTTCTTAAGAAAGCATTCCAAGAAGAAGAAGGCAGAAGAAGCAACGCCTCTTGATGCTAATACTCTGGAAATTGCACAGTATTACTTATGCCAAAGTCTATTATTTAAAGTGTATCACAAAGTGAGCCCAAAATGAAGAAAATAGAGGAAAGGATTAGACCTCCGGATAGAAGTAGCAGAGATATACCATTATACAAAAGTGCTTTTACTGAAATTGTAGGAGTTTGTGGCAGTAATAATGTACCACAACCCCATTAACCAAAACTAATCTCAGTAAAGAGCCCTATTAAATAATTGACTAAATAGGTGATAATTTTGTAGTTTAGGACAAATTCAGCTGAAGCCTAAAGCATTCTTTTAATGGTAATGGTCTGACCCAGTGTTTTCTTTCTTTTTTTTTCTAGCTTTACCGACGTATAACTGACAAGTAAAAATTGTATGTGTTTGGGAATACACATGGTATTTTAATATATGTATACATTGGAAAATAATTACTGCAATCAAGCTAATTAACATATCTATAATCTCACATAGTTACCTTTTTCTGCATTGGTATAAACCCTTAAGATCTATTATCTTAGCAACTTTCAAGTATACAATGCATTGTCATTAGCTAGTATTTTCTGTCCGCTACTCAGGTGTGGGCAAAGCTTTGTTATCAATCTCACTGCTTTTATCTCTTGCCCTAAGCTATTATGGCACAAAACTAATGCAACCATTTTTAATTCTTATAACGAAATAGTATAAAAAGTGTGCCTTAAAATTAAAGTATGTTAATAATATTTGTATAATAGAGTTGAAGCATAAATATATATATTTCAATAGCTTTTGGGATACAAATGTTTTTGGTTACATGGTTTAATTGTAATGGTGGTGAAGTCTGAGATTTTAGTGCACTGGTCACTGGAGTAGTGTACATTGTACCCAATATTTAGCTCCCCTTCTACCTTTCTCATTTATGAGTCTCTGATATCTATTAAAGCACTTATCTATCTTGATTCTCACTTATGTGTGACAACATGTTGTATTTGTTACTTCACTTAGAATAATGGCCTCCAACTCCATCAAAATTGTGTAAAAAATATTACTTTATTCTTTTTCATTGAATTTATTCTTGATTAGTCAGTAATAGAGCCTCCTGTGTTTGTGTGTGTGTGTGTGTGTGTGTTTGTGCATATGTGTATTTTGAGCTTATTCACGTTGCAAAATCAATAATAATATTAACTTTGTAAGTCATATTTATTATCTGCAAGCATAAAGTCATCATGAAAAGGACTCAGATTTTGTATTATAAATGAAATGTTTTTAATATTCGGTTGTTGTTAACTTTAATATGGTTTATGTGGTACAAATACATGAATCATGGGAGTAGAGCTGGAAAGAAGTCTTTCCCAAAGAAATGTTACAAATCTTCCTCCATATAAAATTCACTTTTTAACAAGTAAAATTCTGATTACAAGTTAATGTCTCCTTTTAAACTGTGCCATTTGTGAAATGATCGACAACGACTTGATGCCAAAAGCATTTTAAAAGGATACAGAAGCATCTTGCTGTAATCTGAATGTCTGTGTCCACTCCAAATTCATACGTTGAAATCTTAATTCCCAAGAGGATCATATTAGGAGGTGGGACTTATGGGAGGTAATTAGGTCATGAAAGTAAAGCCCTCATTAATGGGATTAGTGTCCTTATCAAAAAGGCCCCAGAGCACACCGCCTTGCCCTTTCCACCATGTGAGGACACAGTGGAAAGGCATTATCTATGAAAGCGGGCCCTCACCAGACACCGAACCTGCCAGTGCCTTGATCTTGGACATCTTCACTTCTCAGACTCCAGAAATGTGATAAATACAATTTTGTGGTTTATAAACTACTAAGTTTATGAATTTTTTTTAGCATCCTGAATAGACTAAGACACATCTCTTTTTTTTTTTGATGGAGTTTTGCTCTTATTGCCCAGGCTGGAGTGCAATGGCGCAATCTGGGCTCACCACAACCTCTGCCTCCGGGGTTCAAGCAATTCTCCTGCCTCCCAAATATGTGGGATTACAAGCATGTGCCACCATGCCCAGCTAATTTTTGCAGTTTTGGTAGGGATGGGGTTTCTCCATGTTGGTCAGGCTGGTCTCAAACTCCTGACCTCAGGTGATTCGCCCACCTCAGCCTTCCAAAGTGCTGGGATTACAGGCATGAGCCACTGTGCCCAGCCAAGGACACATCTTTTATATAAAACATACTTTTACTTCATATTCTTCAAGATTATATATTGTGATTTCTTAGAATTCCTCTTGATGAACTGCATTATAATAGTGAATCCTGAGATAAGAAGATATTTTAATTTCTTAAGCAATACTTTTATCAGAGAAAAAGGTACTAATATTTAAGTTGGTTTTGAGCATCTTTCTAATGTTCAGAAGGATCAATACCACCCTTACCCACTGTTGCAGGAAGTCAGGGACTCCGAACAGAGGGACTGGCTGAAGCGGTGGCAGAAGAACATAAATTGTGAAGATGTCAAGGACATTTATTAGTTCCCCAAATTAATACTTTTATAATTTCTTATGCCTGTCTTTACTGCAATCTCTGAACATAAATTATGAAGATTTCATAGACATTGATCACTTCCCCAATCAATACTCTTATAATTTCCTATGCCTGTCTTTAATCTCTTAATCCCGTCATCTTCATAAACTGAGGATGTACGTCACCTTAGGACCGTGTGATGACTGCGTTAACTGTACAAATTTTTTATGAAACCTGTGTGTTTGAGTAATATGAAATCAGGGCACCCTGAAAAAGAACAGAATAACCGTGATTTTCAGGGAACAAGGAAAGATAACCATAAGGTCTGACTGCCTGCGGGGTTGGGCAGAATAGAGCCATATTTTTCTTCTTTCAGGGAGCCTATAAACAGACGTGTGAGTAGGAGAAATATCACTGAATTCTTTTCCCAGTAAGGAATATTAATAATTGATAACCCTGGGGAAGGAATGCATTCCCGGGGAAGGCCTATAGACGACTGCTCTGGGAGTGTCTGTCTTATGCCGTTGAGATAAGGGATGAAATATGCCCTGGTCTACTGCAGTGCCCTCAGGCTTACTAGGTTTGGGAAATTCCAGCCTGGTGAATTCTAGTCAGACCCATTGTCTGTTCTTGGACACTGTTTCCTGTTAAGATGTTTACCAAGACAATGCGTGCCCAGTGAGACATGGACCCTCACCAGTAATTCTAATTTCGCCCTTGCCTTGTGATCCTGCTCTGCCCTTTTGCCTTGTGATCTTTTATTGCCTTTTGAAGCATGTGATCCCTGTGACCCACTCCCTATTCGTACACCCCTCTCCTTTTAAAATCCCTAATAAAAACTTGCTGGTTTTGTGGCTTGGGGTCGCCATCACAGTCCTACCAATATGTGATGGCACCCCCGGAGGCCCAGCTGTAAAATTTCTCTCTTTGTACTCTTGCTCTTTATTTCTCAGACCGGCTGACCCTTAGGGAAAATAGAAAGGACATATGTTGAAATATTGGGGGCTGGTTCCCCCAATAACCCACCATCTTTAAAGTCTAAGCTAAAATTTCCCATTTTGGTTGCAGTGGTTGAATTTAGCTGTCTCAGATTTTTAATTTGGTATATAAATTATTCATTTCTCAAAATGCATAGGCCTCCTTTTTCTTCAGATATTCATATCAAGAGTACAAGATCTCCCCATAGAAGCATGTTTTTATCCAAACCAAATCAAGCAAACTAAGTTTCAGAGTTTTTCTACTTAGACAGATTTGCTTAGGTAGATTTTGAATCTAATTCCAATATCAAAGTGATAAATAGCTTCAGATGGAAAAATTCAGGTGATTAAGCCTTGTCAAATATTTACCAAATAGGTTGTTGATGAACTGAATGCTTTTAATGAGTTGTTCTAAACCAAAGATTAAAATTGCAATTTGCTGTGATAAGTAGAAATCCTACAAAATTCAATATTAATACTAAATCATCAATTTAAGGAATAGTAGAAGTTATTTTGCATATCATTTAGCGAATAGATGATTAGAACAGAATTGTATAGTTTACCTCTGCATTTGCTGCTATTTAGCATTTTTTAAACACCCACTGTGGGCCAAGAAATGCACTGGAATGTATAATAAAATGAGCACCCACAGTTTTGCTACATGTAAATGGAGAATTCAGCAAGATACATAGAGTTTAAGGAACTATCATTTGTATTATTTTTAAAATATAATAATTGCATTTTATATCCTCACTGAATTAGATTTTCATATTTTGTAAACTATATTAAACTCCTGAATATATAGTTCTGGAACTCAGCAAAAGGTAATATATAAAACTGAAGATCAGGAGAAGGCAAATGATACAGATTTAGTTGGAGGCCAAGATACAGTAATCAGAATGGATATATAGATGTTTTTAAAATCCATCAAATATTATAATATTTAAATCCACAGCGGTAAATGCGACTAACATGAAATAATATGTACGGTAAAAGAAGAATGTTAAAAAAAGTATTTTGGGGATAACATCATGGGCAATGGTTTTATTGCTGTGAGAGAAATAGAACTACAGAAAGGAGACTAAGATGGAGAATGGGCAGAAACTGAGGATAGAAAATGAGCTGAGATGTTGTCACTGAAGGAAGGAAAAGAGACAGCTTCAAAGTGGATGAGAGTCAGCAATGGACTGCACTAGTTTAAGTTAAATAGAAAGAACTCATGTTGACAGCAGAGAGCTGGGTGATATATTGATACAGTTTCAGTGGAGTTCTTGCCTACAGCTATGATTAACAAGCAGTGTGAAAGAATGAATAATGAATGGCATATAAGAATGTTCGAACTGGATAAGTACACACTTCATTCAAGGGTCGTAAGACAGGGTGGTAGGTAAAGGCCAGTGTGAGGAAAGATTTTTGTTTGTTTATTTGGTTTTGTTTTGTTACTTTTTATATGGGATAAGTTTGCGCCTGTTTAAAATCTGAGTGGAAACATTCAGTTGTGAAGAGTGCTTGAAAAGAGGGTATAACTGAAAAATCAATGACCTTGAAGTACGAGGGGAAGTAGCGACTGATTGGTGGACAAGCAAGAGGAACAATAAAAGGGAATATCTGCATAAATGAAATCTGTCCCTTGCTTCTGGTATAAGTATAGAGTCCCGCTTGGAGGGCTCATATTTTCTTTAGAAAGTGGAGAATTGAAGGGTAGGAGACGTTGTCAAGAATAAATGACAACAGAAGAAGTGTGTGTGTGTGTGTGTGTGTGTGTGTGTGTGTGTGATGTCAGCAGACTAGTTTACTTTTGGAGTGAATGAAAATGTACTATTATAATGTGTCAGCTGGGAACTAAAATATAACGGGAGAGAAAGAGGATCCCTTCCAACAGCAGTGTTGTGGTGGGGAGACAGAACTTTATAACAATGACTAGATGCATGGAGCAATCTTCTTAATAGTTCTAGAAGTGATGTGATGTGTGTGTGTGTGCATGTGTTCTCACGTGTGCATGTGTTAGAGAAAAGAGAGGATATTATCTATCAGCTTAAATACACAGTAAATGATTTAATATGATTTTATTCAATCAAAATTTTTGATACAATGACAAATATTTTCTTTTTTCAGCGAAAATGAAATACTTTAGTTTGGATGCAAGCATTGATTATATACTGGTTGTTTAGTGTCTAGGTAGAAATAAGGTTGAAATATAAAGTGTCTTAATATCCAAACAATATTCATCCAAGTAACTTAGTTGTTCATTTCATTTCAAAAATGAAGACGAATACATCTGTTCAACTCTGAATTTTAGCCTTGGGAAAACGTATTTTTGTATAACACATTTTAGATTATACATGTTACCAATAAATTGTACTTAATAACTCAATCTAATATTTTGGAAATATTTTTGACTCTACTTCCTTGAATCTCACATCTATTTTTTCTCTAAATCTCCTGTAACTTTTCAAACATTTTCACACACTACTGCCATCCTAACTTGATTGTGAATAACCTCATACCTACAACCTTATACATATAACTCTTGTTAAAAGTTTCCTAATTGATTTCTGTAGAATCAGTCAAAGGACACCTGTTACAAATAACCATCAGATTAATCTTTCCAAAATGTTTGTTCAAACATGATACTCTTGTTTGGAAACCTTTCTTAAGTACTCACTAAAATATCAGAATTTTAAATCCTGAAGGTACCTTAAAGATTTGGATTTTGATATATATGTATTTTATCCTTGGGAAAATGTATTTTTGTAGAACACATTTTAGATTATACATGTTATGAATAAATTGTACTTAATCACTCAATCTAATATTTTGGAATTATTTTTGACTCCACTTCCTTGAATCTCACATCTATTTATTTATATATATATACATATATGTATGTATATAGAGAGGGAAATGAAGCCTATAGAAAGGAAGTGAAATTCCTATTAAGTTCCTGGAACTCTTTTAGTTAGGTACTATGTATAGAGCATTGGTAAAAGAAATAAAGTCCTAATCCAGTCTATCATTGTTGGACATTTGGGTTGAGAAAATGTGGCACATATACACCATGGAATACTATGCAGCCATAAAAAATGATGAGTTCATGTCCTTTGTAGGGACATGGATGAAATTGGAAATCATCATTCTCAGTAAACTATCGCAAGAACAAAAAACCAAACACCGCATATTCTCACTCATAGGTGGGAATTGAACAATGAGAACACATGGACACAGGAAGGGGAACATCACACTTCGGGGACTGTTGTGGGGTGGGGGGAGGGGGGAGGGATAGCATTGGGAGATATACCTAATGCTAGATGACCAGTTAGTGGGTGCAGCGCACCAGCATGGCACATGTATACATATGTAACTAACCTGCACATTGCACACATGTACCATAAAACCTAAAGAATAATAATAATAATAAAATAAAATAAAATAAATAAATAAATAAATAAAAAGTTAAAAAAAAGAATTAAAGTCCTTAACCTCACAGAGCTTATACAAAAGAAGGCGATAAGCAATAAATAAATTAAAATATATAAACAGATAAGATAATGACAAGGTGTTATTAGTGCTATGAAGAAATTAAAACTGGGCAAAGGGAAAGGGCATGATATTTGAGTGTGTGTGTGTGTCTGTGTATGCCTCTGTGTATGTCTGTTTGTATGAGTGTATGTTTGTATGTATGAGAGTGTGTGTGTGGGGGGGGCGGCGGGGGTGTCAGGGGAAGCTTTTCAGAAGAGGTACTCTTTGAGTGAACATGGGTAGTGAGCCCTGAGGGTATCTGTGAGTGTTCGGGGAAAGAGCATTTCCATGAGAGGAAAGTAAAATACAAGGCCCTGAAGCAAGAAAATAATTTACCTTTAAAAGAATAGCAAAGAGACTAGTGTGGCTAGAAGAGATGAATCTTGGGGGTGACGGGCAGGAAGAAAAAAAATTATGTCAGAACAATACCTGGGGGTAGATTATATAGGTAAACCATGTCAAAAATTTACTTGTATCCTATCTTTGATGGAATGACATTATATGATTTCAGGCAGGGGGTGATATCACTACACTTACTTCTTAAATATTGCAATGAACTATGGCAGGTAAGAACGGAAATCTACATGAGAGGTAATAGCAATAATGGTGGTAGTGCTAGAAGTGGTTAGATTTAGGTATTATAAAATTTTTTTTGCAATCATATGAAGAGTTTTCAGGAAGAGAAGGATCAAGAGAGAATGCAAAGTTTAGGGGCAAGAAATTGAATAAATGACATGGGGAACAAGAGTAGGTTTCTGGGTATAACTTATGATTTTAATTTTGGCCAAGTTTGAGTAAAACAACCATTGGCCATCTAAGTGGAGGTGGCCAGTAGGTAGTTGGAGGTATTCAGTAGGTAGCTGGATGATCAGAGCCAAATTAAATTGGAGCCCTCAGTATATAAAATGTTATAGTAAAATTATCCATTGTCTATTGGATATCCACTATCTAATTCTACTTAACCATCAGAATATTCTAATTAGTGGAAATAATATGTCCATATTAAATATAAGGCATTTCCTAGCCTACTTTCAAGATTGGGGTGGTCGGTGAGATGTACCCATCACTTGTCGGGTGAGGCTTCTACGAAGACCCTTTAACAGAGTTAATATTGCAAGAAAGCTTACTTATGTGGTGTATTTTTTCCTCTACCTATCCACCCCGCAACTGAACACAGGAAGGTCCAGTAGCCAAATTGTGACTTTGAGGATGGAAGAAAAACTGTAAGAGCTCAGGTCACAGATAAATGTGAAGCTTCCATGCCTACTCTAAACTGGCTACTTGGGGGCTTTTTTAGTGAGAGAGAAATATTTCTCTTACTTTAAGCCACTTTTTGTGGCAAATTTTTGTTTGTAAGAAGTCAAATCTAATTTAAAACAGGCAGAATCCATTTAAAGTCACAAGACTGCATGAGGTCCCCAAGCAAGTGAACGTAAACAAGATAGAAGAATGCTGAGGGACAGCCCTGGTGCATCCTCATTTAGAGGACTGAACAATGAAAGAAATCCAGCACTGAACACCAACAAAGAGCAGAAAGGGAATGACAAAGAAAAGAAAGATGGTGTGATGTAGCAGGAGGCAAGTGCAGAAAGTGGCCAAGAAGGAGGCAGGAATAGCTATGTCAAGATGCTGAGAGGTCAGGTAAGATGAAGTCTGAGAAATTACTACTCAATTTAGAAGTGGTAGGGAAGCAGAGTTATTTAAAAATCATGTACAATTATATATATGTGTGTGTGTGTGTGCATATATACGCACATTCATTATATATACTATATATGAAATTGTATATATATAATTGCACATAATCACAAATACTCAAATTACATATATATTTACTTATCTGTTTAAGATCATTTTTTAAATTGGAAAACTCGTGAGGAATAAGTAGCCCTAATAGAGACTTTTATCTTTATCTCATTATCTAGACATTTCATTTACAATTTCTGACATCGTCTTGTTTTGTTTTTATTTGTTTCAGGAAATTTGCGTTAGAGAAGGAGTATACCAGTTAGAAAAGAAAAAAGAAAAACAGAAAAAGGTAAAATTGGTATCCTACTGTATATACCACTTTGTATTATTCATTTTAAATTTCAAAATTTGAGTAGACATTTTATATGTCATTAAATTTTTTACTAAACCATACTTTTAATGGATCACATTTACATATGTCATATGGATATATCATAAATTATATTAGCTTAAAATAAAAATATTCATGAAAAAAATAAATTCAAAGAATAAAAATGAAAGAGATTTGAAACATTGTCATTCTTAATCAAATTGATGTATAATTCTCTGAGTAAAATTCTACATATTTTTATAACACAGCTTACCGAGTTTAGAAGAGCTCTGAAACTACTTGGTTTTGTCTAATGATTTCAGAATTTAGAGTAATTTTCCCTAGATGTTCATGGATATTTTTATCTAGTTTAATGGAACTTAGTACAATGCAAATATTCTTAAAGATGAAAAGTCAAATTGACTTTGCTTTTAGTTTTACAAAGGGATTTAAGCACCATAGCTTTAGAACCCAGATCCTCATCTGCAGTATACTTATTAGAGAATAGAAAATTCGCCATTTCAAAAGCAAAAATGCACAGGTAGTCCCATGTAGGTAAGAAGAGGATGTTATATAGTCTATGCTGGCAAATTATTTCCTACTTATATAAATCATCTCTGAAAATTAATCCCCATTGCCTTGATCTTCCCTAAATCCATCAGCTTTACAAGTTCCAATGCAAGCTGCACCTACTACCTTATACGTTCTTCATTAATTATAGCCAATAGTTATCTTTCTACCTCTGACTGTTGTCCTGGTTGACCAGGTAACACATATTTTGATATTATATTTTATTCTCTTCCACTTTATCTTTAAATTGTTACACTTAACGCAGGTCATGATACCATACGGAACTCCTTTTGTTCACGCGTGTCAAGTCCTCATGTTTATTCATGGATATGAAATAATGTCTTATTGTTTATAATAGTTTATTTGTTATTTATTTCTCTGGCATTTTCAAGTGTTGGTTGAGAAAAATGTTCTTCTGTAATAACTCATGAAATAATTATATCTTATGAAGATATATAAATTATTCCTTTGTAACGCTCAAGTTAAAACATAGGCATTCCTCAATGATTTCATTTTTCAAACCATCAATCACTACCAGAGAGAAAGACAGAGAGAGGGAGACAGAGAGAGACAGAAGGATGAATGATACCTCCAAATTTTGCCAAATTTGTTTCCATGAAAAGTCTCTGATCATTATCATTAGATGATTTGCTTTTTCAAGCTACTCCTAGCCATACCTAACCATGCCAACATGTTACTGAGAATGCTAATCATTGAATCACATTTTCTTAACAATTCAGCAGTCATTATCTGTGTGTATCTTGAAGTATATGAAAATCTGGTCTTGATTTATCTTATTAATTACATTAGTAGAATAATATTAATTATTGGTTCTTTTTCATAGTTTCCATTATTATTCTGATTTCTAGCTCTTCTCTGTCAAAAATAGTCTGAGGAGATCACAGCTTTATTTTGTACAAATATCTTTCTTTAAAATAAAGGATACTAATTTCCAGTAGGTTGTTTGGCTGAACATAACAGAAGCTAGTTACATAGTATTTGGTAAAATAATATATAATATATCTATATTATAATATTTTGAAATTTTGATGTATCCATTAAAAGGAAGTTTCAGCAAACCATTTAATGTCATGAGAATCTATATTACCTTCTTTTATAAGATAAAAAGGAGGTTAAAATGTTATTGTAGTATAATTCCAAGTTTATAAATAAAATGTAGATTTAAAAAATATAGAAAGAAATGATAGTCAACTTTAGATCTAAAAACATATTCTAGTTTCCACAGTGTATAAGTACTACTTTTACATTTAAAAATACTATATATATATATATATATATGATTAAATAAAAACAAAATAATTCAGTGTGCTAAACAGTTCTGGATCATATGATTTTGGAAATAACCATCCTTACTGCCTCTGAATCTGATGATCTGTTTTTGCTTTTTATGTACAGAGCAGAATACATGTCTTGAATTCTCAGAGAGTAAGGTTGGAATGCATGTGCAGATGGCACAACCCACAGAGACATTTGTTTCCTCAGGCACCTTTGTGTCTGCTTTCAAGATAATGTCAACTTGCTATTTTGGAGTAAAATCCAGATATCATTTTCAAATGATGATGTCACATGTGCACAAGGTCTCACTATTACTGCTTCTGACTAATTATAGTAAGCGTCAGTGATGCTTACAGAATGTAATACATATGTAGACACATGCCTACACACACACACACACACACACACACACACACACACACACACACAGATGCACGGTAACTTAAATCAGCAATTTACAAACAGGTCTCCAGTCTCAGGGGCACTGTATGCAGCTTTGAAATGTTGCTTGGGATTTGGTGAAACAAAGGCAGCATTAGGCATTCTATGACACACGGCTGATCCGTCCATGTAGAGACTTATCTAATTTTGATGCTATATTTTACTTTTCCCTGAGTGTCTGAAAATCAGAGAGTGTGAAAAAATGCTCCTGAAGATTGAAATTCAGTGTAGAAAATGGCACAATAAATAAAACTCTTTGCCACCTATAAACAGTTTTGATCATCCAGAGCACTCTTGCTAATGGTTCCAAGATTTAAGACCCAAACCATGGAAGGCATTTTCCAGAAAGAGCCCTTGGCTTTGATATTCCCATTCCATCCTGATACAGTTCTAATTTACAGATGGTCAGAATTTGTGATATTTCTACTTCATGTATCACTGTCTAACTGGCAAAGTGGATTTTCTAGGATAAAGCGTCTTATAAGCCTGGAGGTTTCTTTTTTTCTTTTCTGGACAGGAAACCTAAAATATGTATTTATTTAGAGTTTACAAAACCTATTCACTTAAATATTTTGGAAAATATGATTTTAAGATGAGTTTACTTCATCATTATAATAGACACAATAAAATTAGTAGTTTTATAAATTTCTGTTTACTTCATTTTGAATTTAATAAGACTTCTCTATGTGAATGAGGTTCTAAAATGTTATGTTTCTTTGTAAAGAACTTTTCCAGAAATATCGTATCTTTATTCAAAAATGTATTTTATTTAGCCTGTCAGGTATCTTGCAATAATGTAGGCATTTGCCTACAGCAACAGAATCCATTTAGGGAATAAATAATTGACTGATCTTATTATACTGAGCGTTTTCCTTCAAAAAGTTTATATCTCTGATATTTACAGTTACTAAGAAAATTGACAAGTCAATTAAGTTGTGTCATCACATGAAAAGAATCCATTTTAATCAAAATGTTTCATCCACATGTTACAAAACCTATAAACACTTAGATATACTTAGATCTAATAATCTCCAAGGTGGTGATTTATTGAGTACTTAAAAATTTATGTACTGAACAGGCCTTTTATATATGTCATCTGTGTCACTACAACTCTACAAAGGGTGCTGGGTTGGGTTTATTTGTTCTCATGTTTGAGGTTTTTGTTAGCACTTAAGAGCTATTTAAGTGTTTTATATCTGTTATTGACTTCAAATTACAGCAAAGCAGCACTTTGAAGATAAGAAAAATGAGAATCAGAGAATTTAAATGAGTTTTCCAAAGTCACACAGCACATGGTAAAGAGGTAAGTCAAGCCAAATTTCTATGACTATGTTTTTTTCTGCAATGATGTCTTCCATTTATGAATTTCCTTCTTCAGTATTATATACCAGCATTCCAGAAGAGTATGTGAACATACGATGAAAAGACCATGTCCCATTTATATTTATGTTCACACAGCACCTATAAAAGTGCCTTATACACAGTGGGCTTCAGTGAATATTAATTAAATCTAAAGTACCATTATGAATAATCAGGTTAATACAATTAATCATCCCCAAACATACTGATCATTAATCACTTAGATGCCCATAGTTCACTTCACTACAAAAGGTTTTGTTGAGCCCACAATGTGTGTTTATGAATGGAGGGGAATGTGTGTATTTAATATTAATTCTAAATTAATTTAATGCCAACACATTCAAAAGATCTGTTCTTGCAGCTGTTCCTGGATAGCATGCAACCCATCTTGCCCAGACAACAATTCACTATAGATAAGCAGCTGACCCACGTAGGGAAAACACTTTATTTCACCACAGTCATTATTGCTTATTTTCTCTCAGAACCCACTTGCTCCCACTATAAAATTTTGGTTACCTTTCTAGTCCTATAGGCAACTGCATTGATTATTTCCTATTGTGCAATTGCATAGAACCAGGTATTTCCTAAGTACCCACATTCAGCAGAGGTGTTTTTAAAAAGAAAAAACACTCACAATCATGCTGCTTCAAGTTGTGGTAGTTAATATTTGTACATCTTATTTTATTCCTGGCATTATTAAAGAATATTTAAAAATAATATTAAAACTGATCTTTAGGAGGATTCTGCGCCCAGGTTTTTACAAGAGCTAGGGGGAAAAACAGCGCCAGTTGTTTTTTGTTGTATTGTCACGTAAAATACAAAAACAATTATGTCTCAGCTTTTATATGTGGTTGTAATGAAATAGCAGGTGAAATATACTCTAGTGGAGGGTTCTCTTCATGAGTAAGGTACTTAGGATGGCAGTGGGACAACAGGATGGGGATTCAGAGCACGGTCATAAAATGGCAACACCTTCTCTTTCTATGCTTCACTAAATGACAGAGCATATCAGAGCTTTCTTGAAACATATTTAGATGTTGATGGGCCTCTGCATATTCTGACTCCTGGATAACACTAGTTCTTGTACTTCAGCATTCCTTTATATTATTTGAATAAATATAACTTCTTTTTTAGAACAGAAATTGAACATTGGATAACCTCGTTTCCACTTCCACTTAAAGAAATGCCTAAAACGTTTTATTTTTTAAATAAAACTGACTATCTGAATACCCCAGACACAGAAGATTATTCACGTGTTAAGTTAAATATATGTAAAGTTTGAGTGACAAATTTTAATAACTAAAATGTTCCAAAATCTCAAATCTTGAAAAAAGATTAGAGAGATTAGTAAGGATTTCTCTCTTTTCACTGTCACCACCAAGGTAAGATTGCACTAAGATGCTGTGCATATAAAAGCATAAGAAAGCTTAATATGAATGGTAGGAATGCTTTTTTGAGACTCTGTAAAACATCTATGTGGCAAAGTAGATATTTAAGCCTGCTAAAAAGCGTGCATTACTGATTGCAGGTTTTGGTTCTATATGATCATTTTTCTTTTTATTTTTTTTTTGTTTTGCTTTGTTTTATTTTATTATTATTATACTTTAAGTTTTAGGGTACATGTGCACAACGTGCAGGTTTGTTACATATGTATACGTGTGCCATGTTGGTGTGCTGCACCCATTAACTCGTCATTTAGCACTAGGTATATCTCCTAATGCTATCCCTCCCCGCTCCCCCAACCCCACAACAGTCCCCAGTGTGTGATGTTCCCCTTCCTGTGTCCATGTGTTCTCATTGTTCAATTCCCACCTATGAGTGAGAACATGCGGTATTTCGTTTTTTGTCCTTGTGATAGTTTGCTGAGAATGATGGTTTCCAGTTTCATCCATGTCCCTACAAAGGACATGAACTCATCATTTTTTATGGCTGCATAGTATTCCATGGTGTATATGTGCCATATTTTCTTAATCCAGTCTATCATTGTTGGACATTTGGGTTGGTTCCAAGTCTTTGCTATTGTGAATAGTGCTGCTATAAACATACGTGTGCATGTGTCTTTATAGCAGCATGATTTATAATCCTTTGGGTATATACCCTGTAATGGGATGGCTGGGTCAAATGGTATTTCTAGTTCTAGATCCCTGAGGAATCGCCACACTGACTTCCACAATGGTTGAACTAGTTTACAGTCCCACCAAAAGTGTAAAAGTGTTCCTATTTCTCCACATCCTCTCCAGCACCTGTTGTTTCCTGACTTTTTAATGATCGCCATTCTAACTGGTGTGAGATGGTATTTATTGTGGTTTTGATTTGCATTTCTCTGATGGCCAGTGGTGATGAGTATTTTTCTTTTTTCCAGTGTAGATCTACATCCACTAATACTTGTGGGGCGATTAATCAATTGGAATTGATAAAAATGGTGATAGTCATAAATTAGGAGTTCATAGATTAGATAAATTCATAGATTTAGGAGTTCATCGTTCTTAAACAACTCAGCTTTGCAACTCAGATAGCAAAGAATCTTAATGAAGTCTAGAATTGCTCTAAGAAAAGTCATGTATTTAAGTATCGTACACTTTTTCTTAGCTTTGAGACTGTTTTAACTGTGATTGAAAAGCCAGTTTAGTGTACTAGCCAAGGCTTTCTGGGATTCAGTTGTCTCGTCAACTGATGGGAATAATTACACATTACTGGTCTAAAACTGGGAGCCGGATTGATAGAGCTGGCAAGATCCCTTAGATGTATGGATTTATCCAAACTACATTTTTAGTAATCAATGTGTGTAGCCATCTTGAAGAATGTGTTTTTATTCTGAACTTAGCAATGGTTTCACACACATTCAAGATCACAGTACAACCTAGCCTAAGCATCATAATTTTTTTTTCTTGGTAACCACCCTTGCCTTTTTCTTAGTCTATTTGTACCCAGCAAGCACACATTATGTAGTTCCCAGATCTTCCATGCAATGTTTTTTCATTCTTTTTTTTTAGCAGTCAGAGGCCTAGAGTAAATTCAATGTACAAAAAACCCAAAAAGCTATGTAAATAAAAATCACTATTAGTAACAGAAAAATAAAAGTAATAGATAAATCAAAACTGTTTAAATTAAAAAATTCTGATAGAATAACTTATGACAAAGGACACTCTAGGCTGACCTATTATTCCCAAACCTCCCATACTCCAGCTTCTTACATCTTACATCAATTTACAATGTACTTTTATTAATATCTCCATAAGAATATGTATTAATTTCCTTTTATACATTGCATAACATTAAAAATAGCCCAAATAATTTGATTAAGGCAGATATTATCACAATAGAAATACTAAAATAATCATTCCACTTAATAAGAATATTAAAATAGTCATCCCACTTCATAGTTGTACTTATAAAACAGGGCAAAAAAAAATTTTATCACCTAATTCTCTTTCCAGTCTAGTATTCATATGCTATGGATTTCATCTGTACAAAATTCGCAATCTTGCAATAATAAAAAATGACTTTAGAGTGCACAATAGTAAAAAGTACCAAACTTTTTACTAAACAATGTACACATCAATCTGTTCTATCTTTATCATGAATATTTTTTATTATGATAGTTTTAATGATGAGGAAACTGACACACAAAAAACTTTTAGTAACTTTACCCCAGTTATGCAGCAGTAAATTTGGACAACTGGAATTTAAAAATCATGTATCTGATTCTGCAGTTCATAATCCCTTCATCAGGTCAAACAGAGAAAGAATAATCTACTGTAGAAAGGAAAGTTATCTTCAAAAATAGAAGTTAAAAAAATAAAAGATGCAAAAAAATTAGATATTGTAATATAGGTGTGCATGTATATACATATGCATACTTATATTAACAAACCAGTAACAGTAGAATGGCAATTTGAATTTTGTAATGCTTTCTCAATTTTGTTTTCAATTACTGTATTTAAACTTTGTAATTTAGCTGCACCTAGAATTAATTAGTTTCTTCAATTATGTCAAACATCCTAGCATGGTGAAATCATCTCTACCAAAGTGCGTTTGTGATTGATACAACTCTTTATGTTTCAGTTACTGTAAGAAACCAAAAAAACTGTTCATCTTAAAATGCTATCCAGCATTTTTATATTACTACTTTGTTAATTTTATTGAATGACATTTGTATCTATTTTTGTTAGTATTTCTTACAAATGTCAAGGAGAAATTTAGATTGTTATATACTGAAATCTCAACATATTAAAAGAAAAGTTCAGCTTTTCTAGAAACCAAATATCTTTTGGTAGCCTGAATATGGAAGTCAAACTATGCTGAATTTTAGTTTCATTCTACAGCTTTGTAAATAAACAGGTACTGAATTCCCTAAGGATGCAGTCAATGTGAATCTAGTTAACGTGGGACAGTTAGAAGGAACAACTGCTTACTATCGTGATTCTTTGGGGGTAAAACTAGTGTCATGTTAGTGTTTGTGTCTCCAGTGTTTTGTGCCTAGTAGGTAATCAGTAATTATTGACAGGATATGTAAATAAATAAATGAAGGTAAACATTATTTTATTTCTCCATAGATAGAAATATTACTGCAAAATTTCACAGATTAAAAATAGAACGAAAAAAATCATATCTTCAGCACTCTGAATTGTGTTCTTGAGGAAAAAATGATTTAAAATGTGGTTCTTGCACTCAAAATCTTACATAGAGAGATACGACATAAATACTTGCTACTTGGAGAGTGCCAAAAATGACCTATAAAGAAGTTCTGAAGAACAATTGTAGAAATATTACTTGGCATTAACCAATCTATTGCCAATGACAGAAACTTGCCTTGATACAAAAGCTCAGAAGTCTAAGTAATCTGTTCAGGCTGCATTGTCTATGGGAAGCTTTTAAAGAATCAGTAATGGATTATTAGTTTTGAACAATAGATATAGTGCATCTAAAAGAAGAGGACAAAAAATGTCATTCTGGTTGTTGGGATAGTAATCCATAGTGCAGTTTTAAAAAAGTACCAGTTCTGTTTTGAGAACTAATCAGTTTAGGGAATGGAGTACTATTTGATAGGAATAAAGGAAAGAACAGCATTACGGTAGGTTGGATTCTAAATATGAGATAGTGAACTCCGTCATTTCTAATGTTTACCTTGGATTTGAGAGCAAGACATACTAAAATGCCATTATAGTAACCAGATTTCTTAACCCGAAATCATTGTGTTGCTTTGTCTCTTCCTTTTTCCTTACCATTTTATAAAATAGCCTATGCTTTATTTTCTTTTAAAAGTAGATCCAATCACAGAGTATTAATATTGTATATTTAGGAAGAATTAGTACAGTCCGTTGTGAAGTAGAATTGGAGTCTACAAGAAATATGCTACATACAGTTGAAAAATGACATTGCCAAAATATAATTCGATACCAGGAGCTTAGCGCATATAAGACAGCAATAAAATTTCTGTTAATACCATGACAAAAATTAAAAGGAAAGGAAAAATTTTAAAACTCCTACTAGAGATTAAATTAAATTGCAATTTAGAAAACAAAATAAATCTTTTAAAATCAAATTACTTTGAGTGTATCAGTTTTATCTGCATTTTTTTCACTGTCAGTAATAAACCTGACAGTGAAAAATATGAAAAACTGATGATAGCATATCAACAGGGGAATGAATGTCTCAGGTGTTTCACTAATGGATAACTAGCTAATATAATTCAGACACCTTGGGCCCATTCATTAATGTTCCAGCTATCCCAAAAGGAAATGTTAAATACAACAATTTGTTCTTCTGTTCTTTCACTTAAACAAAAGTTAAAAAAGTCAGAAATTTTGTCTGATTATTCTTTCTTTGTGTTACGTATAAGATTCGTTTGTATATAAGGAAAGATTTAAAATAGTTTCAAACATTTATGCTTCTCCATTTCTATCAAAATCAGTCCCAGGAAAATTTCAGTAGGTTTGTACCTCTGTCACAAATCTTTCAAAATTTTGTAGCAAATATCTGACTGTCAGTTTTAAATATAAAGATCTCTAGTATTTTGTGTATGAATTGCCATCATAAAACTATGGAGAGAACGTCAACTGTCATATGTGCACACACACGCACACACACAAAAAAATCTATTTAATTTTTATTTAGAATTTAGCCTAAACAAAATTATCATACAGGCTTACATGCTTGTTGGCTACTGAATTACTAAATATTTCCCTAATATTCCTGGTTCAAGATTAGTCTACCATAACCAAATTCCTTGGCTTTGGCTCTTATTGTAACCCTTGCACTACTTCTTGCTTTCCATCAACATATTTGTCAACAAATTATACTGGAATAAGTCTTTCCTTCTATTGTTTCATAGTACTTTGTTTAAACCTCTCTAAATAGCCCTTTGTATTGTTTTATATTGTGTTCACATATTGTGTACTGAATTATCTTACGTTGTATACACTCACGTAAATGCTTCTATTCAAAATTAAGCTGAGAAATCTCCTTGGAAGAAATTGCACTTTTGCCTCTTTTTGAAAATTACTTTCTGCTATACGTATGAAGAAAATGCCAAAAAACTAATTGAACTTTTTCTTAAGTCAAATTAATTATTAATCAATGAATATATTTTCTATTACTGAGGGGATAATTGCTTTTCTACATTGCAACTAATATAATTTGTAATTACTTTGTTTGTATCTTTGTTTCATTAACTCTTCTGTTGGAATATAAACTGTGAGGCCAGAGACCATGTTGTCTTTTTATCTTTGGTTGTTTTTTTATCTTTAAATCTTTTAATGCATACATTTTTTTCTGGCATAGGAACTCATGAAATAAATAAATGTGAAAAGCAGACAAGTTTCTAAGAGAGTGAAGGAGATTAATAAATAACCAGATGATTGTAGCAAGTGTTGTAATAGAGGTGCCAGAGCCAAGCACACCACAATTTTTGGCATAGATTTCCATCATTAATTGTGCATTACAAAGAAGGATGTATGTGGTAGGGTGGGCGGCTGGGGATCTCCTTTCTTTCACAAACCTCAAAAATTGGCATTCAAAAACCTAAAAAAATTAAATTTACTTACTGTGCATTAAACATTAGGTTATCAATTATTTTTGTATGTGGCTTTGATCCAGAAATAGGACATATGTATATAACATTACAGTTTGCTTTACATTTAGAATTATGGAAATATTATCATGACTCTCCCAAGTTCACAATCTCCAAGTCTTTCTTTATTACAATTAATATTTTCTTTTACCCTATAGGTAGCACTACTCTTTATTTGACACTATTTCAGAGTAATTTTTAACTCAAATGAACCTTAAAAAAATTATTTTGCTTAATTCTTCTCTATAAAGCCTCCAGAAGGTGGAAAAACTGGTGAAGGCATTGCTTACTTCAGTAGTAACTTTTGTTATTCTGTCAATTTAGGTTGGTTTAGCAAGCATTCATTGCTCACCTACACTGTGCCTGGCATTGCCCCAAATTCCAGAAATTCAAAGTAAAGAAGAGAAGAAGGATCCATGCTTGAGTCTCTCATAGTCTAGCTAGACTACTGTTATGCTGTTGTAACTGCGGGTTTCTTTCCTTCTCCTTCTGCTTGTTCTTCTCCTCCTTCACCTCTCTCTACTTTCCCCTTAGCTCCAACCATTGCCTTTATCTTCTGTGTTTTTCTCCTTCTCCTTATAGATTTGGTTAAATGTAATATCAAATATTTGATAAAGTGCAAACTAGATTATCAAGCATGAGTAATTAAAGTCTTATAGTCTCATGTGCAAAGAAGAATCTGTAGAGTTATAGTAGATTGTAAATTATTCTGCATAAGAATTTAAAGTTTTAATGATCTTAAAGTTTTGAAAAACTATATGCCCAAAAATGTTAATATATTTAAATTGTAAGTGACTTAAAAGAAGACCTATTTACCATCATTATAAATGTACTCAGAGTGAAAGCTCAAGAGCAAAATATAAACATATGCACATATATGCATATACATATACATATATTTTCTCTTTGATGTGCTCAGATTTATAAGCAAGGCTCTGATTAGCATTAATGGAAGTTTTATATGGACATAAAGGTTTATTCTTTTCTATGTACTCAGGACCACCTCCTTCCAGTGCTTTTAGTCCTTTCTATCATCATGGATGCTCAATAAAGTATTTTAAAATGTGTGTCCACAGCCAAAGGAATCTGGAAAATTTACTAGATCCAAAGCATTCAGATGTACTTATCATACACTACAGTCATCCAAGTCAGTATATCTCATGCTTTAATTCTCTCATTTGCCTCACAATTTTATTTCCTGGACTAGTTTAGCTTTCGTCTTGATTCCTATATGATTTGTTTTGATCTACAAATTTGAATGCTAATGGCAGCTCAGTTTGTTGTGTATATGTATATATCTGTGGAAGAGGTTTATGAGGTTCCCATTCCCTAGATTTCAGAGGTTTATTTGCTTTTTTCTGTTCTCTGCAGTTAACACAAGAAAGGCCTTTTTCACGCCACCTGAGAGTTATAATCTGAGCCATTGGTGGCCTGGGTATTCTAACTCTGGAAGTCAAAAACCAGAGTTTAATGTAGGTGACCACTCAGGCAGCTGGACTGGCAGAACTGTAAGAAGTCTTACCACCATATTTCAATCGAGTAATATGTGAAATGGTAACATGAGTGGAAATAGTATTTTCAAATTGATATAGAATATAAATTTTGTATTTTTTGTGTTGATGAAACAAATTTATACGCTGAGGAAAATAAAAATATATAGTAGTTTGAAGTAGAATAAATTTTTATTACAATCATTTAAATTTCTCCTCAGTGTTCTCTGAACTGAACTGAAACAAATTGGTGTACTTTATGTGTTTTGTTTGAGTTCCTCTTTTATCTGCTGCTGTCTCTGCTTTGTGAATTCAGAGGAGCTCTTCACTTATGATTTTCTCCTTTCCTTTCCAGTTAATTCATGCAGTCAGCAATGTTAACTGTTGTAATGCTCCTTCCTATGCTTTGCCCTACTTGCGCACTCTTTAAAGTCCCTGACATGCATCAGTAATGAAATTCACAATAAGTTGGAGACATATATATGGTGATCACCCCTTAAAAACAGTAACATTCTCTATTGCTCTTGTGTATATACCATAATACTTATTCACCATTACTCCCCCTTACATAAGTCCTACCATACATAGACTCACTTCACTAGAGTTTGTCCAATGCATGTTGATGATGACCCGTAGGCATTAAATGTTTGATAAGACCAAGAAATAAGCTACTTTGCAATATATATTATTAAAAATAAAAATATATAACATTGTGTTAAAACTGTGAGACATGGTGACCAAGTGATAGTAAACAGAAACAAAATTTTCAATAATCATTATCACTGATAAAATAGTTTAAATGTCAATTGTAATTAGCCAGGTATGGTGGCAAGCACCTGTAATCCCAGCTACTCAGGAGGCTGAGGTAGTAAAATCACTTGAACCAGGCAGGCAGAAGTTGCAGTGAGCCAAGATCCCGCCACTGCAGTCCAGCGGGGGCCGACAGAGCGAGATTCTGTCTCAAAAAAAAAAAAAAAAGTCAATTGTAATATCTTAATTTAGCACACATTCTATGTGTAATGTTCATTAGACAAATACATATAAACGAACCTTCATTATTTTACTTTCAATCTCTGTTTTACAACTCTTTATTTTGTATTATTTATTTATTTCAGACGGAGTTTCTCTCTGTCACCCAGGCTGGAGTGCAGTGGTGCGATCTCAGCTCACAGCAACTTCCGCCTCCCGGGTTCAAGCGATTCTTGCACTCCAGCCTGGGCCAGCAGAGAGAGACTACATCTCAAGAAAAAAAAAAGTCAATTCTAATGTCTTAATTTAGCACACATTATATGTTGTAATGTGCATTAGACAAATGCATATAAATGAACCTTCATTATTTTACTCTCAATCTGTTTTACAACCCTTTATTTTATACTATTTATATATATATATATATATATTTTTTTTTTTTTTTTGAGACGGAGTCTCGCTCTGTCACCCAGGCTGGAGTACAATGGCGCCATCTCAGCTCACAGCAACTTCTGCCTCCCAGGCTCAAGTGATTCTCCTGCTTCAGCCTCCCTGAGTAGCCGGAATTACAGGTGCCTGCCACCACGCTGGGTAAGTTTTTGTATTTTTAGGAGAGACGATGTTTCACCATGTTGCCCAAGCTAGTCTCAAAGCCCTGACCTCAATCCACCTCCTCCTCTGAAAGTGCTGGGATTATGGGCATGAGTGACCGTGCTCTGCCAACACCCTTTATTTTAGATAATAATAATACTACACGAGATGGAAGACTTCTAATGTGTCAAGTACTGTGTTAAGTACTTTAAAACATTGAGTTGTTTAATATCCATACCAGCTTCATAATGTAGGTGTTATTTTTATCATCCCTTTTTCCTATTTTGGAAACTTAAGCACAGAAAGATAGAATGGTTTCTACCGAAATCGTACAGCAAGTAAGTGGCAGATTGAAAACCAGCTGTACTGGCTCCAGACTTGGTCCTCTTAACAGGTCAGTGACACTGACACTAACCATTCATTCATCTCAGAGATGCTGTCAGAGGAGTTTTAAAGAAATAATGTGGTATAGTAGCAGTAGAAAATGCTGAATCTAGCGCAAAGAAGAATACAAATAAGAAGTTCAGAAATATACCACCATTCCCCAATAAAACTTAGTCAAAACGATTTCAAGCCATCTCAGAAGACAATCTGCATTTCTTTCACATTTACGTAGTTTTAAGCACTAATACAGTTTATAAAATGGCAAATGTTTTTGTAGCCTCTGATATAAGAAAGGCATTCTGAGAGTCCAATTTATGTTTTCCCTTGTTTAAGCCCTATGCCAATTCCTCAAAGTATTTTCAAACAACTATATTTTATGAATAAAGAAACTAAGGCTCAAGAACATTATGTGAGCTGTTTGAGGCCATGCACTCAATCAACCATCGTGCTCAGATTCAGATATAAGTCTTTCTAATGCCATAAAGCCACTTGAGAACTGCTATAATGATAAGGAATAACTTTCTCACTAACCCCAGTTCTCATCGCAGTAGCCAATTTATGACAAAATAAGATTTTTTGCCTTTCCTCTAATAAAATTTTATTTCCTTTTATGGAACTTATAACTACATGATAATATATTTTTATTGCCATTTTTTTAATCTGTTAGAATTTAAGCTGGAAAAAGTTGGGCAGCTTATTTTTGTCAAGGCATATATGCATGAATAGAAACTAAAGAGGAATGTATCTCAGCAAGAAGGAATTCAGTGCTAATTAGCAAGGTAGAGGCAACTTAAGATTTTACGCTTGCTTTCCATTTTCAAGACAACCTTAATGCTCTGACTGATTCCGGCTTGGAAAAGCTCTGCTTTATGTGTCAGATTGAAAAAATGTTTTCTTAAAAATACCTTTGTATGTTTTATATTAAAATAATTGCACTAAAATTGATTAGTCAGATATCAAATATCATACATAGAATAGTAATGACATAGCCTAGAGAAGACAAAAATTGGGTTTCCATAAAGATAATGAGTCATGCCATAGATTATGACCAAAAGCACACTATGGAATAGTAATTTGTCAGCATTGCATATGTTAGTAAAAAGCAAAGAACTTGGGGATGGGTGATGCTACTTTTGAGGTTATGTATGAAGCTGAGGATAAACAGAGTTTTCAAGGAATGGAAACAGAGAATAAAGAAAAAGTCCATTTAGTTTGTAGTAGAAAGATTGTGAACATGACCAGATTCTTAACCCTTTTTCTATGCACTCTATTGCAATGTGAATTTGCTCCTTCTTCATTAAGAAATAAATCCATTTCCCCAGTTCCTGAATTTGAACTGGCTTCTTATCTTGCAACAGAAGTGAGGGTATATGAGTTACAAACCAAACCCTCAGTAGGTCTTGTGTGCATTCAGTCACACTTTTATAATGCTGCCCCTAATATGTGGACAAACTTGGGGTGAAGGAGGGAAGACCACATGGGGCATAGTCAGCCAAAATGGCCAAGTCCAGTGTCCAGAGATGTGAAAGATTCCAATCAAGAAGACATGAACGCCAGCCCTCAGCCAACCCATCAGTTGACCATAAATGCATAATCAAGCACAGATGAAAACAGTTGAGCCCAACCTGGAATAGAAAAATAATGGCTCAGATAATCTACAGACTAGTAAGCTAATAAATGTTTTTTGTTTAATTGTTTGTTACATAGCATTATTATTGCAATAGATAACTGGCACAATAGTAAAATAGCACTGAAAGTTGAGGTACCTTAAGTGTTCTAGCTCTGTTATCAACAAATATGGTGAATATAAATGAATAACACAGCTTCTGTTTCTCTCTTTTCAAAATTGCCAAATAAAAGAACATGTTTTTAAGATAATTTCTAAATTTTTCTTTTTTCCATATTCTAAGTTTCTAGGAAATCTGAGGAAGTAGAATTTAAAAACACAATCCATGAAATTAACTTTTTAGATATAAATATACCATGTCTCTTAAAATATTGATTAGAAACACCATTTGTTTCATTTATAATGTATCATTTACAGTGATTACAAATAAAAGCAATAAAAAATAAAACCCTTGTAACTGGAAGATATTTGCCAACAACAACAACAAAAAAAAGCAAATGAGCTGTTTGTTCAGCCCCTGGAAGAACAAAATCAAACTAAAACATTGGAAGCACATAAAAATGCTTATGCATGAAAAAGTTTGGTATCCAGGCAAAGGATATTAAAGCCTCAAAAGATTCTAGAAATACATTTGTCTCTCTAAGACAGTAAACAAATATATTCAATTTCAGAAAAACAAATTACTGGACTTCTAAAAGAATGGTGAAGATTCTTACGTTGTTAGTAGGTACTACATTAACATAATGTCTTTCTGGCTTTTTAATCGAAGGAATCTGTATCTCTTAAAGTAAGCAAATAATAATGCATATTTATCCAAGTCACTTATATTTTTAATTCTAAATTCACAACACCCTCTAAGCCTTCATTCTTAGTAAAAGAGATAGACCCAGAAAAATTACAACATAGGTAATGTTGATTTCCTCTGTGGGCTTTCACTTGAGCTAAGTGGCTGACTAGCTGATTTTATTGATAAAATGATTTAAGGACAAGGATTGCTGAGCAATAGATCTATTCCTTTATGATAAGGTTTTAACATTTTAACAAGGCATCCCAGAATCTGAACCCAAAGGAATAAAAGTTGTGGGATAAATCAGCGAGAATGACATTCCACAGTGACACTGTTGCCTGTTCATTTTACACCATCATGAGTCTCACTATATAGAAACGTTTATGTGGGGAAAATAACACGAATAGAAACAAATGAAATTGTTTTTTACATTATCATGTTTATTGATTACATGACTTGGGAACGTTTTCCCCAGGAGAAATATGCACACACACACATGCACACATTTTTAAGAAGCAATAGAGGGAAGAAACTATCAAATGTCCTTAATCTGTAAACCCATCTAATGTGAAGTTCAGAGGTACATTAGATTTCAATCTTTGGATTTGTCAGTGCTTCCACAATGTCATGGTCTTAACTTTGTATCCTTGGGGTCATTAATTCCAAAAATTGGGTCCCCTGTTGCTCAAAACTTACTGCATTGGCAAGTGAGACTTGATACTTTCTTACTTCCCTCTGAGTGGACATAGGTCAGGTGTTCATCCAGGAATCAATAATTTTGGCCAGGTGAGTGACACATGCTAATTGACTTAAGCGTAGGCTTCTGAATCTATTATTGTCAAAGTGATTGGAATTCCTGTGATTAGCTTGGTCATGACAAATCTCAGGACCTGGTGGGTGGTATCTTTTCTTGATAAGCATTAACTGCATGAAAAAATAAAAGTAGACAATTGAACAAAATTTATGCTCTATCATGAAGCAGAAAGGTAAGGATGGATGATGGACAGACAAACAACCATGACCACTAAAGATATTTACTTTAGGCTGGGCATGGTTGTTCATTCCTGTAATCTCAACACTTTGGGAGGCCGAGGCGGGCAGATCACTTGAGGTCAGGTGTTCAAGACCAAGCTGGCCAACATGGTGAAACCCCGTCTACTAAAAATACACAAAAGCTTAGCCGGGCATGGTGGCATGCACCTGTAGTCCCAGCTATTCTGGAGGCTGAGGCAGAAGAATCACCTGAACCCAGGAGGCACTGGTTGCTGTGAGCTGAGATCTGACTACTGCACTCCAGCCTGGGCTACAGAGCAAGACTCAGATAAATAAATACATAAATAAATAGATATTTATTTTAGAGTGTCTGAGAAAAGACAGTGTAAGTGTTTTCAAATATTAATGGGCTACAAACTGAAAATGGATTTAGTTGTTACAGCTGTTAGGACAAAACTAAGAGCAATGTGAGGAAGACGTGAGAGATGAGCTTTAGCTTACAATTACACTTTCAACAAGGAAATCTGAAATATTGTGACTAGAGGGAATATTTTTAGCTGGAAGAGTTCCAGTAGAAATTGGAGGAGTACTTGTACAATTGGTGACAGAATGAATTTCTGCACTGAGTCCAGAGGCATCATACACACTGATTCTGACTGCAATATGAGTTATGTTTTACACATGTTCTAATTGAAATTGTATATAGTTCTCATAATTATTTTGGTATCTTTTAATAAACAATTGCCATTTACTTCAATGTGATTTGTTTATTGATTACTTAGTCTTCAGGCCAATGATTTGTAAGAGATGACCAATTCCTTTTAAATGACATAAATATTCTTATTTTTTTCTAGCAGGAGATTGTGTGTGTGTGTGTGTGTGTGTGTGTCTTGTGTGTGTGTGTGTGTTTTCTTACAGTACACAGTTGGTTTTCTTTAATATGAGGGATCTTTACTTTTTCACACTTAATGTTGTAAAAGTTGCAGTATGAAGATAAAAATGATTCAAGGAACAACAATGCAGTGTCAGTACTTTTGTTTTTATTTGTTTTGTCATATCTTTTTAGCCTCCAAATGAATAGTGAAACACATTGACAGAAATGAGATAAACCATGAAATTTACTTCACCATTGAAAGGAGGATGGGATTCTTTAATTATGCCATATGCAGGTATATTAGAAATATGATATCGTTGGAATAAACGTCTCCTTAGATGCATTTGGTACATACGCTATCAGATGAGATGTAAAATGCTCACATCTCCTCATTATAAAAGATTTCACTAATAGTTGCTTGCTGTATTCAAATACAGTTATAATCAATTAAATCAATATTTTTAAACGCATTTTGTGGAAGTTTGATTGCCTGTGAATATCTTACTGTTCATTTCTTCCCTTATGTATATAAGGTGTAAACCTGGCTTTGTATAATGTATACTGCCTCTTTCTGGAGCTCATATTCTTAAAAAAATATGGAAATTCCCTTTCCTGAATATCATAATTTGACATGTAATTTCAAAACAATGTACAGAAAATGTATGAAAGAGGAAATAAAATTATTAAATCAAAGAAAAAGAATTTTAAATAATTCTTATTTCTGTGTGAGATAAATATTTGTCCTAAGAATGAAGAGAAGTGAACCAGAGTACCTATGTTATGACTAATGCTTAAACACTCTGGGTATTCATAGAAGCATATGCCTATAATCAAGCAGGCTTCTTATTAATTAATTAAAATTTTAATTATAATTTTTTTATGTAAATACACAGTTGTAAAATGCATATAACGACTTGTTTTAAATTGTATTTTAAATAGGAGCTGTGTCTAAATGCTGGCTTTAGTTTTAACTGGCTACGTGAACAAGGGCAAACCTTATATCCATGTGGTCCACAGATCTTCAGTGTGTAAGGAGATTATTCAAATTATCTTTATGGTCTCCACTAGGTTTTTAATCAGAAACATTTGTAATTAACCTTAATAAAAATATTATGATTAAAAACAATAGGGTATAGCTATGATACTGCTTAATTGGCTACCAATGCAAGTTGGTGCACTCCAGTTCTCCAAGGAATGCTCTGGTTAGTGGTCAGATATAGTTTAATTTATCTTTTAAATTTTCATATTAGGTGTCTTTTTAAAGAAAGAAGTTTGGAATATCTTTGATATTTTTAAAAATTGTGTTACTAGTAGTAAAAATAATTACAATAATAAAAACAAGCATAAAGATCTGCAAATAGTTTCAAAACTAATAATGTGTTAAATACACACCTACTACAGATGTTAAAGGAAATGTTTCTATCATTTTTTAAAATATGAATTCTCAAAAATTTAGAAATTTTTTATCATGAAAAATTTGAAGTGTAAACAGAAATATAGAGTAATATTGAATGTAGTTATACACCCATTACCTTGATTTAACAGTTATCAAATGTTGACACGTTGTTTTGTGTCTCCCTCCTAGTCTTTCCCCCATTTCTTGGCCGAAATATTTTACAGCAGATGCTAGGCCTCAGGTCATTTACCTTCTCAAACTGTTATATGCATTTCTAAAATATATGGACATTTTTCCAATAACCAAAATGCTATTATCATCTGTTAAAAAGTTAGCAATTATTACTTGATATTAGTGAGATCTCATCTTATGTTTAAATTTTCCTCATTGTGTCAAAATATTATTTTTACAGATGGTTTCCTGCAATTAAGCCTCAAACAAATTGCGCATTTCTCCCTCAAATTTTATGACATTGTGGTGTTGAATAAACCAGTCAGTTTTCCTGTGTTCTAGATTTGTCAACTTGTTCTTTAATGGTATTGTGTAACTTTTCCTCTCTAGTTTCATGGATCCTATAAACTGGAAATTCATTCTTAGTTCTATGTTTTATATCTTTGGACAAGAACATTAATCTACTGTGACTTTTCTGAGCAATGTTTTGTAACATTTTATACATAAATTTAAAACACTTTTTCTCATTTATCCCTAATTTTATGTGATTTTTTGTTTTGTAATTTAATGGTTAGAAACTGCAAATAAGAGTGTGTTTATGTGTCTGCATGTGTGTGCACACACATTTAGTTTGTTAATATATTGTTTAGACTCAATAAGATTAGCTGGCAACTTTTTTTCCTACATTGTCTATGTTAGTATCAATACAATGCTGACATAGTAAATTAGTTTGAAAGAATTTTCTCTGCTATTCTTTATCTCATTATTTTGTTTTGAAGTCAATGGACATGGCAATGTTTCTTTTTTTTTTTCACTGTTTTGTTTTTTTTTAATTATACTTTAAGTTCTAGGGTACGTGTGCACAACGTGCAGGTTTGTTACATATGTATACATGTGCCATGTTGGTGTGCTGCACCCATTAATTGGTCATTTATATTAGGTATATCTCCTAATGCTATCCCTCCACCCTCTCCCCACCCCATGACAGGCCCCAGTGTGTGATGTTCCCCTTCCTCTGTTCAAGTGTTCTCATTGTTCAATTCCCACCTATGAGTGAGAACATGCGGTGTTTGGTTTTTTGTCCTTGTGATAGTTTGCTGAGAATGATGGTTTCCAGCTTCATCCATGTCCCTACAAAGGACATGAACTCATCATTTTTTATGGCTGCATAGTATTTCATGGTGTATATGTGCCACATTTTCTTAATCCAGTCTATCATTGGTGGACTTTTGGGTTGGTTCCAAGTCTTTGCTATTGTGAATAGTGCCGCAATAAACATGTGTGTGCATGTGTCTTTATAGCAGCATGATTTATAATCCTTTGGGTATATAGCCAGTAATGGGATGGCTTAGAACTTACTCATGTAAGTCTCAGTAAATATTACTGTGTGTTTCTTCTTCCTTTGCTTTTGCTTAAAAAAATGGGTGGATCTCAAATTTTGTTCAAATGCCTTTAATGGTTATAATCTGTCCAGGATTTCTATTTCTTCTCTTGTTAGTTGTAATGAGTTATACTTTATCCAGGTAATTTTATTTGTGATTTGATATTTAAAATTTAATGTAATAAAATTATTGAAATATCAACAGATGACTTTTAATTGTGACTATTTTTATCATTATTGACATATTCAACTATTAATTTTTAGTTCTCTGCTTTTTAAGTAATCCAAGAAGTCTGTTTCATTAGATTTTTCAAAATACAATTTGGTTTGCAAATCTTCCCTGTTTTCCTCCTTGAAATGTCTTTTCTCATGTTTGTTGTTATTTGTGTTTTGTACACTAAACTGGAGTGAGATGCTCAGCTCTTTCATGTTCAGCCTTTCTTGTGGTCAGATATAAGTGTTTAATGCTACATATTTCAAAAAATACACTGTTTAAGGTGCATGATACAAGTTGATAAATTGTATTTTCATTAGTTCTTATTCTTCAGTGCTGAAGAGCTCACCTTGATATGATTCTATTTTAACCTTCATGTTGCTCACAATTCTGTTTTTAATTTGAAAAAAAATTAATATAATACATATTTTTCTATTGTTTTTAATCTAATTAATTTATGTTTAGATAAATGAGATGATTGGTACTGTTTCACTGAAATTTGTCAAAAAATTATTTATTGATTAATGCATAATTTATTTTTGACAAATAATTCTTAAAAACTTTATATGAATAAAGTTGATTTTTCCTTAAATTCTGACCTCTATTATTATAATTAAAAAGTGTTTAAATACCTCTTACTATGATTATGGATTTGTCCAGTTTTCTCATAATTTTGTGAAAACTTCTGACAAAGATATAGGATAAACATATTTAGAATTACTGTCTTTCTAGTTATTTGTAAATTAAACATCATAACAATATGACACTATAATAATGCTTTTTTGTATAAATTCATTTTCATTATATGTAGGATTATACATATACATAGCACATATTATTGTATATGCAATACACACGGTTTTTTTTTGTTTAGTTTTCCTTGTATATCTCTGTTCCTTCTTTCACCTTCACTATTCTTTATCTTCTTTACATTGCATTTCGCTTCTGAACACCATATAATTCAAAATGTCTTTTTAAAGACAAATTTGACAATCTTTGTCTTTTAATTGGAAAAATCAGCACATTATGTTTTTTATTATTACTGATATCTTTAAATTCATCTCACCAACTGTTTTTAAGATTTTAATGTAGTCCTTCTTTTGTATAACTTTTTCACTTTTATTATTTTTGAAATTATAACTTGTTTTAAGTATATTATTCCTAAAATATGTTCAAAATATATATCTATTCTAAGTCTCTTCAAATACTTTATTGTAAATTTTCTTCTAACTTCTTGTCTTAACTAACATTAAAAGTCATCAATATAACAGGTCTCCTTCTGTACAATATAAAAAAAACTCTTATTTAACAGATCATTCCACATCATTCCACAACATTGTCCAGTATTTCTAGAATCCTCTAAAATGTTTACTTCATAAATTAGTATTGCCAAGTATTATTTTTATTTATTAAATATGAGTTGGTTTTACCCAAAAGTTTTTCAGGTTTTATGGCACTATATCTTTCTTTATCTAGCTTAAATGTTCTTCTTAAAGTATATGTTTTAGGGAATCTTTGAGTTGGCAACTAATATCTAAAGTCCTAATCTCTCTCTCACACACATATACACATCTCTTATCTAGTTTGGTCTGAAAATATCTTAATAGTTCTATAGTTTTTTAATAACCCAATCTTGGTATACAAGTCCAGATTGACATCCATTCCAGTTTATAATGTTGAAAGTATTATAATGTAGGCTTTTTGACTATTGTTGCTGTTGATAAATCTCTTATTTTGATTGCTGATCTTGTATAAATATCTCTCTTCCTTGGTTTTTTATAGTTTTTTTTGTTTGTTTTTCACTCTGAAGTTTTACCTCATTATTAAAAATTTCCTAGCCATCTTTTCCTGAAATATTTCTTCTTTTCTGGTGTGTTAGTCCATTCTCATGCTGCTAATAAAGACATACTGAGACTGAGTAATTTATATAGGGAAGAGGTTTAATTGACTCACAGTTCAGCATGGCTTGGGAAGCCTCAGGAAACTTACAATCATGGCAGAAGGGGAAGCAAACACATCCTTCTTTAAATGACAGCAGGAAGAAGAAGAATGTGAGCTGTGTGGAGGGGAAAACCTCTTATAAAACCATCATATCTTGTGAGAACTTACTCACTATCATGAGAATAGCATGGGGAAAACCACCTCTATGATTCAATTACCTCCTTCTGGGTTCCTCCCATGACACATGGGGATTATGGGAACTACAATTCAAGATGAGACTTGGATGGGGACACAGCCAAACCATATTATTCCACCGCTGCTCCCTGCCAAATGTGAGAATGTCCTCACATTTCAAAACATATTTATGCCCTTCCAACAGTCCTCCAAAGTTTTAAATCATTTGAGCATTAACTCAAAAGTCCAAGTCCAAAGTCTCATCTGAGACAAGGCAAATATCTTCTGCCTATGAGTCTGTAAAATCCAAAGCAAGTTAGTTACTTCCTAGATACAATGGGGGTATAGTCAGTGGGTAAACACACACATTCCAAATGGAAGAAATTGACCAAAACAAAGAGGCTACAGGCCCCATGCTAGTCCAAGATTCCACAGGGCAGTCATTAAACATTAAAGTTCCAAAATGATCTCCATTGACTCCGTGTTTCACATCCAGGACACATTGATGCAAGAGGTGGCCTCCCACAGCCTTGGACAGCTCTACCCACGTGGCTTTGCAGGGTACAGCCCCACTCCTGGCTGCTTTCATGGGCTGGCATTGAGTGTCCGCAGCTTTTCCAGGCACATGGTGCAAGCTTTCGGTGGAGCTACCACTCTGGATTCTGGAGGACAGTAGCCCCCTTCTCACAGCTCCACCAGGCAGTGTGCCAGTGGGGACTCTGCATGGAGCCTCTGAATTTCCCTTCCACACTACCATAGCAGAGGTTCTTCATAAGAGCTCCTCTCCTGCAGCAAACTTGTGTCTGGACATCCAGGCATTTCCATACATCCTCTGAAATATAGGCAGAGGTTCCCAAACCTCAATTTTTGACTTCTGTGCACCTGCAGGCCCAACACCATATGTAAGCCACTGAGGCTGGGGGCTTGCCCTTTCTGAAGCAACGGCCTGGGCTGTATATTGGCCCCTTTTGGCCATGGTTGGAGCTGAAGCAGCTGAGATGCAGGGCACCACGTCCCTAAGCTGCATAGAGGAGAAGGGCCCTGGGCCGGGCCCATGTAATCATTCTTCACTCCTAGGCCTGTGGCTATGATGGAAGGGGCTGTCCTGAAGTGCTCTGACATGCCCTGGAGACATTCTCCCCATTGTCTCGGTGATTAACATTTGGCTCCTAGTTACTTATGTAATTTTCTGCAGCTGGCTTGAATTTATTCCAAGAAAATGGGCTTTTCTGTTTCATGACATTGTCAGGCTACAAATTTTCCAAACTTTTATTTTCTGTTCCCTCTTCAATGCTTCGTTACTTAGAAATTTCTTCTGCCAGATACCCTAAATTATCTCCCTAAAGTTCCAAGTTGCATAAATCTCTAGGGCAGGGGCAAAATGCTGCCAGTCTCTCTGCCTAGCAAGAATGACCTTTACTCCAGTTTCCAAAGAGTTTCTCAATTCCATCTGAGACCACCTCAGGACGGACTTCATTGTCCATATTACTATCAGCATTGTGGTCAAAGCCGTTTATCAAGTCTCTAGGAAGTTCCAAACTTTCCCACCTCTTACTGTCTTCTGAGCCCTCCAAATCTCTAGGAAGTCCTAAACTTTCCTACATTTTCCTGTCTTCTTCTGAGCCCTCCAAACTGTTCTGACCTCTGACTGTTACCCAGTTCCATAGTCTTTTCCACATTTTCGATATCTTTACAGCAGCACCCCACTCTCTGGGGACGAATTTATTATAGTAGTTCATCTCACACTGCCGGTAAAGACATACTGCAGACTGGGTAATTTATAAAGGAGAGAAGTTTAATTGAGTCACTATTCAGCATAGCTGGGGAGGCCTCAGGAAACTTACATGTTGGAAGGGGAAGCAAACATATCCTTCCTCGCATGGCAGCAGGAAGGAGAAGAATGACAGCCAAGGAAAGGGTGAAAAGTCGGTTATAAAACCATCAGAATTGGTGAGAACTTACTCACTATCACAAGAATAGCATGGGGGAAAACAGCCCCATGATTCAGTTACCTCCCACCAGGTCTCTCCCATGACACATAGATATTATGGGAGCTAAAATTCAAGATGATATTTTGGTGGCTACACAGCCAAACCACATCACCTGAATATGCGCACAACCTTCCTTATATGCTTGGTGTTCAGTTCCCTGGGCAGTCAGGTAAAGACCACCTCAGTGATTGGGATTTTTCCAGGTTACTGACAGACGGATCCATTTGTGACAATTTCTTTGTGGATGGGATTTTCAGAGGACTTAGACGCATTTTGCTCCCTCCAATGGCTATTAGTCTGCTGGTTTTCATAGCTACTGTTGTTGTAAGGCAACTGTTTTCCAGGGTTATCACGGAGTTGGGGTGAAAAGGATAGGGATAATTCAAGTTAAAATAACATAGAACTTGTTATTTTTGTATTACTTTGAGATTCCCTGATGGCTTATGATATCAAGCATTTTTTGAAATGCTTATTTGTCATACATGTATCTCTCTTGGTGAGGTGTCTCTTCAGACCTGTGCCCAATTTTTAATTGTGTTATTTATTTTCTTATTATTAAGTTTTAAGAGTAATTTCTATATTTTGGATACTAGTCAATCCATTAACAAATATGACTTTTGCAAATAATATCCCCAAATGATTCGCTTTATTTTTCTTTTTTCTTTCTTTACAGAGCAGAGGTTTTACCTTTAATGATGTCCAACTTACTAATTTTTTTTTTCATGACATGTTCTCCTGGTATTTATCTAAAATGTCACTGCCAAAACTCAATATCACATAGATTTTGTCTAACGCTAACTTCTAAGAGTTTTATAATTTTGCATTTTACAGTAGGTCTATGACCCATTTTACATTTTTTAATGAAAGGTAGGATAAAATCTGTGTCTAGCTTCTTTCTTTTTTTTGGTAAGACATGTTTTTAAAATGCTGATACATTCATTATCATTACTATTCATCACTTCTCTGTTTTTTAACTGTCTTTCTCATAAGCACTGACATACAGGTACATACAACTCTTCATTTGTTGGATTTCATAATATTCCACTATAAATGCACCTACCTCCACTCTATCTTTGTGCATCATTTATATTGGTCTTCTTTTCTTTCTTGTAAAAAAACATATTGCTGTCTGCTCTAAGTCCTTTTTATTTCACTTTAAATATTTTCGCAAAATCTCCTCCTTTGGCTGTTTAAATCTTCTTTTCTCTGGGAGTAGCATGATTAGTTTTCATGGAAGATTTTCTTCAGTTTTCTACTTGTGTCTCTACAATTCATTCACTAGAGACACTCAAATACACAAATATGTCTCATTAATATAATATCAGTTAGAATGTCATATTTATTTATGTGGTCAGTTAATTCATTTATTTCCCTTGAGCTAGAAGATAACATACCAAAGTGTAAAAATCTTGTTTTATTTTAGTATTTCATTTGACTGATCTTGTCATTGTAGTCCAAGTATTGTTACCACATATGACATGTAATGTTTGGTTTAAAACATTGTTTTTACTTAAAATGATCAATAGCTGAATGTGTCCTCTGGCTTTCTCTTGTAGTTAGTATAAACATCGTCTTCATAGAGATTTTCTATAATCCTTAATACTTGATATAATTCCCCGGTAAACTTTCTTGTCTCAAAGCAATTATTACATTTTTAACAATATTTATCTTATCTGTGTTATTGTTTAATGTCTATTTACCCCACTAAGGTTTTTGTTTCCCCCACTGGGGCTTAAAATTGTTCTTCAAGACTCCTTTAATCATTTTGACTGATTGTATCTTCTGATCTTATCTTCAAACTAATTTAACTTACTTAAAAAATGAGTGCACCTAGTTTGTCAGATGTGTTGGAATATGTTTTCGTTGCACTTCTGTTATTGAAGCCCATCACAGCAATTATAGACAATCTAGTATTTTTGTACATATTAGTCTCTAATACTAGATTTGATCTATTTAACAGAATAAATGTTGACATTCTTATTCTATCATTAATAATAATTCTTAGTTCAGTGTCCTGTATGTAGAAACCATTGGATATATACATATTACATATAATTAAATTGTGCTACATTTTAATTTGTTTTGTAAATAAATGGCTGACAGTTTCTATAAGGATGTTTCTTATTTTCTCTAATATTTGTCTTTTTGAATTTAGAAGAAAATTGAAAGAAGAATATAATTAACCTAGGTTCAAAAAAAAGTTAACATTTTTCGGCTTCATTAGGTTTTGAATAATACAAAGATGGTCAATATTTTGCTGAAATGACTATTGTATTCCGTGAGACTAAAGATTCTTGCTATTATCACCAAATTGGATTACAACCACATACAGGAATTATGGGCTTATGAACTCTGGACTTATTGGCATGTCTGTGGAATTGTGGTTAATATTGGGTAAAAGTAAAGTCTGGTTACTAGTTAGTACTATAGTCTCACTTAACACTAATTAGTGAAGAAATACGTATCTGAAAGCTCCATTTTATATACAAAAATTCATTTTGCATGAGGATTATTTCATTTTTGATAACTCCAATCAAGAAAACTTAAAGATGATAGCTGAAAAAAGGGATTAAAACGATCATAATAGATTAGTGTTGTGAAGGACAGACAAAAATCAGAACAAGTAGGGTATTAGTTTGGAATAGGAGGAAGTATCAAAACAGCTCTGTGCCTGCATGGTTCTCTTAAAACCGAGCTTCAGTGGTGAGTTGTATTATTCAGCTGAAACCATGAATTGTGATAATCATTTCTTCCTTTTCTGAATTGCTAGATACAAACTGTTTTTCATCTGCAAAAAAAAATCCCATCTTTTTTATTTTTCAATTCAGTGAGTATCCACTACCCCCATGTATTGGTGAGTGTTCTCTAGAGGGACAGACTAGTAGGATAGACATATAAAGGAGTTTATTAAATATTAACTTACACAATCACAAGTTTCCATAATAGGCTGTCTGCAAGCTTGAGAAGCAAAGAGAGCTGGTCCAAGTTTCAAAACTGAAGAACTTGAGTCCAATGTTTGAGGGCAGGAAGCATCCAGCATGAGAGGAAGATGTAGGCTGGGAGATAGGCCAGTCTCACCTTTTCACATTTTTCTGCCTGCTTAATATTCACTTAATTCACCATTGATTAGATGGTGCCCACCAGATTAAGGGTGTGTCTGACTTTTCCAGCCCACTGACTCAAATGTTAATCTCCTTTAGCAACAACCTCACAGACACACCCAGGATCAATACTTGCATCCTTCAACCCAATCAAGTTAACACTCAGTATTAACTATCACAAGCCCACCCCTTGTCAACTTGAACCCATACTTATATCCTGAGATCAGACATAATATTTAAATAAAGACGATAATAAAGTCATAAGTATGCCTAACATAATACAAGTATTCTTCATACAACAGGAAACGCAGTAATCCCCAACCCAAATGCTATTACATAAAGTTAACAATACTTAAATGCAGATATGAAATCAATAAATCTTATGACACATGATAAAGGAGAAAGGAAATAAAATGAAGATATTTTCTCAATACAACTGTATACATGCAGAAAACATGTTTTTAACAAAAAAAAGAAGGAAATACCTGTGACAGTTACAATCCTCATAGATGCAGCTGGTCACGTGGTTGTAACTGGTATTGATGATGACCTTCTTCTACTACCAATTTTGTATTCCCTTTGCTTTAAGCAAGCACCTCAGCAGGTCATGTTTTGTTTGTTTGTTTGTTTGTTTTCCTGGTGATCCAAACCTTAATTCCTGAGTAGTCCTGCCTGGAGTGGGCTGTTGTGGTTTCCCATTGACCTTAATCACAGGGCATGTTATGGATCTATGCCCTGATGGAACTCCTGTATTTCATGCCTACTCTTCCTTACCTCCATTATGGACTAGTCGACTGATTTCATCTTGAAAATCTGGGTCAATCACCCCACCCCAGCCAACACTGTAACTTCCTTCTTATCATGTTGACTTAAAGGGAGGAGGAGCCCAAATTGTCCAGGTGGCAATCTTAACTTCCAGTTTAATGGGATCATCATTGTGTCTGAGTGGCAGCATTTCTCACTCTAGGCTTCTAGGCCTGCAGAAAGTAATGTCACAGGAATAGGAAGCAAAAATTTTGCTAGTGGATCACTAGGGGTGATGGTGAGTGGTGACACTTCCACTTCCACCCCTTGATTCCTGGACCTGTGAATTTTGGCTATGGGAGAAAAGGTAACATATATCAGACACTGATTCAGAGCACACACAGCTTTCTGGAGAACTTTACCCCAGTCTTGCAAAGTATTGTCAACCTATTGGCATTGTAATTGTGACTTCAAAAGGCCATTCCACTGTTCTATCAATCCAGCTGCTTCAGGATGATGAGGAACATGGTAATAGCAGTGAATTTCATGAGCATTAGCCCACTACTGCACTTCTTTAGCCATAAGGTGATTGGCTTGGTCAGAGACAATGCTGTGTGGAATACCATGATAGTGGATAAGGCATCCTGTGAGTCCACGGATGGTAGTCTTGGCAGAAGCACTGCATGCAGGATAGGCAATCCCATATCCACAGTAAGTGTCTATTCTAGTGGGGACAAACCTCTGCCCTTTCCATGATGGAAGAGGTCCAATATAATCGACCTGCCACCGAGTAGCAGGCTGATCAACCCGAGGAGTGGTGTCATATGGAAGGCTCAGTGTTGGTCTCTGCTGCTGGCAAATTGAGCACTCAGCAGTGGCCATAGCCAGGCCAGCCTTGGTGAGTGGGAGTCCATGTTGCTGAGCCCATGTGTAACCTCCATCCCTGCCACCATGGCCACATTGTTCATGGGCCCATTGGGTGATGCAGGGGTGGCTGGGGATAGAGGCTGAGTGGTGTCCACAGAACAGGTCATCCCATTCCCTTGATTATTAAAATCCTCCTCTGCTGAGGTCACCCGTTGGTGAGCACTCACATGGGATACAAATATACAGTTTTTGAGCACTCAGAGAGGTCCATCCACACACCTCTTCCCCAAATTTCTTTGTCACCAATTTTCCAAAAATGCTTCTTCCAAGTCCCTGACCATCCAGCCAAACCATGAACTACAGCCCATGAATCAGAATATAATCGCACATATGGCCACCTCTCCTTCCATGCAAAGTGCACAACCAGGTGAGCTGCTCAAAGTTCTGCCCACAAGGAAGACTTCCCTTCTCCTCTGTCCTTCAGGGATGTCCTAAAAATGGGCTATAGTGCTGAAGCTGTTCACTTTTGGGTGGTGTCTGCATATCGTGCAGGACCATCTGTGAACCAGGCCCTAGTCTTTTGATCCTCTGTCATCTGATCACAGGGAACTCCCTGTGAGGCCACTGGTGCAGGCTGGCAAAGAAAAGGCAGGGTGCCAGGAGTAGAAACCATGGGCATTTGAGCCACTTCCTCATGTAACTTACTTGTGCCTTCAGGATCTGCTTGAGCCCAATCACATATATACCACTTCCATTTGATGATGGAATGCTGCTGTGCACAACCACTTTATGACTAAATGGGAAAGAAAGCACCCAGTTCATGATAGACACTTCAGGTTGCATGGTGACTTGATCACCCATAGGAAAACATTCAGTTTCTACCAAAACCCAGTAACAGGCCAAGAGCTGTCTCTTAAAAGGAGAGTAGTTATCTGCAGAAGATGGCAGAACCTTGCTCCAAAATCCTAGAGGCCTCTGCTGTGATTCACCTATAGGGGCCTACTAAAGGCTCCAGACAGCATCCCTGTCTTCCACTGACACCTCAGGCACAATTGGATCTGCTGGGTCATATGGCCCAAGTGTCAGAGCAGCTTGCACAGCAGCCTGGACCTGTGACAGAGCCTTCTCCTGCTCTGGACCCAATCAAAACTGGCAGCCTTTTGAGTCACTTGATAAATTGGCCAGAGTAACATACCCAAATGAGGAATGTGTTGCCTCCAAAATCCAAATAGGTCCACTAGACATTGTGCCTCTTTCTTGGTTGCAGGGGATGCCAAATGCAGCAACTTATCCTTCACCTTAGAAGGAATATCTTGACAGGCCACACACAACTGGACCCCTAGAAATTTTACTGAGGTAGAAGTTCCCTGAATTTTGGTTGATTTTATTTCCCATCTTCTGGCATGCAAATGTCTCACCAGTAAGTCCAGTGTGTTTACTACTTCTTGCTCACTGGATCCAATCAGCATACTGTCATCAGTGTAATGGACCAACATGATATCCTGTGGAAGCTAAAAGTGATAAATGTCTCTCTGAATAAGATTATTACACAAAGCCAGAGAGTTGATATACCCCTGAGGTAGGACTGTAAATGTATATTGCTGGCCTTGCCAGCTGAAGGCAGATTGCTTCTGGAGAGCCTTATGGACAAGAATGGAAAAAAAGCATTTGCCAAGTCAATGGCTGCATACCAGGTATGATGAGATGTGTTAATTTGCTCAAGCAATGAAACCACATCTGGTACAGCAGCGGCAATTGGAGTCAACACTTGGTTAAGCTTATGATAATCCACTGTCACTCTCCAAGATCCATCTGTCTTCTGCACAGGCCAAATGGGAGAGTTAAACAGGGATGTGGTGGGAATCACACCCCAGGGTCTTTCAAATCCTTGATGTTGGCACTAATCTCCACAATTCCTCCAGGGATGCAATATTGTTTTTGATTTACTATTTTTCAAGCTTTAATGGTTTCCATTGACCTTTCTCACCACAATAACCTTCACCCTATCAGGCAGGGAGCCAATGTGGGGGTTCTGCCAGCTGCTACATATGTCTGTGCCAATTTTGCATTCTGTTGCTGGGGAAATGACCACAGGATGAGTCCGGGGACCCACGGAACCCACTGTAAGTCAGAACCTGAGCTAAAACTCCATTAATTACCTGACCTTCATAAGCCCCTACTTTAACTGGAGGACCACAGTGATGTTTTGGGTCCCCTGGAATCAGCATCAGCTCAGAGACAGTGTTCAGTAGTCCCTAAAATCTCTGACCATTTCCCTTTCCCCAATGCACAGTTACCCTGGTAAAAGGCCAGAGGTCTCCTTGGGGAAGGATGAGAGAAAGATTCACTGCATACATTGTTGGTAATGTAGTGGGGTCTTCCTGAAGGGAATCCAGCCTCCCCTTAATTCAAGGAGTTCTGGGTCTGTAAACTGGTTTAAGTCTGGAAATTGATTGAGGGGTCATGATTCTCTATTTTTGTAATTCAAATTAGTATTTTATCCATTTGACCTAGAAGTTTTCTTCTCAGATAAATTAAGTAGGAATGTAGTAGGCTTCCTACAAATTTCACTTCTAGGAACACCGTTATTAATTAGCCAAAGTGAGAACTCTACGTGAGTCAAATTATTCTGATGGCTGCTTTGTCTCTGCTGTCCATTATGGTAGCAAGCAAAGGTTCACCTTGCCTTTGATGGTTGAGAGCCACCACTCGGCCCCTGCCATCTTGGGATTCTCCATTGTATTTACATTTTGTAGTTGAGTGACTGTGATGCCCACTTTTAGATCTGACATACAGAGAAGAGCAACAGGGCTTTTCAAAGATGAAGACATACAGGGCTCTCCAAAGATGTAGGTGCTGCCTTCACAAATCTATTTCACAAGGCATTGGTCAAGGGTATATATTCTGGATCCTCCCAGCTGGCATGGGTAGGTCTAAAGTGACTAATCCACTCCACCATCCCAATGTCCCTAAGCCTTTGGATCCCTTCCTTTACATTAAGCCAAGGGAGATCAGAAATGTCCAGCTCACTTACAGTGGGCCATCTTCTAATTCATATTTCAGCTAACCAAGCAAATAATCTATTAGAAACTTTTTTAACTCCCTGAGCTGCATTAAAAGCAGAGTCCCTACTTAGTGGGTCCGAATCAATAAATTCAGCCTGATCCAACTCCATGTTCTTTCCAGCATTATTTCATATCCTTAATATCCATTCCCATGACTGTTATCCAGATTTCTGTTTATATAAATTAGAAAACTCAAGCAGTTCTTTTTGAGTGTAGCGCGTCTCCTCATGGGTGATACTCTTAACCTCACCTCCAGGGGGCCACCAGGGCTTTAGTCTAGTTATAGGTTTAGAAGCAAACAGGGGTCTTGGGGATGGCTTCTGAGGAAAATCAACATTATTTTGCCTGGCAACTGCCTCAGGGGAGGCCATCGCAGCGCAGGGTTTATCACCTCAGACAAAGGTGGACAGGCTGATGGCAGCATGGGTCGGGTAGGGGATGTTGCCACTACTGGGGATAGGGAGGCTGTTCCGTCTAGCAAAAGAACTTCATCACAGTTTACAAACTCTGTGTCCCCAGCTTCATCAGGGTTCTCTCACACATTCCCATTCCAAGTTGCAGAGTCCCATTCTTTTCCAATCAATGCCCTCACTTTAGCAGTAGACACCTGGCAAGGCTGTGCATGCACCTTTCATTGCAGGTCAGCCACTCACATGATAAGAGCTTGTGTCTGTTTTTCCACAATTTCAGCTCTTTCTCCTCTTCAGGAGATAAGAATCACTCAGGGCAATCTTAGCAGATTTGAGGCTCCCTATCTGCTTCTGATGCTGGGAGACAGAATCCTTGAGTTCATCATTTACTTTCATCACTTTGTCCACTGAACTTAGGAGCAACCAACCAGCTTCAATATGTTCCTTGTTTCTTCCCATATGGTCAAATATATTACATATAGAATTACTAACCTCCTTGCCTCTGATAAGCGGTGAATCAGGAGTGTCAAATCATTTATTTTGCATAACTTTCTAAACAGTTCATGCCAAGGACTATCAGTGTTCTCCATACTATTAGAAATAGAGTCCTTAGCATTTTTGAGTCAATCATATTAAGCAGCCAACTTCAGAAACACCAAAACCAATGAAAAAACTCCATACTTAATATTCTGTTCCTCTAGAACCACTCCTGGTACCAAAAATCTGTATTAGTCAGGGTTCTCTAGATGGACAGAACTAATAGGATAGATATATAAAGGAGTTTATTAAGTATTAACTTACATGATCACAAGATCCCACAATAGGCTGTCTGCAAGCTTGAGAAGCAAGGAGAGCCAGTCTGAGTCTCAAAGCTGAAGAACTTGGAGTCTGATGTTTGAGGGCAGGAAGCATCCAGCATGGGAGAAAGATGTAAGCTGGGAGGCTCAGCTAGTCTCGACTTTTCACGTTTTACTGCCTGCTTTATATTTGCAGGGAGCTGATTCAATTGTGCCCACCAGATTAAGGGTGGGTTTGCCATTCCCAGCCCACTGACTCAAATGTTAATCTCCTTTGGCAACACCTTCACAGACACACCCAGGATCAATACTTGCATCCTTCAATCCAATCAAGTTGAAACTCAGTATTAACCATCACAACCCAACATGACAGTGCTGTCCAAAGTTCTGAGGCTAATACTCTAGCATAATTATATGTATTTGTGTGATTCCTATAATCATACCAGTATATGTGTATTACTTTAGTAGAAACTTTAGCTATAGATAAGTCAAAAGAAGAGATACAAAGAATTAAAATTATATTAGAAATATGTGTCAACCTTTATCACAACAAGCTAAAATATTTAACTATTGAGTTAGGTGGAGTAGAGTGACTTTAAAACTTAGAATTTCCTTGATTTCTAAGGAAAGGGGATTTTGCATGGACGATCTGAGATATGGATGATTTCTGTAGTTGAAGAAAGGACAAAGCTATCATCACATCAAACAAGATGAGAAAAGAGTGAATTGTGTCAGTTTTCAGGCAAATTAAGAATTTTAGATTATCATGGTATCACTTCATAAATGAATAAACACAGATTCATGGCCCATTTTCCTTAGTAAATAAAGAAGAAAAGTGAGTAAGTCATTACCTAGTCTAAACGCTTGTCTAAAACATCTTAGTAGTTTTAAGCATTTTTAAGTGAGTTTAATTTCTATTTTTTTAATTGATTATACATTATTCAATCCATTTCAATATGACTTTGAAAATATTTATGATATGCAAAATTAACTAATGGACATATTTTAAAAATCTAGTCATTAGAAATCTTCATGTGGAAGATCAGAACACTTTTAAATCTGTTATCCATTCAAACATAGTTTATGATCAAAATGAGCAGATGTTGACTTTTTTAGAAGGAGAAGTTTCTATGCACACAGATCCCATGTTTCTGACATGACATTTGTATTCTCTTAGCAATTATTGTGAAAGTTATGCAGCTGCCATGGCTTCAAACCTTATCCCAGATTTGGGATTACATCAGTGTACACAAGTAAAAGATGTTCCAAAATGTGTAAGTAGAGGAAAAGATGAACTTTTTTTCCAACTTTGAAATGAATAACACTTTTTTTTTTGCAGAGGTTTATATCAAATTCTTAGAGTGATAAAGTAAAAGGATTAACAGTGTTGTAATATTCCAAGCCAAAATGCAGAAATAAATATGTATAATGTGATATTGAGAAGAAGCATCCTTGTAGAGGCTTGTACCTATACCTTCAAAGCTTAAAAAGTGAAAAATGTCTAGGCACAAACAACAATAGGTAAGAGACAAGAGGTATATTAAGTACACTGAATTATGTTTGTGGAATATATTATATTCCACTTTATTTTTGGAAGAAACTTGAACTTAGAAATGAAATCTGAATTTTGAGAGTTTACATTGTATTTATTCTGACAAAATATGATGTGTTATTGAATTTAAAATATTACTAAAAGATGTCATAAAGATTCCTTCAGAGTGTTAAATATCTACCAAGAAAGGAACTTTGGCAACCAAATATAAACACCTAAGGGGAAAAATGGTATTTAAAAAGGTATTACATTTTTCTCAAGCCAGATGGTTGACTAGAGGTATTGGACACTTGCTGTCTCCAGAGGGAAAAAAAAGCCAAAATTACAAATAGATAATCACATCTGGCATAGAGCATCTGAGAGAGAACAATGAAATTCAACTGATAAGTCGTGAAAAACAATTGAGGCATGGCAGGAAAGGGAAGTGAGGCACTCAGCTCTTCTGGGATTGGCTGGGAGCTGGGAGAGGCTCAATATTGTGGAGAAAGGCTAAGTGAAACCCTCAGTTGTCCACATTTTCACCACAGACTACTGTGATCCTAGCCATGGAAGAGTTCCTCTACACACACAGGCCCTGGGCTGTCATGGGTGGCAGCCTGGGGACCCCATGTGGACATTGCTCTACAGAGGGAGTCTGCACTGGGTCATATATTCCCACCCTCAAGACCTAGGCAGCTGCAGCACACTGTAATTTTGACAACTCAGCCTCCACCAGACAGGATTCTGCTTTGGGACTCAACAGTCCCTGCACCTCACCATCCCCAAAACCCCCAGTGACACCCTGAGCATCCACCAGGAGAGCTGCACTGGCACAGAGCTGGCACAGTTCTGAGGTCCTGTGGGGTCCTCAGCACTCTAGACCAAATAGAGTCCTGCTCCCCAGAGAAGGGGCAATGCAACACACTGACAAGGCTGCCCCAGGAAAAAGGGAACCAAAACATATGCTTTCCAGAACCTGAGACGTGCCTGCCTGAGACTATGGGCAGAGTAGCCTTATCTCCCTCTTTTGCCCTCATTAGTAGCAGACCTATGAGCTTTACCTCCTGGACAGGGACCAGATCCTGTTCCTGATCACACACCGCCACAACTGCTGCTGACACCAGAAAACAAAGCAAGTATTACCTAAAGTCTAAGAGTTGCGTGTCTGGGGCTGTGGAGTGCAGCCTGGCCTACCCTAGAAGCACAACTTCTGGGCTTGAGCTAACATCCAGATGCGAGGATCCCTCCCCATGTCACACACCAATGCAGTTGCTGCTGCTACCAGCAACCAAAATGAGCAGTACCCTGAGTTTAAGAGCTGCCTCTCTGGGATTGTGAAGAGCAACCCTCTCTCCACCATCAAAATGACCTCTGAGCTCTAAGCATGTGCCCTGACATCAGGCTCTCCACAACCACCATTGCAGATCATCCGGCCCTACCTACTACAGCTTGTGACTCTGGACACCACTGAGGGCCTAAAGTCAAGCCCGTCTGGCCTGGCACCACCCCTTTAATGTGCAAGCATGCTGCCTGTGGACATGGAAATCTCCCTGACCATTCCTCTACCTTAGGCATATGTGGGCTCCCTCTAGAAACCTAAAGACATGCCCACCTAGCCTGCCACAAACACCACTGGCACCCACCAGCACATGCCAACTGAATGCCTGGGAACTGGCCTGCCCAGCTCATTACAATGTCCAGGGGCCTGAGGACCCACTTGTCCATCTGGCCCACTGCTGCCACTGCCAACACCTGAGCAAACTGCCTGGGGGGTCCAAAAATTGGACCACCTGCACCTGCTAAAACCAATGTCTACATATGCTGCCCAGGCATGAAATGATAGGCATGCTCAGGCCACTACTGTAATCACCAAGGCTTGACGACTGCCCACCTGACATTCTCTCCCCAGCAAAGCCTCACCATGGCCTGTACTGAGAACTGCAGCCAAGCCACCAAGGAAATTACAGACATCACTGATTCAGTACACAGTCAGTGAAATCATATGACGACTACCCTACTGCAAGAATCCAGAACCAAAGCTGAAGTACACTTCCCAACCATCAACATAGGCACATCTTGAGAAAAAATATCTTCCTCTATAAAAGTTAACTCAAATATTAGAAAATGCTTTGTTCTTTTTGCTTAGAATTGCTTTGCCAATTCAGGCTCATTTTTTATTTCATATAAATTCTACAACAATTTTTTCTAATTATCTGAAGAATGATGTTGGGAGTCTGATAGGAACAGCATTGAATCTGTAAATTGCTTTGGGCAGTATTGCTATTTTAATTATATTGCTTCTCCCAATCCATGAGCATGGACTATATTTCCGCTGGTTTGTGTTGGCTCTGATTTCTTTCTGCAGTGTTCTGTAGTTCTCCTTGTCGAGATCTTTTGCTTCCCTGGTTAGCTGTATTTCTAGGTATTTCATTTTCTTTGTAGCTCTTGTAAATGGAATTGTGTTCTTGATTTGACTCTCAGCCTGGACATTATTTGTGTATAGAAATGTTACTGATTTTGGGATATCAATTTTGTATCCTGAAAGCTTACTCAAATAATTTATCACTTCTAGTAGCCTTTTGGTGGAGTCTTTAATGTTTTCTAAGTATTGAATCATAATGTCTGTGAGGAGAGATAATTTGACTTCTTCTTTTCCTATTTGGATGCCTTTTATCTCTTTCTTTTGCCTGATTGCTCTGGCTAGGACTTCTAGTCCTATGTTGAATAAAAGATGATGGTAATCAAAACAGCATGGTACTGGTACAAAACCAGACACATGCACTAATGGAACAAAATAGAAAACTCAGAAATAAAGTCAGACACTCACAATGATCTGATCCTTGACAAAGCCAACAAAAACAAGTAATGGGAAAAGAAAACACTATTTGATAAATGGTACTAGAATAACTGACTAGCCATATACAGAAAATTGAAGCTGGACCCTTACCTCTCACCACGTACATAAATTAACTCAATATGGATTAAAAATTTAAGACCTAAAATCTTAAATGTAAGACCTCAAACTATCTGAATCCTAAAAGAAAACCTAGGAAAACAGTCTTCTTGACCTTGGCTTTGGCAAAGAATTTTGGGCTAAGTGCCAAAATTAATTGCAACAAAACCAAAAATTAATAAGTGAGATTTAACTAAACTAAAAAGCTTCTTCACAGAAAAAAAAAGCTATAATAGAGTAAACAAACTACCAAATGGGGGAAAAATAATAGCCATTTTGACTGAAGTGAGAAACACAAAAGTATAAAACTCACTGTTAAAGCCAACAAATGAATAAGAAAGAGAAAGGTCTTAAATGGTCCCACTACAAAAAATTACCAAAGTACAACGACAAATAATAAGAAAAAAATGAATAAAGTATTTACAAAACAGTGAGGGAACAATTAATAGTATGACAGGAATAAAACTTCATATATCATTGATAACCTTGACTATAAATTGATTAAATTTTCCAATTAAATGATACACAGACTGGCCAAATTAATTTTAAGAAAGTGATGCAACTATATGCTGCCTATAAGAAGCATACTTTATCCAAAAGAGAGCAGAAGTAGCTGTACTTAATATCAGATAAAATAGACACTAAGGCAAAAACAGTAAAAAAAAAGAAAAAGAAGGTTATTATAAAATGATAAAGCGATCAATCCAACAAGAGGATAATCTAAGTCTAAATATAAGTGCACCCAACACTTGATCTCCCAAATACATAAAGCAAATATAATTAGACCTAAAGATAGAGTTAAGGTCCAATACAGTAATAGTTGGGGAATTTCACACTCCACTCTCAGCATTAGATGAATTATCTAGACATAAAATCAACAACAACAAAAAAATCACATTGTAATTGAACTGAAATTTAGACCAAATGGACCTAACAGATATTTACAGAATATTTCATCCAACAGTTGCAGAATACACATTCTTGTCCTTGTCACATGGATCATACTCTATAACAGACTATGTTAGGCTACAAAATGAGTCCAAACAAACTTAAAATAATTGAAATCATATCAAGCCTTTTATCAGAACTAGATGGAATAAAGCCAGAAATTAATACCATGAGAAACTTTGGAACTGTACAAATTCATGAAAATTAAACAACATTATCTTGAACAACGATTGAATCAATGAAGAAATTCAGATGAAAATCCAAACATTTCTTGAAACAAATCAAAATAAAAACACAACATACAAAAACCTTTGGGATAGAGCAAAAGCAATCCTAATATGGAAGTTTATAGTAGTAAACACCTACATCAAAAAGTAGAAAGATTTCAGATAAATAATCTAATAATATATCTCAGTTAGCTAGGAAAGCAAGAACAAACCAAACCTAAAATTAGTAGAAGAAAAGAAATAATAATGATCATAACATAATTAAATGAAATAGATACATAAAATAGTAGAACATCACGACAAAATGAAAAGTTGGTTTTTTGGGAAAGAAAACAAAATCAATAGACTGCTAGGTATACTAAACAAAAAAAAAGAAAAACAGAAGACCCAAATAAAATAAAAAATGAAAAATGTGACACGATAATTAATAGCACAGAAATAAACAGAACACCAAAGACTATTATGAACACTTATATGATAACAAACTGGAAAACTTAGAGGAAATGGATAAATTTCTGGAAACATACAACCTACCAAGACTAAATTAGGAACAATAGAAAGTCTGAACAGATCAATAAAAAAAAGTGAGATTTACTAAGTAACAAAAACTCTTCCAACAAAGAAAAACCCAGGACTGAATGGATTCACTACCAAATTCTATCTAACGTGAAAAGAACTAAACCAATCCTTCTCAAACTATTCCAAAAAATTGAAGAGCATGAAATTAGGGAATTCTACCTAAGTCCTTTTACCAGACTAGCGTAACATTGACACCAAAACTGGACAAGGACACAACAAATAAAGAAAACTATAGTCCACCATCCCTGATTAACATAGACACAAAACTTCTCAACAGAATACTAGCAAACAAAATTGAATAGCACCATCAAAAAGATAGTACACCATGACCAAGTGGAATTTGTACTAGCGATGCAAGGATGGTTCACCATGTACAAATCAATAGACATGATACATCACATCAAGATAATGAAGGACTAAAACTATATGATCATGTTAACAAATACAGGAAAAGCATTTGATAAAATTCAGGATCTCTTCATGACAAAAACTATCAACAAACTAAGCACAGAAGAAACATACACTAAAATAATAAAGGTCATATATGATTATATGGTTTGGCTGTATCTCCACCTAAATCTCATCTTGAATTGTAGTATCGATAATCCCCACGTGTCATGAGAGAGGCCCAGTGGGAGGTATTTGAATCTTAGGAGCAGTTGCCCCATTCTGTTCTTGTGGTAGTGAGTGAGTTCTCATGCTATCTGATGGTTTTATAAGGGGCTTTTCCCGCTTTGGCCAGCACTTCTCCTTCCTACCACCTCGTGAAGAAAGATGTTTGCTTCCCCTTCCGCCATGATTGTAAATTTCCTGAGGCTTCCCCAGTCCAGCAGAACTGTAGATAAATTAAACCTCGTTCCTGTGTAAATTACCCAGTCTCGACCAGTTCTTTATAGCAGCATCAGAACAGACTAATACATATGACAAACCCACAGCCAACATCACACTGAATAGAGAAAAGTTGAAAGTCTTTTCTCTAAGAACTGGAATAAGACAAGGAGGCCCACTTTTATCATTCCTATTCAACATAGTACTGGAAGTCTCAGCCAGAGAAATCAGGCAAGAGAAATAAATGAAATGCAGCCAAATTGGAAAAGAGGAAGTCACATTGTTCCTGTTTGCAAACAATATGAACTTATATTTAGAATAAAACATAGACTGCACCAAACAATGCTTAGAACAGATAAACAAATTCAGTAAAGTTGCAGGATACAAAATAAACATACACAAATTAGTAGTGTTTCTATATACAATAATTAAATAGCTGAAAACAAAATCAAGAAGGCAATCTCATTTACAATAGCTATGCACAGGAAAATAAAATACTCAGGAAGAAATTTAACCAAGGAGGTGATTGACCTCTACAAGGAAAACTGTAAAACACTGATGAAGGATAGCCAAGCAGACAGAAACAAATAATTAGACATTCCATAATCACGAGTGGAAAAATTAATATTGTTAAAATGACCATACTACCAAAATGCAATCTAAAGTTACAATGCAATCTCCATCAAAATCCCCATGTCCTTTTTCACAGAAATATTTTAAAAACTATACAATTTTTATGGAACTGAAAAAGAGTCCAAATAGCCAAAGCAATCCTGGACCAAAAACAAAACAAAATAAAAACAAAGCCTGAGACATCACACTTCCTGACTTCAAAACATATTACAAAGCTATTGATATAGCCTGAATATTTGTTTCCATACAAATTTCATGTTGAGTTGTAATCCTTAATATTGGAGGTGGGGCCGAGTGGGAGGCATTTGAATTATGGGAGTGCATCACTCATGGCTTGGTGCTGTCTTCATGATAGAGAGTGAGTTCTCATGAGATCTGGTAATTTAAAAGTGTGTGGCACCTTCCCCTGCACTCTCTCTCTCATTCTCTCCTGCTTCTGCTTTTACCAGGTGATGTGCTTGATACTCATTTGTGTTCCAACATGGTTGGAAGCTTCCTGAGGACTCCCCAGAAGCAGATGCCACTGTGCTTCCTGTACAGCCTGCAGAGCCATGAGCCAATTAAATATATTTTCTTTATAAATTACCTAGTATCAAGTGTTTATCACCAAAAAGAAATAAGTATGTGAGGTGATTAACATGATAATTGTCATGTTAATTATCACATTAATATGTTAATTATCATATCCATCACCTCACATACTTATCATTTTCTTTTGGTGACAAACACCTGATTTGATCATTCCACAATGCATGTATGTAATAAAACATCACATTGTACCCCATAAATATTTATAATTATTATTTGTAAGAAAAAATGAAATATATTTTTTAAAAAGATATAAACTTATAAGCATTTGTATGACAAAGTTTGTCCTATGATAAAATATGGTAAATAAATTTATATATGTGTGTGTATGTATGTGTTTATATATACATGTATATTCCAGTGTACTTGTACCCCAACTACCAAAAGAGCAAGAAAAGTAAAAGTTTATTGGTCTTAGTAGAAAGGTCTTGAGGATATGTAATTTGTTATAGTAATTGTTTTAGCCATGGTTCTACAGAGAAATGGATATAATAGAATATGTATGTATACATAGAAATTAATTATTCTGAGGAATTGGCTCACATGATATGGACATTAGCAAACTCAAATTTTACAGGGTAGGCCAGCCAGCAGGTTAGAGACCAAGGAAAACTGATGTTCCAGCTTAAGTCTGAATGCCATCTGCTGTAGAACCTGGGAAAGTCAGTGAAGTCCAAAGGCAATGTGCTAGATAATTTCTCCCTTGCTTGGGGGAGGGCTTTCTTTTTGTACTATTCAGGCCTTCAACCGACTTCAACTACATTTCTGATGGCAATCTGTTTTTTTCAAAGTCCAATAATGTAAATATTAAACTTAACAAAAACACCATCACAGAAATGCCCGGAATAATGTTGGACCAGATATCTGGGTACTCTATGACCTAACCAAGTTAATATATAAAATTCACCCTCACAGTAATTATTTAAATGATCAGCATGAATTGTCAGTTGATGTGAGCCCCAATAATGAATATTTACTGGCTCTACCCAACTACAAGTCAATAAGATAACATATACATACATACATATATATATATATATATATATATATGACTCAGTTACCTAGTCTTTAAAATGGGGATGAAAACCTACATACCTCACAGATTTACAGTGAGAAAGAGTGTTACTTATTATATTTATTTATTTATTTATTTAAATTTTTATTTTTTGAAAGAGAGTCTCACTCTGTCACCCAGACTGGAGTGCAGTGGCACGATCTTGGCTCACCGCAACCTCTGCCTCACGGGATCAAGTGATTCTCATGCCTCAGACTCCGAAGTAGCTGAGATTACAGGTGCGTGCCAGCATGCCCAGCTAATTTTTGTGTTTTTAGTAGAGACGGGGTTTCACCATGTTGGCCAGGCTGGTCTTGAACTCCTGACCTCAAGTGATCCACGCACCTCAGCCTCCCAAAGTGCTGGGATTACAGGTGTTAGCCACTGTGCCCGGCCAGGACTGTTATTTATAATATTTTTAAAAATACTTGGAAACATATTCAGCACATATTAAATAATATAAGAGAATTAGCAAGGAACACAGAGTATTCTATTAATGACTCACTGTCTGAATATCCCAATGGAATAGTTGAAAAAATGAATGTCAGAAGAGCTGAATGATGATCCCTTTATTTCCAAAATATGAACTGCATTGACTATTTAAATTTTTAAAAAAAAAAAATGAATGAATGAATAAAAAATTAGTTTGTATGTAGAAATCAGTCCATTCATAAAACAAATAGTTTTTCTGAAAACTGGCAGTTGAAGTCCACCCAGGTGGGGTTAAAATAATTTTAAGAATATATAATTTATAAATAAACATCATTAAGTAGACATTATCTTTAAAAATTAAACAATTAAATTAAGGGTTAGAAAAATTAAATTATTTATGTTTGATCTTACTATTTTTCAATTTTTAAAAGGTTATTTTCTTAAAGCCATGGAAGAAATTTTTCATTTAACTCAGAAAATTTCTGCTGCTGACTTCTGGACAATCTAGCCAGTTTGCAAATTAACTAGTTTCTAAATGTGGTTTTTAAGATCACAAGATACTGGCAAGGAACAGAGAGAATAATATAAACACACTGCTGATTATCATTTGTTTGTCATATTAATGATTAATTACTATACAATTGAGTGTATCCATTAGGCTGGAAATCAAATTGGCAGCTAAGCCATCGATAAAAGTAGTATTCTATTTTTAGACTTTTGTACCAGAAATATTTGGAGTAAGTCACCCAAAATGCCTATCATTCGGCTCTTCTGAGGTTCATTTTCTTCAACTATTCCATTGGGATGTTCAGACGGAGGTGTTAATACAACACTCTATGTTCCTTGCTAATTACTGTACATTGTTTACTATGTGCTGAACATATTGGGTATTTTTTCAATATAATACTCTTAACTCTAACATATGATAACATATAATATATGTTATTATATCAATTTTAAAGTCTAGGTAAATGAGGCACAGATAGGTTAATTACTTTCCCACGTTCATTGAGATAGAAAGAGTGGCAGACATACTTCATATCCAAGTAGTCTGACTGCAGACTCTGTTCTTAAACACCACTTTGCTACTTTTACATTACAAGATAGCCATGCAGTTTTGTTGCTGACTGCTCATACAACCTCTTAAGAGTTTGTTTTGTATGGCATAGGATACAAAGATATAGATACCTATATGGCTAAAAAGGTAAAGTTTTGTGCATATGTAACAAGAAAATACAAAATACAGCCCCGGGGAGACACTATGTCATACCTACCACAATTGGTAAAATTTAAAATGTGTAATAACATCGAATGATAGAAAGAATGTGGTAAAATCTGAAAATTTATTTGCTGTTGACAGAGATTCAAAATAGTGCAAGCTTTATAGTGAACAGTATGGAATTTTTATTAAAATTGAATTTGGTAAACCCTCTGTGTATGCCTCTGACTTTTGATACAGCAATCCCACTCCTGGCTATGCAAACTAGAGAATGCAATTGTTGAAAGTATTATACAATTTTCTTCATCAAATTTGCAGTCTGGTAAAATTTAGTAGGACTGATTTTTGTCTTTTGGGAGACTTCCAGGAATATTCCTTTTCAAAGTTTCCAGGTGGTATTTTCTGGAAGACAGATTGTGATTTGCGTCCCTAGCATGTACAAGAAAACTGCTAACAGCTTTGTTATTTCCTGATGTTATGTTTGGACGTTTGACTTATTCTGTAGCGAAGAACCTTCTAGATCCTGATATCAGGAGATTTTCTCTAACACTGGCATTCTATTTTACACTGACAAAAATGCTGGCTTTCTAAATTCTGCTCATGTTCTTTTAAAAATGTCTTCTTTTAACTCTACATGAAAGACGGCCTGTCCACAGTATTCAAAAAAAAAAAAAAAAGCCTTGCTGTATGGGTAAAGGGTGATTTTTAAAAATGCTCGCAGAAATATCTGATAATTCTAAGCAACATGCTCATTAATGAAGCTATATTACAGAATACTTAAAAAGAAACCCTTATGTGAGAAATTTCAAGCATTTCTCAGTAAGCCCTATGGACCCATATAGTAGTAGTATGAGCTTGGTGGCAAAATTAAGATGAAGACTAAAAGCAATGGAGTTTTATACATAACAAAGTAGAAAATAATCAGCATACTTGCTAAATTTTATTTTTAATTTACTTCAGAAAAATTGTGCAGAGAGTGCAGTACAGCAGTCTCTCCTTATCCATGAGGAATACCTTCCAAGACATTCAGTGGATGCCTGAAACCTCAAATAGTTCCAAACTCTGCATATAACATGCACAAATTACTTTTTCATTCTTCACAATTTCATGGACAGATTTGTTCTTACCATAGTAAATTTTGATAACATCACCATATGATTTTTTTATTTCCTTATGTTGAGAACTTTCACCTCTTCACTTTTAAAGGAAGCACGTTATGGCTTCTCTTTGGTATATCCAAATTGCTGGCATCACTACTCCTGTAGTTTGGGGCATTCTCAAGTAAAGTAAAGGTGACTGAACACAAGCACTGCAATACCATGACAGTTGATCTGATAACTGAGAGGGCCACTAAGTGACTAATGGGCAGGTCGACAGCATGGAGATGGTGAACAGAGCAATGATTGATATTCGGTAGCTGGGAGCAAAGAGAGAGCATGAGATCTCATCATGCTACTCAAAACAGCACACAACTTAAAACTTATAAGTTGCTTACTTCTGAAATTTTCCATTTAATATTTTCAGAAACCATAAAAAGCAAAATTATGGGTAAGGGAAAACTGCTGCACAACAAAAGAGCACAATATCTGGAACCAGAATAAAGGCCTTTCTTCAGTTTGTGCTTTTATAGCTTGGATATTGCTGATCTGAAGCCATAATAACATGTAGGAAAGAAAGCAATTATATAAGTTGATTCAGAGATTGAGATAGTACATATAAGCCAAAAATATTTAAAAATTAGAAGTACTATAAAGACATATAAAAATTATCGTCCAAATGAGAACATGATTTCTACTTCAAAGGGGCATTTGTTAAAACATTTTCACTCTTTTTTTATCCCCCTGGATATAGAACAGTAGTAGGTCAGTGTGTGAATACGTGTAGTATTCAATATTTCATAAAATTTGAAAGTCTGAATAAGTGAGCATAGCATGAAATTTACTTAATTATGGCATGTGGTTTACATAATTCAAAAGTCAATTTTGCATTACTTACTTTAAAATATAAAAATATGTGATGGAATGATGAATGGTAGAGGAAAGAATACATATGTAATACATGTGTTAATATCTGGGTAGTAAGCATGTGGGTGATCATTATAAAATTATTTACACTTTTCTGTACGTTTGACATTTGTCATAATAAAATGTCAAGGGAAAAGGAATAGTAGCACGTGTGAGGGTTTCAATTGATTTTGTTCTGACTGAGATCCTGAAAGATGACTTGCCAGGAGAGAATGGCTGAGAGAACAGGCTGCTTGACAGGGGGTGACCTTCCCTGAAGGGAGCAGGAAAAAAATAATAAAAATGAATGTGTGTCTCATATTCTGGATTGTCTGGAAAAGATCATAGACATTCCAAGCCCTCTGTAGGTGTGTTGTGTGTTGCAGAAATTATGAACCATTTAAGTTTATGAGTGGGTCTGTGAAGGAATTCTTCAACATAGAATTTTTTACTCAATTCAAGGCTTTGCAGTCATCAATTAATCCATATTCCATCTATTTTAAAGATTCTTTGCCTATTTAAAAGACGCGCACACATTATATTTTGTCATTTATTGCCCTCTAAATCATTCTTGCATATCACAACTGGGCTTTTTGCCAATGACATATAATTAGAGTAGGAGGCTTAACTTACATTGTTTCTATAATCATAAATACAGTTACATCTTGAAAGCACGTACACACACACATACACAAATCTAAATATACAGAGGAATGACATGAAGATGGAAGGAGGAAAAAATAAATATTAGCTTCTACTTAGAATGTATCTAAGCAGCAAATGTCAATTATGTTTAAATGGGTGGACAATTTAATAATTTCATTTTGGGTATTATTCAATTTAAAATTTAAACTCTGTATTAAGGTTTGTTATTCTTTCTCACCATTTTTTCTCTTACTTTTCCCTTCAAACCATGTTTAAGTTAAATTTGGTTATCAGGCAAACTTGCCATGGTGGTTTAAGGACCCTGGCTCCTGGACAGTGATTACTCCTTATCTCAGACTGTTTTTGAGTTTTGACACATGCCACTATATTTCTTCCTGTAAATATCTGCCCCGGCTGCTGAGGTATTCACTACTGTTGTAACTAATCTCCTGGTACACCAATGATTTGGTTCTTTGCCCCACCCTTCCAAACTCAAGGTTAAGGTTAATTTGGCCCACTTCCATCAGAGCAGTACAAATACGCTAAAACCAATGAACCATGTGCTTCTTCCCATTCCTGGCTTCAGGTGTTGACCTGACATTTATTCTTACAGGAATACTTCACCCATCACCAAGGCTACACCATGGCAGGTGCACAGGTTTTCAATTCTGTTATCTTTTACATAAGAATATAATATCATTCCTATGTCACATGCAGACCTAAATGCCTGAACAATGCACCCCCCTGTGCATGAAATACAGTATTTTGTGATGTCCTTTGTTCCAGATTCATACATGTAAAAAAGACCACATGCCCATTTGCTGTTAGCTTTCCTCTCTATTTATCTGAGGTTTTGTCCTGTCAATATTTCCCAATTTCCTCTTTTGTACCAAAGCTTAGAAGTGAGAAATGATGAAATTCCAGTTTACTGATAGATACAGATATGCTGTTAGTCTGCTTCCCTCACAATGAAGAATTCCTATTCCTTCAGTTTCTAAGCAAAATCCACCCATCTTTGCTATGAAGTGATGGAGTATTAAAGTCTTGTCTTAGGATGGGAGTATTGCAAATAATTTTTACAAATTATTGAAGAAAACATATCCAGGGATTTCACAAAATTATAGCACTATAAATTGTATTATAATTTATAAAAATAAAAGAACAATTTATAGAGCTCCTTTTACAAATGATTATGTACTAACATGACAATCTATTTTCTTCATATTTATATCAAAATGTATAGAATGTAAAAGTAAGTCAAATTAACAATAAGTATATGTACTAATTCAAAATTCAATAACTCATTTTACTATTCTATAGTATACTATAAGAGACATATAAACTCTATCTGTCTCTGTCCCTAGATCTTGACACAAAGCTCCTAAAACTTCTATAATTTCCTGAGTGAAAGGAGCACTGACAGTTTCTAAATCCCTTGGAATTTCCTGGATAATTCTTAGGAGCATCTTTTGTTTTCATGAGGCAACTCTTGATGGATTACTGGATAGCCTCAGGATAGGGAACTTGTTGCCAGGGGAAACATTAAGTGATTAGAGGATTGGAAGTTTCAATCCCACCCTCCAATATCCAGGAAGGAGATAGGAGCTGAAGGTTTAGTTGATCATCAATGGCCAATAGAGTAATTAGTCATGACTATTTATTGAGGCTTCCACAAAAGCCCCTCATGACTGGGTTTGTAGCACTTTCATATGGCTGAACACCTGGAGGTGCCTGGGAGGTGATGCACCCTGAGAGGATATGGAAGCTCCATGCCCCTTCCCATATACTTTGTCCTTCATAGTCTCTTAATTTGGCTGTCTATGTGTATACTTTGCAATATCTTCTGTAATAAACTGGTATCCTGACAAATTAATCAAACTCACGGAGAAGGTAGTGGGGATCCAGATTTATAGCAAGGTGGTCAGAAGTATAGCTGACAATCTATTACTTGAAACTAACATCTGAAGTGAAAAAAGTCATGTGTGACTGAACCCTTAACCTGTGGGATCTGACTAACTCCAGGTAGACAGTGTCAGAATTGAACTGAATTATAAGACACCCAGTTGGCGTCCACTGGATAACTCATTGGATATTGGTAAAAGAAAATCCCACACACACCTTGATAACCAGAAGGGAAATAGTGTCTGTTATGTGTTGACTGTGTAAGAAAAGAAAATGTTTATCTTACACAACTTTTAATATAATGCTGACAAAATTCAAGCTCAAACCTATAAACGTTTCCACTATATAGTTCTGAATATTGCTTTCTTATACATAAATATGTTATGCTTTCCATTAAAACATCAACTTACAATTTACATATGGGCCCTCCCTATGATTCAGCAATTCTACTGCTAGAGACCTACCCCAAAATGAGCCCATGTGTTGATGAAAATATATGTACAAGAATTTTCACATTCACTTTATTCCCAGTTACACCAAAACTGGAAAAACCCAAATGTTGGCCAAAAATTGAATAATAAAAATGTGATGTATGACACATTGATGTATCTCACAGATATTAGTTGAGAGAAAAAAGAATAAAGCACATGTAGCCTGGTTCCATTTATATGAAGCTCAAAAACAGATAAAGCTTCTTTGTGGTCATAGGAGACAGAATTTACATTATTTCTGAAGTACCAAGAAATGGGGAATAAAGACTCTTTTGGGGAGCTAGATATGTTTCATATCTTAGTCTATGAAGTAGATACATGATTGTCTATATATTAAAATATTATTCTAGCTCTATACTTGAAGATTAGTGCATTTTGTATTTTGCACATTTTACAATACCAATGTAATACTTCCTCAAAGAAGAAAGAACATTAGCAATAAGCTTTAAATTGATTTGTTGCTTTGAAGAAATTATACATTATGCACAAATCTGAACATCATGGCACAGATACATTTGGAATAGTTCATAATAGGTGATTATTGAGTGATTAATGACATGTTACACTAGGAAAAATAGTCTTCAATTAATTATATAGGTCTTTGTCCATGCACATCTACTTTCAATAAGATATTGAAATTAAGGAATATGAAAGAGACTTCATAACAAAATATTAACCTTTTTTTCTCTACAAGGTTAATCATCACTCATAGACTATCACATTAGTATCTGAACTTTTTGCTACCTTTCTCTTTTATTTTAGATGATATGAATATTGAGAATACTGACATGTAAGGCTAAATAACTCAGTGTTCAGAAAATTTTAAATTTTTGGTAGTTAGCACAGTGTATGAAGATTTCAAGACCTTTGGGGTTAGTGGTCTAATATTTGAGAATGTTGCTCTTTTATGCTTCAGCTGCGTGAACTTGAGCCAACTTTTCACCTCATGGAGAGGATCCTTTAGTTTTAATATCTAAGAATGTGCATACTTATAATATCTATTGCCTAGGTTTATTTGAATTAAAAACATAAATCAAATGATGCATTTTAGACTAAATGAAAAAAATGACTTAAAGTGTACTCAGTCCTACATTCTTTATTGAATAACACATCTGTATTATGTTTTAGACAAAAGTGAAGTAATAAAGATGAGAGTGAGTTGGCTGAGAGCTGATACAAAGATAGATAAGATGGAGCCTGTGCTCTTGTCTACTTACAATCAGTCATAGTGAAATAAGTACACATATATATATAGTTAAAGAAATAGACAATTATACAATGAGTTATGCAAATAAGTAGGGGGATGTCTTAGCATATTTGTGCTTACATAACCAAAATGGAGCACAATAACCAAAAAAACCTATAACCAAAAACTCCCATAAAATGGGTAGTTTATAAACAACAGAAATTTATTTCTCTTTGTTCTGCTCACTGGAAAGTTCAAGTTCAAGGCACTAGAAAATTCAATATCTGGTGAGGGAACACCTGTTAGTTCATAGAAGGCATCTCTTTCCTTTGTCCTCATAATGGAAAAAGAAACAGTCTTCCCTGGGCCTCTTTGGTGAGGGCACTAATCATATTAGAGCCTTCATGAGTTAATCACCTCCAAATGCCCCACCTCCTAATACCATAACCTTGGGGGTTAGGATTTCAACATATGGATTTTTTCACGACACAAACACTCAAACTTTACAAGGGGATTGTATTAGTCCATTCTCATGCTGCTATAAAGAACTGCCTGAGACTGGATAATTTATAAAGGAAAGAGATTTAAATGACTCACACTTCTGCAGAGCTGGGGAGATCTCAGGAAACAAAATCATGGCAGAAGAGGAAGCAAACACATCCTTCTCACGTGGCAGCAGAAGGAGCAGTGCTGAGCAAAAGGCAAAAAGCCTCTCATAAAACCATAAGATCTCATGAGAACTCACCACTATCATAAGAACAGCATGAAGGTAATCACCTCCATGATTGAATTACCTCCCACCGGGGTCCCTCCCATGACACATGACATGGGGATTATGGGAACTATAATTCAAGATGAGATTTGGATGGGATCACAGCCAAACCATACCATTCTGCCCCTGGCCCCTCCCAAATCTCATATCCTCACAATTCAAAACACAATCATGGCTATCCATCCAGTCCCCCAAAGTCTTAGCTCATTCCAGCATTAACCCAAAAGGCCAACTCCAAAGTCTCATATGAGACAAGGCAAGTCCCTTTTGCCTAGGAGCCTGTAAAATCAAAAGCAAGTTAGTTACTTCCTAGATGCAATGGGGATACAGGCATTGGGTAAATACACCCATTCCAAAAGGGAGAAATTGACCAAAATGTAGGGGCTACAAGCCCCATGCAAGTCCAAAATCTAGCAGAGCAGTCCAACCTTAAAGCTCTAAAATTAGCTCCTTTGACTCCATGTCTCGTATCTAGGTCATGCAGATGCAAGTGGTGGGCTTCTACAACATGAGGAAACTCCATCCCTGTGGCTTTGCAGGTTACAGCCCTCCCTCTCAGCTGCTTTCATAGGCTGGTATTGAGTGTCTGCATGGCTTTTCTAGGTGCACAGTGCAAGCTGTAACTGGATCTAATGTTTTTGGGTCCAGAGAATGGTGGCCCTCTACAGTGGGGAGTCTGTGTGGGATCTCCAACTCCACATTTCACTTCTACACTACCCTATCAGAGATTTTCCATGGGGGCTCCACACCTGCAGCACATTTCTGCCTGGACATCCAGGCATCTCCATAGATCCTCTGAAATCTAGGCAGAGGTTCCCAAACCTCAGTTCTTTACTTCTGTGCACCCACAGGCCCAACACTATGTGAAAACTGCCATGGCTTGGGGATTGCACCCTCTGAAGCAACAGCCTGAGCTGTTCATTGGCCCCTTTTAGCCATGACTGGAGCTGATGCACCTGGGATGCAGGGCACTATGTCCCAAGGTTGCACAGAGCAGAAGGTGGGCCCTGGGCCCAGCAGACAAAACCACTTTTTCCTTGTTGGCCTCTGGGCCTTTGATGGGAGGGTCTGCTCTGGAAGATCTCTGACATGCCCTGGGGACAGTTTCTCCATTGTCTTGGTGATTAACTTTCAGCTCCTAATTACTTATGCAAATTTCTGCAACTGTCTTGAATTTTTTCCCAGAAAATGTTTTGTTTTGTTTTGTTTTGATGACACCAGGCTGCAAATTTTCCAAACCTTTATGCTTGATTTTCACTTGAATGCTTTCTTATTTAGAAATTTCTTATAAATCATGCTGCTATAAAGACACATGCACATGTATGTTTATTGCGGCACTACTCACAATAGCAAAGACTTGGAACCAACCCAAAAGTCCATCAATGATAGACTGGATTAAGAAAATGTGGCACATATACACCATGGAATACTATGCAGCCATAAAAAATGATGAGTTCATGTCCTTTGTAGGGACATGGATGAAGCTGGAAACCATCATTCTCAGCAAATTATTGCAAGGACAAAAAACCAAACACCGCATATTCTCACTCATAGGTGGGAATTTGACAATGAGAACACTTGGACACAGGAAGGGGAACATCACACACTGGGGCCAGTTGTGGGGTGGGGGGAGGGGGAAGGATAGTATTAGGAGATATACCTAATGTAAATGACGAGTTAATGGGTGCAGCCCACAAACATGGCACATGTATAGTTAATGGGTGCAGCACACCAACATGGCACATGTATACATATGTAACAAACCTGCATGTTGTGCACATGTACCCTAGAACTTAAAGTATAATAAAAAATATATATATATATATATAAAAGAAATTTCTTTTGTCAGATGCCCTAGATCATCTCTCTCACGTTCAAAGTTCTACAGATTTCTTGAGCAGAGGCAATATGCCACTGGTCTCTTTGCTAAAGCACACCAATAATTACCTCTTTCCAGTTTCTAACAAGTTCCTCACCTCCATCTGAGACCACCTCAGCCTGGACTTCATTTCCATATCATTATCATCATTTTGGTCAAAGCCATTCAACAACTCTCTAGGAAGTTTCAAATTTCACACATTTTCCTGTGTTTTTCTGAGCCCTCCAAACTGTTGCAACCTCTGCCTGTTACCCAGTTCCAAAGTTGCTTTCACATATTTAGGTATCCTTATAACAGCACCTTACTTCAAACATGTCCTTCTTCATATGGTGGCAGGAATGAGTGCTAAGCAAATAGGGAAAAGCCCCTTATACAAATATCAGATCTCATGAGAATTAATTCACTATCACAAGAACAGGATGGAGGTAACCACCCCCATGATTTAATAACCTCCCACCAGGGTTCCTCCCATGAGGGAACTACAATTCAAGATGAGATTTGGGTGGAGACACAGCAAAACCATATCAGGGATTAAACATAAAGAAGCATCTCTTTTCTGGGAGTCAGAAAAAATCATCTGAGGGTCATATTCTTTTAATGCAGTCTTTTACATGTAACAGATGTCTACACACAAACAGTATGTAGATGGCATAAATGTAAGACACAACACTTTTAAGAAACATACAATGAGTTCAAATTTAACATAAATATGTTACATACACAGTAAATAGCAGAACGTAAAGTAGCAAGTATGGATCATAAGCATATTATAAAATAACAATAATTTCATGTTAATATTGAAAACTACATCCATACACATTTTATAAAAAAAAATCAAAATTATCATTATGTTTTCTTCTAAGCTATAGAATTTAAGCCAAAGATATTTCATACAAATACAATAAAATACTAAGATAAGTACGAAGATTACTTGTGGGAGTATGCACAAGAAAAATATATGTAATTGACCTTCGTAGGAATGAAAGAAAATCATCTGTCTTAGTCTGTTTAGTGTTGTAATAAAGTAATACCTAAGAGTGGGCCAATTTATAAAGAAAAAAAATTTGGCTGGGCTTGGTGGCTCACACCTGTAATTCCAGCACTTGGGGAGGCTGAGGCGGGCAGATCACCTGTGGTCAAGAGTTTGAGACCAGCCTGAAAAATACGATGAAACCCCCATCGCTACTAAAAATTTAAAAAATTAGCCAGGTGTGGTGGCATGCACCTGTAATCCCAGCTACTTTGGAGGCTGCGACAGGAGAATTGCTTGAACCCAGGAGGTGGAGGTTGCAGTGAGCCAAGATCGCACCACTGCACTCCACCCTGGGCAACAGGAGTGAAACTCCATCTCAAAGAAAAGAAAAAAAAGAAAAGAAAGAAAAAAGAAAAGAGAAGAGATGAGAGGAGAAGAGAGGAGAGGAGGGGAGAGGAGAAGAGAAGAGAAGAGAAGGAAAAGAAAAGAAAAGAAAAGAAAAAAGAAAAGAAAAGAAAAGGAAAAAGAAAAGAAAAGAAAGGAAAGAAAGGAAAGGAAAGGAAAGGAAAAGAAAAGGAAAAGCAAAAGAGGTTTATTTGGCTCACACTTCTGCTTACTAGAAGATTGGGATCTGGTGAAAGCCTTAGTCTGCTTTCACTCATGGTGTAAGGCAAAGGGGAGCCAGTATGTGCAGAGATCACAGGGATAGAGAGGAAGCAAGAGAAAGGTAATGGAGGTGCCAAGCTCTTTTTAACTCCTACCCTTCTGGGAACTCTCACAAAAACTAATGGAGTGAAAACACACTCAGATCCTCTCAGGGAGTACGTTAATCTATTCATGAGAGATCCACCCCTGTAATTCCAACATCTTCCATTAGGCCCCATCTCCAATATGGGGACCAAATTTCAACATGAGATTTGGAGGAGACAAATATCCAAACTGTAGCAGCAGCCTTCTTATCGCTTTCTTAAAGATTTTTTTTTTTTCTGTTTTAATCTTCACATCAATGAGAAGGCTCTGAAAGCTATCTGTTGGGGAGAAAAATGCTGACTGCTAAAACTGGGTTAGATTTACTGTCTGGATCTATGTTTAAATTTTGTTTAATATAATTTGCAAATTTCTAGGCTGATCCTATTCAGTAATAAGATTACGGGGCCAGAGACCTTAGGATTCATATACTGAGACAGGTTAGACTCTGATTTCCTCTGAAACTCCTATAAAAATGGCAATAACATTTTAATTAACTCAGCAGCTGAGGACTCCGATGTCTACTCTCTTTTCTATGCTTTTTTTCCTCCTACTTTAATTTTTAACCTGCTCCCAGGCCCCTCTACCTCTCATACCACCTTCCTCAAACATACAAATACACACATGCATGCGCATGCACATTTTGGCAGATGATAAAACCATTATTTTCTATTTACTTGACAAATCTACAAATACAATTTAACATCACAAGTTAAGTGTAACATATTTTTTAAGTCAAGATTTTGCTTATTGAAAAGTAGCTATTGCCTTTCTCCAGGTTAGAAGCTCTCTTAAAAATAATGACTATTGAAGGTATGCTACAGGCTTTCAACATTAGAAGTACAAATAGTGCGGCAGTTCAACTGTTTGTGAACAATTTCTGATGAGCATTTCTCAGTTTGATCTAAAAGAAATTACAGCAACTCATTTTATTTCTTACACAGAGACTGGCAAATATCACAGAACACCTTGAAAATGAGGGCTTCAAAGTGCTTTCTTAACATGGAGACAGAATAATACTATGGAAAAGTAGCACAAGTACTTGACAATGATGACACCAATGTTTTGTCAATTGTGCCTGTTACTAATCTAAGCTATAATATTTCCATGGGTAGATATAAGTTTTGTGAGCCTTGAAGCCTATAAAAGCTGTTGGGCTCTCAGTAAGAAGAGAAAATTACGAATACCATAAAATTAGGCACATTGGCATTAGAAGGACAAATGTAATGGATAAATCTTAAAGTTAAAATCTTGTTATTTTCAGGGAATATACATCTAAGCACTCCATCAAGAATGTTGATAATTAATGTCTGACTATACATAAAACTGTGGTTAAGTTTTTCTTAGATTTTCTGTGGTCAAAATCTTTTGAGGAAGTTCATAAACTAAAAACACATTCCATTTTTTAACAGAGATTTCCTGATAAATATAATAATTTGAATCTAATTTTAAGGTAAAATAGCACTTATTCAATGTGTATTTTTGCCTTACACATGTCAGTGTTCTTGCCCTTAATTCTTATTTTATTTTAAAAAATATCTTTTCTACATATTTTAATAAACGCAGAAGTATATTCCCCTTCAGGTGACTTTTGATTTATTATTCTTAGCTGTGTAAGAATAATAATCATTTTCATTTTTAATTGAAAAATGTCTTACATTTTGCCTTTCTATTTTAGAACATAACACATCCTATTTATTGTTCAATTTCATGACATACGAACTCCTGACCTTATATAAAAATAAGATTCCTACAGTGATTATTTACCTTTACTATATGAGAGAGTCTGGGGAAAACAAAAAACAAACACCAACAACAAAAACATATTGACTTCTAGTTGGTTTTGATTGCTTTCTTGTTCATCTTTTTTACATTCAGAAATGTCTTCATTTTTTAACATATCAATCAATTCCAGGCAAAAGCTTTTTCAAATTGGAGCTGTATTGAGTTTCTTTACTTGTCTATAATGAAATACTTCATTCAAAATTGTTCTAAAGAGAGAATTTAGCTAGATTTCTTGGCCCTTTAGCTTTTTGCTGACAAATAGTACTTTTTGTTTGTCTCTCAGTTATCCCAACTATTTTTCAAAAGATATTTACAAAGGTCTCACAGTTTTAAATATAGGTAGTCCCTCACTTATTGTCACCATGGAACTCTCTTCAGCTCATTAACATGAATACCATTAAATTCCCACTGAAATAACGTTGATGATCATAACAAGAGTAAAACAAAGTCCAAAAAATACATTTCATGAGATTCTGAATTGAAGTCCTCCACAGGATTATATTTATTAAGCAAATGAGTGAAAAACAGTAAAAATAAGACCTTAGTATATTTGTCCACTCTCCTAGCAGTAAAACAAAATTTTGCAACAGTAGAGTCTAGTTATTATACTTCTAATAATACAGATGTGACATTAAAAAATTATTTTAAGGTGAATATGGTATTTTGCATTCCAAAAAACCTTGAACATCAACATTTAATGAAGTTTAAACATCTTTCTTTGGTAAATGGCAAATTTTACTGGATTGGATGGTTGGCAAATCTTTATAGGCAAGGTATCTATCATTGAGGAGATTACTGTATTTTGAGAACATAACGTAAAAATAAAAATAAAACAAATTGTAAAAAATATTTTACTAATGTCTGAAAAATGTTTTCAATCAAGTTCTGCACAGTGTTTTAAAGTATCACATTTTGGCTGGACTCAGTGGCTCACGCTTTAATCCCAGTACTTTGGGAGGCCGAGGCGGGCGGATCACCTGAGGATGGGGGTTCGAGACCAGCATGGTCAACATGATGAAAACTCATTTCTACTAAAAATACAAAAATTAGCTGGGCGTGGTGGTGCATACCTGTAATCCCAGCTACTCGGGAAGCTGAAGCAGGAGAATCGCTTGAACCTGGGAGTCAGAGGTTGCAGTGAGCCGAGATCGTATCACTGCACTTTATCCTAGGTGACTGAGCGAGACTCTGTGTCAAAAAAAAAAAGAAAAAAAAAATCACATTTTGAAAAAGAAAGTAATTATTCAAATATATTATTGTGATAAAATTTCTACATATCTGAGCTAAAAGATGTAAGTCATATATTAAAATGGATTCTGGATGAATGCATATAGCCTACTGATTTTAAAGCAAATGTTTACATTATTGTGATTTTTTCTATTCAGAAAAAACTCAGTTTTTAAGTAGAATGTTTTTCCCTCAGTTGCTAAAAATAGTCTATTACATGAAATGCCAGGAAAAAAGGCAATATAGTAACATCAAAGTAAATTGAGAGATTTGATATTGCAAAAATAAGCTGTAATTTTTACAAGTAGATTTGTTATATTTTTTAGTGATACATATTAGATGTACATATGTCAGAATCCATGTGATAATTTGATATATTCATATATCAAATCATGGTAACTGAGATATCTTTCATCTAAAATATTTTTCTTTACACTAGAAACATTCCACTTACTCTTTTCTAGCTATATTGAAATATACAATCAATTAATATTAACTGAGTCACCCTACTATTCTATTAAATATCAGATCTTATTTCTTCTAAGTGTGTATTTGTACCCATTAATAAACCTCTCGTTGTCGTCTTCTTCCTTCTACCTTCCCCAGCCTCCTATAGCCAGAAATTTACTCTCTATCTGCATGAGATCCATTTTCTTAAGTCCTCCATATAAGTGAGAACATGCAGTATTAGTCTTTCTGTGTTTGGCTTGTTCTACTTAACTTAATGACTTCTTCCTCCCATGTTGCTGCAAATTTAATATTTTATGGTTGAATAATATTTCATTGTTTGTATATAGTACATTTTCTTTCTCCATTCATGCAGTAATGGACACTTAGGCTGATCTCATGTTTTGGCTTTTGTGAAAAAAGAGCTGCAATAAACATAGGAGTGCAAATATCTCTTTGATGTATTGTTTTCCTTTCTTTTGGATATGTACCCAGTAGTGGAATTGCTGGATTATAGGGTAGATTTATTTTTAGTTTTTTGAGGAACACTCCATATTAGAGGCCATAGTAATTTACATTCTCATCAACAATGTACAAGGGTTCCTCTTTCTCCATGTTCTCGCCAGCACCTGTTATTTCCTTTTTTCCTTTTTGATAAAAGACATTCTAACTGGAGTGAGATTATATCTCACTGCGGTTTTGATTTTCATTTAGTAGATGATTAATAATGCTGAACATCTTTCCTATACCCTTTGGCCATTTGTATGTCTTCTTTTATTAAATGTCCATTCAGGTATTTTCCCTTTTAAAAAATTAGATTATTTGTTTCTTTACTACTGAGTTGTTTGAGCTCCATATGGAGGAATCTTTTTCACTTGATGTAATCACATCTGTCTATTTTCACTTTGGTTTTCTGTGTTTTGAGGTCTGACACAAAAAATACTTGCCTAGACCAATGTCCTGGAATGTTTCCTCAATGTTTTCTACTAGTAGTTTTACAGTATCAGGTGTTAAATTTCAGTCTTTAATCCATCTTTATTTGATTTCTGTATATGATGAAAGACAGGGGTCTAGTTTCATTCTTCTGCCTATGGCTATCCAACTTTCCCCAAAACATTTCTTAAAGAGACTGTACTTTTCCCATTTTATGTTCCTTGCATTTTGTCTAAAACGAGTTGACTGTAAATGGATGCATTCATTTATGTGTCCTGTATTCTGTTCTATTGATCTATGTGTCTGTTTTCATGCCAGTACCATGCTTATTTGATTACTATGGTATTGTAATATATTCAGAAATCTGGAAGTGTGATGCCTCCAATGTTGTTCCCTTTGCTCAGGATTGCTTTGGCTCTTTGGAGTCTTTTGTGGTTCCATACAAATTTTAGATTTTTCTTATTTCTGTGAATAGTGTAATAGAAATATCATCCTATTCATATTTTGATAGAAATTGCATTGAATTTGTAAATTTTGGGGGCTAATATTGCCATTTTCATATAGTAATTCTAATCTATGAGCATGAAATATCCTTCCATTTTTTCCATCCTATTCAATTTCTTTCATTAGTGTTTTATGGTTTCCCTTGTGTAGATCTTTCACATATTTGGGTGAATTGATTCCTAGGTTTTTATATTATTTGTATGTTTGCAGTTGGTGTATATAAATGATACTGATTTTTGTAAGTTGATTTTGTATCCTAAAACCTTACTGAATTTATCAATTCTAAAAGTCTTTTGGTGGAATCTAGCTTTTTCTAAATATAAGATTCTGTCATCTGCTTTAATGCTAATGTGACCTCTTCCTTTCTAATTTGGATGTCCTTTATTCCTTTCTCTTGTCTGATTGCTCTGGCCACAACATCCATTATTATGTTGAATAAAAGTGGTGAAAGTGAGCATTCTTGTATGATTCCAGATCTTAGAGGAAAGGCTTTCTATTTTTCTACATTCAGCAAGATGTTGGCTGTGGGTTTGTAATATGTGGCCTTTAATATTTTGAAGTATAGTTATTCTACAAACAGTTTGTTAAGGGATTTTATGATAAAGGAATGTTGATTTTTATCAAATATTTTTCAGCATCTATTGAAATGATCATATGGTTTTTGTTCCTTGGTTCTGTTAATGTGATCTATCACATTTACTTATTTGCATATGTTGAACCATCCTCATATCCCTGGGAAGGATACCACTTGATCATAGCAAATGATTTTATTAATATGCCATTGAATTCAATTTGCTCGAATTTTGTTGAAGATAGATATTTGCTTTCATGTTCGTCAGTGATACTTGCCTGTAGTTTAATTTTTTTGTAGTTTCTTTGTCTGGGTTTGGTGTCTAGCTAATGCAGGCCTTTTAGAATGAGTTTAGTATTCCTTTGTTTTCATTTTTTTGAAAAGTTTGAGAAAAATTGCTTTTAGTTCTTCATTAAATGTTTGGTGAAATTCATCAGTGAAGGCATCAGGTCCTGGACTTTTTTTGATGAAATTTTTATTATTATTATTATTATTATTATTATACCTTAGGTTTTATGGTACATGTGCGCAATGTGCAAGTTAGTTACATATGTATACATGTGCCATGCTGGTGCGCTGCACCCACTAACTCGTCATCTAGCGTTAGGTATATCTCCCAATGCTATCCCTCCCCCCTCCCCCCACCCCGCAACAGTCCCCGAAGTGTGATGTTCCCCTTCCTGTGTCCATGTGTTCTCATTGTTCAATTCCCACCTATGAGTGAGAATATGCGGTGTTTGGTTTTTTGTTCTTGCGATAGTTTACTGAGAATGATGATTTCCAATTTCATCCATGTCCCTACAAAGGACATGAACTCATCATTTTTTATGGCTGCATAGTATTCCATGGTGTATATGTGCCACATTTTCTTAATCCAGTCTATCATTGTTGGACATTTGGGTTGGTTCCAAGTCTTTGCTATTGTGAATAATGCCGCAATAAACTTACATGTGCATGTGTCTTTACAGCAGCATGATTTATAGTCCTTTGGGTATATACCCAGTAATGGGATGGCTGGGTAGAATGGAATTTCTAGTTCTAGATCCCTGAGGAATTGCCACACTGACTTCCACAATGGTTGAACTAGTTTACAGTCCCACCAGGAAGAAGTTGAATCTCTGAATAGACCAATAACAGGAGCTGAAATTGTGGCAATAATCAATAGCTTACCAACCAAAAAAAGTCCAGGACCAGATGGGTTCACAGCCGAATTCTACCAGAGGTACAAGGAGGAACTGGTACCATTCCTTCTGAAACTATTCCAATCAATAGAAAAAGGGGGAATCCTCCCTAACTCATTTTATGAGGCCAGCATCATCCTGATACCAAAGCCGGGCAGAAACACAACCAAAAAAGAGAATTTTAGACCAATATCCTTGATGAACATCGATGCAAAAATCCTCAATAAAATACTGGCAAACAGAATCCAGCAGCACATCAAAAAGCTTATCCACCATGATCAACTGGGCTTCATCCCTGGGATGCAAGGCTGGTTCAATATACGCAAATCAATAAATGTAATCCAGCATATAAACAGAACCAAAGACAAAAACCACATGATTATCTCAATAGATGCAGAAAAGGCCTTTGAGAAAATTCAACAACTCTTCATGCTAAAAACTCTCAATAAATTAGGTATTGATGGGACATATCTCAAAATAATAAGAGCTATCTATGACAAACCCACAGCCAATATCATACTGAATGGACAAAAACTGGAAGCATTCCCTTTGAAAACTGGCACAAGACAGGGATGTCCTCTCTCACCGCTTCTATTCAACATAGTGTTGGAAGTTCTGGCCAGGGCAATTAGGCAAGAGAAGGAAATTAAGGGTATTCAATTAGGAAAAGAGGAAGTCAAATTGTCCCTGTTTGCAGACGACATGATTGTATATCTAGAAAACCCCATTGTCTCAGCCCAAAATCTCCTTAAGCTGATAAGCAACTTCAGCAAAGTCTCAGGATACAAAATCAATGTACAAAAATCACAAGCATTCCTATACACCAATAACAGACAAACAGAGAGCCAAATCATGAGTGAACTCCCATTCACAATTGCTTCAAAGAGAATAAAATACCTAGGAATCCAACTTACAAGGGATGTGAAGGACCTCTTCAAGGAGAACTACAAACCACTGCTCAAGGAAATAAAAGAGGATACAAACAAATGGAAGAACATTCCATGCTCATGGGTAGGAAGAATCAATATTGTGAAAATGGCCATACTGCCCAAGGTAATTTACAGATTCAATGCCATCCCCATCAAGCTACCAATGACTTTCTTCACAGAATTGGAAAAAACTACTTTAAAGTTCATATGGAACCAAAAAAGAGCCCACATCGCCAAGTCAATCCTAAGCCAAAAGAACAAAGCTGGAGGCATCACGCTACCTGACTTCAAAGTATACTACAAGGCTACAGCAACCAAAACAGCATGGTACTGGTACCAAAACAGAGATATAGATCAATGGAACAGAACAGAGCCGTCAGAAGTAATGCCACATATCTACAACTATCTGATCTTTGATGAAATATTTTGTTATGGCTTCAACCCACTTACTCATTGCTTTGTTGAGGTTAACTATTTCTTTATGGTACAATCTTCATAGGCTGTATGTGTCCGAGAATTTATCTATGTCTTCCAAGTTTCCAACTTGATGCTGTATGTTTGTTTGTAATACTTTCTAATGATTATTTGTATTTTTGTGGTCTTAGTTATTATGTCCCCTTTTTTGTGACTGTATTTATTTGGGCCTTCTCTCCTTTTTTTATTAATTTGGCTAAGGTTTGTCAATTTTGTTTATCTTAAAAAAACAACTTTTCATTTTGTTTGTCTTCTGTGTTCCTTTCTGGTCTCAAATTTACTTTTTCTGATCTTTTAATTCTTATTTATTTTATCTACAAATTTTGAATTTCATTTGTTCATGCTTTTTGAATTCCTTGAGGTACATAGTTAGGCTATTTATTTAAAGTCTTTTTTGATGTATGCATTTATTGATATAATCTTATCTCTTAGTATTGCTTTTACTGCATCCAATAGATATGTTGTATTTCCATTTTCATTTGTTTCAATATTTTTTTAAATTTCCTTCTTAATTTCTTTATTGATCTATTGGTTATTTCAGAGAATGTTGTTTGATCTCCATGTGTTTGTACATTTTTTGACATTCCTCTTGTAATTGCTTTCCAGTTTTATTCTATTACGGTCAGAAATGATACTTGATATAATTTGTACTTCTTTGAATTTGTTGAGATTTGTTTTGTGGCCTAAAATATGATATATTCTGGAGACTGTTTTATGTGTTGATGAAAATAATGTGTACTCAGTAGCAGTCTGGTAAAAGGTGCTGTAAATGTCCGGCCTATTTGGTTTTGTGTGTCATTTATCTATGATGGTCCTTTGCTGATTTTCTGTCTACATGATTTGTCAATTACTGAGCATGGGTTGCTGAAGTCTTCTAGTATTATGGTATAGCAGTCTATTTCTCCCTTATATCTATTAATGTTTACTTTATATACTTGTTCCAGTGTTGGGTGCACAAATATTTATGATTATTATATCCTAAGCCTATAGTGACCCCTTTATCATTATACAGTGATCTTCTTTGTCTCTTTTTAGTCTTTAATTAAAGTCTATTTTAACTACTCCTATTTTTTTGGTCTCCGTTTGCATGGAGTACGTATTTTCAACTGTTCCCCTTGAAAATATGTGTGTCTTTATAGGTGAGGTGGGTTTCTGATAGCCAGCATACAGTTGGGTCTTGTTTTCTTATTCATGCATCCACTTTCTTTTAATTAGAGAATTAAGTCCACTTACATTCAGTGCTCTTACTGATACCTAAGAACTTACTTACTGATAACTAAGAACTGCCAATTTGCTACCTGTTTTATGCTTGCATTGTAACTCTTCTCTTCCTTTTTTTTTTTTACCGTCATCCTTTGTGATTCAATTATTTTCTCTGGTAGTATGTTTTCGTTTTTTGGTTTTGTTTTTTTTTTTTTTTGCTTTTTATTTTCAGTGTATCTATTATTGAGTTTTGCACTGTGGTTACCATGAGCCTTTTAGAAATATCTTAATTGCTCTAACCGTTTATTTTAATAAGATGACAACTTAGATCACAAAAAAAAATTTAAAAGAAAGAAAGTACTTAAAACAGTTCTCTAGATTTTAACTCTGATTTCCCATCTTTTAACTTTTGGTCATCTCAATTTACGTATTTTTACATTGCCTGTCTCTTAACAAGTTGATGTACCTATTATTGTTTTGACGTACTTGTATTTTAGTTTTAATACTAAAAACTATTTTTAGTATGAATTGCACATTACACTAATAGTGTTGCAGTATTCTGGGTTGTCTCTTTGCACATTATTTTATACCTTCAAATGTTTTATACCTTCAAATGTTTTATATCTTCAAATGTTTTCTTTTTGTACATTAGTGTTTTGGTTTCTTTTGCTTGTTTTGTTTGTTTGTTTATTCAGAGTGAAGAACTCCCTTCAGCATTTCCTGTTAGATGGGTCTGGTGATGAAGAATTATTTCAGCTTTTGTTTCTATGGGAAAGACACTGTCTCTCCTTTGTTTTTGAAAAAAAGCTTTGCTGGATAAAGTATTCTTGGATGACAGTTTATTTTTATTTTTTTTTTCCAATGATTGGGAAATATCACCCACTTTCTTATAGCCTGTAGGTTTCTGTTGAGAAGTCTGTGTCATATTAATTGGAGTTCCTTTATATGTTATATGCTTTTTTTTAACTTGCTGCTTTTTAAAAAATATCTCTTTGTTCTTGGTCTTTGATTATTACATGCCCTAGCATAGACTTATTTGGGTCAGATTTGTTTGATGTTCTCTGTCCTTCCTGTCTCTAAATATTTATGTCCTCCTCAAGTTTTGGAAAGTTTTCTGTTGTTAATTTTTTTTTAATAATTCTTCTGCCACATATTCTTGCTCAACTTTCTATTGAACACCAATAATTTTTAGATTTGGTCTTTTTAGTTAATTATCTATTTCTTATAGTTGATCTTTGTTCCTTTTTATTCTTTTCCTTTCTCCTCTGTCTGTATAATTACAAATAGCCTATCCAAGCTTACCGATTTTTTTCCTCACTTGAGTAATTATGCTGTGAAAATACTGCAATAAGTTCTTAAGTTCAGCAGGTGTACTTCTCAGTTCCAAGGTTTATGTTCAATTTTTAAAAATTATTTCAATCTATTTGTCATATTTCTCAGATAAATTTTTGAATTGCCTTTCTGTATAAGATAATTTTGGAGATTTCTGATTTTTATTAGAACTGCTATTTTGAATTCTTGGTTGGATAACTTGTGTATTGGCATCTTTTCAGGGCCATTCAGTGGTTCTATGGTTTGCTTGTTTGGGAAGTCATGGTTCCCTCTTTTCTGTTGTTGCTTGTGGATGCATGTCTATGACTTTGCAATGAAAGATTATTTATTCCAGTCTTCTCTCTCTGACTTGATTTGGTTTTTATTGGTTATGTTTGCTTAGAGAGTCTTCATAAATTATCTGTTGAATTTCTTATATTTTATTATGCTAGGTCACTTCCTCTATTTTGGGACTAGATGGTGGTGCCTAAAGACCAGGTTTGTCTCAGCTCTCGCAATCAACCAGACCTTTGCCAATAGGGAATGGAGGAGGTCCCAAAAAGAAATCATCAGTGTGGTGGTATTGGCAAGGGGCTTGTGCTCAGGAGCCCTGTGTGGAATGTACCTGCTAATATGTGTTTCTGCTGAATAGCCACACTAATTTGCCATTTCCTTTGGCTGAGTTACAGAGCAGAGGTTTCAGGGGCTGGATATGATAGTCCTGCCTCTCTCCTTTGTCTCTGACTATTGTTAGATATATATTTCTCTTTAGGCCCACATGATGCTTCCTTTGAGTTGACTCATCAATAGCTCTCCTGTCAAAGAGTCCAAGATGGTTGGGAAGCTAGTCATCCTCCTCAGTCTCACTATTTCCAGTGAAGAAACCATAAGTTTGGGGAAATTTCCTTTGTGCTTGGTGCCAGGCAGGTTGGTGAAGGAGTATCATTAATATAAAAATCTAATTCCCTTACCCTCTGCTTGAAGTATTTTTATTTTTCTGTGGCCCCAGGAATGGACTCAACCTCATATTTGAGTTCTGGGATATTGCTGATGTTAATCTCAATGCTATATAATATTCTTTTGGTTTTCTGTGGTGATGAGTGAAGCCAGCTTGCATCTATGCCACCATTTTGGAAACAAGTATTTTTTTAAAAATTGTTTCAACTTTTAGTATTCACTGTCAGTTAAACCTGGAAGGGTTTTGCAAGATAAAAATATTTAAAATGTAAAAGATTTTTACAGAATCTATAACAACCTAAAAATTTAGAACAAACTTATAATAAAATTTATGAGAAAACCTGATAACCCACTTGTCAAAATCTTATATGTATGGCATTATAAACACCCTATTATCTCAAGAAAATATTAGAAAATACGTTTTATAATTAAAAATCAGCTATAAAATAGATAGCCAAAAATAAAAATTTTACTTTTATAAGCAACATGTTCAAATTGTGAAGAAACCCATATTGGGCACATGAATTAAACTCATTAATGTGACATGAAAATCATTCACTGGCAGGATTTTAAATAATTTCCAAAAAGGCATTATATTACAATGGAATTTATTATTATATATGATAATTTGTACTATATAATGTTTTATATTTAATATGCAATAAAATGGATTTGCTTTCTTCTTTCTTTCTGACGTGGATGTCTTATTTATTTATTTATTTTTTGTCTAATTGCTCTGGTTAGTAGTTCTAGTATCATGTTAAATAGTAGTGATAAGAGTGGGCATACTTGCCATATACCAGGTATTAGAGAAAAAGCTTTCATTTTTTTTCTTCTAATTGTAATATAAATTGTGGGCTTTTTACTATTGGCTTTTGTTATGTTGCAAAAGTCTGCCACATGTCTGCCACCTTCATCAGCAACAACACGGCTATCCGTGAGCTGTTTAGGTGCATCTTGGGGCCATTCATGGCCATGTTCAGATGCAAAGATTTCTTGCAATGGTACTTGGGTGAGGCCATGGATGAGATAGAGTTCCCTGAGGTCGAGAGCAGCATGAACAACCTAGTGTCCAAGTATCAAGAGCACCAGGATGCCATGGCCAAGGAGGAGGAAAGTTGGGAGGACTGGGCTGAGAGGGAAGTAGTCTAGAGTCTTCTGTAACTGGGTAAAGAGTAGAAGCAATTTGAAATCTTTATTCACTAAAAATCTGTTTTATAATTCCCACATCTCACTGTTTGTTCACTTGCTGTTGTGTGTGTGTGTGTGTGTGTGTTGACATTGCACTCCAATAAAAGCATTTTCGTAGTGAAAAAAAGTCTCTGATATGGTTTGGCTGTGTCCCCACCCAAATTTCATCTTGAATTATAGTTCCCATAATCCTCACATGTCATGAGTGGGACCCCAGTGGGAGGCAATTAAATCATGGAGTGGTTACCTTCATGTTGTTCCTATGATAGTGAGTTCTCATGAGATCTGATGTTTGTATAAGGGGCTTTTCCCCTTTTGCTCACCCCTTCTCCTTCCTGACACCATGTGAAGAAGGATGTGTTTGCTTCCCCTTCTGCCATAATTGTAAGTTTCCTGAGGCTCTGCAGAACTGAGTCAAAAAAATCTCTTTCATTTATAAATAACCCACTCTTGGGCAGGTCTTTATATATAGAATGGATTGATACAGTAAATTAGTACCACAGAGAGTGGCATGCTGCTGTAACAATACCCAGAAATGTGGAAGCAACTTTGGAACTACGTAACAGGCAGAAGTTAGGGCTCAAAAGAAGATAGAACATGTGGGAAAGTTTGAAACTTTCTAGAGACATGGAAGGTTCAGAAGACAGAAAGATGTGGGAAGGTTTGGAACTTGCTGGAGACTTGTTGATGGCTTTGACCAAAATGCTGATAGTGATATGGACAATGAAGTCCAGGCTGAGGTGGTCTCAGATGGAGATGAGGAACTTGTTGGGAACTGGAGTAAAAGTCACTCTTGCTAGGCAAAGAAACTAGTGGTATTTTGCCCCAGTCCTAGAGATCTGTGGAACTTTGAGTTTCAGAGAGATGATTTAGGAGCAGCAAAGCATTCAAAATGTGACTTGGGCACTGTTAAAAGCGTTCAGTTTTATTTATTTACAAAGATATGGTTTGGAATTGGAACTTAGGTTTAAAAGAGAAGCAGAGCTGAAAGTTTGGAAAATTTTCAGCATGACAATGGGGTAGAAAAGAAAAGCCCATTTTCTGAGGAGAAGTTCAAGCTGGCTGCATAAATTTTCATAAGTAACAAGAAGCCAAATGTTAATCACCAAGACAATGGGGAAAATGTCTCCAGGGAATGTCAGAGGTCTTCACAGTAGCCCCTTCCATCACAGGCCTGGAGGCCTAGGAGGCAAAAATGATTAGAAGGATTGGGCCCAGGGCCTTGCTGCTTTATGCAGTCTTGGGAATTGGTGCCCTCAGTCTCAGCCATAGTGAAAAGGGCCAAAAGTAGAGCTCAGCCTGTTGCTTCAGAGGGTGAAATCCCCAAACTTTGGTGGCTAACACATGGTATTGGGCCTGTGGGTGAACAGAGGTCAAGAATTGAGGTTTCGGAATCTCTACCTAGATTTCAGAGGATGCATGGAGATGCATGGATGTCCTGGCAGAAGTTTACTGCAGGAGTGGAGACCTAATGAATAATCTCCACTATGGCAGTGTAGAAGTGAAATGTGGGGTCGTAGCCCCACACGGAGTCCCCACTTCAGTGCTGCCTAGTGGTGCTGTGAGAAGAGGGTCACTGTCCTCCAGACCCCAGAATGTTAGATCCACCAGCAGCTTGCGCTATGTGTCTGGAAAAGCCACAGACACTCAACACTAACCTGTGAAGGCAGCTGGGAGAGGGACTATACCCTGCAAAGCCACAGAGGTGGAGCTGCCCAAGGCTGTGACAGATGACCTGTTGCATCAGCATGACCTGGATGTGAGATATGGAGTCAAAGGAGATTATTTCAGAGCTTTAATATTTAACTACTGCCTTATTGGATTTCAGACTAGCATGGGGTCTGGACTCCCTTCAATTTGGCCAATAGTTCCCATTTGAAATGGGTGTATTTACCTAATGCATCTATCCCCATTATGTCTAGGAAGTAAATAACTTGCTTTTGATTTTAAGGCTCACAGGCGAAAGGGACTTGCCCTATCTCAGGTGAGACTTTAGATTTGAATGAGACTTTGGACTTTGACATTTTGGTTAATGCTGGAATGAACTAAGACTTTGGGAGACTGTTAGGAGAGCATTATTGTGTTTTGAAATATGCAAACATAAGATTTGGGAGAGGCTAAGGTGGTATATGGTTTGGCTGTGTCCCCACCCAAATCTCATCTTGAATTGTAGTTTCCATAATTTCCATATGTCGTGGGAAGGACCTGGTGGGAGGTAATTGAATCATGGTGGTGGTTACCCCCATGCTGCTCTTATCATGGTAGTGAGTTCTCATGAGATCTCATGTTTTTATAAGGCAGTTTTCCCTCTTTGCTCAGCACTTCTCCTTCCTGCTGCCTTGTGAAGGAGAAAATGTTTGCTTCCCCTTCCACTATGATTGTAAGTTTCCTGAGACCTCCCCAGCCATATGGAACTGTGAGTCAATTAAATGTTTCTTGTTTATAAATTACCCAGCGTTGGGCAGTTCTATATAGCAACACAAGAACAGACAAATACAGTCTCTAACCTAATAAAGACCATTAATGAAAGATTCACAGTTTTTATTATAATTAATCTGAAAAAAATGAAAGCTTTTTCTGTAAGATTTGGTATAAAGCAATGATACCCACCCTCATCACTACTATTTAACATAATACTAGACCTATTAGCAACCTAGTTTTTTGAGCACTTTTATTATGAAACAATGTTGAAGGTTGTCAAATATGTTTTCTATATCTATGGAGTTTATCATGTGGTATTTATCTTTCTTTATGATACTATGGTGTATCTCATTAATTGCTTTGCATATGTTGAACCAAACTTATATTCCAGGGATAAATTGTGGTTGTTCATGGGATACAATCTTTCTAATGTGTCACTGAATTTGGTTTGCTAGTATTTAGGATCCTTGCCTCTAGATTTATTACAGCTATTTACGTGTAGTTTTCATTTTTTTGTGGTGTTTTTGTTCTGGTATTAGGATGATGCCAGCCTCATAAGTGAGTTTCAAGTTATTATTCCTACTTCTATTGTTTGGAATAGTTTGAGAAGGATTGGTATTATTGCATATTTGAATATTTTGCAGAATTCAGCCATAAAGTTTTCTGGTCCTGGGCTTTTCTTTGTTGGGAGGTGTTTGATTGTTACTTTTATCCCTTTATTCGTTAATAATCTGTTCAAGCTTTCTCTTTCTTCTTAATTCAGTCTCTTAGATTAAAGTTTCTGAGTATGTATCAGTTTTCTCTAGATTATCCAATTTTTGGAATATAATTATTAATAAGATTTCCTTAAGGTTCATTTCATTCTTGCCTGCAAGTTGACATGACCCTATGTATAAAAAACCCTAAAGATGCCACTGAAGAACTGTTAGAATTAATAAACAAATTTAGTAAAGTTTTAGGATATAAAATAAACATACAAAAAATAAGTTAGATATTTTACACCAATTAATGATATGTTCAAAAAAGGAGTCAAGAAAACAATTCCATTCACAATAGCATCAAGAAGAAATAAATACTGAGGAATATATTTAACCAAATAAGTGAAAGATCCTTATACTGAAAACTATGAAACATTCATGAAAGCAATTGAAAAAGACACAGTAAATGAAAAAAATCTAGTTTTTGTGTATCAGAAGAATTAATATATTAAAATGTCCATACTACCTAAAGTGATATACTGATTCAATGCAATCTTTGTCAAAATTTTACTGACATTTTTTACATGAGTAGAAAAAACAGTTCTTAAATTTGTATAGAACCACAAAAGACCCCAAGAATTCAAAATAATATTGATAAAGAAAATTAAAGTTGAAGCCATCACACTCCCTGATTTCAAGTTATATTAAAAGCAACGGTAATCAAAACAATATGGTACTGACATAAGAACATATGTCTGTACTGACATACAGAGCAATATAACAGAAAAGACAGCCCAGCAATAAACCCAAGCATATATGCTTAACCAATTTTTGACCACACCCCAATAACACACAATAGATAAATGGGAGTCTCTTCAATAAATGGTGTTAAACAAACTGGATATTCACATGCAAAAAAAAAATAAAACAGAAAAATGAAAGAAAGAAACTGGACCCTTATATTACACTATACACAAAAATATGCTCAAAATGAATATTGGAGAGCTGAACATTAGACCTGAAACTCCTAGAAAAAACACAGGAATAAAGTTCCTTAATATTAGTCTTAGTAAGGATTTTTGGGTTATCTCACCAAAAGCACAGACAATAAAAGCAAAAGTAAACAAGTGGGACTACATCAAGCCAAAAAGCTTCTGCACAGCAAAGGAAACAATAAACAAAATGAAAATGCAGCCAATTGATTGGAAGAAAGCATTTGTGAGCCATATATCATATAACAGGTTAATATTCAAGACATCTAAGGAACTCACATAACTCAAGATCAAAAACCAAAATAATTTAATCAAATTGATCCAAGGACCTGAATAGGCATTTCTCTAAAGAAGAAGTAAAAATGGCCAACAGTATAGGAAAAGCTGGTCAGTATTAGGAATCATCAGGGAAATACAAATTAAAACCACAATGAAATATTACCTCACACCAGTTAGAATAACTATTATCAAAAACACAGAAATAATAGTGTTGGCAAGGGTGTGCAGAAAAGAGAACCCTTGTACTCTGTTGGTGGGAAAGTAGATTGGTGTAGTCATTGTGGAAAACAATATAGAGATGCTAAAGAAGTTAAAAATGGAATTAATGTATGGCCCAGTAATCATTTTGCTGCATATATACACAAAGGAAATGAAATCTCCACCTCATAAAGATGTACGCACTCTCATGTTAATCACAGCGTTATTCACAATAGCCAAGATATGGAAACAACTGAAGTGTCCACAAAAAGAGTCCACAAATAGTGTCCAATGAATTTGTGGACACGTCAGTTGAGTGGATAAAGAAAATGGATACAGAAGAATATTTGTGTGTGTGTGTGTGTGTGTGTGTATGTACACATAATGGAATATTATTAATTTTTTATTTAAAAAGGAAATACTGTTATTTTGACAACATCGATGGAGGACCTAGAGGACATTATGCTAAGTGAAATAAATCAAGCACAGAAAGAAAAATACTGCATGATCTCACTTATGCATGGAATCAAAACACATATACACACACACTCAAATGTCTCCCCTAAATTCTCAAATAGATAGAAACAGAGAGTAGAAAAGTGGCTTGGAGGATGGGAAGATTGAGGTTAAAGGGTACAGTGTCAGGGAGGATAAATAAGCCCTGAGATCTAATGTACAGCATGAGAACTATAGTTAATAATATTGTGTTATATACTACTGGAACTTTGCTAAGAGAGTAGATTTTAGGTACTGTTACCACACACACACACACACACACAAAGGGTATAGACGGATATGTTAATTTACCTGACTGTAGCAATGGATAGCCATATGATCGATATGTTAATTTGCTTGGCTATAGCCGTCATCTCACTATGTATATGTACAGTGATACATCATGTTATAAACCTAAATATATACAGTAAAAATAAATTTGATAAATTTCTTTTTCTTATTTGTGCTTATTTTAATTGTACCCTTTTGATGATTTTTCTTTCATTTTTTAAAATAAGTGTAATTTCTTAAAGAGAAAAAGTACAGGATGTTAAAGATAATGCAAATGGGTCTTATTCTTATACCAAACTGGGAGCTAAAAAGCACTCTAGTTTTACGTCAGACTCCACGACCTCATTCACTGAAGGTGGAGTCCCAATGATTAGTTTTTGCATGGAATAAACCTAGACTTAATTTTAGATTTGGGGTCCTAATAGAGTTACAGTTGTTCATCTGAAGCTTAAAGATGACAAAATTGTTTCATGAACTAGTAAAAACCCATGTCAAAATCTGCCCAAATCAGAAGTATAATCATATGTTCTTTATATATTTTGAAAATATTAATTACTTAAAGCACTGTTCTGATACTCAATCTCTAAATTCAACCTTTGAATCTTATGTCAATGCAAAATTGGTCTCTAGCTTTAGTAAAAAAGCCATCATCGAATTGAACCATGCATCTTGAAAATGAACTACTGAATTATTAGGGGCCTTTGGTATCTCTGGAGACTGAGTTTTTGGACTAAATTTTAAAATGTGAACATAGAACGTGAGTTTTGATCAATTTAAATTATTACTGATTTAGTCTTTGTCCCAGTTGTGTGCAAAGCACTAACAGAAGTGTGGTTCAATAGAGAAATACCTTTTGCAACTGACACAAAGCAGCTGAGACAAATTTGTGAAGTACTTCCTGCCTCCAGTCCAGAGAAACTAAGCCATTACTAGTTCTATTCTATCATACAGTATAGCGATTGCAATAAAGCTAAAAGCCTCGTCCATGATTAGATAATGTGCCAGGGAAGCTTTATTATCCATTGACCCCACTAGGAATGGCATAGAATGCAGAGCAAAGTTCCTGGCAGTCTGTGGCATGCTTCTGAAAACAATCTGCTAGTTCAGAGAAAAACATATGCCTCTGGGCTGAAATATGTATGCCTTTTTGTTCTGTCTACATCCACCAAGTCAGAAATTTAGATCAAATTCTAATTCTAGAAACTTCCAAAGGACATTTAGTATTTTTTGTTTCCTTATTTTAAAATCCTATAGAAAATATTAAATTCATAATTATATTTTATTTTGTCTTTTTCTAAGGAAAACTGTATATTTTTTATTCATATTATATAAACAAAATACCCAAATACACGGAATAAAATGTAGCTTTGTCCCAGTGAGGTAAACAGTTTATCAGCTTTCTTTTGGGGAATCTTTTTAAAAATCATACATATTGGAAATGAGATGTGAACAGGAATGCCAAATGTTTAGGGTATTTGGGGATCTGAATATTGGGTGCCTAGCTAATAGCAGTGACCAGAGTCCTACTGTTTTGCTAGAAAGGCAGAAAAGTGAGTGCTGCCCAAGGAAAAAGGATTGCTTTAAGATAAATTATTAATATGAAAATGGTGGTCTTTCTTCTTTTTTTTTTATTTTGGTGTTTTTTGTTTTGTTTTCCATAAAATACCCAAATCTCACCTAATCTCTTTTAACAGAAACAGAAATATTTATAAATTAATTTATACTATTAAGCTAGTGAAATAATATATTATTTCTCATTAATAGTACCTCCATGTAATTTTAGAAAAAAAGAAGACAGGACTTGACAGAATGGCAACATTAATTATTATGGAATTTCAGAATTTAGCAACAGGGGATAGATTTGGATGACAAACTTTCAGGCTCATGTCAAGTATCCCTGTGCAGACACCTGTGTACCTTGCCTTACTTTAAGAAAATCTCATAACGCAGCCAAGAAATGTGGCGTGAGCTTTCTGATGAATTAGCCAGTAGCATTTGATCCCATGTATTGGAGTACATGGAAGCACTTCGGCACTTTGTGATTTTTGATTACTTATAGTAACTACATCATGTCAAGACTAAAGGTAATTTACTTCCAATATTTAATTCCATTTTAGTATACGCCTGAAGAACTCTTTCAACTTGTAAACCGTCCTTCCTCCCTAGTTATGCTGGTCATTACTCTCATCTGGAAATTCAATTATAATGAAGTAGACTAAGCAGTGGTGTCACTTAATGTTAACTGGAGACTAGATTCTTTCTCTAACATAAGCTATTTCATACACAATTGTGAAAATGCAAGAGATACCTGCAATGCCTTCTGTTCCCTTATTCATATTTGGTATCTTCTTTTCACCCTACACTACATGTATCCCATTCTGCCAACCAAAAAGAACTGTTGGATAATAAAGTATTTGATCAACGAATTCAAGCTGAGATATTAAGGTCTCAAGACGGATAATTATAACTTTTGAATACCGATTAATAACCAAAAGGAGGGTATCTCACATATCATTGCTTTCTTTTTCCTGAAAGTACACTTACGCAAGACAAATATGTTCACATCACTTACCTCCGTGTTTTCCAATTCCATTATGCATTATATCACATAGAGGGCCTTTAAACTACAGATAATGAGACTCCTCAGATAATCTGGTACATCTGAGAGGGAGCCTAGGAATCTGTGTCCTAAAACATAAACAGGTTTGAAAACATCTGATTGTCACTCCTCTGAATAGTAGTTTATTCTGCATGAATTTAAGACTGGTGTGAGTGATTGGGTTTATACCTTATAATAATATTTACTATGAATTTGCTCTATTGAACATTTTGATAAATTCAGGAGATACTGAACATTGAATTAATAATGAGTAAGATGAGGCAAGGAAGGGTTAGCTCATGATCTATGATTATGATTTCAGCTTTTACCAAAGTCAAAGGATTCCCTCTTTTAAAAAGTCATTATCACTCTACTATAGCAAAAAGATAGCTCCCTCTAAATAGCTTAATACATACTTAAAAAAAAAAAACTTTTTAAACATGAAAACATCAGACTCCCAGATGTGGTTTTAATGAGAAAACATACAGGCAAAAATGCCTATAAATGTAACAACATTTAAAATAATGTTTTGATTGTATTCATTGGAGCAGCATTTGCATACATTTTCACATAGGGCTGTGTATTTGAGAAATAGTCAATCAATTAGAGAAAATGCTTGGGGCACAGACACATTCACTAGAGGCCAATAGGTATTTAAAATCTGTCTCTTCCCCGACTTGCCACCCTAATTCAAGGTATTACAGAAATTTTGATTAATGAGACCACAGCAAGTTTACCAAGATATGTTTATTTCCATCAATATGCCTAAAAAAAGAGAAAAGTCACACTCTAAGTAGCAGATGGCATCCTGGGTGGCAGGCAACTGTAGTAGTTCAGGAAGTGTTTTATTTAACATTCAGTGTACCTCTCCTACAAGATCCATGCAAATTTTTTGTTTGTTTTAATTTTGCTTCACAGTTGAGTATCATTGTATTATTCTTTAAGGGTTCAGTTTGTTCTCACTGCTCATCTGTATCATGCTCAACTATTTTCTGTAACTAGAGAAGTCTCAAAACAGGTGTTTAAAAACGCTGCTATTTTCCATTTGGCTTGCAAAGAGAGAACAATACAAACAGCCATTTCCCTTAGCTTTGGCTCTGCACCAGTGAGAAAGTGCCATAACAGAAGCAATTACTCAGAGAGAAAGTAACACACATTTCTTCTTTTGGGAAAGCTATGGGGCACTTGAAAGATGATTGGTTTGTGGGACTGGCACTATGAAATTGGAATGCTCAGATTCCAGCTGTGATGAGAATAGAAAATCAGGAACAGGTGGATATACATATATGGGTGTATATGTAATATTAAAATATGTATGTCTAAATGACCCTATTTTCAGTGTTTCATTATATCTTTTATCTTTTTTATATCAGTCAACAAAAGAAGGCACTTTTTCCCATGAGCCCAATCTCTGTATGATCCTCAAATATTCTGTTCTATCAATCTCACCCTTACCAGCTCCTGTGACTCTTTGCCCTTCCTTCTATTTATGGTTTTCAAACTCACTGTTTTCTGATCATCCTCATAAATTTCTCACTCTAACAGAAACTTTGCCCCCTCTTGAAGGCACTTGTGTTCCCCACAGCTTTTTCAAATTCTATCAGGTTTTGTTTTGTTTCTCCCATAATTCTCATAAAACTGAGCCTAAAAGTAAGGTAGGTGATCTCCTTGCAATTTTTTTTTTTTGATGTTTAGTCTTCAACAATTTGCTAAAACTGTTCTTGCAAGTGCCATTTTTAAAAAAATCTAATTAGTTTTGTTCATCTCTATGAGTCTTCATCTTTACCTACCTTTAGGTGGCATTTGACCTCATTGATGATTGTCTCCCTTTGATGCACTTTCTTCCCATTGCATCCAGATGCCACTCTCATGATTTTCCTACTTGATCACTAGTTAATCTCTGTCATTCTTTTGGGGACCTCTTCTCTTCTTTATGGCATCAGTTGACATGCCATGGGACATTAGAGTTACAGTTATCCTTAAAGCGGTTCTTGGCCTCAGTCTTAAATTTGATATTTAGGTCATCAAGAAATCCTATTGGGTCATCTTCCAATATCTCCAGAACATGACTTTAAGTGTAACTTCCTCTTACCAACCCCTTCTGCCTGCATTAGTGGAATAAGCACAGAACTGGGCTATTTGCTTCCACTTTTACCCCTTAAATTAGAGATGAAAGAGAGATACAGGGAATTACGTGTTTACAAAACTCTTGAAGAAAAATGGTCTATGTGATTTCCTTAATTTTTAATTTTACTGTCACAAAAAGGAAGAACTGCTGCTGTCTTGGGTCAAAAAAAACTATAGAAAACAGTGGGAGGGGGGAGGGATAGCATTAGGAGATATACCTAATGCTAAATGACAAGTTAATGGGTGCAGCACACCAGCATGGCACATATATACATATGTAACTAACCTGCACATTGTGCACATGTACCCTAAAACTTAAAGTATAATAATAAAAAAAAAGAAAAGAAAACAATGGATAACTTTAAAACGTCTTTGCAGTTCTAAGGTGGACGAAATAGCGGGGAATCTTAGAATGTTAAATTTTACATCTGAGGAGCCCATGTATCTTCTCACAATTATCAACAGACGAAGAAGAAAAAACATTGCTCTGTCGCTCCTGTGCTTTCTGACCATAAATCTTAAGGCCACTCTACTTACACAGTAAATTTGTAGGTATTGGACCCAATTTCCTTTACTGATTTTTATTCTACAGTTCCTGTAATTCATAGTAGATAGTATTACTTTCAAAATATTAGAAGTTGGTATCCAAGCACAGAATATCTTATATTTAAAAGAGTTAGATAATCATATAACTTGACATCAACAGAAGTATAATTTCACTGGAATAGTGCACTCAGAAAGGAAGTTATATTTTATCAAATCAGTAATGACAGATACTTACTGTCTTGATACTGTAAAGATAACATGGATTGCTATAGTTATTTAAGTTGGAGCAAGCAAATGTAATAATTTATAATTAAGCAGGGTACATTTGTATATCAACTATAAATACTTGAGTTGTCTGATATACTTTTTTCCTTTTCTACTGAATATTGTAAAAAGACAAAAATAAATAGGAATTGTAACAAATTAAACACTATGAATTTGTAAACAAGAAGTTGATAATATGTCTTTAATCATTCAAGTTCTAACTCCCTAAAAATTAAAATCATATTTAGTATGCTCTTGATTACACAATTGTCTATCCTCAAAAATACTGAAATACATGAACATATACATACTATGCTTCCTTGCACAATGAAAAGAGAATAATATTAACACATTATTATAAAGATTGATTTTTTTAATTGTAAAATAAATTATGGTTGTATCTCTGATAAATCCATAGAAATATAATTCAGTCTTTAAAATCCGTACTGTTTTCAATTATGTATGCAGCATATGTTATTTAATTATTTTTTATTGCAGAACATTCAGATTTTTGCACCTCTGAAAAATGCTGTTATAAAATTATAGGAATAGATATATAGATTTGAGATGACAGGTAAACATTGATATAGATATTTGCTTAGCTCCTTATCCATAACAGCTTCCATTTATTTGAACTCATGTGAAAAATTTTATATTTTTTCTGTTTCCATTGCAATTTGAGTATAACTAATAGTTTTAATTTTCTGTCATAATGTAATTGACTTGTTTAATGTGAAACTATTAACAGCATTTATTCACAGACTTTATTTCTAATAAGTATAATACATTAATAAAATATTTTTACATTAAAAAAACTAAACAAAGAATGTTGACCTATTAACTCATCCTTAAAAATATTGGACTTTTTAATGAAGTGAGATGTCTAGTTTTTATTATAGACATTGGTGTATGTAACCAAAATGTTAAGTGGATACTGAGCTTGTCCAGTGTCTAAATAATATAGTTTCAAAGAAGCACAAATCAGCAAATAATTTGAGTTAAAACTCGTTTTAATCATCAAACCATACCTTGAAGATATGGAAATCAAAATGAAAATGATCTTAATGCATAAAAAATATACTTAATACTTTTCTCAACGTCTCACCCACTGTCAATTTTCCCTACATGTTGATGATTCCCCCTCAAATGTTAGCAGTCATATAAAATTCTGTTTTATCCAGTTCATTTGGCATTTCTTCTTAATTCCACAATTTCCCTAGAGCCCTCTTAAGTAATTTCAACTCTATTCTGAAAAAAATTCCCCTCTTTGCCTCTTTTTATTATTTTCATTATTCAGTTTCATAAAATGCCAAAGAATATGTTGGAGAGAAAGGTAGATGTTAAGAATATTGACACATTATTAATTTTTGTCCCAATCATATTGATCATTAGAAGTTACACCTTTAGTAGTTGATTTCATTCTGCAGATCTTCCCATGGTGGTCAACTTATTAGAAATGTGATAATTCAGGAAAGATTCAGTTATTCTTCACTATTCAAATAATTTATGTGTTTACACTGCTCACCTGCATGTAAGCATTAATATTTTCATAAGCTAAAGAAACATAACATACATGTTTCTATAACATGTGGTAAAAAAATATAGTGTAAGGTACTATGGCAGAATGTTCCATCAAAAAAATTATATATACATGTATACAAAAAATGGGGAAACAACTAATACATCAATTAATTATACTTTTATTTTCTATTTCTATTGTAAAACATAAAGCATCTTTTAAGTAAATCCTATCTATTTAGAAATACATATATAAAAATATTGTTCTAGAGAGATGGCCTGCTGTTAAGGTAAAACGATTTCACTCATACATAAATGGACAAAAATCACTAGTCCATTTGGAGATTTGTGTTCCAATAAACAGATTAATTATTGTATAAATTCTCATAAGTTTGAAAATAATTACTATTAAGATAACCTTCTAAAGTCATGATGTAGTTTTCTATTATTATTAGATATAAAGAATAGTATTATTAATAATAATTGCTATTATTTGATATTCCATTTATGATAGTTTGTATTTTTTATATACCACTAATGCTCTGTAATTTAAACAAATTAAAAAAATAGTAGTTGGGTCAATTACAATCTCAATATAAGATTTTAAAATGTCTCAAACTTTTAAACAATTGAGTTTAACAGAATCAATATTATTTTCTAGAATGTATACTTAAAAATAATTACCTAATATAATGAAAAGATTTTATTCATTATCTAAAGAATTTAATTGGTAAATTAATTATTCAATTAATTAATATTGATTCTATAACTTGTTTGATAAATGAGACCATCATACCATAGTATCGATACTGGAAGAAATAAAAGATGATTCAATAAATCAGGATTGATGAGGGTGATCCTTTATTAGAAATCCAACAGCTTTTTGCTCTTAGACAATTCACTTTATTCTAAAGGAAATTCTAGTTCCTATGAGTAAATTGTTGAAAGTGAATACGGTCAATAGGCCAAAAGCTTACAAAACGTAATTTACAAATACTTATTGAGCCCGTGTCCGTAAGGCTCTCTGTGAGGCACATTACAGTCTTTTGACAAAGTTCTGAGTGAGGAAATCCTAAACTGACAACTTCTAAAGTTGTTACTATAAAGTCTAGAAATCCCACGCAGTATTTTAGAAACTACACATACAACACACACAGGCACATATAGGCACACACAAACAATTTTGTAGTAATGACAAGGTAAAACCTGTATACACTAAAGATAGTGTATGTGTCTTTGGAGTATATGTTCTTAATTTTTCTTGTTTCTCTTTTCCTAGGAAATGAATATGGTTCTTCCAGTGTAACTTAATTTATCCTGTGACATTTGTTTGCTTTCTACAAGAGATTCTATGATAAGCCATTCATTCCAGAATGTAATTTAGAAAAACATTGGAGGTGATTTGTGGTTGCTGTGGCCATTGTGGTCAAGCGGTATTACGAAGTAGAGTGAAAAAAAATGCAACCACAGAACCCTCATTGTAGAGTATGGAAGGATACCTTGTCTTTGAATTTTGTGCCACCTGTCAGTGTTGACTTTATTCATTGTAGCTTGTACTACCCATTAAAGCATCATTAAAATAAATTCTCTGAAAAAGCACACTCATCTTTGCCTCTGATTACAAAGAGTGGAGATTGTATATTAACGCAGATTTTAAGCATTCGTATCATAATTGGACACAAGCTGCTCTGAACATCTGTTTGTTATCAAGAATAAGAATGACATATCTCTTGTTATAGATTTGTTTAATGACCAAATTTTGAAATTATTCCCACAGTATACTAAGAATTTGAGCTGAGCTAGGAGTTGCAGGAAATTGGTATGTGAGAAAAACAATGTTGCCTTCAGCACAAATAGATAGTTTTGGTTCCAGAAAGGTATCATTTATGAAGGAATTTTGATTTAAAGTATGACAGTCTCAGTTTTAAACAGTCATTAAAACTATGTTGACATCAATACCTAGGTGCATAAACCCTCTGCCTATTTGTATCCTCAGAATCTATTAAAGTTGTCATTAGTAATTACATGTTCCTGTTTTTAATCATTTTAAATCAGTTTTTATAAAGCCTGCTGTGTATGTATTTGTTTTCCATTACTTTAACAATTTATCACTGTTTAGTTAAGATGCATACTAATAGCTGTTTTTATTTAAAACTCCTAGTTGTATGTTATATACAGATTTACCCCCATTATCTAGTGATGTTTGGGAGTTTGTTATGTATAATCCTTTAAAGTATAAATTCATTCATTTATTTCACAAATACTAGCTGTGTGTGTGTGTGTTTGACAGATATGTTCAGAATGAAGGGGACAGTACTGAGCAAGATGTGACCCTGATTTTATAAGAGGAGGGAAAGAATTAATCAAGAAATCAGAAGGGATGTATGAATACAAACTGCTACAGTTGTTGTAAAGGAAAGGGCCTCTGTCCTATGAGGAAAGATAACAAAGATTAGTGACCTAGACTCGGAGGTCAGGGAAGTCATTCTGGCATGATTAAAACTTAAGCTGAGGTCTGAGGGATCTTTCCAAAAGGGATGGGAAAGCGGCAGAGGTGATATAATAATTTTTCAGTGCAGGATAACATGTGCACTGTTCATGTGGCAGGTCAAAGCTTGACACATTACAGGAATAAAAAACAGGACTAGTGTGATTGTGTTATGTGGCGCTAAAGAGAGACATGGTGTGAGATGAAGATGGATAAGTAAACAATGGCTACCACGATGGTTATGCAAAGATTTAGGTCTTTATCCCCAGAGCAATAGGGGTTTAAGGATTTTAAATAGGGATTTGACTATACCATATTTAAACTTTGAAAGTATTACCTGGGGGATGGCATGAGAAGTAAGGGTTGGAGGATATACACAGTAAATACCTGAAGGATAGTTAATGTAAATACTTCATGTGTGCCATAAAATATGATGGTAGATAAGAAAAATGTGCTCTATATTTAACTTTAAGAATAGCTACTGGGCCCGTTTTCTGTCAAATTGCCTCATGTTCCCACTCATCATTTACATGAGAACCTCAGCTTTGAGAATCACTATATAATTAGGGGAGAAAAGCAAGTGAAAATCTGAAGGAAAATAGCCTGATCCCTGCTTGTTAGAGACAATAGATGTCCTCTCTAGCCCACTGTTGCTTCATGCTTTATCCTTTCCATGCAAATGATTTATTACTTTAGCCTGGAATCATCATGATTTTGTCCTTGGAACACTTTAAATAGATTAGAAAATTCCTATAATCCTTATTTTATTGATTGTTGAGTTTTTCAGAAACAGACTTACCATGGATGATTACATGTATTTGTTATATGATAGTTAATGATCTTTACCAAAGAGATAAAATGTTCCTTAAAAAATTCACTCCCAAGACCCTGCCCCATGTACTTATTTTCTTTTCTATAATGGTATGTTGCAATGAATTTGGACTGCAAAACACTTACAGAGTACATACTCTGGTGCTTCGGTTGAACTTTGAGTTTTTAGTGGGCAACTATGCCATATGATGAATTATATTTGCTCAATGGTATAGATAAAATAAAGTTTTAAAGAGACAAAAGTCTCCAGGGAAACAAATATGATCAGAGTCAATCAATCCCGTGTCTGGTTATATTTGCAAGAAAGTAGATAAAGTAATACTAAGTGTCTCTGTTGAATAGTCACAAATAAAAAATGATAAACCAAAAGACTGAGGACAGAATTAGGTTAAAAGCTTGTCTTTTGCTGATGATCTCTTATATTTTTATACCAACTCCAGAGCTGAATTCACCAATTGTTAACTTTTTCCTGTATTTAGAGTCAAGATTTCAGAATCAAAAGGTTACAGTTCTATGCAAGTCTGGACTGTAAGGATGTTGGAGTAAGCATCTCTTTATCAACCAGTCAATAGACTATAGGGCATATCCAAGTTTTAAACTTTTTCAAGATGATGACTGTGGTGGGCTTTTATCTATAGAGCATCTAGGTTTGGGGAAAAAAAAAAAAACCCTACAAATATCTACTCTTGAGTCAACTGCTTAACACATCAACGGGCTATGTATACGAAATTCTATCCAGAAACAGAAAATTATGCTTTAGTAAATGGGTTTGGTTTTGTGTTAGTTGGGATGAGCCAATGCTAATGAATGTCTGCTTAACCATCTTGTTGTGCCCTATAGAGATAAGATTGATTTGGGGTACTATGTCTGGCAAGTTTTGAAGTCTAAGTTTTCTGAGTCTGAACAGAATCTAGTAACAATATGGGAAATCAGCATACCCGGAGACCTAGTATTTATTCATAAGGCTTCTTTACTGATAATAGCTATTGGGAAAACAATACAAGGAAATATTTCTCGAGTGTCTCATGTGCCTGTCTGGGATCACCCAACTGATAGATACTAATACCACAACTCTGGTTGACTTATTTATTTATTTATTTATTTTTTGAGACAGAGTTTCGCTTTTGTTGCCCAGGCTGCAGTGCAGTAGCTCAATCTTGCCACACCGCAACCTCTGCCTCCGGTATTTAAGTGATTCTCCTGCCTCAGCTTCCTGAGTAGCTGGGATTACAGGTGCCCACCACCATGCCCGGCTAATTTTGTATTTTCAGTAGAGATGGGGTTTCTCCATGTTGGTCAGGATGGTCTCCAACTCTTGACCTCAGGTGGTCTGCCCACCTCAGTCTTCCAAAGTGCTGGGATTATAAATGTGAGCCACTGTGCCCTGCCTAACTCTGGTGACTTTTATGCCTTCCTAGCCCCAAATTCCTATATCCTCTGTGTTAGTGTACTAAGACTAGAATAACAGAATACCATAGACTGGTTTGTTTAAAAAATATAGGTTATTTTCTCACAGTTCTGGAGCTTGGAAGCCCAAGATTATAGTGCTGGCAGGGATAGTTGCTGGTGAGGCTTCTCTCCTTCACTTGCAGATGGGCATCTTCATTGTGTCCTCCCATAACCTTTCTTCTGAGCATGCACACTGGTGCTATCTCTTCCTCCTTATGTAAGGACAAAAGGCTCCACTGTTATAACTTTCATTTACCCTTAATTACATTTTAAAAAGCCTATTTCCAAACATAGTCACACTGGAGATTAGGGCTACAATATAGAAATTTGGAGGGGGGATACAATTAAGTTCATAACATCCCCCACCTTATACCAACTTTTAGATCCAAGTTGTAGTTATCCTTGAACATATCCTGTAGTGGCCTCAGAAGGGAAGTTTGCCCAGTGTTTGAGAATGATGTCTACATATTATGTTGTGAGTTTCATTGTATCTTCACTGTTTCACTCTTTCAAGCAATTGGAGCATCAGTTGAGTGTCTGTGCCTTATAAAAAGTGTAACTGATTCTCAACTTACATATGTTCAACAAAGTGATAAACCTAAGTAATATACTTCAACCCTAGGAGTCAACTATGGAACAAACTACTTGTTCCATAGTTTTATGAAGATTCAAAGTGGAGGATTTTATTGTGTGTATTTGTTTCTGTCTTTAGGGGCACTACAAACGTTGAAGCTAAGTTCTACTCCATCCATGGCCACAGGAATATGATATGCTATTTCTCCCAAGTGAGAACTTAATTATAAGCATATGATATTTTAATATCAATGATAGGTGACCACACTCAGTCACATTCTGCAGAAAACTAGTGTATGAAAAAGGAGTTTCAGTAACATAAAGAGCAATGTATATTTCATAGCCCATATGTGACAACTAAATTATTTGAATTGTTAACAATGCTCAGGTCCATTCATTCATTCATAAAAGTATTTGCAATTATCAGGGTTAGTTTTTATGATTTCTGGTGATAATTATTTTTATGACAGGAATTTTCTTATTTCACACACACACAAATTTATTATCGGCTGATAGCTTTAATTTTTCTCTGTAATAGGATTGAACTATCTTGATTCTACCCAGAATCTGGGTTAAGGAACATTCTTAAATTCTGGCCAGGGAAGGAATAGAGACAGAGCTCTGACTGAATTTTTTAGTGCATTGTTTTTCAAATATTAATATACTACTCACCATAAATAAATAAAGAAGGAATTGCCTATTTCTTCCACAATAGAGTAAGTCACATTTGAATAGGATCCAAAGAACAACCCAGTTGTCACACTGTAAACTCACATTGTACACTTTAGGCAGAATTTAGTCATATAGGCCTATTAGTGGCAAGGGCAAGCACGTTACTTTGATAAAGTTGTGCTTTTGGCATTTGTGACAACTACTGGGCTTGGTTGTGGATTCCCTGGAGTTCCACTAAGGAAGGAGACAGATCAAAGATTATAATCCTTGCTCCAGGCAAGCTATGCTGTATAGACTTTATTCTAGGCCCTAATTTTTCTTTCCTTCCTTTGAAGATAAATGCTCCAAGTACTATTATTTGTCACTGTCACACACTTAAATATACCTTGACAAATACTGTCACTATTTTAGTAATTTTTGATTCCCTCAATTTAAAGAGCAATTTTCAAGAATGATCAGTCTGGTTTTTAAGAAAAGCTCTAACCTCAAAATTTCCATACTTATTTCAGTTAAGGCTAGTCACATTATTGGGTTATGTACCAAAATATTAGTAATTTTAAGGAATCATATTTAAGTAATATTCTCAAAGCTCCAAGATTTAACTAGGTTAAACTGATTTTTTTAAATGGTCATAAAACAAAGTATTACCTGTTTTTATTTTCAAAGTATTTTAAAACACAAATAGGTTCTAAGTGATCATAACCAAATATTCTCTCACTTTTAATTGAAGAAACTTATACCAGAGGACAACAGAGAAAATCTGATGTCACACAACTAGTTGACATGAAATCACTTCTATAGCCTGCTTCACCAAATCACAAATTGAAAGCTATTTTCAAGTTTCAAGAACATTTTTCAAAGAAAATTCAATGGAATTGGGTTTTACCACAGAAAATAGTTTTGTTTACATTTTTTTTCCTGGCAAATTATTTTTCTTTACAAGGTATGTGAGGATTACAAAAGATCAGTAGACAATTAGAGTTTTATTTACAAATATTTACAGAATACTATCAGAAAAGCATCTATTTTAACTTAAAAGCAAAGAGACCACAAGAAGAGCAATAGGCAAAGAGATGAGAGGATTAGAAGGAAAAAGCCATTAAATTCAGAGTTGTAAGTGCTTTGCCTGCATTAGATCATTCCACCTGACATAATACTCTAAGGTATTTGCCATCATTATGTCTTATGTACAGACAAACTAAATCTTAGGGAGTAGAGAGATGAGTGAAACTGGTCAAGATTACAAAATATTTGGCTGTGGAATTAGTATTTGAACTCAGGACTTCTGATTTTTAAGTTAACCCTCTTAATTCCTGCTGTCTACTATAAATGAGGAAGGCTTTATATATATATATCTGTCCTTGAGTCCCGTTATGGAGGCAGTAGGAGGAAGAGAGTACCTCATGTTCTGACATAATACTGTAATACATTCACTTAAAATTTATTAATATTCCCATGGTACACATTATTTTTAAATGATGAAGAGAATGACATGAGTATGTGAGTGTATTAGCTGGATATTTTTCTGTCCATGAGCTATCAGTTACAAGAAATACTTTATTTCTAGGTACAACTAGGCATATGCCAAAATCATGTTTAAAAAATTGTATCAGTGAGGTTCTTGTCATATTCTAGTCATTTCTTAATAACACTATTTTTTTCAGTAAAGACAAAAGAAAAACAATGAGAAATCAAAAACAGAAACACAAAACAGAAACCACTTATACTAGTAAAGAATCCCGAAGAGTGCAACTACCAAATATTAAAACATATTATATGGGTCTTTTTCTAGTTAGGATATAAATGAAAATGAAAGTTATCATTATCACCATATAAACTTTTAAAAATCCATTATTTTCTTTAAAACCGTAAGAGAGATCTGAAAATAAAGAAATATCGAAGCCCCGAATTCCATTAAGTTGAGCTATCCCTAGATAACTAAGGAATGAAAGATGTTTTTAGACTTGACACCGGATGATGTTGGGTACTAGACAGACAGAGGAATAATCCTACCATGGAATGATACCTTTGCTTAGATTGGAAAACACTGGTCAATCTTTTGACAAATTGGTTTGTGTGCTGGATTTGAATCTACAATAACACCCAAAGCAAAGGCAATGCTCTCTGCCAAATAATTACCCTAAATGGGGATTTTGCTGAGCAAGTAGAGACTAGAGACAGGACAGGAGGGTGGAAATAAATCATGTGGTCTAGAAATCTTGCAGTCTCCTGACATCAGTATCTGACAGTCCTGTACTATTAATATCTAACTATCTCAAAGTCTCATGCAGTATCGAAATCTCAGTGTGCAGTTATTCTTTTAATGTGCACTCTCACAATCTCACAGTTGGGGTAATACAGTCCCTGATTTTTCTCAGCCTCAAAAGCTCATGCTCTCATAGGCTTGAGGTCTATCAGATTCCCAGTGTGGCATCTTTGTGTTCTAAAAGTTTTGAAGTTCATCTTATTTGTATTCTGACTGTTTTTAGATCAATAAGTTTCACAGTATTTTAGTTAAATAGCTGTCCTGAAGGAAAAGGCCTAAACTTACCTTTAAGTTTTGAAAAAGTGAGGTGATATATCCAACCAAAGTGGCATTGAAAAGCAAATTCAATTTCTAATATGATCAAAGATAATTAATCCAGTGGAGAAACAGAAAGTTAGGTACTGTGCTGAAACTCAAGGAGAGACTTGCTTGCACTCTCAGGTTTTGCTTAAAGTAGTTTAACTGCAACCCTTCTTCAGACAAACTCAATTTCTTATTGGGTCTCCCTAATCTCATTCTTTATGTTTACAGTAAAAATAAATGCTGATTCTTATTTTTAAAAAAAAAGAGAGAAAGAAAAAGAGGTAAATGGCAAAAAAAGAAGGAAGGGCAGGATAGAGGGAGGTAGAGAGAGAGAAATAGATAAATAAATGGAAGGAAGGAAGGAAGGAAGGAAGGAAGGAAGGAAGGAAGGAGAAAAGCTTCAGCCTCTAAGGCTCATTAAGGCACAATGACATCTGACGTACAATCAAAAATTATGAGACATGCAAAGAATCAAGAGAGTGTGACCCAGAGTCAAAATAAAACTTCAGATATATAGATTAGATTAATGTGGCTAAATTTTTATCACCTGGTCCCCATAAGCTATCCCTCTGACCAGTGTAGTACAGTTGTATCCTAATACCTGGGGTTTGGTATTAGCTCGGAACCAATGTCCAACTTTCTACCTTTTCCCCAGTACCCATTAATATTTGTAGATGGACCCTAATAATTTTAGGGAATGCTGGGTGGAAAATGTAGAAAATATACTTAGGGCAATTTTAGAGGTGTTTCTCAAGATATATAGCTTCGCCTCAACTCATGGGGCCAAGTTCTGCGGAATGACACAGGTACAAGAATTAGAGAAATTTCTATAATTTTCCATTATAGTGATTGAATTCAGGAGTCTGTTAGGAATTTTTTGAATTTTATTTTCTTTTGTTATTATTATCATTATTTAGTCGTATAATCAAGTATTCTCTTAGTAGGGTTTTCATCTATTTCAGTCCTGGTGAAGTCATGATTAGGTAATAGCAAAGACTACTGTGTGTAATAGTATTGTGGTCACTGCTGCCTCCCTGCTACCCACTATGATAATCAGAATCTGCTAGTATGTGGTAGTTAAGCACTAATGCTTCTCCTCTGTTATTCCTGGATTATATAATCCTCAGTATAATCAAAGATCCCACATCGATAGTAACAGTCATTCCTTTGCTTTCACTTTGCAGGAGACAGTCACAACTACAAGGCCTTGCTGAAAAGAACATCTGTTGAGTCTTCCTGAAGATATTCTTATCAAATAGGTGGGTACATGACATCTACCTTCAATAATGCTCTCAGCCTGCCTGTGGATGCTTCTCTTTTCATTATACCATGAATTTCTTCACTTCATTTAGTGTAGTACAACATTAGGTCTAAGTTTCTTGCTAAACAGCTGAGCAATCTGTTAGACTTTCTCCTAGAAACTGTGATAAGTGTATCTATACTTTTACACTTGGCTTAATTTGATATTATATTTCTTTTTCTTATTCTAGCACTGTTAAAATATATTTTTGTGTATGGCGGTCACAATATTATATAAATTAGTAAACTTCTATAATTCCCTTGTCATGTAAACCTTTACCTCCTGGATAAAATTTTCTACCTGTGTCCTTAAGGCACATTTGAACCTCAGTCTAGTTATTTTCCTGAAAAAAATGAGGAGTGGTAGAGATTAGCTGTTAGGGAAATTGGTATCAACATGATAAAACAAAACAAAGCAAAAACAATTTAGAAAACAAAAATAGCAATAAAACACTGCATCGGGAGTGGTCTCAAAACAAGGCAGAAATAAATTTATCAGACAGGGAATTAGGGACTTTGACTAATCAGTGATAGCCAGTGTGTTTTCAGGATGTCAAGGTGTTTTGATGCTGATATCACCTAAATGTCTTTATTCCACCTGCTAGATGGTTTCCAAATACTTTAACTTCTACAGAAACAACCCGAACAGGGTGAGAATTCCACTTGTAATTAGGTAACTTACATGATTCGACTCTGTTCCTGATATTTTCATTTTGTTGACCTTGTTTTTACAAGAACTATGAGTGTTTGCGTTTATGTGCATGTGTATGTAGTCATAGAAACTCTCTGATATTCTGACCATATCTTGATCTGAGAATGTAAAACCCTAAAATTTTTATTTTTAAAAATGCTCAGTGCCATCACATTTTTCATTCTTGTGTTCATTAATTCCACTATAATAATATTTTGATCATCTATCAATTATACTAAATACTTGTCTACAATAGTTTCTTCTTTAAAATTTGAAAATTTTTAAACTTGCATGGACACATACTTGTACATATTTACACAATACATATGATATTACAATCACACAATGTGTAGTAATCAGATCAGGATAGTTAAGACATCCATCAAGTCAAACATTTATTTATTTGTGTTGGGAGCACTCCAAACTCCGTAGTCATCCTATTGTGATCCAGAACACTAGCTCTTATTCCTTTTATCTAACTGTATGTTTTTACCTGTTTCCCAATCCCTCTATTCTTTCTTCCCACCATGCTTCCCAGCCTCTGGTAACCATCATTTTACTTTCTACCTCAGTGAGATAAATAGGTTCTTTATTTCATATAACCCTGGGGGAAAATTTAAGTAACTATATTGCCCCTATATGCCATATATTAATACTATTCTGTTTTTAGGGATAAGGAAATGTTCTCTGCTGTGATATCCAATGAAACCAGATTTCATTCCTTAAAGGCTGACACTCACTTACCAACCACTGTTATCACTCAAAATACAGTGTAAGAAACAGGAGCCACATTAGGTATTTTAATAGAGATTAAATAGAGACAATTAGATATTTACAAAAATTTAGAAGGACTAGAGGAGAGGTAGACCTTAATCTTAAACTGCAGGTTTGTCTACTAGAACTGACCCCCCAGGGAAGCTACTCTGAAGGTCAGAATTTGAATTTAAGAATAAACTCTGTGCCCTCAACTGCTATCTAGAATTTAGAAATCCAAAGGCATTGCTACTACTCTGTCTTTTGACATCCAGAAAGCTGGAGATACCATAGGCACTAGAATGTAGCGTAAAGAATCTTCATGTTAATAAACATTTTTTGTGCAAGAAGGAAAAACAAAATAGCCCCCAAAGAGCAAATAGCTGGCTTCCCTTTCATTTACCTGCAGTTTCAAATTCCATGAAAATGCGTTAAATAGGGATGATGGCTGATTCATTTAATTTCTGGTGCTCACTACACTATACGAGAAAAATCAAAATACCCAAACACAGAATGTTTTTCTGTGTTATAGAATGATAATTGGAAAATATATGTACACACACAGATATACTATGCACACATATGTAGACTTTTCCAATTTACAACCGTAAACTATAGTGTTAAATGTATGTTCATAAAGTTATTTTGAACAGATAGAAATAATTTGGGCAAAAATGTGAGGATATTATCCTAACATCTATTTAAATTATGTCAATAATTTCATTCCTATGTTCACTAAGACAGATGGTGAGTAGTGTGACTTCACTTGCCAGCATGGTGGGTAAATTGTATTTAAGGCTTAATATTGTTTTTGGAGGGTGTTCATCTTTCACCTTATAGGAAAGGTAACTGGAAGTGCAGTTTTTAAACGGAAATAACTGCAAAGCTGGGCACAAAAAAGCCATAATGCGTAAATACTTATGATCCCTAATATGCTCCCATGCTTATTTCTTAAGATTTTTATTTATTTACTTATCTAGACATAATACTGTATTGCTGATTTCTCCATTTTAATGAGGGAAGACCTGGCCTTTATACTGAGTGATGTAAATTATTTCCTATATAGTGAAATTTGAGTGGCTATAATTGACCACTATACATAAAATTTTCCCTAGCTACTACCTTATAATTTCCAAAGTTCTGGTCCTCAGCACTGATGACCATAACAATATGGTTATCCAACTTACAGGGTTGTGTTTGGATTTTGTACATATGGAATTGAACCACACTCACAGAAACACATAAACATCTTTATTGCTGTTTTTCTATTTACTCTGCCTTTTCACAATTAGAATAATTTTCAGTGTTACCTAATTGTGAATATTTTAAAGAATTGCCAAATTTTCTTTCAGTTTTCAAAATGCTTCCTAATACTCTTCTTAGCTGGGTTGATGCCATTGAAAGGATTTGATTAACTTTTTTTTATATAAAACCTACTGCTCAAGAGATTTCAAGATCTCAAAGAACTGTGATAAATTTTTATGGGTCAAATTTAGAACAACAAAATGTCAAGATTCTGATCTTGTGTCTGGTATCAAATGGGTGCTTTTGTTTCTACCAAGCAACAGAACAGGGAGTTGTGAGCGGAATTGTGCACCTGCCCATTCCTATGTTGAAGTCTTCTCCTCCAAGCTCCTTAGAATGTAGACTGTATTTGAAGACAGGGTCTTTAAAGAGATAACTAAATTAAAATGAAGTCAGTATGGTGAGACCTAATCCCGTATGACTGGTGTGCCTACAAGAAAAACAGATGTACAGAGGGAAGAACATGTGAAGATGTAGGGAGAAGGCGGCCATCTACAAGCCAATGAGAGAGACCCCAGAAGAAACCAATCCTGCAAACATTTTGATCTCAGACTTCTGTCCTTTGGAACTATGAGACAAATAATTTCTGTTGTTTGAGCCACCCAGTCTATGCTATTCTGTTATGGTAGCCCTAGCAAACAAATACAAATATGGCTTTGAGAAATCTGTAAGGGGATGTCAAGTAACTTTGTTGGAGATAAGGGTGGCTAAAATGTTGAGCACACTTTGTCTTAAATTACTTGCTTGATGGGGCTGTAAGGATTAATGATTTCTCATTCAGAAAAACCAAAATCATGTGCACTTATTCTATTACTATTTTCTCAGTTGTCACATTTAATATGTAACAATATAGGCTATATTTCCTAAGAGTTCATTCAACATAGTATATTATAGCTAAGAATTTCAACACTGCCATTTTTGTTTCTCCTAAGAAAGCTGTAATATAGCAAAACTCTTTTTCTTCCTTTCTCTCCCCTCCTCTCTCTCTCTCTCTGTCTCTCTCTCTCTCTCTCACACTCTCACACACACACACACACACACACAGGTTCATACATGTAGAGATGAATTTACCTAGACGCTAAAGAGAATGAACCTTCAGGGCTGTCATATGCTCATGATCTGTTCCTAAATTTGTGTTTGTAAATTTATGTTACTGTTCTTGTATTAGAAATAGCCCCCATGCCAAAGTAGGATATTCCTTTGTGTGTGTGCATGTCTACGAATGTGTTTTATCTGTATTTGAACTAGAAAGATAATCAATGTTTGTAATTGTCACCTTCTTTAAGTTCTGCAGTAGTTGACTACTTGATAGAAAGCACCATATCTTAGTCATCTTAGTTACTTCAGAGCCTTATCAGAATTCCTACCAAACAGAAATGACTGCAAAAATAGTGTTATTGAAAGAAGGGAAGAAAAAAAGACATAATAATCCAAAGAGAAATTAATAATTTATGAGAAATGAAGGGTTTACAGATTCTTTAAGTAAAAAATTAGAAGAAAAATGAATTTCAAGCATGCAATAGTACAAAGTAAACATTGAAATGTACTGTAGACAAGATGATCTCATTATGAATGGAGATTATATAGTCTTATCTATGATATTGAAGTTTTAAATTGACTTCTAATAAGTAGAAGAAATATATTATATCTGTTTTGTTCAGTTACTAGTATTTCATATTTATATATTATGCATATTTCATTGAAATGTCCTTTAAAAGTCAATTTTATGTGTTTTTCTAATACGATAGAATATTTTTAAAATATATCATTAGAGATATCTGCTAGCTTTTTCACTAGTGTCTGCTTGTATGCATGCTCTATTTGATTTTGGCGTCACTTGAGTAAGCATCAAAGGAACATAGATTTAAACTCAGGAGATCATTAATGAAAACTCAAACATGGCTTACCATGTTAGAGTCATAAAACTTGTGTGCAAATTACGGGTACATTACTTTTAATTCAGCTAAGAAGTTAGCTGAGGAGACCACCATATAGTTCTGCCTTGATAGAGTTCGTATTTCCTGAAGCATAATGAAGAGCAAACACGGAAATAGCGTATCAGCTGCCAAGAGTGGCTGAAAAAAAATTGGCTGACTGAAATTGGCTGGCTAACAGGAACGTAAAGGCTTTATATTGTATGAGTATCTATTTTCATTGCCTGATCTCACTTAACAAGAAAAAAAAAGACCCCAGAGCTTGATTTCTGGGATCCTATAAACTATTACGTTTGGAAATTTTAGAAGCATAGAATTTTAGTTTATGATCATCTGGAAACAAGGATAGGAATCAAGAGTGTTCATTTATCAATAAGATTATGCTGATTTTTTTCTCTTTCTATTGCTGAGGATACATAGAGAAGAGAAGAAGGGAGATACTCATTAGTTCATTTGCTGGCGTTGTTCATGGTTTCTCCTATCTAGAAGTCATGGTATAAAATGTTGGGGTCATACATGTCATTTTATCTTGTAGGTTTATGTTTCACCTTCAAAAAAGGCTGAATATGATGATCTATAATTAATTACATTTATTTTTTAGACAGGACTTTCCCACCAAAAGGCATCTTCACACAAAAATTTAGAGATGTCAGACAATATGGTTTTTCAACTTATAGAGTTATGTTTGGTTTTTGTACATATGGAATTGAGCCACACTCACATAAACGTTCTTATTGTTGTTTTTTCCATTTACTCTGCCTTTTCACAATTAGAATAATTTTCTGTGATACAATTGTGAATATTTTAGAGAATTGCCAAATTCTCTTTCAGTCTTCAAAGTTTAGCATGTTAGAGGTAAAAAGGCATGAACTTTCAGAGAGTAGCAGACTGTTAAATCTGTCTGCATATTACATTGAGCTACACCAAGCATTGGGTTAACTATTATAGAAGCAGGGAACGGTGATTACCAAAAAATTGAGAATATTAACTACACCCAAAGCATTAAGCTAAACTAAAGCAAGGACATATAAGTGGGAAAGGGCAGGCATTTGAGGATGTTGGTCTATATGAGCATGCAAACCTCAAGAGACAGGGGAGGAAACCACAAGAGGAAAAAGTGTCAAAATATATAATTAGAAACGAGTCAATTGATAAACAGATAATAATTACTAGAGAAAGACATTACATTGTATTTAAGTCAAATCATCAGCAACATAATATTCTGTCTAAATATAAATGTGTAGATTACAAATTCGTTATCTTTGATAAATGAAATTGTCTGTCTCTTGATAGTAAACTTGATTTACCAGTATGAAGAGGTTTAAAGCATTGTGGACTGAATTAAGCAGTTCCAACTAAACTGCCATAGTGCGCAGAACAACTTATCAATTATCCAAATCACAGCAGTTAGGGAATCTCTTAGAAAATCTATCCTAAGAACAGACTATGTATTTGACAAACGGCAGCATATTTTGAAGAACATATTTCAAAACATGTTATTCATCACATAAGTAATATAACAATATTACAGAATAGTTGAAGTTTAATGACAATTTAAGTAAAATTTTTGAAGAGAGTTAAACCATATCCTTTCTATTTGAAAAATTAATTCAGACTGTGAATAAAGCTAATACTTTCGGATACTAAATCTATTAATAGTACATTAAAAGATTTGAGAGTTAGTGATACTCCTTTATAGTACATATTTTAAATGAAATGTATCACCTCAACTAATTTGTCTGTCTAACCGATATTTGAAAGCTATCATTGACAGAGTATGCTTTTTCCGTCTTATCATTTGCTTTTCAAGCTAGAGGGACTATCATAAACAAAGCAAAATGGAGATATAATAATTCTACCTCTTGTTCATGCATATTATTTTAGTAAACTTTCACGCTTCATGGTTCTCTCACATATATAATTTTATTTCACCTTATTGCTAAATTTAATATTTTATTTTATTCTTATAACATTCTTGTAATATAGATAGAGCAAGTAATGTCTATTTCAGCTTATAGATTAAGCTGCCATAACTAATTTTTAAAAGACGTTTACAGCTTTTATATAAATAACGTCTGTGACATAAAATACATTTAAAAAATGCGTAAAACATTTTAGAAGAGTATAGTGAGTTTAGAAGAGTATAGTGAGGGTGCCATTCCCCACCTCCCAAAAAATGTTCATTTACTAACCCCTGAAACTCGTGATTGTTTCCTTATTTGAATAGCGTCTTGGCAGATGTAGTTACATTCAGAATCTTAAGATAAGATTATCTTGGATTTAGGGTCGGTACTAAATCTGGTAACAGGTGTCCATATGAATCCTTATAAGAGAAAGGCAGCAGGAAATTTGAAACGCACAGAGGAGCAAACCATGTGAAGACAGAGGAAGAGACTGGAACTTTGCAGCCCCAAGCCAAGGAGCCACCTGAAGCTAGAAGAGGCAAGGGAGGAGCCTCCCCTAGAGCTTTCGTAGGGTGTGTGTGGCCTTCTGACACCTTCATTTTAGACTTCGCCCTCTAAACCTGTCAGAAAATAAGTTTCTTTAGTTTTTAAGCTGTTGTAGTTTGTTACAACAGCCCTAGAAAAACAATACAAAGAGTATTACATAAGATAGTAATTTGTAAGACAGCCACCATATATCGTTTTCTTCCTCCAGATAGTTGTATATTTGTACAAATACTATATTTTACTTGCCTAAGCTAAAATCTACATAATTCAAAATTTCATATAGAAAATTTGATCATATTACGGAAAATGTACTTATTTTTCTAATACAAATAATGTATCAGGTCTGCCCTTATATTCTAAAATACTGCATTTAAAAATTGAACAAATGCTCACAGGGCATATATTATCGTATTTTACATATAAATGGATATTTAAGCCTAACTGCATATGAACATTAGACAATTTCAACCCATGTGTGTAATTATCAGTTTTTGTGGTTCTGAGAAAGTGACTTAGACTACGAGTATGTGAACTTTAAGCCATTCTTCTCATACAATTTTTTCCCCTATCTAGAATAGATAGGGCTTTCTGACTAAAATTTGTTACAGCATGCAAGCAACAGAGCATCTCTCATCAATTGTCTTCAAGTGGTCAAATTCGATAAAGGCAATTATAGCCTGAGCAATCATAATCATTTCGTATCTAAGAAAGCAGACTAAGTGAACATTACAACTCAACAACAATTTATAGCACTGGGCATAATGTGTGAGGTCAGATGCAGGGGACATTTCTAACTCAGGATGACTAAGTGTTCAGCTTGAGCCAGGAATCTATAGAGCCAAATTCAGGCAGCAACTTGAATGCTCTGAAAATGGAATCTTTCTTTATATTGAGTGTAATGTTTAATGCTTTCATAGGACTCTACTGGGCAGTACTTCAGTAACAAGCACATACTATATTATACTGTACTTTAGACAGGTTAGGATACCTTGTTCACGATTTAAAAAGTGATTGTTTAAAACTTAATAGATTCTTCCACAGGCTACACTAGAGAGTAGAGGTTTACGGTGTCCACTGAATCGATTTTGTCAGTCTGTAAATTGGTATGAATTGTCTTCTAGAGGCATACAGTTGTGCACATAGCATTGTTTCTATTTTACTGGAATAATGTAGACCTGTGCATGCTCTACCATTGTACCATTGAAATATGATGAAGTCAGTTTACATCTATTGACGACGCATGCATTGAATGGTTGTAGAGAAGTTCTAAGCTCTTAAAAGCTAGTTTTAAATTGCTTTTCTGCATAGTTATCTGTGTAAGCTGGATTCTATTTTTTAAAGGCTTTGTCTTCCTTCAGAATGTGCTTCTGCATTCTAGAATACTTATAATGCTTACATACTGTCTCTTTTGATACCTACAACCACATTGGGAAGAGATATTTTAGAGAAATTATTATTATGATTCAGTTTTCAAATTAATCAATTTAGACTATGAGAAGCTTATGAATCGCCCAAAGTTATGTGAATAAATCACTGTAAAAGGATCTTCTTTCTGACACGCTATCTTGAATATCACTTTTCTCATGAGAACACTCTGATAGGGTTACAGGCTTCCTGGGAGTTTAAACCAGAAATTGATATAATGCCTGAGGTTACCTGGAGGAGTTTTTGTGGGTTGCCTGTACCTGTAATATCCTAATACAAATTTTTATATATTAGAATTATAGATTTTAGGATTTTGATATTAGAATATGCCGTAGGATATATGAGCATTCCCAGTAAATCAGAATATAGGAACACAGAGATAAAAACAAGAAGCCAACTTCAAGCATATACTATATTTGTCGGTGTAAGTCAGATTTTGTTGTGGTAAAAAATAAACGAAAATAACCCTCAAACTTAGTGGCTTAAAACAATGTGATTGTTACTTTAATTGTTTAAGTTACTCACACAAAAAAACGTCTAATGTAATTGGATTGTGTGAGAAGAGATTGGAAGAGGGATATGTGAGCATTATTTGCTGTGATCACTTAGGAGCTCAGGCCCAGGAAACTCCTTCTCACCACACTCTTCCATGCTTACTGTGACATAGAAAGGATACGGCTGCAGAATCTCTCTTCTGCAATTAAATACTTCAGCATGCAAGTGATTTCCATCACTTCCACCCATAAGTCATTCACCAGAAGTAGTCATACTTAAATTCAAAAGGGTGAGAAAAATACAATATTCTTTGTGTCTGGAAGGAGATAAAAGCCAGATATCAGTGAGCAGTTGAAATGTATGACACAGACATGAGATAGACTATTTTTTTTAAGGTTAGTGCTCAACTTTTGGAGTGTAATGTAGATAGCTCAATGTAAGATAATTAATATGTTCAAAATCCAAGAAGTAAAAGAGGTCTTGGCATTTATTGGGACTAGTCTCTAATCAATGCAGGAATTTCTTTTTAAATATTCTGTGAATTATTCTTGAATATTTCAGTGATGGGGTGCTGACTATTTGACCTAGTAGCTGTTATTCCATTGGATGACTCTACTATTTTTATTTATTTATTTATTTATTCATTTATTTATTTATTTATTTTTGGGATGGAGTTTCATTCTTTCACCAAAGTTGCAGTGAAGTGGCATGATCTTAGCTTACTGCAACCTCCACCGCCCGGGTTCAAGTGATTCTTCTGTCTCAGCCTCCTGAGTAGCTGGGATTACAGGCGTGTGCCACCACGCCCGGCTAATTTTTTTAATTTTAATTTTAATTTTATTTTTATTTTTAGTAGATTCAGGGTTTCACCATGTTGGCTAGGCTGGTCCCTAACTCCTGATCTCAGGTGATCCACCCACCTCAGCCTCCCAAAGTGCTAGGATTACAGGCGTGAGCCACTTCTCCCTGCCTGGATGACTCTACTATTAAAGCTTATTTATATTGACCTTCTCTGCATCTATGAAACTGAATCTGTCACTTAACAACCCCTGTTTCACCTTCTGAGCACAATATAACATTACAAATGGATTTGACACAAAATTAGGACACTAGTTGAAGCAGTATTTAAGAAGCTGCAGGCTATAAGGCTAATAATAATCACCAGATGAAACACCTCCAGCAAAGCTGCAACTGGCTCTTAGTATATGTTATCTTGTTTCTGTACCTCATCAGGTGACCTGCACCCCTCACCTTGTGAATTCCACAGGGGAACTCTTAGATTGGAAATACAATTGATCATCTTTGTACTCCTAAAAAATGCAACCCTGAAACCACATTGAGATACCACTTTATAACCAATAAGATAGCTATTACCAAAAAAAGCAGAAAATAACAAATGTTGGCAATATTATGGGAAAATTGAAACCCTTGTGCATTGCTGGTCAAATGTAAAACGGTGCGGTCTTTGTGAAAATTAGTACAGAGGTATCTCAAAAAGTTAAACACCGAATTACTGTATGATCCAGCAAGTCCACTTATGGTTCTATGACTAAAATAATTGAAAGCAGGGACTTGAACAGATATTTGTATATTCATATTCATAGCAGCATTACTGACAACAGCTGGAAGGTGAAAATAACCCAAATGTCTATTGACAAATGAATAGATAAACCTAATGTGCTATATACATACAATGGAATATTATTTAACCTTGAAAGTAATGAAATTCTGACACATGCTAAAGCATGGTTGAATCTTGAAAAATTTTGCTAAGGGAAACAAATCAGACACAAAAAGACAAATACTGTAAAATTCAGTATATGTGAAGTGTCTAGAGAACCTGAAATTCATAGAAAAAGAAAGTAGAATGGTGATTGCCAGGGACTGGGGGAAGCAGGTATGAGTAACTATTGTACAGTGGGTATAGAGTTTCAGTTTGGGAATATAAAAATGTTCTGAAGATCGATGGTAACATTGATTGCACAACAATGTGAATATATTTCATGCTACTAAACTGTACACCTAAGATTGTTAAAAAGGTAAATTTTATTTTATGTATATATTACCACAATAAAAAAACAGAAAGGAAAAAAATGCAAGTCTGTTTCATACTGAAGGATTTTTTTCAAGGTCTTTAAAAAAGTAAATAATTTCCCAAGAGACTTAAACAGACATGTTTGAGTTACATGTGCAAAATATACATGTAATCAGAGGTCCAAAAGATGTCAGTACAAACAGGAAGATAAAATAAATGCAGTCTAACTCCAAGTATTGATCATGATTTAGAGCATAAAATGGATCAACTATTAAAGTACTATCCTCAATATGCAAATAGCTGTTTATACAGGATCTGCTCAAATTATGCATGGTTTTCTAAATTACTAACCCATTCAGAAGGTGATAGCAAAAATAAGTTTTACTTATTAGATTATTTACTTAGAGCTAATCAGCCTCAAAATATTTGTAAAATAATAAGGTCTAAATTGAACTTAATTCCAACTGAAAATATGTCCTCACAATTCTAATACTTGCCCAAATAACATAGCTACAATCATCAATGCACTCCGCTTTCCTTCTCCACTGAAATGAGTCACTCTTATTTATCCTCCTTCCCAGACAGTGCATTTTGTTGTGTTTTATTCCTCCAAGAGGTGAGAATCCAAGAAATGAAGCAACCTGCAATTATCTTTCCATACAAATGATTGATGTCTAATGAGACCCCAATTTGCCCTCATCTCTGGTTTTCACTTTCATGCCCTTGCTGCCTGGTAGTCTTGGATCCACGCCTGACACAAGTTGATTGTTGTCAGGATAAAATCAAATATCTAAATTTAAAAAAAAAGTGAGTAAGAAAAAGTCACATGGTAAAGTGAGGCTACAAAATCTGAAATGTAAATCCTCCAAAAAAAAAAAAAAAAAAAAGATGCAAGTGGAAGGTAATAGTTTGTAGAGGAATGAGCAAAGAGAATATGGAGTATGGATGCAAAACTTGAGCCAGAATGAAGGGATAGGAGTCAAGAATAGCTGGTCTCTTGCATTCTTGATAAACAAGTAAATCTACAAAGGGAGGATTCCAGACTCTGTATATAAATGATCAGATATCGGGTATCTGAAATTAAGCATTAGTTTTTCAGGTGTTTTTTACAAAAGAGATTCTCCTTTATTAGGTATGCTTCTTCTACCTTTCATCTTCTAACTTTTTATCTTCTTTCTACCTTTACCTTCATTTTTCTTTCCTTTTTTATTCCTCTATTCTTTCTCTATTCCTTTGTTCTTATTTTAAATTTCCATTTTAATTGATTTGCTTTCACTCAATTTGCATTACTTCCACGTTGTCCTGAATTTGCATTAATCACTATCTTCTGCTTTCCATCAGCCTGATTCCATTACCCATTGATTGCATTGTTTTTCTTACCTTTTCCCATTATCCTATGTTTCTGATGTTCTATATTTGCTCATCACAAATATGGCCATTTCAATAACACTTTGATTTGAACATAACCTATCTATACTCACCCGCTTTTAACACTGATTTGAACGTAACCTATCTATACTCACCCATTTTAAAGTGTTTTCAAATCGTCTACTATAGAATAAATGGTAAATAAATCTGATGGCTCTTTTTTGTCTATATAAAATGTCTTAATGGAGGTTTCATGAATATTCAATATAAGTGGAATAATTTTGTATTAGTTTTGTATCACCACTGTAACAAATTACCATAAAGTTAATGACTTAAAACTGTATTTATTGTCTTATAGTTCTTTAGGTTAGAAGTCTAGCATATGTCTCACCAGTCTGCATTCCTTCTGGAGGCACCAGGGAAGAATCCATTTTCTTGCTCATTTAAGTCATTGATAATTAGTTCTTTGCAGTTGTAGGACTGACGTCCCCATTATTTTGCTGGTGTTCTCAGATTTTAGAGGTTGTCCACATGCCTTTACACATGACCTTCTTCCTGAATCTTAATAGCTGGCAATGGTAGGTTGATTCCTTTTCACACTCCAAATCTGTCCTCCCTTTTGATTCCATTGTTGTGTCTCTCTGATCCAAACTTTTACCTTCACTTCAACTTTTTATTTATTTATTTGTTTTTTATTTTTATTTTTTGAGACGGAGTCTTGCTCTGTTGCCCAAGCTGGAGTGCGGTTGTGTGATCTCGGCTCATTGTAACCTCTGCCTCCCAAGTTCAAGCAATTCTCCTGCCTCAGCCTCCCAAATAGCCCACCAAGCCCCGCTAATTTTTTGTATTTTTAATAGAGATGGAGTTTCACCATGTTAGCCAGGATGGTCTCAATCTCCTGACCTTGTGATCTGCCTGCCTCGGGTCATGCCAATGTGATCCACAATAGATTGATAGCTTTCTTTCAAGCATTTTAAGTTGTTCTGCTCTACTTCTTTTCTTTTTTTTTTTTTTCTTTTTTTTTTTTGTGAGATGGAGTCTCTCTCTGTTACCCAGGCTAGAGTGCAGTGGCACAATCTCCGCTCATTGCAACCTTTGCCTCCCGCATTCAAGGGATTATCCTACCTCAGCCTCCCGAGTAGCTGGTATTACAGGCATACACCACTAGGGCCAGCTAATTTTTTTATTTTTAATAGAGACGAAATCTCACCATGTTGGCCAGGCTGGTCTCGAACTCCTGACCTCAAGTGATCCACTCGCCTTGGCCTCCAAAAGTGCTGGGATTACAGGCGTGAGCCATCGCGCCCAGCCTTCTTACTTTCATTATTACTTTTATTTAAGAAAATACATATTATAATACCCAAAGACTTAAAAGAATTGTCATCTGGAAGAGACATGACTGTCAATTACGGTATCAGCGAAGGAGAAAATGATTTTGGAGAGAAGCTATTGAGGAAAACCGAGTGAATGCACTCAAGGTTTAGCAACAATGGGAACAGAATACACTCCCAGGTCTGATGAGGAAAAGGAGAATTATGGTATGACTGGAGCCTTGAATGAGCTGAAAACACAGAAGGGGCACTGCCTAACCTGAACTATTGCTGTAGGCAAATACAACTGCACTCAGAACCATGGCAACAACACATTCAGTTTGTGGAAAAAAGAAATATTTACACCTTCCTCTTCTCTAGCACTTTGATCTCACCAATTTATTCCATTGACCAGATCCCATAGGAAACTACATAAGCATGGCCGTGGAGCTTATAATGGTCAGAATCTCCCATATCCAAAGCATAGGGCAATGTCATACAATCATAAAAGGTGGAGATTCAATAGGTGTGAGAGTGAGAACCAAACAAAGGGAACCAAATAAGATTAGTTAGCCCAGAGATTTAGGCAAATGTTTTCTGTAAATGGCCAGACAGTAAATATCTTAGGCTTTGTGGACCACACAGTCTCTGTTGTAACTACTCAAGTATGCTTCTGTATAGAGAAAGCAGTTATAGATAATACGTAAATGAACAGGTGTAGCTGAGTTCCATTACATTATTTACAATAATAAGCAGCTTATTATTATTTACAATAATAAGTTTGGCCCCTGATTTAGGGCATAGCCCTTGGACTAAGATGGAAAGTTTTAAATGATTACTCCACAAATACTAGCTCAGACTGCTTTTTAACATCAAACATAATTTCCTGCCAGTTAAAAATGACATTTCCCAACATTCTTCATATCTAGGTATAGTTCCGTGGCTAAGTCCTAGCCAATGGAATGAGTAAGAGCGATGTATGCAACTTCCGAGTTGTTTTCTTCACGGGAAAGCATGTGCCCTTCATGTCTTTCCTCTATCATGCTTTTTAAAATTTGGACCCAGTGAATATGGCGCTGAGTCATCTTTGGACATGTGGAGAAAAAGAAGTAGCCTACGTCACCAGTACCCTGGAGCCACCCTACTTACCCTTGGGTGTCTATTCTGATTTCGAGAATGTTATATAATCCCATCTCTTATTTAAGCTACTGTTCTTTTCAAGTCTTGATTTAGTAGTTCAACTTATGTCATTTGAGTGGTTTCTAAGACATAGTTGATTTTCCTGCAAAATGGGAATATTATAGTCATATAGAATTGTTGCAGAGGCTAAATCACCTTATCAAATCAACTGGAACATAATAGACATTCAGCAAAATATTTTAAAAAGTGACATTAATAAGAGCCCATTATTATGTTAGGCATTGTGAGAAATACAAATTAAGTATTGGAGACAATATGATCTAACTTAGAGTATGACCTCATTATTTATCCATTGTGGTGTCCATAAGAATAGCTCCTAATAAATTGTCTAGAAATCAGACAAGAGCGTAAATAATTATAAATTAAAATTAAATTGTATATTTCACTAAATATCCTTACTTTTCATGATAGGGTCCTGGAAACTATGCTGTAGAAGAGATTATCACAAAGCAAATCATACTCCAAGAAGTGAACAATTGTGAATGTTAAATCACTGCCAAGAACTAAGAATAAAATAACTTATAATTGGAATCAACACATTTATTTCTTCAAATATAGCCCAAGACAGGTAAAGGAATAAAACAAGCTCTGCAAATCAAGGACTAAAAATAAAATAAGTCAAATATAGCCCAACACATGTAGAAAAATAAAACCAAGCTCAGCAAATCGGAAATCTAATCCAGACTCCCCAGGTGAATGTCTCTCTCCACAGATGAGAGAGCAGACCTGGAGAGTTTGAAATGTTTAGAAATTTTCAGCTGTGTAGCATCTCCCTTTTAGAGCAAGAAAGAAAGTCTTTTAAAAATTTATTTTGCCAGAAGTGGTGGCCATGCCTGAAATCCCAGGATTTTGTGAGGATGAGGCAGGAGGATTCCTTGGCCAGGAGTTTGAGGCTGCTCTGGGCAACATAGCAAGACCCCATCTCTACTAAAAATTTAAAACATTAGCCCAGTGTTGAGGCACGCATCTGTAGTCCCAGCTACTCAGGAGTCCCAGCTACTCAGGAGTAGCTGAGGAGACAGGAGGAACCCTGGATCCCAGGAGTTTGGGGTTTCAGTGACCAAAAAAAAAAAAAACAGAAGAGTGATGAAGGCACTTGTCCCACAGTTTGGTGAGGAGATTTTCTCTTCCTAGTTTTGAAGAGGATTTCATAGCCAAATATTCGTTTAGTTATCTCTGAACTACTTCCAATTACCATTTTCCCTAAATCTTCCCACTTACGTCGGTATTGATATTATAATAGCTCAAACAGACTTCAGAATAGAATGTTTAAATAGAGTTTAAACTCTTGGATTACTCCCCATAGCCTGTAAAATGAAATCAAATTTCTTTGGTATTTTACCCAAGTGTGCTAGCCTAACCTGGCTATGCAAATATATGCAATTCTCTGAACTGTCCTTCCTTTTCATGCCACCAGGACAACACACATCTTTAGTTTAAATGCTTTTGCCTCCCAATATTCCCCTGGCTCATTTCTTCTGTTCTTCAGGACTTAGTTCAGGTATTTTCTTCCAGTTCACTTTTTTAAAATAGTAAGTTAGGTGCCCCTTCCTTTTTCTGTGCAAATATAACACTGCATTTTATGATAGCTAACTTTATCTTGTTCTCACAACTGTCTTTTATCTTGGTATTCTCAGATAAATGGATACTCAAACAATATCCAATGTCACAAATGTAATTAGATATTAGAACCTGAGTTTTTTCACTTTTAGTCTAGTTTACTTTTTACTCAACCATACTTATCTAAATATGGATAGAAATGACCTCTATTTTCTAATTCTTAAGATAAACCGAATCACCTGCATAAAGATTATAATCACATGTAATTATAGGTTTATATCTTAAAAATTCTTACACTAGCTATAATCAACAATAACTTAAACTGCCTTGGGATTAAGCAAAAATCTGTGGCAATTGTTTCAAAGCTTGTGAAGAAATTTTGTCACATACATTTGAAAATGTTATTTAATAATCCAGGAGCATAAAAATAGGTGCTAAATACATGGAATAAGGCAGTAAGTTTTATGATATGAGAAGAGATAGAAAAATCTTCAGCTGTGATGAATAGAAAAGGCTCAATTGAGAAAGTATATAATGTTTAATTATTGGATGCTATATACAATTTAAAAGCTCACAAGGGGATAGACAATTTTAGAGAATTGGGTAGTTACAAAAAGAGTGAAGAGAGGAAGAACAAAAGGTGAAAAATTAGAAGTTGCAAAATCTCTTTTTGCAGTATACTTGCTCTGAAAAATGTTTAAGCCATCAAGGTGAATTACACTGAGTATATTTTCAATCAATTAATTTATACATATTTGCTGAGGGCTTCACTCTGGAACTTGGGCCAGGTTCGGAATTGCAGCATGTTTGCCAATGTGGCTAATGAGGTCTAAGTAAAGAAATTAGAGTGCAAATGATATCAGTTTAATCCTCCTTTTATCTTCAGCTATTTCATAATTTTGTAAATTCATGCAATCTCTTCAATGCAGATTTTTCATTCGTAATAAGAGATAAGCTTTTACATCTTTAATCCCGCAAGTGGTGGGTTATACATCTATCCTGACCAAAAGAAAATCCGGAAGCTTTTAATTCTGAAATTTTACGTTATGATACATCCCAGCTGATCACATTGAGTAGGACAGAAAACAGGAAAACAGCAAAACAATTCATTTAAGATCACTGCGGTGATGATATAGATTCATTAAACTACACTCAACCCATATTCAGTGAGCACCTAATATATGCCAGTACTGTGTCTGGTATAGATGTACAAGATAAAACAAGTGATGCATGGCCCCTGACTCAATGAATTTACACTCAAAGTGGCTAAAATTTGTTAAAGCAGTGAGCTGGATTCAGATGAAGCTTCACTATGCATTTGGTTGCACTCCATGCTTCAGCTGACCCACTAGAACTCTTCCAGCAAAAACATCTATTGGCAGCTCAGCTGGACTGCAGTTAGTGCAGTTTAATTGAGGCCATTTTTAATAAAATGGTAGGAATTTGTGGGTCAGATTCTATGGAAAGTAGAATCTAAGACTTTGAGACTTGTGTATGGGAGGTATATTGGGAACACTTTCAGGAATATCTGTGAAGAATAGGAAAGCACAACTGAGTGGGAAAAAAAAGAATTTTGATGAGGCATCAATGAAGAAAAATTTCATAAAAAATTAATAACATTTTCAATAAAGTGGCTACTTTTAACAAAATGTATTCATATCTTTGTGAGAGGCCATTTTCTTATCAATTTTGGCACATGATAATCAAAAAATAAATACTATTTTTTTCCTAGGTCTGCTTTAAAATTTAATTCTACATTGAGATACTCTATTTGAGGTAAAGTGAATACGGGGCTTGGTAACAGGTGATTACATAGAACAGATATGTATATATATATATACACATATATATAAATAGACATATAACAGAGATTATATATCTATTCCTGGGGCTGCCACTGAGTCAGTGGGTAACTTGGAGCAACATATTTACTCTATTTGAACTTACTTTTGAACTTAAATTCCTCACTTGTTTGCCATATGAACTCCTAACTTTCCTTCTGCTTAAGAATTCTATAGGCCTTGAGATTCCCACAATAATCTATATGTCAGTGTTCTTCTTCCTTTGGGACTTCTTTAAGTATTTGCAGCCAACCTTAACATAGCAATTCTTTCATGCTTACTAAGGTTGATAGGTGTTGTATTTAGGAGTACAGCTGAGGCAGTCTGAGACTGTTCTTTTCACATTGCCCATTGAGTAAGATGAGAAAATGTAGGATATTTTAAGAGGGTGAAGAGGATGCAGAGAACATTTTTGTGAAACTAAATAATTGCCTTGGCCCACAATAAACAACTAGAGGTTAGGGACCCTGGCCTTTACTTGTTTTATTCTCCATAGTGATGAGCACACTAATGGAAATAATCAAACCTTAGTACCGTGTGCAGCTATTTTATAATATTAAGTACTATTAAAGACTTCTAATAAAGAAGCAGAGATTGAACTCTTAACAAAAGAAAATTCATTTTTTTAACAACCACCTATTGCCTATCTGTAACATGCAGAAGACTGCCACTACAATAATTTTTTCTTCACTCAATGGTTAGCAATATTTTTACCAGGGCTTATAGGATATTTCAAAACTAATTTTTAAAGAATGGACATAAGTAAGCAAATCCAAATTATATGTTGCACTAGTTACTATCTTTTTGTGTGTGGAAACCTGGTTGGCAGGGTTTATCTGGAACAGATGCAGTCTTAACTTTGAAATCTTTTCAATCTCATATAACCCAAAAATGTATCTGTTGATTCAGCTCAGCAAGTTATGTTCACATTTATCAACTTGTATTTCTGATCATGATGTCTAGAGAGTAAAATTCTATGACGCAATTACCTTTGAAGTGCAAGGAGCTGAATGTTGTAGTGGAAGCTGCACCCAGGCGCCTCTAGGGCAGTCATTCAATTCAGCTACAACAGAAACCAAAACTAAGACTGCGTGTCATTATCTTCTTCTTATACATGTTTTATAGTCATTATAACGTGTGGAACTAAAATGGTGCTTATTTCAAGAAAACTGTGGGAATCAAGCTCTATTTTCAGTACAATATATGTCAATTTGGAGATTAAGGGAGAAATTCAACATATACTAGAAAATGCAACATATACTAGAAAATGCAACATATACTAGAAAAGCATTGTGCAGTCTGTCAAAAGCAGATTTGTTTAAATTCCAAGTGATCCATTTGCTCCTGAACTTGCCAATCTACATGATGCCAAGATTAAATTTTTTAAAGAGTTCAATTTAAATATTACATTAATGCAACATTAAGGTTCAAATTTTTAATCATTAACAGTTCTAAGCCAAATAATTCCGTTACCTTTCACAGCCACTGTGTCACCAAGGCAAATTTATACCTGTTACTTTTCTAATAAATAGAGCACAAAAATTGAACACATGCATGCAAATCAAAAGAGTTTTTCTCTTCAAGCAGCGTATAATCAACAGGACTTCTGAAATATAGTACAAAGCAAAAGGACAATTTCACTTTTATCAGGCTCATTTGATGAACATAGACAAATCCAGAAAGCCGACTTTTGGGAGCTGATTTCCTTTCTTAATATTTACCAAATAATTAATAACATTTTATTTATTTTACTATGCTAGATTTACTTAGCTATAGGGGCAGAGGTTAAGTACCTTATGTTTTGGTTAATTTATGTGTGACTGGGTAGTATTGTAAGACCCTGGCTTTTACGTGAAAATAGAGATGACGTGTACTGTTATAATCTATTTATGAAAGCGTTAGCTACAGAATATTGTGGCTACAGGTTAATAACTTAAGTGTTTTCAAATATACCATGAATTAGCTCTCAAGCTGTTTGAAACAACCTATTTTTAGTTTATGTACTGAGTATTATTTTTTGTCTATCTATGATCCATAGTTCCTCTTGAGTATTCTTTGGTTTTTATGAGTGTCTTTTTCTTTTCCATGGAGCCTATATGCTTTAAACCTGCACTGTGCGATATAGTAGCTACTAGCCATGCCTGGCTATTTAAATTAAAATTGATTAAAATTAAATAAAATAAAGAATATATTACATATATGGATAAAGTTTAATCAAATATGTATTTTTTATATATATATATATATATACACACACACACACACACACACACACACTCTCTCACCTACAATATTTGTCTATGGTGGGGATATAACCTAATTAACACTAATGTCAACATGAATTTGAGAAGTCTTTCTAGAAATGCTTGAAAAGGAAAACCAAGTCTTTGATTTCCTCATCGAGTCTTCTGGACCAACAAATCCTGAAGCCTGCCCAACTTCTGGACTTCCCAGTGAGATGACTTCATCAATTCCTACAGTGTTTAATCGAAGTTTAAATTTTGTTTTGTTTTTAATTACTAACTACATTTAGATTTTTAGTAATAAAGTCCATAAATACTTATTTACTGCCTACTTTTATTATCATTGTGGTAAGCAGTGGAGAAAATTATAAATACAAAATACTCATGAGCATACCTTGAAAGAGTTTGCCCTTTAAATGTAGAAAAAAGATATATCACATATTTAGATATTAAATTGTGTAGAACAGGCTATAGTTACATTTAAAATGCATAAAGAAAGGAGGTCGGTGGGGCTAGAGTGTTCTCCAATTCCTAAAGATGGTGGTCCAGCTGGACACACCGCACCATTGAAGCATGATTCACACAAAAGCATGGATTGGCTGGAAGCAGAAGAGTTCATTCTACAGACCTCTCAGTTGGCAGTTCTGGCTAATAATAAACTAGCCTGTGATGAGCTCCACTAATAACGAAACAATTACTTTTATACTCAATACTTCTTCAAATTTCAAAAATATGTAACGTATTAGATAATTTCTCATCCTCATACTGAATGTCAAAGTGCAATTAAAAATGAAAGCAGAAAGAGAATTGTAAATGATTTACAATCATTTACATCATTAAATCATTAAAATCATTTACAATCATTAAAAAGAGAAACGTAAATGATTTAATATCTTTTGCTGTTATAAATCTTAGTCTATGGTGACAAACATGTAAGGCAATAGCAACAATATTACACTTATAACGTTAACTCTACTACTAAAATATAATTAAAATGTTTTTAATAGTACTCATTACTTAACTTTTTTTTTTTGAGACAGAGTCTTACTATGTTACTCAAGCTGGACAGTGGTGCGATCTTTGCTCACTGCAACTTCTGCCTCATGGGTTCAAGCAATTCCCGTGACTCAGCCTCCTGAGTAGCTGAGATTACAGGCACCAGCCACCATGCCCAGCTAATTTTTGTATTTTTAGTACAGACAGGGTTTCACCATGTTGGCCAGGCTGGTCTCGAACTCCTGACTTCAAGTGATTTGCCCGCCTCGGCTTCCCAAAGTGCTGGGATTACAGGCATGAGCCACCATGCCTGGCCACTTAATTTTATGTTAGTTAATAATCATCCACAGTGAACTATTACAGATGAGAAGACTAAAACTTTGAGTTTAGTAATTTGGCGGGGAATAGACATTTAGTACGTGATAGTAAGTTTCTTAGCTATGAATGTACCATAAAACCTTAAGTTTAATAATAATAAATAATAATAAAAGAAGAAAAAAAAAAAAGAATGTACAGATTAATGAAAAAGTAACTTCAGTGGGGGAAATATCAGAAATGTGGGCATTTAGAGCTTTTCTTGCCATTAAACATATGCTTTGGCAGAGATATTTTTTACTTTTCAGATATGCAACTTAAAATTTTACATTTTTGTGTTCTTAAAAGCTTACCAGGTACTCTTAGATTTCTATGGCAGAAAGACAGCCCCAGTGATCACAGTCTCCTCTGTGGCTTGCCTAGCAAATTGCTTCTAATTAATATGTTATAGCAAAGGTGGTGGGATGTTACTTCTGTGATTAGGCTGCAAGGGATTGTGATTTCTGTCTTGCTAACAGACTCTATCCCTTGCTGGCTTTGCTCAACTGCCATATGGAGAGGCCCATCTGGCAAGAAACTGAGGGCAGCCTCCTGTTAACAAGTGGCCAGGAACTGAGGTCCTCTGTCCAACAACCCAGGAGGAACAGAATCCCATCAACAACCACATCAGCTTGGAAGCATATCCTTTCCCATCTGAATCTTCAAATTAGACCCCAGTGCTAAATTGTGCTTTGATTGTAGCCTTTTGAACGACCCTGAAGCAGAAGATCCAGCTTAGCCATGCCTAGATTCCTGACCTACAGTATCTACAAAATAATGTGCATTGTGTTAAGCCACTAAGTTTGTGGTGACTTGTTAAGTATCAATAGATAATTAATGTGATTACCATATTTGATTATTAGAGAAACCTGAAAAGAAGGTCAAGAGACATTGGCACTTCTATTTTCCAGAGGAGAAAACCAAATTTCAGAAAAGTTACATACATTATCCAAAATGTCAAAATTGAAGATATGATGAAATCCAAGATGGTTTTGAATATTATGTCCTGTGCTTGTCAGTTAGGCAATGCTTTGCACTGGGTTTGAATGTTTAAAAAATTGAATTGTATGTTTTACCTTGCCTATGGTGGAAAACGTTTTTTATTTGCATGACCTAAAAAATGTAAATTGTTTGATTTGAATATCTGATCTTGGCTTTAAATCAGTTCATCATAGTCACTTATTTCAATGTCCAATCTCAATGATCAGATTTTCATATAAACACAGGTGAAAGGTTTAAAATGGATTTTACAGGTAGTCCTGACACCTCAGATTTTATTCTTCCAACTCAATACCTGAAGCAGACATCTTCGTTACAATGGAGTTAGGCCCATTATGATTAAATCCAGATGATGCATTAATACAAAAGTGGGTATATTTGAGTACAAAAAGGTCAAGTGATGCAACCCAGATGCTATAATTGTGCTGGTTAGAAATAGGAATATAAGCCAATAATTATTTTGTACATATTTCCATTTAGGAGTCAGGCTGCGGCTAAGTGGAAGAGGAAAGTACTTTGCTAGTAGAGCAAAACTAGATAATTCACATTGAATAACATAACCTTCAATCTACTTCACCAAGTTTAGCCATTACATTCATCAAGTGGCTGGATAATTACCTGGAGAGTTCACAGGTTGATGGTGTTGTAACATCATGCTCCAGCTATGGTAGTCAGAACACTGTATTAATATTAAATGCAATTTCAGGAAACTTACTTTCCTTGTTGATTTATTAACAATGATATTCAATACAGTATATGCTGTGATACAGCGCATAATTGGAAAAAATTTTGGTAACTTTCTGATAAATACTATATTCTTTATATTTTCAATTTTCACACCTAAATTTATGTGACTAGTGTGTGGTAAAAACCTCGTGATTATATTTTGAGCTTTCAAATCATCTTTTTACTATCCTTCTACTGATACCTAGCTTTATTCTGCTTCTGCCTATAAAGGTGGAATAATTATCTTCTTTATCTTTACTTCTAAAAAAAAGGTCAATGACATAAGGATCCTTGAATTTGTACTGTAAGCAGAAGTCATTCATAACTACTGTCACTTGCTTGTTTTTGTCACTTGCTTGTTAGAGTGCTTGTTCGTTTTTGCAACTGACCGTATTTTTCAGTAAATTTCCTTAAGTGATGATACTTAACCCTGGATATCCATGTTTAGGAATAAATTAATGATATAAAGGCATTCTATGGTTTAAAAAATTTAAAGTATACCAACTATGTTCTGGAAGTCACTCTATCACTATTCATGTGCCTTTAGATAATTCACTTTGCTAAATCACGAATTCTTCAATTGTAGAGTAAAACAATGTTCTATGAGCCTCTGAAAAAGTTTATTTTTCAGTGATATATAAGCCCTTCAGAGTGAAGACTCTTTGTCCAAGTTACACAGGTTTTTGCAGTTTGTGAAGATGGAGTCACTGATGCCAGTTAACATGGATGCATTACACAGTGTATCTTGAGTAATAAATATAACTGTTCAAATTGACAACAATGTGTTAGCATACATCATTTTTCCTCTAAGGAAATTATTAGTGAAGGCATACATAATAATATTTTTATTCACAAATGCTAACAGGAACTGGTGCCTTCAGTCCTAACAACCACAACAATACAAATACATAACTATATAACTACATATATATGTAGTTATATATGTACACACACATAACTGTATATGTGTGTGTATCTAGATAGATGACAGGCAGATAGATAGATAGATACACAGATAGATATAGTCTGATTGTTTAAGAAGAGCTAAACAATGATGCCTAAATTTCCTTTTTTTCTTTCACTAACTTATGGTAAGTGTCCTGGGATGGCTTTTGAAAAGTACTCACTAAATTTCTTTTTCCTAAGAAAAACATTGCACATAATATCTCAATATTCATTTTTGAGCATAAAAGGCAGAAAAAGCAGCATAATAATAGGATTTTTCATGAGAATTGAATAATATAAATGAGAAGGAAGAAAATTGTCACAATTATATCTGGAAGCATTGGAATAGAAAGCAATAAAACAATAAAATGGCAATTTCAGGAAAGACAAATAGTATTGCAGCTTTGAACAGATACTATGAGATAAAATAAAAATGTAGGATTTGCATCAGTATATTAATATACAAAGTTGAATCTGCATAAAAAATGAGCAAATTTGTAATTACCTGATTGATATAATCTACCTATATGCTCAAACTAACTTATTTAGCTCAAAATGGCATTTTCATTAATGAAATTAACTGAACAGTTTCCAAATTAATGGTTTATGTATGAACCAGGCTACATTTATATCCATATATAGATCATGTATAAATACATATACATAAATTTTTAAGTTTGTAACACTTTGCAAACAGTGGATGATTTCATTGGCTAAATCCCCACTTAAGTAAGCTCACTCAATTCAATTAAATATTTCCCCCATAAATCTCCTGTAGACATGGAACTATTGATTTTCTTTTCTCATCTTTGTGAATTATACCTGTGCTCTGGTGAGGGCATGCTAGATAAATTCCCAAAAATAAAAACTTAGTTTTAAATATTAGTTGGAATTAAGATTAAAAGATATTGTGATATGAATCACCTTGTCAATTTTGTGATATAGATTTTAATAAACAATTTTTTGACTCAGTAATTTTGCATTTTCCAACATCAGCATAATCACAATTATACTCTTGTTCTAAGTACCTATGTGTGTTGAGGAGTTTAGTGTACAAGAAGCCATTATCTTCATTCCATACAAGCAGAGAGAATGGGTCCAGTGAAACAGCCTAAATAAAATATGTTAACAGGTTTCTTATCCATAATTTTGACAGCAGTGTCATGGACTGATAATTCAATTATAATGAAGTACTGACATTATTGAAAAATCATATATAATGGTTCTAATTTTACTTTTTATTATTATTCAAAAATTATGCCCTTTTCTTCCTCTACAACTTGTAAACAACAAACGAAATCCTTTTGGGGTGGGATAGCATAAAATAGTAAAAGCCTTTTTAAATACTAAAGCTTTGGAGATGCATTTCACTGATTTTGAGTCCCTCTAGTTCTAATGGATATGAGAGGTAGGTCCCAGCAGTCTAACAAAGAAAAAAAATCAGGGAAAATTTTTGTTTTTAGAAAAGTAATTTTCTCATGCTGCTTTTGGCTAACTAAATTTAGTCAAGTGGAAAAAACCAAACTGGATAAAATACAATCCAATAATTTTGAAATTTCTGAGCCTTCTTTATATCGTGCATATTTGAATTGCTTTCAAGTAGTTTGGCAAGAGCTTCCTACTATATATATATATATATATATATATATATATAGTAGGAATATATATATATGGCTATATATAAATATATAAATATAAATATATGGATATATATAAACATAAATATGGATATGAAGACACACACAAGTATACGCACACACACATATATGTGTGTTTAGGATATACATATATATATAAATACACACACATATATACACGTGTGTGTGTGTATCATATATCTACTTAGTTTCTAAGTATGTCCAGAGTGGAAGAAACACCACCATGAAAAAATTTTAGAAATCAAGAAATAAGAAAGTAGCAGGTTTCTCATAAGATAATATCTTAAATACTATACCTTTTGGATTTCAAAAAGATGGAGACAATTGGAGAAGAGTTTGCTATTAAAGTAGCTTCATTATGTGGTCAACAGCTGTTTCCCTTCAAATGAAGTGAGGGGATGTTGATCAAACATAAAATAGCATTCTCATCCCTGTTTGATTTAGTGTATGACTTGGAGGCTACCATGGATTGTTCAATTGACCTTAATGGATGTTTCCAATCATTACTTTTTCCTGGCTGTATCAAGGCCAAGTCCACCAGATGTCAGTACAATATAAATTATCCAAATTCTTTAATTTAAAAGCCAAATATAGAAGACAAAAATGAAATTGCCATAAAACAAAGGCACTTCACTGAATTATAACAAATTTACCTATACGAAATAGAGGGAGAGATTGTAAAACTGGTCATTATAAACTGTAATATGATTTTTAAAATAATTTCTAATAGCCTTCTTTAACATTAATGTAATCTGAATAAATCTGATCTAGTATTTATCCTTCCTCCTGTTTCATTATCATTCAAATGTAGTATTTGCCAGATGACTTCTTTATTCACTGATGGTTTCATGCATTATCATTTCCTCATTACATTTTTCTCTTGATTATTTTTTCTACTCTAGAAAAAGAGACAATCATGAAAGTAGTATATTCCCTGACATATTTCTTTACTTGATCACAGTTAAAACTAAAGGTTAGTATGGGTAACACTTGCTGGCAATGAGTTGAATTCTTGATGTTAAGACATACCAATGACTTTTTTTCCCAAATATGTTTGAAAATATAATTTTTGTGGTTGATGGGAAAGCGTTAGTTTACATCCTTAATGCATGCACACACACAAACACACACACAGATACTCAACGAGAAAAAAAGAGGCTTCATAGAAGTGAGAGAAAAATATCACTAAGCCTGTGTTTGTCTCTATTTGTTTATTGTTCTTTGTGTAGAAATGTGCAGGAGAGAGGATTTGCTCCTTCTGCTTAGCAGTAGAGGAACTCTCTTTCTCTCTCAAATTTAGTTTCTTTCTTTTTTTTTTTTTTTTTTCTGCAATTTATGGCACTCAACAGAGTTTTCCACTTCACCTTCCCAACTCCAATACCTACATCTTGGGATACCTAGTGTGACTACTGGGTAGGGATATATATAGTGACAGAATTTCAGGACAAAGTAATATGAGAAACAGACAAGCTAATGCCAACCTTCATGCTTGCAGCTCCTAATAATATGTTTTTGCCAGCCTGAGAATTATACCATAGGTAGAATCTTCAACTACTATTTTATCCTTGCATTTTCAACCCAAAAACCACCACTCTGTTCCTTTAAGGAAATGTTCAAGTAATGGTTTTCTTCCTATACCTAGGTAATTCGCTCCTCAGGCCTTGCAGTATCCCCAAATTTATCTTCATATTTTTTCACACCTAAAATTAGTTCATTATTTTGTTTAAATATCAGAGGGCCTGATTTTTCGGCACATATTCTGCATTCCATGAGTTTATAATCTGAGCAAAAGGACCAATCATATGACCAAAGCAGTAAGAGAACGTGTTAGAAATATTGTGTAGTTCTTTCTGAGAAAGCAAACTTGCAGAGTATAAATGGCTCACATCGATTTGAAAGGACCTGTCAAGTTGGGCTAAGCCCAACAAAGGCAAGAAAACTGAGGGCTCAGCTACCTGAAGGATGAAGATCTGGATTCCATTAGTGAAGCCGGAGAAACCAGTGCTGGCAAATTATGAAATAGAGAATGCATTTACACTGTCAATTTCTGAACAAAATATTAATGAATAATATTTATTAATCTAAAGAAGGAAAAGGATAAACTAAAAGACACTGCTCTTTTAATATACCACATTTTAACAGGAGAAAACCATAAGATTATCCAAATAGCTTTTTAAAAACACATTTGATGTGATTCAGTATTCATTCGTAGTTTCAAAAGCCATAATCAAAAAAATAGATGGGAATTTTCTTAATCTGAAGAAGGGCAAAAACAAACATATAAACAAATATAAAATCTACAGCAAGGATTCAAACCCTCCCCAAAGGCCAGAGAAAAATACCTAAAAAGATGTCTGGAATCACTGTGATTCCTGTTTCAAAATTGTTCTAGGGATATGTTTTCAACACAATTTGTACAGGAATCACTCAGTTTCATCTTCTCTTACCCCCACCTCTTTGGTATCCCTTTCCCACCTTCCCTGCTTGCCAGTGGATCACGGCCATCTTCTTGTCTGTTAACTATCTTGGCTGCCATTGTCTTTTCCAGGATTAGACTTTTTAGTATTCCTGGACAGGAGCTGCAGAAGATCTCACACCTAGGATCAAGCTGATTGTACCCTTGGAAATTCTGGCTTCCTCTGCTTTATCTAGATTTATATGAAAAACCAGAGTGTAGGGCCGAGAATCTGGCTTCCCCCAAGGCTTCTTAAGACGTCTGGTAACACAACTCAAAAATTTAAGACTGATGGTATGTTACTTTGCTTGATTCATTGTTCCTCAATGTAAACACATATTGAAATATCACATTGCACTCCATAAATATATCCAGCTCTTATTTGTTAATTTTTAAAAAGTTTAGGAGAGTTAATGACCTATGGAACAACATGACACACAAAGCAAGACAGAGAACTGGCAGAAGAATGTTGCTCCCTTCCTCCTGTTAACAGAGTGCCCCAAGACACAGAGGTTATCTATGTGTCTCTACAAATATCTTGTATACCACAGCAATATGTTTTGTCTTTGTTTGTTTAATTTTGGTAGCAGCTAGGTAGCATACTATATTGTCATTACTTTTCTGCCTTATCTTTTTATTTTTCCCTTCGCTTTTAGGACTATATCCCACTTAAATAAAAGATTAGCACATACTTAGTGCTTGAGTGTTTTCTAGAAAACTTGGATTAAACAAGTTCCTAGTCAGTGTAATAATAAAGGGAAATCAATTAAATGGGAAATGACTGAAAAATAGAAATCAAAATGCCATTAACTGTTGGCAAAATTGTCCATATAAATAATGTACAAAATCTGCAGATTAATTATGGTATTTGAAAGAAAGAGTTTAGAATCTAGCAGTGGCTTTTGGATACAAATGTTATGAACTCAAACAGCTGTTAGTAATAAACTAAATCAATACATTTTGATATATCAAGTAAAATATGGTATTGAACATGAATAAATTGAAGTTCATAAATATCATTAATCTCAAAAATACAATGTTGTCTGAAAGAATAAAGTCATAGAAAAACACAGGACGTATGCTTCCATTTATATAATTTTAAAAATAGATATCTATTCATCTAAATGAATATATGTATGCATCGAAATATCATCAAGTAAATCAAGGGAAAAATGATAACAAAATTCAAGTTGGTATTACCTTATGAGGTGAGAAGTAAAGGAACAAGATGGGGACAGTCATATAGGAAGTTTTCCAAGGAAATAATAATGCTGTCTTAAGATAAATGGTGAATGCATAGGAGTCATTTTAGCCTCCTTTTAGCTCTAGACATAGTATACACACTTTGTGTGTACAATTGATTTCACATTAAAATATTAAATTACTATGGAATTTTTTTTTTTTTAGTCAGGTTGTACCAAAACATTCTCTAGATATACTGTGCTGATTTTGGGTAAGATGGAGGTTACAGGTTACAGTAATTCAGAAACCCATTTATTTGAGTAGGCACCAAAGGTAAATTTCTGATGTGCAGGTAGTTTTAAGATCATCAAGCTAAAATAGCAAAACAATTTCATCTTTAGCTACATTTTGTTCTGATGAGATGGCCTGGAGATATAACTATCTTATTGAACTTTTTCTTTTCCCCCTCAGTGTGAAGATTTATTTCAAGTTCAACATAACCAACTTACAAACTCCTAGTGCACAACTCATATATCCGTCTGAGACTATATGCCTCTGATACAGCAGGGAAAAGGTGCAAAGTATTATTTTCAAGAAGTTTCATTTGAATACATCAGAGCCCCTGCAGTATGAAGGCCTTTGAAAGAAACGAAAATATATAGTATGTGCTTACTGGAGAAAATTCAGGATTTGAAGATGGCAGTACCTAGGGATAGATTTAATTTTTTTTTGAGAGGAGGAATTATTCCCTCTGATACTTTAAATATATAGTACCTTTTTAATTTTTTATAAGGTCGGCTCATTCCTTTGTGTCTTCTGCATAGAAGATGATGACTTCAAGAAGCTGAATATGTTACAGAAAATAATTAAAAGCTTACCATCTTCTACTGAAGTATTCAATCACATAGAAGACTACCACAGAAAGAAATAAAGGGAGAAACTAGGGGAGCAATGAGACAACTCAAGTGTATTTTGCAAAATGACAGTTTTTAAAACAACCCCAAGGGTTTGTTAAGGGCTTGTCTTAGATGCAGAGCCTAAGTGTTACATTTTGGGGGTTTTTAATGACACAAGATCATTCATTAAAATCTGGCTTTTCTTTGAGGTTTGTTATGCGATTTCTCAGACTACCATAGGCTTCCAGATCTGAAGAAAAATCTCTCCCATTAAGACCCCAAATAGATTCCTCAACATAATTTTCTCTAAGAAACAAAATAAATGCCTTTAACTTTCCTATATCTTGAAAAATTAAATCATACAGCAGAAATTTTCCACTCAGGAAATAATTAAATGTATTGCACATATTTTTTTGTATCTGAGTTAATGTGATGAGAAGGAGAAGGGAACTGAAGGGAGAAAAATAATTAGAAACAAATATAGATACGTTGAATTGCTGAAAGGCCCCACAGGGGAAACACACACATACTCTAAATAAATATTTTTTAAAAAACAAACAAAACATCCTACTTCAGTTAGAGGGCTGTACTAGTAGCGATAGGTACCTGATATGTTGAAAGTTCCACTCTGCCCTTTACTCAGCAGGAACACATAATTACAACAGCTAAAATTACAGGAAAAAAATAAAGTGAAATGGTTCAGCTCTTGGGAGCCAAACACCAACAGCAGCTCTGACCTTTAAATCTCTAGTGACTGCATGAGCAGTGGTTCATCCCAGCACAATAGCTTTAAAAAGATTAGTAATCAGTTTTCTTAAAAAATATTGCAGGCGTTTGAATTGAGTGATCATTTAAATTAATAAATAAACAGTCAAAATGGACTTTTATTCATACGACTGATAGGAGGCTTGTAAAGGGTTTGTTACAGTTGGAAATAGTATATAGAATGCATTAAGCTTTTTACAGGAAAAAATATTTATTCATATTTTATCATTACAATTTCTAGCTCTTAATAATTGTTGAAAAGGAGAACAGAGAAATGAAATAAATGGCAGTGTGTGTGTCAGGAGAAGTCCATCACAGAAACTGAAAAAACACTTTCAAGTTCGTATCTCCTTCTCAATGTCAATGTCTGCAAGCAACAACCACCAGTAGCTACTTGATGTCAAAGCACTGCACTATGGAGAAAGAGCAAGGGGCATCAGGCCAAGAATAATTGCTGTTGATATAGTACGTGAGCAAGCATTATTACAACGGAAGAGAATGAAAGCCCTCCTGCTGTGAAATGCATGTTAATTAAGTGTGCAGTCCTTGACAACTACAGCAGTAAGAACAGTTTATGAACAGTGAGTACAGTAGCCAACTGCCAGGGCAAAGAGCATCTAGTGATGGGTACCTGACTCTCTTTCCATAATCGACAAGTTGTTGAAACTAGAAAGCAAAATCAAATTATAGACAATGTTCTCTTTCACTCACTCTTATTTTCCCCACTTTATTGAGGTGTAATTGACAAATAAGAATTATATCTATTCAAGGCATATCATATTCATTGCAAATATGTATACACACATCTATTCAAGGCATACAATGTTTACATATATTGTATATGTTGTCAAATAATTTCCATGATCAAGCTAATTAACATTCTTATCACCTCACATAGTTGCTTCATTTTGTGAGGGGTGTGTGGGGGTGTGTGTGGGGGGGTGTGTGTGTGCACACTGAGTATACTTAGGATCTACTTGCTTAGAGAATGTCAAGTACGCAATACGTTTTTATTAACTGCAGTGAACATGCTGTACATCAGGTTTCTGGAACTTTCTCATCTTATAACTGCAAGTTTCTACCCTTTGACCAACATCTCACCCAGCCAACCCTTGGTAACCACTCTTCTACTCTTCGTTTCTATAAAACAGACATTTTAAGATTTAACATACACTTGGCATAACATCCTCCAGGTTCATCTCTCTTGTTCCAAATGGCTGCATTGCCTTCTTTTTCAAAGCTGAATACTATCTCATTGCAAACATGTATACACACACAAACACACACACACACACACACAAATATATATCATAATTTCTTTATTAATCCGTCAGCAGGCATTTAGGTTATTTTCCATTTCTTGGCTATCACAAATAGTACTGCAATAAAAAAGGGAGTGCAGATATCTCCTCAAGATAGTGATTTTACTGCCTTTGGATGTGCACCCAGAAGTAAAATTGCTGAATCAGGAATTACTCTTGCAAATGTTTCTTTCAAAATGACATGAACTTAGCTTTTGAGCCATAAAGGGAATATAATACATATTTTACATAGTAAATCTATAAAAACTAAACTTCTCTTTTACTATCTCTATTTTTTTCTCTTTAATCCTAAATTTGGTAAGTGAAATACTTTTTTATAATAGCTTTTAGTTAATTGGCATTTAGTGAATGCAAAGATAAACTTTTTAAAAAAATTTTCTTCCTTTTTATAAGGTGAAGGAGCAAATGTTTGAATTATGTAACTAATAAATTAAAATATAATGCATACATTGTCATAACTACTATCCAGATAAAATTCATTAAGCTTAAAGCTAAATGTAAAAGCTGCAAATTTATATATTTATGTAGTAGTACATTTGTATATGTCTACCTAAATATATAAGGTGTGGTAAGATTAGTTAAGAAGCTTATGTCCCAAAGAAAAATTGAGACATTAAAAAAAGTCATCTTAATATGTTGATTCTGAATATGAGGATTGAGTTTTAGAAAAGAAAGATGAAGAATTGAAAGAGGAGAAAATACTTGAAAATAAATTATAATTTTTAAAGATTAGTAAATAATTAAAGGCAACATTTGAAAAACAAACAATTAGTAAAACTGATGATTACCCTTTTTTTCAAAATAGGGAAACATTGAAATGATTCAAGAGACTATGAGAAATACAGAGAGTTAACATATTTTGAAAATAAAAACTTTTGTTGTCTGGGTACAGAATAACTTGGTTGCCTCACAAAAGACAAATGCAAATTCAATTTCTTCCCATTTTGTATATAATCTACATACAACTTGAAGAAATAATGTATTACTAAATATTTTCCTTACGAATAAACTTTTGTTATTGAGCTGATTTTATTAAGAATTTTAAGATATTTATTGTTTTTTAAATTTTATTTTTATTATTCATAAGCTTTTGAACTAATCTTACAATACCTTATATATGTAGATAGACATATACAAATGTACAACTACATAAATAAATAATAAAATTAGAGCTTTTACATTTAGTTTAATTAACTTTATCTGCACGGTAAATAAGACAATGCACATATCACATTTAAATTTATAATTTTATATGTAGCGATTCTCTAAACAAACTGACATATGGTATTTGTTGCCTTGTATGAAAACTCATATTTTTCTGTAATTATTATACCTAACATATTGTTAATCATTATATAATCACCTTTAACCAAAGTGACCAACTCTTTTTATCTCTTGACCCAAAGAAGAGTAGAAGACAGGAAACCAATAAATATCTAGCTGTTTTTTTCCAGGAGCACACATTTCATATTAGCTTTCCAAATTTAAAAATGGCAAAAACTCCCACATAACTAACATTATCCAAAATCATTTGCACATCACCTGATTTTCTAACCATTTAAAAATGTAGAACTAATTTAGTTACAAAGTTACATATCAAAATTATTTAAATATTTATAAATTTATTAAATTTAAAACTTGCAATGATATTAAAGTGAACTAAAGATCTACAAATTACAAATTCATTCAATTAAACACAATTTTGTTTTTATCATTTTAATTTGTAAGAACAATAACTTGATAACATAAAACTGATACACATATTTAGAATTCTTAAAGAAATAGAGTTTGATTCTACTTCTTCAAAATCTAGAATATTATATTGACTTTAGATATATACAATTAAATGAAAGAGAAGACAGATAATAATTTTTTGGTCAAATTAATTACCTCACTGTAAATTTTCAAAAATTCCTCTATCTATCATGGATATCAAATAAAAATTTCTAACAAAATTTATAAGCTTTAACTCTGGTCTTTAATTTTTAATTCTTTAAATATTGTTTAAAATATCTCCTTGTCATCTAGTCATCTAATCTTAGAACTAGTGGTCTTATAATGAGCAAAGATATTACTTAATTATATTTCTTAGTGAAATTTTAGAATGAACAATTTCTTGCAGAGCAAACATTTTTAAAGATCAAAACAAAAACTATTTATTTTTACTTACTCCTTTTAGAAATTTTTAACACTGTCTTGACCATTTCCAGCATGTACAAATATTGGCAGCCTTTCATTTGATTAATCTTCAGTTTTCTAAGAAATAGGAATAGAAGACAGAAATAGAAGGAAGAATAAAGGTGATATAGAGATATATAGATATGGAGGGAAAGGAGGAAAAGCGTGACAGAGAGAGAGAGTGGGAGGAAAAGAGAAGGAAAGTGGAAGTGGGAGAAGGGGAAAGGAACAATCAATTACAGCTAGATTAAACAATGTCCCAGGGCCTTGACAATTTTATGAAACCACAAGATTAAAAAGTCATTGTTTATTCACCTAGAAAGTGTAGAACCTGAAGTAAAAGAAATTCTCATAACAAACAGTCTTTTAGGTGGACAACTATCTCCCCATGAAAGTTTCTTTCTTTCTTTTTGATTTTTTTGGTCTAAGGTATAATAATTGTTAATGTCGAAAGTGTCCACCAAGTGGCCACATTATAAAGGCTCTTCATTTTTCTTGGTGATATTGTACCCAAGTTCAAATATTTCATACCATTATTTCCGTGACAAGTGAGGATATGTAAAACTAGATATCTCCCAGAAGACATTAGAAAATTGTGTGGGCTTCATTCTTTTTTTTTTTTTTTTTTTTTTTTTATTGAGATGGAGTTTCACTCTTGTCGCCCAGGCTGGAGTGCAATGGTGCAATCTCCACTCGCTGCAATCTGTACCTCCTGGGTTCAAGAGCTTCTCCAGCCTCAGCCCCCCAAGTAGCTGGGAATACAGGTGTCCACCACCACGCCCGGCCAATTTTTGTATTTTTAGTAGAGATGGGGTTATACCGTGCTGGCCAGGCTACTCTCAAACTCCTGACCTCAGGTGATCCACCCACCTCAGCCTCCGAAACTGCTGACATTACAGGCATGAGCCACTGTATCTGGCCCATTATTTCTAATGGAGCTGCAAAACAAATAATCAGATCTCACAAATGCTGTATCTCACCCTACACTTTACTAAAGAGCTCTGAGAGATAAAAGAAAGGAAAAAATAAACCATAAATGGTATCAGCAAGGAAAAATAGAATTAATTGATCTTTTTCAGTGCTCAAACAAAACAAGTCAAAGCTCAGATACAGAGCAGGATTTACTTCAGAGGCTGAATAAAAGAATCTTGAGAAGAGGAGGTAACAAAGAACCTCTGGCATTCACAACCTTGTCAAAGTTCCCTGATTCAAACAGTAGGAGGGTCTAGACTATTGCTGGGGGAAATGGAGATGCAGGCATTGTACTGGTTAGATATCCTAGAATAAGAGTGCCAGAATGTAGGTGAGAAAATAGTTTTATATTTATTCTAATTGGAAAGTATACTCATCTGTTTTCACACAGCTGATAAAGACATACCCAAGACTGTGAAGAAAAAAAGGTTTCATGGACTTACAGTTTCATGCGGCTGAGAAGGCCTCACAATCATGGCAGAAGATGAAAGGCACATCTCATATGGTGGCAGACAAGAGAAGACAGCTTGTTCAGGGAAACTCCCTCCTATGTAATCATCAGATCTCATAAGACTTATTCACTATCATGAGAACAGCACAGTAAAGACCTGTCCCCATGATTATTTCACCTCCCACTGGGTCCCTCCCACAACACATGGGAATTCAAGATGAGATTTGGGTGAGGACACAGTCAAATTACATCATTCTGCACCTAGCCCCTTCCAAATCTCACGTCCTCACATTGAAAAAACCAATCATGCCTTCCCAACAGTCCCCTAAAATCTTAACTCATTTCAGCATTAACTCAAAAGTCCACAGTTCCAAAGTCTCATCCAAGACAAGACAAGTCCCTTCTGCCTTGAGCCTGTAAAATGAAAAGCAAGTTAGTTATTTCCTAGACACAATGGGAGTACAGGCATTGTGTAAATACAACCATTCCAAATGGGAGAAATTGGGCTAAACAAAGGGCGTAAAGACCCCATGTAAGTCCAAAATCCAGCAGGGCAGTCACATCATAAAGCTGCAAAATGATCTCCTTTGACTCCATGTCTCATGTTCAGGTCACACTGATGCAAGAGTTGAGCTCCCATGGCCAGGAACAGCTCTGTCCCTGGGATTTGCAGGGTGTAGCCCTGCTGGCTATTTTCACAGGCTTGCGTTGAGTGTCTGCAGCTTTTTCAGGCACACAGTGTAAGCTGTCAGTGGCTACATCATTCTGGGGTCTGGAGGACAGTGGCCCTTTTCTCACAGTTCCACTAGGCAGTGCCCCAGTAGGGACTCTCTGTGGGGGCTCCAACCCCACATTTCCCTTCTACACTGCCCTAGCCAAGGTTCCCCATGAGGGCTCTGCCCCTGCAGCAAACTTCTGCTTGGACACCCATGCATCTGAAATCTATGCGGAGGTTCCCAAACCTCAGTTGTTGACTTCTGTGTACTTGCAGGCCCAACACCACATGGAAGCTGTTAAGACTTGGGGCTTGCACCCTCTGAAGCCATGGCCAGAGCTCTACATTGGCCCCTTTCAACCATGGCTGGAGCAGCTGGGACACAGGACACCAAGTCTTTAGGCTGCACAGAGCACAGGGATCCTGAGCCCAGCCCACAAAACCAGTTTTTTCTCCTAGCCCTCTGGGCCTGTGATATGAGGGGCTGCTGTAAAGGCCTATGAAATACCCTGTAGACATTTTCCTCATTGTCTTGGGGATTAACATTTGGCTCCTAGTTACTTATGCAAATTTCCGCAGCGGGTTTCTCCTCAGAAAATGGGGTTTCTTTTTTATTGCATTGTCAGGCTACAAATTTTCCAAACTTTTATGCTGTTTACATTTTGAAACTGAATGCCTTTAACAGCACTTAAGTCGCCTCTTGAATACTTTACTGCTTAGAAAGTTTTTCTGCCAGATAACCTAAATCATCTCTCTCAAGTTTGAGGTTCCACAAATCTCTAGGGCAGGGGCAAAATGCTGCCCCTCTTTTTGCTAAAACATAACAAAGGTCACCTTTGCTCCTGTTCCCAACAGGTTCTTCATCTCCATTTGAGAACCCCTCAGCCTAGATTTCATTGTCCATATTATTATGAGCATTTTGGTCAAAGCCATTCAACAAGTCTCTAGGGAGTCCCAAACTTTCCCAAATTTTCCCGTCTTCTTCTGAGCCCTCCAAACTGTTCCAGCTTCTGCTTGTTACCCAGTTCCAAAGTCACTTCCACATTTTCGGGTATTTTCTCAGCAGTTCCTCACTGTGTCATGAATATTTCCTCCTTATTTTGTTAAACATGTTAGTGCATGAATACAATTGTGCTAATAAATTATCTTCATTTTATTTCCTTTTTCCTTCATCATATGACGTAACCTTTATTGAGTTCATATCAGAATTAAAGTATTGTTAGCATTATGTAATAGCATTTGGCTTGAGGATAGGTGCATTTCCAGTTGTACAAAGGACAGTTAGTTGTATTATGTTAAGCATAATTATGACCTTATTATTGTCTTTATTGGAAGAGTATGTATGATCTCAAGAGATGTGTATGGATTCAAGTTGACAAGGGGTGAACTTGTGATGGTTAATACAGAGTGTCAATTTGATTGGATTGAAGGATGCAAAGTATTGATTCTGCTTGTGTCTGTAAGGGTGTTACCAAAGGAGATTAACATTTGAGTCAGTGGGCTGGGAAGACAGGCCCACCCTTAATCTGGGTGGCCACAATCTAATAATCTGCTGGCACATATAAAGCAGGCAGAAAAACATGTAAAGGCTAGCCTGGCCTAGCCTCTCAGCCTACATCTTTCTCCCATGCTGGATGTTTTTTGCCCCCAAACATTGAACTCCAAGTTTTTCACCTTTGAGACTCAGATTACCTTCCTCTGAGACTCGGACTGGCTTCCTTGCTCCTCAGCTTGCAGATGGTCTATTGTGGGACCTTGTGATTTTGTGAGTTAATACTACTTAATAAACTCCAATATATACATGCATTAGGGTTCTATCCCTCTAGAGAACCCTGACTAATACAGAAAGACATTAGGAAAATCAGACTGCTCTAGATTTTTGACATTTGGCAGAGATTTTAAATAATTACAACAACAGCAATTAGGTAAGCAACTAAATTATGGGAAAGAGGAAAAAAAAAACTGGAAACGTTGTGGGTGGGGAAACAAAGAGTTACACCAGCATTAGTTAACTGCCATTAGTTCTTTGCAAAGATGGTTTATGTCCAGGGAAGTGTATTGATGAGATTTATTAAGCATTCTCAGTTCTAGAAGAAGACACTCTAAGAGATAAGTCTAGGAAAAGTATCTTCTGTTTTTCAAGAAAGTGTGTCTTCATTTTCTTAAGAAAATTGGCTGTAAAAAGTTCAAAAGCCATCTCACACCAGTTAGAATGGCAAACATTAAAAAGTCAGGAAACAACAGATACTGGAGAGGATGTGGAGAAATAGGAATGCTTTACACTGTTGGTGGGATTGTAAATTAGTTAAACAATTGTGGACACAGTGTGGTAATTCCTCAAGGATCTAGAACCAGAAATACCACTTGACCCAACAATCCCATTACTGGGTATATACCCAAAGGATTATAAATCATTCTACTATAAAAACACATGCACACATATGTTTATTGCAGTGCTGCTCACAACAGTGAAGACTTGCAACCAACCCAAATGCCCATCAATTATAGACTGGATAAAGAAAATGTGGCACATATACACCATGGAATACTATGCAGTCATAAAAAAGGATGAGTTCATGTCCTTTGAAGGGACATGGATGAAGCTGGAAACCATCATTCTCAGCAACCTAACACAAGAACAGAAAACCAAACACTGCCTGTTCTCACTCATAAGTGGGAGTTGAACAATGAGAACACATGGACACAGGGAGGGGAACATCACACACCAGGGCTTGTCCAGGTGTGGGGGACTAGGGGAGGGATAGAATTAGGAGGAATACCTAATGTAGATGATGGGTTGATGGGTGCAACAAACCACCATGGCACATGAATACCTAGGTAACAAATCTACACATTCTGCACATGTATCCCAGAACTTAAAGTATATGTATAAGAAAAAAAAAAAATTTCAAAAGCAAAAGACAATTGAAGACAATGGTGTGGTATGGAATATTAGACTGCGACAAGTAGGGTCATCTAAGCAAAAGAAAATATAAGTCAATACAAGCTGTGCTGCAACACTGTTTTAGTGCAATTAGAGTTGTGATGTACATCGGAGCAAAACTAGACTAGAGGTTCTCTTAGAACTTATTTGCCAACTCAGTCCCAACAGGTGGAAATTGTTTACAGTTTCTGCAATCACTGTTATTACTCTAATGCAAGAACGTAGGCACAATAATTCTGAGAATAGATATCTTTAATCCTGGGAGAGTTTCATAAAAATTTTTAGGGCCAGCAAGCTTAAATTCAAAAAAAAGAGATAAATCTGGAAGAAAGTATACTAGCAAAGTATGAAAGGGTCAAGTCTTTCTAATCTGACAAGGATATATAGAAGTTTCGATGTCTGGGTACTATGGGCTGAATTGGGTCCTTCTAAAATTTAGGTCCCAAAGCCCTAACCCCTAGTTCCTCAGAATTTGACTATTTTTGAGGATAGAGCCTTTCAAGGGAAGGATTAAGTTAAAATGAAGCCCTTTAGAGTGGGTCCTAATCTAATCTGATTGGTGTCTTTATAAGAAGAGGAAATTTGCCCATGCATGCAGGAATGAGAGAGAGAGAGAGAGAGAGAGAGAGAGAGAAAGAGAAACTAGGGATATTTGTGCACAGAGGAAATATCATGTGAGGAAACCAAACCTGCTGATATCTCGATCTTGAACTTCTAGTCTCTAGAGCTACGGGAAAATAATGTTTTGTTGCTTAAACCACCCAGTCTATGGTATTTCCTTATGACAATCCTAGCAAACTAATACATTGGGTGACTCCTACTGCACCAGCACTAACATGCCATTTATTATTATTATTATTATTTTCATGATTCTCCAGATCAGCAGTTTCTTTGTATAGATAAATACTATCAGATAAACTTGTATAAAGTTTAGTTTCCTAGACCCAGTTCCAGAAATATTATAGGTCTGGAGTAATGCCCAGAAATCTGAAAATTTGCAAGCACCCAGCAGTGATTCTGATGTTGGAGTATTAAAAACAAAGTTTCAGACAAACTTCTGTAGACGTATGTGAGGAATACTCACATCTCCGGAAAGCTATGCAGGTAGGTGTTCTCTAATCAGTTTGAACTATTGAGCAGGAGAATTAGGAATGTAGGGATGTCTTTGTACTCATCCTTTAAAATAATAGATGTAGAGTGTTTGAGATACTTTTTCATGATTTTATGATCCCTCAGCGTGATTCATTTAATAAATTGATACATTACACTTTTTTTATTATGTAACAATAGGTTAAGATCAAGCACTGTGTCATGACTTTTATACCGAGATTTCTGTGCAGTTTATTTCTTGCTTATCACTATGGTACAAATGTGGATAGCTTCATGACTGTAGGTCCTGCACAGTAACACTGAACACAGAAGTGTTGCCCCTTGGTTTAAGGTTTTGTTGTTGCCATCTTAAAATTCTTAATAATTTTTAACAAGAAGCTTGCATATTCATTTTGCATGGGGCCTTGCGCATTACATTCCTGATCCTGAGTACCAAATCAGGTTTAAGGTTTATGACTTATGACAAAGATGTCTGTATTTCCCTTGGGTTTCATTTATGTTTTTAGCCTCAGAAATTATCAGAGTTGAATTAAAACCCATATGATAGAAGTCACTCTTCATGTTGCATTGTCACTAATGATAGGGGAAATGTAGCTGAAGAGTCAGTTATACTCATGTCTTTTAATGATTTTCACGTATACTAGCATTCACTAACCCACACGAAGGCATGTAAAGATTAAGGGGAAGATGGAGTTTTTAACAACCATCAGGTGAATCTGGTATGCTTCTCATTCTTTTTCTTTGTCTACAATTGAAGTATTTTCTAACCACAGGTTTATGGCACAGCTCATTTCTCGTGCTTTAAAAATACCAAGGAAAATCACACTAGGAATGTCTCTCCTCCATTTGAAGCTACATAATTTCTTTTATCCTTTGTTTTCCTTTCTGTATTAAGCACAATTATGGAAAATAAGATTTTTGTCGTGTCAAAATGATATGTTTAGAGAAGAATTAGAGTATCTCTTAAAAAGCAGTCTTCGATCCTTTTTTTGTTCCTCTCACTTCACACTTGTTATACTCAAAGAAACATAATTATGTATTATAATTTAGGGAAAATTACCCCTGCAAGACTATATTCTATAAATTTAATTCCAGAAAACTGATTAAGACTTAATTATGGATTAAAATGTGTGTAGTAATAAGAATTATAATTACAATGATAAATCTAACATATATTTTGTATTCACTGTGTTTCCAGCACTTTACTAAGTGCTTTACATATATCAATATCTTTGATCTTCACAAAAACTATATGAGTTAGGTGTTCCCAGGCATTATGGATGATGAAATTAAGGCACAGAGAAGTGTGGGTGATTGTCCCAGCATCCAAGGTTACCCATTGTAAGGAGGAGACTCCTAAACTATAATATTAGATAGAATAAGACAGAAATTTTGAAATACCCTTCTTTTGGTTCTTATCAAAAAAATTAATTTCTCGTTAAGATACGTTTGGTCTTACTTATAAATTCTTAAATAGCAACATATATTCTATCACTCAAAACAAACTATAGCAAAATTCCAATAATTACCTCTGCAAGACCTGAGCAACACATACAGAAATTCTATGTTAATATTTTTAATACTGTGTTGAATAAATATGTACAAAGGACCATTATTCCTCAACGTAGATTATATGCACACAGTGGCTGTTTGAAATAAGAAACTATTTGGGAAACAGTGAAAGGTCTTTATTGTGTGACCTTTTAAGTACACTTATATCCCCTAAAATGGGACAATTCTCAAAACATCAGATTACATGTATGTGGCATCAGAACTATGAACTTAACACTTATCTTGCTGTCATTGAGCTTTAGGTGGTTCCAACTGTGAAGAACAAGGTGTGTGTTTGTGTTCTAGAAGAATGATTTTATTCACTCTGTATCTAGATCAAGTGTGAGAAGATGAGAGCTGAGGCTCTGTTCAGGTAGAATACCAAGGAATCATGGCTCATATACCAGGTCACCTGGCTGAGCAATGAAGTGATAGTTCCCAGAAGCAGAGACAGCAGAACTAGAGAAGGGTGGAAAAGGAAGTCCTAGATTAGAGCCGTGTTGGTGATCCAAGGTGATTTCTCAGATCTTTAGAAAGGAGGCAATGAAGGGGAAGTAAAAGTATGAATAAGACTAAGAGACCAGAAGAGGTTGAATAAATATAAGGATGAATGTCAGAGTTGGACTGTAGGTCACGGAAAAATACCTGGGCTGAGGTGAAGAGCTGGGAAGGTTTTAAAATTTATTTCCACCACCATAAACTGAGCTATAGATAGAGCCAATGAAGCAGAGGAGTAAATAGTTTAGCACAGCAGGTAGATTGACAGAAGTCCTATAAATAACATTCTTTATCTCATTTATAAAACCTTAGATGTAATGTAAACAACTTGAGGTATTACCGTCTCAGTGTCTCTTGTGTGTGTGGAGACAACAAAACTTGCCTTAATAACATGATTTTATTACCCTAAATTAAAAAAAAATCTAAATCACAGAAAATGATGTAGTCACTTATTCAGCAAATATTTACTGAGCACCTACTCAGTGCTGGGACTGTTCTAGAGCTCTGGCGAGAAACCAAGGAAACAAAATTCCATGCTCATGGAGAATGTACATCAGTTCTGATTGGTAGAATGTGTGCTTGGGATGCTGTATGAGGAAGGATCCCAAAGGCATCTTAGCTCTCCAGAAGGAATGAACCATGACTGATAAGCAGTATCAGTCACTGAATGCATGCATCATGTAAATGTTTTGTTGAGAGGTAGGTCTGACCTAGAGATATTGATTGGCATTTGCTTATTGACGTGGAGTGGTACAAGTTGTAAATATCCATCTCCCATCTGTCTCCTATTTCCAAGTTGGATTTTCCTAGCTTCCAAAGACGAAACACAGGTAAACATTTTCCCTAAACAAAGAAATGTAAATGGCTAATTTGTGCAGGTGAACTAAAAACTGTTAAACTCATGTTAACAGATTTAGGCATATAGAGGTTTTTTTTTTTTTTAATTACTCATTCATTTCAACAAGAGGAGGCATTTGAAAGATTTGGAATAAAATTCATTGTCTTTGTTAGTTCACTGGCTAGCAAAAGCAGAGAGCTAATTATATATTCTAATCAAATTCTTTCCAATCATCATCATCCAACTCCACCTCAACCCCCACTTGGATACAAATGCTACTAAAACTTTTCTCTCTAGGGTATACAAAAGCAGTCTTTTTTCTTATCCAAATATTTTAACCCAGAGACTAACAATAGTAGCCAACTAAATAAGTATTTGTATAACAGACACTTGCCCAAAGGCCTTACCTAAATTAGTCCACTTAATCTCTAAAATAATTTAATGAAATAAATAGTAAGTCCTATGATTAGTTTCATTTTACAGAGGAAAAAAGTGAGATAGAGAGATGTTGAATAATTTGTCGAAGTTTGCACAATTAGCAAGCTCAAGAGCCAGGATTTGAACCTGATGTGGCTCTCTTCCACTGTCAGGGTCTGTTGCCTAAATAATACATACACATGCTCTTTTTCCTAATTTAAATAATCGTGGCTTATTTTAATTGCAATGTTTCTATGTTTCCTGCTGCTGATGAAAACGAAACAAAAAGATAAAAAGAAAAATATGGCAATGAAATTGTCTAATTTATTCATTTACTCAAAAAATATTTATTATGTACCTACAACGTACTTTGTACATTTTTGGTGATGAAATACCATGAAAAATCAATAAGCAAAAAAACCTATGTCAATTTTTGTAAGAGATTACCTTCTAGTGGGCAATAAATAAATAGATAATTTATATTTTCAGGTAGTTGAAAGTTCTATGAATACAAATAAAGTACTGTAAGGGTATTGAGTATAATATGTGGTCTGAGAAGGTCTTTCTAAGAGATGTTTAACGAAGTGAGGATGCAAGCCATGAAAATATCTGCAAAGAATTTCTTGACAAAGGGAAGATAAAGTACAAAGGCAATAAGAAATAATAAGGAGGATACTTTGCAGAGAGAGGGCAGATGGACTGATAAAATGTATCTCAAAGAAGCAGCCAGAAGCTACCTAAACACGGAGACATATAGGGTGGAGTAAGAACTGAATTTTATTCAGATATCAAAAAATATTCTAAAGCAAGGAACAAAAAGACCTCCGATATAAAGTGGCCAACTTAAAAAAATTGCTGGTGAAAAGACTATGGTCATGAATTAAGGTAAGAAGTCTTTTATTAAGTCTCTTTGTGATTTTGTAACCAAGCTTCATTATCAGGGATCATGCAGTCTTATTGGCTTAAAGCTTCAGCAAAGGCATCTATCTGGGCTCAACATAGCTGCTGGGCATGTGTTTGAAAGACAGAAAAGTAGACATGTTAAATCTGTACCTTGCTGTCCCAAGGAAATAATAGCAACCCTTGCTAAAACATTCATGTTTTTCATACTTATAGAGGCTCCCACTCTCCATAAGTACCCTATTTTTATAATTAACTCTTGTCTTAATTACCCAAACACGTTGATGAGGTTTTGGAGGTAATTATGAATTGTGATGACTTTGCGTATCTGCCCTCAAAAGGCAGGCAACAGAAGGCTCTATTTCAATGTGTTCTGTGAATGCCAAAGATAACTACTGAGCAAAATATTTACTTTTTAAATGGTTATAGATAGAGTTACAATAAAAATTTTGAAAACCATCAGCATTTCTATTGTATATATTGGCATTCTGGAGGAGAATAAATCATAAAAAGAAATATGCTATTGGACTCTCTGACCTGGTTCTACTCTGACCTGGTAAGTGCTTTTGTAATGACAAATCAAAACCTTAAAATGTAGAATCCTAACTTCCAATCGTTAGAAATGACCTTAAAGTTTTATAATATAGCTCAATGCACTATTGAACTTCAAATTACAAATAATTATTAACTCATTAAATTCTTATCTAGAGATAACTGAGACAACAGTATTTACTATCAAAGATACTTTTGCCAGTCCAAAGACTTAGTGGCTTTCTGTTTCATCAGAATATTTCTTGTGATGGTTACAACAAGAGTGGTTTACTAGCTACACAGAAGTTATTATAGTGCCACTGTTCATGCTGATTAAATTGAGGCCACATCAGCATTTTTTTCTATGAACATTTTTTCCAGAGTTTTATAGTGCTGTAGTCAAACAAAAGGATATTGGGTAAGTAAACAGCTTCCAAAATCTTAGAGAAAAAATCATGACTCCAGCTCCTTATTTCCTCTCTCCAGACACCTAATGCAAGAGAGCAAAGGTAGCACTAAATTACAAACAAATCTTTGGGTACCAATAAAGGAAGCATAAAATCTGACTGCATATATAGCTCTACAAATACAAATCTGTCTTCAGAACAAAAGTTATGAATCATTTGTAGCAACAGCAAAAGATTTCTCTTTGATGGTTGGATGAATTCAATCACCAAAGCAAAGCTAATAAGAATTTCTAAGGTTTGTATTTCATAAGCTCTTTAATGCTGAATCTTATCTGAGATGTATGGTTTTTGATAGTATCTTTCCTTCCTTTCCTGTGGATAAAAGGTAACCATAAGGGAGACTTTTGCTACATAGGTAATGCATGAAGGGAAATAAAAGAATCAGTAAACATAATCTTGGTGTCGACTGTGATGCTGAGTTTTTAGTCTTATCACAACTACGATCCCATAAAAAAATCCTCAAATAAAGAAGAAAACCCCCCAAGCACATATAACATCAAAGTATATCATGACCTGGAACAGAAGCAAACGTCTTTCTCACCCCAGGTGAGACCCTAAGGTATAAAACCTATTCTCACAAATACAACTACAAATAATTTTTATAGGATTGGGCCATTTTCCCACTTCACGTCTACAATCTGGCCTGTGATGAAACATTTAAAGCCAAGAGGAGATCAATGCAGAGAGGTGAAAAATACGAAAAATGAACTAAAACCTTTTATTTATCCTCTCTTTAAAAATGGAAAAGCCACTTGCCCCAGTCACATCAGATATATTAAACCAAATATGCTTGTACAAATGGCCTTGTACAGGGAACTACGTAAAGCAAACTAATATTAACAAAGTCACTGGTGCTTAGATACTTAAGCCATACACAGACGATGCTTATTATTTACCTAGTAATGGTCTAGTAGCCTGAAACACTGAATTAGTGTATACTGAATTTTTACCCCATATGGAAGATACAGGGTTAAGTAATTGAGAACCTCTAATTACATTTTCACAAACTGATTGATAGATTATTTTATGCCTGTTTCTCTTTAAAGACACTTAGTTGAACAATTAACATTGAACTCACAGCCAACAACACCAGAGCTCATGCCTAAAGGAAGCTTCTCTGACATACCTAATTTCACCGTAAGATACATTACATAGCATTTTTGAGTTCAGGAAAACGAGGCAGCATTTCAGCACTACATTTGGAGGACATTTCAAACAGTGAAATCCAAACAAAATGAACAGAAATACAGAAAATGTGGCCCTAAATAGATGGAAAAAATGACATGGTTTATAGTATAAGGGCTGAAATAAATGCAAAGCTTTGCCTTATTTGACCTCAGACTTTCCTCACATATTTTTTTGCCACTCTACATATGTGCCTTCCCTTGAATGACCTCGAAGGCACTGCAAGTATTACTTTTGGGGTTAAAAATAAATTTTAGCAAGTAGGCAAAATTGAAAATACAGATATCACAAATTATGGGGATCAACTGTATTATGTTATTTGGTTAGTTTCTTAAGAAAGAAGTCCTCAACAGTAAAGAAAATAAGTTTGTAAAATTTATTCAAAAAGCCCAGCATCACCTTACTGTTATTTTAAAATCAATACTAATTTCAAATTAAAATGCCATTTAAATTAAGTTACATATATTATTTAAAGTAACACAAGATTGACTTAATTGACTTTCCTTTAAAGTCTCCATCTTAAATACGTAGATTATGTAAAATATCTCCCCAGGCTACTTAACTAATTAAAAACACTATTAATAGTGCACATGGCTAAAAGAATAGTTGCACCATGTTCATATGTCCCCTTATAATGGACCATTAAATAAAAGCTAAGAACTTAACACTCACGCACATGCAAAAATTTGTTTAAAATATTACCTTATTTTTTCTTAAAAGAAATTTGTCTCAAAATACCTTCTGCTTCAAGTCTCCTAATTGCTAAGGCAGGTGGAAGAACACACAGTGACCTGAACTACAACCTGTGTAAATCAGAAGATATGTAAAGCATGAATTCAATTGACATCATATTCAGGAGTAGTTAGGATAGGTGAGTTGAAGAAAACTCTAGATGTGGATCTTGATCAGTTTTGCCAAAGCTACCTTATATGATATAGTTTACGAAAAGTGAGGTTTCCTAAGTCTTTCATAAAGTGCTAAAAACACCTTTAGAAAATATTGCTGTTTTTAACTGATCTCTGTGTATGTATGTGTCTATTATCTATCTATCTATCTATCTATCTATCATCTATCTATCTATTCTCTAAATAAAAATAATGTGTTTTTTATTGTGTAAACATAGTTTCACAATACGTGTAAACTTTGTAACATATGTGTAAACTGTGTACACATAGTTTCAAAATAAGACCCTTACTCCCTTGCTTCCAACTAAATTTTCACCCCTAAAAATAGCATGAAAATTCTTCATAGTTCATGAATCAAGTCAGAGATTAGAAGATAAACTGCATCCATTTTCAAAAGAACTGAGCACCCAAAGATTCTCTTTAGCCAGAAGCATGTGATAAATTAGACTCTATTATGTAATTTTAAAATAAGCTTTTAGAAAATATACTACATTGTGTATCACAGCCCCAGGACATGTTATTTGATGGAACATCCTAAATACATATTTAAGTCATGAAAGAGGAACAGCTTTTCTCAAGTAAACAGAGCAGTCTCTAACACCTCATGCATCCAATTACCATAAAAGAATAAAAAGGGAATGAGAAAATTAAATAGAAGTCATTATACTCTCAACTGAGAATTCAAGGTCACAGATAGAATGCTACCCTACTTTGAAGGCGAGCAGCAAGCTGGCTGTCTACTGTGAAGGGCTCCACATTGATAGTCGGGGCATCTTTAATATGGATAAGGCCCTCAGGAGTTTACTGAATGCAAATCATTACTGAAATCTAGTGAAGATATCTAATTTCTGTATAAAAGTTGCACATTTTTTAGGGCCGAAAGAGATCATATTATACAAATAAACAACTAGGCAAGAACAGATGCTAGGTGGTATGCGTAATAAGGTAAAATCTCAACCAAATTGTATTTTTGATACATGATATCAGTCTGACATTAAATTCAATATGCATTACATAATCAGATTTCTTTAACACCAACATTCCTTTATTGCTTATCTCAATCTTAGCAATAAGTAAGTAGCTAACAGTATATAAAGAAGCCACATCAAGAATATTCACTTCCTTGATGGAAAAGCTTGGTGTTTATAAAAAATGACAAATTAGCAGTCAGAGTGAGCTAGCAAATGGAAGGCTTAGGATGCATAAGTCACATAGTTTGGGGGTTTCATACAAGAGAAGACCTCTTGTTCCCAATATTTATTCCTACTACTATAACTGAATTCAAATTTCACATTTGGGAATTAATCAGAATCTCAATAGATCAATGATCTCCAAAAATTATTTATTAAGCTGTGATGAATCTTAGAGTAATATCTGAAAACAAGGAGGATAACAAGCTAAGAAAATGGTGCTATTGGAGTGATACAGAGCATAAGTGGCTAAAACGAATGGGGTAACAGGACAGCCACCCTAAAATAATGTGTGGACTTCTAAACTTTGCCTAGAGCTGCCTCCAAAGCTATGAGGCTGTTTTTGAATGTGGCTTATATAGAGAGTGCAAAGTTGACTTAATCACATGAATGCTGTTAGATAAGGACATTCTAGGAAGAGAGGAGAAAAAAAGTCCATGTGAATGTTTAAAAATTAAGAACAGACAAAACATGCTGCTAAATTGCATCCATATCTTATCTTCTTATTTACATATTAATGTCTTAGAGAATTTTCCTTCTCAACGAATTACTTAGGCTGAAAATATAAGAAAATAGACACTAAAGCAGAAATGACCAAGGTATTTTCTTAGATTTAAAAGAGTTAGAACCTTTATATGAATAAAGAAAATAGTTATTACTTTTTTTTAAAAGAAAAGGTCAGATATACCTCTCCAAAAATTTTTTATTCCTACCCACTTCTCTTTGCAATTGTAGCCTGTCTGTAATGGAAACAAATATACCTGTAGGATACCTGTAGGCAGAGAAGATACTTCTATACAGCACACATTATCTCACTTGAGTGTCAAAAGCATCACTGAAAATGAGCACCCCATAGCATCCAAGCAAAAAACATCTCTAAAAGTTTAAATGTTTTGCCTAGGGTCATTTAATTCCTAAGTAAAAAATAAGATATATATATATACACACACACACACACACACACACACATATATATGCATGCTCACACACACACACACACACACACACACACACAGACTAGAACTCAAGTCTTGTCTTTCATATCTGTTCCTTTTCTTCTAGTCTGAGCCATCACATAATATTATCTTATTCTTACCAACTGAGACTCCTTTTGCCACCACCCAATGGAGATTTCTCCATCTCCTCTTGTAATAACATGTATTGGCTCTTTCTGCAGCCCCAAGCTATCTGTAGCCCAAGTTCATTTTCCTATTCAAGTGGTGAACCAATCATTATGAAGCAAGGACAAATAGAAAAATAGATAAAAATCCCACTTACTTTCACTGCCCTCATATGCTGCTTGACCCTTACCCGACTAATTCATAAGAAAAGCTATAATAAATAAAGAATAATTTCTACAAATGAAAGATTGCAACTAAAGGAAAGGAAAAATTTTGGTTTAGGAATCACTCTGGAAATTGAATTTTCTAAAATCTGTATAGACTTTTAAACTATTAAAATTCTCATTCTATTTAACTGGTTATTTAAAATCTATTCAACCATTGGAATAACAAGATACTGCTCAGGGCCACTAAAGGTGAAATTAGGATATTCATTAAGGGCCATGTACCTAAAAATATTTGCAATAGACTTTAATTTAGGCTCATTTGATTGATGGCCCCAGTTATTTGCACGGAATTCTGCCAAACTCCCCTTCCCCTCACTTCAGGACTGCACTTGTTCATATAATTAATCTTTTAAGTGCCTGAGAAGATCATGATATAGTCTTTCCCACAGCATTTGGACAATGTCTACATGTTTCGTTAATTGCTTCTTCCTTTTTTAAAAAACAAAGTTTGTCAGTTGGATCCAATACATCAGAAATAAAGAAAGAAGTGGTGTAAGTCACTAATATTTGGAGGTTAGTAAGCTTGAGCTGCAGGTTGATCCTCTTTCCTGAAGAAGAATATCTGGGGCATACAAAGAAGTGAAGTCGTGAATTAATTTTGAGTTGCTGGATACATCCAAGACAAGTTGATCACAAAAAAATTAACAAAAAAGAACAAAATCTCTAGTTATTCAATGGGTATTACTTAGTGCTGTGATATTTCTTATTGTCAAAGGATAATGTACACATGCATGCACGCACACTCACACACACACACACATGCACACACCCTGGATAATGTATTACTGTAAACAGCTTGCAGAATAATAGTATATTAGTCTTTGAAAAGCACATTACTAAAATGCTGATTTTATAACAGAAGCACTTGCCTCTACAGTTTCTTAGACTGCCTCGGCTGTTTCTAGAATTATTTTGTTATTTGTTTTATTTTTACCCTCCTCCCCATAAATGAAAAATTTAAAAGCCTCATCTTTTAACTTATCTAAAAGTAAAATGAAACAAACATGAGGAAAAAAATCAGAATCCACTAATATTAGGTTGGCCTCAATTTTTTTGTTTATAAAAAGAGTTCTTCAACTCAATGGTAAACTTTTTCTACGCCAAAGTGTGCTTGCTTTTTCTTTCTCCTCAATCTACCACAACACTGAGTCCTGGAGTAGGCAAAGTTTAAATACTGAAAAAATATTTCACAAAAAGACAACACAATAACAACAAAAATAATAACAATCCAATGACTTTTACATCTTATAATGACTCCTTTTCTTTTAGTTATTTTTTTAATCTGAAAATTAAAGCTGTATCACTTCCTAAAATGTTGAACTGGACAAGATACTAGAGTAGAACTATTTTGTTGTTGTAGAGTAGAACTAGAGTTGAACTATTTTGTTTATAAAAAGAGTTCTTCAACTCAATGGTAAACTTTTTCTACGCCAAAGTGTGCTTGCTTTTTCTCTCTCCTCAATCTACCACAACACTGAGTCCTGGAGTAGGCAAAGTTTAAATACTGAAAAAATATTTCACAAAAAGACAAACTTTTATCCTTTTGTAGTCTACATCAGAACTACTATTGTTATACTACTTAGAGTAGAACTGCTTCTTATAAATCACTGAGGAAAAATATCTCTCAGACCAAATATTAATAATTAATTAAGAATTGGCTAGCTCTGTTGAAGAATGGAATCAGGCACTTTGAAGTTATAAAGAAAGTTACTAGAACAAACTCTTTCAGTATGCATTGAAGTAGAAGCAAGAAACAGTGAAAGAGCAAAGGTTTCTTAATGTGTGTGGAGGCCTGCCTGTCTTTCTGCAGGGTAGATCTGAGAGTCTGAAGGTCTGCACAATCTCATGAGAGAGCAACAGTCAATCAAGTGAAAGTGCATTTTCTAGGAGATATTCTGCTGTTGGATAACCATACTAAAACCTGCCAATATTCCTAGTACTAGTCTATTATTTTAAGGGCATCAACTGGTCCTGAATATATACTGATGAAGAATATGTGGGCTGACATTTTAAAATACAGGCAGAGAGCTGTGCTATCATCTTAAATGATACCCAGCATCTATAGGGATTCTTCTAAATGCCATTGGAATTATAGTTCTCAACACTCTGATTGAAATTCAAGAGGAAGGGCCATCTAAATATTCTCACCAAACAAGCTCATTTCAAAAGATCCCTTAAAGCCACAACTCAATCTGTGAAATGGGAAAGCAAATCATATTTAATCTCATTTTCCTGTAATTTCATTTGGAGCCCCTCATACCATTTCTATTGGCATGTCTATACAAGCTGACACTCTTTTGCCAAATGCACCAACCCCTCATTATCAGAGAGATAATAAAAATTCATAGAATAATTTCAATATTACCTGATATTTGTTTAGGATTTTTTTTAAAAAAATATTTCACCCACATTTTTAACTGGCATTAACTTCAACAACACAACATGTTTTTATTGTCTTCATTTTACAGAAAAAGACATTAAGATTTTGATAAATTAGACAATTTAACCAAGATAATTGAGTTACCTATAACTGCCATCTCACTTCCTGATTCATGTAGAGAATCTCCTCGGTATTTTTTTTTATTAGTTCATTTATTGGCAAAGGAGCCCCCTAGATAAATAATAATGTATCCACCAGGAATGATAGACCTAAGTATGTGCAAATTGCTTTTATTCTTCTTGGGAATTGTTAAGAATGACTTTATTTAAAGCAATTCAAATTGTGTTACAAAGTCACCAAAAAGACACACATTAAAGAGGAGCACACAAGTAAAGAGTGTTTGGGAAAGACATACAGAACTGCTCAAATTTTATAAGGATAGCAGGAAGCTGCTGATGGCACCTCCAGTTCAACAGCAAGCCTGGGCTTGTGGACATTTTCACTGGATAAGCAAAGGGAATATAATTTGCAGCAATATTAAGCATTTGTCTAGTTCCTCTTGGGAATAAACATTTTGTAATAGCAGAAAACTGTTTTAAGAAGATCCTCGTTTTAGACTATCATAAGATTCGTAAGGTATTACAGAAGAGAATTAAGTAGAACTAATCCTCATCCCATCACCTCCTTATCTGAGCTTTAACTTAGGGGCGTATACTTATCTCAAGCAAATCAAACATTTCCCACAGACCTTGTTGAAGGTCTACTTTGCTCAGACATCTTACGTTGAAAGCAGAGTCAACATGATAACATGTTTCAACGTCTGAGCATCATAGTCACAACAATACCATGCTGGGAATTATCTTAATCCCCTCAAATATTTTTTTTAAAAGTGTCACCGTCTTCTAAGCAAATATTTTACAACACAAATATTATTCCAGTAACAAGATTAAATTTTCCAGAATTCATAAAGATCGCATAGTAACTACAGGGAGAGCAAACTGAATGCATATGGTTTCAGGTCTTTTTGAGTAGAATTGTGTTCAGAATTGAGTATCGAGGTCTATACTTCAGTTAATTTCAGCTAGATAAATTTGCATGCATAAAAAATTGGCACAGTGGCTGACACCTGTATTCCCAGCACTTTAGAAGACCAGGGTGGGAGGCTGGCTTGAGCTCCGAAGTTTGAGACCACCTGGGCAACATAGCGAGATCTCATCTCTATAAAAAAATTAAAAATTAGCTGGGTGTGGTGGAGTGTGCCTGTAGTCCCACTTGCTTGGAAAGCTGAGGTTGGAGGATGGCATGGATGTGGGAGGTGAAGGCTGCAGTGAGCTGTGAACCTGCCGCTACTCCCCAGCCTGGGAGACAGAGTAAGACCCTGTCTCAAAATAATAATAATAATAATAATAATAATCATCATCATCATCATCATCATCATCATCATCATCATCATCAACATCATCATCATCACCACATTTCCAAGTATAATATTGAACCATGAACTACACAGTGAATAATAATCCATGATATATATTAGAGAGGGTGATGGAACATTATAAGTCTCTTTTCTGAGTACTTATCATGTTTCAATTACTGCCTGACTTCAATAAAAAACACCAAGTTATGTTCTTGCTGGTTCACAGTTATATTTTGAATCCTAAGCAATAAGTGGGACATATGATCATTACATAATTCCTGGTTGATAGATGATTAAAAAATTGAAATATGAAAGACTAAAACAAAAGAGAAACACAAGCAGTCTTCTCTTCTCCAAGTCCTGTGGCAGACAAAGTCTTGCACATTTCCCTATACCACGACTAATAGATCACACTACTACTAACTTGGAAATAATGAATCTTTTATATAGCTTCACTGTCTACTTCTTTAAAAAATCCAAATTCCTTAATACCAAGAGATGAGATAATTATTAAGAAAGTATAATGAATAACTCACTGATCATGAATTAGATGTTCCACTATGAAGTCTTTCTAATAATAATAAGATGGCCTTGGATATCATACTTTAATAGGAATATGTGTCTATTTAGAAGTCTAATATTTGCCTTTATTATTTAATTACTCATGAATTTTGTACCTGGCAATTTTACTAATCCAGTGGATATTCTAGAGAAACTGGCTGCCCATGTGAGAGGAGACTAGCCAGTTACAAACAGTGGGTTTTATTTAACCTACTTCCCCCATCAAAACAAAAACAAAAAACAAAACCCACAAACTTAATATTTCACTTTTCATTTTTAAATATAGGCATTTATGGATTCTTTTTAAAAATAATAAAACAGTTTATCTTGTAACACTAGTCTTGAATTATAATGTGAGGGACAATAATTTGGACATGAGTTTTGGGCTTATTCTTTTTGTGTCTATGCTCTAATATCTCTGCAATCCATCTGATTTCCTTTATCTTATTTACTGCCTTCCTCTTGCAGCCATATGACTTTATTATCTCAACACATAAATAACACTAATGGGAGTTCAAAGTTGACTGTCAGGTTTAATTGGGTAGAAAAAGTTTCCTAATAAAAATTAACTAATGGTAAATCTTCTTGGGTTACTTTTGAGTATATATAAAGCAGATTTTTTTACGCAAAAAAATAAAAGAGCTTGGTAAATATGTTCTAGGGAACAGTAAGTATAAATACTCATTATAAGCTTTCTAGATAATTCATTTGTATATCCAAAGAAATATTCCAAATATCTGGCCTTCTTTATATTGGATGATTTTGTTAAATACTTAATGTTACTTAGATATGACATTTTAAAATTTATTTAAACAGAATGTATGTTTCACACAGCCTTATCTTTAGAAAATATAATTTAGAAAAAACGTTTTTAAAATTTCCACATAATGGCTTACTTCACAATATATTTATATACTTAAATCATAGTTATTAAGAAGCTCAGAAGCAATTTAGTTTGAAACAGAGATTGCTTCAATAATATTCTGGTATTGACAGCAGTTATCTCTCTTGTTTTAATATGTACATATACATATACACATACAGAGAAAATACCATTTCATACTTTGACTATGTAAATAATATGGGGAGTTTACAAAATATAGTTTTTGCATAAAGAAGCAAAAGCCACAGAAGCTTTCTAAATCTTTCTCATAAAATTTTTCAACTCAGTATTGCTGTAGTCTGAATGTATGTGTCCCCCAAAGAATTATATGTTGAAACCTAATCCTCATGGTGATGATATTAAGAGGTAGGGCTTTTGGAGACAACTAGATCATGAGTGCAGAGCAGTAGTGAATGGAATTGGTACCTTTATTAGAAAGGCTCAAGGAAATAAGTCCTCATTAGACAATGAATCTGCTGTTGCCTTTATCTTGAACTTCCCAGCCTTCAAATTGTAGGAAATAAATTTCTGTTGTTTATGAGTTACATCCTCTATAGGATTTTGCTATAACATCCTGAATAAATGAAAACTAGTATTATTGAAGTAGTTTAGATGTTCAGGAAATACTGATATAATTTTAACGATATTATTTTACCCATGAATAAATCTTAAATAATTCAACTACTCTCTTGAGACGAAGCATATCTAAAACTAATTTTGATAGATATTGAAAAAATAAAAATATAAAATGCAAAAGAGATGTGAATAATGTCTACACACCCCGTGAGTCCCCTCTTTTGCTCCAAATCCCCTCCTCTATATCTATCATCTGAAGTTCAGAAAGAGGATAAAAAGGCTGAATGAGGATAGGTAAACCATCTTATACAAGCCTGGTATCCACATTTTAATAGCTTTGTAAATAAAGGATTGCCTCCAATATACTCATGGGGATGTCACGGTTTCAGGTTCCCATCCTTTTGTATCACCTTTAGAGGTTCTATTGGATATATAAAAAAATCTAGAGGACTGCGATGGTACAAACATATCATTTTCCGTTAATCACGTTAGAGGCAACACATCTTCTTATGACAATTTTTAATGGGTAGTGCAATTTGATAATATTCTTCCCGTGTCTGCGTATGCACTCTATTGCTTTGCTAAATTGAGTTTGACATTTGCTTTATTTGTCTGAGTTATATGTTCGTGATAACCGCTTAACATGTTTGAGTCAAAGTATTATCTTTCATAGAAGTTTTATGAAGCTAACCATACACATTTTGAAGAAGCACACTAGAAAGAAAAGCAAATTTTCTGTACTGATAAATCTGATAAAATATGTAATGCAAAATGAATTAAGAAGTAACAGACATTCACATGAAACTTGTGGATAAATTTGGGCTCCCATATCCACACTATAAGGAGATCTAAAATAAGCCTGCATTTTATCACTATAATTGCAAACTGTGCTGTTTAGTTTGTGGCATATTCTTAGATTGTTGTAAAATACTGTTATTCAGTTTATGTTTTACAACTGCTAACTTGTGAAAAATAGAGAAATGCAGGATAATTTCTACATAATAAAATGAAAATGAAACAGTGATAGGAAGTTAGAATATTATTAACTTTAAATTTGCCTTCACATACGAATGTGTGAAGAAAAGCTGAGCTGACAAGAATTTCGCAAGATAAATAGAAATGGAACAGGAATATGAGACATTGTCTGATAATTTGTCTTACTTTGGCCCACCTCCCTGTTCCTATACTACTATCAGACTTCAGTCCATTGCTACTTATTACCTGAGATATTTTAATAGCTTTTTAAATGATCTCATTTCCAGTCACTTCCCATCTCAGTTTGCTTCACAGACTACTGTTAGGCTCAATATCCTGAACTGCATTTGTGTTCATGACTCATTTCAGCTCCCCAACGCTAGGAGCTTTACTTTCCAACAGTCTAAAGTTTAAATCTTTAGGCTGAATCAAGTATTTTAATACTCTGATTTAAATCTATTTTTTCAAAAATATTACCGAAAATTTCGAGGTCTCCTCTTTTCAAACAAATCAAACTAATCACTATAAAGTAATTACTCTTCCATTCATTACTGGAATGGCTTTCTCTCCTCCATGACATGTGTAAGTCCCAACTGTCTCTTACAGACTATTTAAAGTATCACTCACCTCTTAAATGTTCCCAGAATTTACGTCTCTTCTGGAAGCAAACTTTTCCTACTGTAAATAGAGGTAGAACTCTGTCTGCCACTATTGGATAAAAGTGTTCTTCCTTGAAATACTTATGAAGTAACTAACCATGAGAGTGTTTGTTTAAACATACTTTTGAATGTACACAAACACAAACATATTTATTCATTCATCTAGCAGAATATCTTTCTAATTAGGTACATGGTCAAGTATACTTTTCTTCTCTCTTCTTTCACTGCTGTATGGTCCATGACTGTTTATCACCGCAATTTCCTTAGCATCTAATCTAGTATCTTATACACACCGAATCCTCAATAAATATTGGTTCAAGTAGCATGTGGTCTACTTTCAGCCCTTTATTTCTTTAAAAATATTCACATTAATTATACCAAATATTGTTTATTATGGTTCATATTATGAAAATGTCCAGTGTCCTGGCTATACTGTAATGCATAAATGGAAATAATTTCACTTTCCAGGATCAAAGAACCATTTCAAGTATTCATAATTATTTTATTGGCTTTGCTAACCATAATAAATAAATATTTTCAAAGAAGAAATTAAGTGTACTCTTTTTTATCAAAAGAGAATATATCAAAGCTGAAACTGTCATAAGTACCTAACAATGGAAGTTACTGTTTCTTTTTTCTTTTTTTTTTTTTTTGGGGGGGAAGAAAAAGAGGTTTAATTGGACTTACAGTCCATGTAGCTGGGGAAGGTCTCACAATCATGGTGGAGGGCGAAAGGCACTTCTGACTTGGCAGTGGCAACAGAGAATAAGGAGGAAGCAAAAGCAGAAACCCCTGATAAACCCATCAGATCTCATGAAACTTATTCACTATCATGAGAATAGCATGGGGAAGACCAGCCCCAATGATTCAGTTACCTCCCACTGGGTCCTTCCCACAACACGTGGGAATTTTGGGAAATACAATTCAAGTTGAGATTTGGGTGGGGACTATACTTAGCATGGGAGCAGCTCCTCCATGTTTATATTTGATAGCTTTGCATTGAACAACCCAGTTAGCCTTACATACAGTTAAAAATGGACTGCAATCATTAACCCAATATCTGAAATTATTACACTCAAAGATATATGTAATCAAATAAAAAACAGATATGGTGGTTCACTAATTATACGTGATTTATTCCAGAATACAGAAGACAAAAACACTTCCCAGATAATTTTACGAGGCTAATATTTACGAAAACAAGACAAAAGAAGCAAGCAAGAAGAAAGAGAGAAAAGAAGTAAAAGAAGGAAAGAAAGAAGAAAGAAAGAAAAAGAAAGAAAGAAAGAAAGAAAAAGAAAGAAGAGGGAGGGAGGGAGGAAGGAAGGAAGAAACGAAAGCAAGAAAAAAAGAGACAGAAATAAATGATAAAAAAAAGAAAAGAAAGAAAGAGAAAGGAAAGAGTGAGGGAGGGAGGGAAGTAGGCAAGCAAAGAAGGAAGGAAGGTAGGAAGGAAGTTAGGCCAATATCTCTTCTAAACTTAGACACAGAAATTCTCAACAAAATATAAGCAGATTCAAATCAAATCCAAAATGTATAAAATAATTATACGGCATGACAAAGTAGATTTATTATATTTATGCAAGGATGGTTCAACATTTGAAAATAAATCAGTACACTTCACTGCATGAACAACCATATCTGTTCATTTAAAAAGAACATTTGACAATATCTAACACAAATTTATAATAAAAAATGCTCAGCAAATGAGGAATTAATAGGAGTTTCCCGACCTTGATAAATAACATCCACAAAAAACGTATAGCTAATATCATGCATAATGGTGAAAGACAGCATTATTTCCTCCTGATTGAGAACAAGACAAAGTATCATACTACCTGATTGCAAAACCTATCATGAAGCTATAGTAATCAAAGCAGACTCAGAGTCCATGGGGACATAAAATTAAGTTCAGAAACAAATTTAAACATTTATGGTCAATTAATTTTTGATGAACATGCCAGGAACAAAGAAAAAGGAAGGGAGAGACTTTTTCATTAATAGTGCAGGGAAAACTGGGTATTCACATGCAGAATGAAATTACACTCTTATCTCACAATGTATAAATAATCAATCTCAAATTGATTTAGAACATAAACCTATGACCTGAAACTGTAAAACTAATAGAAGGAAACATAAAAGAAAAGTCATCTGGGAAATGCTTTTTTTGGACATGACTCCAAAAGCACAAGGAACAAAGCAAAAGTAAACAAATGCGATTACATTATACTAAAAAGCTCCTGAAAGACGAAGAAAACAATCAATGGAATGAAGAAAAAACCTACAAACTGGGAGCATATATTTGCAAACCACACATCTGATAAACATTTACTATCAAAAATACAAAGAAACTAAAATAACTCAAAAATAAGGAGACAAATGTATTGAAAAATGGCCATTTACCTGAATAGACATTTCTCAAAAGAAGATAAATGGCCAACAGGTACATAAAAAAATACTCAATATCACTAATTAGGGAAATTCAAATTAAAATCATAATGAGATATCTCCTTACAAGTTTTAGAATGGCGATGACAAAAAAGATAAAAGATAAAGGTTGGTGACAATGTGGAGAAATAAGAACTCTTTTATACTGTTGGTGGGAATGTAAATCAGTGCAGCCACTATAAAAAATAGCATAGAGGTTCCTCAAAAAATTCAAAACAAAGCTACCATATAGTCCAGCAATCCAACTATTGGCTATATATCTAAAAATATGAAATCAATATGTTGAAGAGATTTGAGCTTTGATGTTTACCGATGTATCATTTGTCCCATCCCCCTAGCTCTTATAACCACCTTTCTACTCTCTATTTCTAAGAGATAGACTTTTTTTTTTTTAAGACTTCACGTAAAAGTAAGATCATACAGTATTTATCTTTTGCTGGCTGGCTTATTTCACTTAGCATAATGTCCTTCAGGTTTATATATGTTGTCACAAATGGCAGGAATACCTTCCTTTTTAAGGCTGGATGAGATTCCAGTATTTCACTGTGTGTGTGTGTGTGTATATATATATATATATATATATATATATATATATATGACCCTTGAACAATGTGGGGGTTAGGACTACTGACCCTCTGCACAGTCAAAAGCTACATATAATTTTTAACTCTTCCCAAATTTAACTACTAATAGTCTACTTTTGACTGGAAGCCTTAGTAATAATATAAACTGTTGGTTAGCACATAATTTGTATGTTATATATATTAAATGTTGCATTCTTAAAATGAAGTAACCAAAAGAAGACAAAATATTATTAAGAAAATCATAAGGAAGAGAAACTATATTTACTATTCATTAAGTCAAAAAGGATCATTATCAATGCCTTCATTCTTGTCTTTGTTTATTTTTATTTGTATTGTAACTTCTGGGGTACATGTTCTGGATGTGTATGTTTGTTAACGCACGTAAACATGTGTCATAGTTGGTTGCTGCACCTATCAACCAATCACGTATGTATTAAGCCCAACATGCATTAGCTGTTTTTCCTAATGCTCTCCCTTGAGTAGGCCAAGGAAAAGAAGGAAGAAGAGAGGTTGGTCTTAGTATCTCGAGGTGGCAGAGGCAGAAGAAGATCCACATATAAATGGACCCTCACAGTTCAAACCTACATTGTTCAAGAGTCAATTGTATACACCACATTTTATTTAACCATTTATCTTTTTGCTCAAGATTGCTTTGGCTGTTTGAGATCTTTTATAACTCCAAACAAATTTTTGCATTTTCTCTATTTCTGTGCAAAATATCATAGATTGCCTTATTTTTGATGTACAATTGTTCATAGCAGTTTCTTATAATCCTTTCTATTTCAGTGGTAACAGTTATGTGCCTCATCTTTTATTTATGATTGAATTTATTAGAGTTCTGTTTTTTTTCTTAGTCTAGTTAATGTTTTGTTGATTTTGTTTGTCTATTCAAAAATTATCAACTCTTAGTTTTATGATCTTTTCTACAGTTTTTATATTCTCTATTTATTTCTGCTCTTACATTTACTATTCTCTTTATTCTATCAACTTTGAATGTAGTTTGTTCTTCTTTTTCTAAACTTACTAGTGTAACCTTATCTTGGTTATTTGAGATCTTTCTTCTTTTTCATGTAGATATTTACATCTCCAAACATCTCCCTTATAACTGCTGTTGCTACATTCCATAAGCATTGATGTATTGTGTTTTTATTTTCATTTGTCTCAACACACTTTTTATTTTCTGTTTTAATTTTTTCTCTGATTAAGGGGTGTTTAAAAGCATGCTCTTCAATTTCAACATATTTGTGAATTTCCAAAATTCTTCCAACTATTTATTTAAAGTTTCACATCATTCTGGTTGAAAGTTGCTTAATGTGATTCTAGTCTTCTTAAATTTGTTATGACTTGTTTGGTAGCTTAACATGTGATCTATCCTGAAGAACGTTCTATGTGCACTTAAGAAGAAAGTGTATTCTGCTGCTGTTGGATGGAATGCTCAGTACATTTCTGTCAGGTCCATTTGGTCTAAATCATAGTTCAAGTCCAGTGTTTCTTTCTTAATAGGGACATAGGGATAATATATCCATTGCTGAGAGTGATGTATTGAAGTGCCCTACTTTAAATATATTGCAGTCTATCTCTCTCTTTAGATCTATTGATAATTATTTTATATGTTTAAATGACTTGATATTTGGTAAATCTATATTTACAATTGATACATCTTCTTGAAGAATTGATTTATTTGTCATTATATAATGAATTTTTTTGTCTTGTTATGCAGCTTTTGGCTATAAGTCTATTTTATTGAGAGAGTGCTATCCTCGTATTTTCATAAAATATTATCGCCTTTTTTTGACTTTAAATCTTATTAAAGATGAAGTGAGGCTCTTGTAGGCAGTATATAGTTAGATGTGATGTTTTCATTCATTCAGCCACTCTATATCTTTTTATTTTAGAATTTAATCTATTAACATTCAAGATAATTATTGATAGATAAGGACTTAATTTTGGCATTTCATTAAATACTTTCTGGTTGCTTTGTAGATCCTTTGGTCCTTTCTTCTTTTGTAATTAAATGATTTTCTCTAGAGGTATGCCTTGATTATACGTGTGTATTAGTCCATTTTCACGCTGCTGATAAAGACAAACCTGAGACTCGGAAGAAAAAGAGGTTATTTGGACTTACAGTTCCACATGGCTGGGGAGGCCTCAGAATCATGGCGGGAGGTGAAAGGCACTTCTTACATGGTGGTGGCAAGAGAAAATGAGGAAGATGCAAAAGCAAGAGCCCCTGAAAAAACCATCAGATCTCATGAGACCTAGTCACTGCCACAAGGACAGTATATGGGAAACTACCCTCATGATTCAAATTATCTCTCACTGGGTCCCTCTCACAACACGTGAAAATTATAGGAGTTCAATTCAAGATGAGGTTTGGGTGGGGACACAGAGCCAAACCATATTATTCCACCCCTGGCCCCTCCAAATCTCATGTTCTCACATTTCAAAACCAATTATTCCTTCCCAAAAGCCTCCCAAAGTCTTAACTCATTTTAGCATTAACTCAAAAGTCCACAGTCCAGTCTCATCTGAGACAAGGCAAGTCCCATCCACCTATGAACCCGTAAAATCAAAAGGAAGCTAGTTACTTCCTAGATGCAACGGGCATATAGGTATTTGGTAAATACAGTAGTTTCCAAGGGGAGAAATTGGTGAAAACAAAGGGGTTAGAGTAGGGCCCATGAAAGTCCAAAATCCAGCAGGTGAGTCAAATTCTAAAGCTCCAAAATGATCTCCTGTGACTCCCTATCTCACATCCACATCATGCTGATGCAACAGGTAGGTTCCCATAATCTTGGGAAGCTCCAACTCTGTGACCTCCCCTCCTGGCTGCTCTTACAGGCTGGTGTTGAGTGTCTGTGGCTTTTCCAGGTGCACAGTGCAAGCTGTCAGTGGATCTACCACTCTGGGGTCTAGAGCACAGTGGCCCTCTTCTCACAGCTCCACTACGTGGTGCCCCACTAGGAACTCTGGGGGTGGGGGTGGGGGCTCTGATGACATTTCCTTCCTGCACTGCCCTAGCAGAGGTTCTCCATGAGGGCCCCTGCCCCTGCAGCAAAGTTCTGCCTAGGCATCCAGGTGTTTCCATGCATCTGAAATATAGGTGGAGGTTCCAAAATCTCAGTTCTTGACTTCTGTGCACCTGCAGGCTTAACACCATGTGGAAGCTACCAAGGTTTGGGGCTTGCATCCTCTGAAACCATGGGCCAGCCTTTACCTTGGCCCTTTTTAGCAATGGCTGGAGAAGCTGGGATACAGAGCATCAAGTCCCTAGGCTGTAGACAGCATGGAGACCCTGGGCCTGAACCACAAAAGCATTTTGTCTTCCTAGGCTTCCAGGTCTGTGATGAGAGGGGCTACCATGAAGACCTATGACATGCCCTGGAGACATTTTCCCCATTGTCTTGGGGACTAATATTTGGCTCCTTTTTATTTATGTAAATTTCTGCAGCCAGCTTGAATTTCTCCACAAAAATGGGCTTATCTTTTCTACTGCATCAGACTACAAATTTTCTGAAATTTTATGCTCTGTTTCCCTTTTAAAACAGAGTGCTTTTAACAGCACCCAAGCCTCTTCGAATGCTTTGCTGCTTAGAAATGTCTTCTGCCAGATACCCTAAGTCATCTCTCTCAAGTACAAAGTTACACAAATCTCTAGGGTAAGGGCAAAATGCCACCAGTCTCTTTGCTAAAACATAAAAAGGTCACCTTTGCTCCAGTTCCCAACAAGTTGCTTATCTCCATCTGAGACCACCTCAGCCTGGACATATTGTTCATATCACTATCAGCATTTTGGTCAAAGCCATTCAACAAGTCTCTAGGAGATTCTAAACTTTCCCACATTTTCCTGTGTTTTTTTTTTTTGTTTTTTTGTTTTTTTGTTTTTCTGAGCCCTCCAAATTGTTCCAACCTCTGCCTGATACCCAGTTCCAAAGTCAGTCCACTTTTTCAGGTATCTCTTCAGCAACACCCCATTCAACTGGTAACTATTTACTTCATTAGTCTGTTTTCATTCTGCTGATAAAGACATACCCAAGACTGGGGAGAAAAAGAGATTTAATTGGACCTACCATTCCACATGGCTGGGAGGCCTCAGAATCATGACGGGAGGCAAAAGACACTTCTTACATGGGGGCAGCAAGAAAAAATGAGGAAGATGCAAAAGCAGAAACCCCTGATAAAACTATCAGATCTCATGAAACTTATTCACTACCATGAGGACAGTATGCGGAAACCTCCCCTATGATTGAAATTATCTCCCACTGAGTCCCTCCCACAACACATGGGAATTATGGGAGTACAATTCAAGATGAGATTTGGGTGGGGACACAGAGCCAAACCATATCAATATGTTTTATCTTTTGTTTATCTAGTAGTACAGGTGTTTGCTTTTTTGTTATCATGAGGTTTATATCAAACATCTTTGAGTTATAACAAGCTATTTTAACCTAATAACTACATAACTTTGTGTATTTAAAAAACCTCTAGAAATTTACTCCATTTCCCCTATATTTTATAATTTTGATGCCACAATTTACATCTTTTTTATGTTGTGTCTTTTAAAAGTTATTGCTGCCATTATTATTTTCCTATTTTTGTCTTTTAAAGTTTATATTAAAGATACAAGTGATTTACACATCACCATTACAATATTAACATATTCTGAATTTGACCATGTACTTTTTTACCAGTGAGTTTTATACTTTCACATAGTTTTGTATTACTAACTAGCATTATTTTCTCTCATCTTGAAAAATTTCCTTTAGCATTTCTTGTAAGACAGGTCTGGTAGTGACGAACTCCTCAGCTTTCATTTGTCAGATAGTCTTTATCATTCCTTCATTTCTGAAGAAGATCTTTGCCAGGTAAAGCATTCTTAGTTGGCAGTTTTTTCATTTTTCTTTCTTTTTTTTTTCCATTCAGCACTTTGTATGTAACATCCCACGTTCCACATGGTCTTTTATTTTTTTTTTTTTTCCTGTGAAATCTGCTGTTAGCTTTATCAGAATTTTCTTTCATGTAATATGCTCTTTTTTTTTTTCTATTTCAAGAATATCTCTGTCTTTGATTTTTGTCAGTTTCATTATGATATGCCTTGGTGTAGTCTTGTTTGGGTTGAATTTGATTGGAGAAATTTGACTTTCCTGTATATAGATATTTATACCTTTCCTCAAATTTGGAATGCATTTTGCTGTTTTTTATTTAAGCGACCTTTTTGTTTTATTGTTTCTCTTCTTCTTAAGTGTTTATAATTGAATATTTGCTCTTTCCATGCTGTCCCCTAATCCAATAGCTATCTTCATTTTTTTATTTTTTATTTTTTCTTCTCTGATTGCATATATTCAAATAACACATCTCCTAGTTCATAGCTTCTTTCTTCTGTTTTAACAATACTGATTTTGATGCTTTCTGCTGCATTTTTTAATTTTTAATTTTATTTTTTAGCTCCAGATTTTTTTTGAACAGTTTTAGTATCTCTGTTAAATTTCTCATTCTGGTCATTCATTATTACTTTTAAAAAATTTATTTTGAATTCTGCTGTATTTTCTTAAAGTTAGCTGAGCTATCTTAAAATGATTATCTTTAATTTTTTTTTCAGGTAGTTTGTATATTTCCATTTATTTGGGATTGGTTACCTGAAAATTATTAGATTTTTTTTTGGTAGAGATATGTCTCTTTGCTTTTTCATGTTTCCTGTTGCCTTTCAATGTTAGTGCATTTGGTGGAACAGTCATCTTTTTCAGACTTTACTAGCTTGCTTTGTTATGAAAAGTCATGCCACTCAAGGGTGCTGACTGGATGCAATACAGCAGTTCTGGCACCAGTGAGGATATAGCTTTATATGATCTCTGCTGTGCTGTCAGAGGAGTTCAGTGCTGATGAAGATCACAGGGATTCTCATTAGCCATTGCTGTGGATGTCTGCAGTGGTGTTGAGGGTTATTGGAATTTTCAGTGGGAATGAGTGCTGACATTCTGCAGACCTCTTTTGCTCCTATGAGGGCAGTTGTCACTGACAGGACCCCTGTGGGCACTGAGTTTGGATTGCTAACCTAATCATATTGTGGTGGTACCACTGGAGCAGTCAAGAAGGTGAGACCTGAAGCAAGGGCACACTTGGAAAGGCTACAGCTCTTGGATATGTAGTAGTAATACCACTATGTTTGGAGGTGAGGTGAGCATCCTTGTAAAGGAGTCAGAGAGCCAAGAAAGGAAACACAGACATATGCATAATTTACAGTGACTTTAGGTTTCAAATGGAGTTTTGATCCCTGTGGTGACTGAACTGGTATTCAGCACACAGGCATGCTCAGAGACATTGGCACCAAAACCCAGAGTACAAACTAGCTTGCTATGGTGATGGCTCTGGTTTCTGAGAGTTAGGCATTTGCTGTGCAGCTACAGAGCTCAGGTCTGAAGGGAGAGCATACGTAGGGTAGACACAGCTTGGGGTGGTCAGGGCGCATGTACATTTAGGAACAGTAGTGGCTCCTTTCCCAAAGTGGCTCAACAGAGGTTGATTCTAGGAGCAGGTTATAGTTGTATATCCCTCTATGTGATTTCATAGTGGAATGGTTGTTGGTTACCTCAGTGGCATAAGATACCAATATTCTCTGCGGATCAAGACTCAGAAGACCACAATGGTTCCCACTGCATGGCTGCTACTGATAGCCTCTAGTTTTCTTCTTTTTTACTAACCATCTGGCACTGCAAGAATAATGAGCTCTCTAGAGTTTCTTTTGGTGTGAATACTCTGGGGTTTGTTTGGTTGGTTGTTTTTCTCCACTGTGTTGCTGCATATTCTTGAATGGGCTTCTGAGCCTTCTCGGGGCTAATTTCATTTGTGGATAGCTATACTTCTTCTTCTTCTTTATTATTATTATTATTTTTTTTTGTAGGGAGGTGAAGGCTGGTACCTCCAAATCTACTGTCTTGGTGACTTCACTGTCTCAATAGCATTTTTATATGTTGACAATAAACATGCAGAAACTAAAATTAAAAACAAAATACCAGCTGAATATAGTGGTGCACACCTGTAATCACAGCACTTTGGGAGGCCAAGGCAGGAGGGTTGCCTGAGCTCAGGAGTTCGAGATAAGCCTGAGCAACATAGGGAGTCCACATCTCTATCAAAAATAATAATAAATTAACCAGGCATGGTGGCATGTGCCTGTGGTCCAACCTACTCAGAAGGCTGAGGTGGAAGCATAGATTGCTTGAGCCTGGGAGGTCAAGGCTGCAGTGAACCATGATTGCACCATTGCACAGAGCCTGGTTGAGCAAAATTGTCAAAAGAAAGAAAAGAAAAGAATAGAACAGAAAGAAAATGAAATGAAAAAAAAGAAAAGAGGAATAAAGAAAGAAGGAAAGAAAGAAAGAAGGAAAGAAAGGAAGAAAGAAAGAAAGAAAGAAAGAAAGAAAGAAAGAAAGAAAGAAAGAAAGAAAAGAAAGAAAGAAAGAAAAAGAAAGAGAAAGAAGGAAGGAAGGGAAAGGAAAGGAAAGGAAGGGAAAGGAAAGGAAAGGAAAGGAAAGGAAAGGAAAGGAAAGGAGAAGAAAGGAAAAGAAAGGAAAGGAGAAACACACTTGCAGTTGCTCCCATCCTCCCCAAAATACTTAGGTAGACACTTAGCAAAACATATATAGGATATGTATATGAAAATTATAAAATACTGATGAAATAAATAAACAAAACCTAAGTAACCTGATAATAAATTATGTCTCTGTGTATCGGAAGATTCAACATTATAAAGATGTCAGTTATTTCCAATTTGACTAGAGTTTTGATGCAATACCTACCAAAATTCACAGATTTTTGAATACATATATAAGCTTATTTTTCAGTTTGGAAAGATGAAAGATCTAGAACAGCTAAAACAAAAAAAATGAAGAAGAAGAATATAGTTGTGAGAGTTACTCTATCAGATAATTTTTTCAAAAGCAGTATAAGCAATTCAAATAAAAAAGGATACCCTTTTCAACAAATGCTGCTGGAGTAATTGGACATTCATAGGTAAAAATATAAAGTTCTACCTAAATCTCAGACTTTATGTAAAAATTAAATCAAAATGGGCTACAAACTTAAATGGAAAATGTAACTATTAGGAAAAAAATACATAGATGAAAACTACGGTAAACTATGGCAAATCCAAGAGTTCTTAGTCTTATCATTCAAAACATAATCCATAAAATTAAAAAATTGTTGAATTTGACCTCATGAATATTATAAATTCTGGCTCTGTGGGCAGCCATGTGAAGCGGATAAAAAGACAAGCTACTGACTGGAAGAAAATACATTCAAATTACATATCTAACAAAGAACTAATATCTAAAACATATAAAAACCTCCCAAAACTCAACAGTTAAAAATAATCCAATAAGAAAATAAGCAGAATATGAGACCAGACATTCCATTGACAAGGGTATAACTGGTGACCAATAAGCACACAAAAAAATGTTCAACATCATTAGCCATTTGAAAAATGCAAATCAAAAACATAAAGGATGTTACTATACATTTAGAAAAATTGCAAAATAAAAAATAATGACAATAACAAATGTTGTCATGGATTTGGAAAAACTGAATCCCTCATGCATTGCTGGTGGGAATATAAAATATTATAGCCTAAAAATGTTATACTCTGAAAAACAGAAGTTTCAGATAAAACTAAACACACAATTTCCATTTAACTCAGTAATTACACTCTTGGGCCTTTATTTCAGAAAAAAACTAAATTCAAGTTCACACAAAACCATGTACATTAATGTTTTCGACAACTTTATTCATAAGAGCCAAAAACTTACAAAAACATAATCAGCTCATATATACTTCAGTCTTTTTTTATTGGGGGTTGGGGGAGACAGGGTCTCACTCCATCATCTGGGATAAAGTGCAGTGGCAGGATCATAGCTCACTGCAACCTGAAATTTCTGGGCTCAAGCAATCCTCCCGCTGAAAGTACAAGCATGTGACACCGTATCCTGTTTTTCACTGTTGCCTATTACAGAAACTGTGTAAATATATGCCATGAAATACTACTTAACAATGCAAAAAGGGGCTATTCAGGTATACTACAACTTGTATAAATCTGCCAGAAATTATACTGAGTGAACACATCATTCATCAAGACACCTGATTTACTAAGGAATTCAGCCTTGGCTTTCATCTTCAGGCCAGAGTTTAAATATGAAAAACTTATAATACATGAACTGAGAGCTGAACAATATATGATTTCAAATTATGCTTGATTTATAATCTTCATTCATATTATTAAAATTGTCATGAATGAAAAGTTTAATATATATACATATATATTTAATCATTGCTATTCAAAGTATGAAGCTAGGTTCAGCTGCAATGATATCATCTGAAAGCTTACTGGAAATGCAGAAAATTGTGCTCCATCCAAAGCCTAACTAATCAGAATCTTCATTTTGCAAGACTATACTTTAACTTTTGAGCATCTCTGCTCTAGAGTAATAACATAAAGTGAAAGACAAGTAAAAGAAACATTTCTCCAAACATCATATGAAAATTGTCAATAAGTACATGAAAAGATGCTCAAAAACACTAAAGAAAATGAAATTTCAAACCACAATGAAATATCCCCTCATAATTAGTAGGATGGCTACTGTAGGAAACAAACAAATAAACATGCAAATAGCAACAAAACATAAAATAAATGTTGGTGAGGATGTGCAGAAATTGGAAATTTTGTGCACTGTAGAAGGGATTGTAAACTTGTGCAGCCACTGTGAAATTTGGTATGACAATTCCTCAAAAAATGAAAAACAGCATTTCTATAAGATCAAGCAATGTTACTTCTGAATATATATTCAGAATAGTTTAAAACAGTATATTGAAGCTTAATAGCAGTGGTATTCACAATAGCCAAGAGGTAAAAGCACCCAGAATGTCCACTGATAAATGAATGGATAAAAAAAATGGGGTATGAAAGTATATGTGTGTGTGTGTGTGTGAGATATGTGTGTGAAACATATATACACATTTATATGTATATGTATATTTTCTGATTCCACTTACATGAGGTTTATAATATAGTAAGAATCATAAAAATAGAAAGTAGAATGGTGATAAGCAAGGGCTAGTGTGGGAGAAATAGGTATACCTATAAATTTGTGTATTTAAGTATACATATGTATACTTAATAAAATATTATTTGGCCTGAAAAAAGAAGAAAAGCGTATCACATGCTACAACATAAATGAGCCTTGAGGATATTATGCTAAGTGAAGTCAATCAGTCACAAAGCGACAAATATTATCTGCTTCCACTTACATGAGGTTTCTAGTGGTCAAAATCATAGAAACAAAAAGTAGAATGGTGATAACCAAAGGCTAGTGTGGGAGAGAAGGAGTTGTTTACTGGGAATAGAGTTTAAGTTCTGGATATTGATTGCACACCGATGTAAATGTACTGAACGCTACTGAACTGTACACTTAAAAGCTGTTAAGATGGCAAATTTTATGTTGTGTATTTTTACCACAATAAAAAATGTGAAATCTGCATACACAAATATTGAAAAATGTTGGCATAATCTTTGTTATTCAAAAGGAAAAATACAAACAAGAAATAAAACAAAATATAAAAAACTAAAATGCCTTATAGAATCTGGTCACAATCAATCTTGACTACATCATCTCACACATTTACATATAAATATTTTATTTTAGTCAATATTTTATACATTCATATGCAACCACCTTAATGTTCCTTCGTCCTCATCCTTAGTGGAGATGATGACTCTCAACTCAGTTGTATTCTGTTTATGATACATTATGAATCATTGTGCTTGAATTAGTCTTCCCACTTTTTATAGTAGGAATCAGGTCTTATTAATAATTATATATTGGCCGGGCATGGTGGCTCACGCCAGTAATCCCAGAACTTTGGGAGGCCGAGGCAGGTGGATCAGGAGGTCAGGAGATCGAGACCAACCTGGCTAACACGGTGAAACCCCATCTCTACTAAAAAAAAAAATACAAAAAAATTAGCCGGTGTGGTGGCAGGCGCCTGTAGTCCCAGCTACTCAGCTACTCGGGAGACTGAGGCAGGAGAACGGCCTGAACCCGTGAGGCGGAGCTTGCAGTGAGCCGAGAATGCGCCACTGCACTCCAGCCTGGGCGACAGAGCAAGACTCCATCTCAAAATAATAATAATAATAGTTACTATTATTATATATTTAGCTTAACATATGGCATATAGTAGGTTTTCTGTGCTAATTAAATTAATAGAAACACTACTACTTCAGAACATTTGACCATGCATTTATATGTGTGAAACACACACAGGTACACACACACGTCATGTGCATGCGTAAACATACGCAAACTCACATATGTACATGCACATACCTAATGTGTATGTTGCCTCCAAAATACATGTTTAAACTTAATCCCCATTGTGCTGGGGCTTTTTAGGAAGTGAATGTCATGAAGGCTCCACCCTCATGAATAAATCAATACCTCGTATTACAAAAGAAGCTTCAGAGAGAGTTTGCGTCTCTTGTTCTTCCACTCTGCCTTGTGGGGACACACCCCTCCTTCCCTCCAGAGTATGCAGCAACAAGTTGTCATCTTGGAAACAGAGAGCAGTCCTCATCAGACACCAAATACTAGTGCCTGGCCTTGGACTTCCCAGCTTTCAGGACTTTGAAAAATAAGCTTCTAGTATTTATAAATTACCTAGTCTATGGTACTTTGTTATAGTAACATAAACTGACTAAGGTAACACCCACACTGTATTCTTTATCTAGCAAAATCCTACGAATTTGTTAACAGCTCGATTGAATTTGATTTTCTTCCCTAATTGTTTTGGCCCAGGAATGTGTCTCATTTTTTCAAATTCTTACTATCATTGTGATATGACGGCAAGCTGATGGCACCACCATTTAAATGTTTATTTCTGTGTAGCTTATTTTTAGAAGGGGGGTGGTGGGAAACTATTCTTTGTAAGTTTCCACCTGGCTCCTAGGTGAATTATATGATCCAATTACTCCCTCATATATAGAAATAAATAAGGATTTTCATTTAGAATTCAATTAAGATGTTCAGTTTAATTTTAATTAATTAATTGATTCATTGGTAGATTATATATGATATTTTTCTTTGTAATACAGCAAATACAAGTTATTTACAATGTTTTGGAATAAACCCACTGAAGGGTGAACTTATGGATTCACTGAAATTTTGCTTTCATTCAGGATCCAGAGAATCATGGCCGTTTTATTTCTAGTTAGGCTTTTAAGAAAGGAAAGAAGCACTGCTCAGAGACACCATTTTCCAAACAACCATGACATGCTGGTTTTTGCTAGTGGACCGATTTGGAGAGGTGAAGCTGGCTGGGCTTCTGGGTCACATGGGGACTTGGAGAACTTTTCTGTCTAGCTAAAGGATTGTAAATGCACCAATCAGCACTTTGTGTGTAGCTAAAGGTTTGTAAACGCACCAATCAGCACTCTGTCAAAATGGACCAATTAGCACTCTGTAAAATGGACCAATCAGCAGGATGTGGGTGGTGCCAAATAAGGGAATAAAAGCAGACCACCCAAATCAGTAGCGGGTTAGCAGTCCTGTTACCTGCCGCGTTGTGGAAGCCTTGTTCTTTTGTTCTTTGCAATGAATCTTGGTGCTGCTCACTCTTTGGGTCCATGCTGCATTTATGAGCTGTAACACTCACTGTGAAGGTCACCCTCACTCCAGAAGTCAGCGAGACCATGAACCCACCAGGAGGAAAGAACCACTTCAGATGCGCTGCCTTTAAGAGCTGTAACACTCACCTGGAAGGTCTGCAGCTTCACTCCTGAAGTCAGCGAGACCATGAACCCACCAGAAGGAATAAACTCAGGACATGTCCGAACATCAGAAGGAAAAATTCCGGACACACCATCTTTAAGAGCTGTAACACTCACCGCGAGGGTCCGCGGCTTTGTTCTTGAAGTCAGCGAGACCAAGAATCCACCAATTCCGGACACAATTTCACAAAAGACATCTCCAAGGAGTTATTTTTGGTAAAATAAACAACTCAGCATCATAACTTTGTGCTTCTCAATCCCACCAGCAAAATAGTTTACTCAATAAAATGGGCGGATTAGGATTCAAAAGTCCATAGCATTGCAGTAAAATATCAAGACTAAAATGACTCAACTATGTAACAACATTTATGCGAGGACAAGGCGTTGATTGGTAAATTAATTTATAGCTTTGCCCTTTTCTTATTTTTGCATGGTTAATTCTTGTCAATATTAAATTATGGAGGATTTAGTGCTTAATTAATGTGAGGATAAGCTCATCATTGTTTCCATGGAATAAATCTGGTTAGAATGGTGATTTTCTGACGTGAGTTTAATATATGCCAATGTTACTAACATTTCCATAAATTGCTTTTAAATATCACTGATAATAAATTTAGAATATTTTATTACATATTGAATCATAAAAAGTGGTTTTAATCAGAAAATATATTAATAAAGCATAAACATTTTTATCCATTGTAGAAAGTTAGATTCCTATGTTTCGTGGCTAAAATCATTATCGGCAGCAGCAGTAACAGCAGCAGCAACAGCAGCAGCATCTTTATTTTATCCTCATCATCTTTGTTATTCAAAGTATGGTCTTTGGACTAGCAACATCAGTGCCACTTGAAAGCTTTTTAAAAGTGATTAACCTCAGTTCTTACCCCAGCCTTCTGAAGTCTAGTAAACTCCTTAGATGATTTGCATTTACATTAAATTTTGAGAAGACCAGTTATCATGATCATCATCATAAACATCCCTCAGTTTGCTACAATAGAGCTTCTCTGCACTTGTAAGTGTTTTTCATTTATTTTTGTTTGTTTGTTTTGCATCCAGTATATCATATGGTGTGCTCCAAGGGGGCAGATAAGATGTACCACTTATAAAATGAAATGGCATTGTAATAATAAATATCAACTATTTTGGTATCCTAAAAGTAGTGAATACCCATCCTGTGAACTGTTCTCCAGCTTAAGGTGTAAGCAACAACATGAGGAGTTTGTCAGAATGCAGATATTAGATTGGTGGGGCTTGGATGAGCTTGCAATTCTCTTGCCTTCTTCGTATTTTTATGGATCTAATGTAAACCTGCTATCATTTATGAGACTAGTTTCCCTACTGCAGAATATAATTATTTCAGGGTTCAGTGTTAGCCTCAATTATACATGGGATGTGCACTTAGCAGTACGTTAAAATAATCAGACTTGGTAAGAGGAAATCCATGTTGAGCTCCTTTGTAAGCTGCATCTCTGCCATCATGGCCCCTTTGCATATAAGTCCACTGAGAAGGCACCTACGTTTCTGAGAAAATAAAGAGGCTGATTTACTGCATAATCCATGATGTCATCTTCTTCATAGGATGCAATGTTATAATTTATCTTAGACACAAACTTCTTCCTCTGTATAAAATTTAGAAGTACATCTACGTATCTTTTTCCCTTACCAACTTATTACCAATTTTCCAATCTTGTTCTTTTCAAATCCATGACATGAAGAAAAATTATTACTAAGTGTCCACAAATCTATAAATAACTACATATCTCTCCCTTTATCAGCCCTAAAAAAATGACAACCAAATATAATCTTTGAAGTTTGGGCTACTGAGAAGATTTTCTTGCCTTTATCTTTAAGGACTATACCTGAAAGTGATGATATTTTGGCAGTCTACTTCTAAATCACACAAAACAGTTGGGCAAAGCCATGTGTGTTAGGCAAAAGAAAAACCTCCAAATACATTCACATTCTCATTTAGATAATTCGTCAATATATTATGCTACGTGGTATATATGCCATTCTATACCACTCTAACAAAGTACTGTAGACTCAGTGGCTTAAACAACAAACATTTCTCACAGTTCTGGAGAATAGAGAGTTTAAGATCAAGACACCAGACCATTCGGTTGTCTGGGGAGGGCTCATTTCCTGGTTCACAGAATGCCTTCTTCCTGATGTATCTTCACATGGCAGAAAAGAGGCCAGAGGTCTTTAGGTTGTTTTTCTAAGGGTACTAATTTCATTCATAAAGGCTCTACCCTCAACTAATTTTATCTCCCAAACCTTACCTACCTCCTAATACCATCAAACTGGGACTTAGCATTTTTACATATGAATTTTGGGTGACACAAAATTCAGTCCATTGCACTTGGCAAGGGAGCATTAAGATCACATACATACTTAAGCTTGTTATTCAGCTTTTCTTGAGAGTGGAAGAGTATAGCGGATTGTGCAAGTAGGTCTAGTATAATCACAATGGTCATAAGAGAAAGGGTGGAACAAGATGGTCACAGTCAGAGAGATTTTAAATTCTATGCTGCTCTGCTGATTTTGAAGATGGAGCAAGAGACCATGAGCCAAGGAATGTAGAAGTCCTCTAGAACCTGGAAGAGACAAAGAAATACATTCTCCAATGAGATACCATCTCACACCAGTTAGAATGGCAATCATTAAAAAGTCAGGAAACAACAGGTGCTGGAGAGGATGTGGAGAAATAGGAACACTTTTACACTGTTGGTGGGACTGTAAACTAGTTCAACCATTGTGGAAGTCAGTGTGGCAATTCCTCAGGGACCTAGAACTAGAAATTCCATTTGACCCAGCCATCCCATTACTGGGTACATATCCAAAGGACTAGAAATCATGCTGCTATAAAGACACATGCACACGTATGTTTATTGCGGCATTATTCACAATAGCAGAGACTTGGAACCAACCCAAATGTCCAACAATGATAGACTGGATTAAGAAAATGTGGCACGTATACACCATGGAATACTATGCAGCCATAAAAAATGATGTAGGGACATGGATGAAATTGGAAATCATCATTCTCAGTAAACTATCGCAAGAACAAAAAACCAAACACCGCATATTCTCACTCATAGGTGGGAATTGAACAATGAGAACACATGGACACAGGAAGGGGAACATCACACTTCAGGGACTGTTGTGGGGTGAGGGGAGGGGCGAGGGATAGCACTGGGAGATACACCTAATGCTAGATGACGAGTTAGTGGGTGCAGCGCACCAGCATGGCACATGTATACATATGTAACTAACCTGCACATTGCGCACATGTACCCTAAAACCTAAAGTATAATAATAATAAATAAATAAATAAATAAATAAAATAAAAATAAATAAATAAATAAAAATAAAATATTTATACTCAAAAAAAAAAAAAAAAAAAGAAATACATTCTCACCTGAAGCTTCCAGAAGAAGCAAACTCTGCAGACACTTTTAGTCCAGGGAGAACAATTTTGAATGTCTCCAGCATGTAAAATAACAAATTTTTGTTGTTTTAGGCCACCATGAAATAGGACACCATCTTACTTTTTTTTTTTCCTCTGCCCTCTGGTCATAGAGAACTTCCCATGAGGAAGTAAGAATCAATTGCAAGAGGCGTTCTAAGGAGGCAGAAGTGGTCACAGTGGAACTATAAGAAGCTTGGTATGCAGTTTACTTGAGCATTCAAATCTACTCAGGTCCAATGTCAAATATACTACTTCCTTCTTAAAATTGGGCACTGCTATTTTCACCAAAATGTATGACTTTGTGGATTAAAAAGATCCTGTTATAAAAACAAATCAGGTGTCAATGGCTACTTGATGTTTTATGATTAATATTCCGTTTCTACCAATGCCCAATATCAAGAAAGAATCTATCTTTAAGGGGTTGTATTTAATTACCGAAGAAGACATGCACTTCAATATCCTACAGTATTCTGCCTAGATTCTCTTATTGGTATTTTCCAGAGCTCCATGCAGCAAGTTACCTGCTATTTCAGCAGAGCATAAGGAAGAAGCAAGAGAAAAACTACCATGCATTAACTACTTAAAGCCCAGTATTTCTACTAAGGAATCTTCAATCTAAACATAAATTTAGTTTTGCACATCCCTGAGAAAGAGCTAGGAATTACTGAGTAGAGTAGGTAGGTGAAGACATCTTGTATGAGCTTCATTCTCGGTACTTCTACATACAACATTAGATATTGAGAGAAAGATTGCACAGGTCATTTACAAAGTTCATTACATACTTTTCACTTCTATTAAATTTTCCATCATCATATCTCTTTTACCTGATAACTAATACAATAAAATAATCAAGAAGAGGAAGTGATACGACAACAACAAAATTGTAGATACATACACACGTAATACTATTTATTTGTTCATCTTTAAAAATGCCCATAAACAAATTTCAAATACCGTTTTTGAACAAGCACCTGTGCAGTTAAGAGAGACTGTCATATTTCTTGGCTTTTAAAATATCTCTCCAGTTGGAATAATATTTTACAAAACAAGTTAGCGAGGCATTTTAGAGCAGGCAACAAGTTTATACTAGAAAACTAATCAAAATTCATCTTAGAGGAAACGATTTAGTCAAAAAAAACCCACTAAATTTCATAAACTACATAATTTAGATAATATCCCAGGATATATTTCAGAGTTCAAAAAAGAATAATGAGTGCTTTGACAGTAACATCATATATGTTTAAGTAGTAGGAAAATAATGACAAATTCTGTGTTATGAAAGCATAGATATAATTTTTTACATATATGTACTGCTTTGAGATTAGACTCCCATTACTTTACCCAGGGAGCTTTGTGTATAGATTGTGTTGTCTAATTTTGAATGGATGTACTCAAGAGTAAGACTGCACTTAATCATTTCGCATGGCATAAAAGAAAACAAATGGTCTCAATAAATTATAAAGACTATTAATTATAAACTAATGAATAACCGATGAGCAAGGAATTTTGGCACCTTTTTTTTTAACTCATTTTATCTGCCTCAAAAGTTTATGAGATCATTTTCCTGTTTTCAAGAAGCTAAACCAATAGCTCTCCAAGAAAAACATTTGTTTCACACCACAGCCGTCTCTAACCTTGAAGCTATTTAGTTGACTTAGTTTGAATCATAACCTCATTAGGTTCTTTAAAAGTCTAAATGTAACAGGATAAAAAAGGAATCATGTAAATATTCTCTAACTGAAAAGAAATAAGTGACTATCATTCAAATAAAGGGTCAGCAGCCTGCACACTAGACAGTAACACATTTAATCCAAAAAATAGCAAATAGTTTAATGTGAGTGAAATATAGTATTATAGTGTAGAGAATGGTATAATTCACTAGAAGCACAAAAAGGATCAATAGCGACTCCCTGGTTTAGGGATAAAATATGATAGAGTGAAAGGGTAATTGCAAATATTATTGAATATAACCACAAGTCATTATCTAAGAGATGTACCTGGGACATTTTGCTTTTCCCACAGTGGAAACTTTGCAAAGGCTAGTCTGTACAGCTGATAGCAAGGCTGGATGTAGAGATTATAGCTCAGCCTAGCTAAGAACCTAGAGTCAGTGCCCCTTAAATTTAAGGCTTACAGATGAGTATGCAGTAATAAAGAGAGGCTTAGTATCAAAGAAGAAATCTAAATGGTTAATAATCATGTGACACTATGCTCAACATTAGTAATCATTCATAGGAATGCAAAATGCAATTATGAGATACCACTTCACACTCAACTGAAAAGATTAATGAAAAAGAAAATACAAAGAAGTTTTGGAACACCTGGGATGCTCATATGTGGCTAGAAGTATAAACTTGTACAATCACTTTAGAAAACTTTGTCATTGAAGTAGATCATATGTACACAGCTTGCTCGATGACTTCTTTCTTAGGAATATAATTGCATTAATTTTCTAGGTAGGGATGCTATTAAAAAATACCACAGACTGAGTGGCTTAAACAACAGAAATGCATTTTGTCACTGTTCTGGAGGCCAGAAGTCTGAGATCAAGATTGTGGGAGAGTTAGTGTCTTCCAAGGACCCTGAGGAAGAATGTTTCAGGCCTCTGCCCTTAGCTTGTAGATGGCTGTCTTTTCCCTATATTTTCACATTGTTTCCCCTCTCTCTATGTCTGTGTCCAAATATTCTCTTCTTCTAAGGAGAACACTCATATTGGATTAGGGCCCATTTGGAACCATATTTTAACTTAATTACCTCTTCATGGACCCTGTATTCTGAAACAGTCACATTTTGAGCCACTGGAGATTAAGTCTTTGACACCTGAACTTGTGGAGTGGAACACAATTCAGCCCCAGGAATACTCAGAAAAAAAAATTTATTTATGTTTATGAAAATCCTGCACAATAATGTTTATTATAGTACTATTCATAATATCTCCAAAGCATAAATTACCCAAATTAACATAACAAATAAAATGAGCCAATAAATGTTGATACATTTACACTTCAGACGACTATACAGCAAGGAACATGGATGGATGGATTTCAGAAAAAGAACAGAAAAGGAAAACATAAAAAGGTCAACATTATGATTTCATATATGTGAAGTACAAGAACAGGAAAAATTAATCTATAACATTAGAAGTAACGATAGAAATTACTCTTGGGGGAGTGGGGTAGGATTGTGAAAGAAAGGAGCATAAAATGAAATTTTAATGCAATATTCCAGGATTTTGTTGTTGTTGTTTTATTCTGAGTGTGTCTGGTTTGTGAAAATATATTAAGTCATTCCCTTAAGAATAATGCACATTACTGAATATTTTTATGCTGTAATACAATTTACAAAAAGAATAACTGAATCCACCAGTTGACTGAAACAACTGATGTTAGTGTTTATAACAGACTATTACACTCTATTATTTGGTACTACCTTAGAGGAGAGTGGGGTGATGACTAATTAAAATTTAAAATGAAAAGTTTGATGAACTATTTTTGTGTTTCAGCTCTGGCCATTCACTAGATTCAGAATCTTGAAAAATCATTTTTCTTCATTGAGTCTCAAATTTCAACCCCTTCAATTAATGATTTCTATAGTCTCTTCTTTGAAGATCTCTTTCAACTTTAGAATTTTATACTCTTATTAATTTAGGAGTCAAATTATTGAAATTTGAGTAAAATTCTTTTTAAACATTTAAGAGAAGTATAAAATTCCCATCATTGAGGATAACTATTTCTTAGTTTACTATAATTGAACTCTTAAGATAGCTTAGTTTATAGAATTAAGGTTAATTTTTAGTTAGTAATTTAAAAAAAAATTTTATTAATTTCTTGTGACAAATGGATTGTATGTCTTTCCAGAGAAAATGTATTTATTTAAAAATAATTAAGATGGTGACATTTAAAAATGTCCACTTGTTGATAATCGATAATATTGGAACTTGGAAAATTTTTCCCAACAACATATATTCTTAAGTAATAGAAAATATTGGAAATTTTACTAAGGCGCAAGAAAGAAACCATGCCAAAGGTCAGATAAGTAGAAAAGGATGCAGTGAGTGGCAGAATAGTATCAGTGGCACTGAAAGAGAATTAGGGATAATTTGAAGTCAGAGATTGATACAGTTAAATTAACTGAAAATAATGATGTGTGTGTCTGTCTGTGTGTGTGTGTGTGTGTGTGTGTGTGCGTGTATAGTAGGAATGTGAAGGAAATTAACATTTTCACCCACATATAAATTATTTCATCTTCTCATTTGTTCAGTTACATATTCACTAAGCACTTAAAATGTGCTAGCCTCCTCTGATTTTGGTGCTCGGCATACATCAGCAAACACACTAAACAATGTCTTTGCCTTTCTAATTTACCTCCTAGTGAAAGGTGAAATAAAATAAATAACAAGGAAATCATACCATATGTATAGTCAAATTTCAGTTTTCAGTATGTGCATGTTGAATGACTTCTGTAAGCTAACAAGAACTAGGAAATTTCAACTTTGGGATTGCCTCATGTATTAACACAGCAAAACTAAAACTGAAATGGCCATATCAAACTTTTTGTTTTCAGTACCCATATTGTGATATTTTACCTTGAGGACATCTAGTGTTACAAAAATAATGCCTATGTCCAAAAACATGAAAATATTAATAGGAAGAAAGATGAACTAAGTCACCCTTCAGCAGGTGTTGCCTGATACTGCTATACTCACTTTCAAGAAATATTCATAGAATACAATTGATGTTGGATTCATGAAGATTATTGTGTTTGATGACAAGTGAAGAGAGAAAATGTGAAATATAATGAATAACTTTCTGTTTCTAAATTCAAGCAGATGTTTAAGTATTTTAGTCCTTCTTTGAGTGGTCATAAGATAACCTTTTCAAATTTGATAACAAACAGCCTCACAGTTGGGCAATAATATAGCCATGTGGAAAATGCCAAAACACTTAGAGGCAAAACCTACCTCTCATATTTCAACATCTGAATTGTTTTCTTCATCCCTGCGAACTTTAGTTTACCTTTCATTGTTGAAGCAGTTTTTTAAAAACAGAGAATAGTAGTATAAATGCCTGTAATTGTTTAAAAAAATTACATACAATATTAAAAGATTTGAGATGACTAGAGTGTCTTATAATCTCACAGATTAAAATACTTCCATTTATTTTCTATCCTTGAAGCACACCATTCGTCCTTGGATAGGTCACTTAATCTTTCTTGTATGATTTTATCACTATGCAATTTCCTCAATAGTCATAATTACCTTCTTAGGAATGATATGAAGAATAAATCTTGAATTATATAGAATTTAGTAGAAAATGTGATTAGTATAGCAGTCACAGTACAAGGAGTTTGTTGTACCGAGTTTAATTCAGACCAATTCAAAATTAACATTCGCTCTTAACATATTAAGACAGTAAATTTATGCAATCTTTCCTTCAAAGATTAGTAAAGAATAAGTACCTATGGGTAGTGATGAATTTTTCTTAGTATCTGTAGCCAAGGTTTATAAAAAACAGCTTGCAATATATAATGGAGAAAAATTACTTCTATACTCTGAATTCATTATTCCCAATATTTAGACTTATTACTCAAATACCAGTGTATCATGTGCAGATATCATTGTCCTGGGGAAACCTTACAGTATTGAAATGTCTCCTGGTGCATACTCCAAGTCTGTTATAATGCTGACGTGAGTGGTGTCTTATAGCACCAATTAACTATTAACTGCTAATTCAAAAGTGGTTGTTTGATTAGAATGCAGAAAGGCATGAAAAAAGTTTCAGGAGACATTGAGAATGAATATTTTCACCCATATAAAAATACATTCATCTCCTTATTGATTCAGTTAAATATTCACTAAGCACTTACCATGTGCCAGCCCCTTCTGTTTTTGGTGCTTAGAATACATCAGCAAACATATTAAACAAATGTCTTTCCCCTTCAATTTTACTTCCTACTGAAAGAAACCACCAAATAAATAACCTGAGAAAATCATATAGTATGTTAGTTGTTAATAAATGCTATGTGAAAAAGAAAAGGTAGAGAAGAGCAAGAAGTACTGGAAGAATGAATGGTTCAGGGGGAGGGGAAAGTTGCAATATTAAACAGGGTGGTCAGGGCAGCCTTGATGACTCTGAGCAGCCTTGACAAAAGCAAAGGAGTCAGAAATGCAGATATGAGTGAAATGTGTTCTTATAAAAGGAAATGACCAATACAAAAGCCCTAAAGTCATAGCATGCCTGCTGTGTTCAAGGTGGAGCAAACAAGCCAGTCCAGCTGGAAGCAAGGAGAAGGGCAAGTCATGAGGTCACACAGTAATGGCAGCCAGTCCACGAAGGACCTGGTAAGACACTGACTTTTATTCTTAGGGAAATGAAAGCCATTGCGGATTATGAGTAGCCATAGATCTTTGACTGGTTGTTTTGGGGAAAATAGATTATAAGGAAGCAATGAAACAATCTATTCTAGAGATGATGTTAGCTTTGTACAAGGTGGTCCTAGCAGACACATGATTAGGGTAGATTTTTTCATATATCACAATAAAAGAACTTTCTGATGCAATGGACATGAGGTGTGAGGAAAGGAGAATGATCAAGAATTACACAAAGGTTTTGTTCTGAGTAATCGGAAGGATGGAATTGCCATTAGGTGACATAGGGAAGAATGTGATTAGAAAAACCCATGTTAGAATCTCTCAAATCTCTATGAGTTTGTCACAGTAACACGATTCAGGAGAAAATCAGCCACTTTAAAACATCACGAGACTTCAGACTAATATCATGACACAAAGGTATTTATTTTAATTTCCATACAAGTGACCTTATTGCACAAATAATGGAAGAGATAAAATATTAAAGGAAAATAAAGAGAGGGCAACACAGAAATAGAAACCTTTTAGGAAACTCTTCAACGATGCCTTTAGGGAAACCATAGATAAAAACTATCCTTGCCAAATATGACAATACTGCACGCATTTTCAGACCATTTTAGTTTTAAAGAATAAGCAAAAACAGGCCAGGCGTGGTGGCTCATGCAGGTAATCCCGGCACTTTGGGAGGCCGAGGTGGACGGATCACGAAGTCAAGAGATTGAGATCATCCTGGCCAACATGGTGAAACCCTGTCTCTACTAAAAATACGAAAATTAGCTGGGTGTGGTGGCGGGCGCCTGTAGTCCCAGCTACGCGGTATGCTGAGGCTGGAGAATCACTTGAACCTGGGAGGCGGACGCTGCAGTGAGCCGAGATCTCTACTGCATTGCAGCTTGGCGACAGAGTGATACTCCGTCTCAAAAAAAAAAAAAAAAAAGGCAAAAACAAACTTAGTTACAACTCCACTATAATAAGCAAAAAACAGAATATATTTATGGAACAGTGGTTTTCAAATTGCTTTGTAAAACTTCAGGTTTCTCAGCGATTAGGGTTTTTAAGGGAAGAATCAGGCAGGACATAACTTCATGTTTATTGTCTTTTTATTTATTAGCATTCTATAAGTGAGTTTATATACCCAAAAATACTGCTGTCTTTTGTTCAACCCTAAAACCACTGTTGCAGAGGAAGGCTTCTCATTTTATACTTCCATTTAAAATGTGAATTTATTTTTTCTTCCACACTATCATAGATTTTGAATTTGAAGGGAAGTAGAAATAGCAGGGTTGGTAAGAGGAAATGCATACATATTGATGTTACTACATTTGACTACTTTTATTATACAAAATGTTCAAAATCCAGCAATAATTATTTCTCTGCTTTTATAGAAGAAAAAGCAATTGTGTATCAGTATTATAAAATATAATTGTCATTATAGCACTTTAAGTTATTTATATCCTATTTGAATTTAAAATTTCCCCACTAAGAGCTTTGGAGTGGTTATTTTAACTATACTTGATGTTTACTTCCTAGGAACTTTGACCATCATTATAGAAAATGTGAACAGCATATATATACCCGCCCAATTACCTCAAATGCTTGTGTTTGTTCATTTCAAAATTCATGGGATAACTTTTATGTTAAAAGTGATTCAAGAAAAAGAAGCTAATTTCTGTTTGGAAAAGCTATTTTCTATTGAAGATAAAATATAAATAAAAACATAGCTAATTATTAAATTTCCAAATTACGTAAAACTGATATTATTAACAAGATTTCATTTAAAACAGAAAAGCAAATAGGCATGTTTAATAAAATGGCTCCATAAAATTATACTTACCTTTGAAGATTCAACTCTAGAAATTTTAGGTCATTTCATTCAGATGAAATAGTATGAAATCATTGATTATTTTAAGAAGTGACCGACTAACTTGTATCTTAAGCAAGAAAAATTGTTTCAGGCCAACTGAGATTTAATTCCTCTATAATGCATATTCTTTTGGTAAATAGTTCACCATCTTGTAACTGTCGACTATTTGTATATGTTAGCTATTTTGACAGCAACTATAGTTCTCTACATAATTCTTTTTTTTTTTTAATTTTTTTTTGAGACCTAGTTTTGCTCTTGTTGCCCAGACTGGAGTACAGTGACACGATCTTGACTCACTACAACCTCCACCACCCAGGCTTAAATGATTTCCCTGCCTCAGTCTCCTGAATAGCTGGGTTTACAGGCACCCACCACAACGCCCAGCTAATTGTTTTTGTATTTTTAGTAGAGACGGTGTTTCACCATATTGGCCAGTCTGGTCTGGAACTCCTGACCTCAGGTGTTCCACCCGCCTTGGCCTCTTAAAGTGCTGGGATTACAGGCGTGAGCCACCACGCCCAGCCTCTCTTCATAATTCTTTATACCTTAATAAAAATGCACCTTCTGAAAATTCTCATGTCTAAAATGTTTAATGGATGCAAAATTTCTACTTATTAAATTTTTATTTATATTATAGATTGCAATTTTTTGTTATTAATAATTAAGAATGAAAGTTTTACAATAATTTTCCATATAAACATTGTACATATCGTTAATTTAGATTAAAAAAACTGTTTTACAGGAGGGAGTGGGACATTCCTTGGTGAAATTTCTCCTCTCATGAATTGTGGCCAGACTGTTTATGCCAGGATACATTCATTCCATAATGTACTAATATATTATGAATATTTTACCAACAATTGTGCCTTCATGTTTTTGACACACTGTAACATTTCAAACTTTATAAAGTTTATTACAACAGTACAATTGGCTATAAAATACTTATTTTCAGTGGAAAAAATACATTAAATGTTTTAGAATTCATTTTGTACTCAGTAATCTTTTCACATGTGTTGGAGATAGCATAAATAATTGGGGCTTGAAGATGAAACAGTTAATTCACCAATAAATATTTGTATTAGTCTATTCTCTCATTGCTATAAAGAACTACCTCAAACTGAGTAACGTATAAAGAAAAGTGGTTTAATTGGCTCACAGTTCCACAGGCTGTACAGGAAGCATGCCTAGGGAAGCCTAAGCAAACTTACAACATGGCAGAAGGTGAGGTAGAAGCAGGCACGTCCTACATGGCTGGAGCAGGAGGAAGAGACTGAAGCAGAGGTGCTACACACTTTTCAACAAGATCACGTGAGAACTCATTAACTATCATGTAAATAGCAAGTGGGAAATGAGCCCCCATGATCCAGTTGTCTCCCACCACGCTCTTCCTCCAACATTGGGGATTATAATTCCAAATGAGATTTTGGTGGGGACACAAATCCAAACCATATCTGTATCATAAACTGCTATTAATCAAAGAACAATAACAAGATAAGAGGCCTCTGCATTGGAGGTGACAGTCAGTGGAGACCTGAATATTGTGGGAAATCGATGGACTAACTGACAGAGGTTCATTTATTCAGGACCAGGTGTACTCAGGGACCTTTGCTTTGATCACATGGGTAAGTATGAACACACAGGTTGTTGGAGGAGCCTCTGTCTTAGTGTTATATTTAAAAGTCTGGACTTTATTTTGATGTAAATATCTAGGAGATTATTTTTTAAGGATTATAACATCATTATATTTTATTTTTAAAATGGTTATTCTGGAATCATAAAGATGATAAAGATTCTTTACTTCTTCTGTGATTCCACAGTGGTGGGATTACAGGTGTGAGCCACCGTGCCCAGCCTTACAATTTTATAAAAGTAGTTGATAGAATGATAGGGCTTCATAAGTTTGACAGAAAATGAATGAAATGCTGTGTCTTATGCCTGTAATGCCAGTACTTTGGGAGGCCAAGGAGGATGGATCACTTAAACCCAGGAGTTTGAAACCAGTCTGGCAACATGGCAAAAACCCCATCTCTAAAAAAAAAAAATATATACAAATTTTGCCAGATATGGTGGCTTGCAACTGTAGTCCCAGCTACTTGGGAAGCTGTAGTGAGAGGATCACTTGAGCCCAGAGACTGAGGTTACAATGAGCCCAAATGGGGCCACTGCACTCCCACCTGGGTGACAGAGGGAAATCCTGTCTCCAACAAACAAACAAACAAACAAACCAACAAAACAAAACAAAACAAAACAAAAACTGCTTTGGGGAAAAACAAATGAATTGAGAATGACATTTCTGGATAGACTCCTCTCCCACCACCACAGATGTGATAGCTGGGAAACTGCAGGTGAGAAAAGTGAGAGGGACTGAAAATTTCTAGAAAAACCTCAGCCGTTTGGGAATCAATGTGGATGAGGCAAATGTAGGAGAGGCAGCTGCAGCTTTGGATTTCTGGATGACAGAATAAAGCAAGAGCCAGAGAGCAATATGGTCCTCAAGGAGAATGACTGGAACTCCAGGATGCCTTATAAAATGAAGGGATGAAATTTGCAGGATTTAAAAACTCAGAATTTTGTGTGGAATGTGACCTCAAAACTACTGAAGATTTTCATTTACATTTCTGTGATTCATTTGTCATTTCAAAGACATGTCTAAGGAAGCAAGATAATGAATTCCCAGTGGTGCTTAGAGATAAACTGATACCTAAAAGTGTGAATATCCATCAAGCTAAATATGCTAAATATCCTTTTCTGTTATTCTGAAAGTAATAAAAATTGGTGGACAAATTGCCTGGATTTGATTCTTAGCTCTGCCAATTACTTTATTTGATACATTATTTAATATTTTGGTCCTCAGTTACTAGTTCCATAAAACGAAGGCAGTATGACAGTTATATAGATTAAATGAGTTATATATGGCATATTTTAGTTTTCAGTAAACTTAGCTATTATTATAGTCTGCATTATAGTTGTTGTTATTCTTTATTTTAATTATTGTTCAAAGGTGAAGAATATCTTATTTCAAATGATTAAGTTCTAAGATGGTTAAGTTCCTATGTACTGTTTGTACTCACTCAGTTCTACCTGGTCATTTCACACATTTCTTTTCCATATGAAGAACTGAAATATATATTCCAGTATTGCCCATTTTAAATGAAGATGTCTTGTCTCTGAAATACATATGTTATAGTATTTAAACTACCTGAAATAGTGATAAAAATTAATATAATTAAAGGCAATGAACTATAGATTATTTATAATAAACACAACGGAATACATATTATACTAATTTATCTTTCTGAAATGTAAGTAATTTTGCCTTATTAATGAGAATCATTTGGGTCATTTGTGTGGAAATGATGCATTACTTATGCATAAAAAAACACTACAGCTATTTAACTCTCAAGACAGTAAGTCCTTCTTCCAGATGAGAACAAACATACACGCGTGCACACACACACACATGCTTACACAGAAATTTATATATATAAAATGTACACACATAATTTTACCTGGATGTTTTTTATTACATAATTTATTTTGTACCATGTTCTGTTTAGAGAAAAAATAAACTATTTCACAAGAAATATTCTTTTTCCAGAGTAACATAGTGAAAACATCACGGGAAATCTAAGACCAGATGCAAATAATGATACTACCAAAGTTTTTGATTGTGGGCCACTCAATTGAGGTATGTTTTTCTAAATAGAACATAATTTTAATTACATTAACATTTAAGTTTTTAAAATTTATAATTATTTTATTTTAAATTTGGAAAAAAATTTAGTTTTTCCCCACAATTTGTATATTTATATTGACTTCTATAGTCAGTTAATCTAAAATGTAAGTGCCTTAAAATTAAATTACTCAGTCTTTGTTTTGGATTAAAATATTGTAGAAATATGTGGCATAATTTGGGCATTATCAAGTACGATTCATCCAAATTACACCAGGTTCTTGTTATGTTTATTAATCACTCTTTATGTAGGTTCATTAGTACATAGTACAAATCTTATAAATTGAAAATAAAAAGTAGATTTTAGAACCCTGTCTCTAGTTGTAAATAGCAGGTCTCCTCTATAGAAAGAATTATTGTACATTACACATGACAGAAATTTGCTAAAGCAAATTCAATAATGAATATATATGATGAAGAGTGTCAATGGCTTTTCTTCTGATGTGCCTTTAGTTCTGAAAACGAATCCAAATAATACTACATAAAAGGTGTTACTACCTATTGTGTCAGAGTGTCCAATAATTTTCTTTGCTTATTATCTCCTTCTCACTCCTATACTTTCTTCTTAGAGAACGTGGTTGTGCTCTCTTCAGAGTCTGCTTTGAAATTGTTTCCCAAGAAGGCTCTTGATACCACTTTCTGGCCATCATTGAGTGGACTACAGGTATTCACTTGTCCCAAGTCAGACTATGGAGATTCTCTTTCCTAGGAAGAAACTACGCACCTGACTGCATTCAGGTTTTGTTGAACATTAAGTGCAACATAGTGCCAAGCAGCCATTTTTTACCGTGTGCCCAAAGGAGAGAGACCATGCATAGTCAGGAACACCAAGAGAATAAGTGCCAGAAGATTGGAGTGCCGATGTTTTAAAATAATTGTCTTTCAGACGTCCAAGTAGAAATGCCAAGGAATCAACAGAATAAACTCATCTCAAGTTTAAAGTACGGTTTAATTTGAGATATTACTTTTGGAAATCATCATATATATGTATCTTTTAGGAAACTGTGAAAAGAGATAAGAGAAGAAATTTAAGAAAACACCTTGAATATCTCCAATATTTAAATCTGAGAGAGAGAATGATGTGCTGAGAGAACGAGGAAAGCTAGTGGTGGAACTTAATCCAAGTACAAAGATCAAAGACCCAGAGAAGCTATAATTTAGCTCCTAGTCTGAGGCTAAAGCCTGGTGTACGTCCCAGAGTCCGAAGTCCTTAAAACCAGGAGCTTCAGTCTGAGGGCAGGAAAAGATGAATGTCTTAGTCATGATAAGAGAGAGAATTTGTCCTTCGTCTATTTTTTGTACTCTATTGGGACCTCAGTGGGTTAAATGATGCCCTCACATTGGTGAGGGCAGATCTTCTTTACTGTTTACTGATTTAGGTGTTAATTTATTCTAGAAAGATCCTCACAATCCCAACCAGAAATAATGTTTTACCAGCTATGTGGGCAGCCCCTACCCCAGTCAAGTTGACACATAAAATTAACCATCACAAGTTGATCCCTTGTCAATGTGGCTCCTGTGAACATCTCTTTAAGCCAAAATTAATCTCCATATAAACAAAATAACAAGGTCATAATTTCACTTAATATTGTACAGCATCATGCATCCAATTGAAAATGAAATGCGTAAATCCCTTCCCCAGAAGAGGAGGTAATGGCCTTGAGTAATGGTTACTTTTCTCCAGATACCTCATACTTTAAATACTATGATATAAAATGAACAATATTTAAATACTGATATAAAATTAATACATCTTACATTACATGATAAGGAAATAAAAATGTAAAGAAAACAAAGATATTCCTTAATACATATATATGTACACACAGATATTAAAAAATAAAAGGAGGACATACTTATGACAATTATAGTGCTCATGTCTTTAACTGTTCACATGGTCATAGCTGGTGCTTATAATAACCACCTTCTTCGACCACCCATTCTGTATTCCCTTTGCCTTTCATAAGAACCTCAGCTTGCTGTGATTCTTCCCCTGGTGGCAAAACTGAAACATTCATCCCTGAAGATTCTGGGCCATTCATAGTTTTGCCTAGATTGAGTTGTTGTAGATTTTCATTGACCTTAATTACAAGACATGATCATACTTACAGACCACCTAAAAGAGGTCTCCTGTATTCCAAACACACTCTTTCTTTACCTCCATTATGGAGTAGTAGTTCAATTTCTTCTTAGGACTTAGGAACTTCTTGGGACCCTAGTCAATACCATAGTCAATACCATAACTCCCTTCATGGCCTGTGGACTCAGAGGCTTGAGGAACCCAATGTGGCTGGTAGTCTTAACTTCAAGTTCAATAGAATCATTATTGTGTCTTCTAGTGGAAGTAGTTTTTCCTCTGGAGTTAAGATTTATAGGACAGCAAAACATAAAGCCACAGGAAGAGAAAACAAAAATTTTGCTGGGAGTCGCTAGGGATAATAGTAATGCCACTCCCATTTTTCATCCTTTGATTTCTGAACTCATGATTCCTGGCTATGGGTGAAACAGGCATCATGTATTGGACACTGATTCAGAGAATATATAGTGTTCTGGAAAACCCTGAACCAGCCCTGCAAAATATTGTACCTAGCTGACACTGTAACTGAGTCTTCTAAAGGCCATTATACCCTTCTATCAAGCCGCTGCTTCAGGATGGTGGGGAACATTGTAGGACCAGAAATTCCATGAGCATGACTCCACTGACACACTTCTTCGGCTGTGATGTAAGTGCCCTGGTTAAAAGCAATGCTGTGTGGAGTAAAATGGAAGTGTAAAAAAGTATTCTATAAGTCCATGGATGGTAGTTTTGGCAGAAACACTGAATGCATGGAAGACAAATCCAGATCCAGAGAGCCTATTCCAGTAAGGACAAAATGATGCCCCTCCCAAAATGGAAGCAGTTCAGTGTAATTTACCTGCCGTCAGGCTGATCACACCAGGGGATGGTGCCATATTGAAGTTTTACTGTTGGTCTCTGCCGCTGACACATTGGGCACTCCATGTTTGGCATAGCCAGGCTAGCCTGGTCAGTAAAATTCCATGTTGCTGAGCCCATCCATAACCTCCATCCTTGCCTTCAAGGCCTCTTTGCTCATGAGTTTATAAAGTAATGGCAAGGCTGGGAAAAGAGACTGACTAATATCCAGAGAATGGGTCATCCAATCCACTTGATTATTCAAATTTTCTCTTGAGGTCTTTCTTTGGTGAACATTATCATGAGACACAATTATTTTCACTTTTGTTGTGCATTCAGGGAGGTCCATCTACATACCTCTTCTCCAAATTCTTTGTCACCAATTTTGCAATCATGTTCCTTCCAAGTCCCTAATGATCCAGCCATTTCACTATAGCCCATTAACCACTATACAATTAAGGGTCTGGCTTTATTTTTATTTTTTTTATTTTTTGTTTTAATAGCAACAAGGGGTGACACTGTTCAAAGTTCTTCCCACTGGGAAGATTCTCCCCTTCACCACTATCTTTCAGAATTGTCCCAGAAAGTGGCTGTAGTGCTATAACTATCCACTTTTAGATGGTGCCTGCATTTCGTGCAGAACCATCTGTAATCCAGGCCAGTGTCTTCTCTTCCTCTCTCAGCTGATCGTAGGGAACTCTTCATGAGTTGATTTGAATCTCAGGTTAAAATATCATATATGATCTAAGGAAAAACATTTTTTCTTTTTTCTCACTTATTAAAATATTACATTAATATGTACATCAAAGTATTCTTATGAAATACCATTGGCATACTTACCTAGTACTCAATTGGTCCTAAAATGCACTTTTCTTTTTCTTTTTAAATTATATATGCATTCTAACTGAATGACCTCGTTCACTTGTGAGCTACTTACACACGAATGCCTTTCAAATGGCAAAAGTCTCCTTCCAAAGTTTTAGACCTGTATTTCAATCATCCATGAATTATACCTCCACCACATGTTCTATGGTTACCTCAAATCTAAAATTGACTTAGGATTTATTTCTCTCAAATCACCGATAATTCCACTGGCTGAGCTTAAATCTTATAAAAATCTTGTACTGCCACAAACGTGCTGCAATATCATGCCTCCAAGTCTTAGCATGTTCTTTCTTCTCCTGTTTTAATGATAAATCTAAAACATTTTGAATATTAGTTTCTCTTCGATGCTTGCCATGAACATCCCGAAGACATCCTAGGCAGTGTGGATTTTTATATTTTAGTAATTTGTTGATATTCACTTGTTTTTATCTCTGCCAGGCAAAATGTCCCTCTCTAAAATACAACCCCTATTAAACCAAATCAAACCAAACCAAACCAAATCAAAACAAAAATTTAAATCTGTTTTTTGACTCAACAAATCAATCCAGGCTATTCTCCCTAGGCTATACTTGAAATAATCTCTTCAAATATCTCCATAACCCAATTTATTTTCTTATACTTGGATTCTACCTCTCTCCAAAATCTCATAGGTAGAAAAGTTTACTTAATCCAGTTTCATCCTTAAATGGAATTCTGTGCTAAACACCCCCAAAATGTACAATTTAACAAAACCATGTGTACACTCCCAGCTGAAGTTCTTAGGGCTTTAGATAGAGCTTGCACCGCGTGTTTTCACTTCTCTGAAAAGAATATTTATCAGGCAATGCATTACAAACTACTTTTGTACATGTCACTCTTCCCATTGTGCTTAACTTCTTAAGTTGTAGTGTGTGTATCTTAAACATTTTCCTTCCATTAGTTAGGATAATGCAAGTTCTGTTGTGATGCTTAAATAATTTCTTTTTAATAAAAGAGTTAATAAAAAGGAAGTAAAACTCATGCGCTACTCTTTATTGAAAACTGTAGTGGCAACAGTTGTGTTCCTGGCTTTATATATGAAGCCCTGTTGTATTAGTCCATTCTCACACTACTATGAAGAAATACCTGAGACTGGGTAATTTATAAAAGAAAGAGGTTTAATTGACTCAAAATTCTGCATTGCGGAGGAGACCGAGGAAACTTACAATCATGGCAGAAGGCAAATGAGAAGCAGGCATCTTCTTCACGTGGCAGCAGGATGAAGTGTGTGCAAGAAGGGAAATGCCAGACGCTTATAAAATCATCAAATCTTGGCCAGGCGCGGTGGCTCACACCTGTAATCCCAGCACTTTGGGAGGCCAAGGCGGTGGATCACGAGGTCAGGAGTTCCAGACCAGCCTGACCAACATGGTGAAACCCCATCTCTACTAAAAATACAAAAATTAGCCAGGCGTGGTGGCGAGTGCCTGCAATCTCAGCTACTTTGGACGCTGAGGCAGGAGAATCACTTGAACCCGGGAGGCAGAGGTTGCAGTGAGCTGAGATCACACCACCGCAGTCCAGCCTGGGTGACAGAGCGAGACTCCGTCTCAAAAAAAAAAAAGAAAAAAGTCATCAAATCTCGTGAGATTAACTGAATATCATGAGAACAGCATGGCGGAAACCGTCCCCCATGATCCAATTCTCTCCCCATGGTCCCACCCTAGACACGTGAGGATTATGGGGCTTACAATTCAAGGTGAGATTTGGGTGAGGAGACAGAACCAAACCATATCACCTGTTACATGCCCACATGCCTTGCCCGGTACCAGTAAGCTCAATTCCTTCAAATGCAGGAGTTGCATCTCAGGACGTAAGACACGTATTAGCTACCGGTCACCCTCTGAGCGGCATATCTTCAGCTTCTCACTGGTGAGTTCCCTTTTTATATTTATGTCTGCCTAAAAATCCTTGAGCAATTTATTTAAATTCTGTGTGCCTCAGTTTCTCTTTTCTAATGAAGACAATTATATTAAATACTTTATCTCATTATTCTGAGCTAATGTTTGTATTTACATATATTTCTTTCCTTTTATTCATACAGCTAGTCCAGACTCTCAACTCCATTTATCTAGATTGTTCTAATAGTGTTCCATCGCATCCTTTGAAAAACGTGTAATTTTGTCTACAGTATATATCAATCTAATATATCACTGCTATATGCATGTTATTATTTTATTATTTTGCACATAATCAGTCCTAGATTATTTTCTCAGGCTAAAGTCTATATACCTGTCAGACATATGGTACCCTTCATTATATAGACTTATTTCTATTTATTTTTTTCCTATTCCTCTACTCACACACTTAACCTAGACACAGGTTTCTATTCACAGTCCAACAGATATGTCATACACATTCTGCTCTGCGTTTGTCTTGCTTATTAATTCAATTATTTGCAAATTAATGCAATCATTATTTATGATTTTATATTTTATTAGAAGTGTTGGCTGGGCGCAGTGGCTCACACCTGTGATCCCAGCACTTTAGGAGGCCGAGGCGGGCAGATCATGAGGTCAGGAGTTTGAGACCAGCCTGACCAATATGGTAAAACCCCGTCTCTACTGAAAATACAAAAATTAGCCAGGCGTGGTGGTGCATGCCTGTAATCCCAGCTACTCAGGAGGCTAAGGCAGGAGAATAGCTTAACCCGGGAGTGGGAGGTGGCAGTGAACCGAGATCGTACCATTGCACTCCAGCCTGGGTGACAGAGTGCAACTCCGTCTCAAAAAAAATAAATAAATAAAAAATAAATGTTGAGTACACAAAGATGAAAAAGTCATGATTTCTTCTGTATGCTGAAGCCACAGACATAAAACTATGTAAATAATTTTAGTATTAAGTGATATGTACCATAATGAAGGTTTTATACTTCAGCCTATACTGTAAAATAAGTTTATGTTTCTTTTAAATTATGAAATTTTTCATACGTACAGAGAATGATATAACAAATACTCTTTTTACTATTTTGAATTAGAAAATGTCTACATTTTGTCACATTTATTTCAAATCTGACCATTCTGTAATCAAATTAGTTTGGTCCATTTGTCTAGTCACTAGAGATAGCCATCCTTGTAATCCCCAAAGACATTTCTGAAATATTCATTTGCTACTGTAAAATATGAAAGAGGCTGTGGATATTTTAGCTAATTTTCTACAGTATAAATGAGCCTAAGTGTAAGTAGCAATGACATTATTCTGAAAGTTTGGTAATAGATAAGCCCATATTAATAGTCTTCTTTAGGTTGGTGCTGACTCATCTTCACAATCAGAAATGCTTCAAGATTAACTGGCTCCTTGCATACAATTCATTTTCTAAGATCTGCCACATTTCTTGGTAAAAATTAAACCCTTCCCAGGATGACTGATATAATGAAACTCTTTTTCCTTCAGTAGATACTTCCATTCCCCTCCCCCAGTAATGTGTCTTGTGTCTGTCTCCAACTAGCCTGACATATGGCCTAAATATTCACAATTAAACTATATGTGACTGAGATTTTGAATGATTCAATTTTAAATAATACTATATTTGATACATTGCCATCTTTCCTCTAATAAAAATGAAATGAAGATTGCCTCCATGTCTTACCTGTTTTTAGTTCAGTTTTTCTTTACCAATATCTTTCTTGCAGATATTGATCAAAACACAGAAACCCAAGAAAGTCACAAACATGCATTCACCTATACCAAGACAGTGGGAAAAAATAAATAAAATAATATATTTTAGGCAAAGTATTCTCTAAACCAAAATATTGGTGGAATTTATTTTCCAAATAGAATGTTGAATTACTCAGCTTGAAATACAAATATTTATTAGGGGTGTGATGGCTCATGTCTGTAATCCCAGCACTATGGAGGCTGAGGGGAAAGAATCAGTTGAGGTCAAGAGTTCCAAACAAGCCTGTACGACATAGCAAGATCCTGTCTCTATGAAAAGAAGAAAAACAAACAAACAAAAATATTTACTAGATTGAACCATGTGAAATTAATATATTGGCCTGTTTTCTTTCTTTATGTTTTGTCTTGTTTCCTGTTTTCTTCCTTTCAGCTAAACAATAGATTAACAGGAACATTTTCAAGTGTTTTCACATAAGAATTGGGTTGCTTCAAAGTACCTAAGGCTTTCTTGAGAACAAAGATTTAGAACACGGTTTGTTTGTAAAAAAAATTATTGGGGATCAAACCTACCTAAAGACAAAGTAGTATGCATTTTCTTTTAGAAGACAGAGCATACATTTAACATTTTGAAGAAATTTTATAGCTTCAATACTTCAATTATGTCCTCGTCAGGTATTCTGTCACAGGCGAGTATACAAGACATTACAAGTAAAGTACACAAAACATATAACAATGATAAAGTATATTTTAAAACATGATAATATGATACTTAAAAACAAAATATACACCTATGTGGACCAAAATGAAATTGAAAGACAATGTGGTAAACACATAAATCTATAGGGTTTATAGAGCAAGCATTTAAAATGTGTACATTTCAGGTGAAAGAATCCAAGCCAGGCTTACTGCAGAAACCAGAAAAGTTGCATATATTAAAATAAACAATGATATATCAGGAAAATATTATGTACTATAAAGATAATATAGTCATGTTAGTATATAAAACAGAGTATGATACAAAGGCTACCAATAAAAAAATAGTGTCAATCATGCTAATAAGGTTATGAATTCTTAAACATATATAAAAACCTCTAACCTATAACATCAAACAACATAAATTTGTTAGATACAAAGTACAAATGACAAAATTATAACAGAAATATTTAAAATTTGTAACCACATAGAAGCTTTTAATATACTAGTCTCAGAAGTATTTGTGTTTCAAGAAAACCAAATTTTGAATTGTATTTGGGATTATGGAAAGCAACATTTTAATAAGTAAGACATATTAAAAACATACAAGACCCTTAGCAGGTATGGGCCAACAAAATTAAAAGTTAGTTTCTTTTAAGAGTAATTGTTTAGACACACTCACCAAAAGACTAATTAAGAGGAAAACATATTATTCAAGTAAACAATATTTGAACAAAAACTCAAACATCAGCAAACAAAATAAACCTAAAAATCATCAAAGCAATCATCATAAATGTCACTTATTCTGAAATTGTAGATGAGATAGTCAAATTCTGAAGAAAAAACGTAACTTGAAATTGTCTAAGAATAAACATTGAAATAACTATTAAAATTATATTATTAAAAAATTGGAGTAAAAAAATTCCCTCTGTCCAAGAAAAACTTCAAAATCAAGTGATTTTACTGAAGCTTTATAAAAATTCAAAAAGCTTAATCAATGGAAAAAATGTGAGATGTGTATACAACTCATTTTATGAATTATAGTGTGGTGAATACTGTCCTCCAAAAATTCACACCTATCCATACCTCCGAATGTGACCTTATTTGGAAACAGGGTCATTGCAGATGTAACTAGTTAAAATTAGGTCGTATTGGGTTAGGATGGATCCTAAATTCAAGGGACCGATGTCTTTGTAAGAGAAAGAAGAAGACTCAATCAGATGGTCAACACTGACACACAGCTAAGAAGACCACATGAAGACAGAGACAGAGATTACGGTGATGAAGCTACAAACCTAACAACACTAAGAATTGCTGACAACTATCAGAAGCTAGTAAGGGAAATGGCAGGATTTTTCTGCAGATGCTTCAGAAGAAGCATAGTCCTGCTGACACCTTGATTTCATATTTCTAACCTCCAGAACTGTGAGGGAATACATTTCTCTTAAAAACAACAGAATTTTATTACTATTATTATTATTATTGAGACAGAGTCTTGCTCTGTTACCCAGGCTGGAGTGCAGTGGTGCGATCTTAGCTCACTGCAACCTCCGCCTCCCAGGTTCAAGCTATTCTCAGCCTCAGGAGTTGCTGGGATTATAGGATTCTGCCACCACACCCAGCTAATTTTTGTATTTTTAGTAGAGAGGGGGTTTTGCCATGTTGGCCAGGCTGGTCCCGAACTCCTGACCTCAGCTGATCTGCCTGCCTCAGCCTCCCAAAGTGCTGGGATTACAGACATAAGCCACCATGCCCAGCCCATTTCTGTTATTTTAAACCACCTAGCTTGTAGTAATTTTTTTTTTTTTTTTTTTTTACTGTAGCCGCAGGAGACTAATGGGAGAGGGTAGCATGGCTATTCTTCTAAACCAATATAAGAATAGAATGAGAAAAGTATAAGCTTATTTTACTTATGATACGAGATGAAAAAAAATCCTTTTTTGAGGTATTAGCAAATTAAGTTCAGTACGTATTTTAAAACATCATGACCAAATGGAAATGAGGCATAAAGATATAAATAAAATTGTCCATTGCATAGACAAATTGAGAAGAACAGTTGAAATGGTTATCTCAATAAATTTGGAAGAAGCATTTTACAAAATTCAACATTTATTCATGATTTGCAAAGGAAATCCATTATCAAAATAAGACTACAGAAATATCTTAACCTCATAAATTATATCTACCAAAAACTCTTGTAAACGTAATACTTTAAGTGAAGCTTTAAAACCAGTGTCGAAAGCACCAGGAACAAACCAGGAAACTTCCTTATTTCACTATTATTCAAAAATCAGATGCCATGAACAATAAAAAGTGTTTATGAAAAGAAATGGGGAATATATAAATTGGAAGAAAAAACAACAGAATTATCTTATTGCAAACAACGGTGATTTTCTGAGTCAAATTATTTCTCACATTGCCTTCTCAAGAATTTAGAGAGAATCTACTTGTAGTATTAGAGCATTCAGCAAGATTGCTGAATATAACTTTAATGGACAAAAATTAGTATCATTCATCTAAATATACCACAGAAAATGAAATATTTTAAATGATATAATTTATAAAAGCTGGAACCAAAAACTTGCACAGTTTCTTGGAGTAAATTGAAGAAATGCATAGGAACTAATAGCAAAAGTTAAAAAATATTGTACATAAAAGAGAACCTAAATATTCTGAAATTCTAGATTCTTGCAGATAAGAAGGAACAATACTATAAATGTGATGGATTCATAAAGCCACTGATAAAACCAATGCAATTTTAACTATAATTATTATTAGTTTTCAATGAAAGCAAGATAATTATTTTAAATTCACATGGGAGTACAAAATAATGATTTTGAAAAACAAGAGCAAGACAGGCAAATTGTCCCTGCCATATGTGACAAGGATTGATACCACAGATGTCTTGTGGGTTCAGTTCTCCACTGCTACAATAAAGATATTGCAAAAAAGTGAGTCACGTAATTTTTTTTTGCTTCCTAGTGCATATGGAACTCGTTTATATTATACTGTAGTCTAATAAGTGTGCAATAGTATTATGTCTAAAAATGTACATACCTTAACTTAAAAATACTTTATCGATTAAAAAGGCTAACAATTATCTGAGACTTCAGTGAGTTGTAATCCCTTTGTTACTGGAGGGTCTTACCTAGTTGATGACTGCTGACCAATCAGAGTGGTGGTTGCTGAAGGCTGGGGTGGCTTTGGCAATTTCTTAAGATAAGACAACAACGAAGTATGCCACGTTGATTGACTCTTCTTTTCATAAAAGATTTTTCTAGAACATGGCATGCTATTGGATAGCGTTTTACATAAAACAGAACTTTGTTTGAAATTGAAGTCAGTCCTCTCAAACTCTGCTGCTGCTTTATCAACTAAGTTTGTGTAATATTCTAAATTTGTTCTGTCATTTCAACAATGTTCACATCTTCATCACGAGTAGATTTTGTTTCAAGAAACCACTTTCTTTATTCATCCACAAGAAGCAGCTCCTCATTGTTGAAGTTTTAGATTGTAGCAATTCAGTCATATCCTCAGGCTCCACTTCTAAATCTAGGTCTGTTGCTATTTCCACCCCATCTGCAGTTACTTCTTCCACTACAGTCTTGAACCCCTCAAAGTCATCTGTGAGTGTTGGACTCAACTTCTAAATTCCTTTCAATGTTGACATTTTGACCTCCTGTCCTTCACAGCATCTTGAATGGTGAATTATTTCTAAAAAGTTTTCCATTTATTTTACCCAAATCCATCACAGGAATCATTGTACGGCAGCCATAGCTCTGTGTAATGTATTTCTTTAATAACAAGATTTGGAAGTTATATTCCTTGATCGAGAGAGTGTAGAAAAAATTTTGTGTTACTAGGCATGAAAACAATATTAATCTCATTGTACATTGAGTGACTAGGTGCATTCTTGATGAACAGTAATATTTTGAAAGGATTTTTTTTTTCTGAGCAGTATTTCCCAATAATGGGCTTAAAATATTGATTAAAACATGTTGGAAATAAATGTGCTGTCATCTAGGCTTTGTTGTACCATTTCTAGAGAACAGACAGAGCAAATTTAGCATAATAGTTAAGGGCCCTGGAATTTTCAGAATGGTAAATGAGCATTGGCTTCAACTTAAAAGACATCAGCTGCATTAGCCCATAACAAGAAAGTCAGTCATTATTTGAAGCTTTGAAGCCAGGTATTGACTTCTTCTCCATGGCTATGAAAGTCCTAGATGGCATCTTCTTTCAATAGAACACTGTTTCATCTACATTGAAAAACCTGTTGCTCAGTGTAGTCATCTTCGGTAACTTTACTACTTCAGCAGCCTCTACATCAGCACTTGGTCCCTAACACTGCACTTTTATGCTATGAATATGGCTTCTTCCCCTAAACCCGATAAACCAACCTCTGATAGCTTCTGACTTTTCTTCTGTAGCTTTCTCACCTTTCTCAACCTCCATAGGACTGAAAAGAGTTAGGGTCTTGCTCTGGATTAGGCTTTGGCTTAAGGAAATGTTGTGGCTGGTTTGATCTTCTATTCAAACCACTCAAACTTTCTCCATATCAGCAATAAGTCTATTTTCCTTTCTTATAATGCGTGTCTTCACTGGACTGACATTTTTCACTTCCTTCAAGAATATTTGTTTTTTGGGCTGGGCGCGGTGTTTCACGCCTGTAATCCCAGCACTTTGGGAGGCCAAGGCAGGCAGATCACAAGGTCAAGAGTTTGACACCAGCCTGGCCAAGTGGTGAAACCCTGTCTCTACTTAAAATACAAAAATTAGCTGGGTGTGGTAGCAGGCACCTGTAATCCCAGCTACTCGGGAGGCTGAGGCAGGAGAATCGTTTGAACCCGGGAGTCGGGGCTTGCAGTGAGCCAAGATCCCACCATTGCACTCCAGCCTGGGTGACAGGGTGAGACTTCGCCTCAAAAAAAAAAATATATATATATATACATATATATATATATGTATATATATATATATTTTGCCTTCACAACTAGGCCAGCTACTTGATACAAGAGGCTTAGCTTTTGGCCTCTCTCAGTTTTTAACATGCTTTCATCACTAAAGTTAATCATTTCTAGCTTTTGATTTAAAGTGAGAGACGTGCAACCTTTACTTTTACTTGAAAATGTAGAAACCATTGCAGGGTAATTACTTACCTTAATTTTAATATTGTAGTGTCTAGGGGAATAGGGAGGCCTTAGGAGAGCGGGAGAGATGGGGCGACAGCTGGAGCATTCAGAACACACATTTATAGATTAAGTGAGCTATCTTATATGGGTATTGTTTGTGGAGCCCCAAAACAATTATAATAGTAACATCAAATATCTCTGATCTCAGTTCATCATAACAGATAGAATAATAATAATAATAATAATAATAAAGTTGGAAATATTGCAAGAATTACTAAAATGTGACACAGAGACATGAAGTGAGTGAATGCTGTTGGAAAATTGTGCTGATAGACTTGGTTGATACAGGGTTGCAGCAAACGTTCAATTTCTGAAAAAATATATATTTGTGAAGTACAATAAAGCAAATTATAATAAAACTAGGTGAGCCTGTATATGAATTAAAATATCTGTGTTTACTAACAGATATAGACATAGAGTTCAATGGAAGAGAAAAGATTGTTGAGAGACAGAAACATTTGTAGGATCTTGGTATATGACAAAAATGGCAATGCAAGTCATTAGGAAAAAAGGCAGATTAATCAATATATGACATTGAGCCAGATTTACTTCATGTCACATACATAATTACTATGTGTTTGTATTAAACACTGAACATATGAAAGAAAGAGGAATAATCTGTACCATAAATATCTAGTAGAATATTTTTGGAATATCAGAATAAGTATGTATTAGACATGATTGAAAAATAATTTCTGAGTCACACTACCTCGAAATATAAGACACAATTAACACTAAAAATTTAAAAACCTGTATAAACACTATTATAGGACAAATAGTACCTTAGAAGAAGGTATTTATATTGTATAAAACAGAGAAAATAGTAGAATCCAGATATGTGAACAGCTTCTACAAATCAAGAAGAAAAAAGCAAACAAGTATTTCACTAAAGTGGACAAATTTTTGACCAAAATATATATGAAAATATGTTCTACCTGATAAATAATGAAGTAAATGCAAATTAAAAGGAGTCTTTTTTTACATCCAAGAAGATAGAGACAAATTAAATTTCTTATTGCACTTGTTTAGAAAGATTAAACGAGCAAAAGATACTAGCCTCAGAGTGAACAGGCAACCTACAGAATGGGAGAAAATGTTTGCAATCTACCCATCTGACAAAGGTTGAATATCCCGAATCTACAAAGAACTTAAGCAAATTTACAAGAATAAAACAAACAACCCCATCAAAAAGTGGCCAAGGATATGAATAGGCCCTTCTCAAAAGAAGACATCTGTGAGTCCAACAAACATATGAAAAAAAGCTCATCATCACTGATCATTAGAGAAATGCAAATCAAAACCACAATGAGATACCATCTTATGTCAGTCAGAATTGCGATTATTAAGTCAGGAAACAATAGACTCTGACGAGGCTGTGGAGAAATAGGAATGCTTTTAAACTGTGGGTGGGAGTGTAAATTAGTTCAACCATTGTGGAAAACAGTATAGCAATTCCTCAAGGATCTAGAACCAGAAATATTATTTGACCCAACAATCCCATTACTGGGTATATACCCAAAGGATTATAAATCATTCTACTGTAAAGATACATGCACATGTATGTTTATTGCAGCACTATTTACAATAGCAGAGACTTGGAACCAACCCAAATGCCCTTCAATAATAGACTGGATAAGAAAATGTGGCACATATACACTATGGAATATTATGCAGCCATAAAAAAGAATGAGATCATGTCCTTTGCAGGAACATGGATGAATCTGGAAGCCATCATTCTCAGCAAACAAACACAGGAACAGAAAACCAAACACTGCGTGTTCTCACTCATAAGTGGGAGTTGAACAGTGGGAACACATGGACACAGGGAGGAGAATATCACATGCCAGGTCTTGTTGGTAGGTGTGGGGCAAGGGGCGGGAGAGCATTAGGACAAATACTTAATGCATACAGGGCTTAAAACCTAGATGATGGGTTGATAGGTGCAGCAAACCATTATGGAACATGTATACCTATGTAACAAACTTGCACATTCTGCACATGTATCCTGGAACTTAAAGCAAAAAAATTAAAAATTAAAAATTAAAAAAAAGAAAGATTAGGCGAAACTGCACCTTACATACACTTCCAGTATTATTGTAAGTTATTAGAATTGCTTTGGTGAACAGTTTTGCAAAATTTAGAAAAAAATTAAAGTATACTTACTCAGCTATTATGCTTCTAGGAAGACATTTTTATGTGCACTAAGGAAACAGGTATATGTGTTTTAATGTCAGAATAAATATTATAATATAAAACTAATATATATTCACATATACTTTGGCTTAAAGAAATGTTGTAGCTGGTTCGACCTTTTGTCAAAATCAACCAATAGTACATATTGCAATATAGTGAAAATGAATATACTATGTTTAAACAGATTATATATTTATGTATCATAGAGGATACATTTTCTAAATCTCAAATGTTCAGTCAGAAAAGCAAATTGAAGAATAAGACATATAATTTTTTTCCATTATACACATTTTAAAATGCTGATAATATTTTAAAAATTTTATATATATATACATATTCATAGAAAAACATATATTCAGCATAGATTAAATAGATAACTTCCAATTCATCGTTATAATTTCTTCCAGTAAGAGATAAGGTAATAGGATTGTACTTAATGGGAAACAAGGGAAAAAAAGCTGATTTTTAATATAAATTTTAAAAATAATTCTAAATGTTATATTTTATGTTCTTCCCCCTCCGTATGTATCTGTGTTTTAGGTTTTCATACTACACTAACTTGCTTTGTATATATAATTTAAAGTATTCTCTAATTTCATTACCAATTTTAATCATATTTTCTCACAAGTGACTCATCATTTGAGGCTCTGTGACAAATTTACATTTCTTGTAATTTCTCTTTGAATTCAGGATTTTTCATCTCCTTGAGTATACACAGTTAATGTTATTAAATCCTCTTTTCTGTTTTCCTTTAGATTTTTTAATTTAAGTCCTTATTGAATTTCTACTTAAAATATCAGGAGAGAAAAATAAAATGTGTGCTAATTTTCAAATGGCTGATACACCAGGGCTTACATTCATAAACTTTGAGAAGGACCATTTTTGAGAAATTATTTATACCTTAAGGAGATAAACAGAGAGTAAACAACATTTGATAAAAATAAGTGACTCTTCGGGCCAGGCGCGGTGGCTCACGCCTGTAATCCCAGCACCTTGGGATGCCAAGGCTAGTGGATCACCTGAGCTCAGGAGTTCGAGACCACCCTGGCCAACATGGTGAAACCCTGTCTCTATTAAAAATACAAAAAAATAGCTGGGTGTGGCGGTGGGTGCCTGTAATTCCAGCTACTCAGGAGGCTGAGGCAGGAGAATAGCTTGAACGCGGAAGGCGGAGGTTGCAGTGAGCCGAGATTGCGCCATTGTACTCCAGCCTAGGCAAAAAGAGTGAAACTCCATCTCAAAAAAAAGAAAAACAAATATAGGACATTCCTTTAAATGGCCTAATAGGAAAATGTAAGCGCTCCCAAATAATATTTTCTCTTCTAATTTAATTATCTTTGACTAATGGTGTGAATAACTTTTTATTTATACATAATCCATTTTCTGTATTCTGTTTTCTTTTTAACTCAGATTTATTTTTCTTGGATCCAAATAGTTGCATGTCACCTTATTTCTGTTCATCACTATGCAAACCGTGGCACAAAGTAAAAACGTGGCCATTCAAAACATTTTTTCTACCATTGTGACTAACTTTTAGCATATTTTCAAAGTAGGATAAGGTTAACTGGTTAGATACACTATCAATAGACCACAGCCACTATTTAATCTTGGATTCTGACAAAATACATGTTAACTGCTTGAGCTACAAACAAAATAAACGACCAGTTCTTTGTTTCCATTATCACAATTTCTTAAAATCTTTTATGAAATCCCTTGTGTTTTCCTATTTAAGTGACTAATTTTTTCATATTAAAAGCATGAAGTTCTGTTGGCTTTCCTTCCTTGATTTTTCTATAATGTCTTCTAAAATCAAATCTGAAATATTATCTCAAATTACGGGCTATAGTACTCTCATAATAATTGTGCTAAATCTTAAATTTACACTAATATAATGCTTTCTACAATGAATTTATACTACGCATTTCATATGTAAGCATACGTCTCAAACAGATTAATTTCTTTGAACAAGATGTTTTTCTTTGTCATACTTTATTATTGAACACTGTTATCCTAAATTTTGGTGATACCTATAAAAATTCTACTCACCTTCTTATTCTAAAATATGCATTTTTTACCAACCCTAGTCCCTCTTTTCTGCTATTTTCTACTTAGAATTATTGTGTTTCTTCTCCAGCCATGTTTTTGTAGTATTTATTAAAATTTCTTAACCTGAGTACATCTCACTTTTCCCCTCAAGTGTGTGTTTCTTATCTTCACACTACACAATTCATGTTTTGCCAGAATCTCAATTTTTTGATATCAGAATATATTCAGTATTATTTATGATATATCTAATGCACTATTTATGGCATTTTCCTTTCCAAAAACATTAACCAGAAAAGAGGTAAAAATACCACATGGATCCCAAAGTCTTTTGATCCATGAAGAAGACTTCAAAGCTTGGCTTGACATTTACTCCCATACAAATCAAAACACTAATTATGTTCAGCAAACATGAGGAGCTCTCTTCTCTTCAGACTTGTGTTTCTAAAGTTTATTCTCCATATTATGGACATATCTATATTTTCCAAAGGTTTTGCCAATACTTGTAAAGACATGCGTATGACCACAGTGTATTCCACACATTGATCTAATTTTGCTATAGTTTTATGCTTTAAGTTTTTCTCTTTACCACTTCATCTAGATTGCAAAGTAGTTTTGCAATTGTGAACAGTGCCTTACTATAATTTATATATCCCTCACACTTTTAGAACACACTAATTGCCTTTAGATTTCTGTGGTCCTTGGATGTTTAATAAGTTTTGGTAGGATATTGCTTTATATTGCAATGCTTTATATGGTTTTTTAGATGTATAATACAATATATTGCTAAACTCCCACATAAGAAATGAAATCAGTACTGTCCAATTACTGGTCCTGGTCCTGGTAATAACCAAATCCTATCGATAAAATGTCACTAATCATAATGCTGTCATTAGGGAACAGTAACATAGTTCTTCTATTCTGTCAACACCTATTTTCTTGTGACTGGCAAAGAGTATTGCTGAATAAATGAACAAGTGAGGTGGAATGAAGTGAATAAATGAGAGAATGTGAATCAGGTTAGATGGTGCTTCTTTCTCCAAAAGCTCCAATTAACTTTTTACAAGAAGATGCTCCTATTCTTTGTATTAATCTGATTATTCAGAATTTTTTGATTTTCACTTCTTCTGCTGCCTTTTGTTCCTTTTCTTACCAATGTTGTAAAGTTAAAAATGATGAAAATTGTATAAGGGAGTTAAAAGGGCTCATGGCTCAGTTGTTCAAGTAGAAGAAATTATTTGAGTACACAATTAAAATATGATACAGAACCTACAATAAGGAGCAGGAGAAGTAAAGAGCATCGGAATATTAAAGATCACTTGGAAAAAGCTTCATAGAGAAAGGAATATTTACAAGGTACCATGATTAGGAGTTCTGCAGCCAGTTGAGAAGGAACACAGATTCCCTATAGACCAAATAGCACAAGCAGTGGGGTGACAGAGGGAGGCATTCGATGGCTACTCCAGTTTTGAATTGCTGGAACTAAAGTGGCACTTGTGAAATAAGAGGAGAATAGGCTCCACAGCTGATATGGGACAAGCTAATGAAAAAGCCAGAGTTTGAATATTTATGTGTAGGCAACAAGGAGCTCTGAACATTTTACAAGCATGCAATAACATGATTAGAAGATAACCCCGGGTGAAGTACACATATTGGAATGGAAGATAGAGGGGTTGAAAGCACATTGCTCAGACTACAGATAATAAAAATTTGAACAGAGAGGCCAAAAGATTTTGCTGATACTTATAAAGACAAAAGTCAATCAGTCACTAAATGACCAAATTAGAACTGTGTATAAATAAATTCAAGAAGATACTGAGAGAAAAAGACAAATATTGCAATATGTGCTTTTCCTAAATGTACATGTCCAAATTTACTAATTACTTCAAAAATAAAATCAAACAAAACTGAGATTACATTTATCACCTCCAAATGTGAGATTATATATATATGTGTATATGTATATATATGTATATATGTATATATGTATATATGTATATATGTATATATATGTGTATATATATATAGAGAGAGAGAGAGAGAGAGCGAGCATAAGAAACTCGTATTTCTTGATTCCTTGTATTTTAAATTTTTTTGTGATTAATTCTGCTATCTCAATGATGCAAATAAGGTTGAGGTTTTATATCTGTTATTAAACCAGTATCATATAGAGATGATTAACTGTTTAGAAAGTAATAATCATTTTTAAAATCCTCTTAAGAATTAATATTTTATACTGGTTGAGCTAAAATAGATAATCTGAAACAAATGTTATTTTCTATTACTGTCATTCTGTTAAACATTCCAGTACGTTTGAGCACTTGCTTATTTTTTGTTTGTCATTAAAATGAACCCTATTTTAAATGCTTTCTGAGATTGAAGAAGTGCTCTCTGCTTTCCACCAAAACTTTAAAAATAATTCCTTCTCTTATGTTACACAGTTCTATAGATATTGCCTTCAGAAATAGAATTTAATATCAATCCCAGCACTTTGGAAGACCAAGGAGGGTGGATCACGAGGTCAGGAGATTGAGACCATCCTGGCTAACACGGTGAAACCCCGTCTCTACTAAAAATACAAAAAATTAGCCGGGCGTGGTGGCGGGTGCCTGTAGTTCCAGCTACTCGGGAGGCTGAGACAGGAGAATGGCGTGAACCCGGGAGGCGGAGCTTGCAGTGAGCGGAGATCGCGCCACTGCACTCCAGCCTGGGTGACAGAGCAAGACTCCGTCTCAAAAAATACAAATAAAAATAAAGAATTTAATATCATTTCCTAGGTAATTTGACATTAAAATCTCTACCAGAGTTTACAATTTGGACAGAAAATTAATACATGTCATGTTTGAGGGAGTCAGGAATTGTTTTTAATTTGGTACATAATAGAGACAGATGAATCAGAAATATCTTTAGCATGTTGCGTAAAGAGGGGAACATAATTAAGAAACTGCCTTTACAGATGAATGAGAGAGTTCACTCACTCACTAGTCAATAAACGGAAGCTGCTTATCAAAAGCATCAACTATAAAAGGAGAAAAATACTTAAAAGATGAAATATATGAAAATAAGGAAATGTTATATCAAGCTTAAAAACTATTAGTGGAGTTAGAAATAAGTCAATATATAAATATATATGAAAATTTATTCACCTGAGGAAAGGACACTAAAATTTCTATATTCTTGCATTTTTTATCTTCATTTTACTGTAAAACATTAAGATTGTATACCAAGGGATATAACAAAATGATAATAGAAGCATAAAAATTAGTTTTTCAACTATATAATAGGTATATTTATGTGTGTGTATTACGTCATTAAGTCTCACAGCGAGAAGATGGAAAATTGGTAAGTCCAAATAACAAAGTTGTGATAAAATGTAGAAAAAGTGAAATTAAAAGAATGAAGCTCCTATGTAGTTTCTACTAAAAAATTTCTTGACTTAGGCATACAAACTTAACTGGAATTATCTTTCTGTCTCTTTTTTTCCAGTATAAAAACTACAGAGGTAATGAGAAACTACTATCATGATTTACACAATGTAAATACCCATTGTGTTTATTTAGATAACTTTAAGGCATAAAGTTACAATTCGTTAGATTCTGGTGAATTAATTGGCTAAGATAAATTTTTAGTTCACTTCAAAAACAACTTTGTGAATAAAACAAGCCCTACATTTAAATACATGATAAACTTTTAAATATACCTAATTTGAGAAGTGAGGAATGCCTCAAAAATATTCTTTAATATAACTTCACTAAATGAAATATTATCAAAACCGCCAAGAAACAGAATCAGATATTTTCGGATTATGTGCACTCTCTCTTTGGATTGAACGGCTTTGTTTTCTGCTATAGGATTTTGCCCTCTTTTGGAGGAATAAGCAGTGTTTTGACAAGCCCCTGTGTTCCATCCCAGTACCCTAGCTGTATCAACATGTATATGTGCATTAGGCATCATATTTGAGGAGTATGTCAGACTCATTTCTACTCCTGGTCCTATTCTGAGATTGTTACTAGAAAAGACAATGGGCTAAGGACATGAATAGACAGTTCCCAAAAGAAGACATACAAGTGGCCAACAAACACATGAAAAAATGATCAACATCACTAACGATTAGGGAAATACAAATAAAAACCACAATCTGATACCACCTTACCCCTGCAAGAATGGCCATAATAAAAAATTAAAAAATAATAGATTTTGGCAGGGATGTAAACACTTTTACACTGCTGGTGGGAACATAAACTAGTTCAACCACTATGGAAAACAGTGTGGAGATTTCTTAAAGTACTAAAAGTAGAACTACCATTCAATCCAGCAATCCCACTGCTGGGTATCTACCCAGAGAAAATAAGTCATTATACAAAAAAGATACTTGCACAAGCATGTTTATAGCAGCACAATTTGCAATTGCAAAAATATGGAACCAGCCCAAGTGCCAATGAATCAATGAATTATACAGGAAATTGTGATATATGTGTGTGTATATATATCACAGTGTGTGTGTGTGTGTGTATATATATATCACAATGTTTGTATATATATATCACAATGTATATATACAAACACATACATATATGTATGTGTATATATATACACATGTGTATACATATATGTGTATATGTATATGTATATATATATACACATACGTATATGTGTGTATATGTGTGTGTGTGTATATATATGTGTGTGTGTATATATATATATATATATATATATATATATATATATATATGCACTGTGGAATATTACTCAGCCATAAAAAGAAATGAAATAATGGCATTCGCAGCAACATAGATGGAATTGGAGGCCATTATTCCAAGTGAAGTAACTCAGGAATTGAAAAGCAAACATCATGTGTTCTTACTCATAAGTGGGAGCTAAGCTATGATGATGCAAGGTGTCGTGGGGTGGGGGGATGGGGAAGGGATAGCATTAGGAGAAATACCTAATGTAAATAACGGATTAATGCGTGCAGCAAACCAACATGGCACATGTATACTTATGTAACAAACCTGCACGTTGTGCACATGTACCCTAGAACTTAAAGTATAATAATAAATAAAAAAAGAACGATACAATGGACTTTGGAGACTTGGAGGAAAGGGTGGGAGGAGGGTGAAAGACTGTAAATTGGGTACAGTGTATACTGCTTGGGTGATGGGTGCACAAAAATTTCAGAAATCACCACGAAAGAACTTATTCATGAAACAAAACACGACCTGTTCCCCCATAACCTATGAAAATTTTTTTAAAAATGATGATGATGATAGTGTAACATTTTAAAAAGGGGATTTCATGGATATTTTAGGGGTCAGGAAAGATGTAAGCCTGTATCTTAAACTTGATGTGTCTATAGAACTTGAATTTTTCTCTCCAAATTGATGCCCTACACATACGGCACAGGGTCTAAGATGAGTCTTTCAGGTCATTTTTGAATGGTGCAATTACATCATGTTTGGCCTAATTTTATCATAAGTGTATTTTACCCTATTCTCATTTTGTTAAAGCTGGCCTTCTGCATATATATGTTCTTTTCTCACTGACCAGAATGATTAATTAATTAGAATATCCCATCTCACCATCATTTTGCATAATGAGAGTTTACTGTACAGCTATTTTTGGTTGTTTGAAATAGTGGAAAGCTATTCACAATGATGAGTACCTGAATCTGCTGATTGTAGACATGGGTAATTCACAATATTTCATCAGTCATGAGGGGAGCAGACAAGCTAATTGACCCACTTAAGGGACTGAGCTCTCCAAAGAGGGCTGTCTTTCATGGCTTAAGTCCCATTAATCAACAAATACTCATTGAGCTCCTGCTGTGAGCCTTCCATAATGCTGGAGATGCAGGTATAGAGTGCAAATCAAGACCCCTGTCCCAGAGAATCTTTTGATTCAGTTGAAGAACATGATGCACACAAGGCAGCGCCAGGAAAACATGCTGTATTCATGAAAAGGATCATGTTACATGCCCGAGAAAGCTGCCCACTTGCACAGGATGTGAAAAAAGAAGCAAATAATGCAGAAGAGACCTCCTGCACATGCTGACCAGAGAATGACAAAATACAGAGCCCACCCACAGCAGGTGTTAACATGGAGGGCACACCTTTGCACGTGGCCACCTGACATGCCATGTGTCCAGGATAAGAAGTAGACATCAAAGGCTATTTTCAGGCTCTGGGGGATAACAAAAACCAATCCTTTAAAGTTGTTGGGGATTTTTCTTTGTTCTGTTTCTAACTCTTTTCTAATTACACTGGGAGTTCGCTCCAGGAACACAGGATGGAGCCCGTTAGGAAAATGGACTTTTTTCATTGAGGGAGATCCCAAAGTCAAAACAGCCACTTAAACAGAACAAACAAAGAAACAAAAGACAGTGGGTATCTAGACACTGTCTAAATTATAGTAGTAGTTTCTCATTACCTATATAGTTTCTATACTAGAAAAAGACAAAAAGATAATTCCAGGTAAGTTTCTATGACAAGAAAATTAGAAAGAAGTGAAACAGTAAAATTTTTTGAAATATAAACCCTGTTTTATGTTTATAAATATAAAGCCTAGCAGAGAGCCTGGGAGTCGCAAAGAGCAGTAATAGATTTAATCTATCCCAGTGTGTTTATTTTGACTTATATGAATCGGACACCTCTGTGAAATACACAGCTGTATACCACTGAGGCAGTCAGTGGTGGCTGAGCTCTGCTGACTTGCTGGGTGGGACACCTGACACCTCTGGATATTTTTAAGGTAGTTTCTGACAACTTTCTTGGTGGAAATTGACTAGGTCCCTTTTTGCTTATGTAAGAGATTTAGGATGTGCCTCATCGATTCGTGTTTTCAATATCTTCGCACTTGGGATTTTTTTTCCTCGTATAATTCCCAAGATACCTATTTATTCTACAATCATTGAAATTTGTTTTATATCTTCTAAGTCCACAATTAGGATCTTGAGGCTTCCCAAATCCAATCTATATTTGTACCAAAATGCCTGGTGAACTACCAACTCTGATACAACTCTGGTCTCTAGAAAATAATTGAAAATCCTTTTGGGGGTGCCAGTGATGATCTACATGTGAACATTGGTATGTCTGTTAAATAACTCCATGCTGTTTGGAAAGATTCTTAGGTTTAGCATGTGCACATGTTTTAATTTCATCCCATCTCTTATCTATCTATGGCTTTTGCCACCTGGCCTGAAAGAAATTTGTTAGGTTAAATAAAATATTCTGTGGGGACTATGTCTTTGCAATGACTATTTGCTAAGTGTTTATTACCAGTGGACACTAGAGAGGTATAGGTAAAGTTATAACAGTATTTGACATATTGTTAAACAGGTTGGAAACAAATTAGATGTTGTAAAACTTTCATGGTCAGTTAAATATGGTGGCAGTTACTAGTCATGGGCAGTAAGAACACCTATTTGTTGGCAATAGAAACAGAAAAACGAAATATCAGTCTTTCTCTATAGATAGTTTGAGAAGCACTGTGTCTCATTAAGGTGGTTGATTTGGAGATGTATTAATAACACAGCACTTTGTGTTTAAATAATGTAATTCTATTTCTAAATACAATATTAAAAAAGAATAAAAAATGTGGATATGAGAAATTTGAGAGGACAGGTAAGCCAAATCCAAATATGATGTATAAAATTCAGGTAAAAATGGTTTGCCTTAACAGGCATTTGTTGAAGAGTTATTCAATTTTTTAATGTCACAAAAGGGAACTGCAAAAATACTTGCTGAATCCTTATATTTAAAGCTCATACAGAATAGAGAGCAAGACTATTTTGTCTTGCTTGTATGTAGAACTCATGAAAGGTGAGAAGTAGATGAGGCACCAATACATGTTTTTATATCTGAAGCTGAGCATATGTCACTTATTTTTTACAGTCCTATCTCTATTGAAAACTGTGCCAAAATATTTAATAATATTCAACTTCAGGCACCCAAAGGTAAAGGTCTTGATTTTATAATATTCATTGCAGATAAATTATACTGGGCATCTGTATGTTTGGTACTTTAATAATAGCAAAATCTTTTACATGTTATTTCATGTGGTCCTCACAAAAATCCTCCAATACAAGAAAGTATTTCTTTTCATTTTATAGAGGAAGAAATCATCAGTAAGTACCCGGTGAGACTGAGGCTCAAAAGGAAATGGTTTAACAAAAAGTCAGCCAACAAGTTGACAGATACAGAATACTCCATTGAACAACTGCAAAATTCATGTCTTTCAATCCCTCATGAAACAGTGGCTAAGACTGAGAATATTCTAAGCCATAAAATAAATCTCATAAAATTTAAAATAATTGAAATCATGAAGAGTGTTTTCTCTAATAACTGAATAAAAAGAAAAAAATCAATAAGAGCAAGGCTACAAAATATCTTCAAACTCTTGAAAATTAAACAACATACTTCCAAATAGGTCATAGGGGAAGTTTAAAAATAAGCAATAAAATATACAGACCTAAGTGGAATTAATACAATACATGTGACGTACTGCCAAGATATATGAGCTACAACTATAGCAGTGCAAAGAGGAACACATATATTTACCCTTAAAACAGGCAAAGTCTCAATTCAAAAATGTAAGTTCTCACCTCAAAAAACTAGAAGAGAAAATAAACCTAAAGCAAACAAAAGGAAGAAAATAATATAAATAAGAGCAGAAATTAATTACATTATATATAATCTATTTAGAAAACATCCATGAAATGACTAAAAACAATAGAAAAAAATCAATGAAACAAAATGCTGGTCTTCAGAAAAAAATCAATAACTGATAATATTGATAAAATAAGAATGACAAATTTTTTTAAAGACACAGATCATGAATATCAACAATAAAACAGGGATATCACCATGGATTTTGAAAAAGAATAAAGTATAATAAAAGAATATTAAAAACAACTTTTATGTCATATAAATAAGACAAAAATGAATTTCTCAAAAACCACAAACGATTAACACTCAACCAAAATGAAACAGACAACCAGAATAGTTCTATAGCCATTGAAGACATTTAATTTGTAATTTAAAACTCCTGAAAGAAACAATTACCAAATTTCAAATGGTTTCCACAAACAGTTCAGATAAATATTTAAGGAATAATTTAAACCAGTGTTATACACACTTTTCCAAAAAACAGAAGACAGAATGTGTTCCACATTTTTATGAGACTAATGTTATCATGAAACCATAACCAGACAAAAACAATTTTAAAAACTACAGACTAATATATCTCATGAACATAGATATAAAAAATCATGAATAATATCCAGCCAACTGAATGCAGCAAAGAATAGAAATAATTATATAAGATGACTAACTGGGATTTATTCTAGGTATGCAAGAGTGGTTCAACATTTGAAAATCAATGTTATCTAATGTATCAACAAGGTAAGGAGTAAAAAACCTTATATTCTTTTTTTTTTTTTTTTTTGAGATGGGAGTTTTGCTCTTGTTGCCCAGTCTGGAGTGCAATGGCACAATCTCGCTCACTGCAACCTCCACCTCCTGGGTTCAAGCGATTCTCCTGCCACAGCCTCCCAAGTAGCTGAGATTATAGGCACGCACCACCACGCCCACCTAATTTTTATATTTTTAGTAGAGACGGGGTTTCACCATGTTAGTCAGGCTGGTCTTGAAACTCCTGGCCTCTTGATCTGCCTGCCTTGGCCTCCTTCCAAAGTGTTGGAATTACAGGCATGAGCCACCACACGCATCCTGTATTCCTATAAATTGATGCAGAAAAAGCATTTGACAAAATCCAACACATATTCAATATAGAAAAAAAATCACAAAAAATTAGGAATAGATGGGATAATGAATAGCATCTACAAAATAGTATCTACAGCTACCATCATACTTAATGGTAAAAGACTAAATACTTTTTCACTAAAATTGGAAACAAGACAAGGACGTCTACCTGCACTTTGCTTTATGTTACATAATACTGGAAGTTTTAGACAATGCAATAAGAAAAGAAAAAGAAATAAAACACATACAAATTATAACAAAAGAAATGAAGAAATCTTATGTACAGATGGCATGTTTGCTTATGTAGAAAATTCCAACCTATCTACAAAATAATTTCTAGAAATAGTTGAACTGATTCAATTGGCAGGATACAAGTTCAAAGTGATGCTGAGTGAAAATGATAATCTTAAAAGGTTGTATACTACATGATTCTATTTATTTAACATTAATGAAATGACAGGCATATGGACATGGAGAAGAGATAGTAATAGCCAGGGGAATATGGGGATAGGGAAAAGGGTGGAGGAAATATCAATGCTATTAAATGGTAGCAAGAAAGATCCTTGTCATAGAACTTTTCTGTATCTTGACTATGGTGACAGTCATAGAAGTTTACAAATGTGATAAAATTGCACAGAAGTAAATACACACATACACACAAATGAATACATGTAAAACTAGTGAAATCTTAGTAAGATTGATGGACTGTGCTAATGTAAATTTCCTGGCAAGATATTGCCAATGGTTGATTAACATAACTACTCTGTGTTATTTTTTATACTTGCATGCGAATCTAAAGTTACATCACAAATGCTAACAAGAATAAAGTGCATGGCTTTGCCAACTTTTACAGAGCTGCTGAGGGATGAAGGAAGAAATAGAATCATGTTTAGTCACTCTTAGCGTGAGGCTCTTTTCCCTTCAAAATGGCAAGTGCCCAAGGCAAACAATGACTTAAATTAAAAAAAAAAGTTATTATTACTAGTTATTTGTCTGAGCTTATGTAATTTTCTATGAATTCCTATAACTAATTGAAAAGACAGACAAAATTATAAAAGTGCAATAGTCAAGGAAACAAAGGCATATCAGCCCAGAAAAATGTTAGGTCTGCAAGTATTCTTTCCCATGCATAATCATATTAGAACATGGAAGTGTGACTTTGAACATCATGTGCAGAGTTACTGTACTGCTGACTCATTTGTAATTTTCTTTTTTTTCCGGGTGATCTAAAACTATAAATGTTTTTAATTAATAAGAATGATCTTTAATTTTAAAATGAGAAGAAAGAAAAGCAAATTATCAATTGTATCTGGGTGTGTGTGTGTGTATTCATTTCCTATTGCTAATGTCTATAACAAATAACCACAAACTTAATGGCTTCGACAACACAAATTTTTTTTCTTTCACTTCTGGTGATCAGAAATGGGTCTTGTAGGCTAAAATTAAGCTGTCAGCAGGGCTACATTTCTTCTAGAGACTCTAGGAAAGGTCAATTATTTACCTTTTCCAGAACCTTCCAGAAGCTGTTTGCATTTCTAGGTGCATAGTCTCCTTCCAGATATGATAATTTTCCAACCTCTGCTTTTGTTGTAATACCTCCTTATTTTACTCTGACCCTCCTACCTCTCTTTTCTAAGGACCATTGTGATTACTTTGGGGCCATCTGGATAATCCAGAGTAGCCTTCCTATCTCAAGATGGTTAACTTAATCATATCTGTAAAGGTCTTTCATCACGAAAAGGAACACAATTACAGATTTCTGGGATTAAAACATGGATATCTTTGGGGGATCATTATTTTGTCTACTACATGGGTAAAATGATAATAAATTCTCACATTTCAAAGTACAAGTTCAAGACCAAGTCATCACTGTGTCGATGTTATGAAATATTTCATGACTTAAAGGTGCATCTCCATAATTTTGTTACAATCTGGTAATACGATCCGCTTCATGTAGGAGTCCCCATTTTCAAGTGTAAGAATCTGAAATGACAAGCAATGCTTTCTTTAGTACAAAAATAATGAAGTTTATGATTAAATTTTATCTTTATGAAGTGGGTATATTCACAATGACTGCATATGCTGGATAATCAGCAGAAATTTTTAGAATGTGAAGCAGTCTCTATTAATTTTTATATTTAAAAAATAAATCCTCAAACTGTATAATCTAGCATAAATGCTCATATACAGACCATACTAATATACTTGCATAATAGTTTACACAGGATAATTTCTCAATTTGAATGCAATACAGCATAACATGTTTAATAATTGAATAATAAAAGATTTTCAACATGAATGATGAATGTTCGATCTGCAATCATTAAAATTCAAACTCTTATAAATGATTCATAATTTAATGATAATTACTGAATTTCACCTTCCCCTACCCCAATCAAAAGAAATCCTGGATCTTCTTAAATGATAAATTGTTCCACAACATTCTCATGAATCACATTTCTGAAAAACAACTATGATTACTAACGCTTCTCTAGTCACATGGCTAAAAATTAATGATTTATGGGATATGGGTTTCACTCTTTCATTACATTTATAATTTATAATGTGGATCAACAAAGCAAAAATAAGTCTCAGGTGTGCCAACTGTAGTGGTGTATGATAGTTTGCATAACTGGAGACCAGTTATATGTGTAAACTGTCTCTATTTGCAAGGCTTAGGTACAGCAAACTATTTGCCATCTCATTCTAGCTATTTTCCCTCTCTACTAAAATATTGCTAAATATTTAGTTAGTGAAGCTTATATTGCTATGAGCTTCTGTTTGTAATTCTATTTGAAATCAGAGAATTTCCATGAGGAAAATGGGTTTGACACATTTATATATATAATTATTATATATATAAATATTATATATATAAATATTGTATATATAATATATACAAATATTATACATATATAAAATCTCAGCATATATATACATTTTGATATTTTGGTAATGTATTGAATATTTTTATCATAATTAATAATGGTAAGGACTTTGGTCCTATTTTAGTGTCTTGAGCCACACAGAGCTAAAGTCATTTACAATTTTTATATAATATGATAGGTATTTTCATAAGAAAGTATTTAAGAGTAATTAAGAAATCTAAAATGAATTGCACTCAAATTATTTTTCTCTGACTTATCTTTCCCATTTATCACTTACAAGATAGTAACGAAATTAGTTATAATATGTCTTACTAAGGCTCTAGCCCTCAGACAAGCAAATAAACTTAGAGATCTCTAATAAAAGTAATGAGAGTCATCCTTGGTCCACAGAATTGAAACATATCTTATTTCCTGAGGCTAGTCCCTAAGGTTTACAGTTCTGTCATTTTGTATTTTTTAGGAAAATTGAGAATTAAAAGGTTACATAGTTAATGCTAGATAATGGTTGTGGCTCTATAATGTGTTTTAGAAGTTTTATAAATAAGTAAACAAATAATCCTGCATCCATAAATATTTTAAATGGTTGATTCCACAAGCTGCACACACATAACAGCACTAGTTTGTCAGACTTAGTGAAGAAGTAGCATTAGGGAAAGCAGATTCACCATGAGTTGAAACTACACATACTAGGGCTCTTACACATAAATGCCTGAACAGAGTGCACAGAAGAAGAATGTTCCATTAGCTGGAAGGTAAGATGCTGCCTGGAAAGGACTACAGCAGTACTCACTCTGCCCATACCTGACTTGTCATGCATTTAGCATTTGTTTTGTGAGAGCATACTCAGTCTTCAATTTAGTATTTCTAATGATTGATTACATTGACTCTCTGTGGAGTGAGGATTCCATACTACTAATGAGGAATGTAAATGATGCCTCTTGTTTATGCTACTATTTATAAAACACACACTACAGCAAGGTGGCCACTATCTATTTCATTCACAAATGTTAACCTTGGGATATCGACAAAGTGAAGACCATAAAGTGTAGTAAATTTAGTATACTTTAGGATGTAGTAAAATATTTTTAAATAATAATAATATTTTTTGAGGAGGGTATAGCATCATTTTATTATTATTTTTTTCTGACAACATGTAGACTCTGCATCAGAATAATTGTTATGTCGTCATCTAAACCTAACAGAAATGGTCTAGCAACTAAAGCCTGCAATGATTTCCTTCTTTATTCCTTTCTTCCTTCCTTTTTTCCTTCTACCTCCTCCTTCTTCCTTTCTTTATTCCTTCTCCTCCTCCTTCTCCCCTTCCTCATTTTTCCCCTTCTCTTTCTTCTTTATTTAAAGGTTCTCGTTGTTCTCAATATTACCAACATTTTTACCCCTAAAGACTTATCCAAATGGTTGGGAGGCCCACATTTTAAACAATGCAATTATGCTCATGAATCATATAAACGTGGGTATGAGGAGGAGGAGAAGTACACATAAAAAAGGAAATGAATTGTAACTTTTTAAAGCTATTTTAGGCAGGGGGGCACGGTTATGCCTGTAATCCTAGCACCTTAGGAGGCCGAGGTGGGCGAATCATCTGAGATCAGGAGTTCGAGACCAGCCTGGCCAACATGGCAAAACCCTACCTTTAATAAAAATACAAAAATTAGGGCGTGGTGGTGTGCACCTGTAATTCTAGCCACTCGAGAGGCTGAGGCACAAGAATCACTTGAACCCCAGAGGCAGAGATTGCAGTGAGCTGAAGATTGCTCCACTGCACTCCAGTCTGGGTAACAGAGTGAGACTGTCTCAAAAAACAAAGAAAAAAAATCTACTTCAAGCTACTTCAAATCCTTTAAAGATAAATGAGCTATGTAAAACACACGTATGGTAAAAAAAGCAATTAATATATGGTTTTTCTTGAAAATTGTTGGTGTATTAAAGGTATGATGCTATACACAATTGTCCATTTAAATCATATGACAATTGTAAATAAATATTTTTATTTGTGTTATCTGGGTAGAGGAAAACTTTTGTAAGAAGAAATTGAAACATTAGATTAATATATACTTACTATCACCTACTATGTAAGTATATGATTACAAACTATTCATTTATTTTTATTTATTTATTTATTTATTTTTGAGATGGAGTCTTGCCCTGTTGCTGGAGTACAATGGCATGATCTCGGCTCACCGCAACCTCTTCCTCCTGAGTTGAAGCGATTCTCCTGTCTCAGCCTCCTGAGTAGCTGGGAATACAGGGGTGCGCCACCATGCCCAACTAATTTTTTGTATCTTTTGTAGAGACGGGGTTTCACCATGTTGGCCAGGCTGGTCTTGAACTCCTGACCTCAGGACCTGCCCACCTCAGCCTCCCATGGTGCTGGGATTACAGGTGTGAGCCACCGCGCTAGGCCCAAACATTTATTTAATAATATGCCTATAGAGAGAAATGTCATTATATTGAAGAGAAATTTATTTCAGTTTGTCAGAATTATCTAATGACTAAATACTTTAGCATGTAGGATTGTTAACTGCAACTCTCTTAAGAAGTATACTGTAACAATTACTAAAAGCTGTGCTCAGAAACCCAGTTCTCTCCATCGTATTTTTAAGAATTGTTTCTGCAAGTTTTGTTCTTTAAAAAGTTAAGCAAAAGATGAATCAGGTCATGTCTCTTAACCAGGAAAGAGATCCTCAGATAAAAGAACATCTTGGGAATAACAAGATATGTCTGAAAGGTTTTCTTATTACATAAAAATCCTATTAGAGACCAAATTCAGTAAAAAGACAATTAAATAGAACACCTAGACATTAAGGGTCTAATAATGAAAAAACAGGTTTACCTTCCTATTATCTACCATTTACTTTATAGGCAATTTGAAGTTTCATACTACTCAAAGAATCTTAGCAATCTATTTAACAAAATAGTTTTCTTAAATCTATAAATAATAATGATGTGAACATATATGTATATAAGTATATATGGATATATGTATAGATATTGATTTATATTTCAAATGTATATATAAAAAGATATATTCCAGATTTATATCTATGTGTAAATATGTGTGTGTGTGTGTGTGGAGAGAGAGACAGAGATATAGGTGCATATATTAAAAATAATAACTTTGTCTTTGGGGTACTAACAAAAAACAATAGCAATAATTATTCTTTGAAAAGAGGGAAATAAATATCCTTCCTCTACATAAATTCATATTTAATGTAGATAAGACCTCCTTTCTAATTCCCTAGCCTATAATAGATTTTCTTTCATAGCCACACCTATATTCAGCTCAAAGGAAGATTTATTGATTAACATTATAGTTTATTCTTAGTTATTTTTATATAACTTTCAGAAGTTGATATTGAAGCTTGCAAGTTTACTTCATCTGAAAACTTTAAAAGAATAAAAAGAAAAGTTGTAGGAGGAGAGGGAAGAAAATAGGAGGAGGAAGAAGGAAAAAGAAAGGAGGAAAAACATTGCATTCCTGCCTTGGGAAACAGGACAAATGATTGTTTACGTTCTTCCCACAACCTCAGCTCCTATCATCATACCTAAAATGTAAATGATCTTCCCTCTGAAGGGCAAAACCCAAGGAAAATGTTAATAGCTGTCACTGCCATTTTGAAGACACACTACATGGAAGTCAATGTATTCTAAAGTATTTCCCTGATCTAGTAACTAAAATAGAGGACATCTCATCTTTAAAGAAATGTACAATAATTAAGATAATTTACAAATTAGATGAAAATTTTAGCGGCATTTTTGTTTTATTTATTTTGAGATAAAAGCCTGTACAACATGACAATGCTATGTTACTCAATGGTAGACAAACAAATAAAAAACCTAAAAACAAAAACTCTGTGATATGGAAAATGGGTGTTTTTCCCTAAAAGTTAAGCTGTCTATTATATGATAGTGACAAGGGGCTGGAGCAACATGAGTTTGCATATTTATTTTTACTATAGATTTCTTTTATATATGTAATATATACAAGTATATTTCTATTATCTATATACACAGTGCTGATATATTTATATATATTTATTATTTCACTCTAATTTATAGGTTATGATATACATATGTTTAATATATATTATATGTGATATTCTTAATATATATTTGTATATTTTATATATATCATATAATTCATATATTAAAACTATATTTAATAATTAAATTATATTTTATATAACACATTTATAGTGTATTTTATATAATATTAAATAGATGTATATTTTGTAGCCCTGTGAAATAGAGTGGAGCAATTATATTTGTTCTTACATTTTTAGGTTAGAATAGAATTTGGAACATATGTATTCTTACTTACAGTCTAAAGCTTTTTGGGGAGTCTGTGGATTATATAAGCTATACTTAGTAAGAGACTTGCATTCTTCCATACATTGTGTGCTGAGGAAGCATTTAGAATATCAGCTACCTCCGGAATTGTTGAAGGTTGATTTCATGTACCTACCCTGGTGCACACACTTCCTCATAGTAATATGATTATGAAAGAACAACTTTCCATATTTGATGTTTTACAAATTAGTATGAAGTTTGAGTTCTTTAAAAATCATGATGATCTATTAGGAAAGACTGGTAAGAGAATGATAACTACATAAAGAGTACCTACTTTCTTATGAGTTTTAGTAGCCTTGTTTTGAAGACAGTTACTAAAATAGGTTCTGAAATTACTTGAGCAATGGCATTATTATTAAGGTAAATGTGTAAACTTTAAAAGTGAATGCTTTGCAAAAAAATTGGTTGGTTCTCCTGTTAATTTTTGAGTAAGACTCATTGTTTCTATTTACATTTCATATTTGAAAAAGTAACCGCTCTTTAGCATTGTGAGAAAGTTTCCACAATGGCATTCTAAGAACTCAGAGATTATTATCATCTTTGATAAAAATTACATTGAGAGACAAGGGAATTCGGAAAAACAACAAAAGTTAACAGTTCTTTGATTAGTTTGATGAACATGCTAATTAGTTTGACTAATTATCACTATGTGGAAAGAGATTAATATAAAAGCATGATCAATTAAGTTATGTGGCATATATAATACACAAAAAATCATACCCAAATATTGTACGTGAGTAAAGTAATTTGCTGTTCACTATTCATCAGGAGCTTTTTATCATATTTTCTCATCTTTGAAAGATTATCTATTTTAATGACTTTTTCACAACTCTGTAAACACCACTATTTAAACACTTAATAATATTTTCTGAAAACATAATTTCTTAAAATAGGAAGTAATGAATACCAAAATCACCTCCTAAGATTAAAAATATAAAGGCCGTGCTTATTGTATAAAAATAGGACAATTTAAGTCACATGTTCCATAACAAGTATGTGATATTGAAAGCTGTTAGAGACATGCAAAAAGAAAATTTTGCTTTTCAGTCATCAGAAGACCTTTTCAGACCAAATCTTGTTAGTGAATATAACTAACTCTCAGCTTATGCTTACAGCTGTATACTCTTATTTATCCACCATGTTCTGTGCTTGTTCTGTGAACATCTGGAACAAAAATAAGAAAGTATTTTCAAATAAAATAATAAACATTTGAACACAAATCAGACAGCTTGTGAAACAAAACAAAATATTTCCATGGAAATGAAGTTTCAGACAATTTTAGGGTATTCAGACACTGATGCTAATATGTCTCTTTAGATTTAGATAGCATTTAGCATAAATATAAATGACAATTTCATTAAAATCTGATTTCCTACAAACGTAGATTATTATTTTATTCACTTTTATTCATTTCTGCAATTCAAAACTACTGTGCCCTGTTGAATATGCACAGCATTATTCAAAATTGCAGTGCATGCCATACATTTTATCACATGCATGAAAAAACAAACTTTTTTTACAAATTATAGATATTTGCAAGCAAGGAGAATGGAGTAGACCCACATTTGATAAGTATCAATTCAATTCATTCATGCAACTTTATAAGATACTGTCATGAGTAAAAGTGTCAGAAGAACAGATACGAGGTCAAATAATTTCTCAGGTAAGCATATACGATCATGTCATTAGGAAAATACTCCTCCTGATATCCTTCTTCATTTCAATTACTGTGTATTGCATAGACACTTCTCTGTGTACTTACATTAATTAACTCACACTAATATTTAATATCCCAAAGAAATGTCCCCCAAATATAAATAATTATTCATATATGAATCTCCTCATTGTCTCAGTTTCAGTGACCATATTTCAGTCAGTATAATAGTCTTACTGTAAGTGATCTCTTTACAGAAAACATATAAATATGATGGTTCCCAGCATTATGATGCCATAACACCTATAAATACAAGGAGAAGAGAAATATATCTTTTTAAATTGAGAGTTTATAGTTCTCTTGTGGATATCTTCCAGCTGAAGATGAACATCTATAATTCTTCTTTGACAGAATAAATTAAAAATCCATGATTTCTATTAAGTATTATAGAAAATTTCAGATACCCTAATCCATATAATACACAAAATGAGCAATCAGACCTAATATTTATTTCCAAACTATTGTTGGCAAACACAGGTCATAGCAACAAGATAATAAATCTGACTCAGTAATCTCACTAGGTGATTACTTCCATTCAAATATAACATTCTTCTTTCTCTTCTGTAGTTATACAACAGCAATTGATACTAACATTTATCTCCAGAATGAAGAGAGAAAATAATGGAGTCTGAAAATAAGGCTACCCCATAGTGGATCATTTTTTTCCTCCTGCTATAGAAGCCACACTGTTCTTTTTCATAGATATGTCAGTTGAAGCAATTCATGTGTCATATATAGCATTTTCTCTATATTCTAGCAGGTACCAACATTCTTCGATTTCCCCATTTTCCCAGCTGATAATTTAGTTTTTATGATAACCATTTCTGTTTTTGAAATGTCACATGAATAACCCGATTATATTTTTAAAATGTCAAGCAGCTAAATATCATGATTTTTTGCTGTATACAATATATCACTGTTTTGCATTATGAGTATATAGTGGTTATTGACTAACCATATGAAAGGCCATTTCCACAGTAACTTGTTCCAGTTCATAAGTGATCCATGGATGCTCTGCTATTGTAAATATGCCATTCTGTCAATCCGTTTTGCTGGAAATTGGCTATAAAATAGTTGGCTGGCACATATCAATAGTCAATCTTAAGTTTTACTGAAACAACTCTTAGACTAATAGTGAAAATATAGTTAGAGGCTTGTATAATTTCAAGAAACTTCAGGATTTAGCAAGCAAGTTCCCACTATAAAGGATTTTATTTGACAGTAACAGAATAAAGGTGGACTTGAAGCCAGTTAACAGGAAGAAATGGATTTGATTTTGGACTTGTGTATGTGTGCAACTCTCAGCTGTTTAATTTACTACTAGCCAATTTTTATTTAACTCGGTTCATTTACTTTGTTTTTAGATTCTATCTTTTCATTCTGTTTTTATAGGAATTAACACTTTAAAAATAAGCAAGATTATTTTACAATCTCTTGCCAAAAGGCTGTTCCCTCTGAGTTTCAACACAAATGGTAGTCAGATAGGGTTTTAAGAAACAAAAAATATATATTATCTTTCATTTTAAAGTTTAAGGGCTTGTATGGCTATTACAGAGATAAGCCAAAATATCAATTCCTCACTTGGATTTTACTTTGTTCTGTTAGTTTATTGGAGTTACAAAATGATAATCTTTAATTTTATTCATTTTTCATTCGTTTTCTCGGATTTTCATATAATAAGAATTTCTTGTCTACTATTTGTTACTCAGTGGCATAATTTGTATAAAAAAGCAGGATTAAGTGCTTTATTATTTCCCATTAATTACTAGTTTCTTTTTTTTTTTTAATTTTAAGGAGAGGGTATTGCTCTGTTGCCCAGGCAGGTATGCAGTGGCATGAATACAGCTCACTGCAGCCATGACCTCCTGAACTCATGTGATCCTCCCACGTAAGCCTCCTGAATAGCTGGGATCATAGGGGTGCACCACCATGCCCAGCTAATGTTTAAAAAAAAAAAAAAAACTTTTGTAGAGATGGGTCACCCATGATGCCCAGGCTGGTCTCAAACTCCGCTCAAGTGATTCTCCCAAAGTGCTGGGATTACAGGTGTGAGCCATCATGCCCAGCCTTAATTACAAGTTTTCAAAAACAGTGAGTCATTCCCTTGCAATCTTCAGTTATGATAGACGAGATTTTTTTTTGTCCCATTATGATCTCAGAAATACACACATATTGATATGCTTAATCCATCACAGTTTTTAAAATTGATGCTACAAAGTTCCCATTTTGGGGCTTGGTACCTTTTCTAGTTAGTTCTTAAGTCCTTTTGACATAACCAGAGTGACATTTGATAGTTCTTTGTTCTCTGAATTGACAATATATTTCAGGTTTATACTATATATTTAATGTCCAAGACATGGAATAAAACATTTTCTTACAAGCACTAGTTTCCTTGAGTAAAAAATATCATGGTATTTGAATGACTTCCAAATCTCTATTGCTGGGCCAAGCTAGAAACTTAGACTGATAGTACTGTAAACAACACATAATATTGATATATGTCCCACATGTATTTCAATCTCAGCATATTCAAAGCTGATCTTCTTATCCCTACAAAATTACAACTATAACAAAAACAACAAATGCTTTCTTTTATGAATACTCATATCTCCAGTATTAATTAATGTTGCTAACTTATACCCGGTCCTTTATGCTGGAGACTTGAGAATCATTCTAGATAATTCTCCCTTTTTCGTATTCTATTCAGTCCTCAAATAGAATTAATTTTACTTCCAGAATGTTTGATTATTATAATCTTCTATTAATTCTATCATCTTATTAACCTGTTATTTGTAACACTTTTAGAGTAATTTACACCCTTAACTGACCAGTATATACAGAACATTGCTTGCTGTATGAAGTCATGTGAACTTTTTCCTATAGGAAGTGGAAATGTACCTGCATGGTACTCAGTCTCTAATGCCCTGAACTTTTGGATCCACTTTCACATTGTAGCCAGACTATTCAGTCTAAAATACAGATATGGCAATAACTTATCACCATAGACCCCTATAATGACTCCTCATTCCATGTTCTGTAGGATCCCTCTTTACGCCTTCACTGGTTCTTTTAACTCCTCACAATGACAACCTTCAGGCACAATTTAAGAATTTTTTGTTTTTCTGCTCCAAAGATATCTCCAAAGCAAGAAAAGTCTCCTTAGCCCCCATATTGGTGCAGCCTGAAAGTGTGGGAAGTTAAAGTCCTCGGTCTTTAATTAAGGAGAGCAAATGTTGGTAGATATTTGGTCTGTATTAGTATAATCAGGAGAGATAACTCTAAGGGACATTCTATAGAAATCTTCAGAGGGTTATAAGTAAAATTGAGTCCCAGTTGTCTGCTGTAGTAACCAGCTCAATAATGGCCTTCTTGAATTTTCTCCACTCTTCATTCTGCTCGTTTCCTCTACTTTCTGGGATTTTCTCAGCAAATAAACTTTCTGCCTGCCTATCCTCTCCTTCTGTGATTCAGGCTCTGCTCTTGAATCACAGTCCCAATATCAGTATGTAGGCATTCCTTCCTCCTTTCTGATTATCCTGCTCACCATAAGAAGGTATCTGATCCTGGCCAAAGCTTAAATAAAGGATTTGTAAGGAAGCACTACAGCATTTCTGAGGTATTGGCTTTTAGATAAGAGAATATTGGTATTAACTTTTTACCTATTAAAACTTCAAAAATGTATCAATGATACAACTGAGACAATAAAAAATTAAGTGACATCTCTCAGATGACAGAATTAGCTATGGAAGACTGGATCTGTGAGTCGGTATTATTTCTTCTAGTATTAAACCAGTTTTGAGAACTGTCATATTATTTTGTTTTGCTATAATAGAATACCATAATCTAGGTAATTTGTAAAAAAAAAATAAATTTCTTATAGTTCTTGAGAGTAGGAAGTTCAAGGTTGAAGGGCCCATATCTGGTGAGGGCCTTCTTGCAGAACCACAGCATGGCAGAAGGCAACATATGACAGGGGAGCACTCAAGAGAAAGAGAGCAAGAGAGGGGGCAATACTCTTGCTTTTATAATGAAGCCACTCGAGTTAACAGGGACAGCCCTCATGACCTAATTGCCTCTTGCATGACCCTACCTCCCAATCCCATTGCATCAGATTTCCAACATATGAACTTTGGGGTCACATTCAACCACTGCAAGAACTAAAAATGTATAAATTGATAAACAGAACATTTTTCCCTGTCTATAATACATCAATAACTTTCCATTGTTTTTAGAATAAAATATTCTACATTTATGGTGACCTAAAAGACATTTTTCCCTAATATTTTCTCCACTTATCTTCTCACAATATTTTCCTCTTTGCCTTTGCTGATAGAATTCTTGCACAGCATCCTGATAGCATCTTAGGAACTTTCCCTTGACGTTCTGTTTGGGCAGTCTATAAATTTTCTTCACCTAACTAACTTCCTCATAACTTCTAAATCTAAATTTTAATGGTATTTCTGTGGGGAAGTCTTTCTTGACCGCACAGACTTGGTTGTATTGAACTGAAGTATTTTTTAAATCTCATGTAGTCAGGAGTGACTTAAAGAATTTACTGAGTGCTTACTGCATGTCAGGAACTGTTCTAGGTTGCTGTGTATACAGCACACAAAACAGACACTTCTTGAACTCTGGTAGTTTATTTCCTACTAAGCAATTGATTAAGAGCTGTCTTTAAAACTCTAAGCCCTAGTGAAAGAAATGATGCCTGCTTTACTAAGTACATAAGAGGTCACTCAATAAATATTTGCTGATTTTTGTTGATGTCTATAGAATCTTTTGAAAATACGGATAAGCTTCAGCTTCTAAGATTTCTTTTTTCTCTTGGGAGTTTACACAAATTCACACATTTAAATATACACTTATTTAAACAAATACTTGAAAGGGTACCATACATAGAGTAATACTTGTGTGGGCCAAGAGCAAATTTATTGAGGTACAAATCCACCTTACTCAAAGTGAACGTGCTCTTCCACATTATATGGTCCTGCCCATGAGCTGGAACTTACAGTTTAGCTGACTAGGACACTATTCTAAGAGAACATAAGTGTAGGTGTATGTATTTGTGTCTGGGAGTGGGTGTATTAGGAATTCTGATGCAATAGTCTGATGCCTAATGCCATACAATGCTGGAAAGTTAGCATTTGTGTAAATATACCAGCTGAAAATTTAAGGAACCACACACATCTCTTATTATATTTTAATAATTGCTATTACTTCATTTAGTGTTTTTGGTGAATTCAGTTTCTAGTATGAGATAGCACCAGGTTCATGTGAGAAAAAGCCATTTTTAGATGGAAAATGGAATATGTAACTTACAGGAAAAACAACTAGCTGAGAAGTAAATTATATTACTATGAAGCAAATGCAATGGTAAGAATTTATAGCATTCTTTTTTTTTTCTTAAAGCAATATTTTAACAAGATAATTAAGCCTGGTTTCAATAACTTATTTTGAAATTTCATCTCTCTACGTCATTATTTGGTTTAGTCTGTGGCTTCCTTGATCCCGTATACTTTTACCAGAAAAATAAAACAGACACATAAAATAAAGTAAAATTGAAGAAAGAAAGCAACCTTGTATCTGCTCCACTTTGTGTTCTCAGGCTAAAAGGAAAAAGTTAGGCTTATCTGAGTTTTACAGATATTCTGGGAATCGGCCCATTTTGCAACACAGAATCTGTCCTTTCATGAAGTGTGCTTTGGGAATAGAAGCAGCTGCTGGATTGCTCTCCTGAGTCCTGGGAGTAATCAGTAAGTCACCACTTGGTCACAAGCAATGACTTGACAAATTCGGTTTTCTCATCTCCCCCTTCTCCAAGGGGTGTGGACCCTTAGAAGCCTAACTATGCCGAGTGCTCCTAAATAACTCAGTGTGCTACACCTATCTTGTCACTGACAAGTCACACCCCTTGTGAAAGGGCTGGCTGGATGTGCTGCTGTTGCTTCCTGGCTTGTGAACTACTGGATCTTTTTACGTGGCTGCCTTAGCTGACTGTGTTAAAATAGACTCACAGAATAACAATTCACTCTGCCTTCAGATGCTCCCTGAAGGGCAAATGCTTCTGAGGTACTTTATAATTGTGTTACATGCTTAATTCAGTAGTTGTTAATTGTTATAAATTATCAGTAAACTTTTTTGTATTAAATAAACAACACCAGCAACAATAAGCCCTATAAGAAAGAGACTTTCTTCCTGATCCAATTTCTATTCTGAAGAGGCTTATTATTTTGACTATATTTCACAAATTTTATTTTCTTATTTCTTACATGATAAAACTTGTAGAATTGTTTTTTAATGTTGCTATTAAAATGTCCCACAAAGTCACTCAACTACTTTTCTAACAAAGAGAAGATGCAATTTATTTCTCTTGAATAACTTAAAGCAACGTAAAAAATTTCTTTTTTTTTTTTTTTTTTTTTTTTGAGATGGAGCCTCGCTCTGTAGCCCAGGCTGGAGTGCAGTGGCGCGTGATCTCGGCTCACTGCAAGCTCCGCCTCCCGGGTTCACGCCATTTTCCTGTTTCAGCCTCCTGAGGAGCTGTAACTACAGGCGCCCGCCACCACGCCCGGCTAATTTTTTTGTATTTTTAGAAGAGACGGGGTTTCACTGTGTTAGCCAGGATGGTCTCGATCTCTAAAGTATTTCTTTTAAAAAAGTTAACATATCTTCAACAAAGCATTTCTTGAATGTCTCAGGAATTTTAGATTGCAAAGATGAGTAAGCCATGGCCTCGGCTTCAATTTTACATATTCCATACTGAGTGCTTACCACTTCAGAAAGGTTGACTTTTCTTCTCCTGAAAGGATTCTGAGACATAATGGAAAAAACAAGGACTTTAGGACCTCTGAGATTAGAATTCAAATTGCATTCCACACCTACAAACTAGTAGGTGTTTGAATTTATGTCCGCTACTTTCTCCTAGTTTTATTGTTCTCTCTATAAATAACCTAGAGGGTTATTTTAAGAATATAACTATAGTCAGGTGTCGCATAGCAATGCTTCAGCCAATGATGGAGTGCATATACAATAGTGGTTCCACAAGATTACAATACTGTATTTTCACTATTACCATTTCTATTAATATGTTTAATATGTTTAGCTACACAAATGCTTACCATTATATTGTAATTGTCTACAGTATTCCTTTTAGTAACATCTACAGCTGTGCAGGTTTGTAGCCTAGGAGCAATAGGCTATGCCATATGGCCCAGGTGTGTAGTAGGCTATTCCATCTAGGTTTGTGTAAGTACACTCCACTATGATTGCACAATGACAAAATCTCCTGAGGACACATTTCTTAGAATGTACCTTAGTCATTAAGCAACACATAACTTTAGTATAAGAAAATGTTTGGCATCTTGTGAAATCTTAATAAGTAGCCATTACAACTTTCACATATTAGAGAGTTGTCTGGGAGGATTTTGATGAATTACTCTAACAAGAAGACTACAAAACGCAATGGCTTAAACAAAGTAGAGGTAAGTAACTGTAGAAAGGTAAATATTTAGGGCTATTTGGGCTACTCTGGCATTCTTGTCATTCTCTGGGTCAAATATGCTATTCCAGTTTCTGTCATCTTTCTACCAGTGGACAGGGGAAAAGGATTGGAGTAGGAAGTACTTAATCCTCTTGCAAATATGAAGTAGAATTGGAACCATTCTATGACACATATCAGATTTGCTGAAAGTTGTTTACATGCCTACACCTAGCAACAAGGAAGAATAATAAATATAGCATTTAGGTGGGTGGTCACATGACCATCTAAAGCTCTATTATTAAGAAAGAAGAGAAGAATGGATATTGCCACATAATTAACACTCTACTAAGCTTGGTTTCTCTCTGGTTCTATTTTCTTACTTTTTATTTTCAGTATTCTCTATAAAAAACTCTGGCTTGCAGATTACAGTGTTCTCCTTCCTGTAGTAGTCATAGCCTTAGGATAATCATTAACATTATGAATTTACTGCAGTGCTACCTATGACATTTGTTGTGAATATTGACTTTAGTTACAGAAGACAGACTGAAAATATGTAGCCTTAACCATTCATAAAAAAGTCTTATAACACTTGTGCATCTTATTCCAGTTTACCTTCTGGAATTTACTAGCAGAATTTACACTAGTAAAATAAGTATGTTATACTTATTAAAAATAATGATGGAAATGTGGCCTCATGAGCTCCATTTCATGTATCAGAATTTCTGTCCTGCTCCTCCCCAATAATATAAGGAAAAGAAAAACAACACTCTAATCTTGACAAAACTACTGCTGATGTTAAATACTATTTAAAGTAAGGTTCTTCATTATATGCTAGCACCTTCAAAATTTTTTTCTTGTTATAGGCTATGTGTCTTTTCTATCCTGAAATCTTTAGCATTTCCTTCAGTTTTCTCCTCCCGCATACTGATTAATAAATCTCTATTAATACTGCAATTAGTGTGCAGTTATTTTCCTTCCTGCTTTCTAAGAAAACAATGCTATACTTTTCCTCAACTCTGAATTATTTTTCCACAAGCTTTGATTTCACTGCAGAAGGGAATGCTCTCATTTGCCACCCTTAAATTTTTAGTCCACTTGTATCTATGTATCTCTGTCATCACTTCCTTCAAAATGAAATATTGCTTTTTAAATTGATAATAATCCTTCTACTTATGCTCTGAATTCAATTTATTTTGCCTTGTTTATCATTTCTCTCCTTGTATTAAACCCTGCAATCCATCATCAATATTTAATTCTTTACTGGCTCATTCCCATCGGCATACAAATGCATTTCTCACCAGCTACTGGCATTTGCATATTTTATTTATTTTTAACAGTTATATAGCAAGTTAATTCACATAAATACAATAAATTTTATGTCTATAAATATTTAAGTTTAGTGTGCATACACTCAAGAAACCTTGACAACATTCAAGATAAACAGACATATTATTTCCTATATAACTATATAATTAGTTCTCTTTTGTGATCACTCTTCCCCGCTTTTATTCCACCCCACCCAACCCCCACCTCTACCTTTAAGTAATCACTGATTTTCTTCCTGTCACTATATTTTCTGAAATGTTATGTAAATTAAATCATACTATATAAACAGTTTTGCTTGTTTTTTTAATGTATTATAATTATTGTGAGGTTCATTTATATTTTTGTATGTATCAATAGTCATTTTATTTTTTTGTTGAACAGTATTCCATTTTATTGGTAGGCAAAAATTTGTTAATTCTTTCACCATTTGAACATTGGGGTTGTTTTCTACTTTTGGCTATTAGAAATAAAACCATTACAAACATTTGCACACAAGTCTTTGTATGAATAAAAATTTCCATTTCTCTTGGGATAATACATAAGTAGATTTTTTAAAATTCATATTTCAATTATATTATTGCTGGCATATAGAAATACGACTATCTTTGGTATGTTGACTTGAATGACTGTGATCTGTGTAAATTCACTTACTAGAAGCTCAAGTTTTGTTTAATTATTCTATATAGACAGTTTTATCACCGTGAACATAGAGTGTTTTTTTCTTGCTTTTAATCTGTATGATTTTATTTATTTTGCTTGAGATATTGTAGTTAATAGTCAGTTCAATAGAATGTTGAATAGCAGTAGTAAGAGAAAACACCTTTCTTGTTTGTTTTTACAGGAAAAACATTCAGTTTATCACCATTAAGTATGATGATAACTGTAAGTTATATACAATTGCCCTCTATTAGGTTAAGGTAGTATCTGTCTATTTCTACTTTACCGAGTGTTTCACATTTCCCATGAATGGATGTAGAATTCTTTGAATTCTATAAAATGCTTTTTCTGTATCTATTGAGATAATAAGGCATTCCTTATTTAGCCTGTTAATGTGGTGAAGTGATTGATTTTCAAATGTTGAACTAACCTTGCATTCCTAAGATTAACCTCACTTGGTTTAACATATCATTTTTTAAAAATTTATTGCTGGATTATGTTTATAAATATTTTATTGAGTATTTTAATGCTTAGGCTTATAGTTTCACTTCATTTTTGGCAATTAGTGTAATACTATCATCAGAGAATGAATTTGAGAATGTTCCTGCTTCTATTTTCTGGAACATATTATATAGAATTGGCATTATTACTCCCTTAAATATGTATTATACTTTACCAATGAAACCACTTGGGCCTGAAGTTTTCTTTAGTAGTCATACTTTTATTTAGGTTTATCTATTTCTTTTTAGAGAGCTACTCTGATGGATATGCAATGCTATTTCATTGTGATTTTAATTTGCATTTCCCTAATAATTAATGCTGTTGATCATCTTTATATATTCTGAGTTTTAACCAATGTATTTTTGTTAGTGAAGTGTCTATTCAAAAATAGTTGCCCATTTTAGTGTTATTTGCCTCAATAAAATTGAGTTTCGTCTCTTTGTTATGTATTTGGAACATAACTCATTACATAATAATGACTAATGCAACACATTATGCACTATTTTCCTTAGGTATAAGGTGTGAATTGAAGTTTGTTTATGTATTTATTTATTTATTGGCACATGCATATCCACTTTTACCAAGATCATTTACTAAGAAGATTATCAGTTCTCAACTGAACTGTCTGTAGACATTTCTTCACAATTAGGTTTTCTTATATGTGTAAGTTTATTTTTTATTTTCTATTACATTGAATATGTAGATTTATGTGAGAAGAATTAACATTTTATCTAAAATTGGTTTTCTAATACAAAAACATGTTATATCTCCCCATTTATTTATACCTTTTAAAATTTTTTTCAGTCATGTTTTGTCACTTTCTGTGTTTAGGCCATACACATCTTCAGACAAATTTATAAATAGGTATTTCAAATTTTGGATGATATTGTAAATGTTACGGCTTTTTCCGTTTCAAGTTCTCATTGTGGCTACAACATAGAAATAATTTCTTTTCGAACAGAAATAAAATTGATTTTTGCATATTGATCTGGTGACAAAGAAATTCTAGTAACTCTTGTACAGTTCACCACATTTTCTAGGTAGACAATGCTTTCTGCCTCCGGAATAACCACTTTCATTTATTATTTTCAGTTTGTTTTTTTAACAAATTTATTCCAGTTGCTTTATTTACTTGTGCTGGCCAGAACCTTCAGTTGAACACTGAATAGAAGCAGAAAGAGTGATTATGTTTGCTTTCCTTCTTATTTTGGCATTATAGCATTCAATCTTTCATTATTCATTATGATATACACTGCAAGTTTTTGTGCATGCCCTTCATCAAGTTGAGATTGTTTAATTCTATCCTTAGTTGGCTAAGAATTTGTATCAAGCATGGATATTGAATTTTGTCAATTGTTCCTTCAGTGTCTATTGGGGTGAGCACATGCCTTTTGTTTGTAGTTTGTAATACAATGAATAATGTAATTCAAATTAGTTACATCAATATTGTATTTCTGAAATAAACACCAATTTGTTGAGTTATATTATCATTTTTATATATTTTTCAATAGAATTTTCTATAATTTTAATAAGCTTATTTGTTTCTATGTTCATGAGAGCTGTTGTTCTGTAAATTTCTTTACTCATAATGTCTTTGGCATGATTTCATACTAATCCTAGCTTCATAGAATTAGTTGGAAAGTATTTCTCAATTTTCTGGATGAATCATGTAGAACTGGTACTGTTTCCTCTTCAAATGTTTAATAGAATTTCCCAGTAAAACAATATGGGCCTAGAGTTTTCTCAATCTCTCTTTTTAGTTTTATTGCTATGAGATATTTTTACTCATCATTTTACATTTCAACAGCAGCTGGCACATGGAGACTTTAATTATTGAACTTTTAAAAAATAGATTATAGTTCTCTGGTGAAATTTTCTATTGTGAACACATTAATCACAATCATTTTAATGCACCTGTCTAGTAACTTCAATATGTGGATCACCTCTTGGTTCTTTTTTCCCTCTCTCCCTCCCTCCCCTCCTCTCTCCTCCCTTCCTTCCTCTTTTCCTTCCTTCCTCCTTCCCTTCCTTCCCTTCCTTCCCTTCCTTCCTTTCCTCCCTCCCTCCCTTCCTTCCTTTCTTCCTTCCTCCCTCCCTCCCTCCCTCTCTCCCTCTCTCCTCCCTCTCTTCCTCCTCACTTCCCCTTCCCCTTCTCCTTCCCTTCCTTTTCCTTTCCTTCCTTCCTTCTGTCTGTCCTTCCTTCCTTCCTTCCCAAGCTAATGTTTTAGTAAATGTTGGACATTTTTACGAAAATTGTTGAGACTTTGGAATATGTCTTTTTTCATAGGTGATTCACAATATCCTTTTTCTGAGGAGCTACGGCTAGAGTAGATCACATTAATACACGTAAATTCTAAACTAATTCCAGATTAGGTTTTGAGCTGTGTCAAGTTTAGTCTACTTGTTTTTTCTTAAAAAAAAAATGGATTCTTTTCTCTTGGCATGCCTAATTGCTCTCTCTCCAGCACAGAGAGATTTCTAAAGTCTGCATTGCTTTTCATCCATTTTCTGTCGACCTTATTGGCTTCTACTTTGTACAGCTTAAATAATTATTAAATGTCTCCAGGATAAAACCTAATATAATTACAGGCTCACTCCTATATAGCTCTACTTATCAGAAAACTTTGAACTTCAAGGCTCGGCTATTCTGAAAGGTTCAAAATTTGTTTATTATATAAAAATTATGTAAAAGTGGATTCTGTCAATACCATTTGGAAGTCGCATTTCCTTTAGGATATATGTCTTCTGAGGGAGGTACCTGAGAATCTAGAGACTTAGCTGTGATTTTGATACTATCCAGTATGCAGTACCCTCTTTTTTTTTTCCTGAGACTCCAAATATATGTATGTTAAATGTCCCCGTTGCATCTATTTATTTATCTACTGTATTTTCTTTCATCTTATTTTCCTTTCATCATTCTGAATACCTTCTGAACTATCATCCACTTTACTAAATGTTTCCATGTCTGATCTCCTTTTAAATTATCCTTTTTGTTATTTAATCGAGTAATTGAGGTTTTATTTCTAGGACTTCCATTTGTTGCTTTATGGAATATCAAGTTGTCTGCCATAATTCTCACTTTAAAAAAACTTTCATTGAGTGTAATGTCCACTACGCAAAACTGAGGAGGCATGGCAAGCTAAAAATTCTAAATGCTCTATGAACTCAACCTCCATAAATGTAAAAAAAATTGTATATGAGCAAATCAGAGGTAAACTGTGCTGAAAAACAAAAACAAAGGATATCTTAAAGGCAGCAACAGGAAAACAACAACAACAGCAAAAACATCTCTAGTGGTGCAGCAATAAACTGGCAGCTGATTTATAGAATGTAGGTATTTAAAAAAGAAAAACAGTCTTTCTAGTAGAAAAATATTAACAGGGATATGCTCTGAAAAATTTACTCACAGTCAATTTCAGGTTACACTAGTTTGTAAATGCCAAATTCTAGGTTCGTTCCAGAAATCAGGTTTTGATAGAGTAATGGCAATAATACTAATTGAACATTTAGGAAACTTCAAAATACAAGAGTCAGTGAAAGGCACATTTCAGAGTATTTACTTCAAATTTCACAAACCTAAAATATATGCCTCTTAACAGAAAATGAATTTGGATTTCCAATAGATGAAAATTATGATCCTTAATATTATCACTTTGGACATCATCCAAAACAGTCTATATTGTTGGTATATTACATATGCTCTTTCAGATAAAAGTATAATGATCATAAACATAAAAGGGATTGGGGTGAGGGAGGTTTAATTTTCAAATATGAACTGTTTGAGAACCCATGTTTTCACATCCCCCTCATTCCTTCCTAAAAAATTATGTTTACCATTTCCATCGGTGTTTACCAAGTTTGAAAATGTTATAACTTTTCTGTATAATTAAATGCATACTTTAGATTGTGAGATGCATAATTATAACATGAAATATGTATGTACTGTGGAGTAATGTACATGCATCATTTACTACATAGTGAAGCAGATACACTTTTAATTAAACTCTATGATGTACAATATATGACCAGAAGAATTACGCTTTGAATAGCCAATTCTATAAAGAGCCACAAAGTGTATTATATACATGACTATGAATCATTCATCAAACACCCCCTAAAGGAGAATGAAAGCAAGAGATGCTTGATATAATTTTCTTTTTGTTCTAAGTAATGCAATAGTTGTGCATTCTTCTGAGGATAAAGTAAACTATTGCTAATAAATAAAGGCAGGATTGATCTAGCTCTTCATCTGCTGACTAACATACTGTTCCTGGCAATATAGAATAAAAGCACAGTAAATGGAAGAAACAATTCTTAGTCATAGATTTAGGTATCAGAAAGAGTTTCATCTGCAGAATGTAGGACATCTGCTGTTGATGCCTTATGGACAAGTTATGTAGTCATTTCCAGGTGTGATTCAAGATGCTTTCGACCCAGGGTGCTATAGATGTTTAGGGAAGCAATTCTCACACTGTGGAATGTATATGAATTATGCAGATTCTACTTCATTATGGGGGACTCTGGAATGTTATCAAGCCACTAGGTGGCTCAGTTGTAACTGACGCAGTAGGTCAGGAACTACATGCCCAGGTTTAGACCATCTTTACACATTAAGTCAATAATGCAGCAAGCAGAATGGGAATGGGAATGCACAATGGCTCTCACATTCTTTATATTCCTTTCTGTTTATAGAGTATCTCACAATCTGTTAGGGAAAATTGGGGTTCTCTATTTCACTGTGGAAAACCCTTGTCAATATATGTCTCATTGGAACTCTATTTAAGAAATACAGTGATACTCAGTTCTTGGTCAGTATGCTCCCAATATCTGCTGAGTTATGAAATTCTGGACAGAATACCAGCTGTCTGGCAATGCAGTGTTTTTCATGGATAACTTTCCTTTGAGATTATTTATTTCCATTTCTCATTTGACTAAATCCTAACCTTCAGCTACACATGAGCTTAAGGGTATCTGACAGATGTCCCCTTCTGAGAAGAGAAGCTTTACTATTTGCTTGCCTGGCTTTATTGTACATAATGTGCAAATAAAATAATTTAAAAGTAAATAAGAGGTGAAAATATGCATTTTGAGAAACGAATGTTTGCTTTTCATTTTAACAAAAAATCTTAAAATTCCAACTGTGAAGTAGCTCATAAAATCAAGAGACACATTATTACATAATTTTTAAAGAAAATAATGGAGTAAAAATATCCAAGATTTCAAATTATTGTTATTGATACCGTAGAGCAATTTTTTAGGACAGACAGAAAGAATCATGACATTTTCATTAATGAATGCTTCCAGTATTATATTATTATGTTCAAAATGCAGTGGCTAACAAATTAAGGTAGCAAAATTTTATAACCACCATTATGGCAGAAAGTTTGGGGCAATCATATAACATTTCTAAAACAATTATAAAATTCATTAGTCAAATTTCCATATTTATAAATTTTGATCTTCAATGTATTGTTATGAATATATTTTAAACTTTGAAGATGGCCAGGAGATGCTTTTCTTTTTCTCCTAGATTTAGAAGAATAATGGCTTTATAAGAATCAATTCTGAACTCTTGATTTCCAGCTAATTAACCAGTCTCCTAGAACTGAGACATGAAAAAGCCCTGCCAACCAGAAGAGTCTCTTATAGTGGTCAAAGGGAAAATGGTAGCAAATAACCTGTAAGTGTTTGTGTGTATATACTATGTGTATGTCTATACCTTATATATACACACACTATATATATACACACTGCATATATACACACTTCATACATTATACATATGTGTGTGTGTGTGTGTGTGTGTGTGTGTGTGTTTTCTTTCTGCTTTTTCTAACATAAGAGAGCTTTAAAGAGTTTTATTAGGGGGCAGGGGTCAACTATCAACTTGCTCTTTCAAAATACCCTCATATTTTGTGAGAAATAAAGCACTACTTCAAAGATTATATCCCACTGAGCTTTGAATTATAAGCACATAAAGTCTTTTATTTCTAGCAGCTAGTTCAGTTCTAGACATAAAGTGGCTAAAGTGGCTGTAATTAAATGCAAGAGAAAGAGAGAAAGAGAAGGAGGAGAAGGAGAAGGTCGAGGAGAAGTGGGGCAAAGTGGAGAAAGAGAACTATGGTTGAAAATAAGAGGGATAAAAAATGGGGATGCGGCATAAAAATCTCAGGTAATCTATCAGATGGCATTATAGGATTTAAAACTTTCAGTTCTCCTATCACAAATACTTGAATTCAATCCAGTGTTTTCCATTTGTTCTTTGATAATTAGTTTAACTTTTGTATGTCTCAGTCACTTAAAAATAATTAGAGAGACTTTCTCGTAGAATGTTGAGCGGATTGAGTGAGAAAATGATTGTAAAGCAACCAGCAAAGGAGTATGGTGTTGTATTTTTATACAGTACTAAAGCAATTGTAGCCTTTTCATATTTTTGTTATTTTATAATCTCTCATGTAGACCCTTGTAAAATAATATGGAGTCTGAAATTAAAGTAAAAATGTAAACAAAACCAACAATAACTTTCCAAATGTGAAACAATTTTTCTTACCCTTAGCCCAAGTTCTCCAAGGTTAATCTAACTGGTAATATATTTGGGTTTTCCTTATTTCTACTATTGTTCTATCTAATTGATTTGGATTGGACTTTTATGTCAACATTCTCAGGCATTACAATGTGAAAATTTAAGACTAATTCTTATTTTTAATAAAACTTTTATTTTCAAGTTATTTAAACTTACATTCAGTTGTAAAAAAATACAGAAACATGTGTACACTTTTCCCAGTTTCCCCTGATTATGACATCTGCAATTCTATAGCACAATATCACAACCAAGATATTAGTATTGATAAGGCAGTCACAGAACATTTCTATAATCACAAGTATTGGTCATGTCGCCCTTTTGCACCCACTCCCATGCCTCTTCCACCCCCACCTCCTCCTTATAAACCGTCAACCACTAATCTGTTCTAGTTTGTATAAGTTTGTCATTTTAAGAATACTATATAAATGAAGTTACACATCATGTAACCATTTGGGGTTGGCTTTATTCACTCCGTCTAATTCTCTGGAGATTCATCCTGGTGGGTGAATACATATCAGTACTCCGTTCTTTCTTTATTGCTAATTGCTACTCAAGGATATCCATGCACCACTTTTTTGTTGTTGTTGCTTAACCATGTACCCACTAAAGAACGTATATGATTTTTCCAGCTTTTGGCTATTATGGATAAAGTTCCTAAAAATATCTGTGTATACGTCTTTATGTGAACAAAACATTTAATTTATCTGGGATAAATTACCAGGAGTGCAAATGTCTAAATTATGTGGTAAGTGTGTTGATGAAAAAAGCCAAATTTTAAAATACTCGAAGAGGTTTATTCTGAGCTAAATATTAGTGACACTGCCTCAGGAGGTCCCAAGAACATGTGCCCAAGGTGGGTGGGTTGCAGTTTGTTTGCATGCATTTTAGGGAGACAGAATTACAGGCAAAGACATAAATCAATACACATAAGTTATACATCAACCTGTTTTGGTAAGGAGGGACATCTCAAAGTGTGGTGAAGAGATGTTTTCCAGGTCACAGGTGGATTCAAAGAGTTTCTGACTGGCAGTTGGTTGAAAGATTAAGCTTTGCCTGAAGAGATGAAGTCATAGTAAAGAAATGCATGAGTTAAGATAAGGGGGATTGTGGAAGCCAAGGATCTTGGTATGTAGATGAAGCCTCTAAATAACAGGCTTCAAGAAGAAGAGATGGTAAATGTCTCCTATCAGACTTTAAAAGGTTTCAAACTCTGTGTTAAATCTCTACTGGATCAAGAAAAGAAGGTTCTCTACAAAATGCAAATTTGCTTCACACGAGACCGCTTTGGAGGCCTATTCCGAAATATGTCAAATACATATATTTTGGAGTAAAATGCTTTGATTTCCTTTATGGCTGGTTATTATGTGATACTGTACCAGAGTCATGTTGGAATTTGGTATCTTTTTGCTACAAAGATTGTGTTTTGTCAGTCTTATCATTTCTATTTTAATGGTAATGCTGGTCAGTAGTGCCTAAACTTCAAACACAGAAGGGTATGAGAAGGCACATCAGACCTCCCTTCCCAAAATGGCCTGAAGTAGTTTTTCAGGTTGTCTTTGGGATTCTCTTGGCTAAGAGGGGGGAAACTGGCTATTCAGTCAGTTGGGAGATTCTAATTTTACTTTTTATTTTCAGGTGCATGTTAAGACTTTTTAAAGAAACCATTTAACTCTTTTCTAAAGTGGCAGTAAAATTTTACATTACCATCACCTATGTTTGAGTGATCCAGTTTCTCTATATCCTCACTAGCGTTTAGTATTGTCAGTAATTTTAACTTAGTCATTTGTATAGGTGTGTAGTAATATCTTTTTGGGTTTTTATTTCTACTTTCTTTGGGTTTTTATTTTTAGTTTCTTAACGGTTAATGATGTTAAAGGTAATTTCATGTACTTATGTGGTGTCTGCACAGCTTCAGTGAAATATCTCTTCATGTATTTTGCTCATTTTCTATTGGATTTTGTTTTCATTTATTTACAGTTAAAATTTTAGCACATTATTTAATCTGAATGTAGAACTTTATTGGACATGAAGTTTACAATTATTTTCTCCTGGTTTGTAACTTGTCTTTCCATTCTCTTCACATGATCTTTCATAGAGCAAAAGTTGATGATATAAAGACCATTTTTTTATTTCTATGGATTGTGCTATTGTTGTCAAGTCTAAGAACATGTTGCCTCCACTTAGATACTGACAATATTCACCTACATTTTTTTCTAAAAGTTTATGGTTTTGTATTTTACACTTAAGTCACTGATGCATGTTAAGGGTTTTTTTTTTTTCTTGTTTATTTTTGTTGTTTGCATAAGGTATGAAATACGCTGAGGTTTGCTTTCTGTTTATTTAGTCTATGGACATCAAATTCTTCTAATACCGCTTTTTGAAAAGGTAGTTTTTCCTTTATTAAATTGCTTTTGCATATTTGTCAAAAATTAGCAGAGCCAATTTGAAAATATGGAATCCATGAAAATGAAGTGAGTTTCTTGTAAAGGCATATATGCCATTATATGCCATGTTTTTTAATCTCCTCTGCCAATCTCTGACCTTTACATGGTATAGCTAGTCCATTGATATTTAATGTAACATATCAATTGCATTAAATCATATATCCATTACATTAAATTACATTTAATGCAAATAATATATTAAGGATTAAGCCTACCTTTTTATTTTTAATGTTTTTATTTTTGGCCTACCTGGGTGGGTTCAAACCACTATTTAGTTTTTTTTATATTTGTTATATTTTTCATTGTCTTTATTTTTCATGTTTTTTTGTGGGTTAATTGAACCTTTTTTAAAATTCCATTTGGATGTGTATATTCTGTTTTCATATATATTTCTTCATATTGTCTTTTCATTGTATGATCTAGGTATTACTACATATATATATATATATATATTCCATACTATAATCTACTGTTGTCTCCATCTTACCAGATCAAATGAAGTAGAGAAACCTTATCTCCCTTTGCATTCCTTTTGATTATTACTGCTTATAATGTAATTATCTTAAATACTTCTTCTATGTACATTTAGAATTATATCAGATAATATTACAATCTTTGTTTCAGCCATCAAACAATTTAGAGAGTTCAATAGGAGAAACACCTATTATTTTTCCCATTTTTTATCTTGTCTTATTTCTGTTTCTTCATGCTTCAATTTTTTTTGTATTATTTCTCTTCTGTTTATATTTTTCAACCATTCTTTTGTGGTAAGTCTTCTCACAAGAAATTTTGTTGGTTTTCTTTCATTTGAGAATATCTTCATTTCCCCTTCATTCCTAAAGCATAGTTTTGTCAAATATAGAATTCATGGTTGAAATATTTTTCTTTTCATTAATTGAAAAATATTGTGTCATTTCCTTCTGGTTTCTTTTTTTTCTGATAAGAAATAGCTTTCATTTGAATTTTTCCCCTTATAGATGTCTCCCCCCTCATTGGCTGCTTTCAATATTTTTTTCTGTACTTAATTTTCAGAAGTTCAATTATGATATGTCATCATGGATTGCCTTGTATTTTTCCTATTTGGGTTTTGTTCACCTTCTTGAATCTGTAGATTATGGCTTTCACTAATTACATGAAGTATTCAGCTATTATTTCAAATAGCTTTTTATTTCTGCCTTCTTTATTCTATCCTTCGGTGAACCCAATGAAAGAAATGTTAAATTGTTGCTCTAGACCCACAGGTCCCTGAGGTTCTGATCATGTTTTTAGAGATTTTTGTGTGTTTGTTTGTCGTCATTATTATTTAATCTACTTTATCTCTGTTGTTCATGTGGGTAATTTCTATTGTCTTGGTTTTTAGTTCACTAATCTTTTACTCAGCCCTACTAATTTTGTCACTGAGCACATCAACTGAGTTTATGTATTGGTTATTTCATTTTTCATTTAAAAATTTTGGTCTGATTCTTTTTCATATATTATCTTAGCATGTTGAGCATTTCTATTTCTTTGCTTCATCTATTATTTATTATTTATTCTATATGCTTACTTATGTATTGCAACATTTTTATCATGATTGTTTGAAAATATTTGTCAGATAACTCTAGATAACTCTAATATTTCTGACATTTCAGTGTTATCTATTTTTTTTTTTAATTCAGTACAAGGTCTTTTTGATTCTTGGTATGACGTGTAATTTTTGTTTGAAAACAGGACAGTTTCATGTTATATTATGAGACACTGAATCTATGTAAGCCTTCTCTTTTTGCTGGATTTCTCTGACACCACTCCATCATGGAAGAGGTGAGTTGCTTTGCTACTGTCAGGTGGAAGTAGAAGTTTATGTTTCCTAGTCAGGATCTATTGACACCTGTAGAAAGGACTTCTCATTTTTGGGTGGGGATGGGAGTTCCAGATTACCACATGTTCTACACTGACATTGTAATGAGGGTGACCTCATATACCTGGGTGATAATTAAAATATTGACTCTTCACTAGGTGACCACTGATGCCAGCTAAGCTGAGACAGAGAGATATGTCATTCCTGTACAGTCAGGTTGGAAGTCCAGTATCTCAATGTTATTTCCACTGACACCATTGGCAGGAGGTGTAGCTTTATAGACTGTCAGTGGGGTTGACTGTCCAAGTGTATTATCTATTCTTCTCTGACACTAACTTAGCAGAGATTTTGGGATGCTTCATAACAGCCTCAGGAGGGTGAAAGGTTTCTCCACTTAACCTTAACTAATATGGATGATGGTGAGGCCATAGTTTTTGTTTGTTTGTTTTGTTTTTTCCTGTGGTCTTTGATTGGAATTGAGTAGGTATTGTCTAGAAGTTTTCTGTCTTGCTGGGCTATCACTTTCTTGGTCACTGGCTAGAGAGATGTGACTTCCCTTATTTTGTTTTCTGTTGTTGTTGCTTTTTTAGAACTTGTTTTATAGTCTCTGTTGGCATTTCTAGGTTACCCCTTCTTCAGCTCCAAGTCTAGAATATGTAAGGCAAAAAGAAAACACAGAAAGCTCACCATTGTGTTATTCCTTACATCTCAAGTTTTTTAGGCAGTCATTTTCTTTATCTTTCATAAGCTTCTTAAGTTGTTTTGTAGGTATAATACCTAAATATTTTGGCCATACATTGTAGACAGAATAGGAAAATATACATCTACTCTATTTTCCTGAAAGGAGAGGTACAAAGCAAATTCATTGTTCAGCATAAGACCAAACTTTACCATGTAACAGAAAATAATATATAACCATTAGAAATTAGATTAGAAATTCTTTCTGTAATCTCATGAAATTTCAAACTGATTAGAATAAAATGGAATTAGATCAATTCAAAATAGACTAAAGAATTAAACGTAAGACCTGAAATTGTAAAACCACTAAAAAGAAACAAGAGAAAAGCCCCATGATACTGGTCTTGGCAAAGCTTTTTTGCATATAACCCCAGAAGCACAATCAACAAAAGCCAAAATAGAAAAATGAAATTACATCAAACTAAGAATTTTCTGCTCAGCCAAGGACAGAAGCAACAGAGTGAAGAGGCAACCTACAGAATGAGAGAAAACATTTGCTAGCCAAATATCAGATAAGGAGCTAATGTCCAAAATATATAAAGAACACAATTCAATAAAAAGAAAATAGGTAACCAGATTTTAAAGTGGTAAAATGACCTGTTTAGATATTTATCAAAAGAAGACTAACAGAGGGCCACAGTTATATGATAAGCAGTTGAACACCACTAATCATCAGGAACACGCAAATTAAAACCACAAGAAAATATCACCTCACACCTGTTAAAATGGATATTATCAAAAGGATGAACTATAACAAGTGGTAGAAAAGGTGTCAAGACAAGAGAAACCCTTGTACACTGTCAGTATAAATGTAAGTAACTGTAGCCATTATGAAAAAGAGTATGGAGTTTCCTCCATAAATTAAAAATGGATCCACTGTATCATCCAGCAATCCCTCTTCTGGATATATATAAAAAGGATATGAAATAAGTATGTCAAAGAGATATTTGCACTCCCAAGTTAATTACAGTATTATTTAGAATAACCAAGATATGGAATCAACCTGTGTCCATCAAGAGATGAATGGATAAAGAAAATGTGTTGTAGATGCCCAAGAGAATATAATTCAACCTTAAAACAGAAGAAAATCCTGTAATTTCTGACATTATGGATGAACCTGAAGGGCATTTTAAGCAAAATATGCCAGGCACAGAAAGACCAATATCACACGATCCCACTTACATATGGAATCTACAGAAGTGATAGAACTCATAGAAATAGAGTGTAAAACGGTGCTTTCCAGAGACCAGGGAATGAGGGCATTGTGAAAAAATTGGTCAAAATTTTAGTTAAACAAGAGGAATAAGTTCGAGAAATCTATCATTATGTCATGGTGACTACAGTAAATAACAACATATTGTATACTTCAAAATTGCTAAGAGAGTACATTTTAAGTTTTCTCTCCACAAAAAATGTAAGGTAATGCATATGTTAAATAACTCACTTTAGCTATTCCACAATAAATATATCAAAATATTATATTTTACACCAAAAATAGACACAATTGTGACTTGTCAATTAAAACATAAATTTAAATAATTGCAAGTATTTGAAACAGAAGATGATAAAGTTAAAAACACTCAGAAAAAGGGTTAAGAAATAATTGTATTGATAGTATATAAAACACTGTGATAATTTATCTCTGCGAGTTACATCCAGTACAAAATTTTGCTTGACTCTTAGTAGAAGGCATGGTATTTAATCAAAAATAGTGAGAGAGAGAGAGACAGAGAGAGAGAAAAAGGAAGGAAGGAAGGAAGGAGGGAAGGAGGGAGGGAGGGAGGGGAGGGAAGGGAGGGAGGGGAGGGAAGGGAGGGAGGGAGGGGAGGGAGGGAAAGAAAAAGAAAGAGAAGAAGGAAGGAAGGAAGCAAAGAAGGAAGGGAGAGAAGAGAAAGAAAAAGAAAGAAAAGGAAGGAAGGAAGGAAGGAAACAGAAAAAGAAAGAAAGGAAAGAGAAAAAAAGAAAGAAGCAAGAAAAATTTTCCTACAAGACTATCTTCAGTCAGATACCTTCAAAACTTCCAAGTGGACATGATAGAGAGAGAATGAGACCTCTACATATTGGTTTTGAAATACGATTATTCTCTTAAATTATGTTTCTGTGATTCATCTAAGGAATATAATTTAAGAAAATATATATAAGAAGGTTGGTTTCATTTTTAAAGCATGACAATATAAATTATGCCCTAAAATGAGTTACAATAAGTTACTACCTGTAATTCACAAAAGGTTAGGCAAATGAGGCAATTTTTAGTAACTTGGAAAAGTTACTAAAGTTACTAGCTCTCTAGCTAGTACAGAGGTGACACTGGGCATTAGAGGCATCCCAACTAATTCAGAGGAACTTGCTCTTACTCCATGCAGTGCTATGGTGTAGATTTCAAGGACTTTAGGAAGGAAAAGTGGACACTTCAGTTTTTTTGGACAAGGAAGGGAGGAAAGAGGACAAGTAAATTACAAATTGGATACAAGCTCAACAAGATTAAAACATATATGCTGACCACAGTTAGTTTTGATTTACAAATGTATTTTAATGTTATAAAAAACTAAATGCTTAGAAAAATGTGTAACTAATATAGAAAGCACCCATAACCCTACCACCCATATTTAAAAAGTTTATTTCAGAAATAAATATTAAAAATACTTCTAATCAACACTCTAACCTTTCCACATTCCAAACATTCTCCTAAATTTTTTATGTGTACTTCTTGTTATGCTTTTTCTTTCATATGCCTGAATCTATTAACTATATATGGTGTTAAATTATGAGTTTTTAAGTTTTAGATTTTCTGTAACATATATATTACTGCATATATTATTCTGAAATATGTTTTCCCCCAAATTAAGTTTTTGAGGTTCATTTATGTTGATATGCGTAGCTCTAAGTCATTCTCTTTAACTGCACTGTAGTTTTCAATTATATGATTATACCACTATTCATCTGTTCTACTAATTAATGAATCTTTGGCTTGTTCTTTATTAAAATTTTTATCTCACAATAAATTAATATTCTTGTATAGATCTTTCTTTTTAACATGAAGAAAAGGCTCTCTTGAGTATATATGGAAAGAGAATTACTGAGCATAGAGTACACAGACTTTAACTCTTTTTGATATTTCCAAATTAAGTTCTAAAGCACTGTTACAATTCACTTTTATCAGTAAGATTTGAGAGTTCTTGCTGATCATGATCAAAAATAATCGGTATCATGTTATTAAAAATGTATGTAAAATATTCTGATATTGTTTTAAAAATTAATATTGTTGATTATTACAATATTTTGTATGACATCTACAAATTTTTAGAATGTTATTTTTTAGAGAATGTTAAGCATTCACATCTTCTGACTTAAGTTCCCATATTTAGCCTACTTTTCTATTAGTCTTCGTTTTGACTAATAAATCTTATTTATTTATTTATTGTAATTATCAATACTAAGTTAGCTATATGCATTGTAGCTCTCTTCCCCCAAGTTGTCAATGTTCTTAAATTTTATTTGCTTAAATATTTTTCTAGTCCAATGCCATATGTGTTCTTCTATACATTTTCCATAAATAATTTTATTTCTGTTTTGAAATAATTAGAAATATAGAAACATTAATGAAAAATTTCAGAGAACTCACAAGCCCTTAGCCCAGATGCAATTGTTGATCTCTCTTTCTGTCTCTCCCTCATATGTAGTCACACACACATATACACATACTTTAAAACCTTCTGATCCCTTTTAGGTTAGGTTTTATTAATATATATCATACATTTTTAGGCTAAACTCCACTCCAAATTTTTATTATTTTGCATTATGACCAACAATATATAAAAGTGACTTGTCAACACAGTCTTACCAACAGAAATGACTGTCAAGCTTCTGAACCTGATGAGTGAGAAATGATATTTCAATACAGTCTTTTTAAAGTTGTTTTTAAATTTCAACTTTTATTTTAGATTCAGGGGGTACATGTGCACATTTGTTGTATGGGTATATCACATGATGCTGAGATTTGGGATATGAATGTTCCCATCACCCACATAGTAAGCATAGCACCCAACAGTTAGTTTCTCAGTCCTTGTCCTTCTCCGACCCTCCTCAGTCTTGTAATCCTCAGGGTATATTGTTGCCATCATTATGTTCATGTGTGTCCAAAATTTATCTCTTATTTACAAGTGACAACATGCTGAATTCGGTTTTCTGTTCCTGCATTAATTTGCTTAGGCAATGACCTACAGCTGCATCATTGCTGCTGCAAAGGCCATGCCTGCATTGCTTTTGTTGGCTGTGTAATATTCCATGGTATATATGTACCAGATTTTATTTGTCCAATCCACTCTTGATAGGCAACTAGGTTGTTTTCATGTTTTTGGTATTATGAGTAGTACTGAAATGAACATAAGAGTGCATGTGTCTTTTTGGTATAATATTTTTTAAATATACACCCAGTAATGAGATTGCCAAGTTGAATGATAGCTCTATTTTTAGTTCTTTGAGAAATCCCCAAACTTCTCCCCATAGTGGCTGAACTAATTTACATTTCCACCATTAGTGTAAAAGCATTCTCTTTATTCTGCAGCCTCCCCAAATTCGACTGTTTTTTGCCTTTTTAGTAAGAGCCACTCTGGTGTGAGATGGTATCTAATTGTGGTTTTGATTTGCACTTATCTGATGGTTAGCGATGTTGAGCATTTTGTATATGTCTGTTGGCTGCTTGTATGTCTTCTTTTCAGAAATGTGTGCTTATGTCTTTTATCCATTTTTGAGTTTTTTGTCAATATTTCAGGGTTTTTTTTTCAATTGTTTTTGAGTACTTAGTTATAAGCTCTTTCCCATAACCAATTGATACCCATTATGGTTTTTCCTAGTTTTTTCTCTGGATTCTTACACTTTAGGTATTTCATTTAAATCTTTAATCCATAATGAGTTATTTTTTGTATGTGTATATGATGAAAGGTAGAAGTCAAGTTTCATCCTTCTGCATATAGCTAGCCAGCTAACCCAGCAGCATTTATTGAAAAAAAATTAGCCGGGCGTGGTGGCGGGCGCCTGTAGTCCCAGCTACTCAGGAGGCTGAGGCAAGAGAATGGCATGAAGATGGGAGGTGGAGCTTGCAGTGAGCCGAGATCGTGCCACTGCACTCCAGCCTGGGCGACAGAGTGAGACTCCATCTCAAAAAAAAAAAAAAAAAAAAAAATGAAAAGAAAAGAAAATCCTTTCCTCATGACTTATTTTTGTCAACTTTGTCAAAGATGAGATAGCCATTGGGGTATGTCTTTATTTCTGTGTTCTCTGTTCTGTTCCATTAGTTTATGTTTCTACTTTTGCACCAATACTATGCTGTTTTAGTTTCTGTAGCCTTATAGTTCAACTTCAGGCAATGTGATGCCTCCGGCTTTGTTCTCTTTTCTTACAATTTATTTGGCTATTTGGGCTCATTTTTAATTCCATATGAATTTTAGAACAGTTTTTTTTTAATTCTGTAAAAAATGCCATTGTTAGTTCGATAGAAATAGTGTTGAAGCTGTAGATTGGTTTGGGCAGTATGGCTGTTTAACAATATTGATTTTTTCAATCCATGAGCATGCAATGTTTCTCCATATTTTTGTGTCATCTATGATTTCTTTCAGCAGCGTTTTGTAGCTCTTATAGAAATATGTCACCTCTTCTGTTACATATATAGCTCCTTGGTTAGGTATTTGTGTGTACGTGTGTGTGTGTGTGTGTGTGTGTGTGTCTTGAAAATAGCATCGTGTTCCTGATTTGGCTCTCAGCCTGAATGTTTTTGGTGTATGGAAGTGCTACAGGGGGGTTTTGGCAAGATGGCAACTAAGTGCAGACAAGTAGAACAGCTCTCAAGAAGAAACTGAGATGACTGGCATGCTTTCAACAGATCTTCAGAGGGAAAGTGGTGAGAGTGGAAAGAGGGAGGACACAGAAGCTGGGCTGAAGGGAGAGAAAGCTGGGAACACATTATGGGTCTATCACACACCATGACTCATTTTGGACCACAACAGTTCCAGGGTAACACATGAGTTGAACTGGCAAGAAGCAACCCATTCTCACCATGGGCCTCTGGAATCCCAGCAGGAGGGAACTCCTCAACCACCACAGATACTCAAGGTGGCAGGGGGAGCTGCTTAGGGAAGTGGTAAGGGCAGCAAGCCAACTGAGGTGGGCCCCAGAAGGTTTAGAGAGGGAGCATTGGTAGTGAAGCATGGCTAGAGGGATGGCTCAACTTGCTCCCATAAGAGAGCCCTAGGGGATCTGTCGAACCTGACCTCTGCAGAGTGGTTTACATCATCAGACTAGGCTTGTCCAACCTGATCACCCCTTGGTCTGCTGGCCCCAGCCTAGCCACATCTACTTGCAGGGCACTCTTGGGTGCCCTGGGGCCTGCACCATAGCTTCTCTACCAGTGAACTTCACCTGACTGGTGGAGAGCTCTAACAAGGCAGCCCCTATGGCCACACACCATCCCGTATGTTCCCTTTCCATACAGCAGCTTCTCCAAGGCCCATAGCAACTCCCAATATTGCTATAGTAGTGCATGTCTGCACAGGCAGGTTTTGCTTTACTTGTCCCTCCAGCATGTGGGAGTGAAGTCTGCTCCCCTTCTCCTGCCAAGCACCATTGCAGAGGGATCCTTGGAGGGCACAGAGCCAGCAAGCCCCACCCCTGAAAGAAACTCACCCTTCCACTAACATTGCCTGGAAAACAGAGGATCCTCTCACACCCTGAGCGATTACTTCTGCTTGCTGGAAACAGAGATGGCACTCTGCCCCCAAGTCAACAACACCTCCAGAGCAACCACTCACACAGTCTCCAGCAGTAGACCCCGCCCCCTCCAGCTGTGTTGCCTCCACCACTGTGGTGAGTGCTCGCAGAAAGGGAGGTACTCTGGCATCCAGTATCACATTGCTTCAGGTGCTGCACCTCAGGCCCCCCACTGCAGTGGATTACAAACCACAAGGAGCCAGAGACTAAAGCTGGGGCCCAATACAAGTCCCCCAGAATTATAGTATGCAGTCCAGGAGTTGGGAGCTGAGTTTGACCCACTAAAATCTCCCAGAAATGAAGCTAGTTGGCTAAATCCACCTTACACCATAGTCAAACACTCAAGATCATCAAATAGGATTTAAAAAAAACCAAAACCATCCAAAGATCAGCCGCCTCAAAGATTGAAGGCAGATAAGCCCACAAAGATGAGAAAGAATCAATGCAAGAACACTGAAAACTCAAAAGGTCAGTGTTCCTTCTTTCCTCCAAATGACCACAACACCTCTAAAGCAAGGGTTCTGAACCAGGCTGAAATGGCTGAAATGACAGAAATATAATTCAGAATATGAATAGAAATGAAAATAATTGAGGTAAGGAAGTACATTGAAACCCAATTCAAGGAAGCTAAAAATCACAGTGAAACAATGCAGGAGTTGACAGATGAAATAGCCAGTATAGAAAAGAATGTAACCAATCTGACATAGCTGAAAAATTGCTCCACAAGACTTTCATAATGCAATCACAAGTATTAACAGACATAGTGGAAGAAAGAATCTCAGAGTTTGAAAACTGGCTTTCTGAAATAAGACAGGCAGACAAACATAGAAAAAAATGAAAAGGGATGAACCAAACCTCAGAAAAATATAGGATTATGTAAAGAGACTGAAGCCACAACTGATTGTTGTCCTTGAATGAGATGGGGAGAATGGAAACAACCTGGAATGGGGAGAACTTCCCCAACCTATCTAGAGAGGTGAACACTCATATTCAAGTAATTCAGAGAACCCCAGTAAGATAATTTACAAGAAGATTATCCTCTGACACACACAACTATCAGATTCTCCAAGGTCAAAATGAAAGAAAAAAATTTAAAAGTAGCTTGAGAGAAAGGGCAAGTCACTTACGAAGGGAAGTCCATCAAATTAACAGCAGACCTCTCAGCTGAAACCCTGCAAGCCAAAAAAGATTGGGGGACAATATTGAACATACTTAAAGAAAATAATTTCCAATCCACAATTTCATATCTGGTGAAACTAAACTTCATAAATAAAGGAGAAATAAGATCATTTTAAAGAAGCAAATGCTGAAGGAATTTGTAACCACCAGACCTGCCATACAAGAGCTCCTACAGGAAGCACTAAATGTGGAAAGACCGTTAACACCCACTACAAAAACAAACTGAAGCACACAGATAAGTGACACTATAAAGCAACCACATAAACAAGTCTGCAAAATAACCAGCTGACATCATTATGACTGGATCAAATCCACACATATCAATACTAACCTTAAATGCATATGGGCTAAATGCCCCAATTAAAGGACAGAGTGGCAATCTGTGTAAAGAACCGAGACCCACTGGTATGCTGTCTTTCAAGAGACCCATTTCATATGCATTACACACATTGGCTCAAAATAAAGGGATGAAGAAAAATCTATTAAGCAAACAGAAAACAGAAAAAAGCAGGAGTTGCAATCCTAGTTTCTGAGAAAACAGAAGTTAAACCAACCAAGATCAAAAAGACAAAGAAGGGCATTACATAATAATAAAGAGTTCAACAAGAAGATCTAACTAAAAGAGATATTTTCACTTATTTTCCTATATGGCTACCTTTTATTTCTTTCTCTTTCCTGATTTTTCTGGCCAGGACTTCCAGTACAATGTTGAAGAGGAGTGGTGAGAGTGAGCATTCTTGTTTTGTTCCAGTTCTCTAGAGGAATGCTGCCAGCTTTTGCCCATTTAGTGTGATGTGCCAACACAGTCTAATACTTACTTTAGTATGAATGAAGTAAAACATGTTTTCACATTTTTAAAGGTGATTTTGTGTTTCTTTTGTAAATTGTCTGCTAATGTTTTCTACCTAATTTTCTTCATGATTATAATACTTGTTTCCTCTCAATATTTTTTCAGTGTTAGGAATATTAGCCTTTATATTACATATATCACAAATATATTATCCCCATTGGTAATTGTCTTATGACATTCGTAAGTTGTTTTTATTTTGGTCATGCAAAATGTTTGAGATTTTGGAACAAAATTTATTACTCTTTTCTTTAATTATATGTGAATTTTCAGCCTTATTTAGAGAACATTTTTAATATTTCAAATTCTGTTTTCTAATAATTTGAAATACTACCTCTATTAGTTTTCTAGAGCTGCTGTAACAAAATACCACAGACTAGTTGGATCAAACAACAGAAATTTATTTTATCACAGTTCTGGAGGCCAGAAGGCCAATAGTAAGCAACAGCTGAATTGGTTTCTCTTTGGGTCTCTATCTTTGCAGTTGGCTTACAGATGACCAACTTCTTGTGTCCTCAAGAGTCTTTCCTCTGTACAGACATGGCCCTGTTGTCTCTTTATCCAAACTTCCTTTGTAGTATACTTTAAACATTGATGGTGTTAGCCAAACTTCATGATTCTTCCTTTTTTAAAGTGTCTTCATAGATATTTTTGTCTCTATTTTTTTTCTATGAAATTTGGTATTAATTAGATCTGGAAATAAAAATCTTACTGACAGTTTTATGAAGTTCTTATTAAATTTATAACTTAGTGAAAACGTAAATGTTTTGACCAAAAACAGATATGTTTTTATTTCTTCAAGTCTACCTTTGTGTCTTTAGAAATGATTTAGTTTATTCATACAGATTTCAAAATATCTAGTTAAGCTTTTTCCTAAGAATTTTATATTTTTGTTTATTTTTCAATGGGGTTTTCTCTTTCATTGTATCTTTTAAGTGGTTATTATTAGAAATATTTTTCATGTTAACTTTATATTCTATTCTCCTGTTGAATTATCTTATTGTTTTAGCCTTTTCAATCCTCTATGTATTTCCAGATATTCATTTGTATCATCTTCAAATTAAAAAATATTTATTTCAATTCTTATTTCTTCATTTTTTTATACCCACTAACTACAATGAGTAATACCTGTAGTACAATATTAAATATAACTGGAGATTTAGGGCATCTTTGTCTTGTCCCTAACCATAGTGAGAACGGCTCTAGTGTTTTTCTATTAAGTAGAATGCTGGATTTAAAATTGAGATATATACATACATTTTATAATGTTAAGGAAGTAGCCACTTATTCTTACTTTCCAAAAATCTTAATGAGTAATAAGTGTTGAACAAAGTAAGAATATTTTTTACAGGCTTTAGGAAGATGTACTTTTCTCCTTAGAAATATTAGTATAATATATTATATTAAAATATTTCATATTATTGCAATATCTTTGCATTTTTCATATGAACCCACTTCATGTTGTATTTTCTCATTATTATGATTGATTCTGTTTATCAACATTTTATTAAAATATTTTCATCAATATTTATGTATAATATTGGTCTGCATTTCTGTGCCAACTTTATTATATTTAATTATAAATTTTATACTTAATATCATGTGGAAGTTTCTTTCATTTTCTTTTCTCTAACACAATTTATGTACTATTAACACTTTCTTGTCTCTAAAATTTTGGCTTTATGGAATGTAAAACAATTTGAGGCTTTGTGTATATGTGCACCCAACTCTGCCTCTGTTTTTAATTATTGAGTAGGGTGTTCCTTTATACATTTTCTTATTTAGTTTTCTGTGTAAATTTATGTACTTAAACTGTTCATCTCCACTGAAGTCAGTTTTTGTCAACTGTATCCTCCTATGAAGTAATACACATAACCCATGTTTTAAAGTTTATTTGTGTAGTGTGATGCAAAATTATGTTATGCTTTTTTAAACATATTTATTTTGGGTACCTCATAGTTTATTCTTCATTTATGACTTTTTTCTTTGTCTTCCTTAGTTTAATTAGTTCTCATTGTATTTCTTACTGTTTCATATATTTCATATCAGAATTTTTAAATTCTGTGTATTAGATTTTTTGAAAAGTCTAAATGCTCATTTAACTATTTTAAATATTGATTAAATGTTTTCATTTTCTTCAACTTTGTGAATGGTTTGGGTAGGGTTTTTATTGCATTTTCTCTTTTCTTCTTGTAGTATTTCGTATGGATTTTGATTCTTTCTTTTCCTAGGCATTTCTTTGACACTGTTGCATGTCCAAAAGTATCCATAGAGGTGTAAATCCAGTTGGAATGTGTGATTGTCTGAAAGATATATTTACAAAAATAGTATCATATGGAGTTTAAACTAAGAATCAATAGACATTACAATCATTTCTAATGATATTTTAATTGACAAGTCATATATTTATTTTCATTATTTTTACTATTATTTTAACTTGTTTGGAGTATTGCTGGAAAAGAAAAGTTAACGCACCCTGCCAAAGTTGCTAGTATTTCTTGTGCTGTCACACATACTGTGTGCTATATAATGAAGTGAAATGTAGTGTGTGTATGAGTGTGTGTGTGTAGAGACAGACAAACACACACACACATACACACACACAGAGAGAGAGAGAGAATTATATAATTTAAAAACACTCTATTGGTTTCTTAGCAAAAGCCTTTTGCGGCCCCAAATCTCCGAAACTCCCATTCTTTTCAAAGAGCCAATAAACAGAAAAACATCCTATAGAAAGGGAAAGGGGTCAAGGGCAGGGTCTCTCTTCAGTTTATACAAAGTCATGGTGCTTCTAAATCAGACCTAGCACATGCTTGACTTTCTATGAGATAACAAGAAGACCGTGAGCTATGTACTTGCTGACTCTTTTCTTTAAAAGACCTGTTCTATACTGGGCACTGTGGCACACGCCCAGCATTTTGGGAGGCGGAGGTGGGCGGATCACCTGAGGTTGAGAGCCAGCCTGACCAACATGGAGAAACCCCATCTCTACTAAAAATACAAAATTAGCCAGGTGTAATGGTACATGCCCATAATTCCAGCTACTTGGGAGGCTGAGGCAGGAGAATCGCTTCAACCTGGGAGGCAGAGGTTGCCTTGAGCCAAGATCGCGCCATTGCATTCCAGCCTGGGGAACAAGAGTTAAACTCTGTCTCACAAAAAAAAAAAAAAAAAAAAAAAAAAAAAAATCTGTTCTACACTGAACCACACTGGTTGATGTCTGCTAGAGTCTTTTTTTCAGACAATTTGACATCCTGGGATTCACTCAGCTCTCCTGGTGCCAATTCAATTGTAAATTATTATTTGTTGTGCTGGCAGGTCACTAGGTGTGCCAATGACCATATGTTTGCTAAATAACTATATATGGGTCACAGACAAGCCTGACTGAGAGAGTCACTTGGCTACATTAGTGGAGGCAATGTGTGCGTTTAGAGAGTGAAACGAGCTGATGTCAAGAACAAACTTTGAACAGCAGGATATTGTTGACAAATGAGATCTTGTTAGTCTATGAAATCTGACACTAGTGGAAACATGTTATGCTTTCATTTCCTTTAAAAAATATATCCACAATAATGATCAGATGATCTTACTTTCTAGTTTCTGAATGTTTTTAACATAAACTGTAGTTGACCTCTACAACAAATCCTAGTTGAAGAAGATATATGCTAATTGGCATTAGCAACTTTTAGCAAAATGATTCTTGACATGTTGGATTGCTATTTATCTTTACAGACATCTTTGAGAAAAGCTTGTTAAAATATGTACATAGAAGCTCAGGTTAAATATACTTCAATGGAAAATAATTTTTAAGAACTTGAGTAGACAGATTTTAGGAAAGAAAGTGTTGTTGCTGAGTGTAATTGAATTGTGTCTGTTATCTATAGCAAATCCACCAAGACTCTTTTAGGAAAAATAATGCATTATCAATTATGTCACTGTACTAATTCTTTCAAGTATATGCAATCTATTATTTTTTAAAAGCTGCTTACTATAAAGTATCTAAATATTAATATCTCTACCACAAGTTCACTCCAAAATTTATTTGTTGTAGAACTATTCATTGTGGAATACATATGTTAGGATATTGCTGAGTTTAATGGTGCCTCACTTCTGAAAGATTTAACCTAAGCTGACACATTCTGGAAGAGGTACCTAAAACCTTCCTGTTAAGTATGTAAGTTACCATCTATTTCTTATAGTTCCCTTTTTTCCCCAATTTGTTAAACATACCCATGAATGTATAACTGATTAATCTCTGTTGAACAGGGTTTTGTTTTTCTTTTCTGCAGTAGGGATGATCATATTTCAGAACAGAAGAAATTATGCTTTAAAGTAACTCAATAGCTTTTGTACCTGAATAAGGCACCCCCAAAATGGAAAACATTCACAAAAGTTATCGCGGCTCTGGGGAGGTTAAATTTGGTTCCTCAGTAAAGGGAGGCATTAAGCCCAGAGCAGCTTCATGGGTAAAGCAAGAATAACTGTTATGTGGAAGCTGTTAGCCTGACAGTAGATTGCTATCTAGGGATTTTCACTCTCTACTAAGTTCCCTCTCACACTGTGTGAGAAATGGCAGTGGGAGATATTTTAGCTAAGATATAAAAGAAGATATACATTTTGCACAGTTAAAGGCGTAGAAAATCAGTCAATTCTTTAAAAGCTCCTTGGAAAGCTCAAAGACCACATCGACTTTCCAAATGTTCTATTAGAAGTGTCCCAGATACAACTTATGGTCATACTTCCCCTGAGCTTGTTCTAGAATAAATGCAGTAGGAGTGCATCCCCCTGGCCTTTACAAGTTTCGGGCTTTTCTTGTTTATTGATGATGAGATAAGCATGCTTATATGATATGTACCCTATCTCTTATTGTTCATATATCTTGGTTATGGAATGGTTGAAATTGTGTCTTAAAATATAATTGTGTGAAATTTTTCAAGACCATTATGCAGATTATAAAAGTGACTTGGCTGACTGACAAAGGTGACTTTATAATTTATTGTCCAAATTTGAATGTTATGTTGTAGAGAACGAAATAGGTAGCTATTAATAATTATGCCTAGAACTACTGCAGCAAACTGGGCCTTATCCAAAACAAAAACAAAAAACAAGCTATATGGTCACCCATTCATAGGTAATGATTTAAATATCTATATTTTTATCAATAATAATTAGGCCTCAAAAATGTCTATTAACCCTTACTAGTAAATGAATTTTAAAATATCAAGGATTTTCTAACTAAAGAGTCCTAACTGGGTGGAGCAAAGCTGGGAGGTTGAAGCTTTACTCTAAAAAGAAGTTTCATGCAGTAGTTTCATCCAGTAGCTGGTATTTAAGCTTGAATAAAGCAATGTATTAAGTTGGTTGTAAATGTGAATGAAAAATAGGAAATTCAACAACTTCCTTATTAAACAATATGAAATTAGAGCAGAAAGTCTTAGCTTATAGTTATATTTGAAATTCCTTTTTTGACTTATAATGTGAACATTTAATTTTATATATGTAAATATATTTATCTGGAGAATTAAGTTTTAATATATCATATTTAAAATCCCTCTCCAACTTGAATATTTTGTGATGACCAGTACAAATGATCTGTGACTTTTAATGGTTCAACTTAATTTTCTGACTTTATGATAGTGTGAAATCCGTATGCATTAAGTAGAAACCATAACTTCAAACTTTGAAATTTGGTCTTCCAGGTTAGTAAAATGCAGTGCAATACTCTGTCAAGATACTGGGCCATGACAGCGGGCCACAGCATAAAAAATATGCCACAGAAAAAGGTCACGAGGTAATTTATTTGCTTCAAGTTTAAAGGCTCTCCATCAGCTGGTTAGAAAACCAGCACCCTATCCTCTAGTACACCTTATTGTTACAATCAAGAGTGTAAACAACTGAGACTCTGCAGGGTATCAAATGTATTTTTGACTTATGATGTTTTCAATTTAAAATAGGTTCATTGGAACTTAACCTCATAGTAAATTGAGAAGAATCACCAATTCTGTTTTCCTGGGTATACACGAACATACTTGGAGATGTTGAACCTTCCAAGAGACAGAGAATTTATTGGAAAGAAACATAGGCAAAGTGAATAAAAGAGAGTTCAAAGTTCTCTGGGATCCTTTATATTCTACCATTGCCTCATATTCATTCCTCACCTAGGCATATTGAACTACTTTAAATTCTCAACACACCTCTTATTCCTGCATGCAGTCCGTTTCCTGCAACAAAAGTGTTTTTTTTTTTTGCTCTTCATTCCCTTCAACTTTAGCTTTTCTAACTCCCATTTATCCTTCAAACATTGATCTCCTAATGTCAGTTTGAAACCTGTTTGCCGAAATCTCACAGCACGCTGAGTATAACTCCATCATAACATTTTTCACAAACTCTGTTGTAATTGTTCATCTATTTTATTTCCATACTAAACTTTGAGCTCCACGTATTTTCTACCTCTGTATCACCAGGATCTAACTGAATGCTTTCCATATAGAATGTGTTCAATAAGTCACTGACTGAATTAATGAAAAACAATATTCCTCTTTCAAAAAGAAATGAATCTGTAACAATAGAAAAAATATTTCTATAAATGTGTTGTTAAAATATCCATCACGTATATAATCCTATATGTAAATCAAGGTAAAAATAAGTTAAATTTGTAGTTCACTCATGCCTTACTTTACAGGATTCCTTGGGATTTATACTGTTGGAGCTGCTGGGAGTAAAACTGCTCCATAAGGGGAAAAAAATGTGCTTATGATGACCAATTCGCTGTTAGGCATAATAATTTAGAGACTAAATTGACATTAAGGGTTTCCAAGATGGGTCTACCTGTACACTAAATTTTGCTCTGTAGTGTTTTAGGGATGTTTCATTGAATAAAAAAAAATCTATTTTATTTCGTTTCGTGTCCTCATAGCCTCTAAATAAGCATTCCATTTACTTTATTACTTTTTGTAAAACTCATATTCTTTTCTCCAGCACTGTATACTTGCATCTGCACATGTCAGCTAATTTTAAATAGCCTTAACATAATCTTTCTTTAAGCAATATTAAACACAATAAAATACCACACACACGCACACCCAGAGACACACACCCTCTCCTCACTTACAAAGTCATATGGAATCAGCATTTTCTTACTGATCAAGACTAAAACAAATTTCAATGATTTATTTTTTAACTTCACCTTCTTCCCAACCATTAATCTTCAATTATTTTCCATAGTTTGTAAATTATAAATTTGTAACATTTCTCAAAGCTATTTATTGCTTTCCACTGCTTCTGACTTTATAAATTATACCTTAATTAGTCAGTGGTTTCCTAACTGATCTCATTGATTTCAAATTATATTCTTTAATAATTTTGAACACTATTATTAGATTATTTATCTTAAACTTTAGCATCTGGCACATATTCTAAAATTAGAGTAACAACTTTGTGCCTACAAAGTATTGTCCATATTTGATAATCCGATCTTTTTAAAGGCCTTTCAACGTCTGGCCCCAACCTATTTTTAATATTTCCTTCTGCTGTGTAACACAATCTATCCTCTAGTGGAAATAGTGGTCTCAAAATGTGATTTGTCTAGATCCATTTACTCCTGTTTTAGTTCTTACCACAAATTTTCTCATTACACCTTTTTAGCTCTCCATACTTTCTTCTTTCCTCTAAAGGGGCATGAATGTTCTGTCAGGACCTAAATTCAGATGGCTATCATTTATCTCCAGCTGTCATTCATTTACAGTCACTGTTTCCTTAACTGTTCCTACTGATCAGGATGCTTCAAATGTCCTGAAGATCAACTTCAACTTCTTAAATTAAAATAATTTTATACTCATAAGTGTTTATAACTGCATCCCTTTTGAGCATCTTGGTGACTGAAAAAATATGCCACAGAAAAAGGTCACGAGTTAATTTATTAGCTTCAAGTTTAAAGGCTCTCCATCAGCTGGTTAGAAAACCAGCACCCTATCCTCCAGTACACCTTATCATTCCTCAGGGATAGTAACAAATGCACCTAAAGAATAGGGAAAAGTTTTTGTCTTCTCCATTGTGTAAGTTTTGTCTCTTCTAGCAAATTGAGGAGCATTTTAAGAGTAAGAATGACTGAAGGATTGTATCATGTCTTACTTAGATTTCTGCAGTCTTCTAGCCTCTCCTTTATATTGGTCCAAAATATTTTTTCTCCTCACTGTCCAAGCCTAATATTATTAACAAAAGTAATTACATGATGTAATATTAGATTAAATGTCACAAAATCAGTGTTTGGGTCTCATTTGTACTATAAAATTAAATTAATCACTCATATCCTCTGAGATGAGTATTGTTTTTCTATTTCATGTAAATAATGATTGGTATTTTTTCCCTGCTCACCTGTAAGCTCATATTATATTTTTCACAACTACTCACTTCCCTTTCTCTCCAACACCTTGGGAGGACTATATTTCCCCACTGCATTAACTCTGTGCTTGGCCAAGTTACCTGCATCAGCCATGGAGGTGTTGGGAAGACATGAAATACATCAGTTCCAAGCTTCTGCTAGTGCTTTTGCCCTGCTGCTGTCTACCATAGAAAGGGTTGTGACTGCTTCAAGCAGCTATCACTCTTCTTCCTTGGTCTCCAAAGAACAAACATGTGGATCAGGACTAAACCTAAGGACAGTCAAGCTCAGGTGAGCCAAGAAGAATCCCAGGCTACCTACCAACCCATAAGTGAAAAATAGTTTGTTTCTAGCTAATGAGTTTTTATATTTGTTGTTTATGCAGAATCCTTGCAGCAACATCCGACTAAGGCTTTGTTACAGAGTTGTGGTTATCAAACAGGTTTCTATATACAAATATAATTTATAAATGCTGTAATATAAAAATCTTACAGTTATTATGGAGAGCAAATGAATCAAAGATAAAAAATACATAACTGTATCATTTTACACTTACAAGTTTTTAGAATAGGCAAAACCACTCTATCGCAGTAGAAGTCAGAAAGTAACTGCACCAAGAGTAGAGTTGTCAGTGTGGGTAATATTAGGCAGGGCACTAGGAAACATTTTGGAATAATGGAAATGTTTGAAAAATATGTATGGATATTGGTTACATAAATATATATAGTGGTCAAAACTCATCAAACTTAAAACTTAAACATTTTATTATATGTAAATTATAATTCGATTTTTTAAAAAATTAAATGTTGCTGAGTCACCCTTGAATTTCACTCTTATGTCCAAGTACTCACTCAGTATTTTCACTTGAATGCTGATAGGCAATTCACACTCAATATACTAAAAACCAAACTCTTAATCCCAGCCACTTCCTAAGAAAACTGCTCTTGCCATCTTATTCTTCATTCAGTAAATGACAGCTGCATTTCTCTAGCTCCTTAGGTGAAAAATTTGAAACAACATTGATTCCTGTCTATTTCTCATAGACTGCATGCAACCCATGGACTGTCACTACTTGCTCTGCTAACACCCCCGTCCAAGCCATAGTCAATTCTCCCTTATCATTTACAAGGCTCCCCACTTCTATCTTTTGCTTTCTACTGTCTTTTCCTAATACACCAGTGGAGTCATATTTTAAAAAGTAGGTCAGATCATGCATTATTTTCTGCTCAAAACCATCCAATGGCATCTATCTAAATAAAAGGGAGAAAAAGGGGAGGTTTTTTTAACCAAATGCTGTCATAACCCTGAGTTATATGTACCTCATCCACTTCCCTGACCTCATCTCTTACTATTCTTCCTATCGTTACTTTGTTTCAGTCAAATTAGTCTCCTTGCCTTTTCTGAATGTAAAAGAAGGGACTGCCATATCAAGAGCTTTACACAAATAATCTTTTCCTCAGATAGCCATAGTGCACATAGTAGGTTCTCAATGAATATTTGCTAAAATGAAGAATAAAAGAATATGACTTTTGCATATTAGTTTTCTGTTTAGTTGCATCCAGAAACATTATAATCTCCCAGGAGTTATTCTGGCTCAAACACCAGCTCTGGAAGCACTGGCTGCTTGTTCAACCTAATTAGCATTACTTACAAAGGAAATGTAGAGCAGCTCAGTGCAAGTGTAAAGAAAGCATTAATCAACCTGAGTGCAAAGCTTAAAGGCAAGATAGTAACAGAATCTACTTCTCCACTCCTTTAATTATTCTGGCAACCACAAAGCAGAATGATGAGAAAGAATGGAGGCACTGGAGAGAGCTCTACCAAGATTCTGTCCCAAGGAAGTCATTCTTTCTCTCATTTCCTTCCAAGTTTTTGGCACTTCCTCCCTATTCATTTCTCCAATCCTATATGCATCTAAATAAATAGTTCTAAGTCTCTGCAAAGTGAACTCAATCACTCTAGAGGGGAAAGTGCCTGCATTCTAAAATTTAAAAAGCCTGGCTTATTTAAATTAAATGAAAACAAAATTGCATTCAGCGCTTTGCACAGATAGAAGGGAGGAGCAAGAAGCCTAAAACAGTATGATGCATCTGAGCATGCATTAATACTAACTTTCTCTCTTCTTAACTTCCGGTTCTTCCAGTCCTTAATTCATTTAACATTAGTACTAAAGTATAATTTTCAAAAGAGATAAACTTATGACTCACATAAAAATATAAAATGAACACTTGCCAAATATTTTGGTCAACTAATTAATGAATGAACCAATAGACATGAAAATCAGTTTAAATGAGAGTTTAATTACAGAAATTTGTATTCTCTATGGCAAAAAATTCATTCACGTCACCAAAAACATGAATAATTCTAATTGTTGTCAGCATCAGTGTATTTTATAAGTTATCTTCTACCTCCAGAGCTGTTAAATTGCTACTCAAAGGCGAAGTTGCACACCCCTATGGAATCAAATAATCTCCAGACAATTCACTGAACAAAGCAAGCCTGCACTCAAAAGAAACCAGGATTTCATTTTGCCCATTTTCAAGTCATTGGCAATTTTTCCTGACATTAAAAAAAAATACATTACCTTACTTAAACATAGTAACTTTCTAAAAACACATTGCGCTGAAAAATCCTCTGAACAGGGAACTACTTTAGACATCTCTATTATATCAAGACAACAATGTGCATACGTTTTTTTTTTTTTTTTTTCCAGACTCTCCTTTGGCTTGTGACTTTTAAAAATTTACTCTCTAGAGGCCCAACTTCAAAAAAAGAAAACAATTCTGCTCTTCGTTGCCACAGTGAAACAACCATTTGTCATCAGCCTGTGACTGCAAAAATGGTGGGAAAGCAATAAGAAAAAGGCTACAGTAATGCTTTATTTACATGTATTGTTTTCCATTTTTCATTTTCATGTGTCTAAGTCTTGAGTGTTTCTACTAACAGAAGAAATGGTCTTTTCACTTTGGAAAAGGTAAACTCATTGAACAATGCCACATACATTGTACAATACTGTTCTCAGGGTTACACTAAGACACACATAAACATAAATACCTCCATTCTCAAGAGACTGTTATTTTAGTGTGTTAGACACACGGTTGCCTGTGAGTGTTTGGATTTTAGTTTTTCATGATTGCAAATCAAGTAAGGTTTAGAATTGTATATAAAGTTTAAACTCCTTCTCACTCTAATGGCTTAGAAAATATCTTTAACAAAAAGTAAGTAAATTAATAAGGAAACTCTATAAAAATTTTAATCTTTTCAAAAATATCAAAATTTGAAATAAGTTGTACCATAACACCATCACCACCGACGCCACCACCACCAACAACAATATAACATGAAATTCATTTGATAACTTGGCCTTGATTTTAATTCTAGACAATTTTTTACTGAAGATTAAATCTTGGAAACGGTTTCACAAATCATTACTATTTGCTGAGCATACACTCATTTTCCTGTTTCACCATTTTAAAACCAGTTAACCACCTTCTTTCTATGGGGACATATTTACATCTTCTCCTGCCCTGTGATGAATTTTCCTTGGGGTAACATATGCTCCTTGAATTTGTTTTTGTTTTGTTTTAGACAGAGTCTCAGTCTGCAACTCAGGCTGCAGTGCAATAGTGAAATCACAGATTACGGAAGCATTGATCTCCCAGGCTGAAGTGAGCCTCCAGGCTCAAGCAATCCTCCTGCCTCAATCTTGTGAGAAGCTGGAACTACACCCACACATCACCAAGCCCTAAGGACTCACTATATTGCCCAGATTGGTCTCGAACTCCATAGCTCAAGCGATCCTCCTGCCTCGGCCTTCCAAAGTGCTGGGATTATAGGCATGAGGCATGGTGCTCGGCCTCCCTGATTTGTTCTTATTCCACTTGGGATAATAGGAAGGATACATAGAGTTCACACGAATTTACATCAAATCATCTATATTGCTCTCAACAGCCAGTCTTTTTGATGCTAACATCAGTTCCATCTTTTTTTATGAACTTAACATCTTACTCATTTCATTTTGCTTTTAGTTTTTCAATTGTGTGCTTGTTATTCAGTTATCTTATGATATAATTACTATTTCAATTTAATCCTGACAGATGTTCTTGTAAAAATGAATAAATATTGCATGCATCATTCATTATTTCTTGATATGCCAACAATCCATGGTGATAATAAATATTTAAATCTGTTAAAGTACATTTAAAATCTTATTTATGGTTATACCTACACATTCCCATGTAAGTAAAAGCAGATATCCACAGAAAGATGAGATGCCTCTTGAATGCCAATGATTACACAAATCTATACTATACGTATACTATTCCATACAAATATAGCCATTTAAAAATATATGAATAAAACCTAAGATATTAAGAAAAATAAAAAATAAAATTTTCTATTAATAACATTAAACTTCATTAGTTTCTATTTCTCCCAGTACCTAATGTTGTGAAGAAAAGTGATCACTGCTATGAAAAATAGAGAAGACAAAATAATCAGCATGCTCAAAACAATATTGAATGATTTACTTTTATAAATTGTTGGACTTCAATGAATCAAAATGTGACATTTTTGGGAGGTCAGGCCAGTTTTATGACTGGCCTAACTAGGAAGAAAATAGATAATGGCTGGCCAAGATTCCATAATTTTAAAGTAATGATTAAAAAGTAATTTGTTTGTATTTGTTAGCTTTGCAAAAGGAATTTCTTAGCTGACTAGCTAGAGTCCAGAAATTTTTACTTGTAAATGTACTGCTTATTGTTTAAATGCTAATACTTACGGAAAGGTATAAAAGAAAAGTTAATTGTACTTATTGAGACATTTAGCTATCTCAAAGATTAGCAATTCTGGTAATTAAAAGCTATGAGGCAGTGTCCCTGAAATTTAAGTGATATCCAAGTGTAATTTAATGTAATGACTTTTACTGGATCCTGTACCAATGTGTGTTATATTTATTTTAATGTTATTTTAAAATGAATGAACATAACAATAGACACAAAGCGCTTCTTAGTATAATTTTAAATAACTGTGAAGCAAATTTCAAATTAAATATAAATAATTTGGCAAAACCAACTAAATTCAATTAACGCACAGCATTTCTTGTAGTAGATATATTTTTCTCCCCTAAAGTAGTTCACCATTTTTGAAGTTAAAAAAAATAGTAGTATCAAGTTCAGGTTTAGATTAATTGTGATTCTTTATGTTGACTTTAGTAAAATTAAGGCAGAAAGTGCCTACTAACATAGGTGTACTGTACAAATCATTATTAATAACTTAAAATATGTTTGCTAGTTTCAAATAATTGCAATATACTTTTCCCATGAGCAGCTATCAATGGCTAACTTTAACAAGCTGTCTCTAAAAACTGTCTCACTCACCCTAAGATAAATTTAGCTATATTGCTTTACTGAAATTTACATTAAGTGCTGATCTAATCCAATTATGGCTAGTGTCGTGGCCTAACATTTATTCATTTTATATTGACTGAAATATTTATTGTCAATGTACTTTCACAAGTTAGGATCTAAAAACAATACGATCAACATATTATTTTGCTAGTAGTGTGGATGTAGTAGTGATGATGATAGAATAGATTTCCTTGAATTTGATGTACCTCTTTTAGGCATAATATGATGGCTTAATTTTTCCAGTATTTTTTTCTATTTGAACTATTAAACTAACTATAATTGCAAAGAATCTCTTTGGTCTGCATATACTGCAAAAGTGATGGTAATCCTCAACTGAATAATTCATGAAGATATTTAATGTTTCTATGTTTATTCCAATAATGATTACTACATGCTTACCATTGATGTTTATGGGGATAAAAATAAGAAGTTTTAAAAAAGTTCTTATAGACAATTCACAAACCCTTGAAAATATATTCAAGTATTCCCAGAAGCCCAAAATACTCAGAGAACAACACCTATGCAGTAGTAGTATACCAGGACAAATGAGTTCCCATATTGAATTGATGACAGTTGAGATATGGAAATAATAAAAAGATCAGGAACAAAAGACTCCAGCTGTAAAATGATTGGTTACAGTTCAGGATGGGGAATAATACACGTCACAGAAAAATTTCTGGGAAGCCAGAGATAAATGTTTTGGGCATGTAGAGGCTGTTAGACCAAGGGAGAAAAAAAAAAAAGGAAAGAAAAAATAAAGAAAACTGTGAGAGAGAGGAGAAAACTACCATGTGAGGTAAACTCTCAAGTTAGCCAATTGCTAGTTATTTGAGCACACTCTGAGGAAAAGCAAGGACATAAGTATATTTTGGAGCCTTTTTTTTTAATCAAATGGAAGTTATATTTTAATTGAAAGAATCAGCAACTCTCATCTTTTGCTCTTTCTTTCTGATAGAATCAAATCTATTTATTCTCTGAATGCTCATAACAATACTTTCTAATGATGGAAATCAGCTGAATTATGTAGATTTAATTAAGTATAAGTATAATTAAAGGGAAAAATGTGTCACTGAAATAACTTTTAACTTCTCAGTTAAAAAGGAAGACAGTATTCAGGTCAATGTTTCTGGCTGGAGCTATATTAAGAAACTGTTGAGTTTTCAAAAGTTATTTGACCATCTGTCTTCTCTTAATCAGGTTCTAACAGAATAGGTTGTAGGCACGGGACATAATAAGAGTGTGAAGAAGTGTTTCAAGAAGATCACCCTGAATCACTTGTTTGAAAAATGTTATAGGTTTTAGAAATGAATACAATAGAGTTGTTTTACCTTTTTAAAAAGTTCATACTTTCATCTGCAGTATGTTGTTAAAATAAAAAATAAAATTATCTACACATATTTTCTCATGAATTTGAAATGAGAAATTGGGGTCACAAGATTACTTGTGTTGCTATTTCTTCTCCCAAATTGGAACTTTTCTGTTTTACATGTCACCCAAGAGTTCACAATGAATTATTCTAGGCTTGGACAATTCCTTTTATTGAAATCTCTGAAAATAAATGCAGGAATACTCAGCCAGAAACTCTGAGTGGGTGCTAGCTGACACTGTTAAATAATCTCTTGGCCCAACTTCTCAGTGCCTCCTATGTTCTCCCACAAAATCATGCAGACAGATATCTGTAGCTCAGTAATTCTACAGTTAATATTAACTCTCAAAAGGCTATAAAAACACTACACCAATTATCTTTATTTAAAAATCTTTCAAACAGCAAAATAGTTGGGATTACATTACAGATTAGTACTATCTTTTATAAAATCCTTTTATAAATTGTGATTTCACTAACATTCATAAAGTCCTTCTACTGGTGATAGATGAGACAGAGTATCATTGCAGCCCTTAAATATTCCCTATGTCTACTAATTAGAATGCTTCCCCAAAAGTGGGTGAGCCTAGTAAAACTATGAAGTGGCATTAACTCTGAGATTACTATGAAAGTTTGGTCTTAAGACAACATCTGCCAATTTTCCTTTTTTGATCTTAGAGCATCGTTACCCAGAGGGAACTTCAATCAAATATTTCTGAGTTTAATGTTTCTGAAGATTACTTAATTATGAAAGTACTCTTTGATTCATGAAATGTTGAAAAGCCTCCTATGTTTCCCAGTCAGAAAGATGAAGATTCATATCATTCTTCTTCATTCATTAATTCTACTCAGGAAGCAATCAATGCTTTCTGAAGCATATAGCTATGCTTATATGTGTAGGTTCTAGAGTCAGATTGCTTGGGATTTAGTCTCTGTTCTATTTTATCTTATTTTATTTTATTTTTAGCTTTTGGCCTTTTTTTTTTTTTTTTTTTTTTGAGACAAAGTCTCACCTTGTCCCCCAGGCTGGAGTGCAATAGCGCTATCTTGGCTCACTGCAACCTCCACCTCCTGGGTTCAAGCGATTCTCTTGCCTCTGCCTCCTGAGTAACTAGGACTACAGGCGCCTGCCACCACGCCTGGCTAATTTTTGTATTTTTAGTAGAGACAGGGTTTCACCATGTTAGCCAGGCTGGTCTTGAACTCCTGACCTCAGGTGATCCGCCTGCCTTGGCCTCCCAAAGTGCTGGGACCACAAGCGTGAGCTACTGTGCCCAGCCAGGTTTTGGACATTGAATAGCACAATATACAGAAAGTTATTTGCTGTATAGTTATTACATAGTACTTCCATTAAAAAGGTTATTGTGCAGATTAACTGAGCAAATGCATCTCAAACACAGGACAGATCATAATACATAGTGAAGTACTCAGTAAACATTAGTTATTATTTTTGTACTATTCCCATGCTTTTCCTATTGGATGAGCTTTATATATGTTTCATCTATACATCTCACTTAGACAATTGCAAAATGAATTCTGACTAAATATCTTGAGTATTGTTCTCTCCATTTTAATCAAACGTTAGAGTGATTATGTAAAGGCTTGAAAATCTCCAGTGAATTGCAATATCATTTGAAATAAATATCCCAATATTTATGTTTCCATATAATGCTCTATTATTTCTCAGCACTATCCCATAACCTCACTGATTTCTTCCACTGTCTCCTTAGTTCATGTTCACTCCATTCCAGACACTTTGGCATCATTCCTATTCCTGGAATACGCCAACCATACATCAAACTCCAAAGATTTCTTCTTGTTTTGTCTGCTTTCCACATTTGCCCCAGATACACAAATGACTCACTCCTTTACTCCTACATCAACATTTTGTTGTTTGTTGTTTTCAGATGTCAATTTCTTATTTAAATTGTTTTGACCACTTTATTTAAAAAGTGTTCCACAATAAAATTAATTACCCGATAGCCAACCAACCTAATTATAAAAAAGTGAGAGAGAGCACAAACTACTAATGTTAGAAATAAAGATGTAACACTTCACTACTGATCCCACGGACATTAAAAAACTAGTTAAGAAACACTCTAAACAACTCTATGTCCACAAATTTAATAATCAAGGTAAAACGTATTCATTTCTTAAAAAACAGTCTGCCAAAATTCATACAAGAAAATATGGACAATTATAATAGACCTACCTTTAGAAAAGATATCGACTCAGTGATTAATAACCTTTCAACAGAAAGTTTTAGGCTCAGGTGGATTCACTCATAAATTCTACCAAACATTTAAGTAAGAAATTGTACCAAGTCACTGCATTTTTTTCCAGAGGACAGAAGCAGAGAGAATATTTCCTAACTCAAATTTATGAAGCCAGCATTACCTTAAAAACAAAACCAGAAAAATACATTACAAGAAAAGAAAGCTACAGACCAATATCTCTCGTGAACACAGATGTGACACTTCTCAACAAAATATTAACAAATAGAATCATATGAAGTATGAAAAGAAGTATATACAACAACCAAGTGGGATTTATTGCAGGTGTGAAAATCTGGTTCCCTATTCAAGGATGAATTATTGTAATCTATTACATTAACAGGTTAAATAATAAAAGTCACAAAATAATACTAATATTAAAAAGCATTTCACAAAATCCAATACCCATTTATGATAAAAACTAAATGAACTAGAAAGAGGGCAGTTTCACAACTTGCTAAAGAATTTCTACAGAAACCTACAGTTAACATCATGAGTAATAGTGAGATACTTAAAGCTTTCATGCTAAGATCAAGGAAAAAGCAAAGATATCCCCAAAAACCAATGCTTTTCAACATCATACAGGAAGTCTGGCTAACACGATAAGACAAGAAAATCAAATAAAACATATTCAGATTTGGAAGGAAGAAATAAAATGTCTTTGTTCACAGATGACATGATAATCAATATAGAAAACCACAAAAAAAAGGCAGGAAAACTGCTGGAAATAATAAGCAGGTATAGCAATGTTGCAGGATACAGAGGTAATGTACAAAAGTCAATCACTTTTCTATATACCAGAAATAAACAAGTGAAATTCAAAGTTAAACCACAACATCATTTACATTAGCATTCCAAAATTGAAATACTTAGGTATAAGTCTAACAAAGATATGCACAATCTCTATGTGATGAAAACTACAATGCTCTGATAAAAGTAATTAAAGAACAAAATATAAAGATATTTCATGTTCCTGGCTAGAAAGAGTCAATATTATCAAGAAGCCATTTTTTCTCCTATTATCAAGATGTTAGGTTTTGTCAAGAGTCAATATTATCAAGATGTCAGTTTTTCTCAGCTTGATCTATAGATTCAATGCAATCCAATCAAATCCCAGCAAGTTGTTTTGTGGATACTATCAAACCATTTTAAAATGTATATGGATATGTAAATAATCCAGAATAGCTAACGCAATACTAAAAGAGAAGAACAAAATTGAAAGACTGATACTAGTCAGCTTTGAGATTGATTATAAAGCTACAGTCATCAAGACAGTGTAACACTGGCAAAAGAAGAGATAAATATATCAAAAGAACAGATTAAGGAGTCCAAAAGTAGACCAACACAAATGTAATCAATTGATATTTGACAAAGGAGCAAAGGCAATACAATAGAGAAAAAGTAATTTGATCTAGACAGAAATCTCATACTCTTGACAAAAATTAACTTAAAATGGTCATCTTTTTTTTTTTTACCAAAAAATCCCAGAGAGATGTATTTTTTAAAGGTCATATTGGGTGGAAGTGTAAAAATGCACACTCAGAGAGATTTGGCTTCAGACTGAATGATTTTAACCACAGCTCCTGTATTGCGTTTTGGTATATTCTCTGTATTTAGAAGGAAGAATTGACCTAGAAATAGGCAACATGGGGTAAAATGAACAAGAGACATTTATCTGGTTCGAAAAATTGGAATCAGTTAGGATTTAAGTGAGAAGAATTATAATAAGGATTCTTAATATATAACCTAGAAAAAAGAATGCTGAATTTAATTTTATCTCAGGAAATTTAATAATCATTTAGCAGAATAAAAAATTAGCCTACAGAACACTTTTACCAGATAGCATAGTGGTGCACAAATAAATTAGCATCAAAATGCACATTGTACACCTTAAATTTATGTAATTTTATTTGTCAATTATACCTTAATAAAGCTAGAAAAATAAATATAAAAAATCAAAAAATATCAAAATGCTCAAGCATGAGTACACACCCTTCCCTTCCCCTCCCTTCCCCTCCCTTCCCCTTCCCTCACCCTCCCTCCCTCCCTTCCTCCTTCTTCTTCTCCTTCTCTTTCTTCTCCTCCTTCTCCTTTCTGTTCTTTTTTACTCTCTCTCACACCTTCTTTTTCCAGTAAGACATACCAAGGCACATAGGCAAATAATTATAAGCAGAGCAGTCTTGCTGAACTCAGGTGAGGTGTGTAATTTTGCTATCTCCCACAACCACCATCAACCAAGCAACACTTAGCATGATCCTATGTTATTTAATTCTGCTCAGAGATAGAAAGAGTCTGGAAACAAACATTTTAAGCACAATTTAAGCTTAAGAGACACATGGTATTATTTATAACCTGCAATCCTCTGTATTTCTAATGATTATTTTTATGAGGCTAACTCTAAAATTAATATATCTGTCTAGTGGACATCTTCACACCTCACACAACACCCACATTCTCACCAAAAGTATTCTTTTGCCTAATAACTTTGTTCATGTCTCCCACATCTTGAATGCTTATACTCAATTTCTCCTTCATCTAGACTACCACAAAAAATGCCAGATGTATCCTTCAGGTATCATTTAAATACAGACACTGCTCTTTTTATACCCTACTTCTATCTCAAGGCCCTGTGATTATTAGTCTGTATTATTTCCCTGCTTCCAGTCTCTTCTCAGTCTGCACACTGCCAACACAGTGATCATTCTAAAACACCTAGTGGATAATAACAGCCTTTCAATGGTGCTCTGTTACCTATAGGACAAAGTCTAATCTCTTTATCAAGGTCTCCAACTTTTATTAACCTACCACTGTATAATTTGTCAAATTATTCTCATAGTTTTCTCCCACATTCTGTAATCCAGTCAGAATCATTACATATCTGGATCTTGTCATTGTCTTTTTAGGGTACATATTTATTTGCAGGTTTTCTCTTTTGGTTAAATTTTATTATTCACATTTGCTGTCTAATCAATCATGTATGCTATAAAGCCTTCCCTAACTCCGTTGTAAAACACCCTCTCGCCAGCCCTTCAATGGGCTCTAGGACAGCTTCCTTTATGCTTCATTATAGACATCAATGCATACAATGTAGTTATTCTCGATCAAGAAAATTTTGATGTCAGAAATCATGGGCCACCTTTTCTAAAATATATGAACTGAGTATATACAATTGTCCTTCAGAAAAGAGACAGTCATTATATATACATGGGTTCTTACAAATTAATCATTTTTTCTAATTCATTAAATTTAAAATGTCATTTGTTTAAAAAGACACTATTAGTTTACATACTAATAAGAAAGGGAAAAAAGTGTTGCAATTAAGCTATGACACGTGTTGAATATGAGACTCCCCAATTAAAGAATGTTAAAATACCAAAATATGTTATTTGGCCACATAAATGTCTTCTTTTGAGAAGTGTATGTTCATATCCTTTGCCCACTTTTTTATGGGGCTGGAGAGGCTGTGGAGAAATAGGAATGCTTTTACACTGTTAGTGGGAATGTAAATTAGTTCAACCATTGTGGAAAACAGTGTGTTGATTTCTAAAGGACCTAGAACCAGAAATACCATTTGAAGCAGCAATCCCATTACTGGGTACATACCCAAAGGATTATAAATCATTCTGCTATAAAGATACATGCACACGTATGTTTATTGCAGCATTATTTACAATAGCAAAGACTTAGAACAAACACAAATGCCCATCAATGTTAGACTGGATAAAGAAAATGTGGCTCATATATACCATGGACTACTATGCAGCCATAAAAAAGAATGAGTTCATGTCCTTTGCAGGGTCATGGATGACCCCAGAAGCCATCTCAGCAAACTAACACAGGAATAGAACACTAAACACTGCATGCTCTTACGCATAAGTGGTAGTTGAACAATGAGACATGGACACAGGGAGGGTAACATCACATACTGGCACCTGTCGGGAGGTGTGGGGCAAGGGGAGGGAGGGCATTAGGACAAATACTTAATGCAAGCAGGGCTTAAAATATAGATGACGGGTTGATAGGTGCAACAAACCACCCTGACACATGAATACCTACGTAACAAACCTGCATGTTCTGCACATATATCTCAGAACTTAAAGTAAAATTTAAAAATAAAATATACATATATATACATAAATGATTGTCTTAAAATTGATAAAATATGATACTATATTTTGAATGCTAAATACTGTTCAGGGAGGAAACAATAATCAGAAATATTTTCAATCAGTTTTAAATTGCTTAAAGAAGATCCTTGCTTAAAATTTTGTTAAATAAAAGGACAGGGGCAAACAAACAACATAGATGTAATTAAACTCAGATTTTCAACCTCACAATTGCAGGTACTTATTATAATTGCAATTAAACATTTTAAATCACTTGAAACAGTAAAATTCTCTACTACAATATGATAATTATGAATATGCAAATAAAACATAATGTAAAAACACACAAGCAAAAAAAAAAAAAGAAGCCCAACTATCTAATAGTGTTCGAGTGGAAATTGTTAGAAAGAAGATGTTAAAAATTAGAAATTTTAATTTTATCACATATAAATAATATATGATAATTTAAAAATTATATGTAGATATGATGTATATGTTTAAGTATATGATAAAATTATCAAATGAAGTATTTAAGTGGATAGTTCTCTTATTTAACTACATATCTAAAATTTGGGGAATTTAGGGGGTTTTTATTAGGAAGTTATTTTTATTAAAATATTAAATATATAGACATATACATATATTAATTTTGAATTTACAGAGCTGAGGACATTGCCCATGACAAAATATGTTTTAAAGAAAAGTTTCATTGCTGAAATATATAATTATGCTAAAAAACATTTAATTGATACAAAAGAAACAAAAGAAATATATTAAGAGATCTGGTATAATACTTTATTAAAATCAAGTGATTCACTGTGCTAAATATAAGAATATAAAATTAGAAAGTTATTTATGTTACTGAAGGGTGCATCTTCAGAAAATTAGAATGAAATACTAGAATATGTAGAGGAAAACACCTGAGAAACACACATATATAATACATACACACACATATAGATAGATAAGCAAATGATGGAGCGATAGATTGATTGATCGATAGATGAGATTGAATTAGCTGCTGTATAAAAAAAAAGAAAAAAAATAACTCTTCAATCTGAAGTGCCAACAGGTGGCATAAAAGAAATATCTGCTAAATTACTAGTCATGGCTGAGTTAAACTAAAAGAGATACAGATATACAGTAAATCTTAAAATTCCAAGATACAACTTAGGTGTAAATGTTTTGGACAACTTCTTACAGCCACATTTACCAGCAGACAGTCTTATTAAAGCATGTGACTGTCCAATGGGTAGCCATGTCAGGAAATTATATAAAAAGAATTATATTCTGCAACAAAAAATATCCCTTGGAACATGCATTGCGTTATAAAAAATGTGTGCCAGAGTGAGTCATATGTTATAAAAGAGATTTGGAGTGAGGTGGCCCTGAATACATAACCTAGATATTCCAATAATCAACTCTATTTACTTGAGAGAATTACTAAACATTGAGATTCAGTATCCTCATTGATAAAATCAAGATAGCAATAGCTGCTTAAAGTTTTGTTGAGAAGATTAATTAAATATATAGATATATATGATATATAGATATATAGATATATCTGAAATTCACAAATACACAAAAAGACTAACACACAAAACTTCATAATTATTGTTTCTCCTCGCCTTTGTAATTATGACAATTGTTTATAAACTGATCTAAAAAGCAAACTTCTTCAGAATTTTGAAAGCTTATAAAAATTTGTTTTAAATGACTTCAATGAAATAAGCCTAAAAAGCATAATTCATAATTAATGTTCAACTTTTTGAAATTAATCTTTATACTCATTTTTCTTGCTCTGTGGTATGCTATGTTAATTATCCTTGAAAATTTCTGGCATTTGGAATGGTTTTATATAAATTCTTAACATTCTTACTTTTTGATTTAATTTAAATGAACCACTGATGAACTATGAAGATATAAGTGGAGTCTTAGAATGACTTTCTGTTTTTATTATTAGGTGAGAAAATAATGTCAAATTTGTTTAAGAGATAGGCTATTGGGTTTCTGATACTTATGAATAAAGGAATCGTCATTTGTGAGAGTTAGGACATGAGTGTGTGTGTATTTGTAAGGATAGAGAAGCAAAAAAGAGTTTCCCATCAGAGAAAAGCCCAGGACTTGAGAGCTTCACTGCAGAAATTTACCAAAAATTTAAAGAACTAATGTCAGTACTACTCAAACTATTTCAAAAAAGTGAGGAAGAGGAAATACTTACAAACTTATTCTATAATGCTAGCATTACCCAAACACCAAAACCAGACAAAGAAACAATAACAACAAAACCTACAGGCCAATATTGTGATGAATGTAGATTCAAAAATCACAAACAAAATCCTAACGTGAAATTGAACAACATATTAAAAAGGTCATTTACCATGATCAAGTGGAATTATTCCCAGTGTTGCAAGAATGGTTAAACATATGCAATGTACACAACATATGCAAAGCAATAAACGTCACATCAAAGGAATGAAGGACAAAAAAAGTGATCATTTGAACAGATGCAGAAAAAGCATCCAATAAAATTCAACATCCCTTCATGATACAAAAAAACCGGGTATAGAAGAGCATACCTAACATGATAAAGGCCATATATGACAAACCCACAGATAGAATTTTACTGAATGGGAAAAAATGAAAGCCTTTTCTCTAAGACCTCAGACAATGCAAGGATGCTTGCTTTCACCACGTTTTTCAGCACAGTACTAGGAGTCTTAGCCAGAGCAATTAGACAGAGAAAGAAATAAAAGGCATTCAAACTGAAAAGGAGGATACATTTTCTTTCTTTGCAAATTACATGATCTTATATATATAGAAAAACCTACAGACACCAGCAAAAAACACCTACAATTGAAGACCAAATTTAGTAAAGTTGTAGAACACAAAACCAACATACAAAAATTAATAGTGTTTCTATATACCAATAAGAAAGTAACTGAAAAAGAAGTTAAGAAACTGATCCTATGTACAACAGCTACAAAAAATAAGATGAGACACTTAGTTACAAATGTATCCAAGAAGGTGAAAAATCTTTACAATAAAAATTATAAAACACTAATAAAATATTAAAGAAAATCAATAAAATGGAAAGATATTCCATATTTATATTTTAGAAGTATCAACATTGATAAAATGTCAACACTACCCAAAACATTCTACAGATTCAATACAATTCCTATCAAAATACCAATGAACTATCTTCACAGACACAGAAATAGCAATCCTAAAATGTATATAGAAATACAAATAACTAAGAGTTACAAACAGCCAAAGCAATTGTGAGTGAAAAGAACACACCTGGAGGCATCACATTACCTGACTTGAAATCACACTACAAATTTACAGTAACCAAAACAGCATGGTACTGGCATCAAAACAGACACATAGACTAATAGAATTGAATAGTGAACCCAGAAATAAATCCATGCATTTCAGTCAACTCATTTTTGACAAAGGTGCAGAAAACATAAATTGAGGAATAGTCTTTTCAAAAAATGGTTCTGGGATAACTGGATATCTGTATGCAAAAGAGTAAAACTATACCTCTATCTCTTACCACATACAAATATCAAATAAGCATGGATTGAAGAATTAAATGTAATACCAGAAACTATGAAACTACTACAGGAAAACACTGGAGAAAATACCCAGGACATTTGTTCAAGCAAAGATTTCTTGAGTAATACCTCAAAAGCACAAGCAAACAAAGCAAAATTGGACAAAAGAAATCATATGAAGCTTCAAAGCTTCTGTACAGCAGAGAAAACAATTGACACCTATAGAGTGGGAAAAAAATATTTTCAAACTATTCTACTGACAAAAAGTTAATAACCAGAATATATAAGGAACTCAAATAACCTAACAGCAAAAATAAAAACCACAAATATTCTGGTTAAAAAATGAGCAAAATATCTGAACAGATATTTTCACAAGAAGACATACAAATAGCCAACATGCATATGAAGAAATTCTCAACATTAGTAATAATCAGTAATAGGCAAACCAAAACTACAATAAGTTGTCATCCCATCCCACTTAAAATGTCTGTTATCCAAAAAGATGAATAATAATGAACACCAGAGAGGATGAGGATAAAGGCGAAAGCTTGTACACTGATAGAGGTGTGTATAAATTAGTAGAGCCACTATGGAAAACAATATATAAGTTCCCCAAAAATCTAAAAGTAAAACTACCATATACTGCAGCAATTTCACTGCTACATTTATATCTAAAAATAATAAACTCAGTATATAAAAGAGGCATCTGCATTCCCATGTTTGTTGTAGCACTACACAATAGCAAAGGCCTGGAATCAACCAAACGTCCAACAATAGATGAACGGATAAAGAAAAGAGAGTGCATATAGATGATGGAATATTATTCAGCCATAAAAAAGAGTAGAAATTTTACATTTACAACAACATGGATGGAACTGGAAGACATTAAGTGAAATAAGTTAGGCACAGAAATACAAATATTGCATGTTCTCACTCATAAAGATTGATGGTTACGAGAGGCTGGGAAGGTAGTGCAAAGGAAAGGATAAAGAGTGATTGGTTAATGGGTACAAAAATACAGCTAGAAGAAAGAAGATCTAGTGTTCAGTAGCACAATAGGGCAACTATAGTCAAAAATAATTTATTGTATATTTCAAAATAATTAAAGAACTGGCTTTGAAACGTTACTAATACAAAGAAATTATCATTACACATTGTATGATTGTATCAAAATGTCACATGTACTTCATAAATATGTACAACTATAATGTACCCATGAAAATTAAAAATAAAAAACAAATATGGATGAGAAATAAAGGGTTAAAACAAAACAAACAATAATGAAACCAAAAAATCAGCCAAGACCCACAAATACAGTTTGACTATGTACAAATATTTTCAAAGGATAATGAACATTCACCCCGCATTTAATGCTATATCATCAACAATGCACCTATAAAAGTATGTTTTTTTCAGAATCTCCTCACAGTTTAGGTATCATGCTGTAACGCACGTGTCCCTTTGAGGGATCTAATATCATTTGTGTTTTTAAATGTTTTATAATTATTTATTGTTTCATTTGCCATATGAGTGATTGAAACTTTAAGCTAAAAAGTATCTGAGAAATATCTCAATCAATTTTGCGATTTATTTCGCCAAGGTTGAGGATGTGTCTGGGAAAAAGGAACACAAAACCACAGGAACATCTGTGACCCTACTTTTTCCAAAGAGGGTTTTGGGACGTCGATATTTAAATGGGAATGAGCAGGCAGCAGGGGAAAAAGGAAGAAAAAAAAAAGAGAGAGATAGGAAGGTATATAAAATGGGCAAGAGTTGCATTCATTTGAATCTTCGATCAGCACTCACTGAATATAAATTTTACATGTCAAATGCAGGCTAGAATACTCATTATGCATTTGTCTCGCACTCAGCGAACATGCTTTTCACATAAGATAAACATAGAGAAGCAGCAGCAGCCAGATATGCATTTGTCTTAGGTGAGCAAAGGAATGATTTCCAGTTCTGTCCTTTGTCTTACACCTGTGAAGATAAGCTGTTAATTTACATTGTAAGGGTGAAATTCAGCAGAACTGTTTTTGAGTAAAGATCACGGAGCCCACAAGGAATTTCCCTGTGAGTTAATTGTGAGAGATGTATATTGTCTTTTATCTTTGCAGTCATCTATTTAGGAACAAAATCGGAGGCAGGTTTGCTCAACTCAGTTCCCATACTTGACTTTTCCCTTTGACATAGTGAGTTTGGGGTCCCAATATTTTTATTTTCCTTCCACAAAACACTCAGATGTTCTCAGAAGAGACACTTTTTATATCCACCTAAGCACTGCCACTTAATTGGAGAAGATAACCCCATTTTATTTCCATGCCTCTCTTGACATATCATATCATAATTTATACATTCATTTTTCTTTAATAGGGACAGAGACCTACGTTTTCCTTTGTAATGTGGAAAAACAATGTTTTAAATAATTGCACTGTATAAACTCATCAAGTTGTATTCCCAGTAAGTCCCAGAATAAAAGGCTGAGCTAATTTATATTAGGTGATTTAGCTTGAGTCCAAGGTATACTTCTCAAGTTGCTTTTTGTTTTGTTTTGTTTTGTTTTGTTTGTTTGTTTTTGTCCTTACAGTTGTAGTCCTTAGCTCATTTCATTGTTCATTTGTAGGATTTCCTCTGTCTGGTTTTGACATTCCATGAGCAACTTACCAAAGGACTGACAGTTGTTGAACATGATGCTGACAGAAGCTAATAGAATTTTCACATTAACTTGAACTGAAAACAAAACATACAAAAAAAAAACTGAATTTAATTTTTTGCTATCAGTGTCAAACTTTTTTGTATTTTCATTATTAAAAAAGTTATAAGTTGGCTTATTTTATTCTCATTGTTATGGTTTTAATGTTAACACATATGCTTAAAAGACAAATCACCAAAAATACTTCTTAAATATGAAAATATATGTCTTTAGTTATGATTAAGAGGTGCCAAAGGAGAAAAAAACAAATAATATATTTATACCATTTTTTTCAACTTTAATATGTGCCTTAATATAGTTAGAGAAGTTTAAAAATGTACAAAGAAATTGTTCTTCATCGTTTAAAAGAGCCAGAAAAAAAAGTTCTGTTGACATGTTCAGTATTTTATTTTCCTAAGAGGCAATAACAGCTATGTTTTGATTGCCACAGTTTCTACCTGCAGAATCTTTCACAACTCCGTCTTCTGCTTTAAATAAGACACCCACATTCCAAGTTGAAGATCAATGCCAAGCTGCGAAGAATGCACATAACTTTGGTATTCGTATTAATTTTTTACATCTACATGTATTATTTTCTTGATAAAATGCACGTATGAACAAAAGAAATTATAGAAAGAAGACCGTGTTGTAAATTGTGCATGCATTGTCTCCCAAATATTTTCCTATTCTCTAATTCTAGAAGATGACCAGATTCTAAATTAACTGAATTTCATTCAACAAATTGTTTGCTGATGACTGTACTTTAACAGTTGATCCATGGATTTATTTTGCATTCTTTACATGTGTACACTATAAAAGCTGATCATATTTCTGAATCACTAAAGGAAGATAAGAACAACAAATATAGCCAAATTATACAAGGAAGAAAGAAAGGAAGGGTGTGAAGAAAACAGAGAAAGGGGAAAATACTAAAAAAATTAAATTAAAACTTAATTTAAGTATATATGATCTTGATAAATGGAAACTTGTTAAATTCCCCAAGGTAAAATATAATTTATAGATCTTAAATTTAAAAACAAAAAGAAGTTTTATTCTCTTTACAAAAATATTTTTTAAATGAATCAAAATGTTAAAAAAAATCCAACAAAGATAAAGGGATTTTAACATATGCCAGATACATTCCAATAAACATACCAAAAGTTATGTAAAGTGCATAGAGAAAACATCCCTTCCAGGCTTGATACTTAATCTGCCAATTTTTCCCCTACCTTTCCCTGAAAAAAAATAACAATTGTCCTTAGTTTCTGGCTTATTCCTATATGTTCACACTAGACATATAGAAACATGTATGCAAAAGATACATGTATAGATAAATATGTGGTATATAGCACAGTTTAGTAGTTCTCAGAATGTAATTAACGGAGCCTTAGGAATACTCATTACCCTTTCAGGAGTTTTTTTTTTCATTTTTATTCTGTTTTAATTATATAGTGCATAATTAAGTAAAGCACTATTTCTCAAATAACCAATGAATGTTATTATAAACAATGTATGAGTAAAATATCCATTTGTGTGCAAGGTGAACCAATCAAATTTAACATAAAAGAGTACAAACTTTTTGTAAATATGATTTTGCATTGCAAATAACTTTCAGAAAATAATACTCGTCAACTTTTTATAGTGTCAAGTAAAACTTTCTACAGTTATCTGAACAAGTTATTAAAATACTATCTTTTCCAACTATATATTTTTTGTGAGGATATACTTTCTCACTACTCTTCAATCAAAACAACATATCACAACAGATTGATTGTAGAAACAAATATGAGTATCCAGTTATCTTCTCTCAAGCCAAAAACTAAAAATATTTTTAAATATGTAAAATAATACCACTCTGTCACTAATGTTTTGTTTGGAAAATATAGTTTTAAAACAACTATTATGTTAACATGTAACAGAAATATTATTGTTGCTTTAAAATTACTTAAAATTATATCATCTAAAATTTATCAAATTTAATTTCTATTGTGATATATATTATGAAAACAAAAGGTCTTTGGGTCTGCCATAATTTAAAAATTGTAACAAGGACCTGAAACTAAAATGTTTGAAAGCCGTCAGCATAGTGATTAAGAGCACGGCTTCTAGGGTCACATTTCTTGTTTTCACAAGCCAGCTCCACCATTTTCTAGTTAACTGGTTTTGGTTGTTACTAAAGTTCTCTGTGTCATATCCTTATCTGTTAACATGATAATAATAGGGGCTACCTGATACTATAATTTGGGAGAAATTTCCCCTATGCTGTGATAGTTAATTTTATGTGTCAACTTAACTGAGTTAATTCCCAGACAACTGGTAAAATATTATTACCATTGAGTGTGTCTGCAAGGATGTTTCTGGAAGAGATTGGCATTTGTATCAGTAGACTGAGTGAAGAAGATCTACACTCACTAATGTGAAAGTGCATCATTTAATCCATTGAGGGACAAAATAGAAAAAAAAAGCTAGAGGAAGGGTAAATTCTCTGTGTTTTCTTGAATTGGGACACCCATCTTCTCCTACCTTAGGACATGGGAGTTTCTAGTTTTCCCACTGTATGGCCTTAGAACTCCAAGACTTACACCAGAACCACCTCTTGCACCCCAAACATTCTCCCCTATCCGTATTCTCAAGCCTTTGGCATTAGACTGAATTGCACCATCAGTATTTCTGGTTTTCCAGCTTACGGACAGCATATCATGAGACTTCTTGGCCTCCATACTCGTGTGAGTCAATTCTCACAAGAAATTTATCCATCCAAACACTTTTACACTGTTGGTGGGACTGTAAACTAGTTCAACCATTGTGGAAGTCAGTGTGGTGATTCCTCAGGGATCTAGAACTAGAAATACCATTTGACCCAGCCATCCCATTACTGGGTATATACCCAAAGGACTATAAATCATGCTGCTATAAAGACACATGCACACGTATGTTTATTGCGGCACTATTCACAATAGCAAAGACTTGGAACCAACCCAAATGTCCAACAATGATAGACTGGATTAAGAAAATGTGGCACATATACACCATGGAATACTATGCAGCCATAAAAAAGGATGAGTTCATGTCCTTTGTAGGGACATGGTTGAAATTGGAAATCATCATTCTCAGTAAACTATCGCAAGGACAAAAAACCAAACACCGCATATTCTCACTCACAGATGGGAATTGAACAATGAGAACACATGGACACAGGAAGAGGAACATCACATTCTGGGGACTGTTGTGGGGTGGGGGGAGGGGGGAGGAATAGCATTAGGAGATACACCTAATGCTAAATGGCGAGTTAATGGGTGCAGCATGCCGGCATGGCACATGTATACATATGTAACTAACCTGCACATTGTGCACATGTACCCTAAAACTTAAAGTATAATAACCATTAAAAAAAAAAAGAAATTTATCCATCCATTCCTCTATCTATCTATCTTATCTATCTATCTATCTATCTATCTATCTATCTATCTATCTATCTATCTTATCTATCTATCTATATCATCTATCTCATCTATCTACTATCAATCAATTATCTATCTATCTATCTATCTGCCTACCTACCTACCTATCTATCCATCTGTCCGTCCATCCTATTTGTTCTGTTTCTCTGGAGAACTTCATCTAACACATGTGTGTAAAGTATTTTAATGGTACATGGCACAAAAACTTGTAACTACAAAATCATGACTTCAGCTTAGATATTAAGAAGGTATAAAAAGGATAAATTAAAACCAAAGTAAGTAGGAGAAATTAAGCAATCAAAATAGAAGCAGAAGTAAATTAAATAAAACTGGGTAAATAGATGCATTTCACAGGTGATTTTGTGAAAAGAAATAAAATTAATATACCTTTAGACAGAATGAAAAAAGAAAAGAAACACAAATTAACAATATAAGAAATAAAACAGGGAGCATCACTTTAGATACCACAGATATTAAAAGACTAGTAAGAGAATATTAAAAACAACTTTATGTCAATAAATTTGATAACTTTAAAAAATATGTTTCTTGAAATAGAAAGATTTGTAAAACTAACTAAACAATTAGAAAAACCTTACTGGCTTTATATTAATATAACGTTAATGAGTTTGCCACTATCATCCTCTTAACAAAGAGACCTCCCTGCCTATATGCCTTCAGTGATGAATTCTGCAAATTACTTAAGGGAGAAATCATACCATTTTTTCATAATCTTTCAGCAAATAGGGGAAGAAAGAAGACTTATAAACTCATTTTATGAGGTCAATGCCAGCCTAAGGTCAAAATTAAATACATTACTAGATAAAAAAAGAAAATTTCTTACCAAATTGAATCCAACACTGTAAATAAAAAAATATATAAAACATTATAGCCAGGTGACATTTATTCTGGGAATAAAATATTGTTTTAAATTTCAAATGAAAGTCAATATAATTTCCCATTTTGTACCCACAAAGGCCTTCAATATAAAGTGGGTTGAAGTGATGAGTGAGACTATTTGTTGTTTCTGATCTCAAGAATAATCATTCCATATTAGTTGAGGTCATGTTTGTGTGTGGTGTGAGGAGAGCATCAAAGATTGTTTTTCATTTTTAAAAATGTTTTTGAACATGAATATGCAATGGTCCTAGCACCATTCATTCCACAGACCATCTTTTTCCCCAACATATTTTTGTGTTGTCTCTGTAAGACTCAGTTGGGTATTTGTGGGCTCTCAATTTGATCCCACTGATCTATATGTTTATTATTATACCAGCACCACAGTGTCTTGATAACTGTACCTTTATTGTAAGTTTTAAAATTGGATACTGAAAGTCTTCCAGTTGTGTTTCCTTCAAGAACATTTGACAATTTTCAGTGTACTAGTATTACCCTTATTTTGCTCAATTTACTCCTGAGTACTGTATTATTTTTTATGATTTTTGTGAATAAAAAATTGTATTCCTAATTTCATTGTTGTGTTGTTCATTGCTAGTGTGTAGAAATGTAATTCATATTTTATATTGAACTTGTATTCTCTGACCCTGCTCTGTTTACTAGGTCTAATTGTTTGCATGTGTCTGTATTCCTTAGGATTTTCTACATATGGAGATAATTCATCTGTAGGTTAAGTCAGATTTTTTATTCTTTTTCAATTCGTATGATTTTCTTTTCTTGATTGCTTTTGCTAAAATTCACGTTAAACAAAAAATGTAAAGATTCCCTTTAACATGTTCTTGTTCCTACAGGGATAGTATTTATTTATTTAACCAATAAGTAGATTTTTCACAGATGCTCTTTATCAGGTTAAAGAAATTTCCTTGTAACATGTTTATCATCAATGCTGTTGAATTTGGTCAAATTGTGAAACTTTTGAAATAAAAATGTAGCGTTTTTCCTTTATTCGGTTAATATGGTGCATTATGTCAATTTTTTTTTTTTGATGATAAACCAAGCTTACGTTTCTAGGATAAATATCACATGATCATGTTGTATAATCTTTTTTATAGGGTATAGCATTTGATTTGTCAACATTTTGCTGAAAATGTTTGCAACTATGTTTATGAGAGATATTAATCTGTTTTTTTTCTCTTCTTGTTATGTCTGACTGGCTTTGGTATGAGAATAATACTGGAATCAAAAGATTAAAAAATCTTCCTATTTTGTTTATGTTGTGAAAGTATTTTTGAGGTATCATTATTTTTTCTGTAAACATTTTATATAATTTAGATATCCCACAGTTATCTGATACTGTGGTTTTCCATGTGGAAAATTTTTAAATTACGGGTTCACTTAGTTACTTGTTATTGGTCTATACATATTTTCCATTTATTAAATCAATTTTGATAATTTGTGAATTTCCAAGATCTTATTTAATTCATGTAAGTTATAAAATTTGTTATTCTAAATTTTTTCATAATATTCACTTGCAAATTATTCATTTCTAAGAAATCAGTTGGAATGCATCCACTTTCAGGTATAATTTTTGTTTTCTTGGTGAGTGCAGGTAAAGCTTTGTCATTGTTGTCAAATATTTTTAAAGAACCAACTGTTGGTTTTATTGATTTTCTCTATAATTTTCTGTATTCTATTTTAAGCATGTGTTTATTCCTGTTCTAATCTGTATTAGTTCCTTTCTTCTAATTGCCATCAGCTTATGTGTCATAATTGTGCTAGATTTCCTGAAGGTAGAAGCTTACAGTATTAATTTCATATTTTCCTCATTTCTAATTTTCTTGTAAGCACTGTTTGGCTGTATCTTAGAAATTTTAATATGTTACATTTTATTTTCATTTAGGTCAAACTATTTTATAATTCTCTTGTAATTTCTTTTTTGATACACTAATCATTTTAAAATGTACTTAATTTCCAAATACTTATTAACTTACCAAATTTCCATCAATTGTTAATTTTTAATTTAGCATTTTGTGGTAGAGACCATATATTCCATGATTTTTCTTCTTTTACATTTATTAGGACTTGTTCTAAGTCATAGATTATGGCCTATCTTGGTGAATGTTCCATGAACACTTTATATGAATCTGTACTTTGCTGTTTTGGTGCTCACTGTTTTGTAGATGTCTTTTAGGTCAAGTTGGTTGATAGTTCTGTGCAAGTTTTCAAAATACTTGCTGATTTTCTATCTAGTCATTTTATCAATTATTGTGAATATATTATTGAAATAAATATTCAAGTTTTTATTGCTAAATTTCCTATTTTTCTCTTCAATTGTCAGTTTTAACTTCATATTTTGTGGGGTTCTGTTGTTGGATTCACATATGCCTATACTTCTGAACTCTTCCTTTTCACCACTATGTAATGCCCTGGTCTCCAGTGATAATTATCACCTTAATGTCTATTCTTGTCTGATATTAGCATAGCTACTCTAGCTCGTATTTTGTTACCATCTGCTTGGCATATTTTTCACCATCCTTTTACCTTTAATACATATATATATATATATATATATATAAATTTAAAGTGTGTTTCTTGTAGACAGCATATATTTGTTAGTTCTTTGAACCTATCTATAGCATCATCATTGTGAAACATTTTGGGCCCTCCTCAAGCCAGTTTCTGTTGAATTATTTTTAGTTTCTCATCTATGATCTAAACTTTCCTATTCCTTTGCATGCATTAACATTTTTGGTTGAAAACTGGACAATATAATAATTTAATGTGGAATGTGGAAAATCTGGAAATTGGATTCTCCTCTCCCTTTCCTGGGTTTGTTGTTGTTGTTATTGCTGTTTGGTTTTTTTGGTTGTTTGGTGTTTTTTTGTTTTGTTTTGTTTTTGTTTTTGTTTTTTTTAACAGTCTCGCTCTGTCACCCAGGCTGGAGTGCAGTGATGTGATCTTGGCTCACTGCAATCTCCGCATCCCAGGTTCAAGTGACTCTCATCAGCTTCCCAAGTAGCTGGCATTACAGGTGTGTGTCACCATGCCTGACTAATATTTTTGTGTGTATTTTTAGTAGAGACAGTGTTTCTTTGTGTTTCTCAGGCTGGTCTTGAACTCCTGAGCTCAGGTGATCTGCCTGCTTCAGCCTCTCAAAGTGCTGGGATTACAGGTGTTAGCCACCATGCCCAGCCTGCTGTTTGTTTTTTGAGTACCATTCCTGGACTGATTATGTAATGCTTGTGTTATCTATCATATGCAACCACTGAAGTATCTGCTTGGTTGGGTTAGCTAATGAATGGTCATACATTTCCTTAAATGCCTTGTACCAATAAATATTCCACCTTAGCCAAGAGGGGGTGTGTGTGTGTGTGTGTGTGTGTGTGTGTGTGTTAGGATATACTTTCATTTCTCAGGCAGTTTATAAATCAGCCTTAGCTTTCCCTTATTGCTTGCACAGAGCCCAAAGTCAGCCAGTGAGAGGTAATTGAAGCATCTTACATCTTTCCTGGACAAGCAAATAGCAATGCATATGCACACTGCCTCCTGTCTTCTATATCTCTAATAATATGTTAGAGTTTTACAAAGCCCCCTCTGGACATTTAGTTCCTAGACCCATCTTTTGAACTTTGGCTAGGTTTTTGTTTGCTCCAACTGGTATCACAGCTTTTGGCAGATGATCAATTGAAACTGATTGTTTTTAGCGAACGTCCAAGGATAGGACCTTTCCTATAGAGAGTCAAGTCACATTTTGACAATAGGGCTTTCCAAGAGACTGTAAAATAGATCATGTAGTAACAATGGTCTGGGGACAGGGCTTTATAAGGAGCTCCAAACCCGTGTGTTTCCTCCAATGGCTGTTAAGATTGCTAATTTTCACGAGAATCTATTGGTCTTCAACACTACCATAAAACAAGGTGAGGGGATAAGGGTAGGCCAAGTTACATGTTTTAAGACCCCCCATTCTTACTGAGGTTCAGTAGTTTTTCTTGAATTTTTTTTAAAGACTTTTACAAACTTTGGGTTAATTTTCAGAATTCTGAAATAGTAGATTTTACTTTTTTTTAGTACTTTCATTGCTTTTGTGGAGAAGTAGAGTTCTGGGGGTCCATTATCCAAAAGTGTGACCTCCCACTTTAACATTTAATATAATTATCAATATGATTGAATTTATATCTACCACTATGCTTTTTCTCATTTATTCTTTGTTAATGTTTTTCTCATTTTCTGATTTATTTTGTCTTAATTAGAAAAAAATCTTTGTCTCATAAATATGAAATATATACACTCTACAAGTAAAAAATACTCTATTTATAAGTCTAATTTCTGGATCTATTCTCCACCCATGTGCCCAAATTGACAGGTACAAAAAATATTCATTAAATTAATGTTTGAAATTTTAAATAACACTAAAAACTAAATTTCAATTGACAGGAGAATAAATAAAGGTGATTTAATTGTGAAACAGCTTACAGTCCAGTGGTGAGAATGAATGAACACAGATATGTTTTGAAATTGCAATGTGAAGGAGAGAAAAAGAATCCTGATATCTTGGATACTTCGGAGACAACACTGTTACATGTCTTCCTAGAGCCGGGACTGTTCTCATTGGCAGATATTTTTACTTAGCTGCTTTTGCCTAAGCCCAGATGCCCTTTTCATTTCATTCGCAAAAGCAACATGGAGTAAAACAAAGGTATATTACCTCGCCTGCAGTTTAAAACTGTGTATCCAAACAGACATTAGCCCTTCAACATAGCTCCTTGCAATGATGAGGGCTCAGAGACTGTATGCCTTACCTCACTGATTATCTTTGGCGAGAACTGTAAAGGCTCTAAGATTTTACCTTCCCTGCAAGCTAAATTTTAACCTGCTACAATTTCATGAATTTTGATACATAGTCCTGAATCATACAAAAAGGAATTTTTACTCCAATCAGTAGTAGAATCCTGAATGTCAGCAGATTTATACCCTAATTTCCACAAGGTAGCTTGAATTGATCCAGATTACACCTGCTCACATAAAGACTGTGTTATGGGAGAGAAACCCTGAGCTTATGAAACCCGATATTTTTTTTAATGGGCAGTAAGCATCCCTACACTTCGCACCAGATAGAGATGTTATCTTGATTAAACTGGACAGTGACTATGGCTGCACTTTTACTTTGGAAAATGGCACTATTTTTATTTTCCAAGCCACTATGAAAACCTGTCCTTTGCACCAAAGAGAGATGCTGTCATTATGTTCCAAGGTTGTACACTCGAGCAACTTTTCTTTTTTTTTTTTTTTTTACAGGGTTTCACTCTGTCACCCAGGCTGGAGTGCGGTGGCAGCATTCTCAGTTCACTGCAGCCTTGACCTCCTGGGCTCAGGTGAGCTACTCAGCCTCCCTAGTAGCTGGAACTACAGGCATGCATCCTCACACTCTACTAATTTTTGTATTTGTATAGAGACCGGGTTTTGCCATGTTACCCAGGCTGGTATTTTATTAAACTCCTGAGTCCAAGTGATCAACCTGCCTTGGTCTCCCAAAGTGCTGGAATTACAGGCATGAGCCACTGCCCCTGGCTTATAGCAATATTTTTGAAAAGATATTCCAAAAGAAAGAACAGCCAGTGATTTGTTAACAAGACATGCAGAAATCTAAGAGACACAAGAAGCATTGTCTACCAATATTCTGCAAGTTACTTTTGTCAATAAAGTCTCCTTGTTTTCCCTTCATAGGTTGCTGCTTTGATGTATGCATTCTCTCATCACTCTTCAAGTGCCGAGTTAAAATATTTTACAAAGGAATATGTATTGCCAACTTCCACTTATCTAAACTTCAATGTGTCATGAAATAAACAACGTATTAATGAGGGAAAACAATTTGATATAAAACAATAAATAACAACAAACAAAAGACAAAAGTTTCAAGGTATCCCTACCCACTGAGGAGAAGTAGGTATATATAATCAGATTAATTTACCAAAATCCTGTACATTTATGTATATGATTAGTAATATTCTATACTTAAACTAAACACTTAGACAGATTTTCTACTGAGAAAAGTTAGAAACCTCATTTTATATACACTTATCAATATTTAATAAAAATGATCTAATTTCTATTTTAATTAAAAAAGATTTTTACAGTACTACTGTCTAGAAGACTTTTTATTTTAATTTAAGAAGTGAAACGTATGGATTTAATTTGCCTGAATATAGTGAGATCAATTTTATTCTATGGTCACGATCTATACTCCCAACATTTAATTTGGTTTTACCAAATTCACACTAGTAATCATAAAAGGAGATAGTAATAAACCTGCTTATCTGGTAAACCTTTAGTGTACCTGTGGAGTTGCTGGTGTTGCCTGTAATCTGTGACTATGAGGAATCCTACCTAGGTCAAACTGCTCCACAAATTATTACCTATTATAAAACCGACAGAAATATTTTCCACTAAGGAGGAGCAGAAGAATGTTACAGAGGGAATATGATTCTGTTTTAGTAAAGCATGATTCTAATTGGAGTACTATCACTGAGAAATAATCTATTTCCCTGTCTCTTAATCACAACATCTGTAAATTATGAAAATTAAACCTAAGTCTGTAGAACTAAAGCATTTCAGGATTTTATGATTGTGCCTCTGAGATATAGAACAATGAGAGTTAGAACCAATTTTTCAGAATTAATGATGGTATATTGAGATTATTTTTAAGTTTTTTGCCAACTTATCAACTTATCTTCATACACTTTGTTTTACAATGAAATTATCTAAAAGTCAATTACATTAAGTCTGTACTAAATTTATTAAAAAACACCAAAAATACATCATTTTCTTATTTTCTATTATGTCCGTTCCCCTTCATGTTTATGTATGAGTTTCCTCTTGTTTTCAGAAAACACTTTGCAGTTTCAGTACATCCTTAGGTAACCAAAGACTCTTGGGATGAAAGAAACCAGGATGGCTGGGCCCTTGGCATTTAAGAAACAAAAGAAATACCTTATATATGGCTTTATGACAAGTTTTAGGAGGCTTATTGCAGTATATTTACAGTAAAATCATACCAAAAGTAGCAAGATACTTGAAATCATTGGTAAGGCAGTTTGAAATTTTGTTAATGCAGATATTGCAAAAATTTTACAATGAAATGGTTGAAAAGATTCAAAGTCTCTCTGGTCTTAATATCTGACTTTGGAAAAAAGAGACCATTTGAAAGGGAATTTATATAATTATTTTGAACATCAGTAGAATGTATGTGTTTTAAAACACATCTTATCTGTAAAAATATAAGTACTCAGTAATCAATAGCTATTATTCTTCTTTTACATTTCAAAAACTGTGGCTATCAGCAGAAAATTAAGGTGAGGCAGATGAGATCACAAATGCTTGTGTGTTTGTGTATGTGATTTCTGAGAAGAATAAAAATATGTTTGAAGACACACGTAAGAGCAATAAAATTAGAAAAAAAATCTGTGCAATGACTGACATGCCTTGGCTTCAGCAGCTTTTAATTAGAGCATGTTCTACACACTTTAGATTTAATACTGAAAGCAAATAATATATTCCAACACATTGATGGCATAAGAGATATTAGTTTTGTATTCTACACTTGGTTGATTAGAATAGATTCGCTAACCTCACATTTTTATTTACCCAAACAAATGTTATCTAGTGAAAAATCAGCATATATAGATGATATCTAGGGGTAACTGCTGTTAAGTTCTTTTTTTTTTTTTTTCTGAGACAGAGTCTCACTCTGTCACCCAGACTGGAGTGTAGTGGCGCAACCTCGGCTCACTGCAGCCTCCATCTCCTGGGTTCAAGCGATTCTCCTGCCTCAGCCTCATGAGTAGTGGAGATTACAGGCTTGCAGCATCGTACCCAGCTAATTTTTTTGTATTCTTGCTGGAGACGGGTTTTCACCATTTAGCCTGGCTGGTCTCGAACTCCTGACCTCAAGTGATCCACCTGCCTCAGCCTCCCAAAGTGCTAGTATTACCGGCCTGAGCCACCGCACCCGGCCCCATTGAGTCTTAAATAATGTCATTGCTTCAAGTTCTTAGTTTATGAAGCAGGCACAGTATCAAAGTCAGCCAGAATATAGAATTTTGCAAATTTGGTAAAAGGATTTGATTATTTAATAGATATATTTAAATTGCATGGATTCTTTGTATCTCATTTGAAAGACAAATATATTTCTATTTTATTTTTGCACTCTTTGGCGAAACATAGTAATGAAACCTATGTTGTACTCATCAGAATGGAAAAACTCAGAAGAACAAACAACAAAATTCCATAGTCCTAGGTTTTTAATAATTAAGCATTGTTTAATCATCATATTTACAAATAGAAAGATTTTAAGTTTTTAGAATGAAAGAAAAGTTGTTTTCCAAATATTTTCTGTTCAAATCTTAATGATGCATGCAAATTCCATTTAGTGTACTGCGGACTAATTAATTCCCTTTAAAATTTCAGTGTTCAATTACAGCTTTTATTTAATTGTCAACAATAATTCAGACACAAAACAAATTTTAATAGTTTATTATCCATGGCCCAGGTCATCTCAATCACAGATTAATATTAAGGATAACTAGAGCTTGACATTGTCAGTAATATTTCTGAAAATTTACATTTGTCAGAATTTAATTCACATCAACATTCTACTTGTGCAAAGATAAACCTACTGAGAAGAAAAAACATTACTAAGCTGTGACATTTCTAAGATGATCCTGCTTTCACCTGGTCATATAGGTTCCATAGCTAGAAAGGTCTGTGGAGTTTATGTAGTCTTCCAAACTATAGATTTGGAAAACAAGGAGAAAACAGGCAAATTATCAGTTTAAGGCTCTGTATTCTGAGAACTAGGCCCAGAAAGAATGTTGAAACCTGTTTCTCATTCTCTTTAGCTATATGGTCTTTGGCAAAATATCTGAACTTTTAAAGTGTTAATTACTTCACTAGTGAAATGAAGACAAGAGATTTTAACTGAAAGCATGTAGGGACTATTAATGGAGATAATGTTTATAAAGCACTTAGAACATTACCTGGGCATTGTAAACACTCAATAAATGCAAATTTCTAGAAGTCAAGTGCGCATACAACTTTGTCAGACCTTCTTTAAACTATATAACACTCCTTATTTCTTGATAAAAGATGAGGCACAGATTAGAGCACCATTTCTCAAACTTTAATGCTGATCTCTTTAAAAATGAAGATTCTAATTCATTTTGACTGTGGTGGAAATCTGAGTTACTTTATTTCTAATAAGTTAACTGGTAATGTTGATACCTCTAGTCCCGGGACCGCACTTTAAGGAACAAGGCATTCAAGTTTACTACGTTTTAAAATGTGCATTAATTACAGAGAGCCCCATAGTTCACAGGCAAATGCCCTGGTATCCCGTAAAATGATCCATTTGAAGGATGCTTAAAGATTATGGGAGGTGATATGAGTTGCGGAAAGCAAAGGGCTAACTTTTGCTTTCTTCTCAGTTTCAGATTACTTCTTCTATGGATGCTGTGGGGATATTTCAAAATCCGCTCCCTATGGATAGATGGCAGTGTGTTATTTGGCAAGGATTTTTTACTGCAATTCCTCCCATGCTCTGTAGGTATGCCAAAATAAAGAAAATAAAACCACTTTTATCCCACAAAGTCTGGCTTACTTGTAGAAAATATTTTGGAATGTGTTTTAGACTTTTGAATGTCTAAACACTTTTTTCAACAAAAAAAAAAATTAAAAAAATATATCTATATCCAGGAGCTGTCAATTGTTTGTCACAGACAAAATCATTCTACACAGAACAGTAAAACACATTTCATATCCTATAAATTTAATTATGCTAAATTTAATTTAATTTACTTTGCATGTAGATAGGCTCAATTTTATTCCACATAGAAAAAAATATTTGAACTTAACTATTTCAGGGAAGCATTTCTAACAACATTTGGTTCAAATGTTATTTTTTAGAAAATTCTTTCCTGTGGTGTTTGTATAATCAGATATCTAGAACCTGCGAGTTTGATGCAGCCTAAGGAGTTTAGCCTTCCTGTTCACCTCCCTTCTCCCAACCAGCAGGAGAAACACACACAGAGACCAAAGCATAAAGAATTTCAGGGTTTGGGCTGCTTTTTGACTTATATCCTCTGTGTTCAGAGCATTTCTTTCTTTTTTTTCTTTTGAGAGGGAGTCTCTGTCGCCCAGGCTGGGTCCAGTGGCGCGATCTCGGCTGACTGCAAGCTCCGCCTCCCGGGTTCACGTCATTCTCCTGCCTCAGCCTCCCTAGTAGCTGGCACTGCAGGTGCCCGCCTCTACGGCCCGGCGAATTTTTTTGTATTTTTAGTAGAGACGGGGTTTCACCGTGTTAGCCAGGATGGTCTCGATCCGTGCCCACCTTGGCCTCCCAAAGTGCTGGGATTACAGATGTGAGCCACCGCGCCCGGCCCAGAGCATTTCTTTTTATTTACAACTTCAGAAGAAAAATCAAACAAAAGTAAAAGAATAGAAAAACAGAGAAACATTCCATAAGCTTGCATTGTCAATCATGGAATTTAGAGCTGATAAGAACAGAGATTTATTCTCCTCTCCCACTGCATGGATGAGTTTCCACTGCAGTAACATGTAAGCTTTATGAGGGCAGAGGTATTGTCCTACCCACTGATAAATTATTCATAGACAACATAGTGCCTAGAAACCAATATTTGTTGGATGAATAAATGTTCATTCAGGAACAACTAGAAAAACAAACGCCCATACAAGGAAAGAAAAATGACAAATATACAGACCATGAAAAGTAAACTTATGTAAACTGTGACACAGGTTTGAATGACCCTCATTTGAAAAAGATATTTTATAAACTCTAAGAACTAAGAGTGAATATTATTAAAAAGTGATTTTATTTCAGCACAGTCATTTCCTATAAATAAATGTATCTAAGGTACATCATAGGGAGGCCTATTAACATTTGTAATAAAAATTTAGATACATTTATTATTTAATTCACGTAACTGAAAGAAAATTTGAGCCTTTAAATGTAAAACCATATAGCTCAATAGCTGAAATTTATTATAATAATTCTTTTTATATTAATGTACATAATTCCATTATAACAAAAATTTGGATATGCCAAATGTTGCAATAAAAATATGAGAACTCTAAAAATACTAGGCCATCATTTCCTAAAAAATACTTTCATTGATCTTTTTCTCAAAAGACATCCACTTTCCTATGCTTTGCTGTAGTATTGATTGATTGCTTTGAAACACGCACACATTCTCCATAGGCATACTTGGTTTTCAACTGCAAGATTGACAGTAAGTAAAGACTGAAGTCCCTGACCGTAAAACTGAGACATTTACTTTTTCCAAGCTGATTTAGGTCCAAAGTGTAGCTCCTTTAATATTATGGTATAACCAACTGTAGTAAATGGCTAGACACAATGGTTAACACAGGTACAGAAATAGTTTGTAAGATTAATACTCTTATATTAATCATCATGATGATCATCATTGTCCTGATCAGAATTTTGATAGTTATGAGTTGGTCATTTAATTGTGACTGTGATCTTTCAATGTAATTCCTAATGGAGTAACTGACTGTTCTATAAGACACAAGGAGAAGCTGACCTCCATTGTCTTTTCTATCAAAGAATGCGTATTGATTCACATGCATTGCGGGGACATAATTGTTAGGAGAATAATTCAAGACTTGACGGTTTCCATGGCAAATTTCCTAGCCTTCTAGTCTTTTTTCCTTCACACACTGCCCTATCATAAAAATTCCTTCATTTTTAATCCATAACTAGTGCACAATGTCAGTGAAACCAAATGTCTATGTTGCTAATATTGTACTTTCTTTTAAAAGGGACAATTTTGTAATACATTTGTAATTTTGACCTTGATATCAGTGATTGTAAATGCTACGTCTATACAGTTCAACAGCCAAAATGAATATGGATGTAATAAAAAGGTGAAAAGTTGAACACATCAATGTTTTCCCTTAAATATTTATGTCAATTTTCAAAATTTTTAACTCTTTCACCAGTCCTTATCTTTTGCATATCTTCTACTCAATTTGTTTCTTTGCTTCTTTTCTTCTCTAAACTCAATGGCCAATTATTTATTGGGTGCTATTGTTCCAGTAATTTCCATTTCTATAAATATAGCCCATATGCTACTTATCACTCTTAAGCTTCTCATCAACCTATTCTGTCCCATACTTATCTCTCTGGACAAATTCTCTTAAATAATTTTTTAAACCAGAAACATAAGGTAATATCAATACTAATATTCCACCACATTATACTGGGAAGTAAAAAGGAAAATAAATAAACTACCTGTTAGACATAGAGATTAGAAAGATGACGGCCAGAAGCTGGGAAGGATAGTGGAGGGCTTGGGGTGGAAAGGTGGGGATGGTTAATGGGTACAAAAAAATAGAAGGAATGAATAAGACCTACTATTTGATAGTGCAACAGGGGGACTATTGTCCTTAATGACTCAACTGTACATTTTAAAATAACTAAAAGAGTGTAATTGAAATGTTTGTAACACAAAGGATAAATGTTTGAGTAGATGGATACCCCATTCTCCAAGATATGGTTATTTCACAGGTCTATATCATAACATCTCATATACCTGTACATATCATACCTGCTATGTGCACACAAAAATTAAAAATAAAAATAAATAAATAAATAAACTACATGTTATATTTATTATCTCAAATGGGGATAATAATAAATCATAATTGCTTCCTTAGAAATAAAGAATATAGATTGAAGTATCTTTGGAAAACCCCAAATTTAACCACAACATATAATTAGATGCAAGCTGAATTCCAATCTATTAAATTAGAAAACATTCAAAAATTGAAGGTTTCCATTTTATCCACTCTCTGATTACGTGTGTGTGTGTGTGTGTTTGTGTGTGGGTATGTGTGTGGGTGTATACTATACATATATATATATATAAAATCATGTCTTGCTTAAAGACTGGGAAACATTCTGAGAAATATATCATGAGGTGATTTCACGTTGTGCAAACATCATAGAGTGTGCTTACACAAGCCTAACTGGTATAGCTTATTTTACATCTAGGCCTGTGGTGTGGCCTATTGGTGCTAGGCTACAAGCCTGTACAGCATGTTACTATACTGAATATTATAGGCAATTATATACAATGCTAAGCATTTATGTATCTAAACATATCTAATCATAGAAAAGAAACAATAAAAATATGTTATAAGAGGCAAAAAAAAGTGGTATACCTGTATAGGGGAGCTCCATTGCAATCTTATGGGACCACCATCATATTCACAATCTGTGATTGATTAAAAGGTTGTTATAGGGTGCATAACTGTATACGTAACCACTATCCTCTTTAATAAACACCATGCTGTGCTCTGTTCTACAAAACGTGGCCTCATGTATCTTCTAACAATATAAGGAAAGGGTTTACCAAACTAGACTCCCAAAACACACAGAGAATTTTATTTGTTTTCACCTTTTCCTATTTATATTTAATACCGGCTCTACCAGATAACAGTTTTACCTTTAAGTAGGTTCTTTAATTTTCCCTTTTTCAGAACAATAACTACATAATTCAATCTTAATTACTCTGACTTAAAGAAAAAAAAGTCATATAAGATACACATTGTTTATTGGTAGTTTATTCAAAATTTCCTTGGTTATTTTTAGTCCATTTTTGTTTATTTTTGAAAATATAATTTTTGTTTTTTAGTTTAAAAATGGATACATCAATAGATATTTTTAAAATATTAACAATCCTTTCATTCTTGGATAAAAGTGCTTAGTCCCTTGTTTAAATCTTGCCAGAGGCCTATTTTACCCATAATTTTACAAAAAGAATGTTAACTTTGTTTATTTTATTCATCTTATTAATTTCATGTCTTTTTATTGCCTATTGTTTTTTAGAGGATGCTCATATTTTGCAAGGTAATAGTCATTTGCTAGATTTTGAGACCTCATGCCTGGCCAATTTTTATAAATAGTCCATGCATGTTTGAAAAGAATAAATACTTGTTAATGACTGAGCACAATCAAATACAGACTTACATAAAAACACAAATACATATGCTAATTCATAAGATTAGTTTCTTAATGGTTTGATTGTTGTCTGAGCTATCCATCTGAGACAACTGTGATAAACTTTCCACAAAACAGGGTTTTTTTAAATGTAACAAACACATCAATTCTTCTCTAAATAACTTTCAGCTTTCAAGGAAATGTCAGCAAATGTAACAATCATTTGTTATTTTTTCCTTTAGAACATAACAAGTTAATCCCAACATTTTATGTGGGTAAATCAGGAAGATCAAAGTAATTTGAATTATTTGAATAAGGTTAAAGAGAAAAGACCACTGAATTACTAGACTGTATGTGAAAATAAAAACAATTAGAAAAATATGTGAGATAACAATTTGTGTATTTAGTAAAAGCAAATATAACTTAAGATATTGCTAAAACGATGAAAATTATGTTAAATTTTACTTTATTCAAATGTGAATTTTCTATGATTCAAGATTATAAGAAGCGATGGATCAAAAAGTATTTTCAATATATTCAAGAGAATAATTTTTGTATTTAGTATAAGAAAATATCACTTAGATAAGATATTGCTAAAACAATCTATGAAAAATGATATTAAATTTTACTTTCTTCAAATGTAAATTTTCTATGATTCAAAAGACTATAAAAAGTGATAGATCAAGAAAATATTTTCAATGCAGAGTTTAAAAAGAAAGTATTCAAAATTGCCAGATCATTAAAAAAAGGGTAAAATATAGTGAATGGAAAGAAAATGAATAGATAATTAATGAAAGAAAAAGATCAACTGATAATACACAGGAAAAACGTTCAAACCAACTAATAATAATAATGTAAACAAAAAAAGTTAGATATTATTTTCTACCCAAGAGACTGGCTTAAAAATGCCTTAGAAAAAACTGGTTTTGATAAGAATGCAAATACAGAGTCATGTACTGGTAAAAATGGCATATATTTGTACTACTACTTTAAAGAGTAATTTAGCAATACCTGGTAAAGCAAAAAATGTTTATAACCTGAAGCTCTAAAATTGTACTTTTAATATATCCTGTATATAAGAAAAACTCTTCTACTCATATGCAATGACATGCTCACAATAATGTGTATTACAGTATGGTTTGTTAGAATAATATATTAGAAACAATATAAATGGATAAATTATGCTATTTGCCTATGACAGCCATATAGCAGTGAAAGCATTGAACTAGAATCATAAGTATTAATACATTCATAGCCTGAAACAAAATGTCAGGTGAAAGAAGCATTATATAGCAAGATATGTACAGTAAATATAAGTTATACTAAATTATAAAACCTACAAAATTTTAGTTTTTATGCTTATGGTTATAAAACATACTAATATTAGACTAAAATATCATAAGAATTTTTATTACCAAATTTTTATTTTTATTTTTATTACCAAATTTTTGTTAATGATTCGTCTTTGGTCATGAGGTAGATTAGCATGATAAAGGCCTGCAAATGCAACCTCTATTTGGATTTTATTTTATTTTTTATTTATTATTATTATTTTTTTTTTACACAAAAGATTTCCACAATATGGTAGCCATAAAAATGCACCTGTCCAGTCTCCTGCTGACTTTGCTGCTGCAATTTGAAATCCATCAATGTATTAGTTCAACGGTCACTCTTTCCGCTGGCTCCTCTAGCCAATAACTAAGCTCAACAGGGAAATTAAGGCAGACCTATACTTAAAAGATGTGACACTTCACCTGGAGTTTTGACTCCAGAACTGCTTGTGAGACTTGCCAACACTTCCCTAGAACTGCACTGCTGTTTTGGCATTTCTGCCTTTTCTTTCTTCCTTTACTACCTTTTTCTTTCAAAGGGTTCAAGTTGTGTCACAGTCCTATAGCATTCCTAACATCCTCCAGCTTGCTCCATATTTTTAGTCAACACTGTGTTCCTCAGTGAATCTCTTGCAGGGCTTATCCTATCTTTCCATCTTTCTGAGAGAACCCAGATAAACATAAGCAAATGTGGCAAGCTGGTAAGATTCAATTAATCTCTGTGCTGAGTATAATGGTAAATAAGGATTTGATTAGGTGAAATAGTCATAGTTTCATATTTTATTTGTGTAGTTGTAATATGAGTAACTTAAATTTTCTTTTTATAGTTTTCAAGGTTTTCCAAACTTTTTTTTTTGGGCATTCATTATTTTGTAATCTGGAAAAAAGGTATATACCACATATGTATATATGTATGTATGTTTGTGTGTGTGTGTATTTATATGTGTATGTGCATATATGTTTGTGTGTATGTGTATATAAAATCTCATATCTGAAAATCAACCAAGATAAAAATCCAGCAGAACTCTATATTATAGCAGTGTTTTGCTAAAATTTTACAGTGTGACAAAAAGAGTTAATATTTCAGTCCTAACACCCACCCACGTGTTCTTTTTACATATCCACTTTTCACATCTCTGCTTACATTTTTTCTTTAATTAGAAATTTGAGGCAGAATCACTTCTGTCTGCTGATGTTTAAGAAAAAAAAACTTCCAAACAAATCTATGTCTGTATACAGCTTTCTCACCATCATTATGAAAAGGAATTTGGAATTGTTGACACTTTCTTCTATATAGACATAAACCTTCCCTTTTGATAACTTTTTTTAAAGCAGGGTTTACTTTTTAGATCATTTTAGCCACAATTTCCACAAGCTTTCTTCTTTCAGCAGAAGACTTGATGGCCAGGCAGGAAAGGTCATTAAATCTTTCAAAGATAAATCTTCAGCCTTTACTCACTCTTGAACCACAATGGACATGCATACACACTTTTCCAACCTTATCTCTAATTTGTTTCCAGCAATTTTCTTCTATGCTGAACTACCTCTGTAAGAACTTTAGTACACATTTATTGCTCTCTCTAAATATTTGCTTTTGCCATTCAGGCTACTTGGATGGTCCTTTTCAGTCTTCCATATCAATTCGAATGTATAAATGGTCTTCAAAATGTATTCTTTTTTATTTTTGAAAGTTTTTTCAATCATATTATAATTCTACTTTTCTTAAACAATTAGAAGACAAATACTATACTAAACTTTATTAGCTGCTTGATATTCCTAAGTAGTAACAGTTTGAAAGGAGATATATGTTTAAAGCAATTTTAAAACTTTATATAGTGCACAGCTAAAATTCACAAATGCATAAATGTTTAATTAATGAACCACAACACTATTACTCTGGAGACAGCTGAGAGAGAAACATTCAGCAGTCATTTAAAGTGCCACTCGCTGCTATGGGAATAAATTAGCACAAGTCTTTTAAAGAGCACTATGTCAATATGTATCAAAAATTTATTTAAACTTGCTTTATTCTCTTTATTAGAGCAATAAAATTTCTAGAGATTTATTTTAAAAATAGTAATGTGTCTGAAGGCAAATATTTTGCTATGTGGATGTTCTATGCAGCACTGTTTAGAATTGTAAAATTTACAAAATCATAAGCTTGAACACAGGGATATATTAAGAAAAGAGTATTATAATCATATGGTAAAACACTATGTATCATTAAAATCATATTTTAGAGAATATTTATTTATTTATGATTTAATTTAAAGATGGGTTTAGGTTTTTCTTTTTAATTTTTTTCAATTGTTGCCATTTATCTATGTGTACCTAATGTTTAGCTCACACTTATAAGTGAGAACATACAATATTTGGTTTTCTGCTTGTGCATTAATTTGCTGAAACATGGAGCTTGAGCTGCATCCAAGTTGCTGCAAAGAACATAATTTTGTTCTTTTTGTGGCTGTATAGTATTCCATGGTGTATATATACATTTTCTTTATCCAATACATCCTTGATAAGCAATGTGGTTTAATTCCATGTCATTGCTATTTTGAATAGTGCTATGATGAATATAGGAGTGCAGATATATTTTTTGCAGAATTATTTATTTTCCTTTGGGTATATAATCAGTAATGATATTTCTGGGTTGAATGGTAGTTCAACTCAGTTTCTGAGAAATCTCCAAACTGCTCTCCACAGTGGCTGGACTAATTTACATCCCCACCAACTATGGATAAGTGTTTCCTTTTCTCTGCAATCTTACCAACATTTGTTATTTTTTGGCGTTTTAACAAAAGCCATTCTGACTGGTGTGAGATGTTATTCTGTTGTGGTTTTGATTTGCATTTCTCTGCTCATAAATTAGAAGAATCAATATTGATAAAATGGCCATACTGCCCCAAACAGTTTACAGAATCAAGATATTCCTATCTGATATAGTTTGAATACTTGTCCCCTCCAAATCTCATGTTTAAATGTGACCTCCAGTGTTAGAGGTGGGCCCAGTGGGAAGTGTTTGGGTTACTGGAGCAGATTCTTCATGAATGGCTTGGTACCTTCCCCATGGTAATGAGTGAATTCTCACTCTGTTAGTTCACAAAGGAGCTGATTGTTTAAAGGAGAATGGCACCCCTCCTCTCTCTCTTGCCCTGCCTCTCACCATGTGACATTGCTGTTCCTCCTTTGCCTTCCACCAGAAGCATATGGTTCCTATACATTGGCAGAATAACAAGCCAAATAAATCTCTTTTCTTTATAAATTACCCAGTCTCAGGTATTCTTTTTTAATGCAAAATAGACTAATATAGAAAATTGGTACCAACCAGGGCATTTCTATAAAGATACTTGAAAATGTGGACGTGGCTTTGGGACTGGCAGAGGTTGGAAGAGTTTGAAGGGCTCATAAGGAGACAGGAAGATGAGAGAAATGTTGTAACTTAATAAAGAGTGATTTAATGGTTGTGACCAAAATGCTGATAGAAATGAGGACAGTGAAGGCCAGCCTTATGAGGTCTCAGATGGTAATAAGGAACTTATGGGGGAGTGGAGCAAAGGTTACCATTTTACCCTAAGCAAAAGTTTATGCCCTAGCAAAGAACTTTACTGCACTGTGCCCATGTGCTAGTGATTTGTGAAAGGTTAAACTTAAAAGTGATGACCTAAAGTATCCAGCAGAAGAATTTTCTATGCAGCAAAGGATTCAAGATGTGGTATGGCTCCTTCTAGCATCCTATTATCTGATGTGGGAGCAAATAAAGGATGTAAAACTGGAACTTATAATTAAAAGGAAAGTAGAGAATAAAAGTTTGGAAAATTTGCAGCTTGGCTATGTGGTAGAGAAGGAAAGAGCATTTTCAAGAGAGGAAATCAAGAGGAATGAATAGTAACCACTTGCTAGAGAGGTTTGCATGACAAAATGGGAGCCAAGTGCCAATTGTCAAGACAATGGCAAAAAGACCTGGAAGACATTTAGTTTTCAGGACCATCCCTATCACCACAGGCCCAGAGATCTAGGAGAAAAGAATGGTTTCAGAGGGCAGTCCCAGGGTACCATTGCCCTGCACCATCTTGAGAGGCTGTTTTTTACATTCTGGCTGCTCCAGTTCTGCTCCAGCTATGTCTCAAAGGGCCCCAGATATGACCTGGACTGCCACTTATGAGAGTGCAAGCCACTGTAAGCCTTGGTGGTTTCCACGTGGTGTGAAGCCTGGAGGAACACAGAATGCTAGAGAAAACGAGGCTTGACAGCATCCACCTAGATTTCAGAGGATGTATGGGAAAGCCTGAGTGTCCAGGCAGAAGCCCGTGCCATGGGCAGAGTCTCTGCAGAGAGCCTCTGCTAGGGCAATGCTGGGGGGAAATGTCTAGATGGAGTCCCCATGTTGTGGCCCTACCAGGGCACTGTCTCACTGGATCTATGGGACTGGGGCCGCCACCCTCCAGACCTGAGAATGTAAAGCCAATGGAAGCCTACACTCTTAGCATAGAAAAGCCACAGCACTCAATTCCAAACCATGAGAGCAGCTGTGAGGGCTGCACTCAGCAAAGACACAGGGGTGGAGCTGCCCAAGGCTTTGGGAGCCCACCCCTCATACCAGTGTGCCAGGATGTAAGAAATTGAGTCGAGAAAAATTATTTTGGAGCTTTAAGTTTTAATGACTACCCTGCCTGGTTTCAGACTTGGGTGGAGCCTATTGCCTTTTTCTTTTTGCCAATTTCTTCCTTTTGGAATGAAAATATTTACCCAATGCCTGTACCACCATCGTATCTTGGAAGAAAATAACTTATTTTTGCTCTTACAGGATCATAGGTGGAAATAACTTGCCTTGAGTCTCAGATGAGACTTTGGACTTTGAGTTGATACTGGAACAAGTTAAGACTTTGAGGGGCTACTGGGAGGACATCAATTGTATTTTGCAATGTAAGTAGAACATGAGATGGAGGGGCAGTCCTAGGAGGAATGATATAGTTTGGACATTTGCTTCCTCCAAATCTCATGTTGAAATGTGACCTCTAGTGATGGAGGTGGGCCTAGTTGGAGGTGTTTGGGTTATGGGAGCAGATCCCTCATAAATGGTTTGGTAACCTCCTCATGGCTGTGAGTGAGTTCTCACTCCATTAGTTCACATAAAAGCTGTTTGAACCTCCTGTTACCTCCTTCTGTCTCTCTTGTTCACTCTCTCTCCATGTGACTTGCTTGCTCATCCTTTGCCTTCTGCCATGATTGGAAGCTTCCTGAGGCCCTCAGGAAGTCTGCAGAACCATGAGCCAAATAAACCTCCTTTTAATAAATTACCTAGTCTCAGGTATTTATTTATAACAATGCAAGACAGCGTAACACCAAAAAGGACTAATTTAATTCCCACCAACAGTGTATAAATGTTCCCTCTTCTCCAAAGCTTTGTCAGTATTTGATATCTTTTGATTTTTTTAACAAAAGCCATTCTGACTGATGTGAGATGGTATGTCATTGTGATTTTGATTTTTCTCTGCTCATGGATTGGAAGAATTAGTGTCATTAAAAATACCATATTGTCAAAAGAAATTTATGGACTCAATGCTATTTTTATCAAACTACCTACTTCATTTTTCACACAATTAGATAAAACCCTTCTAAAATTCATATGGAACCAAAATAGTTCCCAAACAGCTACAGATATACTAAGCAAAGAGAATAAAGCCAGATGTATCACATTACCCAACTTCAAATTATAGTACAAGTCGACAGTAACCAAAAGAGCATGGTACTAATACAAAATGGACACACAGACCAATGGAACAAAATAGAGACCCAGAAATAAAGACATATCTATAACCATGTGATCTTCGGCAGAGTTGATGAAAAAAGCAATGAGAAAAAGACTCCCTCTTCAATAAATGGTGCTGGAACAACTGGCTATCCAGATGCAGAGGAATGAAACTGGACCTCTACATTTCGCCATATAAAAAATTAACTAAAAATGAATTAAAGACTTAAATATAAGACCCCAAACTATAAAAATCATAGAAGAAATCCTAGAAAATGCCCTTATCGATACTGACCTTGGCAAAGAATATTTATACACATGCTTAAACTCACTGATTTTGAGGGTAAAAGTTTAGAAAACATTAGATTTCCTTACTTTTTTAAATCAAGAATTTCTAAAGTGATAAACGCATAAAATATTACAGAATATACTTTAAAATAGGTCAGAAGTTATTGGAAATTAGCACAGATAGTTGAATTTTCTATTTGCTCACCTATATTTTCTATTTTTATGTAATAAATACAACTAGTTTCTTTAAATCCATAGAAAATAGGCATTTAAAAATAGTTTCCAAGAACATTTATGTACATAGAAAACATTTATGACATAATTTTAAGTGAAAGTCTCAAAATTGTACCTAAAGTTTAAACCAAATCTTCTTTAATGCATTAAAATGTGAGGAAATATTCTTTCTGATTGGAGAATTAATGGGAAACTTCCGTGTGTGTGCCCACACACTCTTTAATTTTACTTTATTTGTTAAATTTTCTGTGATAAGCATTTATCTACTTTATATATTTTAAAATATTAAACATTTAAAGCAAAATTCAATCCCTCTTTTGCTTATATTACAAGTTATTTTAAAAATAAATTTATGTTTAATAACCCTCTTTGACTTATATTACAAGTTATTTTAAAAATAAATTTATATTTAAGAGAAGGTGAGCTGCAGTCATTTTTATGCTACTTAAACACACCGATTATAAGTGCAACAATTATTTTCTTTATGTAGTGTGACACAAAGTGAACCTTCATAAAATAACACTATGTATGCCAGTGGTAGGATATGTTAAGGAAGAAAGAAAGTTCTTGATTATGAAGACTTTATTTTAACAACCACTAAGAGATGATTTTCATACAGAATGGAAAAGTTTTGTGTTTGAGACCGTTTGTTAAGCAACAAACATATAATTTTCTCTATTTGATAATCTTGATTTATAACCCTGAATGGAGGGTTGTGCAAATGTTCAAATCATTCTTCACTTCCAACTCTTTATAGCTGTGTTCCTTTCTTTGCATAGGCTGGTCTCTACTGAGGACTGTTTAATGTTGCTGAAGTCTGAAGAAGCCTACTTTCAAATAATAAACTTTTTTTCTTACAGAATGTAAATACAATGCATTGTGCTTAAGTAGTTTGTTGGAAGAAATGACCTACCTACTTTATTTTCTTCCACATATTAGTGACCTGCTAAAGGTAACATTGGTGCCCTTGCGATTTGGCTCCACACTCTGGGAAGCAATACAGAGCCAGATTATTTGCTCTAGAAAACACACCCAGCAAGTTTGCTTTTGTGACAACGCTTGTATGCAAATGCAAGGATGGAAGTCTTGTTCTATCTGTTCCTACGGTACCTCTGTAAGTACAATTTCTTTCCATATACCAAAGACATCAGTAACACCCAAGGTAGGGTTTCTTAATTTCAACATTATTGACTTTGGGGACCAGATAACTCTTTATCTGGGGTAGAAGCGGTGCTTTCTTGTGCAAGGCAGAACGTTTAGCAGTATCTTAACCTCTATTCCCTAGATGCCAGAGGCAGCCTCCAGTTGTGACAACCAAAATAACGTCTCCAGACATTGCCATATGTTCCCTGGGGGCAAAATAGCCTCCAGATGAGAACTGCTGATCTAAGGGAAATTATAAAATAACAACTATTTCATAACAGAATGATAAATGGGCCTGAATTTGAATCTTGATTCTACTGTAGTATTTACTGAAACATACAGTCTTTGAGTCTCAGTTCCTCCACCTGTAATATTTGAATAATATTTTTCACATGTATAGCATGACCCACAATCCATCTGCAAATTTAGTGCCTCCCAGGGCAAATACTTTCATTCGTCAGTAAGAGGTCATTTCAAGAGAGATGTGAGAAGGCAAGAGTGATGTGTGTGTTGTCTCCTCCTGCCGCACACATCTAAAGCTCCTTGGTGAGGACTGACACACCAGTGTTAAGAAGTGTTTGTCTTCAAAGATTCTTATGGGAGTTTTTCTCCTTTGAACCAATGAAGTTTATATAGCTTATTCCATGTTTAATATTTTCTTCTGTTCAATTAAAGCTAAAATTATAGGAAAACAACATTGCAGCTACATAAACTTAGCTGAGAAGTAGGCAGAAAAAATACATTTCACTCAGCTCTATGGCAAAGAGTTGAGGTTGGTCCTACTAGACATGGAATCCCAATTTGTAACCATGATTGCCCTTCTGAATATGGTAATACTTTCATTTAAAGAAAATTAAAACTTAAACAAAAATATATTTAAATACACAGTTCTCTGGAATTTTGTCTATCCACATCCAGACGACCATGGAAAGAGTGCATATTTCTTCAAAACTTGTATTCTCAGTGATTTATTCTCCATTGTTCATATTTGTTCATTTTAGTCCCTTAGAGAAAAAGGTTTCTTTTTGGCAAATAAGCACTACATTAGCACTGGTTTAAAAAAATGCTTGTTTTTATGTTTGTAACCAGTTTATAGTCTATATTAAAGTAGTACTTAGATTTCATCTATACACACACACACGCACACACACACACACACACACACACATATATAGTTGATGATAAACAAAAATATCCTGACAAATTATTGAAATGGAGAAAGAAAATTGAATCAGTCTTAAAGAATAATAAACAGGGATGGGTGGAATCATAGCTCTTTTTTGTATAAATGAATATTTAGAGTTTGAAAACCTAGGATACAATGCAAGGCAAAGAGACAAAAGTGATAGCTATAGAAGGGAGAGAGCATAGCAGAAGTTAGAGGACATAAGTCTTTGTCATCATATCAGAGACACAGAGAAATCTGGGGGAATTTGCTGTAAGCAGTAATCTGCATACAATTTAAAGATTTGGGGAGGTACAAGGTTGGATAGAGTTTTTTTTCTCATCTGGAAAGTTTTTTCTCCTATTCTCCATGGATCCTATAGGAGTTATTGTTTTTTGAAGGGTTAATGGAAAAGTTTATTACAGCAAAGGAGATAAACTATTTAATCCATTATTTAGTCTGACTTTTGAGCCACCAGTCACTGGTTGTCTATTTCACTAACACATACAGATCAGAAGGTGCTCAATGTAAAAGGAGCATAGTTCTTCAGGTGACATGTAAATCTGACATCTAAATTGGTTGGTCATGCTTGATGTGGGACCATCACTTTGAGTTCATTTTAGCTCTAGAAACTTGTGAGATCTGAGTCTGGAAATATGTTGCTTTGTAGAAATGCAGTGAAGTAAAAAATAATTGACAGAAAAGTCAGGCAGGACTTATGTCCCTAAAACCACTTAACAATAATTATACCTCCAACGTTGAACATCTAGTCTTATAAGAAGGAAATTGAATACTTAGGCAAACTGTATTAGAAACATTGACTAGACCATGAGAAGTACATTTTAAAAATCATCTGAATGATTAGCTTCGAAACAACATATCTAGGTTCTTCAATCTCATGAAAACTTCCTATTCTTCTTGCTTTTTCATGAAATTACTCACAACGCCACTGTTCTTTCACTTCATAAAGCTGTCAAACTATTAGTTATTCTTTTCTGGTTAGTTCTAAACCATTTCAATGATTCTAGCTTAGTTTGTTTTCTGTTTGACATTATCAACTCTCTTATTTATTATATCATATTTTCAGTACAATCAGAAAAAATTTCAATCCTGTATCAATCTTTCTATCATCTCTAAACCTAAGCTTAGTCCTACCCACACTCACAGATGGGTGCTCTGATGGTTAATTTTATGTGTCGACTTGAATGGGTTAAGGGATACCCAAATAACTGGAAAGCATTATTTATGGAAATATGTGGGAGGCTATTTCTGAACTATTGATAGATTTGCACTTGAATCAGTAGATTCAGTAAAGAAGATCTGCCCTCACCATTGTTGGTGGGTATCTTCCAATCTTCCAGGGGCCCAGATAGAACAAAAAGACGGAGGAAGGGCAAATTTAGTCTCTGTTCGAGTTGGGACCTCATTCTTCTCCTACCCTGAGACAGAAGCACCCCTGGTTCTCGTGCCGTTGGATTAGAAATTGGATGTACACATTGACACTTCTGGTTCTCCAGCCTTTGAGTTTGGACTGGAACTATTCCAGTGGATTTCCTGGGCCTCCAGTTTGCATATTACAGATCATGGGGCTTCTCAGCATCCAAAATCATGTAAGCCAATTCCTCAAAATAAATATCTATTTATCTTTCTATGTATCTACCTACCTCCTTTGGTTTTATTTCTCTGGAGAACCCTGACTAATACAGGTGCTTCTACATATTTATACTCTCCAACATAAATTGGACCCTGGCAATCCCACTATATTTATTTTATCTCCTTTTCTACACAGTAGATAATTTTAAATGTTCCATTCTTCTCATAACATTTTTCATATCCTATAAATCAAACTTCATTTTTTGCAGATGTTTTTGCATACTGTTCATAGAGTCAAGCAATGAGAAGAGAATTTAAGCTTTCATCCACAAATCTATGAATGAGGATATGTAACAACACTTTACTGCTTCTTACTAAGGCATAGGAGAACTGTTCTTTCTACTCATTATCTATTTCTAATCCATCCTTTCTTATCATAGCTCTGACTTTCATCCGATCCTGCAATCTCTCAAACTCTACTTCATCTTCTGCCTCTCACATCATTACATATAACAACCTTTTTCTCCGCATTAAAATTGACAAGAAAATATGCAATAATATTCAAGTGTTCTTTGCCTTTGCACATTCCTCCACTTTATGCTCTGGAAAATAAATCACCCATTTTTTATCCAATGTGAATAGCCCACAGATTACAGAACGAATATCCTTTGGGAAACAAAAAGACATGTGACCTTGGTGAAACAAGTGAAAGAATAAATACATAAAACATCTATGAACAAGTAAAGGAAAGAAAAGCTTGAGAGAAGGAGGTCCAAGGGTGAAAGTGATGGCCATATTTTGGTGCCCATGTCTTGCACCAGACTGAGGTTCTGTGACTATGGATTAATTTAGGACAAAGCTGTTTTAGTAATTAAATTGAAATGATATTTAAGAAAGACACCATGGAAGTCATACTGAATTTGAAATTTTAGTTTAAAAAAGATCTGAATTGGATATTTTATGTAGAAAACAAGATTTAGGCCACATTATTTTTATTTCATATAATATAGGCAGTTTCAAAATATTGCTTCTGTTTGCAAAATGAGTTTATTTATTAAAATAATTAAAAGTGCATAACAAAGAAGTCAATGTTAGATTTCCCAGGGTTAGTTTAACAATACCATTCTGCACTTTTAGACATATTGTTTCTAAAAATAATATATAAATTATGATACTATAATCAGAAAAGCTTTAAAATTACTGAAAGGTGTATTGTTTATTTCATAGCCTCCTATTTTTGTTTATAGAAATAATTTCCCATTATCTGAGAACTAATTGAAATTTTGTAGAAGTCTGTTCCTTGTTTTATCTTTTTTACTTCCTTGCTATAATATTAAGTAAAAGAGATGAAATCTTACTGATATTTCTTTACTTTTTACAATCAACCACACTAAAACCTTATTTTAAAACTAATGAGAAAGATGATTTGCCATCCAATCTTAAATAATATTCTAATCTTTCACATAGGTAATTATTTTAAGGTCATAATACAAACTATATATTTAAAAGTCACACTATAAAAGAAAAAAGTAGTCTTAATTATATCATCAATTTTCTAAATTAATAGTTGCATTTGGATTTTACATTTGAATGTTTCTGGTTCTGCCTTCTCCCTGCTATTATTTTGGCAATTAAAAGGTAAATTTGTTTATGCATATACATATGTATACATACATACATACATACATATTTTTTCAAAAGACTGAGTCAAAATTAACCATGAAAACATGTTCCTTTATTTAATTTTGTTTACTTATTATTAAATAAGTAATGGCCTTTGTTCTCACATTTTATATTATTTCAGCTAACAATTACTGAGTGTTTCTATTAACTATATATTGATATTGTAACAGGAAGAATAAACATGAAATATTGAACACGGCCTCTCTGGGAACCCAAATGGAGATAGACAGATAAAGAAGTCATGGCATAATCTATATATGTACAAAATACTATGAAGGGACATGAATTAGTTTGGCTTTATGTGGTAGAATTAGAGAAAGAAGATGGTCATTGAAGTCCACATCTTTTTAGGAAAGAATAGAGAAAGAAGAGCGAATTATAAAGAAGTAACTCCATGAGCAAAAATCAAGATATTTTGATTCTTTCTGTCTTGCAAAGTCAGAGATTGGAATTTTACTTAGGTTTTTTTTCCACATAAAATTTAAAATTGTGTGATAGTTATCTGTTCATTCTACAGGTGTTTATTTAAGCATTTTATTACTATAGACCATAAAACTTACAAATCGCTCTTTTATATAATTATTTTATTTTAAAATTATTATTAATGTATTTGATAATTTTTATTTTCACTTATTTAGTAAAATTTATCATAGGTAAAGAAGCTATTTTAACAGGTTTTCATATTAACAAGTCCATTGCAGAATAAAAATTAAAACCAAATTACAGGCTATCTGTTACAGAAGTTATATACATCTCCTTTCAGCACCATTTTGCTTACCTTCTATAATCAGTCATTTAGCTACACCTGAAGGTTCCACAGATATTTTGCTGGGCTGATGGTGGATCAGAGTATGTGAGAGGTAAGAGTTTGGATGATGTATAAAACCATTGATGGATAGTTTGAAAACTATCTAGTCATCAAAAGATTAATACCTAGAACATATAAGGAACACAAACAACTGAAGAGCAAAAAGAAAAAACCACAAATAATCCGATGCTAAAATGGGCAAATTATCTAAATAAAAATTTCTGAAAATAAGGCAAACAAATTTCCAACAGCTATATGAAAAAAAGTTCAAAATTACTTGCAATTATGAAAATGTAAAATAAAATCACAATGAAACATCATCTTACCCCAGTTAGGATGACTATTATAAAAAAAAAATAACACATGCTAGCAAAGATATGTTGAAAGGGGAAGGCTAGTACACTGTTGGTGGAAATTTCAATTAGTACAGCCAGTATAAAAAGCAGTATGGAGGTTCCTCAAAAAACTAAAATTAGAACTACCATATGATCTGGCAATCTCACTGCTGAATATATATCAAAAGGAATGAAAATCTGTACTTCTATGTTTATTGCAGCATGTTAACAATAGCCAAAAAATGGAATCAACATCAGCATCCACCAATGAAATGGATGAATTTAAAAATTTTGTGTATATGTGCAATAAAAAGAAAATCCTGGCATGTACAACAACATGGGTGGAATTAATAGAAATTACATTAAATGAAATAAGTCAGGCACAGAAACACAAATATCACATGTTCTCATTCATATGTGAGAGCTAAAAAAAGTTGATTTCATGGAGGTAGACAGTAGAATAATAGTTTTCAGAGGCTGGAAAGTGTAGCAAGGAGGGAGCGATGAAGAGAGGTTGGTTAATTGGTATGAATATACTGTTAGAGAGAAGGAATAAGTTCTTGTGTTCAACAGCACAGTAGGGTGACTATAAATGTCAACACACAAACTTCCCCAAATGGTTTTTAATCTAAACGAGACAGCAGTAAAAATCCATGGCAAGAGGCTTATACAGATAGGTCACTAGGACATCCATAGAACCTAGAATAAGCCCATATGAGTCTGTCATTTGTGTAACTATCATTCATCACATACATTATAACAACCTCTTAGAACCACACATTTGGAACTCGTACACTGAAGTGCAAACTCTTTTTGAACTCATAAGAAAGGAAAACATTCTATTATGTGGGTACTATATGTAGCATTGCATAGTATCATTAAGAGGAATAATTTGCCCAAAAACATGGCTAAACACATGTGTGCATGCGCTAACAGGCACATATTTTTGTGTTGGAAGGGGATCGGGAGACACGTCATTATTTGCTGACTTTTAGCAAAACGGATTTGAAAACATGATTTAGATCAATACAAGAAAACTGTATTTGTGGCTTAAAAAATTGTTTAGAGGAATAATAAACATGCATAAATATATAACTGGTACACTTTATTATCTCTGAAGTCTTTATGCCACCTTTTATGGTATAAAAACCACATCTTGACATTTTAGTGAACTACTTGACTCCACAAACGTGTATCTTCTTTGACTTTGATTGAAGTAAGTTTCCTGACTACTCTACTGAAGACTATGTAGTAAATAATGCATTTAAAAAACAGGAATAAGCCTTAAAATAAAAGCTGGACAAGGAAATTGTATAACGTAACATATTAATATCAACTTTCTATCTAATGCAACAGCAAAGAAAGCAGAAAATTCATTTGTTACAGGAAAACATGCAACTAAAAATGTATCCAATGTCTTGTTGAAACCAGTAAAATTACACTTTAAAAAAATATTCACCTATAAATTTCTATCCATATGCACTTTATAAATCATGCTTATTTCAGTCAGATTCTGGGTGATGACTCAGAGCAGCAGAGAGAGAGACAGATAGAAGGCAATCAAGCTTCATGGGACTTTTGTACTTAGCATACTTTGTCTTACTTATCCACTCTATCTCTTTCCCTGCCTCCCTTTTCATGATAGTACAGTTCAGTACAGCTAACTTCATTCTGGACTGACTCCAAATGGGTCAAAATACAAAACCCAAATGGGTCAAAATACAAAACCCAATTTATTTACTAAATCGGGTTCTGTGAAATGGAGTTCACTGAAATGGAGTTCTGTGAATTGAGGCAATTAACCATTCTGACTTTTGTAGCTTGATTATTATAGGAATCTCTAGAATAGAACTAACTTTTCTATATATGCTTCCCATACTTAATTTAAATATTTATTCTCTGTGAATTAGGATAAGTGAGACAGATGAATACTAAAGAACAACTATATTTCTCAGAAGAAAAAGAAATTATTAATGCACACACACACAGACACACACACATAGTGTTTTTTCCTTTCAAAACATATGCTTCCTACATGCTGCAACTATGGGAACACTAATTGCAACTCCTCTTTCTCTTGTCTTTTTAGGTTATAAGAGAATTATTAATTATTCCACTTTGTTGCCCTGTTCCCCATTAAAGCTCAGATTCAAAGGAGTAGTTAAATATATCGACTGCATCATCTCTATATAATTGACATTTGTCATTATTTTGGCCATATGTCACAATTAAATATTTTTGTGTTTGGGAATTCTCCTGAAGGAAAATATAGAAACTTGCTTCTCCTGCCAGGATGCGTAGATTTGACCCAGATTCCACAAGTCAGAATCTACACATGAAGCTTTAATCTGGAAACCAGTCATGAGGAGAGGTAAGCAGCACTTGGGATTCACTATCATGACATGGATGGCTGCAGTGATGTTCCACAATCAGGGTCAGGTTGGCGGTAATTGTAGCAATAGTTCCTGGTCCCAGCATGTGCTAGTCAGTCTGCAGTATTGGTGCCTGGAACTGGCTGGGGTCAGTATGCTTCCCCTGAAGCAGTCTGTGGTATCCTTTGCTTGATATGTGAGTCATTAAAGCATGCTACTTAGGCATTCATTAGGATTCTGTGGGCTCTATAATAGTAACTGATACTTAGGCATTCATTAGGATTCTGTGGGCTCTATAATAGTAACTGATAAATTTATTTTCTCTTGAAAGTATGTTTTCAGGGTCAGGTTGGCGGTAATTGTAGCAATAGTGCCTGGTGCCAGCATGTGCTAGTCAGGCTGCAGTATTGGTGCCTGGAACTGGCTGGGGTCAGTATGCTTCCCCTGAAGCAGTCTGTGGTATCCTTTGCTTGATATGTGAGTCATTAAAGCATGCTACTTAGGCATTCATTAGGATTCTGTGGGCTCTACAATAGTAACTGATAAATTTATTTTCTCTTGAAAGTGTTTAGTTTACAAACAAAACAACACATATATGCTACCACCAATTTTAAAGCATATAAAATAATTCATTGCTTCAAGTTTCTTGAAATAAGTAATAGAGAACATGTATTGGTAACAGCAGACAGAAGAAACCGATGGAAACAGCATCCTTGTCCACAGCTATAGGGAATAAATGAATGTTTTCCCTATTATTCTGCTAGGAAGAATATATTTTCATCATAATTCTCTCCTTTATGGCACTCTTATTTTAGGAGTTGAAGTTTAATACAATTTTGGTATGCAAGAAAAAATGGTCTCCATTGGAAATATAGTTAATATATAATTCCATACTGTGGCTTATTGTTAAAAGATGGTACCTTGCTCTGTACCAGCACGCCTTTAATCTTTGGGAGAGCTGTTGATGATGCTGATCAGTCTCTTTAATGTTTGTCTTACCAGGGTTATCAATAAACTTTTCAAATGAGCTGCGGGCTTTTGCTTATAGGGCTGTTTTATCTCTCTGAAAACATAATAACATGGTCAGCTTTCTTCATAAGGACTCTGGAAAGAAAATAATTCAGAGCTACTACCCTGAGCCATTGTTATTTGTAGATATTTTACAATAGTATATAGGAAATATTTTGGTGCAGCAGCAAAAATATATAATTGTTTAAGGTGGAAAATTTGATAGAAAGAGATTTCTACTATGAAGAAGGATTTAAGTTTATCCTAGTGTTATGGTTTAAAGAACAATGTTGATCTTGGAGAATGCAAATAACAGCAGAGAGAGAATGTGCTTGAGTTAGGAGAAAGAGAGATGCAGAATTACATGGGCACCCTGGGGGTTAACCAGCCAAGTTTAATATTTATCCCAGATCAGTAACTAAAGTATCTGAAATGAGAAGCAGACATCCCGAAGCAGATGGTGTGGGTAAAGACTGAGGTGGGACACACAGCAGAGAATCTTGAGCAAGATAGCAGAGTCTGTAGGCTAAGAGCTGTAAGTCTACACCGGTCAATACCAGTCCTAGAGAAGTAACTGACATGAGAACTTTTATCTCATAAAGTGTTCCTTGCATTCATGTGTAAATTATTTACAGATATCATTATATATATATATATGTTTGTGTATGCATATATGTGCATATGATATTATCATCAGACCTTTGACAATTTTATAAAGAAGAAAGCCTTTCCCAAGAAAAAGAAAGCACCTTCATGTATGGTTTTATTAGCTATGTGTCTAATGTAATACCATATGGCAGTTAAAATCAAGGTTCTAGTGTCATAAGTGAACACTCCTTGGGGCTATAAGATGCGGGTCTATGTCTATCTATTTTTTGAGTGAAACAGTCATGGAAAACTGAAAAATACTTCCAGTGAAGAGAACAAGTATAAAAACATGCTTGAAGCATATTTCTTAGGAAGCAGAATAGAAAGAGCAGAAATGGTGACATCAATAGAACATACGAAGATCAGTTTTGTTATACATTTTAGGCTGAATAAAAACATACAGGTAAGATGCTGAATATCTGTATGTTGGGACTAGAAAGTGTCTGCCATTAGCTTTAAGTGAGATAAATCAGCAAATAATGTTATCTGTATTTTACTACACTTTTATGTTGAGGGGAAAGTATTTGCTAATTTAAACACAATTGTTTTGCCTTGATTAAACAATTAGAACAAAGATATGTAACCTGAGCATAAATTGCTGTTGTGAAGTAGAAGACATACAATCCTCAATAAACTTTTATTCCTCACGAATCCAAATAGCTTATTAGACTATGAAATACAAAGTTGACTCGATAATTATGAAGTTTAAGAGATTAGAAAAAAACATAAAATCAATTGTCTTGTCATGCTAGCTTCTGTTTTTATACTTAGTTATTATGCTACTTAACTTTTATGGGCCAACTTTTGTCTTTCGGGAATTCATATGTTGAAGCCCTACTTCCCCAGTATCTCAGAATGTGACCATATTTGGAGATAGGGCCTTTGAAGAGGTGGGTAACAAAATGAAACTAGTAGGGTGGCCCCTAATCCCATCTAATTAGTGTTTTTATTAGAGGAAATTTGGACACACAGAGAGACACCAGGGGATCTCATATATAAAGGTCATATGATGACACAGAGAAGAAGGTAGTCATTTGCAAGCCGAGAACACTCAGAAGAAACCAAACCTGATAATGCTTTGATCTTGGACTTCTAGCCTCTAGAATGGTGAAAAAATTAATTTCTGTGACTTAAGCCATCCAGTCTGTAGTATTTTATCATGGTAGCTTTAGGAAAGCAATACACTTACCATTGCATATGTTTTGGTGAAGCACATTCATATAATCTATGGATAATATACTGTATTCAATGAACATGTTTCATTTGGTTCTACCTCTTATTGTTCAGCTCTTTCATAACATATGCTGATGATTGGTATGCATTAACTTTTCATAACCCTTGAAATTTTGCATGGAAACCAAAAGCTATATTAAAAGGAGGAGTTAAAATATAAATATCATTTGTATATCTCCATGTCAAAATGGCTAAAACTCTCTTTTTATAGTTATAAATATGCTAACTGTACCTTTCTGCTTAAATTTTTTGCTCATAGCCAGTTATCTTTGCAGCATTTCTCTGTGTGTGTGTGTGCATGTTGAGAATTAAATAAAAAGGAATAAGGCTGATATTATCACAATGTGCAACAGCATATAGTACATTGTAAACTATGAAATAGCCTTGTAATTACTGACCACCCTTTACACTGGACACTGTGCAGAGAAAACTGTTTATTAAAACAGAACTCAATTTGATGCATACCAAAGATTTTCTCTTTTGTTTTCCTGCTTTTATTTATACAACTTCAACTCTCAGAAAGTACCTACAAAGCATTTCCCACAGAGCAATGATTAAAAACTTATGAGTGGGAATATATTTTTGTCTGCTTCATAATAAAGCAAGAGATGAGCACTCTTAGAAATAGCAGGTGTAGTCAAAAATTTGGGTAGCTATGCTAATCAATTTAGAGACAAATGTTCTAATAAAGACTGATACGGTGACTCCTTTTCTCAATTCCTACCCTCCCAGATGTTTCACATGCATTTTTCCCTTCAGAAATGTCTTTATTGTACTGCATTCTGAATTCTAAAATATTTGTGAGAAATTATTTAGCACTCAGGATAGCCCAGAGCCTGACACATAGCTCTTGATATATATGTCTTGCATGTCTGAATTCGATGTTTTGAAAAGTATTGTAGCAGAATCTGAATTGTCACTTAAACATTGATGTTATACTATGAGTGACTGAATCAATGTATATGGCTTATTTTAAGTCTGGATACTAAATAAAACTATGATCAAGTGAATCAAATGGTTCATTATGGGCTTAATCGTGCTGCAAAAGTGAATTGTAAAACTCAATTCTGGGCTGGATATATTATCCAAATTTATTACTGACAAATTGCTTACCATAACTTAATGCACTGACAGCAATATATTATTTCATTTCCACATAAAAAGTGAGATAAATATATTGAAACTGTAATTCTAATTGTATTACCAAGCACCTGTTCTAAATTGAGAATTAATCACGCATTTTAAAACAGACAGAAATTATACCATACAAATACCATCTAAATGGCTCATGTAACTAAAACTTTCATGAATTTCTGTGAACTACTTTTTACTTTTATTTTCTTTTCAGTTAACAAATAATAGTTGTATATGTTTATGAATTTCAGTGTGATGCTTTCATACATGTATACACTGCAGAATGATCAAATCAAGCTAATTAGCATATCTATCAACTTAAATATCTGTCATTTCTTTGTGGTGAGAATATTTAAGATCCTTATAGCAATTTTGAAATATAGGATTCATTACTACTATCTATAGTCACTAAACTGTGCAACAGAACACCAGAACTTATGGGAGATATAACTAATTGGAACTCTGTACCTATTGACCAATGGCTTCCCTTTCACCATACACTCTCACCTCCCTCTGACAGCCTCTGATAACCACCACTCTACTCTCCATATGTTCAAGTTATTTGACAATTTTTTATGAAAATTTGATTATTATGAGTTTCTGTGTGGATCTCTTTGGATTGATCTTATTTGGCCCTTTCTGCTTTCTGGATTTGGATTTCTATTTCCTTCGTCAGGCATGGGAAGTTTTCTGCCATTATTTCTTTGACAATCTCTATTGTCACGTTTTCTTCTCCTTCTGGTATGTTGTTACACTTGATGGTGTCCCAAAGGCCTGTTAAACTATCTTCACTCTCTTTATGTTTTTCTTTTTGCTTTTCAAATTGCATGACTTTCAGTAACTTGTCTTCCAGTTCACTGACGCTTTCTTCTGCTTGATCTAGTCTGCTATGGAACCCTTCTATTGAATTTTGCAGTTCAGCTATAGTCCTTTTTACCTCCATAATTTCTGTTTGCTAATTTTTATGCTAACTATCTCTTTGAGGAAATTCTCAGTTTGTTTTTGCATTGCTCTTCTAACGCTGGTGAGCAGCACTATGGTCATTATTTTGAATTACATATTCAAAATACGTAATTTTGTAAATTACATATTTCCACTTTATTTGGTTCAGTTTCTGGAGATTTCTCTTTTTCTTTTATTTAGAATATATTCCTTTTATAAAAAAATTTTCATTGACTCTCTGTGTTGGTTTCTGCACATTACATAAGACTCTCCCAGTCTTGTTGCACTGGCACTGTATAGAAGAATCTCACCAATCCATCTGCTCAGATATTTTAGTGTGCCTCTCATTTTTTTTTTTTTTTTTGGTCCAAACTGTTGTCTGTTTGGTGGTCTCTTGGAGGTTACGATGTGCCACATCCTGTCAATATTCTAAGACCAGTAAGATAGGAGCCAGACTCTCTAGATATAGGTGGAAATATTGAAGTGTAGTATGTGTGTTTTAATCCCTTCTACCTTCACAATGAAGTTTAGCATAGCATTTACCGCTCACTCTCTCCGCATTAAGCCGGGAATGGAATCAATTGCAAATGCCCGTACTCTTCTTCAAGCTGTAATCTAATTCTGGGGAGATGTCTGCTTGGAGTGGGCCCATTGTATGTCCACCTATCTGTTTTCTGTGGCCTAGGATCACCCAGTAGTGCAAGACCTATCTCTCATAGCTAAGTTGCTAAGGAGTTAGTCCCTCAGATGGAAGCTAGAAAAGTTGTGGCACTTGATGTGTGGCCAAGCTCCTACCAGGAAAAATGAGTAGAACTGGATTTATCACTGAGCAGCCTGGAGGAAAGGCTCCTGAGTGTCAAGCTGTGGCTCAGGCTGCCACAGGGCTATTTTTTGTTTAATTTGTTAGCTCTCTGATGCAAGTTCCTTAGAAGCCAGAGTATTTCTGCGCAACTCCATGAGGGCGTAGCCCCCAGAAGTGTGCATGCCCTTGTAAAAGCACTTATTTTTCTGTGATCTAAGGAGACTCCCATACGCCTAGTCCCAGAGATAAGAGGTTTAGGATGGAGGTGGCTATAAAAGTTGCAGGCACCGGATGCATGGCATAAACAGGGAGCTGCATTTTTAAAGCCCCTTCTCTGCACTGGTCTAAAGGAGGAAACCCCTGAAAGTACTTGCAATCCATATACAATGCCACTTCCCCACCCCCACCACCCGTGGTCTAGATAGACTTGCATATGATTCATTTCCTCTGTTCTCAGTGCTAGGAGGTTTAGGATGCAGTCCTTTTCAGGGTGGAAGCTGTAAAAGTTGGAGTGCTCAATATGTGAACAAGCTCCTTCTAGGCGCGATTAATAGGCCTAGAGTTATCACTGGGACTGAGGAAAGACATTTATCACTGTCTATTTGTCAGTGACAAATATCATGTGGAATTTTGTCTTCCACTAAATATCCTGATTATACATGTAAAAATCTTTACAGATGTTTATCTTAGTCTGTTTCAGCTGCTTTAACAAATTAACGTAGACTGAGAGCTTATAAACAATAAAAATGTATTTCTCGCAGTCTTGGAGGCTCACAGTGCATGACTGAGTCGCTGGTAGAATTGGTGTCTGGTGAGGCTCTTTTCCTCATAGATGGAGCTTTGTAGCTGTATAATCACAAAATGGAAGAGGAAAACAAACTCCTCTGCGTCTGTTGCATAAAGGCATTAATCTCATACACGAAGGCTCCATCCTCATGACCTAATCGCCTTCCAAAGGTTCTACTTCCTAATATCACACTCTTGAGTGTGAGGATTTCAACATATGAATTTTGGAAGAATACAAACATTCAGACCACAGTGACTCTCATTTTTAGATACTTTGTAGGTACACTTCAAAGTCTCCTCAAATATTTTACTTTTGTGTGAATAGTCCCCTATTTTCTGAAAATTCGGGGAAGTAAAATGCAAAGAGTCATCATGGATTTACTATATGATTTGACAATTATGACAATGTATTTCTTCTTTATATTCATTGAAAGATAACACTTATTGCTTGATAAATCTGTTCGTTAATCAATAAATATATCGAATGCCTAGTCTCTTATTGGTAATAAGCTACTATATGTTTTACACAAAAGTGAATTGACCTAGTCCCTTATTATGCTGAATTTCTAATATAGTGTGGATGATATGTAGTGGTTCGATTCCAAAATAGTTCTTGAGCACTATTCAGAACTAAATACTCTTCTATTTCCAATGGTGTTAATGAAGATAATAAAAGCTACAGGATAAATGCTCTCAGGGGAGTCTCCTTGGTAGATAATCTGTGCACATATGCCGATATATAGGAATTCCAATCAGTGGGCAATTCAGTGGTAAAGACAATCTCAGTATGGTCATTCAGTCGCAAATTCAGTGGTAGAGATAATATTAGCTCTAGAACCTAAGCCATGAACAAATACTTTTACTTGTATTAATTAGTGAGGACTAACAGGTTTTCCACATCTCAGTGGCAGCTTAAATCCCCAAACTCACTAACAGAAAATCTTTTTTCTTTATTATTATACTTTAAGTTCTAGGGTGCATGTGCACAATGTGCAGGTTTGTTACATATGTATACATGTGCCATGTTGGTGTGCTGCACCCATTAACTCGTCATTTACATTAGGTATATTTCCTAATACTATCCCTCCCCCCTCCCCCCACCCCACAACAGGCGCCAGTGTGTGATGTTCCCCTTCCTGTGTCCAAGTGTTCTCATTGTTCAATTCCCACCTATGAGTGAGAACATGTGGTGTTTGGTTTTTTGTCCTTGCGACAGTTTGCTGAGAATGATGGTTTCCAACTTCATCCATGTTCCTACAAAGGACATGAACTCATCCTTTTTTATGGCTGCATAGTATTCCATGGTGTATATGTGCCACATTTTCTTAATCCAGTCTATCATTGATGGACATTTGGGTTGGTTCCAAGTCTTTGCTATTGTGAATAGTGCCGCAGTAAACATATGTGTGCATGTGTCTTTATAGCAGCATGATTTATAATCCTTTGGGTATATACCCAGTAATGGGATGGCTGGGTCAAATGATATTTCTAGTTGTAGATCCTTTAGGAATCACCACACTGTCTTCCACAATGGTTGAACTAGTTTACAGAGCCATCAACAGTGTAAAAGTGTTCCTATTTCTCCACATCCTCTCCAGCACCTGCTGTTTCCTGACTTTTTAATGATCGCCATTCTAACTGGTGTGAGATGGTATCTCATTGTGGATTTGATTTGCATTTCTCTGATGGCCAGTGATGATGAGCATTTTTTTATGTGTCTGTTGGCTGCATAAATGTCTTCTTTTGAGAAGTATCTGTTCATATCCTTCGCCCACTTTTTGATGGGGTTGTTTGTTTTTTTCTTGTAAATTTGTTTGAGTTCTTTGTAGATTCTGGATATTAGCCCTTTGTCAGATGAGTAGATTGCAAAAATTTTCTCCCATTCTGTAGGTTGCCTGTTCACTCTGATGATAGTTTCTTTTGCTGTGCAGAAGCTATCCCACTTGTCAATTTTGGCTTTTGTTGCCATTGCTTTTTATAAATGTAAAAGAATGTTAGCATTGGCAGAGAAATGTTTGTTTATAATTGTATATTGACCCCTCTAGGATGCATTTCCATCAGGAAAGGAGATGCCATGACCTATAAATCAATGGTCTTACGGTGTCCTGCTTACACAATCCCAGGTTTCATAATAATAAACAATAAACTAACAAGTTTTCATTCACAGATTGATAAAAAATTCCTAGACTTACATCTGCTAAAGAGAAACAAAAAGAAAAGGAGGGACAGCAATAGAAGAAGGAGGAGAAAGGAAAGGAGGAAAAGGGAGAACAGAGAAAGGAGAAGAAGAGGGAAAGGGGAGAGGATAAAGAGGCAGTGAAGGAGAGAATAAAACAGAGTAGGAAAAGGTAAGGAGAGGAGGAGAAGAAGAAAAAGGAGAAAAGAACTTTATTCACATGTGTATTATCCATAATACAAAGTTGTCCCAATTTTAAAATTCCCGTATTTATTTTCTGGTTTACCTTCATATCATCTTCCAGCTTCCCATTGGCTTAGAATATAATCCAAACTGCTTATTTTGGTCTATGTCCCCAATAATCTAGATTCTGCAACCCCTCTAACTTCTCATAAATCACTATGTTCATTGATTACTAAGTCCCAGTACCAGATTCATTCAGTTATTTGCTTCTGTGCTCTTTCTTTTCCTTGCCATTCTTGTATAAATTTTCTCTTCTGACATTTTCCCCACTGAGTATCTTTGAATAGATAATACTTTCTCTGTCATTAGATCTAAGCATGTATGCCACATTCTTTGAGAGGTCTTCAGTGACATTATTATTTAAAGTAGCTCTTTATCTGTATATCAGCACAATGTCTGTATTATTTATCTTACAGTTTGTTTTTCTTTTCTTATTGTTTTGCTTTTATTCAGACTCTATTCATCACTAGACCAAAAATTAAGCAGAAATAATACAGATCTTCATTATTGATTAACTAATGCTGTGGATATGTGTCTCCTATAATGTAAGTGCTCAAGAAAATAGCTTATACATAATATAAACAATAGATATATTAATGCTGTAAATGCATGAATAAAAAAATAAATGTCTTTGGCTTTAAACTCCTTATGGGTTACAATATTCTGTTATTTTGATGGCTCTTTGAGATTTCCACAATTTTATTTATCTTGAATTATTCACTTACTGTCTGATTTTGGCTACAATTTTATTCCAAGATTTCTTCTAATTTTATCAGTCACAATTCTGAGTTGCATTTCTACCATAAAATTTCAATCAGAGTTATAGTTTGAAAATCTTTATATATTAGTTTTTATTGTGACAACATATTTGCCAGTTATAGTTAACTGCATAATAACAATTGCTTGCCTTTCTTTTCTAGACAGAAATATTTTTGATCACTCATATCTCGAGAAAAAAATATCAGCTAGTCCAATATAGTAGAGTTTTACTTCATAACGGCAATTGACTTACGAGTCAGTAAAATGTCCTCATTTTGACAAAACAGATACGTGAGAAGAAAGTCTCCTCTTCCACTGGACTTTTGGTGCCTAAATGGTGCATGCGTCATTACTTTTTCTATCATGTTCCAGCTATAATATCAGAGCAATATAGAAAGAAGAGTCACAAGAATGGTCAACAGCCAAATTGAGAAACTGCATACTTATGAGCTATGTCATCTGACCCTTTTCTTTTCCAATACTTATAGCCAAAAGTCTCTTTAGAGAAACAGATAAGAGAAAAGAACAGTAGAAAATACCATTTCCTCATCTTAAACAATGTAAAATCCCTCATTACTTAAGCTTAAAGACAGCGCACTGACTATTCTTGAATCCACTCGTGTTGATTCAGAGCTCCTGTTCAAAATACAAATGCTCTAATATCCTCAGGGGCTTTTGTTGAGTTATAGATCTGTTTATACTAGTTATAAATGTCTTCAGATAAGAAAGTATATTTGCCTGTTTTCATATTTTTTGGTCCATTTACCATAGCTTAAATACCACTTTCAATCTGTTGGCTTTAAAACATTGTATTAGTCCATTCTCATGATGCTAATAAACACATGCCTGAGCCTGGGTAATTTATAAAGGAAGAGTTTTAATTGACTCACAGTTTCACATGGCTGGGGAGGCCTCACAATCATGGCAGAAAGCAAAGGAGAAGCAGAGGCACACCTTACATGGCCACAGGCAAGAAAGCTTGTGTAGGGGAACTTCCCTTTATAAAACTATCAGATCTCATGAGACTTATTCACTATCAGGAGAACAGCATGGGAAAGACTCACCTCCATCATTCAGTTACCTCCCACCAGGTCCCTCCCACAACATGTGGGAATTATGAGAGCTAATTCAAAATGAGATTTTGGTCAGGACAAAGCCAAACCACATCAAACATATGTACAGCAATTTATTTTTCTTCCATTGTTTCAAATAGTAATTCTTATACATTTCATTTTCATGACTGTTTAAAATGTTTCTCATGTTATTTCTAAATTTATGGCAATATTTTAAATGACTCACTTTCCCAGAAATTTAACCTTGTAACAACAGTTTTGTATTTAGCATGCAATGTAAGATACAGAGTCTATCAGTCATTAAACAGGAATAGTTTCCATTTCAAAGATTTCTTGAATTATTTTGATTAGTGTTCTAAACATCTCTAGGTTTTAAAGCTCCTATAAAGATACTGCATTCTTATGAGTGTCCCTATAAACGCCAGCTATTGAGACTTCCACTTTAATACTCATGTAACTTAGACTTATATGTGTAAATTAGTCTTTATGGCCATAGGAAATGTTCTTTGTTTATAAGGAGCGTCAAATGTATTTACATACAATCACATGTATTTAAATTATGAAATGAATAAAAACATCCCCTTTGACTCCTCTTTTTATTATTAAATATTTCTTCTGTCTATGTGTTGTAGAACAAATTGAATTGTAGATGAAGTATGATATGCTAAAATACAAACGACTGTACTTATTCATTTAATTTTTTGTCTATATTTTAGCATATCAAACTTCATTGACAATTACTAATCCTTTTGCCACAAAAACTGATATATTACTTCTAAAATTAATCTAACTTAGATTAGTATGCATTAATCTAAGAAGATATAGATAATTTACAGTAATCACTTTAAGCAGAAAAGTTGAGTCTCCTTGCTAATAATCACATCTATTTAAAGATGTGCAAAGGTATGAATTTTTAGAATAACTATAAACAACCGTGCCAACTCCAGCTTTGAAACCAGAAGTGTCTCCTGTGATTCCAGACTTATCCCCACTTAAAATATGAAGATTTACCACGAGAGAAGTAAATTGCCCTGGAGTTCTTTCACCATCTACATAATCCTAAATTACCCTCCAAGGCTTATTCTTTTAGCTCAGTTTCCAAGTTTTAGTGTAGTTTGCTCAGAGTCCTAGTTATACATAAACATAAAAATATTTTCTCTACAGCTCCAGAGCATGTTAAAATCTTCTACCTATAAGTGCAGAATTTTCCATTTCTTCCTTTATGTTGTCAATTGTTGCTTCATGTGAGCCTGTATTATTAGATGAATATACATTTTCTATTGTTAAGCCTTTCTCGTGTATTTTTCTTTGTATTGCTATGATGTGTCCTTATTTATCTATAGTAAAATACTTTGCTTGGAAGTCTTGTTTATCTAGATTTTAAAAGTTATTTCAGTATTATTATGCTGCTTATATGAATGCTTTATCTTTTTCTGTTTCTTTACTTTTGATTTATCTGTATCTTTATGCTTAAATTGTATCTTTTAGTAGGCAGCATATATCCAATCTGTGCTGTAGTATCTATGTTGAAATTTATCCTGGGCATTTTAAATGTAATATTGCCTTTTAACTGGAGTATTTTTACCACTACTATTTAATAAAAGTATTGATATGGTTGAATTTAATTCTACTAAGTTTATCATTCATTTTGCTTTTCTCTCTTAATTTTGTTTTACAGTTCCATTTTCTCTGCCATCTGATTATTTGAATAATCTTAAATTATATATTGACTCACAGAATATGGTTGCCCTGCAGATTATAACATACATATCAAACTTTTTATAGTCTGTTTACTATGCAGATTGTACCATTTTGATTAAAATATAGAAGGTATGCAACTATAAAGATTATTTCCTTTGTCCTGTACTCTTTATATCACCATTATCATGTATGCATACATTATAAACCTCACCTCAAGATTTTAGGTATGTATGCATATATACATACATATGTATGTGTTTGAGCCGGGCATTATTATTCCCTCTGGTATTATTTCTTTGTAGTCTGAAAAACTTCCTTTAGCAGTACTTTTAGAGAAACTCTGCTGCTCATGAATTCTTTTACTTTATTATTATTTGAGGATGTCTTTACTTTTTCTTCATTCCTGAAATATATTTTCTTAGGGTAGAATTCTGTAAGGACACTAATCTCATTCATGAAAGCTCTGTCTCCATGACCTAATCACATTCAAAAGGCCCTACCTTTTAAAACTGCCACCTTGGGGATTAGAATTTTAGCATATGAATTTTGGTGGGATGCAAACATTCATTTTATAGTACTCTTCTTCAGATTGAATACATTATATTCATCAATAGAATGATTAATAGATCACTCTTGATCAATCAAGTCCAGTGATTCCTTCCTCTTGTCAGCTCCATCTTATAATTGAGCCCAGTTATTTTTTTAAAATTTCAGACACTTATATTTTATTTTGACAGCTCCATTTTCTTATTTTTTATAATTACAATTTCTGTGTTGAGAGCTTCTTTCTATTAATTTAATGAAGCATATTTACAATGACCGCTTTAAAGTTTTTCTCTAATAATTATAAAACCTCAGCTTTCTCAGGTTCTGAGTCTGATTGTCTTTTTTTCTTAAGGATTGCTCAGGTATCTCTAGCTCTTTGTTTAGTAATTTTGGATTATATCATGGATATTTTGGAGGTTATATTGGGCAGAATTTTTCCTATAATAATCCTCAGAACAATGTTGATTCGTTGTTTTGTTTTGTTTTTTAGGCATTCAACTAAATTAATTTCAGAGATCAAGTTCTGACTATCACTCTGAGTGTATTTTTAAAAGACTCTGCTATATTTCTTTAAATTTGTCCTATGCATCAACCACTTGGAATAATCTGAGACCTAGGTCATCGCTAAATATCTGCTGCATATGTTCCTAAAACTCTATTCATATTTTCCAAGACTGTTATATTGCTTTTCTTCTGTTCTGTGTCTGAGCAACTCAGGAATGAGCCCAAATCTTGTGCTGATTTGATGCACACAGTCAAGGCATTTACCTTCTCCAACTATTTTTTTTTTCCCCAGGATTCCCTCCACAGTCTTTAGCCCAAAGTGACTCCATTTACTGTTTTCTTTCTTCAGAAAGATGAGGTTTCTGAGTGCTGTGGATTGAATCGTGCCCCCTCCGCTAAAAAGTATGTTGAAATCCTAACCTATTATTACATATAAATTGAACTTATTTGTAAACAGTTTTTGCAGATATAAGGAAGATCTAAGTTAAGATGAGATTATACTGGAGTAGAGTGGGCCCTTAATCCAATATGACTATTCTTCTTCTAAGAGAAGAAGAAAAGACACAGAGATAGAGAAACCCAGAGATGAGAATGCCATGGGAAGACAGAGACATATAAGGAGAAGGTATCCATATGATGATGAAGGCAGATATTGCAGTCACGTATTTACTAATCCTCAGAACAATCCTCAGCCAAGGATTGCCGGCAAGCACTAGAAGCTAGAAGAGGCAAGGAAGAATTCTCTCTTTCGGTTCCAAAGGAAGCATAAACTTGCGAACACCTTAATTTTAGACTTCTATTTTCCAGAACTGTGACACTAATTTTTATTATTTGAAGTCACCCAGTTTGTGGCACTTTGTTATGCTATAGGGAACTGATAACACTGAGTTTTAGTCTTTTGCAGTATTGTTCTGCCAGGAAGCTTTTGGATCGTGACCCACCCTCAGAGCACATCTAAGACTAGAAAAAAAAAACAAAAAAACCCAACCAAACAAACAAAACTGGTGAAATCACCTTTGCATGAATCAAATTTCCAAGCTGTGAAATTACTCTATAATCTGCCTGCTTCTGTTTATTTTTGGAGTCCTTTCGTAGTTCATTAGTATGCAATGGGCTTATATTAACATATGGAATAAGAACTCATCTTTAATTTTTAATTTCAGGAATTAAATACATTTTCCTATCCTGTTTATTTTCAAATTTATGACCATAAAATAGCTCTTTTGTCATAGATTTTAATGCAAACTTTTGATTCTATTACCTCCCTTAAATTTCTTCACTTCATTTTTTAACATATGGAAAAGTAAAAAGAACAGATATCTATAAAATGTCATTAAAAATAAATCACTCTCCCAGTTAGATTTTAATCTTAATTAGTCTTTTGACATCTAAACCATAAGCAGCAAATGAATTGATAAACCAGTGCGTCTGCTAGCCCACATCAAGGATCTCATAAAATATTTTTATCAGGTACTTTTTCTATTTCAACATGCAATATATCTGTGGGTTCAATTTGCTCTACAAATAATTCTACTGAACACACAAAAAGGAAATAATGCTAATTGGTACAACTTGCATTTAGCCCAGCATTTCTAAATTTTTGATACAATGTATTTTAATATTCAATGAAAACTTAATAAGTTTTTTTCTTCTGTAGTCAAGTAAATTTGGAATATATAGTGTTATAGAATCATATAAATGATAATTTTCTAAATTTTGGACATTCTCTGAGCCTTTATTATGTTAATATGAATAATATATATGCAAGAAAATTACATACTAGGCTGACTTTTACAAAGTTTTTTATAAAGGACATTTTGTATGAGATTATCTGTTAACATTTTGAGTAAAATCAGTGTCCCTTAAAATTTATTTCAGAAATACTCTTACAGCTAATCCAGGTTAACTGCTAGGGATACCTGTTCTATTTTTTTTTTAATCCTCTTTAAAATCTTGTTTTCCTTAGTGCTCATAAACATTTGAGAATAAATATTTGGAGCCTGCCAATATAGCTTTGAACTTAATGTGAGGAATGATGTAATTTCCAAACTACTTTCTTTTTTTTCTTTTTTTTTTTAACTGTGAAGAATTTGGCAAGAGTCCTTTATATGGCACCATTGCTGTTCACAATTGCAAAGTTATGAAAAACGTTTCCTCTAGTTCGGTTTTGAGTCCTTCATGCCCTGCCAGGTTCTTAATGTCATTTATATGGCCTGGAAGATTTTATTTCTTTTGAAACAACTCTGCAGTCTTATCACTTCTCCAAATATATTTGGCTTTATTTCCTTCTTATTTAGGTTTGAGTTACACTGTCTACATGAGAGAAACTTTTTTTATGACATCATTTTTTACAACAAATGCACTTTTTCTGTTTTTTTTTAGAATCTTATTGCTCAAGCTATTATCCTTACCCTTATTCTTCTTATAAATGTCATTTTCAAGGGTTTATATCATTTATTTGAATTAACCTTTTTATACATAATCTTTTAAAATCAGAGATAATCAATTTCCTCCATGCACAGGCATAATGATTCCATTAGGTTCCAACTCACTGAGATAATTCGTCTTTGCATTGTCAGACCTGTGCTTTTAGAGGCTATCATGGCTTTTGAACTCCTCTTTTAAAATCTCTAATCAAGAAAATACATTTATATTTATTTACTATTTAGAACTTAAATATTGTATAAGCTGCATTCCTAAAAACTAAGATACCATTCTAAATGTTTGGTGCATGTATTGCCTAAATCAAAATGTTCTGAGCAATTATTAAACATTCAGATGTCTCGACTGACCTTATGCCTACTAAATCAAATTCTACAGGGGACAGAATCTAATGTGTGAATTGTTAACAAATACTTAGGAGCTAACTATTTGGAAACATTGGTCAAAGATCACTTAACATATGTTTTCTGTTATGATCTGCAATATTAAATTGCGTGCCTTTCACTGATTTGACTTATTTCTTTTGAAAAAATATGCAAATATTGTATTCCAGCCTTAGTCCTATTTAACAGTGTCTGTGATATTACTCTAAAATAATATTCACCTTTCTTTATTAAAGTGTTACTTTCCTGTGCTAATTAACTGTGTATTTTGAGCTTATATAATCCGCTTCATTGCAGGGATCCCAAAAGCTTTTATAAAAAATTCTTATAAACCTTATATTGTACCAAAAGTTAAACTGTTTATTTATGGATTGTCTTCCACGCCATCCTAATCGATTAGATTCAAAATTCTTTCAGGATGGAAGTAGGTCTTCAGAAACTCATTTTAGAATGCCTGCAGCAACTGGCACAATATTTTGTACTTTGAAGGTGCTCAATATGTTTGATGAATTGAGTTGAATTGGGCTTCTTACTTGAAAATTTCTTCTCATTATTAACAGGAACTTGCTTCACTAGTGTTTTAATGTCTCATTTGCATTCATTCGTCTTATCGACTCTTTATTGACTTTTCTGCTGTTTTGTATTTGGAAATTTTTTTCCTGACTCTTAAGATGCATGGCAACCTTTGCCGAGAACTACTTTATCATTTTTGTATCACCAACCATCTGCCAGTATGGCCTGTTATGCAGTTTATTATTTTATTACCTGTTACTCAGAATGGTGTGTCTAAAAATATTATCAGTAGTAGTACTGGAACAAAAACTTTTCTGTGCTAATATCGATTGGTGAAACACTGTACTGAATAAAATTAAATTGAATATTTTGCTAGAGAAATCCCTAGGTCCTTCAATATAGTAATCAATAAATAATCATAGTGTTTAGCCTTTAAAATTTATTTAACCACAATAAATGAAATAAAGTAAAATTTAAAAGCAATCTTTTCCCACTACATATGTCCCCTAGAACTGTGCTACTTGAATTACATATCATTTCGTATTAGTAAATTTTTATGCCAAATTGTCTTACACAATACTAAATAACCATTGTGCACTCAATGAATGCTGGCTTGATTCTTATTCAAACACAGAGTCAACAATGCACACATCTGCCTTAGATTTAATTTTCATATTTCTAAAGTTTACAACCTTCCTAGTTAACCATATAAACAGTATTGTAATTACATTTATGGAAAAACATTATTAGATATTGAGGAAGCATTTAACTTTAGCCAATAGTCATTACACCATCACTTATGTTAAATTATTCTTGGAACAATATTCTGTGCTCTTCCCAATACTTAAAAATTTTCTAGTGCTATATAATGTTGGTGCAGTTCTCAGCCAATTTTATATCAAAAGAAATGCTGTTGTGAGCTCTCTTTATTATTCTATTAAGACTTTGAATAAAAGGTAGAATTTTTTTGTTATAATTATTGCCCTATATTTTATTTATAGATAAAAAGGATGTATTGCAACCTGTCAGCCAAGTTTTAGAAAGTACAGTTTATAATAATATTTTCCATTCTGATTTTCTATAAACTTTCCTTTATATAATCCTATAGCTATGTTATAGAAACCAAATAATATTAACTCAATTTAATATACTTTAGAATCTGGCAAAACCTGAAATCCACTTTTACTCAATTCTCCTGCAGAATATTTTATTATGAAGATGAATAATTCTTAAAAATTGAAATAAAACCTATCCTTTTAGTAGATGAAATTAAATTGGTCTTTGAAACTAACGCACTTTTTCTTCTAAATCCATACTGAAAATATGACAGCAATTTTTACACTTAATCCTATTATATATGAATTTTTATTTTCTTCCTTTGATATTTGTAGTTTTCATGTGGGTCTGGAAAATTGAATGTGATGTTTTGTTCAGTGAATTGGTTAGAATATTTCTCTGAATAGACAGAAAGAGATAGATAGATAGATAGGTAGGTAGATAGATAGACATCAATTATATAATTGTAAATGCAAATTTTTTTAAAGTCACCAAAATTCCTTAGTCAGATAGTAAAAACAATGTTTTATGCATGTAGGTATAGTTTCTTCAGTTTTCCTATTGCTTTCTTCTGATAATTTTTCTTCATTCTGAACACATCTTTACTTATCTTTACTCATTCTAACTCTCCAATTATCTTTGAAGTTGTGTCATTTAGTAACAGGGCTAGGCACACAACAAAAAAATTTATCACATTTGTTTAGTAGCTGTCATTAATGGTGCATAGATTATTTACAGAGCTTGCATAAACAAGAGAGCCAATAACAAACACGCTTACAGGGAGTAAGCATTATAATTTCTCCACTTGAAAAGTGTAGGAATTAAATACTTGAACACAAGAAAAATAAGCATCTTTATAAAGCATGAGGGAAACATGCATTCTGCCTCTTTGGAGAGTGAGGGAAGAATTTCTTTTTTTTTTTTCTTTTTGTTTGTTCAACATTAGGAAGAAAATCTTCTCTGTGGGTTGGGACCCATAATACCAATTTCATACATTCATTTGAAAAACTGTGAACTATATGGTAGCCATGGCCTTGAAAATGCCAAGTATGTAAAAATGTGTGTGGATATAGATTTGTCTAAAGGGAAACTTAATATGATTGTTTTGACACTAAGCTCATGAATGACAAAGAATTAAATTACAAGGTCAAGGAAGAGCAACTAAGCCTAGATGTTAGTCAAGTTCCTGTTAAGACGAAATAAAATTATTTGGCTTTTTTCTTTTATTATTTTATAAACAGAATCTGAGTCTGAGTTTTTGGTCTGTTAAAATGGTAGGGTAAGCTTCACACACAATGTGGTTTGTCAAGCTTGATAGAGGCATATAATGTAGCAAAATGAAAAGTAATGGAAAGATAATTCTAGATTTGAGAAAATGGTAAGGTAAAGTCAAAGTAATGAAAGTGACAGAAAAGATTCATTGATAGATTTTTCTATAGGCTTCTTTATTCTTAAAGAGCTCAACATCCTATAATATTTCAAGCATGTTTTTAAATTCAAGTTCTTAAAAATTATGAATTTCTTAAGGGCAGGCAATAAAATGTCTAATATCTATTATAAACATTTGCCACTTTAATACATCTCATAAATACCCAATAAATAAACATTTACTCATAACAGAACATAGGCATTATATAAAATTTTATTTTTTTATTTCTCTACTTTATATATTCTATAAAATTATTGATGATTATGCTGGAAAAATAGCTATTAACATTTAGGAAAAGTCATAAAGAATAAGTCTAAAATATTTACTAACAATGGCAGATTCTAGAAGAAAGGAGTCATTAAGACTCTACTGTACCCATCCTAGGGCAGGCACAGGAGTCAAAAATACAGCAATCTGGTTCCTGTATCAAGGCATGTGGCTGATTTGCATGAGGCTATAAATTGGAAAATAATTGAGACAGAGAAGGCATGTGACATCAAAGGTAAAGTCTTTAACCAAAACATTGATTTGAGTAAAAGCTGGAAACGCAAAACATGAAGGTGAGATGATTAGAGTTATGCACCTGGGTATTCCATTACTCTTGATCCTCTAAGGGAGAAAAATCACAATAAGCAAAGCAGCCAAAATGCAAGCACTGAGGGGAAGGAGAAGCAGCCAGAGGCATGAATTATCCTTCCACTCGAATGGGTAACTACTGAATAATTGAGGATTGACTTCAAGTTGAATGTTAAATTTCCGCTGTGTACATGAGCTCTGGAGCCCTTAGGTAAAGATTTGATTTACATAGATTAGATCAATAAATACAAGATAAACATAAGGAATAAATAATAACCCATCTTCAGATAGGAATCATGCTCTTAAGATTTGCTTAGCTGAATTCTTGAGAGACCAGCAGGCTGTCCCTTCTGGCTTTAAAAATCAAGTATCTAAGCTACTGCCTTCCATAACACAAGGGGAAAATTGGCACACAGTGCAAGCAATAAACTTAGGTACTTAGAAACTATTCTTCAAGCTTGTTCAAAATACAGCTTGGGAACAAAGACAAACTAACAGCAGTAGAGCTATTAAGTATATAGATCTTATTTTTTTAAATCAATTTTACATGTAATGTTTTGAGTTTCCTCCCCTCCCAGTTGAAATACTATGGAATTTTACTTAGGTTTTTTTTTCTGTAGAAAGTTTAAAATTGTGTAATAGTAATATGTTCATTCTATAAGTGCATTTTATTACTATAATCTATAAAGCACAAAAATTGCTGTTACAATTATTTCAAAATTATTTTAATGTGTTTTATAATTTTAATTTTCAATTATTTAACAACATTTATCATAGGAAAAGATGAAGTTATTTCAGCAGGTTTTCACATTAAGAAGTCCATTGCAGAATAAAAATTAAAACTAAATTACAGGCTATCTGTTATGGAAAATACATTCATCTCCTTTCAGCACCATTTTGCTTACCTTCTATAATCAGTCAATTAGCTACATCTGAAGGATCCACAGATATTTTGCTGGGCTGATGGTGGATCAGAGTATGTGAGAGGTAAGAGTTTAGATGATGTATAAAACCACTAATGGATAGTCTGAAAACTATCCAGTCATCAAAGGATTAATAACTAGAATATACAAGGAACTCAATAGCAAAAAACCACAAATAATCCAATACTAAAATGGGCCAATTATCTAAATAAACATTTCTGAAAATAAGGCATACAAATGTCCAACAGCTATATGAAAAAATGTTCAAATTCACTTGCAATTATGAAAAAGTAAATTAAAACCACAATAAAACATCATCTTACCCCAGTTAGAATGACTATTATAAAAAAAAAAAACAGATGCTAGCAAGGATATGAAGAAAAAGGAAGGCTAATACACTGTTGGTGGAAATTTAGTACAGCCAGTATGAAAAGCAGTATTGAGTTTCCTCAAAACACTAAAATTAGAGCTACCATATGATTTGGCAATCTCACTGCTGGATATATATGAAAAGGAATGAAAATCTGTACTTCTATGTTTATTGCAGTGCTGTTAACAATAGCTAAAAAATGGAATCAACCTCAGCATCCACTAATGAATGAATGAAGTTTAAAATTTGGTATATATGTGCGATGGAATAGTACTCAGCATAAAAAAAGAAAATCCTGGCATGTGCAACAACATAGGTGGAATTGATAGAAATTACATTAAGTGAAATAATTCAGGCACAGAAACACAAATATCGCATGTTCTCACTCATATATGAGAGCTAAAACAGTTGATCTCAGAGAGCAAGAGAGTAGAATAATAGTTTCCAGAGGCTGGAAAGTGAAGCAGGGAGGAAGTGATGGAAAGAGGTTGGTTAATTGGTACGAATATACAGTTAGAGGGAAGGAATAAGTACTTGTGTTCAACAGCACAGTAGGGTGACTATAGTGAATGATAATTTACTTAGTATTTCTAAATAGCTTGAAGATTTGGAATGTTCCCAACTCAAAGAAATGATAAATGTTTGAAGTGATAGATATGCCAATTACCCTTATTTGATCATTACACATTGTATACTTGTATGAAAATATCACAGGTACCCCATAAATATGTACAACTATTATGTATTCATAATAACAAAAAAATTAAAAAGCACAACAAGTGACAATATTAGATCAGCAATTTAAGGTTACTCTGGCTATAATCCACAGAATAGATTAAGTGCAAGCAAGCCCAGAGGCAGAGATACCAGTTAGGAATCCTGTGATCGTAGTCTAAGTAAAGTGAGTATGATTACCTGAGTTTAGGTAATACCATTGGGAATGGTAGGTAAGTAGAAAATATTTGAAAAATGTTTTGGAAGTAGGTTAGGTGTGGAAGATGGGAGAGGAAAAAAACAGTCAAAGATTCATGCTTTTGAATAAGACTTACAAGCAAGAGGATAAGTTCAGGAACACTTATTAGAAAAGAAGAGGATAATTATTTGGGGGGCAGAAATTGATGAAGTAACTGTATTTGTAAATTGATGTAAGTAACATATTCCATTCTAATTGATTAGGGGACTATTAACTAACTAGACATAAATATAGGAAAGAGGTCAAGGCCAGAGGTAAAGATTTTGCAGTGTCTGGGATGAGAAGACCCTAGGTGAATGTTTAGAAAGTAAAGACAAGTGATAGAGAAGCATGACAAGAACAATAATATAATGGTAAAGTGGAAAAAAAAAAACCTATGAAGAAATCTAAGAATGAGGAGACATAACTTTCATTTAAAAACAAAAGAAAGAGAAGCTTTTTCATAGAGTATAATCTATCAATGACCAACTGGCTGGTACTGGCTCATTAGATTCTGGTTTAGACTATTATAAAAATAGGAACAAATGAGTGCTTATATCTATTGAGAAATCACTGTGTGTCAGGCACTGAGCTCAGCTTTTTAAACGCATTATTTTAATTAACTTCCTAAAGAATATAATTATTATTTCAATTATACAGATAAGAAGAGTTGTAAACAATGCATAAATTATTCATAGTAACAGAGAGAGGAAATGTATATCCAGATGTGTCTGATTCTAAATTCTGTGCTTTTTAAATTACATTGCTAGAGTTTTTTCAAGTGTGGGTCTTAAACAACTTGTAATTGCTTAAGGTTCTGTGAAAGAAAGAAAGAAAGAGAAAGGAAGGAAGGAAGGTAGGGTGGGAGGGAGGCAGGAGGAGACAGAGAGAGAAAGAAAAAAGAAAAGAAAAGAAAAGAGAGGGAGGGTTGCCACATTTTCTATTATAAAACAGTCATTAAAGTTTTAAGTCACCCTCTTTGATAAAGGAATTGATATTTCCCAAAAGTATTTTAACAAAGAAAAGATGACTTTTGTCACTAGAAGATGGAAGACCAATTTGAAGAAAGATATTATAAGATTAAAACATAGTCAAAAGAGATGTAAGTCATAACAGGAGAATCTTCCTAAATAATTTTTAAAAGTTACACATGAATACTCTGTTTACTTTTTTATTTTATTTTATTTTATCCTATGCCCTGAAAAAAGTTGAAGTATAATTGTAATGAAAATATTCAATCACAAATAATTTGTCTCTGTTACTTTCTTGATGGTGTCACTAAAAAATCAAAGATAAAAATTGATGACACAGTTAGGCTGCTAAAATCGAACATGAAGAAATAGTTTCAGAACTGGCTTTGACTATTTTTAAAAGAAGAAATCGTGCTAGGGATGGTGGTTTATGTCTATAATTTCAGCACTTTGGGAGGCTAAGGCAGGAGGATTGCTTGAGCTCAGCAGTTCAAGATCAGCCTGGGCAACACGGTGAAACCCCACCTCTACAAAAAGTAACAACAACAAAAATTAGCCAGATGTGCTGGCAAGCACCTGTAGTCCCAGCTATTTGGGAGGCTGGGGCAAAAGGATCCCTTGATCCCAGAAGGTAGAGGCTGTAGTGAGCCAAGATAATGCCACTGCACTCCAGCCTGGGCAACAGAATGAGACCCTGTCTCAAATGAGAGAGCGAGCGAGCGAGAGATAGATCAGGAATCCAATCACCACTTTATTCCAAGAAGAAACTTTTACACTCCCAGATTTTGTATGCGAGAGTCCCATCAATTTGGCATTGACAAGCAACTGCTTAATCATTGAAAAGAGTCCTGAGTGAGGAGTTTTCCAATAGTTTGGGAGTCAATTTTATATTGGAATATCCAAGCAGATCTAACAGGGTGCTCCAACATTACTATCTTCTTCAAAAGCATGTAATTTTAAGTAAATATTTAGATATTATGTCAAAGGCATGAAAATGATAATTTTTGAAGCCTGATATTTGGTTTATCACCACTGAAATATTACCCATCCCATTGGCATAAAGCAATCAAACACAGGTCTGATCTAGAATGTACTGGATAAATAATTATAGTTAGAGATATCAGAGAGCCTGCTAATTGGACAGAGTGAGGCTAAGGATTGTCAAGTATTTAGATTGACAAGTGCACTTATGGTCAGAATTACAGACATACCTCATTTTATTGTGATTCACTTTCTTGCTTTGCAGATATTGTATTTTTTTTACAAATTGACGGTTTGTGGCAACCCTGTGACAAGCAAGTCTATCGGCATGATTTTTCAAACAGCATGTGCCCACTTTGTGTCGTCGTGTCAGCATTTTTTAGCAATAAAGTATTTGTTAATTAAGGTATGTACATGTTTTAGACATAATGCTATTTCACACTTAACAGATTACAGTCTAGTGTAACGTAACTTTTATATGCACTGGGAAACCAAAAAAAAATGATTGTATGACTTTCTTTATTGCAATATTCGCTTTATTGCAATATTTGCTTTACTGCAGTGGCCTGGAACTGAAACCTACAAAATCTCCAAGGTAAGTCTTTAATCACAAACAAAACAGAACACATCCCCATCATATAAGCAATTCTTCATAGATGGTTTTAAAATAAAGTCCAAAGCAAGTCATTTAAGGTATAAATATAAAAGGATAGATGTAATTATACCACAAATATTAGTACTAATATGTCCGGAATTGGTGGGTTCTTGGTCTGGCTGACCTCAAAAATGAAGCCGTGGACCCTCGCAGTGAGTGTTACAGTTCTTAAAGATGGTATATCCGGAGTTTGTTCCTTCTGATGTTCGGACGTGTCCAGAGTTTCTTCCTTCTGATGGGCTCATCGTCTCGCTGGCTTCAGGAGTGAAGCTGCAGACCTTCGCGATGAGTGTTAACAGCTCATAAAGGTAGTGCGGACACAAAGAGTGAGCAGCAGCAAGATTTATTGCAAAAAGCAAAAGAAGAAAGCTTCCACAGTGTGGAAGGGGACCCGGGTTACCGCTGCTGGCTCGAGTGGCCTGCTTTTATTCCCTTATTTGGCCCCACCCATGTGCTGCTGATTGGTCCATTTTACAGAGTGCTGACTGGTACATTTACAAACCTTTAGTTAGACGCAGATTGCTGATTGGTACGTTTACAATCCTTTAGCTAGACAGAAAAGTTATCCAAGTCGCCACCCGACCCAGAAGCCCAGCTGGCTTCACCTCTCACTAACATATAAAACACTAAAATTGTGACACAATTCTTATTTAACAAAATATCCTTGCCCTTGGATTCTGAGAAGCACTACTGTAGTTCCACTAATATCCATTAGAGAGTTCAGAGGGTCTCAGCTACAAGACCCCTTATCATACAGAGTGTGTGTGTGTGTGTGTGTGTGTGTGTGTGTGTTTGTGTGTTTATGATACAGAGGGACTAGGAAAACCTTCTGAAAGAGTTAGAAGTATAATGTTACATAAAACTTAAGGATTTTCAGATAGGTAGCTAGAATATTCTTTTTATATGCCAAAATATGAACATCTAGAATATATGATGTTCCTAAAAGGAAATAGGCCTGAAAGAAAGCTAAAGTGTGGGAAGAATGGGATCTATCCAAGAAGCAGTGATAAATAACATCAACCCCTTCATCATATGACTCATATAAATGGATGTTATAATGGTTAGTTGTCTGTTCTTTGACATTGGAAAGACATAGCCAAGAAAGAGAGACCTGAGAAAGTAATTATAAATCAGGGATAAAATTCTGATTTGTTTTTCTAAGAAAGAAAGCATATAATTAATTGGTCATTTCTCTCCATAAATACAGTGAAGTATGCCACCTTAGCTAGCATTTTTATGGAATAATCTGGAAAAAAAATCCACAATGAGCCCTCAATTTGTAGATGGTAACAGTCAAAATTCAAAGACATAAGTTGTAAGAAAAAAATGTAGCTCTGAGAATGAGCAGAATAAGCAAAGCTTCAAGATAAATTTGGATACAGGAAAATTATCTAAGGTAATATAGGAATGTGGTATAATCCATTACATGAGAGTAACTTTTACCAAGAGTTTCAAAATAGGTGGAAAATGTAGGTATAGAAATATTTTTAATATTTCAGAAAACTTAGTAGAAAGCAAAATATTATCTTCAACAAGCCTACACATTGAAAATCATGGTCTTTTTCTTATTCATTTTTGACATGAAGTGATGGAATCATGTATAATAAAGTGGCAGCATGTTTATTTGACAGGAATTGAAGTTCTGGAATATGTAAGATAAGCCTTATATATTTATGTGTTAGTACTACATGCTAATAGCATTAATATGTACCACTACAAATACAACACAGATTTTATTAGACTTTAATTACATGTTCTTGATATTGGTGACTAAGCATGAGTTATAGACATATAAGATTGAATTCATACAATTTGGAAATGAAATAATTTTGTAGTAAATAATGCCTTTTAAATATTGACATCTTTTGGATAATTTTTTGGTGTTAAAAATGTTCTATTGTACATCAACATTTTGAATTCCTGGTCTAAATAATTATATGTAGAATTTATCAGATTTATTTTTAAAGATGTCTTTTGGAATTGAAAATACAGCTATATGAGGGAAACCACTGGAAATAAAATTTAAAATACATTGAATGCAGGATTATGGAAAGGGGAATACATCAGGACACCATATTTCAAGGTAAACAAATCTTCTGTTATCTATGTCTTAAATCTCAACTCTCTGCCACATCCTCACTTATAGGTTAATTTAAAAAAAAAATTACACAACTGGTTTATTTCTGTTTTTCTTTACTTATTTTTCTCTCTCTCTCCTTCATTTCATTCCTTCCCTCCATCTGCTTCTTTCTTTCTTTTTCTTTCTATTTTTCTCTTTTGAGACACACTCTGTTGCCCTTGCTGGAGTGCCAGTGGCATGGTGTTGGCTCACTGCAGCCTCCACCTCCCATGCCCACCTAATTTTTGTATTTTTAGTAGAGTTGGAGTTTCACCATGCTGCCCAGCCTCGTCTAGAACTCTGGAGCTCAAGAAATCTGCCTGCATCAGCCTCCCAAAATGCTGGGATTACAGGCAGGAGCCACCGTGCCCAGCCTCATATGAAATTTTTGATAATGCCCTTCAGTACCCAAATCCTCCATTAACTCTATCAGCTGATGATTTCACCTTATATTTTATTGGAAACAAAAAAAAGAAGGAATTGAGGAAAGTTCTTACCTTCTCAGAATCAAATCTGTTAACATGCATCTCTACCCAACATTTTTTCTTTTGCTCCTTGCCCCTATTCCAAGTTTTGATTACTTGACTTCTGGATTTCACCTTCTCTAGAACACTGAATTGCATTGCAACCACATGATTGCAGTCATGCTACGGCAATAGCATTGTTTCTGTTCTATTAATATATCATCATTTTTCTTAGTCACTTTCATAAGCATACAGTATATTGTAATTTTCATCTTGCCTATTTTTAAGCAAACTAGCTAAAAAGATCTTTGACCACATTTTCTCCTCAACTTACTTTTATAATTCTTTTATAATCTTACCATAAAATAGCCAAAAAAGAAAACAAGTTTTGTACAGTTAATGTTGTGGCTTTCTTGACATATTCTCTCATTGTCCCCACTTCATCTTCAATCTATGAAACTGCTCTTTTCCAATCATCAATGTCACTCATATTGTACTATCCAAAATTCACTTTTCTGTTTCTACCTAATCCTACATCTAAGCAGCATTTGCATAGTTGAGCACTCCTCATTTTCTTAAAGTATTTTGGGTTGTTCTTTCTATAACAGCATACTCCCATAATTTTCTTCCTACCTCATAGTTCTCTTTCTCTATTATTTTACTGTTTGGTGTATGACTGAATTTTAAATAATGACATGTCTCAAGACTCTGTCTTAGAATTCCTTTTTTTTTTTTTTTTTGGAGAAGGAGTCGTACTCGCTCTGTTTCCCAGGCTGGATGGAGGGCAGTGGCGCCATCTCTGCTCACTGCAAACTCTGCCTTCAGGGTTAAAGCAATGCTCCTGCCTCAGCCTCCCAAGTAGCTGAGATTACAGGTGGGCGTGACACCATGCCCGCTAGTCTCAAACTCCTGACCTCAAGTGATCTGGCTGCCTTGGCCTCCCAAAGAGCTGGGATTACAGGCATGAGCTACCATGTCTGGCCTGGAGTTTCTTTTTATCTCTGTATCACATATTCAAAAACAGAAAAAAGACCAGTGAATTAGTATAACACATTAATAAAAGTTTGAAATGATGCCTTTATCTACACAAAGTTAAAATGATTTATTTATTACTCAAAATGCTCTAATATATTTACAGTTAACTGGATCTAAAATAAAAATTCCTTATAAACTCTTTATAAGGTTTATAAATCCCTGCCTATGTGATCATGCCATATCTGTGTCTTAAACTTCACATGAAGGTATTTGTGTTTTGTTTTTGTGTGGTATGGATATTCCTCAGATTTTCAAGAGGTTGGGTTCTTGTCGACATCCAAATCTTAGCTCAGTCTTTCTTTAGGAGCAATTATAATAGACTGCTCAGTCAAGATATCCAACAGTCTACTCATAATTTTTGCTCTTTACTAGAGGCTTCTCAACTTGCAATGGGGTTATATGTCAATTAACCAATCATAAGTTGACCATAACAAAATATCCTATGTCAGAAATGCATTTAATTCAAGCAAACTACAAACATCGTACCTTACCCTAGACTATCTCAAATACATTCAGAACAGTTATATTAGCCTACAGTTGGGTAAAGTTATCTAACACAAAGCCTATTTTATAATAAAGTATTGAGTATCTCATGTAATTTATTGGATGCAGTACATTACACATTTTCAGTTGTTTACCTTCACAATTGTGTGGCTGACTGGGAGTTGCAGCCCGCTGCCACTACACAGCATTGCAATAGAGTATTTCATATCACTAGGCCAGGAGAAAATCAAAATTCAAAATTCAAAGCACTGTTTGTACTGAATGCAGATCCTTTTAGCACCATGTAAAGTAAATAAATAAATAAATAAATAAATAAATAAGTTGGGGACCATCTGTATAGCCAACTCTTCTCCTTTTTATACAGCTATCTCTATCAAAGTGTTCTTGATTAACTACTTATCTACTTTTGCCTTCTTCAAGAATTTAGGCTTATCTGTTTGTATTGCCAATGCTTAGGACAATGTCTGATAATGTACCTGGCACATAGCAAGTAACTGAAATATATTTGTTGAATAAATGATAATAGCTTCAAACTTCTAAAATATTTAAACCTGTTAAAAATAATATTAAATTTTAATAAAATGCATAAATTTTTAGTCTAAGAATATAAAGGCTAATATTGAATATATACTTTTAAACAGTTAAGGACATGATTATCAAGAATACTCTCTTCTTCACTAGTAATTGAAATAGTAATAATTTGAGAGATTTATTCTATAAATTATACTTAAATTTCATTTACCTAAAGATAAATTAAAGGTGTGGCATTGAGAACTACATACATATTGCATTGCAGGTTAGGAAACTGACTTGTGACAAGAAAGATAAAAATTAGAATGGTAAACACATTGCAAAGGGGTTTGAAAGCAAATTTTATATAAAATAGTCAATCGTGAAAATGGCCATACTGCTCAAGGTAATTTATAGATTCAATGCCATCCCCATCAAGCTACCAATGACTTTCTTCACAGAATTGGAAAAAACTACTTTAAAGTTCATATGGAACCAAAAAAGAGCCCGCATCGCCAAGTCAATCCTAAGCCAAAAGAACAAAGCTGGAGGCATCATGCTACCTGACTTCAAACTATGCTACAAGGCTACAGTAACCAAAACAGCATGGTACTGGTACCAAAACAGAGACATAGATCAATGGAAAAGAACAGAGCCCTCAGAAATAACACCACATATCTACAACTATCTGATCTTTGACAAAACTGAGAAAAACAAGCAATGGGGAAAGGATTCCCTATTTAATAAATGGTGCTGGGAAAACTGGCTAGCCATATGTAGAAAGCTGAAACTGGATCCCTTCCTTACACCTTATACAAAAATTAATTCAAGATGGATTAAAGACTTACACGTTAGACCTAAAACCATAAAAACCCTAGAAGAAAACCTAGGCATTACCATTCGGGACATAGGCATGGGCAAGGACTTCATGTCTAAAACACCAAAAGCAATGGCAACAAAAGCCAAAATTCACAAATGGGATCTAATTAAACTAAAGAGCTTCTGCACAGCAAAAGAAACTACCGCCAGAGTGAACAGGCAACCTACAAAATGGGAGAAAATTTTCGCAACCTACTCATCTGACAAAGGGCTAATATCCAGAATCTACAATGAACTCCAACAAATTTACAAGAAAAAAACAAACAACCCCATCAAAAAGTGGGCGAGGGACCTGAACAGACACTTCTCAAAAGAAGACATTTATGCAGCCAAAAAACACATGAAAAAATGCTCACCATCACTGGCCATCAGAGAAATGCAAATCAAAAGCACAATGAGATACCATCTCACACCAGTTAGAATGGCAATCATTAAAAAGTCAGGAAACAACAGGTGCTGGAGAGGATATGGAGAAATAGGAACACTTTTACACTGTTGGTGGGACTGTAAACTAGTTCTACCATTGTGGATGTCAGTGTGGCGATTCCTCAGGGATCTAGAACTAGAAATACCATTTGACCCAGCCATCCCATTACTGGGTATATACCCAAAGGACTATAAATCATGCTGCTATAAAGACACATGCACACGTATGTTTACTGCGGCACTATTCACAATAGCAAAGACTTGGAACCAAGCCAATGTCCATCAATGATAGACTGGATTAAGAAAATGTGGTACATATACACCATGGAATACTATGCAGCCATAAAAAATGATGAGTTCATGTCCTTTGTAGGGACATGGATGAAATTGGAAATCATCATTCTCAGTAAACTATCGCAAGAATAAAAAACCAAACACCGCATATTCTCACTCATAGGTGGGAATTGAACAATGAGAACACATGGACACAGGAAGGGGAACATCACACTCTGGGGACTGTTGTGGGGTTGGGGGAGGGGGGAGGGATAGCTTTAGGAGATATACCTAATGCTAAATGACAAGTTAATGGGTGCAGCACACCAGCATGGCACATGTATACATATGTAACTAACCTGCACATTGCGCACATTTACCCTAAAACTTAAATTAATAATAAAATAAAATAAAAAATAAAAAATAAAATAGTGAATCATGGCCGGGTACGGTGACTCATGCCTGTAACCCCAGCACTTTGGGAGGCCGAGGTGGGTGTTATCACCCAAGGTCAAGAGTTTGAGACCAGCCTGGCCAATGTGGTGAAACCCCCTCTCTACTAAAAACACAAAAGTTAGCTGGGCATGGTGGCGGGTGCCTATAATTCCAGCTACTGGGGAGGCTGAGGCTTGAGAATTGCTGGAACTCGGGAGGCAGAAGTTGCAGTGAGCTGAGATCAAGCCGCTACACCCCAGCCTGGGTGACAGAGTGAGACTCCCTCTCAAAAAACAAAACAAAACAAAATGTCAATCATTGGAGAGAGGTTTTGAGCTATAGACCAACATAATAAAAATACTGAGAAATACACATCAAGCCTAAGTTGAGGAATGAATTGGAAGGAAATATGAAGAAAATCTCTGCATGGTAAGTATATAAAAGAGTGTCTGGCCAATAATCCTGAAGAACTTAACTGAGATTGGACAGTTATGTAAGATATGGAGAAAGGAAGCAAAAATTTAAAATGGGTATAACTTTTTCAGACTTACTGATAAATTACATGTGGATGAGAATGGACACAAGAAGAGTAAATGATTTTGAATTTTGAGTTTAGGTAACCAGAGAAGAATTATACCAGTGACAAAAAAAGGAAAAGTAAAAAGGGCAATATCTAGATCAGAACTTCTTATGGGAAATATGGCAGATTCAATTTTAAATGTCAATGTTAAGGTTTAACAGTATGTTAAAATTAAGCTAACATCCTGCCTGAGAAAAAATGTAAACAGAAACTAGTAATGATGTATATGAAGGAAGATAAAACCTGTCTTCCAGTCCATAACCTCCAGGCATATCAAACTGTCTGGCTGTCCATTACCATTATCTTCCTTTTAAACCACATTTTTATGTCATTACAGGCTATCAGATATGTGCTAAGTACTCTTCGGCACTCTTAAAATGTATTTAACTTACTAAAGACACTATTTTGCTAGTAATTTTGTTACAGTGAGCTAGAGTACGGTAATGAGGTAGTTGCTGTGTCCAGTCACTGCCTCCTTTCTCATCATAAGCAAAGTTGTAGGCTTCAGGACTATTCCACTCCAAACAGCTTGGCTTTCCTTTAAAACATCATTTTATTTTATCAGAATTCAGAAATCACCGTTCTTCTCCCTTACTTCTTGCTGCCAAATTCTGAAGCATCCCCTAAATCAGTGTGTTTCATGAGTATTGATAGAAAAAAATCACCATTTAACAAAAGCAAGATGATTTTGTCTAGACATTTCTGTTTTAAGTGTTTCAATTTTGACTCATGAATTTAGGATTTTGAATGTTTTAATCTTTGAGATTTTGATTCATTCAGATGCTCACACATACACCCATATAGTGCATAACACAGATAAATATTTTATCATAGAGCTACAAAGTGATTGACTTTAGAAAAGAACAAAAAATCTAAAGCAATGGAACAGTGTACAGTATACATGACACAGTAAACAGTCAGTCCTCCATATTTGCAGGTTCTGAGTCATGGATCCAATCACAATAGAAATAAATAAAAATTAAAATGAAAAATAATAAGGTATAATGCAAGTTTTAAAGCAACATACTATAACAACTATTTATATATCATATACATTGTATTAGGTATTATAAGAAATATAGAGATGAATTAAAGTATATGAAAAAATATAAGTTATATAGAAATACTATATTACTTTATGTAAGGGAGTAGAGCATCCACAAATTTTAGTATTTCTGTGGGGGTCTTGGAACTAATCCATCTGTGATACCAAGGGATGACTATGTTTACTTTAGAGATTTTGTTGGAAATTCAGTACATAAAGCAAAAATTGCACTTAGTTTAAATGATACTCAAAAATCTCTCAGAGTCCATGTTTCTTACCAACACAATTTTTTATTTAGTGTATCTAATCATTATTTCATTTGGCAATCCAATGTTTTTGTTGCTTTATATTTAGATATTTTTCTAAAATCCATTTTTAATTATTCAACATTTTATGCATAATAAACACAAACTTTTTATAACCAAGATAAAAAATGCTAGTCTGCACAGATGGTTTCTCTCCATGATCTGTACTGTATTCTGTGATTCATGGGTTACATGCCCCAGAGAAAAGTGCTTTTTATAAACACTGGATTAACACCATAATTGCACTTACTTTGGAGAAATGCTGATGTTATGGAGGTAAAAGATGGCTATGACAACTGATAAAATAGGAGATCCAGAGATTCCATCTCACATACTGGGGGATAAGCTCATTGAATAAAGGGTCAGGTAAAGTCAATGGCATTGCATACATTGTTCTCTTTTCCTGTTTCTCTTCGTCAAGGGTATCAGGTTAAATTTACATTATTTACCTCCTTGTAATTTTGGTTTCCCGTTTTTCCCAAATCAAGCTATTGGATATTATGACAATATATTTCAATCTATTCTTAAAAGACCAATAATATATTAGAGGATAGAATTTGGGAAAAGTAGAAGATATTATTTAGATAACTAGAGAAACCTTAGAACCGGAGAGCAATATGGAACTATTGAATCAGGCAAGCTATAAATTCCTCAGATTCAAGAGATGTCGTGGGTGTTTATGGAAATCATTTCCTGTAGTACATGAGAAACAATGCATAGAAAGACAGATACATTCAGTCCATGTTCTAATGAAAGAAAGGTCACTATATCCCTCCTCACTTCCTTTCCCTTTCATGTTATGCTTTGTACACTCATTCACTATTGATTTATTGATCTGATTATGCTCCTTACACTGATGCTTGCAACATGAATATGTTTGTATTCCTGACCTTAAGTAGTTTTCAGTCTACTCAGAGAATATGGAATGTAAACTAATAACTGCACTTAAATATGAAAAGTTTAAATTGCTTTGGAAACAGGGGGTTTGGGTGATATTTGTCCAACTGAAGTGCCTCTAGTTGTGAGAACTGGCACTTGAAAATCCAGGAGAGAGAATGAATAATTTACTATTAGGGGCTGACTAAAATTGGTGATTTGAAGAATTATTCTAAGAATTTTATACCAAATATTTCCCCTGGTATTAGGTTCCCCTAGAAAGAACTATTTTTGTTTAATAAAAGAGAGTATCTGTGTATAAAAAGATAGATCTTGGATCAGGGACTGGGAACTCATAGGAAAGGTCAAAACTAAAAGAGAGCTGGGTTCTTCTCTAAACAAACAAATAAAATTAATGTTAGAAAAATTATTTCTTTTCTTTCTCTCTCTCTTTTATATTTGAAATGTCAAAAAGATAAAAGGTAAAGAGACAGAGTGATAAAGAAATATGAAGACACTAATGCCCAAATTTTGTCATTTCAGAAGCTTGGATGTGAAATATTCAATTTTAAGTTATTTGTATTGCTGCAAGCCATAGGTTGCAAAATGGACTGACAGCGATCTGCTTGCACAAATCCAATAAGCAAATATAGTTGGCTCTTGGTATATATGTGGGCTGAGTCTGAGATCCCCCTAACCACTGGAGATACCAAAATCCATATATGCTTGACTTACTTATATTAAATGTTTTGGTATTTGCATACAGCCTATGAACATCAATCCATATACTTTAAATCATCTCTAGATTACTTATATTTTCTAAAGCAATATAAATGCTATATAGTTGTTATGCTGTATTATTTAGAGAATAACATCCCCCCACCCCGCAAAAAGAAAAAAAGTCTGTAGATGTTTGGTAAAGACAGAATCATCCATTTTTTTCCCCAAATATTTATGATATGTGGTTGGTTGAATCCAAAGATGCAGAACTCACAGATATGGAGGGCCAACTACTTTGTTTTGTGTAAGAAAGAAAAAGGTCCTGGGATAGAAGCAGCAGTTTCGAGATAAGATTTCCATACATTTATCTAAAACCAATGGAAGCAGGATATCGGACCCAATGGTGATACAAGAACATAAATCTTCTGAAAATTTACACTGTATTTGTTACAGGATATTGTATTGGGTATGAGCTTATCTTCTCTAGATATTAAAGTATAGAGTGACCCCAACTTGTATCTACATTGTTACTTTTGACCATTAAAAATATAATTTAGGTCACACCTCTATACCTCCTGAAATTAAAATGTTAATACAAGCAGTTACTTAGTACTTGTCTTGATGTTATTATGCCCCAGCTATACTTTTTTGTATTTCATTTCTAAACTTTCCAAGTAGTAGAGCACAAGGATTGCATCTACCTAATCCCTGCCTACATTGCCCTTAATTTTTTTCTCTCACACCGTGTTATCTACTCTCACAAAAGTAAACAATATTATCATAATTACCAAATATAACAATCTCTATTAGACCTCAATTTCTACAGCTCTGACACCCTTCTAGATAAAGTAAAAGAAAGTTTAGCCTTCAGGGACCACCATAATCTGTCCTCAAATTATTTTACCTCTGATCAGTCTCCTACATGAACTATTAATATCTGTTCCAAACATATTTTATGCTCACTGTTGGCCAAAACACGTTGTTTATGTTTTTTGTGTGTGTTTTTTGCTGTCCACTCACTGTTTTATTCCATTGCCTTTCTTTACCATTATCCCTATCAAATACATTATCTTTACTCCAAACATCCAAATATTCTCTGATCTTTCAAATATATCTACAAAACATTTTATAAAATAAGTCATTGTCATCTCTGAAGCTAGAGCACTTAAGATTCTGACTACTTGGATTCTTCATCATATCCATCCAATAAAATAATATTGATTAATAAATATAAGTTGATTTTATAAATATTTTGGATAACTTCAATGTGAGTGAGTTTGAAGTTTAGAAGAATGCTTTTTTGTTTCTTTTATTCTCAGCAACCACTACAAAATACCTTTCTAAGACACGAATTCAAACCTAGAAGAAAATCCAAAACTTAAATCAATTAATTCAAATTTTCCTCAAATTATGAAAGATTCAAAACAAGGACAAATATCCTCAATGTTTATAAACACAAAAGATTCAAAAAAATGAACTTATTATATGATGAAGAACATAAAGCATTTCATTCTTTACTTTATAAACACTTTCCTCACTAAAAAAAAGATAATTTATTGTGAAAATATGTTTCCGCAATGTTAAGTGGTTTTTATGTTTACAAAAGCATCAAAGCCTAATTTTCTTTTTGGAGAATATGTCACCCTTTCATATCATCAGCCAACCACTTTTAAAATTCCTATTGCTTTGATGTTGTCGCAGCATTTTGATATATAAGAAGATTTCTAACTTGACAGAAAATTCCTAACAAATTGCTAAATGTCAAATGGGAAAAAAAATCAGTGTTTGACAGATGAGTATATAAAAAGCACTCTCCTGGCATGCCTCACCTTATAGCATTTGAAAAAATGACTAATTGGGCTATAAATTAAATCATCAGTAAAATTATATGAAATGGAAATTCTAAGAAGCAAGCTTCATGTAATCATTCTGTCACATCTGAAATCATATTGAAATCATTGCAAATAAAATCTGATCTTTCACAAACCTTCATTACTGATTTTCTCATTTAATATCATTTAATTCTCATCTGTGATAATCATTATGGTTTTCTCTGATTAAATGTCAAATCTATAGACAAATATAAATACCTTAAAATGTTGTCCTTTAAGAAGTGACAATTATCTAAGTTTTGATTCTTTATATACATAGTCCAAAGAAAATATAAATACTAACTCATATATTGACAAAGTTTCTACGTAACAAAGAAATAACAATTATACCTATTAATATTATTGTTTTGTAAAACATTTTCTTCCTTAAGTAATTCTGTCTTTGCCAAGCTCATGCAATCTTTCCAATCTGTCATTAGTTATGGCTGATTTGAACATAGATAGTGAAATAATAAATATGTTATATGCTTTCCTTTAGAATGATGATAGAGACGATAATGACAATAAAACCAACAGCCTAAAATGTTAAATATGCATTGTTATGTTGTGTGCTATAATCCAAGTTTATCTGGCTTTCAATTATCTGATTCTAGTTATATTTTTCCAGTTTAGTATTTATATGCATCAATAATTAAAACTGATTATTAACACATTCATAAATTTTAAGAGATGTCTGGTTACTCTGCTTTAAGCTGGTGACATATTCTTGTAAACTCTACTATTTATGCTACAAGTCTGAGTTTTTATTATATCTTCATATATTTAGTATTTTAAAATTTGGAGTATAAAAAATGTATTTCAGGAACAACCCGGACAAAAATGATTTTACCTTTAGGATCACATTTTTTAAAGGAAATTTAAAAGCCATTTTTAGTGCTGTTAATTATTAGGCTTATGCAATTACAAAATTTGCTTTTTACCAGATGTTGCTAAATAGAGATCCATTCGAAGAATAAATGGGGAGAATGTCATTTGTTTGTTTATTTATTTATTTGTGACAATTGCACAAAAGGCCAGTGTTGGTTTTCTGTTCTTTCAATGGTTTATGACCTTGGGCAAGCCACAGAAAGATTCAGCAGCTTGCCCTGTAATTAAAGGATACTAGGGCCTTCACTTCGCATCTGACTTATGACAATACTGAATGGAGTGATACAAAGCTATGAAAGAAGGGCAGTCACTCACTGAGAGCATGTCACCAGACTTTACACATCTTTTTTAAGTGCTCTTCTTGAAAGAGAGTATCTCTTGTGATACAAAAATTGAGGTGTCCTGTTTATTCTTGTTCCTGATATTGTTAACTTGTCAGTCTCTCTGGAACTTGCATTGATTCTCTCATGTCTATAGCAAAAACATTAAAATTCCAAGTAATGATCTTCTAAATGATTAACAAAATGTCTTCATCCGTTCGTAGCTATTTACCTGTACTCTCAAGTTACAATCAAATTCTTGAGATAAAGTAGTTCATCTTGGGAAAGACCCCTTCCTTTATATTCATTAAATTTTTATTTTTAGACAATCCATCCAATATTCCTGTTAATCAGCAAGTATTTACCGGGAAGGTACTAGATTTTTAGATCTATGAAGTCATTAAAGAAGATACAAAGATATTTAAGATAGCCCCTATAGCTTAAAATCCTGATTGGTAAAATCAGATTATACAGAAAACCGCCAAATGACAGTGTAAATAAATTCTGAGTTATTATAGACATGATAGGACTTGAGTTGCGCTCATAAACAAACACGGTCTGCATAAAGAATAAGGAAGAGGAGAGCATTCTAAACATTTAGAATAGCAAAATATGCTCAGGGTACAAAGAGAACAATAAGAGAGAAGCTGTCTGGAGCTAGTGCAGGGAGAACAGGCAGAGGTGATGAAAAAGACCTGAGTTCCAGTTGCATAGATGTTTTTTAACTCATATTTTAAAAACTGCATTGACTCAGAATAATTAAACTTTTTCATGATAATCCTATACTCCTTATTTGAAAGTATTTTTCCCACATAACAAATTATGTCATATTACCCTTCAGCTCAAAAGAATCATTTGATTTCTTATTATGTCTTTGTTTAAGCTACTTAAAATATGAAATTTTCCTTATTTATTAGATAACCTAGCAGGCTTTCAGATAGAAATGTATCAAACTGAATTCATCCATCATGTTACTTATTATTTATTTTCTCTTCTTGTCTTTGCTACATATAATTCTACATGTAATGCTTTATAGAATTACATTACCATTCCCCATGTAACCCAAACCAGAAATAATAAGCCTATTAGTTTTGGCTCCTAACTTTGTTTATTCAAATTTCAGTTGCATTTCAGGTCTTCCTCAGTCTATTTGTTAAATATTTTCCAGGTTATCACCCTATGTTTTTGTTTGTATGTTTGTTTGTTTACCTAACTCTACTACCTTTTTTGGTGGGCCTTCAGCAGTTATTACCAGAATCTATAAATCCTAGTAATAAAACTATTAAACTATTGAACCATTAAAACTATTCAATTACCACTTTTAATTTTTACAATAAAACAAATCCTCATCTCAGTATACTCTTTCAGGATCCCTTCCCAGCCCTCCTGTTCAGCCTCCTGTCCTGCAGCTCTCTTTCTCTAACCATTCAGAATTAATCATATGTCCCATAATGAGTTCTTTATGGATCTATGAATTTGCCCATGCCACCTTTACAAATTACAACTTAATTATTTTCCCATTTTCAACTAACAACCAACTCGGATTCTTCAAGACTGCTCACATATCTACCTTCTCAAAGCCTTTTGTGAAAATGTCAACCTGAGGTGAGTTTCTCTACTTCCTTTGTTTATTAGATTATGGCGTACTCATTAGCATGGCACCCTCAACCTTGTGTCATACTAAAATCATCAATTTACTTATTTGATTTACCCACATTCTGCAAGGTTGAGTTGAAAGACTCACCTTATCCTCTGCTTCTAGTAGAGGCATGAGGCCTACTTGTCACATATGCTCAATACTTGTTTCCTAAATAAGAAAACTTTATTCAGTTTCCCTGAAGTTTTCATAAGAAAAAAGAGGATGGTATTCAATCAGGATGAAAAATAATCTTTGATTAACAGTCCATAACTCTAAAGTATTGAGCAAGTCATGTTATGAGGAATCAGAGTAAATATCTGATAATTAGAAGCTGCATATACTAATCCAATGAAAGGCCAATTAGAAAGAGCATTACTTATAACCAGAGGAGTTCAAGAAAAAGTGTACTAACTTCTTGGTTTTAGAAAGATAATTCATGCTTCAGACAACACTTAGATTCTACTTTTGAACTTCAAGTGTTTAGATTTTGTATCCTAATCAAATTCGAGGAATACTTTTGAGTTTGATCATGTGTCAGGAACCATGTTATTCTATGAAATGCCCAACATACCTATGAGTTTTTCTGATTCCAGATTCAACATTTTAGTTGCAGATTGGAAGGTCAGTGGAAGTGCAAGGGAAATAACTTTAAGGAACAGATCTTAAGGTAGTGATTTCTAAATACTGAAATAAAAATAAAGAAACAATAATAACAGGGAAGAATAACAGAATTTTTATATTAGACTATAAAAACCATGGAGAGTTAGATTTTTTTAAATCACTTCAGACAGTTTTGTGTGCCCACTCTATGAAACAAAAGCTTGAAAGTGAGATAATGCTGTTGGAACAGGCAGGCAGCCATGCTTATTTTGTGGAAAATGCTCTGAAAACAGGAATCAATTAAACAAAACCTAATCATGCTCACAACGGAAAAAAAGAAGTTTTGCAATTTAAACAAATAACTACTTTGCATTTTTATCATTTGCATGATTAGTCCTACTTTGTCAGATTTGGCATGGGTCAGAAAGGTACAGAAAGTAGCCATCTTTTCCTTCATTCTAAAGGGTTAATTATCGTTAGAGTCTTTTTCTTTTTTATTATATAAAAAATAAAATTATATATTAATAAAATATTATATAAAATATTATCATTTTCCCTGAAAACTTCATAGCTTGCCTCATCAGAAGATAATTGGAAAGCCACTTGCAGTAGGTATAATGTTATAATTTGTATGTATAAACCTGAGTATTGTTGATTTCATATTCATCCAGCAAATAGCTACTGTTCTGTAATGTAGTCAAAATGAGGTAATTGATAGTTTCTGAGTATTGACTGGCATTTTCTTGTGAGTCTAACATGCATAGATACTCTGAGACAATCATTTAATTGATTTACACATTTCAGAATCAAATAGTTTTCCCTTGAATTATTTATAGGAAAAACAAAATTTAAACAAATAAAATTAAATATGACAAAGCAACAGTATACTGCATATACATAGGGTAGTTATTCCATTTTAATACTGACCTGCCTGTACCTCAAACTGATTTCTCCTTATACATGACACTAGTAATGACAGCTTTATTTACTACCCCCACTAAAAGAGCCAATGGAATTTTTTCTAAGTGCCTATTGCACAAAGTTGTATGAATAAGTTAAAGAGATATGTTTATGAAATAATGGCTATATGTTTACCTATTAATCAATCAAATAATAAAACAAAACTATATCTTGAGTGCACAAAGATTTCCCAGTCTAAACCAGTTACCAAGAGAGGCATACAGAAATGTTGCATAATTTCTCCAAAGTGGCAAATCGCTTAGCAAATAGAAAAAAATAATAGCAATTATTTTTTTGTTAAGAATACCCATATAATTTTATTAATTTTCATTTTACCACATCTATACAATTTAGTGCTCATAATAGATATATCAGTCTTTACTAAAAATAATGATTGACTTATTCCTTTACTAAAATTGACTTGCAAAACTAAGTGGTGACATAGGCCTTAAGTTTCGCCAACTCATTCATTTTCCCGAACAATAACAAATGTACATTGAATGGCAAAAATGAAAGGAAATTACATGCCTGTCAATAAATAAAATTATGTAATTGCTTGTGGTTCCTTTAATCCCTTTATTCCTTTAATTGTGTTTTCTTCTATACACTGCCAAATTTTTAAAAAAATTCAGTAATCTACAAATTGTTTCTCCAGTAACTAGCACAGTGGCCAAGTTTTCTTGGATTTTCCAACTGACTTTTTAGTCACAGTATCCTTCAAAATAAGTTGAAGTTTTGAGCTTACAATCACTTAACAGGCCTGAAAACTGCACAAGAAACTAGATTGCACCCACATGCAACTAAATGCCTAAGTAGCCACTGGAACTTCACACCAAGAGTACAATTAGAAACTCAATTTGCACCTGCAAGTAGACACCTGCAGGCTCTATTAGACGCAAACTTAATTTTGCCTGGACAATACATATCTGTTGCAAAACAGCTGACATACAGTTTGAGACTAGGAATAGGCACTTGGACTTTCAGAACTTCCCTGAAGAACTCAGCCTTGGAATGTTTTCTTATGTCCAGACCTTGTCTGCTCTCAGGCAGCATTCTCCAAACATTTCTAAAATATAACAAATTAGCTCTACCCTTTCCTTTTTCATATCACTTGTTTATTTTGTTGGGCCACACAGAGTTGTAGCAGTCTTTGATTCTGTATTTCTGAGATTTGTTGCATCTAAGTATCTGTGTTCTACAGAATTATGCATGTTATTCTTCAACACGAACCAACTAGTAATCACCAATGTTTGCTCAGCTAACACTGGGGTTTTCTAAACATAATACTTTTTATAGAAAATTTATGTATTCTTGAGGAATCATTTTTATTTCAAGAAGAAGCTTAAAGGAAGAGAGTGTTAATGAATGTTCTCATTTCTTCATTAGATTTTAGTATGCTATCACTGAACTCATTGGCTGAACACATACTTATTTTTTCTGGGATAACTCCTCTTCTTTTAAAGGTTTAAAAAGAAAAATGATGACTCATATTTCAGGAAAAAAACATCTAAAAACGGTGCAGTAATTTATTTGTGCCTTTCAAAAAATGTGTTGTAAGACATAAAGATATCATAGGCAACAAACTGACTATGTAACATCTTTTCTGTCTATGCAACCAAACCAACTAAGGCGTTTTGAAGAATTATCAAAACAGCAAAATAGACAAAGAAATCACTTCATATTAACTTCATATCTTTTATGTGAATCTAGATGTGTCTCTCTGTTTGGCTTGCTATTTTCCACTGATTAGGATATTTTTGCCTCTCTGTAAAGAAAGATATTAACTTGTAGAAAACTAGTAACAATGCAAATAATCCTGGACCAAACCTATTTGGCAAAGGTGTAAATGAAATATAGAATAAAATAGCTCCAAAGTTTATAGTGTTATTGTTTTGTAGCACATGCACCAGTTTTTATCTAAATTAGTAATCCTATTCAAATTTAGTTATTTCAGTGACTGTAAATACTTTCATCTTTCTCTTTGAACCAGCCTTTCTACCTTGCTGGATCTCTCTTAAATGAGCAAATTCAGTCTGACACAAAAAATCTCAACTTATACTTTTAAAAGTCATTTCTTAACACTTTCTAGTAGTTTTTGATTTACAGAAAAGTCAGGAGGATAGAACAGAAAATTCTCATATACCTCTCACCCACTTTCCCTTGTTAAAATCTTACATTATTATGGTACATTTGTCACAACTAATGAAGCAGTTCTGAAACATTAATATTAACTAAAATTCACACTTCATTCAGATTTGCTTATTTTTTCCTTAATGCTCTATTCCTATTTCAAGATTTCATCCAGGATACATATTACATTTAATTATCATATCTTTTTATGCTCCTCTAAACTGTGACCATTTCTCAAACTCTTCCTGATCATAATGAACTCGGTGGTTTTGGGGGGTATTAGTCAGCTATTTTGTAGAATATCCCACAACTGTTATTTTTGTTTCTCTCATAATTACACTGGGGTTATGGGTTTTTGCCAGAAAGACTACTGAGGTAAAGTGACATTCTCATCACATCATATCAAAGGTAAATTCTATCAACCTACCTTACTATTATTGATGTAAACCTTAATCACTTAGCTGAGGGAGTCTGTCAGTTTTCTCCCCTCTGTAGTTACTCCCATACCCCGTCATACTGTATTTCTGGGACAACGTGAACACCACATGTAAAGAGTAAGAAGTTATTCCCCACCTTCTTCATGGAAAGTATCTATTAAAATTATCTGGAATTCTTTTGCACAGGAATTTGTTAGTTCTCACCCATTGTTTATTAATTGAATCACTTATTTATATTCCTATGGAGTTATGAATATTTATTTAATACCTTGAGGTAAAATCTAATATTACTTTATTTATTTTGCTGCTCAAATTCTTCTAACTTAGCCATTGGGAGCCTTTTCAGTTTGCTCCCTTTGACATACTGTGTGTGTGTGTGTGTGTGTGTGTGTGTATGTGTGTGTGTGTGTGTGTGTGCACTTTCTTATTCTCTGGTACAAGATGCTCCAGGCTCATCTTACATATTACCCCTCTCCCAGTCCCCAAATCAATCATTTTCCTTTAATGGAGAATAAGATTAGAAACTAAATCTGTGCACTAGTTGAAGAGCCTTTTTTGTTTTTACTTTTACAAATTATACTTTGACACAATTAAATAGATTTTATTGAGGCCACAGATTATTTACAGTAATCTGTTTTCTAAGCTTATTCTTTGTGGTTAACCAAAACATAAGTGATCATTTTAGACAGAAGAGCAGACCGCCTTCAAGGAACCATCAGAATAGAATGTGAGCAATGCTTGATGAATCCCTCATATTATCCATGGATTTTATAATAAACTCAAATATAGCAATGGAAGAAATCTAGCATAGATACAGGGAGATAGAGATACCTACTCCAAATTTCTTCCTTTCCCATTATTTCATTCTTATTTTACTTTGAAATATTGCAAAATTTAAAAGAAACATTGGCATCAGGTGAGATATTTGAAGAAACAAAGTATTATATAACTCCATATAAATACATTGAAGTCGACATTTAATACAATATCTCAGTTGGTAAATCATCTGCTTCTTCAGATTTCAATTTGTAACCACTGTAAATCTCTACTTTAGAATATACTTTTGATTAAACTTGTATAAGTTTATCACCTGGAGAGGGCTTTGTAGAGTTAGCATCAGCGTTGATATTTACTAATATTATTAAGGCACTATCCTACAATTTGTCCATAAATATGTGGAAAAGACATACTGCCTCTGCCATGACAGATGCAAATTGAAAACACATTAGAATTTAATTACATCCCAGGATGAATATTCTATGAGAATGTGAGAGCAAGAAAAAGCTCAGATGTCAGGGGTCAACTATCAATAATTTTACACATAAGATATACATTCAATTATAACCTCCTTTCTACTTATTTATTTAATTTTTAAACCCAGCTCAGTTCCACTTTGAAAGTATAAAAGAGAAATTTATTTTCTGATTCACCATGGGATATAATGAATACTATATATTTTTTTTTCTTCATCAAAATATTTATTTTCAGTTACCAGGACTATGCTATCTATATACTTTTTTATACATTAAGTACAGAACTTGAAAATTTGAAGCAATGTAATCCATAAGTAAGTTTCTGACTTTTAATTCACAAAATGGAAGCTGAAAACTTCAAGATCACTATAAATAATTTTTTACTTCCTTTTAGGGCTATTCAATGTCATGCAGTGAGTAAAAGTATAATAAACTGTGCTATATTTACTAGTAGTGGTAGTAAATTGTTTAACAACCTCACTACTTCTGTTATAAAACTCACGTGGCTTAGAGTCCATTGAAACCCCCTTTAAAAAGAAATATAGCTTTCAACCATCTGCTATTGCCTCTAAGTGCCCATATTGTACTCTTGGGACCCCCGTAGAGGCAGGAGGTTTACTGAATCTATTCACTTCCCTCAGGAGAGAAACTTGGTAATGAGCATGCATTTCTTTATGAGCTATCATATAGCTTGATTCTTTTATAATGTATGAAGTGAGATTGAGTGCCATCGTATGTGTACCTCTTTACATTGTAGCTTTCCTGTTAGCGGCAGAGCCAGACGTATTTTCAGGAAAGCTACTGGTTGTAGCAGCTCAATGTGACACCTGGAATTTGCTCTTTTAAAGTAAGATAGCTAATTGAGTCTAATGCCCCTAACAGGAAAAAGAGAACGGATGTCTGCTTTTCTAAATTTCAACATTCCAAGTCTTTTTCAAGTACCTGTTGACATTTGTAAAGTATACTTTCTTTTTCTCTTTTTAAAGAACATTAAGGTTTTTGAAGCCTTGCAGTTTAGTGTAGGACAGAAAACATCCTACTTATAGCCACTCAGACATGTATAAATTCCTCTGGTCTAAAATAAAGATCTCTTCTTATAAATACTTTCAAAATCTAGTGACAATCCTGCCCACAAGCTGAAAGTTGTTTCTCACATATATTAGGAGGTGAACATCCTTTTTAGGGCTTTGCCTCCTGCTATCCTTCATGTTCTACTTTTTTATTATTCCTAGATGCTCTTGCAAACTTCTGTAAATAAACCAAGCTTATGGTTATTAATATAGAAAGTTTTTCTGATTTGCTTCTTATACATCTCTATTGGTTTTTCTAGTACATTTTATTGAGCTTGCCAAGGACAATTATTATATTCAAACATATTTCATCCAGTCATATTTAAGGTCACACTATATTTCTAGCACTCATACTCATATTTTATCCTCTCCCAATATAAAAATAAAAAAGGAAAGACTACCTAGATGTTTTAAATTGCTAAAATTACATAGTCAAAATATTGGTGTTACTTTATTTAGACAGCAGAGAGCAGTATAAATCTAACCCTATACAAATAAATGGTTTCATCTTAGGGTGCATTAATGCAACCAGGACAAAAATCCAGGGAATGCATAAGATCCACATTTTCTGTTTAATAACTCTCACTGCATTCTTTCCTTTTTCCTTTTTTAACAGAGAGTAACTAATTGGGAGAATTAAACAATACTATAAGAATGGGACCTTAATATTTCTCTTAGGAAACTACCAAGTGCATGGAATAGAATTCAATTCAGAGAACTAATCAACAGAATTTGTTTTCACATTTAAAACATCTTAAAGAAAAACTTTTTTTCAATCCTATTCAGAGATGCTTATTCCAACTTTCAGGCCAATGGAATTTCTCTCTAATAATCTGGAATGTGGCCAAACTAAATCAATCAGAGACCAATTATATTTAAGCTCTGGTGTTATTTCACTACTGGAGATTTTAGTATGAGGTTTTAGTTTACTTGAGCTTTTACGTCTATTCCTCAATGAGGAATAGCTTCTTGAAAGTCAACACACTGAAAGTCGTAATTAGATACTTCCACATGAGTTTTTCCCCACGTTTTTTTCTTGAAGTATGAAATGCTGCTTCTAAGGTTTAGAAGAGATAAAGTACTCAGAGTTCATTTAAAGTTTACATTTTTAATAACTCAAAATACATATGATGAACAGATATTGTTACTTCATATAAATGAAATTTGTGTGTTTGATTTAGAAGTAGTATCTGAATTCAACAAGCAAAAAAAAATTAAAAAGTGAGCAAAAGACGTGAACAGGCACTTTCGAAAGAAGGCATACAACAGCCAATAAACATATGAAAAAATGCTCAACATCACTAATCATCAGAAAAATGCAAATCAAAAACACAATGAGACACCATCTCAAACCAGTCAGAAAGGCTATTATTAAAAAGTCAAAAAACACAAGATACTGATGAAGTGGCAGAAAAACAGAATGCTTATACTCTGCTGGTGGGTAGCCACTGTGGAAAGCAGTTTGGAGACTTTCCAAAGAACTTAAAACGTAACTGCCATTCAACTCAGCAAACCCATTATTTGGTTTATACCCAAAGGAAAAGAAATTGTTCTACCAAAAAGACACATTAATTCATATATTCATCACGACATCATTCACAATAGCAAAGACGTGATGTCAACCTAGATATCTAGAATGGGGGATTCAATAAAGAAAATGTGGTACATATACACCATGGAATACTATGCAGCCATAAAAAGAGCAAAATTGTGTTCTTTGTATCAACATGGATGCAGCTGTTCTAAGCAATTCACAGGAATGGAAACCAAATAGTACATGTTCCCACTTATAAGTAGGAGCTAAGCATTGGGTACACATGGACATCAAAATAGTGACAACAGACACTGGGGACTACTAGAGTGGGGAGAGAGGCAGGGGAGCAAGGCCTGAAAAACTATTGGGTACTATGCTTACTACCTGGGTGACGGGATCATTTGTACCCCAAACGTGAGTGTCACACAATATACTCATGTAACAAACCTGCACCTGTACCCCGAATCTAAAATAAAAGTTAAAATTATATATATTATATATAATATATATATGTGTGTGTGTGTGTATATGTGTGTGTATGTGTGTGTATGTGTGTGTCAGTGTCTGACATCTGAAAGTCCTCCATATGGGATATGAGTTGGAGTCTTAATTATATTCTTCTTTGGTTTATTCTTTTGCTTTTTCTTCATTTTATCCTACTTCATTTTTTTATCCTATTCCGAATTTGCTATAGCAAGTATTTAAAAACTTCTACAAGATATTACATCTGTCAATCCCAGACTCCCAAATAGGCATAACTAAGAATTAAGAAAACTTATAAGAAAAAAAAAAACATGTTTTAGCTCTATTGATAGAAATTAGTTTGGGCATAAACTACCTCATGTCTTTTTAGTACCTACACTATTGTCACCTGAGGTTATTTAGAAAGTAAAACTGGTGAAGGCAAACCTGAGCAAACAAGCTTCTGGTAAGAAAGTGCTGGATTTGATAGACACAAGCAGGCAACCTCCCAGAATGTCACCACGTTCACCTATATTTCACATTCTTGATCTTTTGAAAGTTCAACTAATTCACTTTCTTCTCTTTGGCAACAAGGCATAGTAGCAAAAGCATAGGTTTTAAACACAGAAGGGATTTGTCCCTGGTCTATTGTTTACTATTTTTAAACAATATGATATTTACTCTTCTCTGAGTCTTAATTTTCTCTCAACAAAATTAAGAAATGAATACTTTTTTCCCATGAATGGCATGAAAATTAAATGATGTGATCTTAATGAGGTATACAGCTCACAGTAGATACTCAAAAATGTTGGTTCTTTCTCCCCTTTTCTTAAATGTATAAATTAATAATTGAAAAGTGAATAGCATTCTCCTCTCTGAAGGATATTTGCTATAAGATATATTGACCTAATATTGTGGCTTTTCCACAGCATTTTCTTTATGAAGTATACATTGAACAGAGGACTCATAACATATCTCAATATGATAAAATTATCCAAATTATTTTTATTTGTATGCCTCCAAATCATTTTTCTCAGCTGTTGAATTCAAACTTTTAAGGGTGCTATAATTCTGAGTTGACAAAACTTCTATCTCCAAATCCTAGACTGTGATAGACTGTGATTTTGGGTACCTCAATGAACCACACTCTGTTATTCGCATCCCCCACATTGATTCTAGCCTTGACATATGATTAACTTTGATCAGTGGAATGTTAGTATGATGTAGGCCGACTCAGTAAGCACTTGCACTTGAAGGCAGTTTCTCTTAGAATACTCCTTGAAATCCATGTTAAAATAATGCCTATGCAACTATTTAAAGAGGTCTCCATGAAAAACAACCCAAGGCTTATACCCTATGTAAATTCCCTAGTGGTGGCCAGTCTCAACACAGCTAGCCATGTGAGAAGATGATTCGGACCCTTCAGTTATTTCAGTAGCTCACCCAAGACCACATGAAGTGGAACCATCCAGTCAATCTATAGAATTATTAGGAATAATAATTTATAAATGGACTGGGCACGGTGGCTCATGCCTGTAATCCCAGCACTTTGGGAGGCCAAGGCGGGCAGATCACCTGAGGTCAGGAGTTCGAGACCAGCCTTACCAACATGGAGAAACCCCATCTCTACTAAAAATGCAAAATTAGCCAGGCATGGTGGCACATGCCTGTAATCCCAGCTACTAGGGAGGCTGAGGCAGGAGAACTGCTTGAACTCGGGAGGCGGATGTTGTGGTGAGCTGAGAGTGAAACTGCGTCTCAAAAAAAAAAAAAATTATAACTGATATTTTCTGCACCGATAGAATATAAAAGACCATATAATGAGTCTTGAAACATACATTTTTAAGGATAGTTATCAAGTCTACATTTCAGATAAAATCAGGGAGAAACAAAAAGTAAAAAGAAGTTGTATCTGTGGTAAAAGAAAAAAGAGAGAGAACAAGAAATAGGATTAATATGTAACAAACAGAAAAGAAAACGGTACATTTTGAGTAAAGCTTCACTTTTTTTTCTTAGTGATGAGGGAAATAAAAGATAGTACTATAAATGTGAATGCACACTTTAAAAGAATAAAGACCTATAAAACTTACTTGTTTTTGATTTTTTTAAAATTTGAATATTCATTTACAATGTTAGGTCTTGAGAAAATAAAGATAAATAAGATAAGGTATATATTCTCAAGGAATTCACAGATTTAAAACTGTCCAAAATTCCAGTGCCATAGATAATCTGCTCCTAATGTTTTTTAAAAAATTAAAAATCCCTTTTATTTCTAATTCCGTCATCTAAAACAAAGCCTTAATAGCAACTGCAGACTTAGGCCAAACAATATTGATAATTTTTTCATCTTACAGTTGTACATTTTCACCAATCCAGAAAACAACTAAGCATGTGTCTAAAATAACAAAATATAGTGTTTTGAAAATTGATTATAGTGAATTACCTGTGGCTTATTTTGAATCAATGACATTTCCTGTTTTATTCATTTATATAAGATTTACATTCCCTTCCCTAGGACCCATGAGCCAGAGCCACAAATCCTAACTCATTAAAAAGAATCATTTGTAGCTGATAAACTCCATCTACATTTAAGGATTGTAGCTTTACACAATGTTCGACCCGAGATGCGGTATGAGTGGAATTTCTTGTAATTCTGTAGCTTTTTACATGTTTAAAAATCAATAAGAGTTTATTCAGCCACACTGTATCTTTCTTGTGCTTCTTAAGCCAATATATAATCACAAATCACAGAGTTAGGAGAGTTCAGTCATATGGGATTTAAAACAATGTGCTGTGTATTTTAGTAGTAAATGCAAATAAAAATTTCAAAATTATTTCTGGAAAAAGTTTTGGAGTCTCATATATATTGCATGTTAAATGATATTAATTGATAATATAGATGATTATTTTAATGGAGAATTTAAATAAAAGTTAATAATTTAATAAAACAAAAATTCTTAATAAAACAAAACGGTAAATTTGAGAATAAAAATAGAATTTCTTGGCCTGGCACAGTGGCTCATGCCTGTAATCCCAGCCATTTGGGAAGCCAAGGCAGGTAGATCACCTGAGGTTAGGAGTTCAAGACCAGCCTGGCCAACAAGGTGAAACCCTGTCTGTACTAAACATAAAAATAAATAGTCAGGTGTGGTGGCACATGCCTGTAATCCCAGCTATTCGGGAGGCTGAGACATGAGAATCACTTGAACCTGGGAGATGGAGGTTGCAGTGAGCCGAGATCATGCCACTGCACTCCAGCCAGGGTGAAAGAGCAAGACTTTGTCTCAAAAAAAAAAAAAAAATTTCTTTAAAGTAGTAAAATAGAAATATTACAACGATATTGTAATCTATATGTATATATTTATGCATATGCATATATACAAATGTATACATGTTTTTTTCTTGAGAGTTTATGCATGCACTCTACTATAAAGATTTATGTCTGTGCAATTGGTGTAATACCTTGTTTTTATGTGGCCTCCTTTCAAACAAGTGGCAATAAAATCTTTATAGCATCTAATACCGACATATTTTATTTATGTCTCTTGGTTTCTCTCCATTTTCCTTTTTAAACCACATAAATCAGCATCTTAGAAACAATGAGGTCATTGATAAGAGCTCAAAAAGACAGACTCAATTCAGAGCATTTAACTTGAAAAAAAAAAATCAAGGGACTTAATAAATGAAGTAATATGTAACATTATCCCCCAATGGAAGATTACCCATACATAACTCAATACAGAAAAATGTTATTACATGTAGAATTTTGAGAGTATATTTCAATATCTGTATATATTCCTCTTAGATTGACAAAAGGGGCTGTGAGAGAAAGTTTGACAATCCTGGTAGGAAATACATTTTGAATTAAGAAGACTAGTGAACTTCGACAGGTTATGATCCACCCTCATCTTATTTACATCTTCATATTTTACCAATTATACCACGTTGGCCTCATAATGAACCCTCAGAAGGAATTGAATCAGATTTTCTCTTATGAGTTACTTGAACTCAGGGTTTTGCTTTACAATCTTTCCTTTATCACCACCCATAACTATCTACTTCTCCAGGTTAATTTGTTTTAGTCAGTTCCAGCTTCTATAATAAACTATCACAGTCTGGATGGCTTAAACCACAAACATTTATTTCTCATAGATATGGAGGGTAGAGAATTCCAGATTAAAACTGCAGCAAATCCAATGTCTGGTGAGGGCCCTCTTCCTGGTTTATAGTCTTCCTTTTCTATCCTCACAAGGTAGGTGGTGAGCAGAGAGGACTCAAGCTCTCATTTCTTATCCTAAGTGCGCTAATCCTATTAATGAGGGCTCCACTCCCATAATCTAGTTACCTATCAAAGGGTCCACCTCCTAATGCATCACATTAGTGTTTAGAATTTCAAAATATGACTTTTTGGAGACATTCAGTCGAGAACATCAGTGTACTTTAATTCTTAGAAAATTTTATATTAAAATCTCAAATCCCTCTACCTCAAATGCCACAACTCTAGTTCAGGTCTTGTGATTTCCTTCCTAGATATCTAATACAACTTCAAATATGTAAGCAGGAAAAATGTAACTTTTGTGTGAATTAAGATGACCGCTCAATCTTTGACAGTTCCTTTCCCTAAACCAGAAATAACTCTCCAGTAATGGCAAATTGGTGTGATATCAGCAAAGCTACATCCCAAATAGAGCTACAAGGCCACAGCAAGTGCTATTAGCCATATCTAGAGAATAAGAAGTGGTTTTATTAGTTATCATGAAGAATGTCAAAATGTGTTTGATAATTGGCAAAATGGATGCTAGAAACTGGCTCTTGTTGGTAAATGTAAAGTGATAATGATACATGTATTTTTTGTACTAGCATCGTTACAGCTATACGTTACATGAGCTGGTCCTGTGTACAATGCCTTCAAGTCACAGTGGACACATCAGTAAAGTGAATCTATCTATTATTGTACACAGTGCAGAAACAGAATCACCCTGAATTTCAAACAGATGACTGAGAATCTGAAACCCAGTCTCAAGTAAAAATACAAAAAAAAAAAAAAAAAAAAAAATCAGCTGGGCATGCTGGCAGGCGCCTGTAGTCCCAGCTACAGGCTGAGGCAGGAGAATGGCGTGAACTGTGAACCTGGGAGGCGGAACTTGCAGTGAGCCGAGATCGCGCCACTGCACTCTAGCCTGGGCGACAGAGCAAGACTTCATCTCAAAAAAAAAAAAAAAAAAAAAAGCACTCATTTTTGTATTAAAAAATTGCCAGCCTTTGAGAGGCAGAGCATCAAAAATACCCAAGGACATGCCACTGAGTGCCTTCTCTGGAAGGCTGACAGCCAGCCACATGTGGTCAGATCTGTCCTCACTTTTAAAGCTTATGTGAAACACTCTCTTCAGAGAGATTTTCCTCCTCTACTATTTGTAATTTCTTAAGCATGTCAGCTAACAGTGAGCCAGCCTTCATGAGTTCTAAGTGTGAAGACTGGAGACTTTCCCTTTGTAAGGCTTAAATCTGAGTGCAGTAAAGAATGAAGAAACCAAACACCAGAATGTTAAATGATAGCGGAGCCAGTGCCAATTTAGGGAAACGCTCCCACCCTCCCTTAGAGCTCACTTTGGTAATATTAACGTTCGACCGGTTAGCAAAATTAACACCATTATTTCAATAGCTACTCCGTTGCGCATAGTAAATGCCGCAAGATGAACATCACATTTGGTGAAGCAGGTTTGAGAAACTTTTGGGGGAAATTGTGCCTGGCTCTCAACAGGACCCTAAGCTCAGAGAAATGAACAGAGACCCCTGAAACTGCTGTGTCTGCGACCATGCGTGTGGAGTTGGATCCTGTGGTAGCCAGCGAGACTCCACTTCCAGCAGATGAGGTGGGCAATGAAGACAATGAGGATCAGGTCTGTCAGGGCGCTGCCCATGGAAATGGGAATCAGCATGTTTTTCCTCCTCCAGGAGACATTCCTCCACAGATCAGACCTTGTTGCCTTCCACCGTGAAAGCCTGCGCTCACACTTTGAATATGTCGACTGAAAGGCTTTCATGAGCCGGACATGCTCCTTGGTGTTACACTTGTAGGAGTTGCTGATGGAGACCGCAGTACTCTCGGAGTTGTTGGCAGCTTTAAAGGTGGGGTCCAGAAGAGCCATATATATTTTTATAATCTATGGATTATAAAATTGATAACAAGATAATGTTCTAGGAATTATAAGCACCCCAAAGGTGGGGTTTTTTAGAAACCCAATTGTTTAGAAAAAAAAAAGTTCTTTTTGTGAATAGGATATAAGAATTTAACGAATCTTATATCCCATATCTTTGAAAATGTTCTCAAACCTTGATTCTCAGGTAGAACTACGCACACAGTGGTAGAGAGAATTGCATATTGCCATTTGATAACAATAGCATAAAACAATCCTGTCTCTGAAATTTTGTCACAGTGGCCTTATAAACCTATCAGTGGCAGTAGATGGATCAAAAAATAAAATAAAAAGCTGTGCAATGGACAATGTTTGTGCCCCCACCCCCAAATCCATACATCAAGCCCTTAATCCCAATGTGTTGATATTTGCACAGTGTATCCTTTGAAAGGTAATCAGGTCATGAAGGTAGAACCTTTGTGAATGAAATTAATGGCTTTATAAGGATACAAAATGCTTTGTATAATCATATTGAAATAGGTGAATTCTTAACCACACCTGTAGTATCATCATTTTTCTTGTACCCACTTTGTTTCTTTTTATTTTATTCACCACACAAGCTTTAGAATATCTTTATATTACTCCCTTGCTTAAATTATATCAAAGACTTCTGAAGGCTCTCAGAACATTTTCCAAGATCTTTCATGGGGCTGACTGATCACATCGTCACCTCCTCTCCACACTAATTCTAGGCCATTCTCTCCTTCAATCACTATTCAATCACTACATTTTGTCCATATTTACTTCCATCTTTGGGGTTCTTTCAACTCCTGGAACATTATTATCTTTTTTCAACTATTATTTCTTTTTAGGTTTCTCTTCAACATATACATGTATGCCTAAAATACCTAAAAAAATTACCAAATAAGAGCTTTGTGGGGCCTAATAATCATATACAAAGAATAAGTGTTTATTCTTTCAATGACCAAAATCAGAACTCACATTGTTTTGAAAGATACATTGTGATGGTAGAAATCTTCTTCTTCTTTGGTATTATAACACACAGGCCCAAAACATTAGTAGCTTATAGCAGCAAACATACATTTCTCACCCACATTACAATATTATGTGAACATCTCTGGTTGACTGTTGTGACCCTTCTCCACATGTATTCTTTCTCTGCCATCAAGGTTGAGAGAATTGCCCCTATCTTGGACATGCCATTCTTATGGCAGAGGAAAAGAGCAAGAGAGATGGTAGAAATAAGTAATGACTCGAAACCTTTGCTCAAAATTACCATATATTACTTTCTCTCATGCCGCATTGCAAAAAGTAAGTAACTATCCAAGACAATGAAATACGAATTACATCCCTCACACAAAAAGACTACCAGGGACCATGGCAATGGGTGAGAATATATTAGCCTCGTGTAGGGGTGGCAAATGATTACGTTTTGAACAATAATAAGATCTACCACAGAAACATAGCTACAAACGACTTTTCTGAGAAACCAGGCTAACATGACTTCAGAATAATAAGGTGTGGCTTGTAATTAAATTAATATTATAAATCTATGAGAGTGAGGGACAGGACAGAAGTCTAAAGGCAGAAACACATGAAAAAAATTTTGATTTCTTAAACTTCTAAGAAATCTGAAATGAGTCCCAGTAAAATTCTAGAACATATTTTTCAAAGCATATTTAAAGAATACTGAGAAACAAAAAGACTAATCATCTGGAACCAGCATGGTTCATGAAGAACAAGTTATGCCAAAGTTTGTTGATATAGTGCATCAGAATTTCAAAAGGCATCTAGGAGATTTTCTCATGATAATTTTGGATTCAAATCCAATGAGATAAACTGTCATTCATTCACTTCTCCCATGTTTTCATCTGTTCTACAATAATTTCATGAGAAAGACAGTCAGATTCCTTTTGAAATTCTGATGCATGATTTCAAAAAACTTGAAATAGGGAAATAAGAGAAGCAAAAGCAAACTCAAAAAAGAGAGGCAACAATAACTTCAATGTTAAGTACCAGAGTACTAGGATACAAGAGTATTAAGGTCTCCCCTTTCAAAACATCCTGGAGATCTGTACTAAGGCTATAAGTGGAGCAAACTGACTCTAGGGAGAAGGCAACCTTGATGACTCAGGAAACAGAGTCTGAGAATCTTCACAAATAACCACAATTGATCTTACCAAAATTCCACATTTAAGAGTACATTAGCAGTAATTAGACATTATGAAATGAAGAATTTCAGATAATTTAGCCCAATCCACATCCTTATTGTTTAGCTATGCTGAAGATCAATTTGTTCAGAAGTCATTTCCTCTTCAAGATTCCATAAAAATGTAATTTGTTCATATTAATCTAACCCTTTTATCATCTCCTCTACTGTTTCCTTTTCTACGTCCTTACTCTGTTACCATTTTACAATTTTTTTTTATATTGCATCTATTTACTTGCTTTGTTTCCCTAATCAATAATGACTCCATTTCCAATTCTGGATACTCAACATTTTATTTAGTATCCCCCAGCCCACCAATCTCCTTATAGATGACTTTGATTAATTTAGTAGAATGCCTTTGTGATGGTGGACACATTAAATTTTTAAAAAATGTTATTTTCCTCTTCTTCCAACATTTTTCAGGCTTTGGAACTAATAACAAGATTGCTTTCAAATTTCACCATTTTTAGAAAAAGAATTTAAAATAAAACTTTTTTTAAACTGATTTTTGTATCCTACTACTTTCTTGAATTCATTTATTAGTTCTAACAGGTTTCTTTGTTAGAGTCTTTAGGGTTATATATATATATTTATGTATATATATTTTATATACATATATTTTTATATATATTTATATATATACACACACATACACTTTAAGTTCTGGGATACATATTCATAACGTGCACGTTTGTTACATAGGTATACACGTGCCACGGTGGTTTGCTCCACCCATCAACCTATCATCTACATTAGGTATTTCTCGTAATGTTATCCCTCCCCTAACCCCCCACACCCTGACAGGCGCTGGTGTGTGATGTTCCCCTCCATGTGTCCATGTGTTCTCATTGATCAACTCCCACTTATGAGTGAGAACATATGGTGTTTGGTTTTCTGTTCCTGTGTTAGGTTGCTGAGAATGATGGTTTCCAATGTCATCCACGTCCTTGCAAAGGACATGAACTCATCCTTTTTTATGGCTTCATAGTATTCCATAGTGTATATATGCCACATTTTCTTTATCCAGTGTATTATTGATGGGCATTTGGGTTGGTTCCAAGACTTTGCTATTGTGAACAGTGCTGAAATAAACATACATGTGCATGTGTCTGTATAGCAGAATAATTTATAATCCTTTGCGTATATACCCAGTAATGAGATGGCTGGGTCAAGTGGTATTTCTGGTTCTAGATCCTTGAGGAGTCGTCACACTGTCTTCCACAATGGTTGAACTAGTTTACAGTCCCACCAACAGTGTAAAAGTGTTCCTATTTCTCCACATCCTCTCCAGTATCTATTATTTCCTGAATTTTTAATGATCACCATTCTAACTGGCATGAGATGGCATCTCATTGTGGTTTTGATTTGCATTTCTCTAATGACCAGTGATGATGAGCTTTTTTCATGTTTGTTGGCTGCATAAATATCTTCTTTTGAGAAGTGTCTGTTCATATCCTTCACCCACTTTTTGATGGGGTTGTTTTATTCTTGTAAATTTATGTTCTTTGTAGATTCTGGATATATTAGCTGTATGTCAGATGGATAGATTGCAAAAATTTTCTCCTAATCTGTAGGTTGCCTATTCACTCTGATGATAGTTTCTTTTGCTGTGCAGAAGATCTTTAATTAGATCGCATTTGTATTTTGGCTTCAGTTGCCATTGCTTTTGGTGTTTTAGTCATGAAATATTTGTCCACGCCTATGTCCTGAAAGGTATTGCCTAGGTTTTCTTCTAGGGTGTTTATGGTTTTAGGTCTTACATTTAAGTCTTTAATCCATTTTGAGTTAATTTTTGTATAAGGTGTAAGGAAGGGGCTCAGTTTCAGTTTTCTGCATATGGCTAGCCAGTTTTCCCAATACTATTTGTTAAATAGGGAATCCTTTCCCTATTGCTTGTTTTTGTTAGGTTTGTCAAAGATCAGATGGTTGTAGATGTATGGAATTATTACTGAGGCCGCTGTTGTGTTCCATTGGTCTATATATCTGTTTTTGAATCAGTACAATGTTGTTTTGGTTACTGCAGCCTTGTAGTATAGTTTGAAGTCAGGTAGCATGAAAAGTTTTTCATCAAAAATTAATTCTATAAATGTTAATGAGTCTAATCCCACTGTATTTGTACTGATGATTCATATAGATCAACATTAATAAAGCAAGTGTCCAGCAGTGGGGGAAGCATATATATAAACAAATAAATAATAATGTTGTTACTACATTAAGCAAACAGAATTCATTAAATGGGAACTGTGTTGATGTAGGAAGTTTTTGAATGTCTTCCAAAAGAAGGCACCTTTTAGTTTTCTATAATTGCTAAGCTATATTGAAAGCTAAGTATGTAGAAGATGTAGATATAGGCCTTTTTAATGCTCTTTTTAATTCCCACAATAATCCTATAGGTTATATTATCATTAATTTAAAGAAGGTGACACTGAGTGTAATGCTAAACAGCTAGACCAATGACACATTACTAGCACATAATGATACGAGGAATAAGACAAAGACCAAGTGACTCTAGAGTCAAAGATGTTTCACTTTAGGAACATCCCAGAAGGACAAATTGTGAGATGGTTTCAAATACAGAATGAACCATTTATTTATTTTTTCATTTAGACCAATTCCCTGATGCACATTGATGCAAAAATCCTCAATATAATACTGGCAAACCGAATCCAGCAGCACATCAAAAAGCTTATCCACCACGATCAAGTGGGCTTCATCCCTGGGATGCAAGGCTGGTTCAACATATGAAAATCAATAAACGTAATCCAGCATATAAACAGAACCAAAGACAAAAACCACATGATTATCGCAATAAATGCAGAAAAGGACTTTGACAAAATTCAACAGCACTTCGTGCTAAAAACTCTCAATAAATTAGGTATTGATGGGACGTATCTCAAAATAATAACAGCTATTTATGACAAACCCACAGCCAATATCATACTGAATGGACAAAAACTAGAAGCATTCCCTTTGAAAATGGGCACAAGACAGGGATGCCCTCTCTCACCACTCCTATTCAACATAGTGTTGGAAGTTCTGGCCAGGGCAATCAGGCAAGAGAAAGAAATAAAGGGTATTCAATTAGGAAAAGAGGAAGTCAAATTGTCCCGGTTTGCAAATGACATGATTGTATATTTAGAAAACCCTGTCATCTCAGTGCAAAATCTCCTTAAGCTGATAAGCAAATTCAGCAGTCTCAGGATACAAAATCAATGTGCAAAAATCAAAAGCATTCTTATACACCAATAACAGACAAATAGAGAGCCAAATCATGAGTGAACTCCCATTCACAATTGCTTCAAAGAGAATAAAATACTTAGGAATCCAACTTGCAAGGGACGTGAAGGACCTCTTCAAGGAGAACTACAAACCACTGCTCAATGAAAAAAAAAGGGACACAAACAAATGGAAGAACATTCCATGCTCATGGATAGGAAGAATCAATATCATGAAAATGGCCATACTGCCCAAGATAATTTATAGATTGAATGCCATCCCCATCAAGCTACCAATGACTTTCTTCACAGAATTGGAAAAACTACTTTAAAGTTCATATGGAACCAAAAAACACATGCATTGCCAAGACAATCCTAAGCCAAAAGAACAAAGCTGGAGGCATCACGCTACCTGACTTCAAACTATACTACAAGGCTACAGGAACGAAAACAGCATGGTACTGGTACCAAAACAGAGATATAGACCAATGGAACAGAACAGAGGCTTCAGAAATAATACCACACATCTACAACCATCTTATCTTTGACAAATCTGACAAAAACAAGAAATGGGGAAAGGATTCTCTATTTAGTAAATGGTGCTGGGAAAACTGGCTAGCCCTATGTAGAAAGCTGAAACTGGGTCCCTTCCTTACAACTTATACAAAAATTAATTCAAGATAGATTAAAGACTTAAATGTTAGACCTAAAACCATAAAAACTCTAGAAGAAAACCTAGGCAATACCATTCAGGACACAGGCATGGACAAGTATTTCATGTCTAAAACACCAAAAGCAATGGCAACAAAAGCCAAAATTGACAAATGGGATCTAATTAAACTCAAGAGCTTCTTCACAGCAAAAGAAACTACCATCAGAGTGAACAGGCAACCTACAAAATGGGAGAAAATTTTTGCAATCTACTCATCTGACAAAGGGCTAATATCCAGAATCTACAAAGAACTCAAACAAATTTATAAGAAAAAAAACAAACTCATCAAAAAGTGGGCGAAGGATACGAACAGACACTTCTCAAAAGAAGACATTTATGCAGCCAACAGACACATGAAAAAATGCTCATCATCACTGGCCATCAGAGAAATGCAAATCAAAACCACAATGTGATACTACCTCACACCAGTTAGAATGGCGATCATTAAAAAGTCAGGAAACAACAGGTGCTGGAGAGGATGTGGAGAAATAGGAACACTTTTACACTGTTGCTGGGACTGTAAACTAGTTCAACCATTGTGGAAGACAGTATGGCAATTCCTCAAGGATCTAGAACCATAAATACCATTTTACCCAGCCATCCCATTACTGGGTATATACCCAAAGGATTATAAATCATGCTGCTATAAAGACACATGCATACATATGTTTATTGTGGCACTATTCACAATAGCAAAGACTTGGAACCAACCCAAATATCCATCAATGATAGACTGGATTAAGAAAATGTGGCACATATACACCATGGAATACTATGCAGCCATAAAAAATGATGAGTTCATGTCCTTTGTAGGGACATGGATAAAGCTGGAAGCCATAATTCTCAGCAAACTGTTGCAAGGACAAAAAACCAAACACTGCATGTTCTCACTCATAGGTGGGAATTGAACAATGAGAACAACTGGACACAGGATGGGGAACATCACACACCAGGGCCTGTCATGGGGTGGGGGGAGGGGGGAGGGATAGAGTTAGGAGATATACCTAATATAAATGACGAGTTAATATGTGCAGCACACCCACATGGCACATGTATACATATGTAATAAGCCTGCACATTGTGCACATGTACCCTAGAACTTAAAGTATAATAAAAAATTATTTTTTCATTCCATAAATATTTTACCCTCTCTTAAGCTCCAGGCTCATGGATTTGAAGACATATAAACGTCAAACCTGCCTTACATTCATGAATTAATTCCACTTAGTCATGGTACATAATTTTAACATTTTATTTATTTTATAGAATGTTGTATTTAATTCCCAAAGTTTTGTTTAGAATTTTTGCATATGTGTTCACTAAGGATGTTGATATGTAGATCTGTGTTTTATCTGATTTTCTTCTCCTTTTTTTTTCAAATTTTCATATAATGGTAATTTACTAATAGAATGAGTGAGAAGAATACCTTCGTTTTTAATTTTCTGGAAGAATTTGTGTACAATTAATATTATTTTGTCTTTAAATATTTGTTAGAAATCACAAGGGGAAACATCCAGACCTGGGGTTTTTCTTATGAGAGGATCTTAGCTATAATTTCAATTTATTGTATAAAAGTGTGTTATTCAGGTTATTTATTTCCTCTTGACGGAGATTTTGCAACTTCTGTCTTTCAATGACTTGTTCATTTAATATAAATTGTAAATTTATTTTCTTGAGGAAGCTTTTTCAATTTTTGTCTTTCAATGACTTGTTCATTAATCTAAATTGTTAATTTGTTTTCTTTCATTTTCTCTCTGTCTCTCTATCTCATTTAAGGGAATTAAGTATGTTTTTATACCTACTTCATCTTCAAACTTTTGTTGTGGTTTTTGTAACCTTTAAGACTTATACTATATACTATCATCAAATTAGTTATAATAGTCCTTTGTTAACCTCTTAATAGCTTTAGAACATGTATTGAAGCCATCTCTCTCATTTTGGATATTAGTCACAACAGTCTCTGTAATTTCTTGTTAGTTGCTCTCATCAACGCTTTGTGAATATATTTTTATTAAGTCAAATAACCAGCATTAACTTCTGATTTTCTGTTTTTCTGTTATTTCACTGATTTACAATCTAATCTTTATCATTTTCTCTTTTTAATTTTGTTTATAATAGACACAAAGAAACTGTACATGTTTTAGGGATTGAGAATGGTGTTTCAATCCCTGTGTACATTGCAGAGTAATAAAAGCAGAGTAGTGAGCATATCTGTAACCTCAAATCTTTATCATTTCTTTTTGGTGAGAATTTTCAAGATCCTCTTTTTTAGCTATCTTGAAATATACAATACATTGTTAGTTATAGTCATTCTACTATGTAATAGAACAACAGAACTTATTCTTCCTATTAATCTTTAACTTTGTATTCTTTAACAAACCTCTCCTCATCCCTTTACCCAGACTCGCCCAGACTCTGATAACCATTATTCTACTCTCTACTTCTATGTGATCAGCTTTTAAAGATTCAACATATGAGTAAGATCATGTAGTATTTAATTTTCTGTACGTGGCTTATTTCTCTTAATGTTTTTTCTTCCAGTTTTAGCTATGTTCCCATGAATGAGAGGTTTTATTCTTTTTATTAATAGTATTCCATTGTGTATCTGTACCACAATTGCTTTATCTATTCATCTTTTGATGAACATTTAGGTTGATTCCATCTCTTGCTATTGTGGATAGTGCTGCAATAAACAGGGTGCAGATATCTCAACTTACTGATTTTAATTCCTTTGGATTTATATACGGTAGTGAAGTTGCTAGATCATATGGCAATTCTATTTTTAGTTTTTTGAGGAAACTTCATACTGTTATCCATAATGGCTTTGCTGAAATACATCCTACCAACAAGATGTAAGAGTTTCTCTTTCTGATCTTTATCATTTTCTTTCTTCTACTTACCTTGGATTTAGTGTGCTCTTCTTCTTGTAGATACTTAAAACTGAAGCTGCAGTTACTTATTTGAGACCTTCTTCTCTAGTTGAGAGATTTATTGCTATAACATTTCTTGTAAATACCACAAAAGTTAGTGGCTTCTCACAAATTTATATCAAAATTTATATTTCCACTAACATTACATTAAAATACCTTTTGTTTCACTAACATACCGTTCAAAATACTATCTACTATCCCTTTTTGTTTCTTCTTTAACTTGTGAGTTCTTTAGAAATATTTTATTTGGTTTCCAAATATCTTAGAATTTTACAAATAGCTTTTTAAATTTATTTCTAATCAATAACATTTTCATCGTGATCAGAGAACATATTATGATGTGACTTTAAAAAATCTATTGAGACATGTTTTGTGTCCCAGAATATGATCTGATTTATTATAGTTACAGGTGCACTTAGGAAGAATACATATTCTTCTGTCATTGGATAGAGTGTTCTACAAAGGCCAATTAGGTAAATAGCTTGATAGTGTTCCTATCTTCTATATCCTGACTGACTTTAATTATACTTATTCTATAATTTATTGATATACTGATATTGAAAACCAAATGATTATTAATTATTAAATTTCCCTTTGCAAGTCTATGTATTATGTATCTACATTTGCTTTATGTGTTTTATAATTCATAAAGACATAAATGTTTAGCATTTTTATGTACTCTTAGGTAATTGATCTTTTTATCATTATGAAATACCCCTTTACCCTGGTGATATTATTTGCTGTTAAATCTACTTTGTCTGATATTATGTAGCCACACCAGTTTTCATTAGATTACTGTTAGCATGGCATATGTTTTGTCACATTCTTTACTTTTGACCTACTTTTTTTTCTTTGCATTCAACATAGTCAGCATTATGCTACTACTATTTACCTACAACTGCTATCTATTACATACTACCTAATGTACGTAGGCAGCATACAGTTGGGTCTTGCTTTTCATTCTACCTGACAATCTTTGCCTTTTAATTTAGGTGTGCAGATCATTTATAGTTAAATACATAGGTTTAAGACTATCATCTTACTATTTGTTTTCAATCTGTTTCATCTCCTTTTTGTTTCCTTCCTCTTATTACTCTCTCCATTTCCTTCCTTCCTTCCTTTTTTCCTTTCTCTCTTTTTTATCTCTCTCTCTCTCTCAAATAAATTAAGTATATATCTATTTCATCTTCAAACTTTTGTTGTTTTTTTTAATCTTTAAGATTTATACTATTCCTCTTTGTGCTTTGGAACATTCCAGTGGAAGACTATAGCATCTCAATAGCTGCAGGTAATGTTCTTACACTCAGAAATGTATTAGCTGAAGATACATTTCAAATGTTTATCTTGTTCCACTCATTCAATTGAATACCAGTTTCTGTTAGTTTTATCTATAATCTATACTTTTAGTTATTATTTCAGGTATTATTCCTCCACGATAATTTAATTTCAAACTTTGTATCCTAATGTTATCGATTGATTTGTGTTTCCTCATTCTCAAATTCATATATTGAATCCTTAATGCCAAGTACTTCATAATGTCACTGTATTTGGAGATAGGGCCTTTAAAGAAGTAATTAAATTAAAGTGAGTCAAGGTTGAATCCTGATTCAGTCTGACTATTGTCCTTGTAAGGAGAGGAGATTAGGACATGCAGAGAAATACCAGGTACATGTGTGCACAGAGGGACAAGCTTATGAAGAGGTAGCAAGAGATCAACCATCTGCAGACTAAGGAGAGAGTCCTCAGAGAAAACTAATCCTGTGAGCACCTTAATCTTGGACTTCCATCCTAAAGAACTGTAAAAACTTAAATTTCTGTTGTGTACACCTCCCAGTTTGTGTTAGTTATCAAAGCCCTAGCAAACTAATACAATTAGAAAACAACAATTGATTATTTCTCACAACACTAGATAATAAATTTAGAAATTGCTTGCCTGGTAGTTTTCTGCTATGTGTATTCTTGTCTGGGGGTCACTTAAACAGCTGGCAGCTGGCAGCTGGGCTTAACTGAAAAGTCAATCATAATTTTGCTCACATGTCTGGTGCTTTGATATTCCTTCAATTTCCCTTTCTATTTCCATGTGTTTTCTCCTTATTCAGTATTGCAATTTAATTTTCTTCAGAGCACGGTCACTGGATTTCCCAGAATGAAAGCATAAGCTGCTAGGTATCTAAAGTCACAAACCCTGAACTAGGACAACAGCACTTTCGCCGTATTTTCTTGGTTAAGGCAAGTCATCAATTTAGCCAAGAGGCAAGGGCCAGGTGATAGGCTCTACTTGATTGGTGATGTGGCATTACAAGGCGAGAAGGAATGTATGGTGGTGTTCTTTAAAAACTATGTTACACAATCAGTCTTTTCATTTATTTTATTTGTGCACAGCACCATTTAATGCTATTTCTAAAGCAGACTCAAGACAAATATATTATTCTCCATTTACATAAAAAGCATTCCAAGTTTAGTTATTTAGAAATGCTAATTCCTGAAGTAGCAGCACACATTATTAATACTCCAGTATTTCATTCCAGAAAATTCTAGGATGTTAAACAATTAAGACTCGCCCTCTAAGTATCTCTTCACATAAAACCTCACCATTCAGTAGGTAACACGTTTGTCATTTCTGATCTTTTTCCTCTGTTGTGATGTGGAGCTTAGTTTATAGTTTTCTGTTATTTGCAACCCACCCACATAAAAATAAATTGTCCTTTTTTTCTTTTACTTTTAGTTGTCATTAACAATTGTACAAATTTATGAAAACACTGGGTGATATTTTCCTACATGCATACCATGTGTAATGATTAAATATGGATAATTAGCATATCCGTCGCTTAAAATATTTATCATTTCTTTTAGTGAACATTCAAAATCCTCTCTTCTAGCTTTTTGAAGTTATATAATAAATTATTATTGTTAACTATGTTCATCCTGGAGTGCTATAGACCATTAGAACTTATTGCTTCTTTCTTGGTTTGATTTTGTGTCTGTCAATCAATGTCTCCCTGTCCTCCCCTCCTCCCTACCCTTCCAAAACTCTAATAACCACCATTTTATTGTCTATTTCTATGAGATCAAATTTATTTTGCACCCCCATAAGAGTGAGAACATGGATACTCATCTTTCGGTGCTTGAATTATTTCACTTACTATGATGTCCTCCAGGCTCATCCATGTTATCACAAACAATGGGATTTCAAGCATTTTTATGGTTGAATATTATTTCATAGTGTGTGTGTATGTGTGTGTTTGTGTGTATTTTTTCTTAACATCACATTTTTCCATCCATTCATCTGTTGATGAATATTTAGGTTTGTTTCCTATCTTGGCTACTGTGAATAGTGCTGCAATAAACATGGAAATGCATATATATCTTTGATATACTGATTTCCTTGTTTTTGGATAAATATCCAGTTATAGGATTTCTGGGTTATATGGTAGTTATCTTTTAATTTTTTTAGAAATCTCCATACTGTTTTCCATAATAAATGTACTAACTTACATTCCAACCAACAGTGTATAATTCTCTTTTCTCTGAATCCTAACCAGTATTTGTTATTTTTTGTCTTTTTGATAATAGCCGTTCTAACCAGGGTGAAACGTTCTCAATATGGTTTTAATTTTCATTTCCCTGATAACGTGATGTTGAGCATTTTTTTCATATATTTGTTGGTCATTTGAATGTCCTTTTTTTAGAAATGTCTATTCAGATCACTTGCCTACTTTTAAATTAGATTATTGGTTTTTGTTGTTGTTGTCATCACTGTTTTTTCTGTTGAGTTCCATATATATTCTGGATATAGGTTCTTTATTGGATGGATAGTTTGCGAATGTTTTCTTTTATTCTACAGACTGTCTCTTCACTCTGTTGATTGTTTCCATTTCGGAGCACAAACTTTTTAGTTTGATATAGTCTCATTTGTCTATTTTTAGTTTTGTTGCCTATGCTTTTGAAGTCTTGCCAATAAAATATTCACACAGTCCAGTGTCCTGAATCACTTCTGCTATGTTTTTTTCCTAGTAGTTTTATAGTTTGGGGTATTGTATTTGTCTTAATTCATATTGAGTTGATTTTTGTATATGGTGGTATATAGTAGTCTAGTTTCTTTTTTGCATATTTATATCCTGTTTCTCAGTGCCATTTATTGAAAAGACCGCCTTTTACCAATGTATGTTCTTGGTACCTTTGTCAAAAATTAGTTGAGTATCAACACATAGATTTATTTCTGGGTTCTCTATTCCATCCCATTGCTTTCTGTGTTTTTATACCAATACCATGATGCTTTGGTTACTATAGCCTGTAGAATATTTTGAAAACAGGTGGTGTGATGCTTTCAGCTGTGTTATTTTTGTTAAGTATTGCTTGAACTATTCAGGGTCTTTTGTCACTCCATACAAATTGTAGGATTCCTTTTTATTCTAGTTATTTGAAAGATGCCATAGGTATTTTGACCAGGATTGTATTGAATCTGTGCATTGCTTTGGTTAGTATCTCATTTTAACAATATTAATTCTTCCAATTCATGAGCGTGGGATGTCTTCTGATTTGTGTGTGTGTGTGTGTGTGTGTGTGTGTGTGTTTCCCCTTAGATTTCTTTCATCAGTGTTTGTAAAGGTTTTCATCTATTTGAGTAAATTTAAGTATTTTATTTCATGTACCTATTGTAAATCAATTGCTTTATTTTTCAGCTAGTTCATTATTAATGTACAGAAACATTACCGATTTTTATATGCTGATTATGTATTCTACATCTTTACTGAATTTGTTTATCTGTTCTAAGAGTTTTTGGTGGAGTCTTTAGGTTTTTCTATATTTAATATCATATTATCTACAATGAAATAGAATTTTATCTCATCCTTTCTAATTTAAAATCCTCTTATTATTTTCTCTTTCCTAATTGCTCTATGATTTCCAGTACTATGTTGAATAAGAGTGGTAAAAGTGACCATCCTTATCTTGTTCAAGTTCTTAGATACAAAGCTTTTAGCTTTTTGCTGTTAAGTACAATGTTAGCTGTGCATTTGTTATATACCCCCCTCATTGTGTTGAGGAATGTTCCTTCTGTATCTAATTTATTGAGAATTTTGTCATAAAGGATGTTTAATTTTATTGAATGCTTATGCCGCATCTCTGGAGATGATCATCTGTTTTTTATTCTTCATCATGTTTATGTAATGCAATAAATTTACTGGTTTGCGTATGTTGAATAATCCTTGCATCACTGGAATAAATCTCACTTGTTCATGATGTACTTTTTTTACTGTGCTGTTGGATTCAGTTTGATTGCCAATATTTTGTTGAAGATTTTCCTATGTTCACCAAGGATATTGGCCTGTAGTTTTCTTTTTGCTGTGTCCTTATCTGGTTTTGTTATCAGGGTAATGCTGGCCTCATAGAATAAAAAGGAATCCCTCCTCTTCAGTTTTATGAGAGTTTGAGAATTGCTATAAATTATTCTTTAACAGTTTGATAGAATTCAATAGAAACGCCATTTGGTACTGGGCTTTTCTTTATTGGGAGCCTTCTTATTACTGATTCAGTTTTGGTACTTGTTCTGTTAGGTTTTCTATTTATTTTTGGTTCAGTCTTGAAAGATTATATGTATTATCCATTTTCTCTACATTTTCCAATTTGTTGGTGTATAGTTGTTCATAATAGTTTCAAATAATCTTTTATATTTCTGTGGTATCAATTGTAATATTTCCTCTTTAACTTCTGATTTTGCTTGGCTCTCTCTCTCTTTTCCTTTTTTGTTTTTTTAGACTAGCTGATGGTTTATGAATTTGTTTATCTTTTCAAAAAGCCAACTTTTTGTTCTGTTGATATTTTCTATTTTTTACCTCTATCTTGTTTACTTCTTCTCTGGTCTTTATTATTTATTTCTTTATATGAATTTTGGGCTTGGTTTGTTCTTGCTTTCTTTCTACTTTTTTGATGTAGGAATTTATTACAATAAAATTCCCTCTCAGTACTGACTTAGCTATATCCCGTAGGTTGTAGTGTGTTGTGTTTCTATTTTTATGTGTTTTAATTTTCTAAATTTCCTCTGAATTTCTTCATGGACAAGTTTGTCCTTCGGGTACATGTTGTTTAATTTTTTATTTACTTGTATAGTTTCTAGTTTCTCTCGTTATTAATTCCTAATAGTATTGCACTGTGGTCTGAGAAGACATGTGACATAATTTTAATTTTTAAAATGCCATTGAAATTTGTTTTATGGCCTAACATATTATCTATCTTGGACAATGTTTCATATACTGTTGAAAATAATGCAGATTCTGCAGCTGTTAGATGAAATGCTCTGTAAATATCTGTTAGGTCCATTTGGTCTATAGCACAGTTTAAGTCTAATGTTTATTTGTTGATTTTCTTGTTAGATGATCTTTCTAATGCTAAAAGTCAGATATTGTAGTGCCCAGCTATTATTGTATTGGAGTTGATCTCTCTCTATGGCTCTAGTAATACTATTTTTATATATCTGGATGCTCTGTGTGTTGGGTTCATATACCTCAACAATTTTTACATCGCCTTTGTCCATGACCTTTTTTCTCTCTTTTTATATTTTTCAACTTAAGGTATATTTTGTCTAAGTGCAGCCGCTCCTGCATTTCTTTGGTTTCCATTTGTGGAGAATATCTTTTTCCATTCCTTTACTTTCAGTCTATGTGTGTTTTTCTGAGCAAAATAAGTATATTTTAGGCAGTCTACAGTTGGGTAATAATTTTTTATTCATTCAGCCAGTCTGTATTTTTAACTGGAGAATTTACATTATTCACTTTCAAGGTTGTTATTAAGTGTTAAGGATTACCACTTTCATTTAGTTAATTGAACTGTGATTGTTTAGAATATCCTTTTTTTCCTCTCTTCCTCTCTAATCATTTATCTTTGCAGTGTGGTGGGGTTTTCTTTAACAATAATGTTTGATTCCTTTCTCTTTCTTGTTTGTGTATCTGTTCTTTCATTGAAACACAAAAATATAAAACTCATATCTTTCTGTGGCATCTCTAACTATATACAGCAAAACATGTAAAATGGGTGTTTATTTCTGACATTTATAATTCAAAACTTTGGTAAAAAGCTACACTTAAAAATTTTACTTGAGATAACGAAAAATAACTGAACATCAGAAATTTCTTATAAATATAATAAATACAATTTTATTTTAATGTGCTGTATATTGTATGAATAAACCATTTAGAAGAGAAAAGTAGTTCTTCTGAATTGCTACATCCATTATTTTACAGCATGAATGTTTTCTTTAAAAAGTGAAACTACTGAATAAAACAAAAAAGTCTACATCTCCTCTAATATTTTGTCATATTTTGGTTATGTCTAACAGAAAAAAAAGACAAGTGAAAGTTACAGACTTCCTTCAATAATAAGAATTAAAATACAATCAAAATGTTTAAATAGTATTAAGAGTCCAAAATTTAAAACAACACACTTCCATAATATTCTCTCTTAAGACAATATTTAATGAAATGAGGCACTGAAATGAGAAATAGCCTGTGAATTCTTTTTGTTTTTAGACCTAATTTTTAAATATTGAAAACATATCAAGATAAGCATAAAATATACAAAATTTGTAGCTGCTACTCTCAAATACCTGACCCCTAATGCTTTGTACCTCCCAAGCTCTACAGAATACAGAAAAGCTCTATAGATGTTTCCAGGAAAAAAAAAAAAAAAGTTTTATTTATTGACAGTAACTATAACACCAAGTCATAATGAATATTAAGTATATAAGAATTGAATCTTGGAGGTAGTTTAAGAGAATCAGTATCATTATTGTTGTTATTATTTTCTGAATGACCTGAATTCTTCCTTAATAATTAAACTAGGCATGTATTGGGTTTTATAATTTATCTGTTATTTAATCATTTGTTGAATGATATATTTGGCTGCTACAATGTTAAGAAAAATCATATTTGTCTTCCATGCTATTTTAACCGAGGTAATCTTGACATTACATTAGTTAATACCATCTGTGTCAAAGAAAAAGCTTATAAAATAAGAAAAGACAAGTTACTAAATATAGAGTATTGCAGCTGTTTCACAAGGTCAGGTGTTTGAAAGGACTCTTAATACTTCATAGGATGTATTCATATCCATATAAGAGTTGAATAAAGGTAAATAATATGGTATAGGAAGAGAAAAAAATATATGCATAATCATCAGGGGCCTTTGTCATCCTGGTATAGTTACCTAGAGTCTTTTTTTAATTGTATAACATATGCTTAGTATTTAGATTATGAACTCCAAAATAATATGAAAGGAAAATTGGTTCAGGAAAGCCTAACTCAACATTTACAGTGGGGCCTTTTACAGCCTATTGGTCACATAGACAAATCCGGCTGTACAACCAGTTAAATCAGGTTTATACCGTCAATCTTTATACCGTAGCAATATTTATTGACAGAAGACTTACCAAAAACTGCAACAAACTTCAGAAGAAAATGGAATGTGTTGAAGAAAAATAACTTCCATATTCAAATTTTATACCCAGCAAAATGGCTTAAGAATAAAAATAAAATTATTTCCACAAAAAAAAAAGAAAAAATTTAAACTGAGTGTAACACTACCAAAATCATAAAGGCAATTATTAAGGACACAACTCAGAAAAAATGAATGTCATCCTAGAGAGTACGTCTATGATGGGACAACTTCTGAGGTACAAAGAAAATGATAATTACATGAGTGAATCTAATATGCCCCAATGCTTTAAGCAGTACTAATAATTTATAACATATAACAATACTTTTTTTTTTAATTCACAAAATAACATGGAAGCCAAGAACTAGGTAAGCAGAGTGCAATTACTTTACGGTCGTAGTATTTGTGCAATTGCTGGATAGATGAAGGGATTATATTCAGATTTGATAAATTATATTTTCACATTATAATCTATACGAACATATTTTAAATGATTAAGAACATCATATGTGACTCCCAATTACAGAAAACCACAACATATTCAAAGAATTACAAGAAAGGAGAGAAAAAGAAATATGAATAAATGCAGTTCAAAAATGCAGGAAAAAAAGATAAATATTAATTATTAAATATGTCAGTGATTACATTGAACATAAACTCAGTATTTATTTTAAAAGTAAAAGGTGTCAAATTTGACTAACGAATCCAAGCATACACTTTTATAAGACACAGTTAAATCATAAAGACAAAGAATATTTTTAAAAAGCGGAAAAAGTTTAACGGTGGCTCACGCCTGTAATCCCAGCACTTTGGGGGGCCGAGGCAGGCAGATCACGAGGTCAGGAGATCGAGACCATCCTGGCTAACACAGTGAAACCCCGCCTCTACTAAAAATACAAAAAATTAGCTGGGCGTGGTGGCGGGCACCTGTAGTCCCAGCTACTCGGGAGGCTGAGGCAGGAGAATGGCGTGAACCCGGGAGGCGGAGCTTGCAGTGAGCCGAGATCCAGCCACTGCACTCCAGCCTGGCAACAGAGCAAGACTCCGTCTCAAAAAAAAAAAAAAAAAAAAAAAAAGGCTGGGGGGCGGATTTTAAAAAACTGCTCAAAAGAAAGTAATTACTGCAGCCATAATATAATCTAGCGAAACAGATGCTAAGGGGGAAAGTTGTTCTAGGCATAAAGAATTTCATTTATAAAGATTAAATATTTAATTTTCCAGAAAGCTAAGTCCATTTTAATTTCACATACACCATTAATAGAGGATTCATCTTTATAAAGAAAATTTTTCAAAACTACACGTAGAAATAGACAAGACTAACATAATAGTGAAATATCGTAAAATACTGCCCCAATAATTGAGGTATACAAAATATCAATAAGGATATTGAAAACAGAAACAAAATTATTGAGTCTGACATTTATTGGATATATCCGTAAAGAACACCATACTTCAAAATTGCAGACTAGAAATGTTTTCCAAATAAAGCAAATTTCAACAAATTCTATATATTTGACATAACACACCATATCTCTCTGACAATAATGCAATTAAGCTAGAAATCAAAACAATGACACTAACAATAAAAATTTAGACAACTTTCATGCTTGAAAATGTAAACACACATTTCTCAATGATCTATGATTGAATAAACAATTAAATACTTGTGTAACTTGACTTTTGCTTCAATTAAGTTTGTAGAAAGCCACAGGAGAATGTCACTCCCACCCTAACAAGCTCTAGTTACAAAGATGTACAAAATCTAGAATCCATCTAAGAGCTAGCTAACAAGGTAAATCGAATTCCAAACATCATAGTGCAAGTTCCTCCAAAGAGACAGAACACAAACACTATTCCACCTTTGACAGACTTCAAAGAGAGAGAGGGGACTGCCGTAAAGCAGATAAGAAGAAAATGACTGAATGTTTACCAAGTCCTGAAAGGCTGAGCATTTTGTCCAGACATAACCAGTCTGTACTCATCAGCGCTTTTCTATGGGCTTTTGCAGAGCACTGATGAGAAGATGGAGAAGGACAGAAAAAAAGACAGATTCAGCCTCTGGCAGAGAGACACCACATACATTTTAGTTTCTCTATTCCTGAAATTTCACTTTGCCCCAGCTCCCTGTGAAGACCAGGCAAAGACTTACTGTCTCTGGAAAAGGAGTAGAAGCAAAAAGGCAATGCTACTGGAGGAGGCCCAGAAAAGCGCTTCCCGCATGTCCTAAATTGCACAAGGCAGATTTTTAGTACCTTGGACTTTTGGGTCTGGGTAGGGTGGGGGTGAGCGGTAGGCAGGAAAGCTAATAAGACTTTGAAAGTAATCCCAGGTGCATAGGGCCTGTCTGAGACCCCAGGCTGAAGGAGAACAGAGAAAGCTCCCCTCTACTTTGATCTTTACATCACACCTTAAATATTTGTAAAACACATATCCAACTAAGGATATGAAGCCAGATTATCTGAAGAACTATTACAATAATAATAAAAATAACAAAATATTAAAAACTCAATATGAGGTACCAAGATTTGATTGGCTGCTTCCTCACAAATGATGCATAAACAGATATAAGCACATGAAAACATGCTTCATATCTTTCATTAAGAAAACCCAAGTGAAATCATTGGGATAGTGCTACAGGCTTACTAGAATGGCTAAAATTAAAAAAAAAAAAAGATTACCAATGTGAATACTGAGGAGGAGGTAAAGCAACTGGAACTTTTTAGACACCGTCGGTGTAAATGCAAGTAGTACAACTACTTAGGAAGACACCACAGTTTCTTGAAAAGTTTAATACATAGCTCTCAATATAACCCAGGCATGTTACTTCTAAGTATTTACCCAAGAAAAATGAAAACAAACCTTTACACAAAGGCCTATATTTGTATCAACTTTCTCATAATCTATTATAAACAATTTCCAGACTAGAAATAAATGAACAAATTGCAATGATCTATTTAATGGAATACTGTTGACTCATTAATAAAATTAATATGCAACAACAAAGATCTTATAACCGAAAGAAGACAAAGAGAACAGGCTACATAGAGGATGCTTCATTTATATAACATTCTGAAACTGGCAAAGAGCAAGGGAAATGAATCAAATCAGGAGCTGCCAGTGGCTAGAGATTAGGTGACACAATGGACTATCCAGGGTACCAGGGACCACTTTAAAGTTCAGGAAACATTTGACATCTTTAAATGGGTAGTCACATAGCCACATATTTGAAAAATTTATTGAACTATATACTTAAAAATTATGAACTTATTTGCATTTAAATTGTACCTCAATAAACCTGACTCTTAAAAAGCCTGTATTGAGGAGGATCTTGATATAAATTTGTTTGATGTGATTATATAGATGGGGAAACATCGGCATATTCTATTAATATCAAGGTATTTCAATATTCTATTAAAAATTTTGATTCTGACACTTCAAAAATACGTTGAATGAAAGAATAATGAAAATCCAAATTTTATGTCACGAGATGCAGATATAGCAGTGAGTAGAACAAAGGAATAGCCTTAAAATGCATATGCTAGAGAAGAAATGAGCTAATTGTCTGTCTCAAGATATTAGAAAAAACAATAGCAAAGTAATCTCAAGAGATTAGAATCAAAGAAATAATAATCACACAAGAAATGATGTAGAAAACACTCATAATAGAGAGAATCAATAAACTTAAAATTTGGTTCTTGAACAGACTTACCAAATTTGAAATGGCTGTTAAAATCGATTAGAAAAGGAAGAAAGAGAACACTAGTCAAAAATAACTTAATCTAGTCAACACTGCAGACACTATATACATTGAAAATATAAGTAGTTGTGAATAACTTTTTAATGGATCTATTCTCTACTACAATAAAATTTATCAATCTTAAATGTTTTGCTAATTTTATACAACCATATTAGCACTAACACAGTCAATAAATAGAAAACACTTCAGCCTAAAAGATTTCCTCAAGCTCCTTTACATAGATCCTCTTCTCCACACCCTGCCTTAACTATCCACTAATCTGCTTTCTGTCAGTTTTACAGTTCTAAAATTTCTATAAGTGGAATCATACAGAAATTTCATTTTATTTGGTTTATTTCAATTAATGCAATTTTTATAATGTAATTTTAATCTATGTTTTCTGTACATTAATATTTAATTTCTCTTAATTGCTGAGTGATATTTTATGCCATGGATAAATTCAAATGTATCTGTTCACCAATTAGGTTTCTTCCAGTCCAGGGCTGTGACAAAGAATATTGTTGTAAACTTCTGTGTATGTGTGTCTTTGCTGAATTGTTTTCTGTTGTGTTTGTCCCTAGCACTAGAATTTTGCTAGAACACAATAAGGTTTATTACATATCTTTGAAAGTAATTATGTTCCTAAAGTGGCATAGCATACAGAAAAAAATGAGAGGATATTTTTCTAAAAGACAAAGAGAGCTTGCTGACTGTTCCAGTGACACTTTGCATTTCCTTTGGTGAGTCGCTTAAAACCTCAATTCAACCTCCACTTGTCAAATGAGAAAAATAATGAGTCCCTGCCTTGGAGGGATGATGTGAGGATTTATAACATTATACTGCGTATAAAATTGCTCTGTGCTTCTAGCAAAAAGAATGCAATTTAAATACAACAAATTATTTTCATATTTTATATCAGCTTGCTTCTGTTTTTGTTGTGGTCTGACTAAATCAGTTTTAACAAAAGTTAAAAAAATTATAGTGCTGTTCTAATGTCATATAATAATCCTAATGACTCTGAAAAAAAGTACGTCCTGAAGCTAAGTCAATAATTACACAGTAAAATTGTTTTACAATTGAAATAATACTAAACATGTCCAAAAAATATTTCCACAATTCATAAACCTCAGCTTCTTACTGTGACCTGGAGGTCTTGTTGTATATAGAACAAAATGACTCCTGCAGGCTACGCTTGCTGTATATTTGTGTGCATACAAAATGATCCTTGAGAAGCGCATTAGTTAGATGTATGGGATAATTGCATATAATCGAATTCACATGCTTCTCTGCAATAAAGTGGAAATGTCCAAAAAACAAGTTATATATTAATTTTCTTTTAGTTACAATGATAAATTGGAACTTCATTTTAGCACTAAATAATCTTCTGCAGCCTAAAAGATAGCCAATTGGAAGGGAAAGAGAAAGAGAAAAATATCAGTTAAAAGTGATTTGGATCACAGCAAATAGTATGGTTGGAGAATATTAAAGTTTGAGCATCTTAAAATTATAATAGCTGAAATTTAATAGAATATAGACACAACTTTGGATAATTAAAAGTGGAGATGGTAGATACAGCAAACAGTAATGGTATTAAAATATTCATTGTAGATTCACAAAAATACTGAAATCATGAGAATTTCAACAGATTGCACATTAAGTATAGTCTCACATCACATAATAACGTGGTGAATGATGAACCACATATACTTATGAAACTATTTACTTTGTAGCTGTCATAATGTCATAGAGCAAGACATCACTCATGTGTTTGTGGAGATGGTATAAATAAACCTACCATGCTGTCAGTCATATAGATTATGGAACATACGATTATGATTATGTACAGTACCTAATACTTGATAATCACAATAAATGACTATGTTACCGGTTTATATATTTACTATAATACACTTTTTATCATTATTTGGAGTGTATGCCTTCTACTTATTAAAAATAAAAGGTAACTGTAAAACAATCTCAGGCAGGCCCTTCAGAAGGCTTTCCAGAAGAAGGCACTGGTATTATAAAAGATGACAGCTCCATGCATGTAATTACCCCTGAAGACTTTCCAGTGGTAAAAGATGTGGAGGTGGAAGATAGTGATATTGATGTTCCTGACCTTGTGTAAATCTAGACTAATATGTGTGTTTGTGTCTCCATTTTAAACAAAATTTAAAAAGTAAAAAAAAATTAAATTAAAAATAGAAAAAAGCTTATAAAGTAATGATATAAAAATATTTTTCTAAAGCTATACAAAATGTGTTTTAAGTTAAGCATTATTTAAAAAGTCCCAAAGTTAGAAAAGTTAATAAAGCAAAATTTTTAGAGTAAGCTAAGATTAATTTATTACTGAAGAAAGAAATTTGTAAATACATTTAATGTAGCCTAACTAGGCAGTGTTGATAAAGTCTGCAGTAGGGTACGGTAATGTCTTAAGCCTTCATATTCACTCACCACTCACTCACTGGCTCACTCAGAGCAACATCCAATCCTGCAAGCTCCACTCAGTGTAAGTGACCTACACAGGTGTACCATTTATTATCTTTTACACAGTACGTTTACTGCCACTTTTCAATGTTTAGATACACTAATATTAACATTCTGTTACAACTGCCTACAGTATTCAGTATGGTAACATGCTGTACAGGTTTGCAGTCTAAGAGAAATAGGCTATACCATTTAGCTTAGATGTTTAGTAGGCTACACCAGCTAGGTCTGTGTAATTAACACTCTATGATGTTGACCCAATGACAAAATCTCCTACCAACACAGTTCTCAGAATGTGTCCCTGTCATTAAGCAATGCATGACTATAGAAAGCAAAATTAACATAGCAATTATATTCACTAAAATGTAATTAAAATAATAGCTTAAACTTATGTTAAATCAGTATGTCTTCATTTATATTAAAGGAATTCAGCTCATAAATTTTCTAGAGCAATGTTTCTTAGTAAAAGTTACACATTAGAATCACCTGGGAAGTATCCCCCAAAATTACCAATGTCTAGACACCACCTGGGATATTAGAATAATTTGATTCACAGTGGGGCACAAGTATCAGTAATTTTTAGCACCCCCTCCCCATTGCAATACGTAGGATGGTAGAATCACAGAATACTGGAGATAGATTGAACTTTAAAGAAAACGTGACTTGACATTCTCCTGTGATTTACGTTTCACGATTAAGTCCCATGATACTTAAAGTGGTGCTTAAAGTTATGTAGTGTAAAGGTGACTCAGCCATAAAGAAAATGGAGCTCATAGTCAGGAGTCAATTTACCCGAAATCAAACCAATATTGAGTGGTAAAACTAGATTAACAGCCAAGATCCTGGTTTCAAAATCTTTACACTTAATCTTCTGGCACTACCTAGTCTCTTAATAATACATCTTAATTTATGCATTTAATTGATGAAGCTAATAAAAACATTGCTAGACTAAGAATTTCTTAGATCTTTGAAATGATTCATGTTAAAAACAAACTTTTTCAAACCAAAAGGTGAATAACAATAAGTAAGAACCATTCATAAAATATCTTAGAATAGTGCATTTGACATTACGAGCAGGTCCCTATGAAGAGACAAATAATAATGATCAAAGATAAAAAGATCTATCCCAAAAAATTCATGAGAGTGTCAATGTTTTTGAATGCTATCATAAATCACTGCATTGCTTGTTATTCTTGGAAAGTATCACCTCATAGAACAAGAAGCTGAAAGTGGGGGGGGGGGGAAGAAAAAAAGAGAAAGGGAGAGAGGGAGGGAGAGAGGAAGGAAGGAATTAGTTTTCACCCCAAAGTCACCTAAAAATATGAATATTTTCATTTTTATACCATCTGGCTATAGATGGTGCTATGCCATAGTTAGATCTTTTTCTCACGTAAAGACCCTGGTGAGCGTCTTCCCTAAGGGAGTGAGGATTAAATAGGAAAATGTCAGTGCCCTATTCAGATAACACCAATTTGCTGGGAAATGATAGCATTTTAAGCACTCGGCATTGAGAGGACCTGCTATGTATGCTGTTTTGTTAAAAAAATAAAAACGACCAAATCAATATTACAGCAAGATGGGAAGGAGATTATAAAAGAAAACCAAGAAGTATACACGATAGTGAAATGAATACTTGACCAATATATATTGAGTTTATCTCAATTTTTAAAGAATAAGAATGCAAGCTATTAAAGGTGGCAAGAAACCTGCATAGGGCCAGGCACTATGGCTTATGCCTGAAATCACAGCAATTTAAGAAGCTGAGGTGGGAGGATCCCTTGAGGCCAGGAGGTCAAGACCAGCCTGGATAATTAAGCGAGACCTCATCACTTCAAAAAAATAAAAGTAATTAGCTGTGTGTGGTGGTGCATATCTGCAGTCTCAGTTACTTGGGAGGCTGATGCAGGAGGATAGCTTGAGCCCAAGAGTTCAAGGCTGCAGTGAGCTATGATTGCACTTCTGCATTCCAGTCTGTGTGGCAGAGGAAGACCCTGTCTCAAAACAGAAAAAGAAAAAAAAAAAAAGAGGAAAAAATAAACAAAACCTGACTCTCCCTGCAATTTGCAATATGAGTTTGTCAGCATCTACTCAGGTCGAATTCTTATAAATTTAGGTCTCTACTGCTGCAGCTATTGCCCTGGATCAAGCAAAAATATTCCAGGAGGCTGTGGTATCTCCTCCTTCCTTTAATCTTCTGGATACTCATCAACCTGCTGAGGTTGCTCCATGCAGAAGGATGTCTAAGAAGAAGGTCAGATTTCAGGTCAATGTTCTTGCTTCATCGCTTTAATGCACAATATCCAAAACAGAAATATGAGGAGTTGCTAATGCTTGAGAAGAAGTAACTCACAAGGCAGAATTGCTTCATTAATTATCTGCTATTGAGCTGTTGAAGTACAAGAACATGAGCTGTGGCTCAACCACTGCTCCCCACTGTGGAGTATGTCGTGATTTTCAAAGTAGAAGTAGGAGAAGAGCCTGAGTGTGTGGTTAATAATGCATTAAATAGAGGTGTTGTGTCCTTGCTACCTATGCTTTCTATGCCAAATAGGGTAAGAAAAATGTATTGAAACCAAGAAGGGATAAGGATAACAATACAAAAAGGGAATGGCAAAAGGACAAGGAATGTAAACTGTTTGTTAGTGAAAGCATACTCTCTATGAAGAATCTTTTGAAATAATGCAAAATTCCTCAGGTAGTAAGTCACAATAAATCAATGTTTCTCAACAGAGGAGTGATGCTCTCTCAGGATATTTTTCAAAGGCTTTTTTGTTGTTGTTGTTACCACACCTGAATAGGTGCTGACGGCATCCAGTTGTTAGAGACCAGAAGTTCTTCTAAGTATCGAACAATTCACAACACAGTCCATAACAACTAGGAATTATCTCATCCAAAATGCTAATACTGCTGAGGTTGAGGAAACCTGGTATAAAGTAAATTACTATATGACAGGTGGTAATGAAATTCTTTTAAAGACTAATCACATTCAAAAGAGTTATTTCAGAAAATTTAGCATGGAAAAGTGCCATGCAGAAATGTATTTTCTACCAAATGAGCCTCTATCATATTATACAATCTGCCTGGGTGTATAAGTTTCATACATTTTTAATACTGAAATTTAAATGCACAAGTTTTAAGGAAATGTAAAACAAGTCCACTGACCTTAATTTTTATCTTCTACTTTACCATTTCTATAAATGTTAGTCTATAAACTTTTGCCTGACCTCAACTGACATGAGGGCTACAAAGGCTATGAACAGTTTTTTGATATTTATACTTTGAAATTAAATGTAAGTGGTCTCAAATTTGATAAAGAATTTAGCTTTATCAAATAAGAATTATTACCTGGAAAAACCACCAGTTTCTCAGTCTCTTCTAACCACACTTCTTGTAACTAACTCATAGAAACAAAAATCTGCATGTATTTTGCATTTTTATGTCCGTTTTCTTGTGTCATTTCACTCTTAACTTTCTAAGTTCTCCACAAAAAAAAAAAAAAAAAAAAAGTGTGTGCCTGCCACTTTGCTAACTATAGCTACTTCTACATAATTGCCACCATTTGGGGTCATCCTGTACTATTCTCAAAACTGCTCTGTTGTGGTACCTTTGTTTGGAATTCTGGAATTAAAATCTGCTGTGACTGTAAATGTCAAAATGGAAATATTTAAGAAAAAAGGAACAAACCATTCTCAACAAAAACGGGTCAAGATAACACTGACACTCTCAAGTGGGTAATTAAGTTAATTTTCTGTATCATTCAAGCCCAAACTATAAATTTAAATAAAACATACAATTAAACATTATTTAGCACATTTTCTGTACAAATAATGTATAATATGCTTCGCAGTATAATAAGATAATCAATACACAGTCTTTCTCAACTCTAGAGGCAGAATGCTGGTTTGAAATCCAGATTTATGTTCAAGTCCAAATTGTTTAACCTCTTCAAGCTTTAGTTTCAACATTTATAAAATGGAAATAGTCACAGTACATATGTTTATTTTATTTTATTTTTTGGTGGTAGTGAGGATAAAATGCTTAAAATAATCAATGGCATGCAACAAACCATCAAAAAAATGCCATTTTATAAGTACAATTTTACTAAGTGAGAAGGAACTTCCAGATTCGTAGAACAGTATAAGCAAAAGTCCAGAAATAGAGAAGTTCGGGCTATGTCGAAAACTGATAAATAATAGTGAACCTGTAAAAGCGGGATTCGTTAGAAGACACAGTCAAATTCTAAGCAGAAAAGTGAAGATATGGCCAAAATACCCAAGAGGTTTGAATGCCATGCTAATGAGTTCACATTTGGTAGTGTGCATGGGTGGAGGGGAAGCTGGGTATGTGCAGGTGCTGGGAGGCATAATTAAAGTTTTGAATGAAGACTTTAGGTTTTGAAAAGAAACTCCAATCACAGTGTGAAGTCTATATTGGAAGATAAAAATTGTAGGATGGAGAACTTAGGAACCATTGCCATAAATCAGGTAAGACGTAGTAATGTCTGAACTAAAGTAATGGGATTAATAATGGAAAGGGTTGATATTGGCAACATTAGAGGGGAAAAATGAACAAATTGTTTTGCTTGTGTGAGTATGGAGAGTCAGCCCTCTGTATTGTTTAGCCTATATTTTCTATTGTTCCCTGCCAATATGTAGTCCCACGTTCTCCAGAAATAGTAGATGGGAACTCTGAAATTATACGGGTCTTCTCTTGGTACCCAAAAGTCTGCATAAACTCTGTTTTGATTGCCTACAAAGAGAGAGGTTTTTTTCAACATCTCAAGGGAAATATTGAAAAATTACAACTAGTCTGTCTGTTATGTCTCTGGGCACATATGGACCTTACTCTTTTGGCTCACGGCTTATTAGAGGTTGTTAGGGAACATAAACAATGCTTAGCCAAGTTATAGATGCAGTATCTGAAAATGTTGACATGATTTCCCAGTGCAGAGGTACAAAGTTGATCCCTTTCCTTCTCACCATGAAGGTCACAGCCAACACTCCTATAATAAAAGACAGGTAGCCAAAAGAAAAACACAGCAAATTAACATAGCCATAGTATTACATGACATGGGAGACTTCAGAAATGAAGACCTAAAGATACAGGGAAAAAACGATGCATTTTTATTCTTAGTTTCAATGGAGAATGAACAGCCATGTAGAACTATAATTAGACACAAAAGCTTATGACCTAATGGGAATAGACTGAATAGGAAAACTCAGCAAGGCTTGTCTATTTGGCTTCATCTTGGCCTGTCTGTGCAGTATTTCTTTCTTCCGGGTTACGGGGCAGGACTCCTTCTGGGATAGGGGTCTTATGACCTACTACTGTCAAGCAAAGTAGGTCAGAGAATTTCTTTATGGTCAGCTCTTACACAGAAAGGCAGGAGAAGGTAAGAGTAATGTTTTTAGGTTGTGTGACTGGCTTGGGGAAGAGGAATTCTGATTCCCATGGCCTGCCTCGTGGAAGAGGTATTCTAGTTTCTACGGCTAGGCTCAGGAGAATGAAGACCGTGAGACAGAAGGGCAGGAAAAGGTCAGAGGGAGACTTTGCTTCTAGGGCCTACGCTTGGGTATATCATTTTCTAAGCCCCAACACCAAGATCGATGAAATAGAGTTGATATTACAGAATTTGTATCAGTTTCAAAATCTTATGCATATAAAGCTCACTTTATGACAATTTTCTTTCTAACCAATTGCAGATTTGGTACTTACAAGCCAATATTTCATACGGGAAATAAGTTTGTTTCAGGAATAGTAATTTTACTGCATACCATTATTAATTTCTATTATCTTAAGAAATATGATCAAAGCAATTTTATGATCAATGAAGCCTAAAACACAAGTAGGCAAGAATGCTCCACTGTTCACTTAACAAGTCAAGTAGATCAGGAAGGTTAATATTACAAAGCGCCAGACACGAACATAATTGACTTTTTCTATGGCTCCTAGTGCTACTGATAGAAATCTATGAAAAATTTCCAAGTCAATACAAATTCAGCAGCACCAAAATGGAATGCCATGGTCTCAAATGAATAGTGGTCTAAACGTGTCTATAAATCAATAAGGAAAAGACTAATACCTCAATATGAAAAATAAAGTATGGGCCAGGTGCGGTGGCTCGCGTCTATAATCCCAGCACTTTGGAAGGCCAAGGCGGGCGGATCACGATGGTCAGGAGATCAAGACCATCCTGGCTAACACGGTGAAACCCTGTCTCTACTAAAAATACAAAAAATTAGCCAGGCGTGGTGGTCGCAGCTACTCCGGAGGCTGAGGCAGGAGAATGGCGTAAACCTGAGAGGCAGAGCTTGCAGTGAGCTGAGATTGCGCCACTGCACACTCCAGCCTGGGAGACAGAACAAGACTCTGTCTCAAAAAAAAAAAAAAAAAAGAGAGAGAGAAAAAAAAGTAAAGTATGATCATAAACATTTGAGAAGACATTCAGCTTACTTGCATAAGAATCATGAAACCTCTAACCACACCAAGCAACAGGTTTTTCCCCTATCAGATTGTCATATAATTAAAAGATAATAACAAAAAAATTGGGGGGAGAATAGACAGTCTCACATATTACCTATGGGATTAAATTTTATGGTGTATTTTATAGGACAATTTGGAAATATCTATCAAGTTTAAAATGTACATTACTCTCTAGGATGTTTATCCTAGAAGTATACTACCAATACGTACCTGAATATCATTTGCAACACCAAGTGCTGAGAAACAATTTATATGCTGATCAACTGGGGGACTAGTAAGTATATTGTGATCAATATTCCATAGCATAATTAGTAGGCATTTGAATGAGGAGGTAGTTCTGTAGGCACTAATATGAAATCATTTATAAGATATATTTTTAAGTGAATAAATAGGGCCAGATTTATGTGCATACAAACAAATATTGATGTGAAAAATAAATAATGGTTTTACATATATTTGTATTTAAATAGAATATTTATGGATGGAATCACAAAAAGTCAGTAACAGCAAGTATGTTTCAGATGGAGGACTGAGTGTCAGAGGACAGAGTAGAATGGGGGCTTTAGTATTCAGGGTGTAAGCTTATGTCCATTTGAATTCCCTGTAATATGCCTGACTTATTCAAAACACATGTTAAATCATAATGTTCACGAAAACATAAAGGAATAATAAATGCTACCTCTTCAGAGTCCTTGTAAATGTGAATTGCTACAAATAAGAAAGATTTGTAATTGTCATCAGATTCTCAAAGGAATCTCTCTCTCTCAAGTATTAAAAAACATTGCTTTCTGTTTTCTTCAAACTCCATGAATTTATATGTGCCTGCAACTCCTTCTGTATCTGCAGATTCTGTTAAAGATTTTTTTTTTCCATTTTCCTTTTTATTTCTTAACCACAGCATAGCCTTCTCTTATGGTGAGACGAACCTCAATGAATGTCTTAGAATACTTAACGGTAGACACATGGACTTTCTTATTATGTAAATATCACCTTATTCCCTTTATGATGAAAAGGACAACAGTGAGACTTAATCAGAAAACATGTATAATGTATTGTGAGATGTATGGAAGAAGATAATTTTGTAACTTCAAATAGTTATAATATCTACATTTATTTTTCTATTCATGTATTTTCTTAGAATTCTTATAGTTGCACAGAGAAATGGGGATCAGTAATCGGTAAATGGCAATTCAGTAAAAATTGACTGTTAGTATTATCTTAGATTTTATAACACTAATAATTTTGTAAATAAAATTGCTGTAATATAAGATTCAAAATATGCTTTTACAGGTGTGAATAGAATGCTCATGGGTGAAAATAACAATAGGTGACAATTTTGTGGGTCTAAAATGTATGCTACTGAAAAGCCATCAAGTAATTTCTGTAAAGTGTATATTTAAAAGGTAGAGGGAGAGTTGGCCAAATGGATTCACATCTTTTACTCTGCTAAGGTAAAATCATCTGAATTAAATTACAGTTTTTTTCCTTGTGTACCTAAGCTTTTACCTGGAGTCCACTGAGGCTTGTACCTGTGCATATGGAAAACAGATGCTCTCCTCCCAGATTACTGTATCCTTAATAAAACTTTGTTGCCTACAATCCAGAGTTCTCATCTAACTTTGCACATGATTACTGCTATGATTTGGATGATGATGCATTTTCTCAGGATAGCCAAAATCAAAGCAACCTAAATGTCTTCTAGCATGTTTGTTGGGTTGAAGTTTTGCTTATTTGTCTTTTTATAAAGTTCTTATGCCCATAGACATATGTTTCATTTTTCTGATATGTGCCTTGTCGTTTAAGTCTTTTATGAGAAAGACATCCCTTCTCACCAAAACTCTTATTTGAAAATGGACCCTAAAGCTAGAGCCTGACTCTATTTAGTTTCTGTAGTTGTTAGAACGATTGAAATTTAATCTGTTTGATAAGTGCTCCCAAAGTTCTCTCATGACAAAACTTAGAGGTTCTTATTTTTTAAGCTGCATTCAGAACCAGTATAGTTTGTTTAAACTGATTTATCATGAAAAAAATTATGTTACTTGGCACACAAAGTAAATTAAATATCTTATTTGAAAAAGAATGATTATACATGTTTAGAATAAACTACATTTTTAGTTACATATGTAAAAAAATACACACGTATAAGGAGGCGTGATGCCAATTTTATGTGTATTTTATATACAATATTATTTTTATTTTTTCTAGTATACATTATTTTCAAATATAAATTACTTTTGTTTTTTCAAATACTTCTGTTGCTTTATTCTCTCTTTCTTTTCACTCTGAAATTACAATTCTGTGTACGCTGCACCACTTAATATCGTGGATTAAATTCTCCACTTTTTAAAAAAAAAATTACATTAATTTTTGCATTTTAATTGGAGTGATTTTGATTGATGTATTTTCTAATTTATTAAATTTTTCCTTTGTTGTATTGAGTCTACTGATGAGTCTGCCAAATAAATTCTTTATTTAAGTTACTGTGATTGATTTCTAAGATTTCCATTTTGTTCCTATAGTTTTCATCTCTCTGCTGAATGTATTTATTTGATCTTGCATCATTTGACATATTAATCATAGATATTGTAAAGGATCAATCTGAATATCCACATCTGTGGAATATCTAATTCTGGTTCTGATAATTTCTTTCTCTCATAGAATCTCTTTTTTTTTCTTCTTTTGTGGTACACCTTAGAATCTTTTTGCCAAATCCAGACATGTACAGGATGGTAGGGAATATGGTAAATATTCTTTTTTACATGTATAAGTTATAAACTTTTCTTTCTGGTAAGCCTTAATTGTGGGAGTTCACTAATTTAGCAATGAATTTGGATGGGTTCGAAGTTTATGTTAATATGATTGTCAAATTAAAGGTCTTTTGTTTCTGTGGGCACGAAATACTTCAAAATCCTTCAGTAAAATAGTGTTTTTGTTTTCTCACTTAGATTTGGGTCTACTCATTACTCTGCTCTCCAAAGAAATTCTATTTCTTTCTTATGCCTTGGCTATATCCCTCTATTATTTTTACTAAAGTCTTGTTACCAGAAGTGGTTTGAAATGGGCTTGTCTTCTCTGATGTTCTGATTAAACCTCAGTTTCAGGCAGGACTATGAAACAGAGTCCATTGGGTATGGCCATCACAAGTATCCCTAACCTTTCTTCAAATAGAGCTTTATTTCCCTTTATTCCACCAACATACTACAATAGGTATCAATGTGTTCAAGCTATGAAACAGGTACTCTTTACAGTTTATTTTAAGGCATGTTATTACCTAAGTGAGGTAGGGAAGATGACTCTGGGTAGATACTGTAGTGGGGCCTTACATTTGTCTCCCAACAGCTGTAGAAATTTCTTCAGTGCCCAAGAATACAGGTTTTTAATTCCTCTGTTGTTTTTTTTTCTGTAACAAATATTGCTTAGATGGGTCTGAGCAGATTTCAGCAGTGACTGTTCTTTCCCTTCTCCAACAAGTACCATGGTGGCGGAGGTGGGCGGGGCAGGGAGGGGGTTGTGTGAATTCCACTCAGTTCTCTCTTTGAGATATTGATGGTGTTCATGGAAGAAAGGCTACAAGAGATGGGGCTGATCCTATGTCTGTGGAACCCATGGGCCTCGGATTTTCAATCTAGATCATGCTGGGCTTTAAGCAATCAATTAAATATTTTTAGTTTAATCTTCCTATCAGCTTATATGACATGCTATAACATCTACCTCAGGTAAGCAGATGCTTAGATTCTGTTTATTTTTCCAGATACCTATTTCTCTTCAAGTTGTGTAATCACAGTTCTCTGACTAGTTCATGAAAAACTGCTAATTTGTAGTTTGTTAAGATTTTGTCCTCGAATTAAAATTTAAAAATGTTCTTTCCAGCTGTTCACATCTCTGAGCTAAAACTGCACTTACAAATCAACTTTTATACTCCAGAAAAGTTACTGTCATAAGACTACATTAAGGATCTTGACATTTTTTATTTAGGGAAACTTGTGTTTGTTAACTAGTTTTCTAAGCCTTATTTGTTTATCTACAAAATGGTGACAATATTCCTTGCAGAAGACAGAGATTGAAATACCCTGTGGACAATAAAATAAACAAAGTATAAATGTCAGCTGGGAATCTCTGCCTTTTGACATTTGGTTAAAATTGCCCTGAATGTCTAACCTTCTCACGTATGGAAACATAACCTCTTACTAACAGCTATGTAAATTCCAAGAGGTCTTTCTATTGCTATTTTTCCTCCGAAGTATGTCATTCCAAATGTGAGATTTGACTTTGTTTCAAAATTCTACTAAATTGGAGTTCTACTTAAAGTACAATGGAATAAATTTCCTAACAAAATGATTCTCCTGAAAATAACATCTAAAATTCTGGACAAAGTACAAAATATAATTATGATTGTTATGGAGACCAAACAGAAACAAGCAGAGTTTTCAAAAGAGTCAGAACATCAGGCAAGAGATTGTAAGGTGAGGCAAAACTTCACCTCTACTCTCTTAGGGTCCTGCTGGGCTGAGTAAATTGACATAAGATAGATTAATAGGAGAAAACACACTAATTTAATGTAAGTATTATGTGACAGGAGAGCCCTCATACAAAAAAAATAAGAAAATGAAGACCTAAAAAAGTGACTAAACCTAAATGCTCTTTTATGAGGTTGAACAAAGGAAGGCAATTACAGAAAAGTAAATAAATCCTGAGGGAAGGCATAAGGAAAGCAAAAATTATTTTAACAAAGTCTGTTTGAACAGAATTATCTCAGCTATGACTCCTCATTGAAAAATATTTCTTTTCTGCTGGTACAGAGAGGATATCTTTTACAGGGAAGTTTTTATCTACTGTGTTCAGAAAGAAGTGGGAAGATCAGAATGTCCTTCATGTATTTGGTATTTTTCAGGTGCTTTTAAATGAAAATGATTCCATACCAAGGTGGGGGATATTCTGACAAAATTCAAGACCATAGCAAAAAAACAAAAAAACAAAAATCCTTTTTCTGTTTTGTTTTGAGTTTTAAAGCAGGAGGGCAAAAGGTGGCTAAAAATTTGATAGTACACCCTGTCTCTTTTCTGCAGAGGAGTTTAGGGAAGTAGACTGAAGAAATCGGAGCCACTGGATACCTAGGACACATCTGAAAAAAAAGTACCAGAGAAAGGGAGCTTCTGATTCTCAGTAAAAGGAAACATCTTTGGTCTGATAAAGGCATCTGTACATATATGGCACAAACAGAATTTAACTAATATCTATGGCATAAAAATTTTAAGTGTGCTAAAACAGAAGTTCCGGTTCAAGATGACTAACTAGAAGCAGCTAGTCGACACTTCTTCTAAGGAGATGAATCAAAATAGTGAGTAAATATTTATACTTTGAATAGATCACTTAAGATAGCACAATGGAGTGCATCAGAGAACTAATGAGAATCATGAAAAGCAATGAAGAATAAAGCAAGGATGTCTAGTGAGCTGGGATCTTGGGAAGCCAGGAGGAGATGCAGTGTGTGAGTGAGTGTCTGATCTCCCTGAGCTCCACAGACTTTTAAATCCTAGCAACTGAGGAGCTCCCTCGACACACCCCTGACTTCTGGCCTCCAGTTAAACACAGGGAGCTGCCTAGAGATGGGGCAGAGGCATTACTCAAGCCCATGTGGAATTCTACAGGCTTTTGATTCTTGAACAGCTGCTACTGTCACAGTGCCAGGGGAGAGAGCAGGAAGGCCAGGCACTTTTGTGCACCTCAAAGATGGATACTGCTACTGCTGCTGTGGAACAGAGGAGCAAGAAGACTGTGTACCTTACAACTGCCAGCATTTGCTACTCCCACTAAGGCAGTGGGGAGGAGGGTTGGAGAGGGGCTGCCTTCCACTGGGGTAGGGCTGCAGCCAAAATGTTCAGGCAGGGGAAGAGTGGCTGTGCTGCAGTTCAATTCAATAAATGTTGCTGGAAAACTTTGATATGTATATGCAGAAGACTGAAACTAGATCTCTATCTCACACCCTATACAAAAATTAACTCTAGATGGATTAAAGACATAAACGTAAGACCTGAAACTATAAAAGTACAAAACGGAAGTGAAAGAAGAGCTGTTCAGGAGATTGGCCTAGACAAAGAATGTATGGCTAAAACTTCAAAAGCAAATGCAACAAAAACAAAAATAGAAAAATGGGACTTAATTAAACTAAAAAGCTTCTGCACAGCAAAAGAAATAATCAACAGAGTAAACAGCCTACAGGGTGGGAGAAAGCATTTGCAAACTAGGGACTAATGAACAGAATATACAAGGAACTCAAACAATTCAACAGTAAAAGACAAAAACAAAAACAAACAAACAAGCATTAAAAAGTGGGCAAAGGACACGAACAGGTATTTCTCAAAACAAGACATATAAATGGCCAATAAACATGAAAAAATACTCAACATCATGAATTATAAGTGTAAGGAAAATGTAATTTAGAACCACAAGGATATACCATCTCATATTAGTCAAGATGACTATCATTAAAAAGTCAAAAACAGGGCAGACACAGTAGCTCATGCCTGCAATCTCAGCGCTTTGGGAGGCCAAGGTGGGTGGATCACAAGGTCAGGAGTTCGAGACCAGCCTGGCCAATATGGTGAAACCCCATCTCTACTAAAAACCCAAAAATTAGCTGGACGTGTTGGTAAGCACCTGTAGTCCCAGCTACCCGAGAGGCTGAGGCTGGAGAATCACTTGAACCCAGAAGGCGGAGGTTGCAGTGAGCCAATATCGCACCACTGCACTCCAGCCTGAGTGACAGAGCAAGACTCCATCTCAAAAAAATAAATAAATAAATAAAAAGTAAAAAAGAAAACAGTCGGTGGTGAGGATGTAGAGAAAAGGGAATGCTTATACACTGTTAGTGAGAATATAAATTAGTATAACATATTTGGAAAACAGCAGTATGGAGATTTCTCAAAGAACTGAAAATAGAACTACCATTTGACGCAGCAACCCCACTACTGGGTATGTACCCAAAGGAAAATAAATTGTTACATAAAAAAAAAATCTCCCAATATATATTATTATTGCAGCACTATTCACAATAGCAAAGTCATATAATCAACCTAAGTATCCATCAATGGATACTTGGATAAAGAAAACATACATATACATCATGGAATACTACACGGCCATAGAATACTATCCATTCATGTGGCAGCAATATGGATGGAGCTGGAGGCCATTATTTTAAGTGAAATAACTAAGAAACAGACAATCAAACACCACATTTTCTAAGTGGGAGCTAAACAATGGGTATACATGGACATAAATAGGGAAATAATAGGCACTAGCAACTCCAAAAGGGCAAAGGCTGGGAGAGGAATGGGGTTTGAAAAATTATCTACTGGATACAATTGATGGTAGCTGCACCCCCTCTAGAGCGGCTGCTGTGAAGACACTGGCTGCAGCGGAGGAGGTGGTGCTAGGGCTGTGCACTCCAGGGAGAAGGCCAGAGCCAGAAATGGGTGGAAGCCACACCCTATTCTGAGTTGAAGAGGTGGGATCCCTGCCATTCTTGGGGCAGCTGCGGCCACTCAGCCATGGCTGTGGACCTGGGCATGCCTGCGATCTCTGGGGCCTGAGAAGCCCTCTCCCCCACAGGATGGAAGATGCCTGCTCCTGCTTCCTGGCCTTTCCCAGCTCCCAGTGCCCACTCCGATTTCAGAGAAAAGTTGAGGCCGAGCCTGGGCACTGTTGCAACTGGCAATGTGTGCACATTATTCGGGAAGTGCTGACATACCAGCCCCTTGTCACCACAGCCTCCTCCAGATTTTGGGCACCAATGAGTGTGAGAGGGAGGCTTAGTGGGGGGCTTAGGACAGCTCAGTGTGGGCCTGCAGGTACCCCTTGGCACGAACAGCCTGGGTGCTGTGGGCACAGTGGATGGCACATTGATGGTTGCAGGAGACAGACAGTCTCCTGGGCAGAAAGGAGCAGGTCCTGGGGAAACCCCACCTTCAAGCCAGGGACAGCCTGAAGCCTGGGGGCCTGGCTGCAACTTCTGCAGACCGGACTGAGAACTTATGGTGCTTTTTTCAGGTCCGCTCATGGCCACCCATGAACCAAACAGCATGTACTTCATTGCCTCTGAAGCTCATATAAATCTTGGCCTCAACCAGTCTCGGGCAGACAAGAGGATAACCTGCCTGCAGATAGGAGCTACCCACTCCTGGTCTCCTTTCAGCTGATGGCTGCAGAAGATGGGATGACCTGCCTGCAAATAGGAGCTAACCACTTTGGGTCTCCTGAGAGCTGTACTGCCACTCAGTAAAGCACCTCTTTGCCTTGCTTATGCTCCAGTTGTCCGCGTACCTCATTCTTCCTAGATGTAGGATAAAGACTTAGGACCTAACAAATGATGAGAATGAAAGAGCTGTAACAAAAACAGGGCTTAAACATGTTCCACCCCTGCTCACCACATTACGAGCCATGAGAAGAAAATAAGAGCTGTGGCCCTTTGGGGAGCATAGACCTAGGGGCTGGGCCAGTGGTGTGACACCCTCTTTGGGGCTCTGCAGTTTCTGGTGTCTTCAAGCTTCCAGGCACCACCGCATTTCTCTTCTTGTCCAGATGTGGGTCCCTACAGCAGAAATCACTTGTGGTGCATCAGATTCAGCTGCAGGCTTCTGCGAAGCCAGTGCCTGGAGCTGCCCTGTCCCGCTGCAGCAGCTGGAGTGGTTGGCTCTATACAGTGACCAGGACCTGCACTTGCTTGCTCATGTACCCCTTGCCACTCTGTGACTGGCTCACCTGTGGCAGGCATAGGATCTGGGCTAGGAGCGCAAGTGTGAGCGGAGTGCAGCCCACCAGGCCAAGTCACTGTAACAAGCCCACTGGACCCAGGCACAACTCAGGGAAAGGTGCCCCTGGTCGTAGAGGTTTCTTGCTGAAAAATTGACTCCCAAGGATCCCGTTACACAATGTTCACTGTTTGTGTGATGGGTACACTAGAAGCCCAAACACCCCTATTATGCAAAGACCTAAATAATTTGAGATGACAATTTTCCCAAATTTATATATAAATGTAATGTAATTTCTGTTAAAATTCCAATTGGCATTTTTATACAAATTGACAAAGTGATTTTAAAATTTATACAGAAATTTAAATAAACTAGAAGAGTTTACATCATTTATTTTGAAAGACAAAGCCAGAGAACTTACACTACCTGATTTTGAAGTGATTATACAGGTGCAGTAATCAAGAAAACGTGCTATAGGTTAAAGTATAAATACATAGATCAATGCAACAGAGTTCATAAATAGCTTTACACATACATAGTTGCTGATTTTTTGACAATGTTTCCAAGGTAATTCAATGGAGTAAAGAAAAATCATTTCAATAAATGGAGCTGGAAAATCTGTATATCCATATGGAAAAATTGAAACTCAAATTGTATCTTCCTCCGTGTACAAAAATTAACATGAAGTGCATCATAGACTTAAATATAAACGCTAAAATTGTAAAACTACTAGATGAAAATGTGAAGAAATTCTTTTGCTACAGAGAGTAGGCATAGATTTCTTAGACAGAGCCCCTAAAACACCAAGAATAAAAATAAAAAGTTGATAAAAACAGCAAGAATAAAAACAAAAAAATGAATAAATTAACTTTTTTCTAAATTAAAAGCTTTTGCTCTTCAAAACGCACTGTCAAGGAAATTTCATAAAAAGATAATCCACAGTGAGAGAAAATATTTGCAATTTATATACTTTATAAATGACTTATTTACTGAATCTGTCTATCTGGGGTTCTTATAACTCAATACAAAGTACTAGTATAATTTTTAACTAAGAAAAACAATTATAGTGGGTAAAATAGTTCAATAGATAATTCATGCAAGAAGATATATGGATGGCAAGTGAGCACATAAAATGGTGTTCAACAGCCTTTCTATTAGAAAATGAAAATTAAAATCACAAATATCACTACAAGAATGGTAAAATAAAAATGACTGATAATTGTTGACAAGAATGTAAAACCACTGGAATTTCCATACATTGTTTGTGGATATATATAACTATAATGTTGAAAATGGAAGTTTCTTAAGTTAAACACCCACTTTCATAAAACCTGTCACTGTGCTAAGTCATATATGTCAAAACTAGAGTTATGTTAATCATTAACAGTTGAAAATTAGTCATTCATTTGTAATATATGGGTATCATAATATCTTTCCTGTCATCTTATATTGCTTTTATAAAAATTAAACAGGATAATGTATATAAAAGTGTTTATGAAGTCTAAGATGCTGGAAAATGCAATATTAATGTAATTTATTGCAAAGCATACAGTATGGATAATAAAATGGATACTTGTTTGAGAAAGTATAATGATGTCTCAAAGTCTGGTTACAAACTGAAATATGCTCAAGGAAAAGTATTCATCAAGTGGCATTGCATTTGCAGAGGAAAACAAATTGCTTATTTAAAGCAAATTATTATTATTTTCAGTATTTTTATGGTATTTTTCTCACTTACTGCTTCATAATATTTGAAAATGAAGAGAAATGCTGCTATACTCCACATAACATAATCTTAAAATTTTTTAGCTTCTTTGACTTTTTGAACTCAATTTAAAATACCTTAGTTTATTCCTCATTAAGTACCTTTTCATCTCAGTCACTCTGCTCATCTGAACCTCTACGCCACAACGATTGCTGACAGATCCAGGCTGTCACCTGGCAGACTGGAAAAAGCACAGCTGTGATGGAGTAGAACAGAAACAGGAAGCTGAGTCCAGTAAACCAAGTTTCTGTGTCAGTTTCTTAGTGGGTGAAGCACACTCTGCAGACTTATTTATATGCATCTTAGCCTTTTCATTTTTAAGACAAAGTGATTGAACTAGGTGATCCCAGATGTACTTTTTAGTTTCTTCTTTAATTACCTATTGTCTAGGATAAAAAATAAAGAGAAGAGTGTAAATGTTTCATTTTCCCTTGTGTCTGATACTTGTTTTTTTGTCCTATGATTTATAACCTTTAGTTTTAATCATTGATATGGATCTTTATTTTGAAGTTTGACACACATGCAGAAATGTCATCATTTTAAGACAATATGCATTTATTCTGTTAATGCTGAAATTTCTCATTGATATTTTTATTGTTTTATTCATGTATAAGAACTTTCTTCATAATCAGTATTTCTTGTATTTTTAAGAATTATATAGTATTAACTTATCTATTTATTAACAAAGCAAGATGTAATGGACTACTGTATTCATTGAATCTAAGTCATTATTGTTTATGTGATAAACCATTATATTTTTAGACCACTATGAAATTAAAAAAAAAAAAACACTGCCAAGTGTAATGGCCATACCATTTATTATAAGATATATCACAGTTTCAGAGATGTTAAAAAATTAAAAACATGTGCCTTGGAATCAAGAAAATAACTTTTTATTAAAACATACATCAATTTACTTTTTATTTGATAAAGTTATAATAAACCAGTCTAAATGTATGTTATTACTCTTCTTTTAACATTATCAGTATTTCACTCCCAGTCATGAAAACACTTGAAATTAGTTTTTAAATTAGGTCTCGAAAATGTCATTTTAAAAGAATCTTCTACAGTTTTTTTTTAAGGTGCTCAAGGCAATTCCATAATATGTGTAATTTTTTAAGTGGTCTGACATATACTAAAGACTCGGTAGTGATGTCTTAACCAGTTACTTCTACTTGTTCTACACAGTTCCATGTCCACATAAATGAGAAATAGATTTCTAACTGTTCCTTTCCTGAGAGGCAATGCCTAATATATAAGGTGTGAAACTGCCTAAAAGATTTAATTCTTGTACAACTCCAATCAGGCCCAGAGACAAAAAAATTTAAAAGACATTCTGCTCATAACCCAATATTCCTTAAGATTTTTCACTCTTCAATTCTCTATAGACATATGCTTCTAAAATTGCCAACAGATCTCAAAACTCTTCTCTTTTATCTCAGCTAATCAATTCTCCTTTGAAATTACTTTCTTTCCTACACATGGAGGCAACTTAAAAATACTTCTGCCTAAAACTCATTTATTTCCCATATCCCTTTAGCTAAATTGTACTCATGTTTTAATATTGTACTTTATCTTGTCTGTGAAACTTTTTAAAAAATTTCTAAAACTTTATTTTTGCCTTCAATTTATGATTTATTCTTCAAATTACAACATTCATCAAAATATATTATCATTATTGCTTCAAAGTAAAGAGTATTTGTTTTCTCTTATTACTGTAACAAATTACCATGAAATCAATGGCTTTTGACAACACAACTGTACTGTCTAACAGTTATGGAGGTGAGAAGTCTAGAATGGGCCAGAAGGACTGTATTCATTAGAGAGACTCTAGGAAATAATTAATTCCCCTGTCTTTTCCAGGTTCTGGAGGATACCTACATTCCTTGACTCATGGCCACGCATAAATCTCACCTTTGTTTCTGCTGTTCCATCTCCTTCTTCAACCGAACTTTCTGCCTCCCCCTTATAATGACCCTCATGGTTACATTGGGCCCACCCAGATCGTCAAGAATACCCTCCCCATCTCAGGATCAGTAACTCGAGCACATTGGAAAAGTCTCTTTTGCTCTGTAAGGTAACATACTAGAAGATTGTGGGGATTAGAATGTGAACATCCTAGTGGGGCCACTGTTCTACCTATCACATTAACTTTCCCTATTGAACTTTGAGATTTAGAATGTCTTATGGCCTAAATTTTGTCCCCATAAAATTCATGTGCTGAAGCTTTATCCCCCAATGTGACTGTATTAAGAAATAGGCCAATTGAAAAGGTAATTAAACTTAAACAGGATCATGACAGTGGGGCCCTAATCCAGTAGGACTGTGTCGTTGTAACAAGTGGAAGAGACACTACAAGCATGCATACATGGAAGAAAAGCCACGTGAGGACACAGCCGTCTACAAGCCAAGGAAAGAGGCTTTAAGAGAAATCAAACTAGCTAACACCTTAATCTTGAACTTCCCGTCTCCATAACTGTGAAAAAATAAGTTTATGTTGTTGAAGCCACCCAGTTCATGGTATTTTGTAATGGCAGGCCTAGCTGACTAATATAATATATTTACTCATTTTTTAAAATTTTAGCATTTAGCTTAGTGACTATGCTAAAATAATAGGCAACAGATATGAAATCTATAGAAACAAACATATTTGCAAAGAAGTATTTTTAAGAAAACTTAAAATGATTTTAGATTGGCACTGAACATTTAATCTAATGCTTAAGCTAGTCATTTATTTTAATTACTTATGGTGAAAACTTTTTCCTATTTAGGGTAAATATTTATTCAGATGCAAGATTCTTAGCCTTCTGTATCCTTTACAGAATGACAGGTTAAGGGAAATATTCCCTCCTGTGCTGTCAATTCAGGAATTTTGTGCATGTGGGTCTTGGGTCCTGGCTGTGCTCATTGCTATAAGCGACTTCATGAGAGCCGGACCCTAGAAATGAGTTGTTTTTCTGTGAAATGTTCTGACTACTAATTTTAACTGCTGTCACGGTCTCCGAAAAAAGTTATGCAAGCAGAGGCCGTGTTTAAATTTACCAAGGCTTCCTGGCATGGAGGACTCCAAGAGGGCCTGTTTCCCTTTCTTTCTTCCAGAATATAGTAAAAGGACTTTCAGGACAGTGGCACAGCCTCTCAGATAAGTGCAGGGTCTTCTTGCTTGGGATCTAAGGTATTGGATTCAGCCTGTGTCCACCTGATAGAGCTGGGGAACTGGGAGAAGTTGAGAATGTGTCTGCCATCCCTCATCTAGATTTATTTTTTTTTTTTTTTTGAGACGGAGTCTCGCTCTGTCACCCAGGCTGGAGTGCAGTGGCGCAATCTAGGCTCACTGCAAGCTCCGCGGGACTACAGGCGCCCGCCACCACTCCTGGCTAATTTTTTGTATTTGTAATAGAGACGGGGTCTCGCCCTGTTAGCCAGGATTGTCTCAATCTCCCGAACTCGTGATCCGCCCACCTTGCCTCCCAAAGTGGGGGGATTGCAGGCGTGAGCCACCGCGCCCGGCCCCCCACCTAGATTTCTTTAAACTATTGTTGTCTCTGGATACCCAGGAGACCATCAACAATCATAAACACAAAAAGAGAAAAACATTTCTAATCTCATATTTTCAAAATTGCTCCCATAAATCACAGATGATAATCTTTCTTCTTCATACCCTCTCCCCAGATCAAATTGATATGCCGTGTGCATACTCTCCCTCTCTCCATTAACCATTCTGCTCTGTAAAACTTCTCTTCATGTTGTCTTTCTGACCTGTGACATAGTCTACCTTCTGCATTGGAGCAAGGGTGGAGGGGTGGAATGAACATGAAATTTTTGTTTTAAGTAAGGATTCTTCAACCTGAAGATATATTTGCTGAAACTCACATTCATAAATATTGAGGGGACTTGCATGAGTATAATGTGGGAGATGCTTATGAGAATGGGAAGGGAAAAATTGAACTCATCATTCTCTTTCATTTGTTTCAAAACAAGTAAATATTTTAAGGGTTAGTGAAATGAATGAATGAATAAATTGACTTCTAATTATCATAAAATGTAGTTGAAAAATTTCTAAAATTATCTCCCCGAAGTATATGTAGAAATCAGCTGCAGAATGGAAGTTTGATAAAAACATTTAGAGATACTTGATAGAGTAGTACATTCCTGTCATCTTCACCTTCAACTTTTTGTCTCAGAATTTTGCTTCTTCCATTAGATGTTTTATTCCTATGACCTGATTTCTCCAACTTGAATCTAATAAATATGAAGTAGCTTGCATTTTAGAACACATCAAAATATTTTAAACTCTTTCAGAATAAAGTCAATGAGAGGCAAGATGCTCCTTCTCATGTTCAAAGCACCAACATTCAGCCTTTTGAAATGACTTTATCTGTTCCTGTTTTAGTTTGCTGAGAATGATGGTTTCCAGCTTCATCCAAGTCCCTGCAAAAGACATAAACTCATCCTTTGTTATGGCCACAGAGTATTCCATGGTGTATATGTGCCACATTTTCTTTATCCAGTCTATCATTGATGGACATTTGGGTTGGTTCCAAGTCTTTGCTATTGTGAGTAATGCTTCAATAAACATATGTGTGCATGTGTCTTTATAGTAGAATGATTTATAATCCTTTGGGTATATACCCAGTAATGCGATGACTGGGTCAAATGGTATTTCTGGTTCTAGATCCTTGAGGAATTGCCACACTGTCTTCCACATGGTTGAACTAATTTACACTTCCAAAACAGTGTAAAAGCATTCCTGTTTCTCCACATCCTTTCCAGCATCTGTTGTTTGCTGACTTTTTAATGATCGCCATTTTAACTGGCATGAGATGGTATCTCGTTGTGGTTTTGATTTGCATTTCTCTAATGACAAGTGATGATGAACTTTTTTCATATGTTTCTTGGCTGCATAAATGTCTTCATTTGAGAAGTGTCTGTTCATATCCTTCACCCACTTTTTGATGGGGTTGTTTGTTTTTTCCTTGTAAATTTGTTTAAATTCTTTTCAGATTCTGGATATTAGCCCTTTATCAGACGGATAGATTCCAAAAATTTTTCCCATTCTGTAGGTCGCCTGTTGGCTCTGATGATAGTTTCTTTTGCTTTGCAGAAGCTCTTTAGTTTACCTAGATCACATTTGTCAATGTTGGTTTTTGTTGCCATTGCTTTTGGTGTTTTAGTCATGATGTCTTTGCCCATGCCTATGTCCTGAATGGTATTGCTGAGGTTTTCTTCTAGAGTATTTATGGTTTGGGGTTTTACATTTAAGTCTTTAATTCATCTTGAGTTAATTTTTGTAAAAGGTAGGGGTCCAGTTTCAGTTTTCATCATACGGCTAGCCTGTTTCCCCAATACTACTTATTAAATAGGAGATCCCTTTCCCATTGCTTGATTTTGTCAGGTTTGTCAAAGATCAGATGGTTGCAGATATGAGGTGTTATTTCTGAGGCCTCTGTTCTATTCCACTGGTCTATGTATCTGTTTTGGTACCAGTACCGTACTCTTTTGGTTACTGTAGCCTTGTAGTATAGTTTGAAGACTGGTAGCGTGATACCTCCAACTTTGTTCTTTTTGCTTAGGATTGTCTTTGCTACACAGGTTCTTTTATGGTTCCATATGAAATTTAAAGTAGTTGTTTCTAATTGTGTGAAGAAAGTCAATGTTAGCTTGATGGAGATAGCATTGAATCTATAAATTACTTTGGGCAGTATGGCCATTTTCACAATATTGATTCTTTCTATCCATGAGCATGGAATGTGTTTCTGTTTATTTGTATCCTCTCTTATTTCCTTGAGCAGTGGTTTGTAGTTCTCCATGAAGAGGTCCTTCCCATCCCTTGTAAGTTGTATTCCTAGGTATTTTATTCTCTTTGTAGCAATTGTGAATGGCAATAAACTAGAAAATCTAGAAGAAATGGATAAATTCCTGGACACATACACCCTCCCAAGGCTAAACCAGGAATAATTCGAATCCCTGAATACACCAATAACAAGTTCTGAAATTGAGGCAATAATTAATATTCTACCAATCAAAAAAAGCCCAGGACCAGATGGATTCATGGGCAGATTCTACAAGAGGTAAAAAGAGGAGCTGGTACCATTCCTTCTGAAACTATTCCAAACAATAGAAATAGAGGGACTCCTCCCTAACTCATTTTATGTGGCCAGCATTATCCTAATACCAAAACCTGGCAGAGACACAACAAAAAAAGAAAATTTCAGGACAATATCCCTGATGAACATTGATGCAAAAATCCTCAATAAAATAGTGGCAAACCAAATCCAGCAGCATGTCAAAAAACTTATCTACCAAGATCAAGTCCGCTTCATCCCTGGGATGCGAGGCTGATTCAACTTACGCATGTCAATAAACATAATCCATCACATAAACAGAACCAATGACAAAAACCACATAATTATCTCAATAGATGCAGAAAAGGCCTTCAATAAAACTCAACACCCATTCATGCTAAAAACTCTTAATAAACTAGGTATTGATGGAACATATCTCAAAATAATAAGAGTCGTTTATGACAAACCCACAGCCAATATCATACTGAATGGGCAAAAGCTGGAAGCATTCCCATTGAAAACTGGCACAAGACAAGGATGCCTTCTCTCACCACTCCTATTCAACACAGTATTGGAAGTTCTGGCCAGGGCAATCAGGCAAGAGAAAGAAATAAAAAGTATTCAAATAGGAAGAGAGGAAGTCAAATTATCTCTCTTTGCAAATGACATGATCGTTTAGAAATCCCCATCATCTCAGCCCCAAATCTCCTTAAGCTGATAAGAAACCTCAGCAAAGTCTCAGGATGCAAAATCAATGTGCAAAAATCCAAGCATTCCTATACACCAATAATAAAGACAGTCCCACTAATTCCTACATTTCAGGAACTTAACTAATATACCCTACTTCTGTGTTATTTATTTAGTTGGAAGTGCTTATGTGAAAGATGTCATGTAAAAACTAAAGCAAGTATGAAATATGAAGATAGCAAAATCTATGTATATAGTCAGCTGAAAATTAACATAATTTATTTTTTGCTTATTAGAAATGGCAAACAAGGCCAACAAGTATATTTCTACAAAATATGACATAAATTGTAACATCATTTAAAAAATAGCAATGCATTCTTGTGTCATCTGTTAAATGCTGTGCATCACTACAATTTTGATCAATCAAAAAGAATCACAGTAACTTTCCAACTCAGGTAACAACCATAAATAGTTTTACTAACACATGTTACTTCAATTTGAAATATTAAAAATAAATATATTGCTGCTTCACAAGGTAACTTTTTACTTATTACACTGTGTGTTAAGCTATGTTTGCAGATAATTTTCATATAGTTCCAAATTTTCAGCAAAGCCCATATGGAGTAAATTCTAATTTTAAAACCTTATTTTAAACACAGAGGGTCTATTTTTAGAGTTTCATTCAGCTTTTTAAATTATAATTCTTAAAATGTATAAGTTCTAAATGTTAGAAGCTGAACAAATTAAGCACAATATTGAAATAGATAAATCGATAGCTAAAGCATAAGGATACTTCAAACAGATCTATAAAATATACACAATTAACTTAAACATTACTATTGAAAATAGAGTAGGATTAAGGTACTCTGAAACAGAACTCAATTTGGGAGATACATTAATCTCAGCTTGATTAAGAACGTCAAATGCTTCACCTTACTTGGTCTTTTTTCTACCTAAACGACTGTATCCATTTATCAGTAAAACATTTCCACTCAGAAATTGGTATTTTAAAAATAGTTCTGAGAGTCACAAGACACATACAATGTTAGAAAATATTAACTCCTAGGATGGACTTAAAGGGCAAAGTTCCTGTCCTTTACAAAGAAAAAAACAAGGGTGAAAGCTAACAGGACACCAAGAGGTAAAGGCTTTCTTGCAATGACTGAAGTGACAATGAATAGCTGACTTCCTGTTCACTCACTTCAAAGAATAAACACTGCAGTCATACAAGCCAGTGCAAATTCGTATGCCCAAAGTCAAAACATACCATACCACTGGATGACTTAAGGCAAATATGAAATGCTTTTCAAAAATACTTATGTAAATCATTTTTAAGATATCTTGAAAATAATAAACATTTAATAAGATAGTCATTTTCCTCACATTTCACATTGTACAATTAGAATGCAGGCCAAACCCCTAAGAAAGACTTCAGGTATTTTCATGCAATAAATTGTACAACTTTGTCATTATTTTCATAGTTTTAATATTCTATTTTAACCATTTTCAGCTATGTGATTTTTATGCAGTGAATTTGTGAGATCACTGCTTGCTAGTATAACTTTCTCTCATTTTCTCCACCTCTTTCTCTCCGTGTGTGAGTCTCTCTTTTCTCTTTCTCTCTCTCTCTCTCTTTCCACATACATATGTATATATACACACACATGCAGGGCTACTCAAATAAGTCAATGTATTCATACGTTTCTATTTTGTATGACTCACCTAAACTCTGGATGGTTATTTCAAGCTTTAACTTCAGGCCCGGATTGTACTGAACTCTCTCTCTCAAGATAAATAACCATTAAACTAAAAAATAAAAATAACAATAAAAATAAACAGTACAGACAGAATAAAAAATAAAAATTTTAAAGTCTGGCTAACCATTACAGAAAGGCAGAAACTATTCAAATACCAGACCATTAAAGGTCTTGTATGTGTGGAAAAGGATCAGAGTCACTGAGAAAGCCTCAAATGTGAGACTCAGTGACAGAAGCTCAGCTTAATGCTGAGGCTGAAAGAGGATAACAGAGGATGCCATCACTGAACCACACGCCCAGGCTAACAAGTAACTATAACAAGTACATGACAGAAGTTTATTACTGGGGTAAGGTTAAGAGTTTAGAGAGACTAGCTCTCTGAGGCACAGAATCACTAGGATTACCTAAAGCTGGAAGAAAAAACAGAAACATTGAACAAAAACCTCTGGGAATCTAGCCTCACTATAAGCATGGGGCAGTCAAGGAATTTGAGGTCAGTGGAGTAATTATTATAGCAAAAGAAAAAATAAAACACTAACCCAGCTTGGTTCCTGATTATGTTTACAAAGGCCTCCATACTAATGACTTGGCAAAAGAAGAAGCATGTCCATTTTGAGGCATAAACACTACTTAGCTCTCTCTTATTCTCCATGTGATAAACAGCTTTCATCCAAAAAGTATGAAACAAAGTAAGAAATAATAACATATGGGTGGCTGGGCATGGTGGCTCACGCCTGTGATCCCAGCACTTTGGGAGGCTGAGGTGGGTGGATCATGAGGTCAGGAGTTCGAGACCAGTCTGGCCAACATTGTGAAACCCCGTCTCTACTAAAAATACAAAAAATTAGCTAGGCATGGTGGCAGGTGCCTGTAGTCCCAGCTACTCGGGAGGCTGAGGCAGGAGAATCGCTTGAACCTGTGAGGTGGAGGTTGTGGTAGCCAAGATCACACCACTGCACTCCAGCCTGGGCAACAGAGCAAAACTGTCTCAAAATAGTAATAATAACAATAATAACATACGGGGCAAAAGTGATGAGAAATCAACTAAAGCAGACTCAGATATGATCAAGATATTGGGGCTTTCATACAGGGAATTTAAAATACTATGACTAATACATCAAAGTCTATAGTGGAAAAGATAACCAATGTGTAAAAAAAGATAGGAAATATCAAAAAAGTAATGGAAACTATAAGTAGTGATAAAAATTATATGCTGGAAAAAAATTACATGCTATAAAATTTTTAAATGCAATGGTACAGAAATGTAGAATGCTTTCGATGGGATTGTTAGTAGACTTGACACTCAATCTCAAGTGAACTTAAAGATTTAGAAATAATATGCAAACTGAATACAAAGCGGGAAAAATGTGAAAATAAAACACAAAGAAAAGAGTACACAAGAACTTCAGGAAAACACCAAGGAGTCTAACGTACATGTGGTTAGAATATTGAGATGAGAGCCACAGAGCAGGGAAGAAAAAGTATCTGAAAAGATGTTGGTCAAGAATTTTCCCCATAAGGAAGGTGTTAGGCAACAGGTCTACGAAGCTGAGAGCACGTAATTAACAATAAATATAAACCAAGAAACAATCACAACTTACAGAGACATGCTACATGGAATTTGCTGAAATCCAGTGATAAAAAGGAACTCTCTAAGGATAACAGAGAAAAAAAGGACAGAATTCATCACACAGAGGAATACAGATAAAATTAGTAGTAGATTTTGTGTCAGAAGCCATGCAAGCAACAATAAAACGGAATAGCATCATCATTTAAGTGCTGGATAAAAAGGACAAACTAGAATTCATTTCAGAGAAAAGATATATATTTCAAAAATAAACAGGCTATTTCTCTGATAAATAAAAATTGATAGATGTTATTTACAAAAGACATTCTCTAAAAAAAAGCTCATTAGGTAGAATACGAGATACTAGACAAAAACTAGATCTATAAAATATATGAAGAACACTGAAATGGTTTAATTCATAAGTATAAATTTCATTTCTATGCTTACTTGTTCTCAAGATAATCATCTTTCTAAAACACAATAGAATGAATTATGGGTTTGTAGCATATAAAAATACAATATGCTAGATAATTAACACAAAGTATAGAAGGTAAGAATTGGGAGTATATTATTGGGTGACACATATTACTTAAAGGTAGATTGTGATTAATTAATGATGATTTTCATAAACTCTAGGATGGCAACTGAAATAAAAGAGGAATAAAAATCAAGTAATAGAGGATGAAAAATGAATATTTTTATATGTCATTGCCAATACAGAACTGGAGGGTGTGTATGTAATGTTAAGGAATTTTTTTTCTTGGTTCGAGAAGAAATGCATAGACCGTTTAGATAATTAGTACTTTTGCAATAAATCAGATCTCTGAAGAGAAGGATAGAAAACGCATAGGGTAGAAGTTCAAGTACTTAGTGTTTAATCTACTTTTTGTGTGTGTTTGTAGGTGTAGATTATGGAAGTAAGAAAAAAAAACTAAAGAAAGAAAGAGGATACAGAAACATCAGGTTTTATAGAACTGTTATAGGCAAGGAAAGAACATTTAAGACAGAAAGTATTCCTTTTTGTAATGTAAATATAATTTACACAAATAATTTTCTATTGGGACTATGAGTAGGTTATACATGTGGTGGAAACTCTATGTTAGCATTATAAATGAGGATGAGAAATAGCTCATTGACTGACCGTGGATTAAACCAATTTTTCTAGATAAAATGGTGATGGAAGTTAGAGTCATATGAAACAGCTGTGTTTGCATCAAGAATACATCGAATAATTTATATGTTGACCTTAGATATCACTCTTATTCCTGACCCACTCAGGTCATCATACCTCTTAAGTAGTAATTAAAATTTATTGAAAATGTCATTTTTTTTTGTCTTTTTATTTGAACCTGAATGTCTCTAAGTCTCTGGCTGGGATGCATGCATCAGACTTTTACATGGCTTATATTAGTTTATATACCATGTCTTCTGTACACCGTTTCGGCCTGTTCTATCAGTTACCTCTAATTTGGACAAAAGGGTTCAAGGGAAGAAACAATATGAGAGGAGGCCTATTCTAGGATATTAACTGAAAAATAATAGGAATTCAAAAAAATGTAAGAAAAACAAAATGGAGCAGGAATAACAGCTGAAGAAATAATATATATGGAATACTTATATTCTTAATGAAACATTCATATGTTGATTTATGTAATTTGAAAGCTTTTTTTCCCATAAACAGCAAATGAAAACAATGAAAGTTTTCTAATCCAAATAAAGATATCTGCTTGAAAATTAAAAATTCACATTCTAATCCGATTAATAAGAAGAGATTCATAAGCAAGTTGCACGTACACACACAGAGGAAATATTCAAATTACATAGATGGAAGGAATCCAATAGCCATTCAAGGGGAGAAAAACATAAATAAATCTATAAACAAACAAAATATGCTACAGCTTTAAAATTTTCCTCTAACATTAAACTTTAGACTACTGAGCAAGACCACCAAATTACAGATAAGTGTTTACCATTTAAGAATTGTGCTCACGCCTGTAATCCCAGCACTTTGGGAGGCCGAGGCAGGTGGATCACGAGGTCAGGAGATCGAGACCATCCTGGCTAACACGGTGAAACCCCGTCTCTACTAAAAATACAAAAAAAATTAGCCGGGCTTGGTGGCGGGCACCTGTAGTCCCAGCTACTCGGGAGGCCGAGGCAGGAGAATGGCGTGAACCCGGGAGGCAGAGCTTGCAGTGAGCCGAGATAGCGCCACTGCACTCCAGCCTGGGCAAAAGAACGAGACTCCGTCTCAAAAACAAAAAAAATTTGTGTCCAGCAAAATTATTATTTATGAATTTAGGCATATAAAATCTTTCTTTATGGAAACAAATGGAAAATATGATACACAGGTACCATTTGTGATTTAGGTTCTAAATAACGTGTAACAAAAACAATAAAAAAATCAAAATCATGACATCTGTGAGGAAACTATAGAAACGTCAGTAAAGAGAAGAAAACTTTGAAATATGTTAGTTTTGTTCATAACTCTTAAGTATTTTACAAATAGCTACAAATATAAGCTTTAAGTTTTTTTCAGTAGTAACGAATATTGTAAAAAGATTGTGATGAAATTTAAATTCTACATCATATGTTTAAAAATAGAAAAGCACATAGGAATATAGATATATCTTTTGAAAAACCATAAATTTGAATAAATTATTGTTTTCCTTTTACTTTGAGGATTTAATACCTGCTTAAGAATATTTCTAAAAAGAGTTGAAGTAGGTTACAGGTAGAATTAAAGGAAAATTACTATACTCAGGAAAAAACATTATATATAAATAAAAAGTAATGTATCTTTTCTTTAAAAAAGAAATAAAACATAACAAAATAAGAACTTTTTTAAAAAACAAAAATGCTATATTAAATATAGTGAAAGTATTTCTATTTCACTCTCCTCTCTAACAATAAGAATAAAAACAATAAATAGAAGTATGTGTGTTGGGGCAAAGGGGAAAGAGAGATTAATCTTAACAAAATTAGTGAAAATTAAATTCCAAAAGCAATTTATGAAGAACACAGTTAAATATACTTTTGCCTAATGGAAAAGGTTATCATAAGCAGAGCGATAGCTGTGTCCATCTATCTGTGTAACTATCTATCTTCTATCAATCAATGGATTAATAAAAAACGTTTATTAATATTAAGGAAGAGATCTGTCTTGAAGAGGTAAAATCCACAACCCTTTGCAACAGCTAAGTTTAGATACAAAGGCAAGACCAAGGCATATTCCTGTGAACTTTATAGTATGGGAGATATAAGGAATTCAGGGTTAAGTGGGAACTGTAAAGACTGACCATTTTACCAAGACATGAGATTTCTGCCAGCTTGGGAGAAGGTAGCTGGAGTGTCAAAACTGAGCAGTTTAGTCACCGCAGAAGACTAAGAGAGATGAAGGGAAGAAATGAGGTAGGGGGATAAAAATAGAAAACCTGTGATATATAGAGTGCTGCTGCCTGTCACAAATTTCTTCCCAATTCTGCAGCGAAAAAAAAATGATAATGCTGTGAACACCAAGCCAAATTTGAGCCCAGATTTGATAGAAGTGGGAGAAATTACTTTTAATACAATTGAGAAATATAGACTTTTTTTGAACAAAATTACCAAAAAAAAATCCCCTAATGTATAATATTTACTGACCAGAAATCCACAAAATTAAAAATGTGTTATGAAAAGATAATTCTAGACACTATTTTATGCCTATATTTAATATTCTGAGTAATTAATGTTCTTACATGATTATAACATCACTGAAAAGTTTCCTTCTTCCTTACCTAACCGCTTGCTTCCTTAGCTACTTTAGACACATTGGCTTCCATGCTATTCCTCAGAAATCTTAGGTCCTTCACACTTGCTACTCTTTCTGCCTAATAAGTTATCTCTGCCTGGACTGCTGAGAAAAAAGCAAGAGAAAATCAGAACAAAACTTCAAAGACTTTGCACTTCTTTCATTCACATACATTTTTCTAATTTGCGCTTAATGTACTTGATCATACAAACTTTTGTGATCACCCTGTGTAATAGAGAAACAATCTTCATAATTCTTTATTTTGTAATAGCACTTATTACTCTGTATGCATATGTGTGTGTGTGCGTATTTGTAGAGAGTTGTGAATCCATGTTTATCATGCAGAATGTAAACTTTGAAAGAAGTTTTGTTCCGTTTTGTTCATTATTTGTTACCTAGAAAAACGACAACATAGTGATTGCTCAGTAAATATGTATGAATGGTGTACATATAAAATAAAAATGTAAAGTACATACTATTAAAAATTAACAATAAAAACAAAATATAAATCACCATAAGAAGAATTTGTGGGTGCAGCCAAATCTGTTCTCATAAGAAAATTTTATCCCAAAATGTTTTATTGGAAAATAGGATTAAAAAGTTAGCAAACTTTTCATTGTCATAAGCTAAAAAAAATATATAAATCTGGAATGAAAAAGAAGAAAATAAAGATACAGAGAAACAATAAGGAAATCGACAATTAAAACAGCATAAAGATGATTAAGGAAATAAAAACACAGTGAAAACAATACATTTCGGAAAACTTTTGAGTAAATCATGAGTAAAAGGAAAAAAGTGACAAAGAGCAATAGACAACCATAAGCCCAAAACCATCATCAAGAAAGAAAGGAGATATAAAAGGAATAAAGATCAGGTTTAGAAATATTAGAAAATACTGTGAATTGCATAGTTCTAATAAATTTAAAAGCCTACTTGGTATTAGTAGTTTTAAAAGAAATATATAAATTGTCAAGTTTGATCTAAAAATAAGAAACCATGTAGAAATCAAAATGATGAAGAAAATCCATCAAGGCACATCCTCATTAAAGATCAATGAGATCTAGGTGGTTTCACAGGTGAGTGTGAGCAAACATTCCATAAATCGTATAAATTTTACCTTAGAAAACATGTTTCAGATCACGGAAAAAAGATGAAAGACTAACTGATTTACTTTATGGCCCTGGCATAATTATGTTACCAAAACTAGCAAGAGCATTATTGCAAAAAAGGAAATCATAGTTTTTAGGAGCCAAGACATCCAACTGTCAGTAATGTATCATTAAATAAACTTCATCAATGATTTTTAATATATATATAGAATAAATATAACTTATCTTCATGATAAAACTCTTAATATAAATAATAATGGGTTATCTTCTTTATTTGATAAATGACTTCTACCACAAACCAAAATCAAATGTTATACATAATTAAGGTACAATTTTTACTAATGCTAAGCTCAAAACAAGCATGTTCAATAAATTGGAGTTCCTTCTAATTTTCAGTATGCTTCTTGAATATATTGAGGGTATATGAATACTTTATAGAAAATCTGGACAAAATAACAATGAGATGGTGAAGGGCTGTTAACATTAAGTAATAAACAATAATCTTCGACAGATTTTGGCTTGAGAAAAGCAGGTTCATAGTCATCCTATTTTTAGAGACTATTTCAGTTTCCCACTGAACAAATCTAAGCATAATATTAGACATCAAGTTGTTATAAGTTGCACAATAAAGTGAGATTAGATAATTTTACAATGAGAGCACTCCATTGCTAATTAATATGAATATGAGATATATACAAAAGCAATGGCTGGGGAAATGAAGACTAGAAGTAAACATATGTTGGACTAAGTCCTTATTTAAGTAGATTGGGCCTGGTACATGGAAATCCAACCCTGTACTAGAAAGGAACAGAAGGACGTCAGATGCTGATGCAGAAATATGGGTCTTTCAAAGCCTAATGGGTAGAGTGGTATGAAGAAGGCAAGGCTGAGATAGGTAAATAAATAAAGAGACCAGGAAGCTTTAATTCAGTTTGAAGTAAACCTAACAATGGGGGAAGCCTACCCAAATCAAGGCAAAAGACCAATAATTTTTCCAGATATATGAATCCTCTAAGAATGGTAAATATTCAATCTAAGGGCTCGCTAGGTACCCTGATTTGTCATGTGTTTTCTAAAATAGGACAAAATGTTTTACAGATATTCTACTGATGTTTTAATATCCCAATTTTAAAGCTTGTGTCCTTACAGTTTTCTAACTTCAGTGCTGGCCCGTAAATGTTTGTATACTGAGAAATAAACAATTCTACTGTCAGAACTATGAAGCTATTGATCAATTTTGAAAATGGAAGCTGACTTTCTCAGACAATTTAGGAAGCCCAAAACGTATAAAATCTAATTTTTCAGATAAATTTTCATTCAAAAATCCTCCTTTAATATATGGAGCCATGGGCTTGAGAGGTTGGTCAGGGTTTGAAAGCATTTTTAAGGGCCAGATAGTAAATATTTTAGGCTTTGCAGGCCTTATAGTTTCTTATGCAGATACTCTGCTCCAGGCTGAAAGCAGCAATAGATAATACATAAACAAATGGTGTGTTTATATGCTAATAAAACTTTATTTACAAAAATGTAGCCCTCTTTGGCCCATGGGTCATAGTTTACTGAGAACACCTGAATTTCTTGTTTGTTTGTTTGTTTTGGTTGATTGCTTTCTATGAAAAAGAAAGTTTTTGCTGGATTTTTTTCTATATTTTTTCTTAAAGATACAGTTATCTCTGACAAATTCAGTTGCCTGAAATATAACACAGAAAGCCAGAAATAAAGCCACTCTTCCCAGTTCTCTCAGACTTCTGCTCTGCATCTCTGTGAATATCATATTCTGGTTTTGGGGTAGATAAAATTTTCTCAAGATTCCGTTTACTATTTCTTCTTAAAGCCTACAGTGTGGAAAGAACCCTAAGCAACTGAGCAATGTTTCTTTTTAGGAACTCTAATGATACCTTTTTAACTCTCCACAGCTGAAAGATTTTGTAAACAGAAAATAGTCTCAGCCTTAAACGTCTCTAATTCTTACCTATCACTTGATAAAACTCCAACAAGAGGAAATGATTTATACAAGAGATAGAACCAGTAAATAATTTCCAGATTGAGTACAGTGAAAACTAAGGATTATCAAAAGAAAAAAATATCTACAATTTTCCAGACCCAAGTAAAGATCATGCACTTGTTGTCATTAAATTGTTGCTACCATTGAGACAACGATATTTTTACTGAAATTATTGAAGCGAGGGGAAAAAAACTATAAGATAATAAACTCCATTCCTCTACAATAAGTCAGAGAAAACAATAGAGTAGAAAAAAAGCATCGAGTAATGAAGAGTCAACAAATTCTATTTAAAAAAATCTGGAAGTCTTGATATTGAAATCTTGCAAAAAAGAATGTGATCATAAAAGGAAAAAAGTTAAGGTGAAAATGAAAATGAAAAGACTGTTTGCTCGTCTTCTTGTCTCCTTGTCTGCTTGCCTGCTTCTGGATCCTGAGGTTCCAGCTTATTTGGGTAGAGGATAAGGGCGTGGTGGGCCTAAAGGCAACTTTTGGGAGTGAAGAAAGGAATGCGTGTCTTAATTTAGGGCTATAGATATTCAAGCTTGAGGGTGGGGCTTTTGCCAGGGAACCACCCTCTTCTACCCAGTATTTCCCTGTCTTCTGTCTGTATCAATTTCACAACCTTTTATAAGCTATTCTCAGTCTATCCTGTTTGGAATTTCAGCATATATAAGCACAGCTTACTAAAAGAAGGAATACTTAAATATAGCCCTAAGCACATTTTTAGAGCTTTTACTTTGCGACTCCTTCTGTAGTAACTGCCCCTTAAATCTTCCTCACCCTTGAAAAAACAGTATCTCTTTTCTTCATACTCAGTGAGTTTGTGGCTTTCTGTTAGGATCTCCTTCTCCGTGCCACATTCTGGAAGGTTCTCTATGGTCTCTGGGGAGCATGTTCAGTTCACTTTGCATGTTATTCTTTGTCAAGGATCAGAACTCTTTATTGTTGATTACCAGAACCCTATTTTATATATACTTTGTGTGATTTGATTGTTATTTATGAAAACAGTAACACTGTCATGGCTATCTCATTATTTCTCATATCTACAAATTTTTGAAAGAAAATACTAGATTCTTAAGAACCCCATTTGAAAGAAAGGTATGTTTACTTCCCAGAGTGAATTCTATTTTCATATTTGTAAAAATTTACATTAAAGAGATTTAGAAGGTATCCTAAACAAATAAGAAATGCATCATAATTACTATTTTCAAAGGAAAAATGAAAGAAGATTGAACCATAGTGGGAAAAAAATAGAGAGTTATATACTACCAGAGATTGTGTAATAAGTTTGCAAGTAAAGTTTATTTAAACAAAAAAGATACATTGTAATGTAAATATTAATGATTCTGTAACCAAAAGTACTATATAATCCTAACACTTTGGGAGACCAAGGCAGGTGGATCACCTGAAGTCAGGAGATCAAGACCAGCCTGGCCAACATGGTGAAACCCCATCTCTACTAAAAATACAAAAAATTAGCTGGGCATGGTGGCAGGCGCCTGTAATCCCAGCTACTTGAACAGCTGAGGCAGAATTGCTTGAACCCAGGAGGTGGAGGTTGCAGTGAGCCAAGATTGTGCCATTGCACTCCAACCTCGGTAATAAGAGCAAAACTCCGTATTAAAAAAAAATACAAATCTTTATAAATGTTTAATTTCAAAAGGGTTGATAGAAGTGAAAGTGTTCTGGAAGTCATGGGAAAATGGGACTGGATAGGAATTAACAGGATGATGATTTTTGTCTGTCTGCGCTTACATGCACAAACACAAATTTTTATTCTTTACCTATTTAACATATGCATATGTTATATATATATGTGTGTGTGTGTGTGTGTGTATATATCTGGGTTGAGGTCAGTGAAATAGTGATAGACCTACTTGTTATTTGCATTTGTTTGTGTTAGAGGTGCTGGTTTTTAGATATCTTTAATTTTTGTTTCTGTATATATATAAATACATATGTATTTATATGTATATACAGAATATGTTTATATATACAGAATGTATATATTTATATATACAGGAATATATATTTACATATGTTTCTGTATATTTATATTTATATATGTTAACAGAAACAAAAATTAAAGATATCTAAAAACCAGCAGCTCTAACACAAACAAATGCAAATAACAAGTAGGTCTATCACCATTTCACTGACCTCACCCCACAGCACTTTAATGTGCATTGTCTGTGATCTCTAATTCCAAAGCAGTGTTGTTACATTGAATATTTTAAAATATGTATAAGTAGCAAATATTTTTTAAATGTGATAGAAATTTATAAAATGTGAAACAAGGTAAATGCTGTGAACAAAATATATATGTAAATATGCCAATTTAAAATTTTGTTTAAGCGAATGTGATCACAAGGAGGCTCAGATAAGCTTTGTTTAACAGAATTATATCACTGTTCAATTTTAATTTAAAAAATCAACAAGCTCAGCTAATCTGTTTGCAGCATTTCACTCTAGCTCTGTATTCACAAGTTTATTTCATTTATCAACTTCCTTTTTGTAACAGCAAACATGAATTGATTTATCTCATATGCAGCAGTTTTTTATGAGAATCTCTTACAGGTGCCATGAGTAGGTATGGACTTCCTCATTAGTAGAACCAAACAGAGCAACTACTTTGCTATATGCTACAGATTAAGAATATGAAAGGAGGAAATAGAAACATCATGATATTTTTCACATATTATGTGAAATATTTAGAAAAAGCTATTAAAAATAGCTCTTTGCATATTTTAAGGAGAGTAGTAAGTGTGCATGTGTGTGAAAATGGATTAAACTTCTGGCAGTTTGCTATTAAAAGTGACAGCTCAAATTCTTACTTAGATAATAAATACAGTACATAAAAATAGTTTCAGTTGCCTATCGATATACAATACTGACACAATAGAGCTCACCAGTGTTTAATAGCAGAGGTATTCGTATTTGTTTCATGTGAGTCTCTTGGGTTTCAGATGAAGTTACTAAAGCAGTTTCCAATAGTAAACTTGTTCACACATGATGTATTCTTTCTTCCATAGGTAAAAAGTTTAAATCAATATTTCCCCACCACCAACGAAAACAATTCTAAGGACAATGGGCTACATCCCCATTATCTATATTAGTAATAAAGCCCTTCTCTAAAACAATAAGAACTCAAAAAGTTTCATTTTTAAAATGTTATATATGCAAATATAATAATTATACTTAAAAAGTTTTAATTATAAATACAAAGTCAAAATAATTGGTCTAGGAAGGAAACAAACTAGGTGGTGAAGACTTGCTGTTAACAAGCAAAATAAAATAGATTTCTAATCTGACATTTGTTTTCCCTTGCATTGACATAAATACAGGGGAATATTTATTTTGAACATACGAAGGAAAAAGCTTTTGTTTGTAATTAACAATTACAAAAATTATCTTAAATACAGTTGGAATGGTAAGGAAATATAGCAACAAGGTTTTAACTTTAATTTATTCCTCTCATTTAAAAGTTCCCCTGAAGAATAGTTGTACTTATCATCGCTGCTCTACTGTTTTAAAACTTAGCAAATTAGGGTCCTAACCTATTGCTAGCTTCTCTGCTTAACTCAGAGATTTAAAAATTCATATTTTCTTCTGCTTTGATTTCTGTGACCGCTAGCTTTGACATTTTTCCTATACATTTCTCACTGCACATTCACAATGGCAAATTTCTTGGAAGTATGAGAAATAAGTAAACGCTGTTAAAATGATTACTGTGGTTTAGAACTTTATCTTTTGCAGCAATTTATTTCATCATAATTTGTGCAAACCTGTGAAATAAGTAGTGACAGTGAGACTGAACTGTAGACAAACTTCTCAGTTTTCCTCACTGGAAATTATGTTTTGAAAATTGAGTATATTTAATCTGTTCATATAATTTGTTACTCCTCTGTAGTCATGAAAATCTCACAGGCAACATACATTTAATCTGTCTTCCTTATATTAGTTTTTTTTTAATGAGAAATTCTGTTGATAAAGGAAATTGTGACTAGTTCTGTAGAGGCAAACCAAAGAGGCAAGAAATAAGAAAATTGATAATTAAAGGAAAAAGTGAAATCAAATGCCCTCAATTTCTTAATTGTAAAATAGAGCTCTGATGAAGCCAGCTGGTGACAAGTATCTTTTCGTTCACTGAGTACTTCATAGGAAGATGAATATTTTTATAAACCTAGAGGTTTTGTTGTTAAATATTGGCAAGGTTGCATTTTAGCTCACAAATTTTCATTTATGCCATCCTTTTGGTCTTGCTACTAGATCTTCTATAACATGTCCTTCTAACTCCTCATAAAAACCCATTTAGATTATAGTCATTAATGTGAGAATCCTTAATTCATTCACCTAAATCTTAAAGAAACTTTAATCATTTAACGCTAGTTATTTTTAAGGCAACTAACAGTTTCCCATTTGTATTTCTCATAATAAGCTACAAAATAGATATTTATATGTATATGTATCCCAAAGAGTTTTGAGCTATAGAAAAATTAATATGTTACTGGAAATATATATCACATGTGTGTATAATTTTGGAACTCAGAAGAGCACCCAATATGTTAGAGGCGTGTCTAATACAGCTGAGGGTGAAAATAGATGTGGTAATATTTGTAGCTTTCTCAGTGCAGAGAGAAGGCAGAAGGAGAGAAGAAAGAAAAGGTGTTACCATTTTGAATTTTATGATTGAATTGAATTCAACAATTAGGTAAATTTGAAATAGTGCTTTTATTTATGGTGGCTGCATTCTAGGAGTAACCTGTTCTTCATAATTTAACCTAAATTGTATTTAACCCTCTGACATCCCTTCTACCTCTCCAAAACAAAAAACTAAACTATTATTGATTAGTCATTGTTCATTAGTTAATTCAATAATTCTTATATAAGTAAAACTATTAATGTTTGATAAATGTACAAAAGAGAGAAATAGAATGTTGAATGTATTTGGATTCTTATTTGATTCCAAGAGAAAAGAAGGGAAAGTTGATAAATAATTGTGATTCCTATAAGAAAATAACTAAAAGACTCCAGACCCAAAACATAATAGAACATTAAATTGAAGCTATCAGATTAATTAGTACAGCCATTATGAAAAACAGTATAGAGGTGTCTTACAAAATTGAAAACTTAACTATAAAAATTAAATCTATGGCCATCTGATCCAGCAATTCCATTATTGGGTATATATCCAAAGGAAATGAAATCAGTATGTAGAAGAGATACTTACCTATTTGTTTTAACACTATTCACAATATCCAAAATATGTGATCAACATAATGTCCATCTACAGATGAATGACTAAAGAACAATGAAATACTGTTCAGCAATAAAACAGAATGAAATCCTGTCATTTGTGGTAACATGGATGAATCTGGAGAATATGATATTAAGTGAAATAAGCCACACATAGAAAGACAAACACTGCATTATCTCACTCATGTGGAATCTAAAAAAGTTGATTTCATAGAATTAGAGAGTACAATAGCTGTTACTAGAGGCTGAGGAGGGCAAGAGAGGTGAAGGGGCAGGGAAATGTTTGTCAACAGATACAAAGTTACAGTTAGACAGGAAGAATAAGTTCTAGTGTTCTATTACACAGTAGGATGATTATAGCAAATAATGTAGTATGTATTTCATGATAACTAGAAAAGAAGTTTTGGAATGTTGTCACCACAAAGAAATGATGGTGGTTAAAGGTGGTTTATGGTAATTATCCTTATCCGATCATTATGCAATGTATGTATGCATTGAAACATCACATTGTACGTCAATTATATGTCAATTATAAATTTAAAAATTATGTGTTTACTATTATTATGTGTCAAATACAAATCTAAAAATTAATTAATAAAAATGGAAACTATAGGCCAGGCACAGTGGCTCATGCCTGTAATCCCAGCACTTTGGGAGGCTGAGGCGGGCGGATCACCTAAGATCAGGAGTTTGAGACCAGCCTGACTAACATGAAACCCTGTCTCTACTAAAAATACAAAAATTAGCTGGGCTTAGCAGTGGGCACCGGTAATCACGGCTACTCGGGAGGCTAAGGGAGGAGAATCACTTGAACCCAGGAGGCAGAGGTTGCAGTGAGCCGATACCGTGTCATTGCACTCCAGCCTGGGCAACAGAGTGAGACTCAGTCTCAAAAAAATAAAATAAAATAAAATAAATCTGGAAACTGTATATTATAATCACTGTAGATATAATACCTGTGCTGATTAATTTATGGCCATTTACTCTGATTTATAATACCTAATTAAATTAATGAGAAGTTATCTACTATCCTTTTATCCAGCTCTTAACATTTTCTCAAAGATGACATTTGTTTCTGACTAATGTGCTGTATTAGCTCTTTATGATTTTCTAAGCCATTTAATTTTATTTTCATCTTTTGTAATATTGTTTTACTATATTTTTCTTTGGATGAAGTAACTGAAACACATTGTTGTTGGTAATTTCATATACAGAAATTAAAGTCAAATTATATTGTATTGAGAATTTAAAATTCTTTTCACCCACTTTCTTTTTCCAGAGTAAGATTTCTAGGTCAGCATTACGTTCTTGTGATTTTTATTTATACTAAACATAGCTCCAATGAAATGTTTCAGATTGACAACTTTGTACAGCAAAATACCACTCTATTGAAATAAACCATAATTCACTTGTAAAATGATTTTCATTGTATGTAGTTTGTGTAGGCCTCTGATTGTAATTTAAATGAATTGAAGAAAGGGAATTGTTTAATGCTGTTGTAATAGAAATTGTATTACTGGATTGGTTTAAATTTAAATTTTTCATTTATTTTTAGGAATATTGGCTTTCCAATAATGAGTCTCCCAAACAAACACTTTACTCAGTTATGCACTATTGTATTGGCAACCTAGTTTGAAAGAGAGGGAGGTACTCTGTAATCAGTTACATCCTTAATATGATAAAACAGTTTTACTTGGATAACCCTAAGAAAAAGGGATTCATCTATGAAAGTTGTTTTCGATTACTCAGTATCATCTTTCATTTTCAGTTATAATATCTTCCCTAACCTCATTTCTACAGATTGTCTTATGGTTAATTTTCTTCATATAGCCAAATATAAACCAAACAACCTTTTATTTCTTCTTCTTTTAAAATTAATTTAACTTTCTATTTTATGCAATTACATTTCTTATTAATGTGTTTTTAAAAATCCAGACACATATATATTGGCTAGAGTCATGGTTCCATCTTTTTACAAGGTTTCAATAGGTATCTTTGATTATTTGAAATTACTAATAAATAGAATAGAAGAAAATAATGAAGTCCTACCCAGATAGCAAAAAAAGGAATCAAATTATTTTTCTAAACCATGAAATATTAGACGTTCATTACAAAACCCACATACAATTTAAGAATGGAGCAATAAGATCACTTACATGTCAAGTTGAATTGCTTCATAAGTTTCCATTTATAATCTGTGCATTTATATGGTAAAATTTCAATATTCACAAAAGATTGAATCCACATGCTTCAAAATCTTTGATGAGAGCAGAAGAAAATTGAAAACCTCTTACTGCTTTTTCCCACTCTGGGGGAAAAAAGTATTCCAACACTGAAAACTAAGGTTTTTATAACCTGTCAGATCTTTTGCTTGATCAAAGAGCTATTATTTTATCATCTATTGTGAAACAGTAATATTGTGAAAATATATTTCAAAGATATTCCCTGTACTCATTTGGTCCTAAGTATCTTTTCTGGGCACATAGAGAAAAATGACTCTTCTCAGTTACTTCTGGAGAAATCTCTATCTTGGTGAAAATATCAAATTGTTTCCACTACTCTATCAGCTAGCATAGGATTTCCATTACAATTTGTGAAATGATATTTTTTGCAAACATGTAAGAAATAATTAGAGAGTATTTAGGAAAATCTCCAATTTGAGCATTCATTGGCAGTTCTGAACTGCATTATACTTATTTCTTTCCAAAAAAATACTAGAAAACTGCCCACGGTACAATTATGTGGTCCCAAAAATCTTACCCTAAAATATATCTAATAAAAGTCTTGATCTCATAATGATGGTATGCACTGGAGATCTACGATTCCGCTGATTTCCCACAATGCAAGCAAGCAATCTTTTTTTTAAAGGAATGTCCCCCAAAACATATTTTTGCAATATTGGAAGCAATCAAAGAAAAGAGCAGCAGTAGCTATAAGCCAAAACAAGGAAACATTTCAGCAGATTGAACATTCAAATAAACATTTTCAGGTAGAAATTTCTGTATTGAAGAAGCAGCTCAGTGCTATCATTGAACTGGTTAGATATTTCATCAAATAAACCTGGGTTTAATTTGCAAAATCACCACCATCATCGTTGTGGACTAAATTGCCATTTTTCTTTTTTTTTGCCATTATATCAACTTAAATATTAAACACATAATTTTTCTTTTATTATGGAGATCAGGTAAAATTATCTATACTAGGGAAACTTTTAATTGCCGTTAGTCATTTTTCTAAAGAGGAAGAAACAAGATTTTCAAAGAATTTTGAATATGTAAATCTGCCATTATGGGAAGGGAAAGTAAAGGGTCATATAAACATTTGTGATGACTTTCAGTAAGTCCTCTTATCTCCCAAAAAATTATCCAAAATGAACTCATTGATATCTAAAGTTATAAATTAGATGCTTACTCTTTTGGTTTTGGCTCAGTGCTTTGACTTTCATTTTCATTAAAATACAAATATCCTAAGGATGAAGCTTCCTAAGTTATTCACTCATTTAAGCCTTCCTGTAAACAATGGATATACAATCAATATTTGTTAATTCACACTGTCAGGTGATTTATTAAGAGAGAACACGATTGATTTTTAGAGGAAAAGAGAGAAATAATCAATTTATAATAAGGCAAATCATGCAGAAGGAGAAAATAAGTAAAATTGGAAAAGACGCTCATAAAGATAAGTTAACTTATTTCACAACTTTGATCTTGATTCCAGAGAAAACAGAAGGATAACATAAACTAAGTTCTGTATTATAGTACACTTTGTGATAAAAATGAGTATCAGAGATGGTTAACACTAGAATATATTTTTTATATGTTGGTTACTAAATATTTCGAATGAGATAAAAGAAGACACTTTTTTGTTGGACAGTTATATGAATTTATATGCATACATAGACTCTTATAACCTCTATCACTCACAAGAGCTGAACAATTCCAACACGTAAAGAATGCTTTGCATTCAGACTCTTTTCCTCCCCCATCCAGTGGAACCATTTATCTGCTCTATGACACTATGTTTTTACCTTTTTCCACTTAGTTATAAGTGGAATCACACTTATAATTGGCCTTTTTCATTTTAGCACAACACAGTTGAGATTTATCCTTGTTGTTGCCTGTGTACATAATTTTTTTCCTTTTTGTTGTTGAATAGTATTTCATTGTGCAATGTTAAAGAACATAGTACACATGATGTGTTAAAAACAGTAGGAAAGACTTTATTCCAGGGGAGCTCATTATGATATATATAGGAAAAACTGGAATGAGGTATTGTAGTAGGGAAGAAAGATAGGGTTTGCCTCTGAATATAGCAAGGACAAGTAGAGATGTATAGTCAAGGAGCATGGATGGAGTCAGTGGATGGAAAATTACTAAGAGCAAACATTGGGGGTAAGGAGAATTTTAGCTAAACCAACTTGACAAGATTCTTGCTGAAGGTAGATGAGAGTGATTAGATATCAAGGATGAGGGATTGGGAATTTGAACAGACATCAAGGATGGTCAGTTACCAACAGTGGGGCATTTTTGCTAAACTGACCAAGCAAGATTCTTGCTGAAACTGGATTAAAGAAATAGAGCCACTGGAAGCAGGATTGGAGCCTCGCCAGAAAGAGGATTCTGAGGAGCCTGACAAATGTTCCGGTCAATGGAAAGGGTCTTTGTCAGTAGATGTACCAAAGTCTATTTATCCATTCACCCACTGAAGGACATCTAGACCTACAATTTTTAGCAATGATGGATAATACTACTATGAACACTTAAAGGATTCTGTGTGCATGTAATTTTCATTTGTCTAGGATAAATAACTAGAAGTAGGATTGCTAGGTCAATTAATTTGTAAGTCAGTCAATGTTATCACTTGATTATCAGTGTCTATATGAATACCCAAAAGATGAATAAAACATTGTAATATTAATTCATTTATAGAAAGCACTTGACAAAATTTATTATTTATTTATTACACACACTCCCAGTGAATTAGAAGTCTCTCATTACATCAGAATCTACTAAGTGTAGCCTTTCTTTTATAAGAAGACATAGGTAGCTCTCTGGAGATGATGTATTTCCACTCATATTTTTATTTTTGTCCCATGTGTCCTGATGTGCATCCAGTAGCTCAGATTCAAATTTGTTATAATACAGGTTATAATACAAGTTAAATAAATAAAGGAGTAATAAAAGAATACTGGTTCTTATTCAGTTATTCCCAGGCTTTGCTGGCTTGGGATATATCTTTAAAAAAAGACAAAACAGGAAGAAATTGAATTTGATGTTTTCAGCTATATAATGAAATAGACTTTTGATCCATCTCTTTTCAAAAGAATATATATTTTGCTTGTTTAGAAAGTCAGAGCTGAGATGATGCTCTATTTACTTAGCTGTATAACTCCAGGCTCTGACTCCATGAAACCCTAAAATTCAGCACCCAGCCACATAGTACTGAAAATGTAAAACCCTATTTTTGGTACTTTAAGCAGAAAAAACAATCACAATAGCATGCTATTTAGAATTAGGGTATTCATTTCAACCATTCACTTAACAAATATTATTGATCATTAGTATGTGGCAAGAATATCATAAGGACTAGCATATTGTTTTTTGAATGTAAGCCATTTGATATTACTTTCCCCAATTACCTCTTTAGAGCCTTCAACACCATTGTTATGCTGGTTATTACAGGATAAGCCAATTAAATATGTGTTAGTTCTGTAAATATTTTTAAAAATATAGTTGAATTTGCTAACCAATGGGTATATATTAGAGATACTTGGTACTATGCCATTTTTCTTCTTCATTAATATGCACTCAATTTCACTCCTATCATCCATTGTTCTGGTTTATATTAAAGGAATCTGGAATCCTGAACACTTAAAAATTGAATTTTCTAGACTCTCCTGCCAAATGACTCTCCTGCCAACTGAATTTTAGTTAGTGTTAGCAGTGGGAGAATTTATTCACTTATGTATTTATATGTTTATTACTTTTATTTTAAAATAATTATATTCTCACAGTAATTTACAAAAAAAAAATAGCACAGAGAAGCGCAGTGTAGTTTTTACTCATTTTTTTCCAATTATCTCACTTTACATAATTCTGGTACAATATCAAAACCAGAGATTTGACGTTTATAAAATGTGTATATAGCTCTATTTTATGTTATCACATATGTAGATTTATGCAACAATCACAGGATGAAAATAAAATACAATTTCATCACCACCAAGATCACCCTCATTTTATCTGTGTATAGTCACTCCTCATTCACTCCTTCCTCCACCATCCCCAACCCCCTCAACAATGAATATATTTGTCATATCTATCATTTTGTCATTTCAAGAGTGGTATCTTAATGGAATTGTACATAATGTGACTTTTTAGAATTTGTTTCTTCACTGATGAAGAATTTAAAATGAAGCCTTTAAAATCACTGATAGGATTTTGAGAGGAGAGATTGACTTCAGTGCCTTTGGTGTTCCAGAAGCACTATAAAGGGGTGACTGCCAGAAGCTGCTGGCTACAGTGACTTTCAGTAGCTCTGAAGGCTGGAAGGGAGAACAGTTGTGGGCCTCAGAAGCCTTTGGAGGTTCTGAAGCTGGCAGTTTCCAGCAGGGTCAGTGTCACATGCACCTTGAATTCTGGAAACAACGTCTTCCTTCCTCTGTTTTTTCTAGCTGTCTTGGATGGGAGAAACATCTTGAAATTATCTTTCAGTTGAATGTCTCCCTTTTTCTCCTTCTACCTTTCTAATACCTTTGTAACCAGCATTTAATATTTTTTGTATTAATTTCCTAGCATGACTTCTCTTTTCCTGGGGACCCTGATAGCGCATCATCAAACAGTACTGATGTTAAGGAGCTAACCATATACAGTACTGTAAAAGCATACTGATGGCAGCCATAGTGTTTCTAATATTAATAAAATAGTTGTCTTTATTGGGAATATATTTTATGCTAGGCATTTTGTATAATAGCTACATTTCATATAGCTCACACACATAAGAGGCAATAAAAAAGTGAAGAAGAGTAATGTTACGCCAGCCTTGAACATAGCCTTTGGTAACTGTAGAAAAGCATTTTCCATGGGAATTTGATGAATAAAAAATTAAAGTCAATGCTCTGAGTCAATTCTTTTGAAGCTAATCTGTCTCACGTGACAACTTACTTAGAAGTCCAATGGCCATCCAACTGTCAATATGGTTAAGTTTTCGATGTTTAATGATGGAAGCAAAACATGCTGCCAATCAAATGGCCTGGTGCTATAGTGCTCACATTGTAAAACGATGCCCTGTCAGGAATTTCAGATGCCAAGTCCAATTCAATATTCTTTAACTTGTGAAAAATACTTTTGGCACTATACTTTATGTGCGCTGAAAAGTCATTCTCAATATGAATAGTTTGGTGTTGCCATTTGAGGGCTTGTGCAGCTGGCAACTTTTGTTTCCTACACAGCTTAGAATGACAATGATGCCAGTGGCCTAGTTTAATAATTGATTACCTTCTTGAAAGAAATTTTATGCTTTGCTTTGAATTGCTACATTTTTTACAAAGCCTTCTCTAAAAGAAGGAAAATTGCATAAAAAGTCCCCTGATTTAATAAAAAACAAAGCTTTTATTCCTCTGGAAAAAAAATTGCATATTTCTTAATAACCTTTAGTTATCTAAATTTTATTAATTAGTTACTATGATTATTACTTACTAATTTCTTCATGAATTTTAAGTGATAACTCCAGCCTAGACTGAGTTCTTTATAACAGTAATTGTACTTCATAATAATTGTATCATATATGTTATATTTATATTTTACGTTTTTGTTTTTGACATTGGTTAAGTAATGTTGAATGTGTATATTTTATATTCTGACCATGTGTATAAATTTCTTAAAGACAAATATTATAAATATATTGGTATTTGTATATACAAACTCTTGGACTAATAAAATCTTACACTAACTTGTATCTTTCTGTGTTTAAATATCTGAAATTACAAATTTAATAATGAATTGAGAAAGCATTCCTGCTTGGACTAGAGAATTATGCATCATCAAAATATTCAAGCTCCTTTGATCATGGATTCTATCTGGTTTAGGTGTTCTCTTTGCTTTGTTAGCTAGTGATGAAACTGGATGATATTTATTCAACAAACACTGAGTCTGCAGTAATCCCCAGGAGGAAACAAAGCACTCAAAGGGACAAAGAAGGTCCCTACCCTCATAAAACCTTGATCCAAAAGATTATATATATATGAAAATATTAAATGAAAAGATAATTATTGTCTTATTTTAAATCTTAAAAATATATTTATCTTAAACTATATATTTTATATCAAAAACAAAATTTATCACGAAAACAGTGTCAGAGTTAGTCACAGAAGTATAATGATTTGAGGAAGAGTGATTTTAAATCAGTTAATAAGTATATCCTCTTTAGAAGATATAATATTTAAGCTGAGAACTGAATTAATTTTTAAATAACCAGCACGTTACCAGCACAAAATCCTGGAGGAAGGAATATGCTTGAATGACTTGGAAAAGGCAAATGGGCATTGTTTGTGCGTGTGTGTGTGTGTGTGTGTGTGTGTGTGTGTGTGTTTGTCTCTTTTGTTTTTGAGTTAGAGTTAGTAGTTTGGATTTTATACCAAGAGCAATATGAATAATTATTTTTTGGTTTTGTATAAGGAAGTCATCTTTTCTTATTTAAATTTATAATAAAGGATCTGTGTGGTGTTGTGAAAAAAGAATTGCAAGTGGCAAAATAAAGATTTCTTTAGTCCAGTAAAGACGTAATTGTCGTTTAGAATGGTACCAATGAATATAAAGGAAACAGGCTCCTAAAAATATTTGCTGATGATAAGAGATAGAAACGGGGGTTGTTAATAAATACTTTAGGCAAACCTAATGGGAAAGCTCCTTAACAATGTTCAGAAAATTCCCATTTATGTGAAGCTTTACTAATTATAACTCATATCTTGCTTAATTAAATCATCTCAACATTTACATGAAACAATTATTCTTAACTTACTCTGTAGATGAATTCATTGAACTTCAAGAATATCAAGCCAGTGTCTAAAGATCACCGAAATTTCTTTAAGGCAGAATTTGTAATATAAGATAAAGTTTTAAAACCTGGGTTGACCATGTGGTAGACATACTACCAAACACAATTTGGATCAAGTGTTTTGGCAACTGGAGATTACTGAGATGGAAGATATTTTTAACATTTAAGTTGCTTCTAACTATGTGTAACTAAAATAAAATATTTGTGCTTTATGATACAAAGTAGCAAAAATCCCATTTTTTAAAAAAACTTACTTTCATAAAATCATTTTATATTGTTTTTTTTTTTATGTAGAAGCTTTAATTTTATTTATTTATTTATTTTTTGAGACGGAGTCTCGCTCTGTTGCCCAGGCTGGAGTGCAGTGGCCTGATCTCGGCTCGCTGCAAGCGCCACCTCCCGGGTTCATGCCATTTTCCTGTCTCAGCCTCCTGAGTAGCTGGGACTGCAGGCGCCCGCCACCACGCCCAGCTGATCTTGTTTTTGTATTTTTAGTAGAGATGGGGTTTCACCTTGTTAGCCAGGATGGTCTTGATCTCCTGACCTCGTGATCTGCCTACCTCGGTCTCCCAAAGTGCTGGGATTACAGGCGTGAGCCACTGCGCCGGGCCTAACTTTTTTTAAATGACCAGAAAAACTCATTCTTCATCACCACATAATTTACTGCTCTGAAAATTTGGGGTTTAACAAAATGTTCAGCAAGGGATTGATTAGCAAGTTAACCTTGGATAGTATTGATAGTATTATTATATATGGTAGTTATTAATTATTAAGTACTTATTAAGCACTAGTTACTTTCCACAGTTCTTGCATTTAATTTTTAAAATTATACTATGAGATAGAAAATATATTGATTTTCCAGTGAGGATATTAAGGCAAAAGCTTAAGTAACTTGGTTAAGATCACAAAGTTATACTTTGATTAACAGAGATGTGATTCCCAACTATATTTACTTCTTATTCATAATAAATACATTTTAAGCACAAACTAATGTTTCAGCATTAATCTATATCCCGTGGAAAGAGTTATAGTGGTTAGATTCATATTTGTTTTGAGTTGTTGAAAAATACATTTTTCTTATATATGCTTAATTCATTTTATTCATGCAAATATACTCACACCCTATTTAATAATACTTGTGGAATTATGTCTAATAGTGCCTTTTTTTGTGGAATATAGAAAACCTAAAACTTTTTACATGTATAGTCATAAAACAACAAAACTTAGTATCCAGAGCTATAAATGTTAAATTACTCATAGAAAGTATATTTTGAAAAATGCACAAATTCTAAGTTACAACTCAACAAATTTTTCTCAAGTTAATACACTCCTGTGACTGCCACCCAGGTCAAAAAATGAAATACTGCTATCAAACTGGAAGCCTCTGCCTCTCTGCCTCCCTTTCCACATCAGTATCTTCACTTAAAAATTTTATGGTTAGTTTTGCTTATTCTGGGTCTCTACATAAATATAACCATTTAGCATTCATTATTTTGTTATGGCTTATTTCACCCAACATTATGTTTGTGAGACCATTCAAGTAGTGCATATTCGTTTAGTTCATTCTCATATATGGTTTTTTAAATACATGGCAATTCAAGCTCATATTCTACTTTAGTTAACCATTTAGGTTGTGTCCAATTTGGGCCTGTTACACATAATTTTCTATATGGCAACCCAATTGACAAAACAACATTTATAAAATAGGTTATTCCCTACTGCTCTGCTGCATCATCTCTGCATGAATGAAATGTTCACATGAGGCATTTCAGGCTCACCATTCCATCTGATGGTTCTATTTTTTTTTTCATTCCATCTGATGGTTCTATTATTTTTTAACCTTGTGTGAATACTACACTGTCATAATAACTTTTCTTTTATGTTAAGTGTTGATATTCAGTAGCATAACTTTATACGTTTTTTCCCTTTCCTTTAAAAGATATACTATTCTTGGCCTTCAGATTTCTAATAATTTAGATGTTTGCCAATTTTAATAAAAGTTATGCACACATTTGTTCGGGTGTTCCTTGATTCTACAGACCAATATTAAAGAACTGTTATCTCTCCAATGCTAAGTCTTTCGATCTATAGATGTGGCATATTTCCCTATGGGTTTAATTATTTAAAACAAATGTCCTCAATATTTTATATTTTCAGAAGTCTGTCACATCTTATTCTTATTTATATATTTCTAGGTATTTGATCTTTTAATGCTGTTCTAAATGGATATGTTTGTGTGTGTGTGTGTGTGTGTGTATGTGTGAATCTGTGTATTCTTGTTTGGTTAGAACCTAGAAATGCAATCAATATTTTATTGATCTTATATCTAGAAATATTGTAAAACTCATTTATTAGACCTAATGATTTTATAGGATGTTTGGATCAGCTATATATAGAATCATCTGAACTATTCATTATGGAATTTTAATCTTTATTGATACCATTGTTGTGTTTTTCTTGTTATTCCACTGGCTAGCACCGCCAATACAATATCAAGTAGAAATGATGACAATAGGCTTTCATGTTCATTCCTAATCTTAGAGGAAATGATTTCATAATTTTCATCATGCAGAGTAATGTTTGCTGTAATATTATGCTATCTATAGAATAGCATTTGCCTAGCATTTCTTGAGTAAGGCAATTTTTGTGTGTTGTGCATTTTATTTGTCAGTATATTTAATTTACATTTTGTTTGGATTTTGCAACTATGCTTGTGATAATAAAATAATTTTTAAATGATGTCCTCAGATTTTTATATCAAGGAAATACTGTCCTTAGAAAGACTGTATTGTAACGAATACTGAGTCTCTTCTCTGAAATAGTTCATTTGGGTTGGCTGTTGTTTATTTCTTCTATTTGAAATTGTTACCTACTCTAACACCTTAACCTTAATTTATCTTTGTGGCTTCATTTTCAGGTCAAGATTCTGTTACATTAATATGTAATAGTTCAAATCAGAATATCCCTTTTTTCTTCTCTCATTTTTATTGTTGTCTTTATTCTTATATGAATTTTTACTTTTTAATTTTAAAATTTGTTGGCATTAGTTTTTTGCAAGATTCCTTTTTGATTTTTTAAAATATCTCTAATATCCATAGTTGTATCCCTTACTCCTTATTGATACTGTCTATTTCATCTCCAGTATTTGTCTTTGTCTCTCTCTCCCTCTCTCTTCATTCCTAGAAAGTCATCAATTTTTTCCTGCCTATTCAAAAAAATAACTTTTCTTAAGCATTTCTTTTTATAAATTTTTGCATTTTTCCTTTTGTTTATTCTCAATTCTTTTGTTGAGTTAAATTTGGTCTCTTTTGTTTTTTAATACATTCATTTCAATCTAACATAACTTTAGTTGCACCCCATAATTTGAATATATTATATATTTTTGTACTATTTAATAGAAAATATTTTCTAATTACCATTATGACTTTTTCCTTGAGCTATGGACTATTTAGAAGAAAGCATTTACATTCTTAAACATATGGTACTTCTTAAGTTATACTTAGTTATGCCTTTCTATCTTCCATTGTTCTGTAATTAGAATAATTATGAAAGATTTAAATCTTTGAACTATGTCAACATTTGCTTACTGGAATAACATATGGTAATGTTTTATTAATGTTTCATGGGCACATAAAAAAGATGTGTTTTCTGCAATTGTTGAAGTAGGCTTCTATAGATTAAAATTCTATTGATTTTCATTCAGTGTGCTCAAATATTTATATTCCCACACATTTTTGGTATAATTGCCATATCAGCTACTGAAAAAGGTATGTTAAGTCTCCCACTATAATTGTAGGTTTTTATATTTATCTATTTTTTGTCAAACTTTATCTGTTGTGATAGTATATTATATGAATACAGATTTAAACTCTGTTTACTTTCTTGATTAAACAGTTTATCATAATGAAATTTCCCTCTATCTTTACTCTTTTTATTTAAATTCGACTGTGTCTGATATACCCGTCTATCAATTTCCTTTGGTTAATGTCTTAGTTTGTTCAGGAAGCTATAATTAAATATCTTAAGACTGGGTAGTTTATAAACAACAGAAATTTATTTCTTACAGTTGGAGGGTGAAAAGTCCAAGATGAAAGTGCCAGCACCTTTGGTGTCTGGTGAAAGCTTGCCCTCTACTTCATAGATAGCATCTTTTGCTGTACTCTTACATGGTGGAAGAGCGGATAGAGCAAGTTTAAGTCTCTTTTATAACGTCACTAATCAGCTTCATGAGAGTGTAGCTCTTATGACTTCAATTCCCAAAGGCACCACCTCTTAACAGTATCACATTGGGAATTAGGTCCCTATATATGAATTTTGGAAGGACACCAACATTCAGACTATAGCAGGTAGTATTTGCAAGGTATTGGATTTTCTGTTTTTACTTTTAATTGTTATTATTTTATATTACATATTTATCTTAAGAAAATAAAATTGATTCTCTTAAGTCTGATAATTAGTTTCTCTTAATTGAACCATAAATTTCTATTTCATTTAATGTAATTTCTGATATTTTAAGGTTTAAATCAACCATTTAAATATATTTTATTTCTTCTTCTTCTTGTATATTTATCTTAAATTTAGGACTTGACCAATTGGATCTAACAGACATCTACAGAAAATTCCACCCAGCAATTACAGAATATACATTCTTCTCAACTGCATGTAGAACGTATTCTAAGATAAAATAGTCATAAATCAAGCCTGAATAAATTCAAAAAAATGAAATCATATCATACCAAGCACACTCTTGAACCACAGTGCAATAAGAATAGAAATCAATACCAGGTCAGGCGCAGTGGCTGATGCCTGTAATCCCAGTGCTTTGGGAGGCCGAGATGGGTGGATCATGAGGTCAAGAGATCGAGACCATCCTGGCCAACATGGTGAAATCCCATCTCTACTAAAAATACAAAAACTAGCTGGGTGTGGTGGCACATGCCTGTAATCCCAGCTATTCGGGAAACTGAGGCCGGAGAATCACTTGAACCCGGGAGGCGGGGGTTGTGGTGAGCCGAGATTGTGCCACTGCACTCCGGCCTGGTGACAGAGCAAGACTCCGTCTCAAAAATAAATAAATAAAATCAATACCAAGCTATCTAAAAACTACACAAATATATGGAAGTTAGACAACTTACTCCTGAGTAACTCCTGGATGAACATCAAAATTAAGGCAGGAATTTAAAAATGATTTGAAATTAATGAAGGAGAGAGGAAATTTACTAAAATTTCTCGGACACAGCCAAAGCAGTGTTAAGAGGAAAGTTTATAGGCCAGCCTAAATGCCTTCGTTAAGAATTTATAAAGGTCTTAAATTAATAGTGTAACTTTACACCTAAAGGAAGTAGGGAAAAGAGCAAACCAACTTCAAAGCTGGTAGAAGAAATAAATAAAATTAGAGAAGAACTTAGAGATATCGCTATGCAAAAATCTGTACAAAATATCAATAAAACCAAGAGTTTGTTCTTTGACAGAAGTAAATAAGGTTGAATAGGCCCATAGCTAGATTAGCAAAGAAAAAGAAAGATCCAAATATCTAAATAAGCACAATCAGAATCAACAAAGGTAATATTACAATTGATCCAACAGAAATACAAAAGAATCTCCGTGACTGCTATGAACAATGCTATGCACATAATCTAGGATATTTAGAAGAAAAGGATAAATTTCTAGAAGCACAAAATCTCCCCAGATTGAATTGGGAAGAGAATGAAATCCTGAATAGACTAATATCAACTTCTAAAATTGACTCAGTGATAAAGAACCCACCAACCAGCCAAAAAAAAAAAAGCCCTGGACCAGATGGATTCACAGTGCTGCATTCTACTAGACTTACAAAGAAGAACTGATACCAATTATATTAAACATTTCAAAAAAAACAAGATGAGGAAGAAGGGCCTCTTCCTAATTCATTCTATGAAGTTAGCATCAGTCTGATACCAAAATCTGGCAAAGACACAATGAAAAAAAGACAATTTCAGACCAATATCTTTTATCAACCTAGACACAAAAAACTGTAACAAAATACCAGCAAAATAAATCCAGTAGCACATCAAGAAGTCAATACAACACAATCAAGTAAGCAAGTTGGCTGTATTCCTGGGATGCAAGGCTGGTTCAACATAGGCAAATCAATAAATGTGATTCACTACATAAATAGGATCAAAAGCAAAAATCATACTATCATCTCGATAAATGCAGAAAACATTTTTGATAAAATTTAACATATCTTTAGATAAAAACCCTTGAAAGAGTAGGCAATGAAGGAGTATACCTAAAAATAATAAGAGCATTCTATGATAGCCATGTCATACTGAATTGGCAAAAGCCCAAACCATTTCTCTTGAAAACTGGAACAAGACAAGGATGTCCACTCAATTCACTTCTATTCAACATAGTACTGGAAGTCCTTGATAGAGCAATCAGGCAAGAGAAAAAATTAAAACGCATCGAAATAGGAAAAAAAGAAGTCAAACTATCTCTCGTCGCTGCTAGGAAATACTAAAGGCTCTGCAAAAAGGCTCCTAGAATAGATAAGTTACTTTAGTAAAGTTTCAGAATACAAAATAAATGTACAAAAATCAGTAGAATTTCTATACACCAACAATATTCACACTGAAAGTGCAATCAGTATCACAATTTAACTTAAAATAGTCTCAAAGAAAATGAAATATCTCAGAATACAAGTAACGAAGGAGGAAGAAAAAGATCTCTACAAAGAAAACTACAAAATGCTGCTGAAAGAAATCAGATATGATACAAATAAATGCAAAATCATTCTATGATCATGAATAGGAAAAATCAATATTATAAAATGGCCATAATGCCCAAGGCAATTTACAGATTTAATGCTATTCCCATCAAACTAGTGATGTCATACTTCACAGAATTAGAAAAAGTTATTCTAAAATTCATATGGAATAAAAAATGAGGCTGGATAGCCAAAGCAATCCTAAGCAAAAAGAACAAAGCTGGAGGCATCATACTACTCAACATCAAACTATGCTATAAAGCCACAGTTACCAAATCAGCATGGTACCAGAACAGACAGATAGACCAATGGAACAGAATAGAAAACTCAGTCATAAAGCCACACACCTACAACCATCTGATCTTTGATGAGGCCAACAAAGACAAGCAATGGGGGAAGGGCTCCATATTCAATAAACAGTGCTGGAATAACTGGCTAGCCATATGCAGAAGACTGAACCTTGACCCCTACCTTTCATCATATACAAAAATTAACTCTAAATGGATTAAAGATTTAAATGTTAGACCTCAAAGTATACAAATCCTGCAAGACAACCTAGAAAATACTCTTCAACACTGGCCTTGGTAAAGAATCTTTGCCTAAGTCCCCAAAAGCAATTGCAAAAAAAAAAAAAGTAAATAAATAAATAAATAAATAAATAAATAAGAAATAAATAGAGACTTAAACCAAAGAGCTTCTGCACATCAAAAGAAACTGTCAACAGAACAAATGACCTACAGATATTTGAAAACTATGTATCTGAAAAAGGCCTAAAATCTAGAATCTGTAGGAAACTTTAACAAATCCACATGTGAAAAACAACCCCATTAAAAAATGGACAGAGGACATGAACAGACATTTCTTAAAATGAGACATATAAGTGTCCAACAAACATAAGAAAATATGCTCAGCTTCACTAATCATAAGAGAAATGCAATTCAAAGCCACAATAAGATACCATCTCAAACGGTCAGCATGTCTATTATTAAAAAGACAAAAAATAACAGATGCTGGAGAGGCTTCAGAGAAAAGGAAATGCTTATACATTTTTGGTGGGCATGTAAATTAGTTCAGTCACTGTGGAAAGCAGTTTGAAGATTTATCAGAGTACTTAAAACAGAATTATCATTCAACCCAGCAATCCCATTACTGAATATATATCTGAAAGAGAATAAATAACTACCCAAAAGACACATGCATTTGCATGTTCACTGTAGCAAAGACATGGAATCAACCCAGTTGCCCATCAATAGTAGATTGGATAAGGAAAATAGAGTACATATACACCATGGAATACTATGCAGCCATAAAAAGGCATAAAATCATGTCGTTTGCAAGAACATGGATGGAACTGGAGGCCATGATCTTAAGCAAATTAACACAGGAACAGTAAATCAAACACCACATGATGTCACTTATAAGCAGGAGCTAAACACTGAGCACATATTGACATAAATATGGGGACAATAGACACTGTGGACTACTAGAGTAGTGGAAGGTGGCGAAGTGGGTTAGAAAAACTACCTATCAGGTACTGTGCTCATTACCTGGATGAAAAGATCCATACTCCAAACCTCAGCAACACACAATATTCCCATGTAACAAATCTGCACATGTACTCCAAGTATCAAAAATAAATCTTGAAATAAAAATATATATTTTTCATTTCCATACTAGTCCTTTTATAGTTACCTCTTCTTTTAGCATTATTTTTGTAATTACCAGAATAGATTGTATACTGTTGTCTTATTAAAGTCTAATAAAAATATTTATATCTTAATCTGAAAATTGCAAGACCTTAGATCATTACCTTTCTCTTTCTCTGAACTTATACTATCTTGCTCTCATGTGCTTTAAGTTCTATCAGATGTCACTCTTATTGTTTTAAGCAGTTAATCCCTTTAGATTTACCAAAATATTTATCTTTTATGTATTATTCATTTTTTCCTGAATGTATTGTCTGATTTTTTTCACATATAGATCTCTCATATAAATATGTATGTTTATCATATACAGATATATGTATGTGTATATGTATGTCTTATTTTACGTTTATTTTTTGAAACAGTTTGCTAAAATTATAAGCTGCAAGTTTCTTCTCTGTTAACCTTTTGAATATCATATTCAATCATGTTCATGTCTATCATTTTCCTTTAAAAAGTTGTATGTTAATATTGTCATTGAATGCATGGGGCGAATCAAACAGGGTGTTAAAACTAAATCTTCCATTTAGATATAATTACTTATACCAACTCAATTTTAAGATAAGTGTAAAGTTTTTCATTTACCTGTGACAAGTAAAAACATACACATATAAACAAACACACACACACGCAGACTTTTATAATTCAGCAGCTCTGTGAAATTCAGATTTAAAATTAAATAGAAATAAAAATAATTTTACATATATTGCACTTTAAAATATTCTTAAGTGATTCTGTTTCTTGTTAAGATCTAGAGTGATGGTAAGGCCTGTGTTCTCACGGTAGCAAAAAGAAATAAAAATGAATGAAATAAATATTATCCTTTTAAATGAGAAGAGTAGTGGCTTCAAGGTAGCCCAAGGTTCGGAATTCCAGAGAGGAACACATCTTCATAGGTGAGCATAGAGTAGCATCTACTTTCTTAGCTGAGGAAAATAACTATTTTTCTTATAGGTAGTTCAGATAGGTAGTGGAGTATGCAGAAATTGCAGTAAAAATTTGAAATAGCCAGAGAGATTAGAGTACAAAAACTTCAAAAATAAAATAAAATTATTCAATCTAAATTTCCCCCTTCCCTGAATTTGGCCGAAAAAGTAGCAGTGGCTGGAAATCAGAGAGAATTTATGAAGCCTTGATGATTTTCAGAGAGAGTTATCCATAGACCCTGATACAATGTTCTATGAGATCTCTCCAATAACATTCCAGTTCAAATATTTACAAGATTAAAAAGATCAGTCCCAGCAACTATAATGTGAGAGAACGGGATTTGTGCTATCAATGGGTAAAAGTAATCTAATGAAGGCAACTCCTAAATGGTAAAATCTGAAGGCTTAGCTCTGCATTGTAGCTGCCACATAAAACAGAAGGCTTAGGAGTTCCGGAATGCCTATTTTTAGAAGTCATGTATTAGTTTCCTTTATACTTTCATTTTATATCCATTTCCAGAAAGAAAAGTAGAAAGTGAGAAGTATGGAAAAATGGGAAATTTGATACATAATTAGGAGAAAAAATATTTCATAGAAGCAGACCCACAGATGACCCAGATAGAGGCATTAACTTTTAAAGAATGATCATAAAATATCAATTATATTTTAATTCATATTAAATATATGTTATAGCCTCAAGGAGGAAAGCAAACTGGGTGTTTTCACAACTGGGTAATGTGGTACATTTAATGCTTCTTCCCTCAGCAGTAAACTTTTTCCTCCTTACCCCATTTTCAATTATATTGCTACAGAAAAGAACAGGGTGAAAACCATTTCAGTAGGGAATAGAACATGAGATAGAAAGTTCCTTTAAAACCAGAAGAAGCAAAATTGCTTCTTCCATCACTTTTCAAGTACTGAAGGAGGACAGAAGTTGTAGTAGGGTGAGAGAGTCAGATGGGACTATGGTCCTAATCTCCAGGATTTGAAAATGTTGTTCTACAAATGTATGTGTTTGTTTGGAGGAAACACAACTGGGTTAGCACCCTTCATCACTGGCAGATTTACCACTACTTAGCTCCGTGTAGCATGAAGCGGGCACTATTGTGCAGAAAGAGTAAGGTAAGGTAGTTTTACTAATTCCCCTTATTTGCAAGTGGTTAAAGTTGATCAAGAAATTCCTAAATGCTGTGAAAAGGGAGCATGGAATTCTAAGGTTAAAGGGGCCATAATGTGAAGGTCCTTTGAATCCAGAAGCAAATTTCTTTGCTGCCAGGCTTCAGTAATCAATGTCATCATCTCAAAAGGTTTGCTAAAACTAATCATAACTTGGCAAACATGAATTAAGGGATCAAAACTGATCAGCCATTTTGCATTAGAGAAGAGCAAGAAATTATGAAGTCCCTAACTGATTACAGTTCATCTTTCCCTGGCTTCTGTGGCATTACATAAATCATTCTAGGTAACTAGTGCCCATGCAGAGAAGACTGTGGTAGAAATATGGAAAAATCCAAGACTGCTAACTTGAAGAGATCAAGACACCATTAATGGGCAATTTTTTAGTTTTGTTTGTTTGCTTGTTTTTAACCCACCAATCCATACTTGGGAGTTATGAACAAGACCAATCCAGTTATTGGAAAACCAACAAACAAAACAAGTACACAGCAAAAATGTACCACATTATCATTGCCCATTTGTGAAGCAGAAAATTAGTGTCAGTAACTTTATAATGTACTATTCAAACAACTGCAGCAGAATCTTATAAAATAATTTTATTTTTTAATACATGTAGGACTTCCTTTCAAGAAGTAGTTGATAGTCTAAAGAGTACAGCTCTAAAATGGCAGTAAGTTGTTTTTGATGTTTAGCAAGTAAGACAAAAATGCAAAAAGAAAAACTATGCCTTTAATAAAATTTCTAGCTTTGTCCCAGTCTCCTAGTATAAAATTGAGAATTGGATAAATAGACTTCTAGTGAGTTTGTTTCCATCACATCATCAGGAGAAGGACATTCAGTGAAAAACCAAAGCAGACTGTCAGTAATGCAGGGCTCAGGGCAGGGACACATTTTACCCAGGTGTATGGATAGTACTGTCTCTCCAGCAGTACAATGCTTCTCTGATAATATTAATGGGCACTGGAGGGTAGAAACATGAAGATGTTTAAAAAGAAGAATGAGTAGAGTCTCAGCTAGGAATGTGAGACATATTACAATTTCATAACACAGAGTAAAGCCAAAGGCAGAAGAATATTAACTCTGTGAGTTTGCAGCTGGGATGATTCAAGCTTATAAATGCTTCTTATTAGGCCACTGGCAATCCAAAGTTATAAAATTATGTGGCTTTAACATCAAATAGTACACTACTACTACTAACATATTTTCATAATTTCTCACCAACTTACATGAGCCATCACATTTTTGATATTTCTAAGGTGAATTTATCAACGTGTGAATGCTTTTCTCTCAAAAGAAAGTGGAACCTATGATAAGATACTCTTCTAACAGAAAATATGATAAACTGAATTTTATGTAATCAGTCTTGAACAAACTGAGCCTTATCTCATCCTGCCTTGTTTTCTGCATACATTAAAAATATAATTCATTTTTTAACCTCTCAGAAAACTGAGGTACAAAGACATTCAATCATGTACTCTAGTTAACAAAGCAAGCCAATAATGTGATTTTTAATCCAAAGTGAGCTTTTCTAATTTTCATAGTTATTTTACCACCAATAAAAATAATCACATTCCAGCCTGCAAGCTCTAGAGAGTCCAGCCAGTCTGAATGATGAGATGTCCCACATAATACAGCACAGCTGCTGTACCAAAAAGCAGCCAGGCTACTTCTTTAAGTGGGTCCCTGATCCTGTTCCTCATGACTGGATGAGTCCTCCCAACAGGGGTCTCCACACACTTCATACAGAAGTGTTTGGGCCAGCAACAGGTCAGTACCCTCCTGAAATGGAGCTCCTAGAGGAAGGAGCAGGGTGCCATCTTTTCTGTTCCACAGACTTCACTGGTGATACCTCCAGGTATGGGAAAAAACAAGGCAACCAGCAAACCACAGGAGACCTACGGAAGACTGGCCTGACTGTTAAAAGAGAAACAAACAAACAGAAAATAACAATAATATTAACAAACAAACAAAAAAACACAAAAACTCCATTTAAAGGTCAGCAATCTTGAAGATCAAAGTAGATAAGCCTACCAAGATGAGAAAGAATCAATGCAAAAATGCTGAAAACTAAAAAAGCCAGAGTGCCTCTTCTCTTCCAAATGACTGTAACACATCTCCAGCAAGGTCAAAGGACTAGACTGAGGCAAAGTTGGCAGAACTGGCAGAAGTAGGCTTCAGAAGGTGGGTAATAACGAACTTCGCTGAGCTAAAGGAGCATGTTGTAATCCAAAGCAAAGAAGCTAAGCATCGTTATAAAGCAATACAGGAGATGATAACCAGAATAGGCAGATTAGAGAGGAGAATAACCAACCTGATAGAATTGAAAAACACAAAATAAGAACATCAAAGGTGATCACGAGTATCAATAGCAGAATAGGCCAAGTGGAGGAATTTCAGAGCCTGAAGACTATCTTTCTGAAATAAAACAGGCAGACAATAATAGGGAATAAAGAATGAAAAGAAATAAACAAAGCTTCAGAGAAATTTGAGATTCTGTTAAAACAACAACAAAAAAAAAAAAGAAAAGAAAAAAAAAACAAAAACAACGAAACTGTGACTGATTGGGGCACCTGAAAGGGACAGGAAGACCAGAACCAAGTTGAAAAACATGCTTAAGGATATCATCCAGGAGACCTTCCTCAATCTATCAAGACAGATCAACATAAATTCAGGAAATCCAGAGAATCCCAGTAAGATATTCTGCAAGAAGATGAACCCTAAGACACATAATCATCAGATCCTCCAAGGTTGAAATAAAAGAAAAAATTGTAGGCTCAGCCAGAGGGAAAGGCCAGGTAACCTACAAAGGGAAGCCTATTAGATTAACAGTGGACATTTTAGAAGAAACCCTACAAGCCAGAAGAGATTGGCAGCCAATATTCAGCATTCTTAAGAAAAGAATTTCTAACCAAGAAATTCATATCTGGTCAAACTAAGCTTCGTAAGAGAAGGAGAAATAATATTCTTTTAAGATAAGCAAATGCTGAGGGAATTAATCATCACCATCCCTGCCTTGCAAGAGCTACTGAAGGGATATGGAAACAAAAAGCCATTATCAGCACCTACAAGAACACACTGAAGTTCACAGACCAGTGACACTATGCAGCAGCCACATAAACCAGTCTGCACAATAACCAGCTAGCATCATGATGGCAGGATCAAAATCACACATAACAAGACTAACCTTAAATGTAAATGGGCTAAATGCCCCAATCAAAAGACAAAATGGCAAGCCGGATAAAGAGCCAAGATTCATCAGTATGCTCTCTTCAAGAGACCCATCTCACATGTAAAGACCCACATAGGCTCAAAATAAAAAGATTGAGGAAAATGTACAAAGCAAATGGAATACAGAAAAAAGCAGGCATCTTAATCCTAGTTTCTGACAGAATATACTTTAGACCAAAAAAAAAAAAAAAAAAAGACAAAGCAGAGCATTACATAACGGTAAAGTGTTCAGTTTAACAGGAAGAGCTAACTATTCTAAATATATATGCACCCAATACAGAAGCACTCCTGTTTATAAAGCAAGTTCCTAGAGACCTACAAAGAGACTTAGACTTCCATACAATAATATTGGGAGACTTTAACACCCGACTGACAATATTAGACAGATCATAAAGACAGAAAATTAACAAAGATATTCAGGACCTGAACTGAGTTCTGGATCAAGTGGACCTGATAGATATCTACAGAATTTTCCATTCAGAAACAACAGAATATATATTCTTCACATTGCCGCATGGCACTTCCTCTAAAATTGATCTCACAATCAAAAGTAAAACACTCCTCAGCAAATGCAAAAGAACTGAAATCATAAAAAACAGTCTCTCCAACCACAGGATAATCAAATTAGAACTCAAGATTAAAAAATTCACTCAAAACCACACAACTACATGGAATTTGAACAACCTGCTCCTGAATGACTCCTGGGTAAATAATGAAAATCAGGCTGAAATCAAGAACTTCTCTGAAACTAATGCACACAAAGACAACATACCAGGATCTCTGTGATCCCCCTAAAGCAGTGTTAAGAGGGAAATTTATGGCACTAAATGCCCACATCCAAAAGCTAGAAAGATCTCAAATTAACAACATAACATCATAACTAAAAGAACTAGAGAACTAAGAGAAAACAAATCCTAAAGCTAGCAGAAAACAAGAAATAGCCAAGATCAGAGTGGAACTGAAGAAGGTAGAGACACAAAAAAAACCTTCAAAAATCAATGAATCCAGGAGATTTTTTTTGAAAAAATTAATAAAATTGATCACTAGCTAGACTAATAAAGGAGAAAACAGAAAAGAATCAAATAAACAAAATCAGAATCGACAAGGGGGATATCACAACTAACCCACCAGAAATACAAACAACCATAAGAGAATACTATAAATGCCTCTATGCACATGAACTAGAAAATCTAGAAGAAATGGATAAATTCCTGGACACATACACCCTACCAAGACTAAATCAAGAAGACATTGAATCTCTGAATAGACCAATAATGAGTTCTGAAATTAATTAAGGCAGTAATAAATAGCCTAACAACCAGAAAAAGTCCAGGACCAGAAGGATTTACAGCAGAATTCTACCAGAGGTACAAAGAAGAGCTGGTACTATTTCTACTGAAAGGATTCCAAACAATTGAAAAGGAAGGACTCCACCCTAACTTATTTTATGAGACCAGCATCATCATGATACAAAAACCTGGCAGAGAAACAACAACAACAAAAAATTTCAGGCCAATATCCCTGATGAACATCAATGCAAAAATCCTCAATAAAATACTGGCAAACTGAATCAAGCAGCCTGTAAAAAGCTGTTCCACCATGATCAGGTTTGGTTTCATCCCCAGCATGCAAGGTTGGTTCAACATACACAAATTGAAAAATTTAATTCAACATATAAACAGAACTAAAGATGAAAACCACATGATTAACTCAATAGATGCAGAAAAGGCCTTCAATAAAATTCAACATCCCTTCATGTTAAAAACTCTCAATAAACTAGGTATTGAAGAAAAATACCTCAAAATAATAAGAGCCATATATGAAAAACCCATAACCAATATCATAGTGAATGGAAAAAAGCTGAAGCATTCCCCTTGAAAAGCAGCACAAGGCAAGGATGCCCTCTCTCACCACCCCTATTTAACATAGTATTGAAAGTTCTGGCGAGTGAAATCAGGTATGAGAAAAAAATAAAAGGTATTTAAATAGGAAGAGAGATAGTCAAATTATCTTTATTTGCAGATGGCATGATCCTATACTTAGAAAACCCCATTGTCTCAGCCCAAAAGCATCTTAGGCTGACGAGCAACTTAAGCAATGTCTCAGGATACAAAATCAATGTGTAAAAATTGCTGTCGTTTCTATACATCAACAACAGGCAAACAGACAAATCATGAATGAAGTTCCATTCACAATTGCTACAAAGATAATAAAATACCTAGGAATACAGTTAACAAGAGAAATGAAGGACCTCTTCCAGGAGAACTAAAAACCACTTCTCAAAGAAATCAGAGAGGACACAAACAAATGGAAAAGCAGTCCATACTCATTGATAGGAAGAATCAATATCGTGAAAAGGGCCATACTGCCAAAAGAAACATAAAGATTCAATGCTATTCCTATTAAATTCCCATTGACATTCCTCACAGAATTAGAAAAAACAATTTTAAAATTCACATAGAACCAAAAAACAGCCCATATATCCAAGACAATGTTAAGCAAATAGAACAAAGGTGGAGGCATCATGCTACCCAACTTCAAACTATACTGCAAAGCTACAGTAACCAAAACAGCATGGTACTGGTACAAAAATAGACACATAGACCAGTGGAACAGAATAGAGAACTCAGAAATAAAACCGCACACCTACAACCATCTGATCTTCGACAAATCTGACAAAAACAAGCAATGGGGAAAGGACTCCCTATTTAATAAATGGTGCTGGGAGAACTGGCTAGCCATAAGCAGAAAATTGAAACCAGACCCCTTCTTTACATCTTATACAAAAATTAACTCAACATGGAGTAAAGACTTAAATGTAAAACACAAAACTATAAAAACCCTAGAAAAAGATCTAGGCAATAACTTTCAGGACAGGCATGGACAAAAATTTCATAATGAAAATGTCCAAAGCAATTGCAACAAAAACAAAACTTGACAAATGGGATCTAAATAAACTAAAGAACTTCTGTACAGCAAAAGAAACTTGTCAGAATGGAAAAAAAATTTGCAATGTATCCATCTGACAAAGGTCTAATATCCAGTCTACAAGGAACTTAAACAAATTTACAACAAAAAAACAAACAACTCCATTAAAAAGTGGGCAAAGGACATGAACAGAAACTCCCCAAAAGGAGACATACATGGGGCCAACAAATATATGAAAAAATGCTCAACATCACTGATCGTTAGAGAAATACAAATCAAAACCACAATGAGATACTATCTCTCACCAGTTAGAATGCCAATTATTAACAAGTCCAAAAACAATAGATGCTGGTGAGATTGCAGAGAAAAGGGAAACTTTTACACTGTTGGTGGGAGTGTAAATTAGTTCAACCATTGTGGAAGACAGCGTGCCAATTCCTCAAAGATCTCGAGGCAGAAATACCATTTGACTCAGCAATCCCATTACTGGATATATGCCCAAAGGAATATAAATCATTCTTATTACAAAGATAAATGCATGCTATGTTCACTGCAGCACCACTCACAATAGCAAAGACATAGAATCAACCCAAATGCCCACCAATGATAGACAGAATAATAAAAATGTGGTCCATATATACCATGGAATACTGTGAAACCATAAAAGGAAATGAGATCACATCCTTTGCAGGGACACAGATGGAGCTGGGAGCCATTATCCTCGGCAAACTAATGCAGGAACAGAAAACCAAACACCACATGTTGTCACTTGTAAGTGGGAGCTGAACGATGAGAACACATGGACACATGACGGGAAAGGGGGTGGGAGTGGGAGGGAGAGCATCTGGAAGAATAACTAACGGATGCTGGCCTTAACACGTAGGTGACAGGATAGTCTGTGCAGCAAACCATCATGGCACACATTTACGTATGTAACAAACCTGCACATCCTGCATAGGTATCCCAGAACTTAGAATAAAACTTAAGGGAAAAATAAATCTTAAAAAAAAGAAAAATCACTTGAGTACAACATACGCTATTTGAGTGACGGGTACACTAAAAGCCTAGACATCACCAGTATACAATTCATCCATGTAACCAAAACCACTTGTATTTCTAAAGCTCTTCAAATAAAAACATTTTAAGCAAAAAAATAGCAATTATGGATTCATTTACTGTGCATATCATCCCTCTTATCGGCATCAGTATGCTCAAATCACATCGTGACTGATTAACCCAGAGGAAATGAACAAAAGACATTTTAATAGACGCTGTATAAAATCTGTTCACTAACAATTCTGTTCACCTTTGTAATTTTAGGGTGCCCTACTTGTCCCTGGCTTCCATGTTCACATTTAAACTAATTTTGGATTAATGTATTTATAAAAAAAGGTAAATTAGTTTGTGACATACTTACTGTCACACATTCTTAAAGTCAAATCTATTTTATTCTTTATAGTACAGAAAATTTGATAGTGTCAGAAGTCTAATTGACTTTTATTTATAATTGTCTTTTGTACTTGCTATTTTTAAAGATAAAGATAGAAAATATAATCAGGTTGTGATGACTTAGTAACATGTGGTACGATCAGTAAAATCAGTTAGATGCTAAAGCTTAATAAATGTTCAGAGAAAATTCCTATAGAAAATAGAAAGAAACAAATCTAGTAAATTAATCTTTGGTTTCTTGAATATCTAGGGGATTTTCTAACGTCTTTGGTTAAAAGAGTATTCAAAGAAAAACACAGTCACACATCTCTTGCCTTGCTTTATTAGTCATACTGATGGAAAACAAAATATTTAAAGAAATGATTACACGTCGTTGGCTGGGTGCGGTGGCTCACGACTGTAATCCCAGCACTTTGGTAGGCCGATGCAGGCAAATCACAAGGTCAGTAGATCGAGACCATCCTGGCTAACACGGTGAAACTCCATCTCTACTAAAAATACAAAAAATTAGCCAGGCATGGTGGCGGGCGCCTGTGGTCCCAGCTATTCGGGAGGCTGAGGCAGGAGAATGGCGTGAACCCAGGAGATGGAGGTTTGAGTAAACCAAGATCACGCCACCGCACTCCAGCCTGGGCGACAGAGCGAGACTCTGGGGTGGGGAGCGGTGGGGGTGGGGGGAAGAAGAAGAAGGAAGGAAGGAAGGCCAGGGGCAGGAACGGAGAAAGGGAAGGAAAAAAGAAATTATTACACGTTGAGGCTGCTTTTGTGGAGCCCAAAACTGGAAGATTGATTGCAAATACAAAGATAATCATCAAAATATTCTTTGTCCACAGTAACTTATGGCACTGGGAAAACAAAGTCAATTGAGTTTAAAAGGTGAATCTGTTATAACAGAATCTTTTCTGTATAGTTAGGTCATTTTATGTATCCAAAGATTGCAAAGTATCATGTAAAATGATTTTATTTTTTAAATAATGTAAACTTTTTCATAATTATATATTTTTCAATGAAAAATTTGTTAGAAATTAGTAATGTAATTAATTACAATATATTTTAGATTTACAGAAAAAATGTCAATAGAATCATACACCCAGGTCCTCCTATTATTAACATCTTATATTATTATAATTTGTTAGAATTAATGGATGACAATGGTACATTTTGATTAACTAAAGTCAATATTTTATCAAGATATTCTTAGTTTGTATCTAGTTTCCTTCTATTTTCTGTTTCAAGATCCTATTGAAAACACAGTATTGCATTTATTCGTCATGTCTCCTTAGGAAACTCTAGGCTGTGACAGTTTTACAGACTTATCTTTAACCACCATTACAGTTTTGAAGAGTACTGGTCATGTATTCTGTAGACTATCCCTTTAACTGTGATTTGTCCAACAGCTTTTATTCAAGATTACACTAAAATTAAGTGTGTGTGTGTATATATACATACATACATATATATATATATATGCCCAAAGTGCAAAATAAGTATTCATGATTCTATTCTGATATAAAAATGATTGTATAAATAAATGAATGAATAAAAATACACACATCTCCTATGCAAAATAATTCCAAATAACTTATGTAGATGTCCCACCCTCAACGAAGTACAGCATCACTTCTCACTCCTTAAGTAACCTAGGCAAAACGACTTTCTTCCAAAGGGTAAAGTGTGGGAGTATGAAAAAATCATGTATTTACTGTAAAGAAGTTTGATAAGCACTACTTCACCCATGTGATTCATCAACATCAATAGTGATAAGTCATATTTATAGTACAGACCCTGGATATGATGTGATGAAAACAACACTTTACCTCTGGGTTCTTCTTCCATATATATATATGTATGTATATATATGCATTTGATACAAGGATTTATCAAATGTGTTTTTTGTAAGTATTTTCTTCCAGTTTGTGGCTTGTCTTTTGATTCTATTGGGAGAATCTTTCACAAAGAAAGAATTTTAAATTTTAATAAAGTCCAACTTATCATTTTTTCTTTTATTGATCATTCTTTTATAGCTTTATCTAAAAACTCCTCATCAAACTCAGTATCACCTAAAATTTTCCTGAGTTTTCTTATAAAAGATTTATAATTTTCTGACTTGGATTTATGTTTCCTTATTAAACTTAATTTTTTTTTTCTTTTTTTTGAGATGGAATCTCGCTCTGTCATCCAGGCTGGGGTTCAGTGGAGCCATCTCAGCTCACTGCAACCTCTGCTTCACAGGTTCAAGTGATTCTCCTGCCTCAGGCTCCCAAGTAGCTGGGACTATAGGCGATTCTCACCATGCCCAGCTAATTTTTTGTATTTTTAGTAGCGATGGAGTTTCACCGTGTTAGCCAGAATGGTCTCAATCTCCTGACCTCGTGATCCACCTCCCTCGGCATCTCAAAGTGCTGGGATTACAGGCGTGAGCCACCATGCCCGGCCCAGTTAACTTTTATAAAGGGTAAGTTCTGTGTCATGGTTTTATCCACATGGATGTCCAACTTTTTTAGCACCATATGTTTAAACACCATCATTCCCCATGTCCCCATGGAATTGTCTTTTTCCCTTTATCAAAAATCATTTGATTTGATACATGTGGGTCTATTTTTAGATTCTGTTCTATCAATCTACATGTCTGTGTCATTTTTCAGGAATATCATGCTGTCTTGCTTACTACAGCTTTATAGTAAGTCTTGAAATTGGGTAATATTAGAGCTCCATCTTTGTTCTTCTTTAGTATTTTCTTAAGTATTCTAGATCTTTTTTTTTTCCATATGAATTTTAGATTTTGTCAATATTAAGAAAATAGCTTGTTCAGATTTCAAATGAGATAGTATTGAATGTATTAAGTTGGAAAGAATTGACTCATTAACAACACTGAATCTTCTAACCCACATATTCCCCTCACCCCTTCTTCCACCTGACCGATGCTGGTGCTTCCCTTGTGGCTTTATGTGATGTGGCATGCCCCCTCCTCTTACAAATGTGAATAACAAACTTGCTATTTAATAGCAGTCTTTTCCTGAAGTGTGGGATTCACCTAACTTGAATTATAAAACCTACATTTAAAACATGAATAAAGATAATTATGTACCCATCTAATAATACATCTAAAATTTTATTAGGCGATGTTGCTCAAAGTTCAAATGTTTTATAAACAAATGTATGTGTGTATGCATGTTCACGTATATGTTTTCAAAATGTGTAATAGAAATTGCCTCAAAACTCTGAAAATGTGAAATAATTTACACTCTTTCCTACACTAATTGAGAGTACGTATTTCCTCACATCATTGACATTTTAAACATGCTTTTTAAGCATAATTTTAGACATAAAATTGTGATTTTAAAAATGCTCTTTAAAAAATGAACAGTATTGGTTTTAAACATGATTTATTATAATATTTGTCAATATATTAAAGGAAAAGAAGTTTTGTTGTCAATGTACATTTTTTATCAGTTGTAGTACTTAATTTAGTAGCATTTAAAGTACATATTTCTTTGTAAATTGCACATTTATTTAGCAAATAAATTTAAATTTAAATTTATTTAGAAAATAAATATGCAATTAGTTCTTATGTACTATTCAAGAGTTCTGGGAGGAGTTTTGGCAAAACGGCTAACTAGACACAGCAGAGAAATGCCTTTTCAATGAAGAGGAACCAAAATATTGAGTAAACTATCACGCTTTGAACAGATCTTTTGAGAGAAAATACTGAATGTTGATAGAGAGGCAACACAGACACCATGGTTGAAAAGGGAGGAAGCTGACAAGGCTGCTTAAGGTCACTGGGCATCAGGACTGGCCGACGGACCCAAACCAGACTTAAAGAAAGGGTGAGTGATGGAACCCCTGGGTACCACATTTCCACTGCAGATCTCTGAGATCCCATCTACAGGAGTTCCTATGACCTCCAAAGACATTTGAAGTGGCAGGGGAAGCTGCCTGGGGAACAGTCAGGGACACAGCTTGAAACTGCACAGAGCCCAGAAGGTTTTGCTGTGCTGTAAAGCTACAGGAAAATGCAGCCATAAGTGTCTATCACATAAGGCTCTCCATCTTGCACTGAGTGGTTGTAGCTCCTGCTGTCTGCAGGGCTGAGAGACAGCAGAGCTACCACAGCCAGAGGACAAAGGTGCATTTGATCCAATTACCCCCTTGTCTGCTGGCTTCTCCCATGACTGCTGGCTTCTCCCATGACTGCCTTCCTGGCCACTCCTGAAAGAGGATGCCCACAGCACAGCCTCCACTGCCCTGCCTGAGTATTTTGCTGGTAGCCTGGGAGAAGTTTATATGCCAGCACAGCCAGTGCTTGACCACAAGGAGCCAGTGGACAAATCCATGGGCTTGGTCCCAATCCCAATTCCCCAGGACTTGAGAACACGACCCAGGAGAGTCAAGCTGAGACCTGTGGCCTAAGCTCAAGCTGGGGAATAGCCCCACACTCAGAGCACAGAGAAGAGGGTGGCATCGGTTCATGTGCTGGCACAGAAGCCGGGCATCCCTTCCTGCAAACTGGACTGGGAAGGGTGTAGCCTAATAGCCAGCCATGGCTTCTTTATCAGGGAGCCCCCTGGGTTAGAAGATCTGGAATAGCTCAACAATCTGGGCACCGAAGGTGTGGGAGAAGCCTAGCAAATCAGGCCTTCTTGCAGGGCAGATGGAGAAAGACCCACCAGGCTGGGGGACTATGAGCTGGATGGGTCTCACAGCTGTCTGCTGGGCTAAAAGTCCCAGACCTGTGGACAACATGCCAGTTGCATACCTGAAGTGCCACTGCCCGGTCTGGGGATCCTCTGCCCTTGACCTACCACATCACCAGAGCAGCCATAGACATACCCCATAACTTGCTTTGATTCCAGCAGGCACAGGGGACTGGTAAGTAGCCAGGGAGTCATGGAACTCTTGACACAGACTGACCCTAAGGGGAGGGGAGCACAAGCTGCCAAATTACCCCTTGGGGCTAAGGAAATATGAGCATGGCACCAACAATTGAAGTGGAAACCATCAAGGCCCAGAAATGGACTTAGAGAGGGAGTCGTCTCTTGCGCCTGCTTTTCCTCTCTAGAAGACTGCTGAAAGAGACACTGAAATACAAAAGGGTGAACTGCAGCTGAGTAGGAGCCTATCTGCTTGCTCTTACCCTTAAGCATCATTAATGGACTGCAACCTAAATTACACTACCCAATAAAAATACACTGTTTCAACACATGGTGTCTGTGAAACCCACTTCAGGAACTTATTTACAACCAAGGAACACCTACAGGGCCTTGGTCCTCTGAAAGCACCTAGATATGAAGCCAATTGACAATACATAGCATAAGCCACAATCAAATCCTCATGGGGAAAAATAATATAAAATCAAAAAGCCCAATCCAAATGACAGCAAATTCAAAAGAAAAAGACGCACCAGCTCCCTCAGATAGGAAGGAATCAGCACAAGAACTACAGCAATTCAAAAAGCCAGAGCACTTCCTTATCACCAAAGAATCAACTAGCTCCCTAGCAATGGATTCTAACCAGCTTGAAATGTCTGGAATAACAGGCATGCAATTCAGAATCTGGATGGCAAAGAAATTCAATGAGATCCAAGAAAAAATTAAAATCCAATCCAATGAAGCCAGAAAAACAATCTAAGATTTGAAAGATGACACAGCTATATTATGAAAGAACCAAACTGAATTTCTGGAATTGAAAAATTTGCTACAGGAATTTCAAAAATGCATCTGGAAGCCTTAACAACAGACTGGACCAAGAAGAGAAAAGAATTTCAAAATCTGAAGACTGTTCCTTTGAATCAACTAAATCAGATAAAAATAAAGAAAAAAAATTAAATGAAAAAAAAATTCTTCGAGAAATATGGGATTATGTAAAGTAACCAAATCTATAAATAACACATTGCTCAGAGAGAAGAAAAAAGAGTAAACAAATTGGAAAATATATTTGAGTATATAATCCATGATAATTTCCCCAATCTTGCTGAGAGGTCAACAAACTGATTCAAAAAATTGAAAGAACTCCTGTAAGACATTATACAAGATAATACCCAAGCCATATAGTCATCAGACTTTCCAAGGTCAATGTAAAATAAAAAATCCTAAAGGAAGCTGGAAAAAAAATGGTCATATCACCTATTAGAGGATCCCATCAGACTAACAATGGGCTTTTCAGCAGAAACCTTATAAACCAGAAGAGATAAGAGCTCTATTCTTAGCATCATCAAAGAAAAGAAATTCCAGCCAAAAATTTCATAACCTGCCAAACTAGGCTTCATAAGTGAAGGAGAAATTAAATCCCTCTTTCCTTGATAAGCAAGCGCTAAGGAAATTCTCTGCCACTAACCCAGCCTTACAAGAAATGCTTAAGGGAGTTCTAAACATGGAACAAAAGAACAATACCTGCTACCACAAAAACACACGTAAGTATATAGCCTACAGACCCTGTAGAGCAACTATACAATCAAGAATACAAAGGGACCAGGTAACAACACCATGACAGTAACAAAACCATACATACCAATATTAACCTTGAATGTAAATGGTCAAAGCCCTACACATAAAAGACACAGAGTGGCAAATTGGATTAAAAAACAAGACCCATCCTTCTGCTTTCTACAAAAAAGCCATCTAACATGTAATGAAATCTTTTGGCTCAAATAAAGGGATGGAGAAAGATTTATCATGCAAATGGTAAACAAAAAAGATCAGGAGTCACTATTCTTGTGTGAGATAAGACAGACTCTAAGCCAACAACAGTAAAAATGGACAAAGAAGGGCATTACAAAGTGATAAAGGGTTTAATTCAACAAGATTTAGCTATCCTAAATTTATAGTATCCCTATGACATTGGAGCACCCAGATTAATAAAACAATTACTTCTAGACCTAGGGAAAGACTTAGCCACACAATAACTGAGGGGGATTTCAACACCCCACTTATAGCATTTGACAGATTACGAATGAAAAAAAAGCTAACAAGTAATAAATTCTGGACTTCAATTTGACATTTGACCAATTGGATGTAACAGACTTCTACAGAACATTCCACCCAAGAACCACAGAATATATGTCCTTTTCATCCGCACATGGAACATACTCTAAGTATGGAACATACTTAATCACGTGGTTGGTCATACAGCAAGTCTCAATAAATTTTAAAAAATTGAAATCATAACAAGTATATTCTCAGACCACAGTGGAATAAAAATTGAAATTAACATCAAACCACACAATTACATGGAAAATAAACAACTTGCTCCTAAATGACCTTCGAGTAAACAACCACATTAAAGCAGAAATCATTTTAAACAAATGAAAATAAAGCCACTACATTCTAAAACCTCTGGAATGCAGCTAAATCAGTGTTAAGAGAAAATATTATACTGCTAAACACCTACATTAAGATAATAGAAATGTCTCACATTAATCTAATATCACACTTAAAATAACTATGAAAAACAGGAGCAAACTATCTCAAACTAGCACAAAAAAGAAGTAACTAAAATCAGAGTAGAAGTAAACAAAATTGAGACCCCATAAAACCATCCAAAGGATCAATGAAACTAAAAGTTGGTGCTCTGAAAGGGTAACAAGATTGATAAACCACTAGATAGATTAACAAAGAAAATAAGAGAGAAGATCCAAATAAGCAAAATCAAAAATGACAAAGGAGTCATTACAAGGGATCCCACAGGAATACAAAAGATCCTGAGATCCTACTATAAGCATCTCCATGCACATAAACTATAAAATCTAGAGCAAGTAGATAAACTCTGGGAAACACACAACCTCTCAAGACTGAACCAGGACAAATTGAAACACTGAATAGACCAATAACAAGTTCTGAAATTGAATCTGTAGTAGAAAAACTACCAACCAAAAAACCCTTAGACTAGGTGGATCCACATCCAAATTCTACCAGATGTAGAAAGAAGAGCTGCTACCAATCCTATGGAAAGTATTATAAAAAGTCAAGGAAAAGGGACTTCTGTCTAACTCTTCTATGAAAAGAGTATCATCCTGATACCAAAACCTAGCAAAGACACAATTAACAAAACCCAACAACAACAAAAAAACCCAACTATAGACCAATATCTCTAAAGATCAAAGACAGAAAAATTCTCAACAAAATACTAAAAAACTGTATCAGGCAGCACATCAAAAATTTAATTCACCATGATTAAGTAGGCTTTATTCTTGGGATGCAAGGTTGGTTCAACATATACAAATCAATAAATGTGATTCATCAAATCAACAAATTTTTTTAAGAAATATCATATCTATAGACACAGAAAAAGTATTTGATGAAATCTAACATCCTTTCATGACAAATGCCCTCAAAAACTAGGTGTCGAATGAGCATACCTTAAAATAATAAGAGTAATCTATGACAAACCCACAGCCAGCATTATACTGAATGTGCAAATGCTGGAAGCATTCCTGCTAAGATCTGAAACAAGGCAAGGATGTCCATTTACACGTCTCATCATTTATCACTCACCATTTACTGCTCTCATCCAATATAGTACTAGAGAAGTCCTAGCCAGAGAAATCAGCCAAGAGAAAGAAATAAAAGGTATTCAAATAGGAAAAGTGGAAGTCAAATTATCTCCCTGTGCTGACAGTATGATTCTATACCTAGAAATTACTGACAGTCTCATCAAAAGGCTCCATAAATAACTTCAGTAAAACTTCAGGATACAAAATTAATGGACAGAAATCAGCAACACTTCTATATAGGAATAACAGTCAACCCAAGATCCAGATCAAGAATGGAATCCCATTTACAATAGCCACACAGACAAACTGAAATACCTAGGAATGCATATTACCAAGAACTTAAAAGGTCTCTTCAAGGAGAACTTGAAAACACTGCTGAAAGAAATAATAGATGGCACAAATAAATGGAAAAATATTCCATGATTATGGAATGGAAGAACAGATATGTTTAAAATGTCCATATTGCCCAATGCAATTTTCACAGAATTAAAAAAAATTAACTCCTAAAATTCGTATGGAACAAAATGAAAAAAAAAACTGAATAGACAAAACAACCCTAAGCAAAAAGAACAAAGCCAGAAGCATCATATTGCCCCTATTCAAAGTATACTAGAGGGTTACCAAAAGAGCATGACACTGGTAGAAAAATAGACACATAGACCTATGGAACAGAATAAAGATCTCAGAAATAAATCCACACACCTACAACCAACTGTTCTTTGACAAAGTCAACAAAAGCAAGCAATGGAAAAGGGATCCCTATTCAATAAACGGTGCTAGGAAAACTGACTAACCATACGCAGAAGAATGAAACTGGATACCTACTTCTCACTATATCTAAAATTATCTCAAGATAGATTAAATACTAAATGTAAGACTTCAAATTATTAAAAATCTTAGAACAAAACCTAGGAAATATTTTTCTGAACATTGGCCTCAACAAATATAATACAATGAAGTCCCCCAAAGCAATTGCAATGAAAAGAAAAATGTACACTTGGGACTGAATTAAACTCAAGAGCTTCCTTTCTTTTTTTTTTTGGCTGGGGGTGGGACAGAATCTTGCTCTGTCGCCTAGGCTGGAGTGCAGTGGCGCAATCCTGGCTCACTGCAAGCTCCACCTCCCGGGTCCAAACCATTCCCCTGCCTCAGCCTCCCGAGTAGCTGGGACTACAGGCGCCCACCACCACGCCCAGCTAATTTTTTTTTGTATTTTTAGTAGAGACGGGGTTTCACCGTGTTAGCCAGGATGGTCTCGATCTCCTGATCTCGTGATCTGCCCTCCTCGGCCTCCCAAAGTGCTGGGATTCAGGCATGAGCCACCGCGCCCGGCCACTAAAGAGCTTATTATTATTATTATTATTATTATTATTATTATTATTATTATTTAAATTATAAGTTCTAGGGTACATGTGCACAACGTGCAGGTTTTTTACATATGTATACATGTGCCATGTTGGTGTGCTGCACCCATTAACTCGTCATTTACATTAGGTGTATCTCCTAATGCTTTCCCTCCCTCCTCCCCCCACCTTACAACAGGCCCCAGTGTATGATGTTCCCCTTCCTGTGCCCAAGTGTTCTCATTGTTCATTTCCCACCTATGAGTGAGAATACGTGGTGTTTGGTTTTTTGTACTTGAGATAGTTTGCTGAGAATGGTGGTTTCCAGCTTCATCCATGTTCCTACAAAGGACATGAACTCATCATTTTTTATGGCTGCATAGTATTCCATGGTGCATATGTGCCACATTTTCTTAATCCAGTCTATCACTGATGGATATTTGGGTTAGTTCCAAGTCTTTGATATTGTGAATAGTGCCGCAATAAACATACGTGTGCATGCGCCTTTATAGCAGCATGTTTTATAATCCTTTGGGTATATACCCAGTAATGGGATGGCTGGTCAAATGGTATTTCTACTTCTAGATCCTTGAGGAATTGCCACACTCTCTTCCACAATGGTTGAACTAGTTTACAGTCCCACCAACAGTGTAAAAGTGTTCCTATTTCTCCACATCCTCTCCAGCACCTGTTGTTTCCTGACTTTTTAATGATCGCCATTCTAACTGGTGTGAGATGGTATCTCATTGTGGTTTTGATTTGCATTTCTCTGATGGCAAGTGATGATGAGCATTTTTTCATGTGTCTTTTGGCTGCATAAAGGTCTTCTTTTGAGAAGTGTCTGTTCATGTCCTTTGCCCACTTTGTGATGGGGTTTTCTCTTGTGAATTTGTTTGAGATCTTTGTAGATTCTGGATATTAGCCCTTTGTCAGATAAGTAGATTGCAAAAATTTTCTCCCATTCTGTAGGTTGCCTGTTCACTCTGATGGTAGTTTCTTTTGCTGTGCAGAAGCTCTTTAGTTTAATGAGATCCCATTTGTCAATTTTGGCTTTTGTTGCCATTGCTTTTGGTGTTTTAGACATGAAGTCCTTGCCCATGCCTATGTCCTGAATGGTATTGCCTAGGTTTTCTTCTAGGGCTTTTATGGTTTTAGGTCTAACATTTAAGTCTTTAATCCATCTTGAATTAATTTTTGTGTAAGGTGTAAGGAAGGGACCCAGTTTCAGCTTTCTACATAGGGCTAGCCAGTTTTCCCAGCACCATTTATTAAATAGGGAATCCTTTCCCCATTTCTCGTTTTTCTCAGGTTTGTCAAAGATCAGATGGTTGTAGATATGCGGCATTATTTCTGAGGGCTCTATTCTTTTCCATTGGTCTATATCTCTGTTTTGGTACCTGTACCATGCTGTTTTGGTTACTGTAGCCTTGTAGTATAGTTTGAAGTCAGGTAGCATGATGCCTCCAGCTTTGTTCTTTTGCCTTAGGATTGTCTTGGCAATGCAGGCTCTTTTTTGGTTCCATATGAACTTTAAAGTAGTTTTTTCCAATTCTGTGAAGAAAGTCATTGGTAGCTTGATGGGGATGGCACTGAATCTATAAATTACCTTGGGAAGTATGGCCATTTTCATGATATTGATTATTCCTATCCATGAGCATGGAATGTTCTTCCATTTGTTTGTGTCCTCTTTTATTTCGTTGAGCAGTGGTTTGTAGTTCTCCTTGAAGAGGTCCTTCACATCCCTTGTAAGTTGGATTCCTAGGTATTTTATTCTCTTTGTAGAAATTGTGAATGGGAGTTCACAGAATTGATCAGCAGGGCACATACTGACAACTTACAGAATGGGAGAAACTGCTTGAAAACTATGCATCCAACACAGGACTAATTATCTAGAATCTGTAAGAAACATGAACAATTGAACAAGCGAAAACCAAATAACTCCATTAAAAAGCAAGCAAAGGACATGAACAGACTCTTCTCAACAATAACAACAACAACAAAAGACATACAAGTGGGTAACAAACATGAAAAAGTGCCCAACATCACTAATCATCAGAGAAGTGTGACAGAAAATCACAATGAGATACCATCTCACACCGATCAGAATGGCTGTTTATTAAACTCAAAAACAACAGAAATTGGCGAGGCTGCAGAAAGTGAATGCTTAGTCACTGTTGGTGGGAAAGTTTATAGTTCAGTCCTTGTGGAAGGCAGTTTAGAAGTTTTTCAAAGGACTAAAAATAGAACTACCATTTGACTCAGGAATCCCATTACTAGGTATGTACCAAAAGAAAATTAATCATTCTCCCAATAAGTTACCTACTCTCATATGTTTATTGCAGCACTATTCACAATAGCAAAGGCATGGGAGCAACCTAGGTGCCCATTAAGAGTTAATTGGATAAAGAAAATTTCATACATATACACTATGGAATACTATGTAGCCATAAAAAATAATGAAATCATGTCCTTTTCAGTCACATGAATGGAGATGGAAACCATTACCCTAAATGAATTAATGAAGACACAGAAAATCAAATATCACATGTTATCTCTTATGAGAGGGAGCTAAACCGTGGATAGATATGGGTATAAAAACGGTATCAATAGACACTGGGGACTTCAAAAGTATGGAGGGAAGGGGGAGGGCAATGGCTGAAAAACTCTATTGGATACTAGGTTCATCAATAAAAGCCAAAATCTCAGTATCACAAACTGTAACAAACCTGCACATGGACCCCCAAATCTAAAATTAAAATTTCAAAAAATAATTCTTATTGATAAAATGTTTAACTATAGTCTAATAAACATTTAGCATGTTAATATCCTCAGATAAAAACTTTTCTTTCAATAGTGTTTATGTGGTCTGTTACAGTAAATAAGTTTTAAAATCTTATCTTCACAAATACATTATTTTCTTTATAATTTTCTCTTTTAGCGCTATGATTACAGAGATCTTCAATATTGAAAACATATGAGTTTCTAACTAATTTTCTATAATTTCATTTTGTTTTGTATTAAAATTTTTTAATTCACTAAAAATTAGCATCCTTGGACATTGCATCTTTTGAATCAAATTTTCACTCAGGCATAGACAATTATGTAAAACAAACTAAGATAAAAATCAACAAACTGATAAACAAATCTCACATTCCACCAGGGCCCACGGGTTCTGACTTCATGTCCTGCTGATGTAGAAGATACCAAAGTATCTTGGAGGAGGCTGTGCCTGGAAGGATTTCTATGATTAAGCATAATTGTTTTTCTCTGAACTATAAACATTATTTAAATAACTCTTTTTCTTTCTTCACAGTTGATAATTATAATTTATCTGGGTTATGTCTGTGCTTTATCCTTTTCATTAATTTTGTCTGATACATGGCGACCTCTTTGTTATTTCAAAAGAAAGCCTTTCCTTAGTTTTGTCTTTTTTGTTATTTTCGACAGAATCTTATGTTTCATTAATTGTATTATTTTGTTCAGATATAATAATTAGCCAAAAATGGTACTTTTCAGATTCTGTTCACCATGGACTTTGGGGTCAAGCTGACCTTCTTTTAAATCAGCCATTTAATAACTGAACTGCCTTGAACAAATCACTTAACATCTCACAACATTAGTATCTACATATACTTCAATTCACACTTCATAGAGTTGTGGTACAAGTAATATGAATTTAAATTTAGTTTATAAATATATCTGAATGTTTACCATAGTACCTGGTATATTTTATTCAGTTGATGAATGGCAGTTAATATGTTTTTGGGCTTCCTTTATGCCCCAGTATATTTCTTCAGAATATTTCCCCACATTGTCTTCTTACCCATATTTTGCATGTATGTGGGTTTGAGTTCATATTTTAGGCTCCACTAAATGTCTTCTTTGCAGAAAGAACGTTGCTGGCCATCCCACCAAATGAGGGCCCCCTCCTTTTTTCCACCTTACTCCTTCAATTTCTCATTTGGTAGCATATCACAATTTGTAGTCATTTTGTTTATTCTCAAAAGCTTAAATGCATTTTCACCAAGAATGAAGGCATTATAATATAAATTTTTTCAATTACTCTTTTTTCCTCCCTCCCTACCTCCCTTTTCCTCTTGTCTCTTTCTTTCCATTACCTAATATAATGACAAGAACATAGCAGGTGTTTAATAACTATGCAAATTATTTCATGGGTAATTTTTCCATTTATTCTAAAACTTTCTTATTTTGCTGCACAGTAAATTTTGTTTTTGTCAATTCCTAACACTTTCACTCCTCTAAAGATCTAATTTTTTACTTTGTTTTCGTAACTTCTCTTATTTCAGTCTCTGACTTTCTCATGGCCTCTTTCATCACTTTCATTTCCTTAAAAGGTTAAGATGATGTCAAAAGTATACCCTTTGATCCTGAGAATGTAATATATTTTTATCATTTCTCTTCCTATAGGTTTTATATAGTATAATTATTATCCATTTTGTTTATTTAACTTTTTCATAGGTTCTATGCTGCCTTTTGTGGTTATTTACTCACTTTTAAGTGAAATCAAATGTCTCCGGGTCTGAACAAATGGCATGCTTGCAGGACTAAACTGTTTCCATGTCCCCTCACTGTTTATCTGAATGATGTTGAAGCCCTCCTGTGACCTTAACCACAGAGGTATATAATATATCATCTATCTATCTATCTATCTATCTATCTATCTATCTATCTATCTGTCTATCTGTCTATCTAGCATCTATCTAACAGTTTAATCTTTCACAGGCTAATGGAGTCTAGGAATATAACTAGCATCAAACACATTCAGTAGAGGACACGCTTTGCCTAATTTTCTCTCTCATTATCCCAAGATCTTTCTAAATCTAGGATAACAAATATTAAAATTTTATATTCTATATATTGTCGTTTAAACAGAAGTATTTTTTCCTATAAGAATCTTGACAAGCTCATATAATTTGACCCAGCCATCCCATTACTGGGTATATAACCAAAGGATCATAAAACATGCTGCTATAAAGACACATACACACATATGTTTATTGCAGCACTATTCACAATAGTAAAGACTTGGAACCAACCCAAATGTCCAACAATGATAGACTGGATTAAGAAAATGTGGCACATATACACCATGGAATACTATGCAGCCATAAAAAATGATATGCGTTCATGTAAGGACATGGATGAAGCTGGAAACCGTCATTCTCAGCAAAGTATTGCAAGGACAAAAAACCAAACACCGCATGTTCTCACTCATAGGTGTGAATTGAACAATGAGAACACATGGACACAGGAAGGGGACACACACCGGGGCCTGTTGTGGGGTGGGGTGGGGGAAGGGATAGCATTAGGAGATATACCTAATGTTAAATGAAGAGTTAGTGGATGCAGCACACCAACATGGCACATGTATACATATGTAACAAACCTGCACGTTGTGCACATGTACCCTAAAACTTAAAGTATAATAAAAAAAAAAATAAAAAATAAAAAAAAGAATCTTGACAAGCTCAGAGCTTATATTTCTGCTGATGATAGTATAAAACAAAGCCAAAAGTTAAGAACAAACATAAAGCCTTACAAAGTTGACAAATACATCTTAGTATTTTTTCAGGTTTGTGACAGTTTCAGGAGACCTGAGCTTCCTTTAGGTGCTGTATGTACACCATGTAACCCCCTCTGACCCAATCTCCCTTTTGCTTGCACAACCCTCGGTCTTGGAGACTTATCTGTATGAATTACATAAAAGTAATCACCAGCACTCCAATTCCTATCTGGGTTTCCAGTGGAGAGCCAAAGAAAAGTTAAAAGAGAGAAGAGTGAAACTGAAGAATTTTATTTTCCTGAGCCCTCCCTACTGTGTCACCTTGGCTCCTTCAATCTGTATCAGTGGGCTTCAACAATGGATTTTATTAGTCTGTTCTCATGCTGCTAATGAAGACATACCCAAGCCTGTGTAATTTATAAAAGAAAGAGGTTTAATGGACTCACAGTTCTACGTGGCTGGGGAGGCCTCAGAATCATAGTGGAGGCCAAAGGGGTAGCAAAGGTACGTCTTACATGGTGACAGGCAAGAGAGCTTGTGCATGGGAACTCCCATTTATAAAACCATCAGATCTCATGAGACATATTCAGTTCCAGGAGAACACTATGGGGAAGCCACCCCCATAATTCTATTATCTCCACCTGGCCCCATTCTTGACATGTGGGAATTATTACAATTCAAGGTGAGATTTGGGTGGGGTCACAGCCAAATCATGTCAGGACCATCTTCTGAAATCTGGTTAACAGCCTCTTTCCTTTGCTTGTTCAGACTACAGCTCATCCTGCGACTTCTGAATTCTCACTGTTTTAGTGGAATGATTATTTTATGCGTATGGTACTTGCTTAAGTTACTATAATATGCTACTGAACGCCAGCTGGTAAAAATTGGGATATGGTCTGTAACCAGGGTACAGAGGAGTACTTGCACTTCCAACTCCCCCACTCAGATACATCCTCCAATTTGGCACTTTTAGCCTGGCAAACAGCTCTGAATCTCACCCATCCTCCATCCAATCTGCAGCTAAGGATGTTCATCAAACAACTTACTATATCTCATCCTTAGCCAGAGTGGCTCTTTGCAGGCCGGCTGTCTGTTGCCAAGAACTTTACTAATTCACCACGCTGTTGTACACACAATAGTGAGAAGCTGAAGAATTTACATTTGATGGAGGGACATAGTTAGCTTAGAGATACTTGACAAGGTATCTCCTTCTTATCTGTTTCTAAACTATCACCTGACAGACGCAACCCTGCTCCAGATCTGTAATGAGGGCAAGGGCTTTTCTAAGGAGATTTGAGTTTGGCTGTATCTATAGTTGGCAGAAGAATGTTCCGATGACCTTCACTGCAACCCATTTCTGAGGCTATCACGGTGAAATGTCCACATAAAATATCTAGTTTATGGGATAGAAAATTTAAAACTTTACTTTTTATATGTGACTTAAAATATTTGTTACATTGATTTTCTGTTTAACATGGCCTCTGCTTTAGGTAAGTGTCCATGTATAGTCCATTTTCTTAGTTATTTTGCTAGACAATTTGGGAGAAATTCAAATTTTCTCATTTAGCTGAGGTTTAGTTCCTGATTTAGGATCTTTCCTACAGAGACTTGTTTGTGCTATGACAGGAAAAAAATATTCAGGGACAACCCCTGTCACTTGCAGGTGCTATTGTTTTGGCTGAACATAATTTTTCTTCAAAAAAAAATGCTTCTTAAGGATAAAGTATCTCCTAGGTAGGATTGCTTATATTTTCTGTGTTACAAATTACACATTAGACCTCACTGTGCTAGGTTAGAATACTCCAACTTTGATTTAGAATAGCACTTATGGATTCCTGAATTATTTCAAACCCCTATTGAGAAGCCAGAGTAAAGACCAGCTGCTCATAGTTATGACTCATTTGTTGTAACTTCCATTTCTTGCAGTATCAGAATGATGATCTTTCATTGACGCAAAAGTGGCTTCTATTGGAGGATGCAGAGTTGCCGATTAAATACCTTCACCACTAACCTACATACTATCAAAATGTTTGCCAACAAATTTTAGAGGTTTTCAAGGGATTTTCTATTAATATTTCACATAACACTGAAATGCTTTTACAAAGATGAGAAGTATGTGTTTGTAATTGAAAAATTATTTCAATATTACACCATTTGTATGTCTGGAAGAAATTCTTATATGCAGCATTGAGTTTCACCATGTTGTAATTTTGATTCTAGAGAAGCTTCTTTGCTATCTTTTCCCCTTTGGAATATTCAGTGAGCCCCTGAGATGGTGATTTTGAGTGCTATTTTTCTCCTGTCATCTTTTCTGAATGTTCTTGAGCTTGATTGGAGAAATAAGAAGAGATTAGGAAGGAGAAGAGAAGTCAGATAATCTTCTAGACAAACAGTAGTAACAAACACATACAAAGACCCCAAAAGTAAATGTTCATGTTAGATAACATGTGCTTTGGTGTGTTCACAGAAACATAATGAAATATTTCAATAACAACTGTATATAGAATTTAAGAAACTGATAGTAATTAACTAGTTTACTATTCATGTAAAAGCAATTTGCAATATTATAGAATGTTATACATATTTTTTTCTAGATTATTTATAAAGTTATACAATTAAAACTTTACTAGCTTTAACATCTATACATGTAGGTAGAAAAACAATCCCTTCAATCTCAGTTGTATTTTTCTAAAATTGTAAATGTTTGTTTTTATAATAATAAAACTTTGCAGAATATGCTAGCCAAAGTAATGAAAAAATGTTATTTCATAAATTTGTAGGTAAAAATGTGGTGTGGGCTAACATAACAGAGAGGCCAGATTAACATCTAATATTTGAAAGGCGTCTATTGACACATTGGGCAAGCAATGTGTGCACAATTTCCCTCATTCAATCTCATACGAAAACTTAAATTTATCATGTAAAAGGATGTAGCTTTCCCAGCGTAACTGTATTTTTGAAATCTTGTTATTAAATGCTAAAGGGGATTATCTCTTTATGAAGCTCTGATCACTGGCTGAGAACAACTATTTTACCAAAAGAATTTCTAAAATATCATTTTTATTAAATGTTTTGTATGTAATAACCAGGTAATTTATTTCAATTCCTCAACCTTCTCCATTTATCAACCTTGTCTCCACTGTTCTCTATCACTAGACTCATAGCGAGATGAAATAATAAAAGATATATTATTTTTCCAAGAGTGCTGCTTGAAAAACCACATCACTTGCCTTTGGAACTCATGCTGTTTCCCTCATGAGTTTCATTTAATGTATTTTACATACATTCCTAACAGGTGTTGAAAAACCCCACTCTCTGCTTATAAAAAGACCATATTTCACAGCAAGAAATTGGGTGTAAATGGGTTATATTTCACTTGAAGAAATACATATTTAAACTAGTAATTACAATTTATAGTGCTGTCCTTAAAAGCCTAACAGCCCCTTAGCTTCTCTACACCATTCATGCTAATTCTCAGACAGAAGTTTCCAAATGAAAATCAATGTTATAAATCTTTCAAAGTAGTCATGAAGATACATTTTGTGAAACTATAAAAGCCATTAAATTGACAATGATAATATTGTGTGCACGGGCATATCTTAAAACCATGGATCTATATCATTTAGCAACAGGAACTCAATATGCTACATAAGTAGTGAGTACTCTTCAATTATCTCCATTATAAAGAGGGAGAGACAAAGTGCCGGGAAAGTTAAGCAGCTTCTGGGAGTCTAGATGAACAGAACTTGCGAATTTCCTAAATTGTCGGACTAAACTATGTTTGCTGTAAATAAAAATATAGTGTTGAAAGGAATTATTAATTATTGAGAGATTAAAGAAATTGTGAATTACTTGGTGTACATAGAATCTCCAGGCTGGATATCTATGGCATCTTAATTTTAGTCTCAGCCAGTCATATTTCATTATACTATAATGCTATCACCACATTTTATAGCCCCCAAACCTCAATTTTAATGCATATCATATAATTAATCTTATAATTAAAAAGTTATATTCCACCAATCCTTGCTGTACCAAAAATTATTTCCAGTTGCTCCTTTCTCCTACATCATAATTCCCTGGTGAAATTCTCATAATGATTTGTCCAATAGTATTTACAACATTGTTATATGACTAGGATGACTCTTAGGTAATTACCTAGCTCTTTGATCTAGAACATTACATATATATATATATACACACACACACACATATATGTATATATATATGTATATATGTATATATATGTATGTATATGTGTATATATGTATATATGTGTATATATGTATGTATATATGTAGTGTTCTAGATCAAATATCAAATACATATATATGTATATATATGTAGTGTTATATATATGTATATATATGTAGTGTTCTATAGTATTCTATGCACAGTTCAGGAAACTAACTCATACATACATGAGGTGCACAGTTCAGGCTCACATTCATTATTATATAATTTAGTTGTTTGATTTAATTTCTCCCTTCTGTGTGGAGGAGTATTAACCCTGTAGTTTCCCAGTCAAAAAAGGAAAAGCAACACTATACTGTATTGCAAACTCAGATGCTTGTTCATCACTTTCACAAAGAAGCCAAGTTTTTACTCAACTGACAAGGTTATTTGTATTTGAAAATATAATATATCGAATTAAAAAATTCCAGTGACATAGGTTTACTTCTAAAATATAGTTAGTTCCATTCAAACCAATTGAACTAACAGTGGGAAAGAAAAAGATGGTTTCTTAAGGAGATGCTGGGCAAGATAAAAGCGTATATTCCACACTGTGTTTTGGAAACTTAAAAAGAGAAAAGAAAGTCATATTTTGCTGTATGTCCATAATTATAGACTAGCACAATTATAATATTCTAGGAAATATGTGCTATAGAAAGATGAGCCAAATTCCCCACTGTAGAGAACATTTTATTTCTCTAAAAATAATCCAAATCCACTGTTATGGCAAGGTGCTTCCTAATGGGATTTTACTGTAATAATAATTTTAAGTTTTATTTTAAGTTTTATTCCTAGAGCATAAAAGAAATAATAGAAATATACTCATTTACAGGCACTAATAGATTTTTCTAGTGAATACATCAAAATTTTTATTGTTGTTAGTAAAACAGCACTTACTTTAAGAAAAAGGCATTCATTGCCGTATACAGTTTCACCACTCCCTATGCTCTATGATTTGAATTTCTTTCTGTAAAACTCAGATAATTTAAAAGAACATGTGAGAATAATAATAATTACCATACATTCATCCTTAGAGCCTTCTACATTTTGTAAATATCATTTTATTCCAGGCTTCTCTTTTTCTTTTTGAAAATTGAAGCTTAGCTTATTGATGAGTAAGCAAAAATCCTGAGCAAATATTTGGCCAGGATAGTTGGCTTCAGGGAATTGTTTTATATTTTACTGATACTCCAACAAGTTTACCTTGTGCTGTAGCTGGAAAATAGTTTAACATATAATCATTCGTGATAAAGAGTATATGCTGTCTGCTGGTTAACTAATCAATGACAAAATTACATAACATACCTCCTAAGAGGCATGCATACTTTCTGAGTTTCAGTATAGGTCAATTCATCCAATAAACAGAGAAAGAGGGGGGCCTAGATAGCCTACTAGAAGCAGCAGCAATGGGAGGCTTCCATCAAAAAGATCCAAAACAGCCTATGGATCCTGCACTGGCAACCAAGGTATCCAGGTTCTGTCATTAGGACTGACTAGGCAGCCGGCGTGACCCAAGGAGAAGAGGGAAGAGAAATATGGTATGGGAGCCCACATGAGAGCCACGTGGGGCAGGGGAGCCCTCACCCCCAGCCAAGGGTCATGGTGAGTGAGCGTGCTACCCAGCCTAGGAAACTGCTTTTTCCATGAAACTGTGCAACCCATGCATCGGAAGATCCCACTCAGGAGCCAATGCTCATCAGGGCCTTGGGTCCCAACCATGGAGCCATGCAGCATGGTTAGAACTTGCCTCTAAGCCTGCTGAGTTCCTGGGGGGAGGGGCAGCCATCACCACTTCTGTGGATGCCTGCCGTGTAAGCCATCTGAGCTCCTTGGTGGAGGGGCAGCAGCCAACACTGCAGCTGCAGAGCCTCCCTGCAGAAACTCCAACTCTAGTCAAGGGCTCATGAACAGAACTCTGATCTCCCTGGGACTGAGTACCTAGGGGAATGGGTGGCCATAGTCGCCACAGACCAGCAGACTTTGTGTTTCCTCCTGCTAGCTCTGAGGAATCCGGCTTTCCCCCCAAGTGCAGCACACCACCTCCACAAAGGGACACCCAAAGTGCCTCATTAAATGGGTCCTGCTTCCTGTGCCACCCAACTGGGTGAGTCCCACCAACAGGGGTTCTCAGACATCCTATAGAGAAACATTCCTACTGGTATCACGTTGGTGCCCCTCAAGGCCAGAGATCCCAGAGGAAGGAACAGGTACCCCTCTTTGCTGTTCTCTAGCCTACTTGAGTGACATCTCTAGGCATGGGAGCAAACCAGATGAATAGGGCCTGAAGTGAACCCCCAGCAAACTTCAGCAGCCCTACAGAAGAAGGACCTGACTACTGAAAGAAAAACAAACAAATAAACAGAAAGCAACAACAACAGCATCAACAAAAAATTTCCCCACAGAAACTTCATCCAAGGGTCAGCAGCCTCAAACACAGAGAGTAGACAAACTCATGAAGATGAGAAAGAATCAATGTAAAAACGCTGAAAACCCAAAAGGCCAGAGTGCATTTTCTCCTCCAAATGATCACAGCACCTCTCCAGCAAGGACTCAGAAGGGGATGGAGGATGAGATGAACGAATAGATAGAAGTAGGCCTTAGATAGTGGATAATAACAAACTCCTCTGAGCTAAAGGAGCATTTTCTAACCCAATGCAAAAAAGCTAAGAACCTTGATAAAAGGCTAGAGGAGCTGCTAACTAGAATAAACTATTTAGAGAGGAACATAAATCACCTGATGGAGCTGACAAATGCAGCACGAGAACTTCCTGAAGCATACACAAGTATCAATAGCCGAAATGATCAAGTGGAAGAAATAATATCAGAGATGGAAGACTATCTTGCTGAAATAAGGCAGGCAGACAAGATTGGAGAAAAAAGAATAAAACAGAATGAACAAAACCTCCAAGTAATATGGGACTATGTAAAAAGACTGAACCTATGACTGATTGGAGTACCTGAAAGGGATGGGGAGAATAGAAACAAGTTAGAAAACACACCTCAGAATATTATGCAGGAGAAATTCCACAACCTAGCAAGATAGGCATTAATATTAATTCAATAATTAATTAATTAATTGAATATTAATTCAAATTCAGGAAATACAGAAAACACCATTAAGATACACCACAAGAAGATCAACCCAAAGACACATGATCGTCAGATTCTCCAAGGTCAAAATGAAAGAGAAAATGTTAAGGGCAGCCAGAGAGAAAGGCCAGGTTACCTACAAAGAGAAGCCCAACAGACTAACAGCAGATCTCTAAGCAGAAACCTTACAAGTGAGAAGAAAGTGGCCAATTCACCATTCTTAAAGAAAATAATTTTTAACTCAGAATTTCATATCTGGCCAAATTAAGATTCATAAGCAAAAGAGAAATAAAATATTTTTCAGAAAAACAAATATAGTGGGAATTCATCACTACCAGGCCTGCCTTTCTAGAAAAAATGGATAAATTCCTGGATACATACATTCTCCCAAGACTAAACCAGGAAGAAGTTGAAGCCCTGGATAGACCAATAACAAATTCTGAAATTGAGGGAGTAATAAATAGCCTACCAACCAAAAAAAAAAGCCCACTACCAAATGGATTCACAGCTGAATTCTACCAGAACTGCAAAGAAGAGCTGGTACCATGCCTTCAGAAACTATTCCAAATAATTGAGAATGACAGACTCCTCCCTAACTCATTTTATGAGGCCAGCATCATGCTGACACCAAAACCTGGCAGAGACACAATAAAAAGAATTTCAGGCCAATATCCCTGATAAACATTGATGAGAACATCTTCAATAAAATACTGGCAAACCAAATCCAGCAGCACATCGAAGAGCTTTTCCACCATGATCAAGTCAGCTTCATCCCTGCAATGCAATGCTGGTTCAACATACACAAATCAATAAACATAATCCATCACATAAACAGAACCAATGACAAAAACGACATGATTATCTCAATAGATGCAGAAAAGATCTTCAATAAAATTCAACGTTTCTTCATGTTAAAAACTCTCAATAAACTAGGTATTGATGGAACATACTCAAAATAATAAGCGCTATTTGTGACAACCCACAGTCAATATACTGAATGGGCAAAAGCAGAAAGCATTCCCTTTGAAAACCAGCACAGGAAAAGGATACCCTCTCTTACCACACCACTCATATGCAACATAGTATTGAAAGTTCTGGCCAGGGAAAGCAGTGAAGAGAAAGAAATAAAGTGTATTTAAATAGGAAGAGAGGAAGTCAAGTTGTCTCTTTTTGCACATGACGTGATCCTATATTTAGAAAATCCCATTGTCTCAGCCCCAAAATTCCTTAACCTGATAAGAAACTTCAGCAAAGTCTCAGGATACACAATCAATGTGCAAAAATCACAAGAATTCCCATACACCAACAATAGACAAGCAGAGAGCCAAATCATGAATGACCTCCCAATTCACAATTGCTACAAAGAGAATAAAATACCTAGAAATACAGCTAACAAGGGACATGAAGGACCTTTTCAAGAACTGCAAACCACTGCTCAAGGAAATGAGAGAGGGCAGAAATAAACGGAAGAACATTCCATTCTCATGGATAGGGAGAATCAATATCATGAAAATGGCCATACTGCCTGAAGTAATTTATACATTCAATTCTATTCCCATGAAACTACCATTGACATTATTCACAGAAAAAAAACTACTTTAAGATTCATATGGAACCAAAAAAGAGCCCACATAGCCAAGATAATCCTAAGCAAAAAGAACAAAGCTGGAGGCATCACACTACCTGACTTCAAACTATACTACAAGGCTACAGTAACCAAAACAGCATGGTACTGGGACCAAAACAGACATATAGATCAATAGAACATAATAGAGACCTTAGAATTAAAATCACACATCTACAACCATCTGATTTTCAACAAACCTGACAAAAACAAGCATGGAGAAAGGATTTCTTATTTAATAAATGGTGCTTGGAAAACTGGCTAGCCATATGCAGCAAGCCAGAATGGGACCCCTTCCTTATACCTTATATACAAATTAACTCAAAATAGATTAAAACCCAAAGCCATAAAAATCCTAGAAGAAAACCTAGGTAATACCATTCAGGACATAGACATGGGCAAAGATTTTAGGGTGAAATCACCAAAAGCAATTGCAACAAAAGCAAAAATTGGAAAATGGGATCTAAGTGAACTAAAGAGCTTCTGCAATAGGAAAAGAAACTATCATCAAAGTGAAAGGGTGACCTACAGAATGGGAGAATATTTTCACAATCTACCCATCTAACAAAGGCCTAATATCCAGAATCTACAAGGATCCTAAACAAATTTACAAGAAAGAAACAAATAACCCCATTGAAAAATGGGCAAAGGATATGAACAGATACTTCTGAAAAGAAGGCATTTATGTGGCCAACAAACATATGAAAGGAAGCTCAACATCTCTGATCATTAGAGAAATGCCAATCAAAACCATAATGAGATACCATGTCACGCCAGTCAGGTGCTGACTATTAAAAAGTCAAGAAATAACAGATGCTCGTGAGGCTGTGGAGAAATAGGAACACTATTACATTGTTGGTGAGAATGTAAGTTAGTTCAACCATTTTGTAAGACAGTGTGGTGATTCCTCAAGGATCTAGAACCAGAAATACCATATGACCCAGCAAATCCATTACTGAGTATATACCCAAAGGAATATAAATTATTCAGTTCTAAAGATACATGCGCCTGTATGTTTCTTGCAGCACTATTCCCAATAACAAAGACATGGAACCAACCCAAATGCCCATCAGTGATAGACTGGATAAAGGAAATGTGGCACATATACACCATGGAATACTATGCAGCCACAAAAATGAATGAGATCATGTCATTTGCAGGGACATGGATGAAGCTGGAAGACATCATTCTCAGAAAACTAACACAGGAACAGAAGACCAAACACTACATGTTCTCATTCATAAGTGGGAGATGAACAATGAGAACACATGGACACAGGGAGAGGAACAACAGACACTGTGGCCTGTTGGGGGTGGAGGGAGCAAGGGAAGGGAGAACATCAGGACAAATAGCTAATACATATGGGGCTTAAAACCTAGGTGATGTGTTGATAGGTGCAGCAAACTACCACGGCACATCTATACCTATGCAGCAAACATGCATGTGCTGCACATGTATCCTGGAACTTAAAAAAGTAAAAAAGAAAAAAAAATAGAGAAAGAAACAAAATAAGTTAGGTTACTTTTCTTGTTTTACATTTACAGGTTGTTACATAAATTGGCAAAGATGGCTCCTGTGTATTGACCTAAAATGGCTTCATGTTGTTTACTTCTTTACAGCAGCCCAAAGTTTACCAGTACTAAACTCAAACTCTTAAACATCAAATTATTTAAAATATAGTCCAAAGAAGCATATTTTTAGTCTGTTAGAGCCTATTTGTATACTCTTCAAAGCTGCACCTCATGAATAAGAGTTAGGGAAGGAAGTGGAGCAATACTGCCAAATAGAACTTTCCAGCAATCATCCTCACCCCGACAGGAACACCTAATTGAGCAAATATCCACAGAAGAATGTACCTTCATAAGAACTACCAGCTGGGTTAGTAATCACAGTACCTGGTTTCAACATTACATCAACTACAGAGGCATTGAAGAGGAAAAGAAAGACAGTCTTAAATTGCCAACGCCACCCCTCCTCCATCCTCCAGCAGGTTCAGTGGCTGCAGGGTATGGAGAGAGAACATGTACACTTGGGAAAGTGAAAGCCCAGTAGTTGTGGGACATTACATTGGAACTCAGTGGTTCCCTATTACTGTGGAAAACAACACGGGGCAGAATTCAGCTGGTTCCCATGGAGGGAGCATTTGGACCAGCCCTAGCCAGAAGAGAAGTGTTCATCCCAGCAGTCAGGAACTGAGTCCTGGTAAGCCCCACCACCATGGGCTAAAGCACTCTGAGGTCACAAGAAAACCTGAAAGGTAATCTAGGACACAAGGACTGCAATTCTTGGGCAGTTCCTGCAATTCCTGGTGCTGTACTGGGCTAGCATTGAACAAATCATCCAGATGGAAACAAGGAAACATTGGACTTATCTGCACTGCAGACCAAATGGACCCAATAGAAAATTAAAGAACATTTTATACAGCAACTGCAAAATACACATTTTCTTCTCAGCTCATGGATTATTTCCAAGGATAGACCATATGTTAGGCCACAAAACATGTTTTAAAAAATTCAAAAAAATTGAAATCATATCAAGTATATTATCTGCCCACAATGGAATAAAACTAGAAATCAATAAGAGGACCTTTGAAAGCTACACAAATACATGGAAATTAAACAATATGCTTCTGAGTGTTCAGAGTGTCAAGAAAGAAATTAAGAAGAAAGTTGTAACATTTTGAAACAAACGAAAATGGAAACACATGACATCAAAACTTATGGAATGCAGAAAAAGCAGTCCCCAAAGGAAAGTTTAAAACAATAAGCACCCACCTCAAAAAAGGAGAAAAACTTCAAATAAACAACCTTAACAATGCATATTAAAGAATTAGAAAAGCAAGAACAAACCAAATCCCAAACTGGTAGAAGAAAATAAATTATAAAGATCATAACAGAGGTAAATAAAATTGAAATGAAGAAAAAAATACAAAAATGAAACCAAAAGTTTGTTTTTTGACAAGATAAACAAAATCCACAAACCTTTAGCCAGACTAAGAAAAGAGGGAGGAACCAAATAAATAAAATCAGAGATGAAAAAAGAGTCATTAAAACTGACAATGCAGAAATTCAAAGAATCATTAGAGACTACCGTGAGCAATTATATGCCAACAAATTGAAAAAGCTAGAAGAAATGAATAAATTCCTAGATACAACCTACTAAGATTTAACCATTAAGAAATCTAAAACCTGAGCAGACCTACAAAAGGTAATGAGGTCAAAAATGTAATGAAAAGTCTCCCAGCATAGGAAACCTGGGACTCAACAGCTTCGCTGCTGAAATTTACCAAACATTTCAAGAAGAATGAATACCATTACTACTTAAACTATGGAGGTAAGAATTACTTCCAGACTGACTCTACAAGGTCACTATTATCCTGATACCAAAACCATAAAAAGACACATCATTAAAAAAAAACAAACAACTATAGGCCAATAACTCTGATGAACATTAATGCAAGCATTCACAACAAAAATATTAGTTTGGTGCAAAAGTATTTGCGGTTTTTGCAATTAAAAGCAATGGCAAAACAGCAATTAATTTTGCATCAACCTAATACTAGCAAACCAAATGAACAACACATGAAAAGATCATTCATTACAACCAAGTGGGATTTATCCCAAGGATGCATAGATGGTTCAGCATATGCAAATCAATCAATGCGGTCCGTCGTATCAACAGAATGAAGGACAAAATCCACATGACCATTTTGATTGGTACAGGAAAAGCATTTGATAAAATTCAATATTCCTTCATAATATAACTGTAAAAATACTGGGTATAGACGGAACACTTCAACTCAATAAAAGCCGTATATAACAGACCCACAGCTACTATTATACTGAATAGGGAAAAAACTGAAAGTCTTTCCTCTAAGATCTGAAACAAGACAAGGATGCCCACTTTCATCACTACTATTCAATATAGTAATGGATGTCTTAGCTAGAGCAGTCAGACAAGAGAAAGAAATAAAGGACATCCAAATTGGAAAGAAATAAATCAAATTATGCTTTTTTGCAGGTGATATAATCTTATATTTGAAAAAAAAACCTAAAGACTGCACCAAAAAATGATTAGAACTGACTAAAAATTAAGTTGCAGGATACAAAATCAATATACACGAATCAGTAGCATTTCTATGTGCCAATAGTAACAATTTGAAAAAGAAATCAAGGAATAATCTCATATACAATGGCTATAAGTAAAATTAAATACCTAGGAATAGACTTAACCAAAGAAGTGAAAGATGTCTACAATGAAATCTATAAAACATTGATGCAAGAAATTGAAGGGGACACAAAAAATGAGAAGCTATTCCATCATCATAGATTGGAAGAATCAATATTGTTAAAATGTCTGTATCACCCAAAGCGTTCTGCAGATTCAATACAATGCCTATCAAAATAACAATAACATTCTTCACAGAAATAAAACAAATAATACTAAAATGTATATGGACTACAAAAGCCATTCTTAGCAAAAAGAACAAAACTGGAGAAATTGCATTGCCTGACTCCAAATTATACTACACAGCATGGTAGTATAACCAAAACAGCATGGTACTCACATAAAAACAGACACATAAACCAACAGAACAGAGTAGAGAAACTAGAAATAAATACATACATCTACAATGGCTCATTTTCAAGAAAAGTTCCAAAAACATAAACTGGGGAAAAGAGTCTCTTCTATAAATGATACTGGGAAAACTGGATATCTATAGGTACAAGAATAAAACTTGACCCCTATCTCTCACCATATTTTAAAAACCCAAAATGGATTACAGACTTAAGTCTAAGACCTCAAACTATGAAACTACTGAAAGAAAACATTGGGGAGACTCTCCAAGATACCAGACTGGGCAAAGATTGCTTAAGTAATAACCCACAAGCACAGGAAACCAAAGCAAAAATGGACAAATGAAATCACATCAAGTAAAAAAGCTCTGCATAGCAAAGGATACAATCAACGAAGTGAAGAGATAACTCACGGAATGGGAGAAAATATGGGAAAATTACTTACCTGACAAGGGATTAATAACCAAAATATATAAGGAGCACAAACAACTCTTGAGGTAAAAATCTAATAATCTGACTAAAAAATGGGCAAAATATCTGAACAGTTATTTCTTAAAAGAGACATACAAATGGAAAACAGGTATATGAAACGGTGCATCATTGATCATCAGAGAAAAGCAAATCAAATCTACAACGAGATATCATTTCATTCCAGTTAAAATGGCTCTTACCTAAAAGACAGGCAATAACTAATGCTGGTGAGGAAGTTGGGGAAAGGGAACCCTCACACACTGTTCATGGGAATGTAAATTATTACAATCACTATGAAGAAAAGTTTGGAGATTTCTCAAAAGATGAAAAATAGAGCTACTATATTATGTAGCAATCCTGCTGCTAAGTGTATATCCAATAGAAAGGAAATTAGCATATAGAAGAGACATTTGCACTCCTGTTTATTGCAAAACTATTCACAATAGCAAAGATTTGGAAACAAGGGTCTATTGACAAATGAATAGATAAAGAAAATGTTCCATATGCAATGGAGCACGATTCAGCCATAAAAAAAAAAAGTGAGATCTTGTCATTTGCAACAAAATGGATGGAACTGGAGATCATTATGTTAAGCGAAATAAACCGGGCACAGGAAGACAAACTTCTCATGTTCTCACTTATTTGTGGGAGCTAAAAATTTAAACAACTGAACCCATGGGAATAGAAAGTAGGATAACAGTTACCAGAGGTTGAGAAGAATACTGGAGGTAGGGTGTGGTGGAGGAATGGAGTTAATGAGTACAAAAATTAGAAAGCATGAATATGCTCTAGTATTTGATAGCATATCAATGTGACTATAGTCAATAATAATTTGATTGTGCATTTAAAAATAACCAAAAGAGTATAATTGGATTATTTGTAACACAAAGGATAAATGTTTCAGGTGATGAATATCCCATTTACCATGATGTGATTATTACATATTGTTGAATAGTCCATATTCATAAAAGATAATTTTTATATTATGCCATTACTTCTTATAGGAACATGATTATTTCTGGATCATAAAAGTAGATAATAACTTATATGATATTAAACAGTATGTGAAAACAATTCCAGTTATAAAAATGTAACACCCTAATTGTCTTCTATAAAATTATTTTATTGACTAAAAAAATTACCAAATTTTTTTTAAATATTCAGAGTTCAGAAAATAAATAGCAAAATCTTACAGCTCTTTTCAATCAACACTCAAATTTTTCTCCCACACTAAATTATTACAGTCAGTAATGTCCCAAATTTTTGTACATGTTTACACACAAAGGCACAAAACAATGGAATTATACTTTTCATTACATAGTTATGTGCTTTATTTAATCAACATTATAATTGGGGCTTTACCTCATCTCTTTAGTGGTGGTATAATAAGACTATCCCATACATTTTCTAATCTTTCTCTTAACTTAGAATATTTGTTTTATTTTTTTAAGTTACCACCATTTAAAATATAAAATATAATCAGTATTTTTAAACATTTATTTTTGTGCACATATGTGAATATACCTAAAGTATAAAGCCCTATAAGTGAAAGACTGAGACAAAGAAGGTATATACATTCAATAGTTACTGCCAAATTGCTTTCCAGAAGTGATGCAACCAAGCAACACTGCTGTCCAAAGAATTTGTGAGTGCCTATTTTGATTTTATTCTGGTTAAGAAAGCAGATAATTAGTCTTTAAAATTATTATAATTTGATGGATTTAAAAACTTTGCAATATTGTTTTAATTTTATTGTTTCTCATTATTAGTGACTTTGAGTATCTATTTATGGATTTATTGGACATATACATTTGTTCCCTGGAGAGTTACTAATTATCAGTCATTGCCCATTTTTCTATTTACTTGTCTTGTTTTTTCCAAATAAAAATAGTAATTATATATATATATGAAAGCATATGTTAATCCAATTACTATGATTTATGTTACAAACACCTTTCAGTCTATTTCTTGTTTTTAACATTACATATATTATTATTTTTTGCCTCTGTGTCTGCCATTTATATAAGTGATGAACACATGACTGGGTAGGAAAACAATAGCAAAAACTTACAGCTCTTTTTAATCAACATTCAAATATTTCTCCCACACTCTGAATTATTATACTGATTAATGTCCCACAATTTTTTTTGTAAATATTTGATTTATATATGGGGGTGGAAAGAAAAAACAAACACTGAATGATATTAAGGGAAAAATTTTTTAAAAATGTATCCTTATTCTGTTCTTCACTTACTACACTTAGGTATTTTCATATAATTCTGTTTTTAGTTATTCAACGGTTAATAACAGAATTTTAAACAACTGATTCTATAATCATTTCTTGAGTTATCACAATTGCATGGTTCCCATTGATAATTTTTCTTAGTTATAATGCTTTCAATTTTATTCATGTAATTCAGTCTGGCTCAAAGCGTGGTATATTTTTATTTTATTTTACGTAACAGTCTTCAGCGTGAATTATTTAAGAAGTCAATTATATCATCAAGAACTCAGTTTCTTTCTAAATGTGGCACATATACACCATGGAATACTATGCAGCCATAAAAAATGATGAGTTCATGTCCTTTGTAGGGACATGGATGAAACTGGAAACCATCATTCTAAGCAAACTATCGCAAGGACAAAAAAACAAACACCGCATGTTCTCACTCATAGGTGGGAATTGAACAATGAGAACACATGGACACAGGAAGGGGAACATCACACTCGGGGGACTGTTGTGGGGTGGGAGGAGGGGGGAGGGATAGCATTAGGAGATATACCTAATGTTAAATGACGAGTTAATGGGTGCAGCACACCAACATGGCACATGTATACATATGGAACAAACCTGCACATTGTGCACATGTACCCTAAAACTTAAAGTATAATAATAAAAAAAGAAAAAAAAAGAGAACTCAGTTTCTTTCCAATATGTTCTGCCATCTGCAGAACTAATTTTATCTTTACAGGTAGCAAATTGGTTACTTGAGTTCTAGGCTTCAGAACGCTCACAGGAAATCCAGAGGAATAATAATGTGTTCTCTTGGGGTTAAACTATTCTCACAAGGCGCTCAACAATCTTCCTTTCACTACACATTGGCTGAGATTAAGTTGCATGTTCATTCTTGAGCTAGTTAATTACTGGGAAGAATAATTACTTTGCACTTTAATCCAGGCTTCTGTTGGAGGTGAGAAAGTTGTCAATTTCTTCTGAGATACACAGCTTTGAGGGAAATGTCAATACATTGACAGTATTGATAGTTGATTAGGAAGCAAAATGATGGGAATGGGACATGTTGATAGTCAACATCATTATAGATTCTAATACAACATGAGGGAATAGCATACTTGCATTTTCTCTCCTTCTACTGATTTTTTTTTAATTTCTAAAACATTTTAAATGGAAACTTTTTAGACAAGGTTGCGAATTAGTTTTACCCAACTTCTCTTAATGATCACATCTTTCATAACCATAGTATAATGAGCAAAACCAGGAAAGTAACATTAGTACGATACTGTTAACTAAACTATGAGAACTTTAGTATTGCTAGTTATATTTTATAGTTTGTTTCCTACATATTTTAAATATGAGACATTAATTCTTTTTATTATTTTAAGAACCTCAGACTGAATCTTGATCCTTCATATGTAAAAAGAAGAAATTAATGTCTTTACTCTAAAACTTACTTTCTCTACTTCAAAAACCTCCTTCACTACCAACATCTGTCAGTATTACTTTAGGTTTACATGATTTATAATACACTGAACTTTACTTGTAAGTCTTTTTTTATTTTTTGTGGAAGAGAAACATCGCTACACGAGCAATGTTAATTTCAAAATTTATAACAACTCTACAGTTGTGAGTTTCTTGGGCAACATTTAGTTAGAAATTAGATTTTAAAAAAAAGTCAACTTTATGTGTATTAGTTAGAAAAGTTTACTCCATTCAGCTTTCCCAATTAATGATAAATAAAGTAGTTAATTAGGAGAATTTGGACCAGATGTCTGTATCCTTCCTGCAGCATTAGATTAAACTTATTTGTGGGTTTTCTTTCTTTTTTTTTTTTTTGGATACAATAATCTGCCTTTTACAACTACTTGCTAAATTTTCAGATACCTCTTACTATATCTGATATCTAATAATTGGTTTTCTTTAGTACTTATTTGAGTTCACTCTTCTCTCTTTAAATCATTTTTAATGAGTGTTGGGTCATTTCATTCATTCTCAGGAATTCATTCATTGTCTACTTGTTGACTCCAAAAATCATCTTCACATACATCTTTATTCTGAGCCCCATCTTGTACATCTTCAGTACTTTACATTTATTTTAAGCCTCACATATTCAAAATTGAACTATTTATTGCTTCAATAAAAATGACTTTATTTTCCTATACCACATAAACATTTCTATCCGAATAAATTTTTGACTTCTAAATTATTTCACCTATGCAATTGAGCAAAAATTTATAAATTCTGCCAGTTTTACTTCCAAAATATATACTGAATTGTTGAGTTTTCTCCATCTTAATAGGCATATGCCTAGTTCAAGCCAGAATTATCTCCCCTTCCACCAAATCACATCTCAAAATTATGTGGTGATATCCCAGTGGTCATCCTACATAACACTCACCTCCTCTCAATATTCTGCACAGTGTAATCATCATGAATTGCTTAAAATATAAGTCAGATCCTGACTGTTGAAAAACAATTATCCATGGGTTCCTTGCATTTCTGCATGTCTTGCGAATGGAAGCAGTTATCTATATTTGCTCTAGACTATTTTTTGAAGGATGTTTGTAGAGCAAAGATATAATTTTCAAAGATAATGTATCTCGTGCTAGACCCAAGTGTAAGCATGTTTACTGTCCTTTATAATGAAGATCACATCTTTTCCTGGAGAAAGGGCAGGCTGTCCATTACAAAAGATTTACTTTCCATAAGTTCAGAGTCCTTCTCCTGCAACAGCACCTATTCATTGCCTGTCCCAGTGTCCATCTGGGCTCATCTGTGTTGCTGATGTGGCACTTGGAAATAAGAACTGGAACAAATATGTAGATCCTCATGCTGCTTGCAATGCTGTGAATGACAATGGCCTTTGTCTCTGGTTCAAGAGTCTCAAGTCTTCTACCAGCATTTCTAATTCTGTCAGGCTAACTTATAATCTTGCAAGTAAAGTCAAGTCTGCAACTAGTTGTACTTCTTAATAGTCAGCCTCTCACACGTGCATGCGCATTAGTATTTTACTATAATACATTAAAGAAAATCTGGTGTCTTTGTAGAAACCGATGTTCTGCAGGATCCATATATATCATTCTCATTGGGTATAGTGCCACTCTCTGATTACTTACTACAATTTAGCCATTCCAGCCTTTCTTCAGTTTCTGAAATATGTCAAGATTTTTCTTAGTTCATGGCTTTCCCTATACCCTCTTATCCTAATATGACTCTCCTTAACCTTTAAGAATCTGTCTCCTCACTTCTCCAAAAGAAAGTCTATCTTAACCAACCTCTCACTCCTTCATCCTCACACCCATACCATTGTTCACTATCAGTTACTTGGTTTCTTTCCTCCTAGTTCTCACCACAGTGTGCTATTTGACTAGTTGTTTTGTCTGTTTTCCCACTAAGTTGTATGTCTAAATCTCAGCACAGAGTTGGAATACAGTAGGTTTTCATTACGTACTTATACCTAATGTGGTTGTGTATATATGATTTTCTATGTCAATCTTGTGTGGGAAAAATAAACATTTATTTATACACTTAATAGATTTCGAGATATACTGGAAATCTATTATAAACTAGAAAAGAACCATTGTGTCCTGAAACCCACAACATGTAATCAATAAATTTACCTTAACTCTATATCTACGTAGTAGTTATTCTAGTGTTAAAACATAAAGTGAAAAATAAACATTTCTTTTCATTGATTGAAGTTATATCTATATGAGCACTTCACTGAAGACAAAGTAGAGAATGGACTAGAGTTTTGGAAAAATTTTGAATACAGTAGGGATCAGACAAAATAATCAACTATGTGTCTTTGGCTTTTTGAAATTGTACTTTTCTTTCTATTTGATTTAATTTCAAATTAATATTTGGGTTTGCTGAGTTTTCTAACAGTTTTGAAACTGAAAAGTCAATTGTCTCAGTTTAGAGCTATACTTAAACCAATAATTGAAACCCTTGACTTAGTCACAAATGCAACATATATTATTCAGTTGGTGGTGGGAGGTGCATATATACTTCTGCTGTAAATGGAGCTCTTAAAGATGGTCATATGACAGAGTGTGTGAAGTGCAACCTTAGAGTGAGCATCTTAGATTATCCCAGTGACAATAGCTCCTAAACTGCTAGTAAAACTGTGTCTAGCAGGATAAAAAATGCAGGTCACTGGTTATTGCAGAAAGGGCAACTTGGCTTGTCTTGTTGACAGAAATACAGTTTTTCAAGTTAAACTGATCGATGCAAAGAATTCTGGGAGTTACATGAACAGCAATATTTCAAAAGGAGTGACAATTCCTTTAAAACTCCCATCATTGCTGCAATACCTTAAACACAGCACTTACTATCTCAGTCTTCTATGGGGCCCATTCACCCAAATGATGATAAGTCCACTCCGGATTAAAGACTTATCTGAGTCTGAGTAGTGGCCCTGGGGCATACATTAGGGAATCTTGAACAAAGAGGTAGAAAGTGTTAATGTTATTTTGTTGTTTGTTTTAACTTAAAGGGAACTAAATATCATAAACACTTTTCAGGGCTTTATCAGGCTCTGATTTTTACAGTTTCGGGCAGAGAAAAATCTCAATGGCAGAATGCAAAAATGAGAAAGATATTACTAATAGATAAGAAAGATATATGAATACCGAAATTATATCTCAAATTATATCTCACTACAGAGATACAATTTAATCAAAGGTAGGAAGAAATGAAAACAAAGTAGAAACAAACATTTCTTTCTTTTCATATCCATTACAATTTTCTTAAGAAATCTTGAGACTCACAGAGCCAAGCGAGTCAACCAGCCAGAGGGACTGCAGTGGCAGGACCATGGTGGCGCCATCAAGAGGGAGTGTGGGGTGAAACTGGCTGCGGGGACCCAGTGACTGGATGGGAGGCATTAGGTTTTGACAAGTTTGTATCATGCATGAGTATAAGCTAGTCGTTCTTGGCTCAGGAGGCGTTGGAAAGTCTGCTCTGCCTTTACAATTTGTCCAAGGAAATTATGTTGAAAATTATGATCCTACAATAGAAGACTTGTACAGAAAGCAACTTGAAATAGATGCACAACAGTGTATGCTTGAAATCTTGGATACCACAAAAAACAGAAAAATCTTCAGCAATGAGGGATTTGTACATGCAAAATAAACAAGGCTTTGCATTAGTTTATTTCATCATAGCACAGTTCACATTTAATGATTTTCAAGATCTAAGAGAAAAGATTCTTCAAGTTAAAGACATTGATGATGTTCCAATGATTCTGGTCGGTAACAATTGTGACTTGGAAGATGAAAGAGTTGTAGAAAAGGAACAAGATCAAAATCTAGCAAGACAGTGGGCCAACACTGCATTCTTATAATCTTCTTCAAAATTACAAGTAAATGTTAATTAGCTATTTTATTACCCAGTGCAACAAATTAACAGAAAAACTCTAGTGCCTGGAAGGCTTGCAAAAAGTCATGTCAGCTGGTTTAATATACTAAATGCCTAGTAGCTCTGAGCTAAGTCTGAAGAACTGTTGCCCGATTCAACAGTGCATTCCAACTTTGTTAAACCTACCAACATCTTAGACTTTCCTATTGTGGTGTCCCTTAGGAGATGGATGAAAGCTCCTATATCAGTTTGCGAATTCTTATCATTTTTCAGTATCACAAGTTAGATTTTTACTCATATAATAGTCCTAAGTATGCAGCTGGTAAAATCAGATCTATATCAAATATTATGCTAAGAGACATTCTTCATCCACCAATGTGGTAAATGTATGAAAATGGTGTGCTGCATCCTCTAACATGTCCCATACTCTGTATTGAAAAGTACAATAACCCTAAAAACACCACTACTTTAGCATAATAAAAGAAAGTCCAAAGAGCTCCTATAAAGACTACTCTAGATAACTTTCCATCTTTGATACTTGTAGCTTATTGTAATTTTCAAAAATAAATTCAAGGTCTTTGTCATTGTATTGTCCAAAATAAGCACTTTGATTAACATAGACATAAAGTTTTATAATTTTTTTAAAAAACTGTGGAGTCAGTAATCTTGTCTTTAAAATGTGGTAGTCCCATCAGTATAATGTCTTAGATTAAAGATGTTGCCTTTCATATCTGTTGGGAAGGAAATGTCGAGACTTTTCGAATCTCTTACTCTATGTTTGCTTTTTTGTTTACCTAGTGAAAAATGTTTATACTTTTATGGACAGTATGGGTCTACAACAAGAAGTATATATTTTCAAGCAATTATTTAATGATTTCACATTTTTTGTAAATCATTTCAGGCTTCTGCAGCTATAGATTCTCATTGTGAATCCCTTGTTTGCTCATGCATAAGTGTATTTGCAATACCAAATATACAGGTTTAGTATTTTTGCCTGTTAGTGATTGTATCACATATGTAATGTTTTGGTCGATATGTTAAATCAAGCTTGTTCAACTCATGGCCCATAGGCCACATGCAGCCCAGGATGGCTTTGAATGCAGCCAAACACAAATTTGTAAATGTTTTTAAAACATTATGAGAATGTTTGCAATTTTTTTATTTTTTATTTTTTTATTATTATTTTTTAGCTCATCAGCTATTGCTAGTGTTATTGTATTTGATGTATGGCCCAAGACAATGTTTCTTTTTGCCATGTGGCCCAGGGAAGCCAAAAGATTGGACACCCCTGTGTTACATGATATATAAGAACTATGGATGCGAATGTGGGAAGTAATTTTATCATGTGTAAATGATCTCAAGGCCCAACTTGCGTAACTGTTGCTGCTTTATTTACAATGCCTTGTTACTTTGTATGCATTAGCTTTTCGATGTAAAGACTGTGTCTCTGTCTATCAGGGAGCCACCGTATTTAAATTGACTAACCTAATGTTACAACTACTTTGAGGTGGCTAAACATAAACCAAAAACCTTAATTAAAGTGGTACCATGTTGTATAACTTATCATCAGTAGTTCAATAAATTTGGATTGCCACGTGAGGGTTTGGATTTTTTTAAAAAAAAAGGAGAGAGATTTTGAGATTTATTTATCTCTTTTACCACAGGAAGGACTAACCATTGTAGACCTATTCAGAAACACATTTGTCTATGTGTGTGTGTATTCACTCATGTAAGTCAGTGGCAGAGACCAAAGAATGAGTTGTTGATAGAATATGAGTTGATTCAGTCATTCTTTATAATCTATGCCTAGAAAAATCACAACTGTCAAGAGCACTGGATAATTGGAAGTTCAGGAAAGGACAAACTCTTCTAGGGAAAACTTAGGAGTCTACTTAGATATTCCTTCTTATTTTTTTCCTAGGGATAATCCTAACTGCAAAATTTAAAAACAAGATATATATTTTCACATTTTCTATGTTAGTCTCATTAATAGAGTGGCACACTTCTTCCATAGAAAGGAAACTGTATGTTTCAATGACAATATTCTTTTAAATAGAGTAAGAATTAAGCTATTAAAAGCAATTTGGTAGATCTATTTATGTGTTTCTGCTGATTTTTTCATACCTGAGTATAGTTGTAGAGGAAGGCCAACTATGGTTGCCAAATAAAATAGAGGATGATCAGTTAAATTTGAATTTCACAGAAATAGTAAAGAAATTTTAGCATAACTGTGTCCCAAATATTACATGAAATATAATAGTGCTTGAAAAAATAAATGTTGTTTATCTGAAGTTTAATTTTACCTGGAATCCCTGATTTTATTGCTAAACCTTATAAGCCCAGATCTAGGGGACTGAGAGCCTACCATGACGTCATCAGTTGTGCTGTGAGGGAGAAGGAAATAACTTAATGTAAGAGTGATCAGATTATATTGAACAACTTCTCAAATTTAACTTTGATGAGTCTACAGTAGAGGGATCTACAATTGAGATTTTATAAAAATCTATTCTTGGCTCATAGAAATATTATTAACCAGGTACATTTCTAATTAAGAATTTCACTTCAGTGACTATGTATAGTAACTGCCAATACATTTATAGTTCTATTTATCTGCCTATAAGAACTCATACCTTTCTTGCTAACACAAAAAGTAGGCAAGTTTCCGTCACATTAAACTATAGTGTTTTTTGGACTAGGTTATTTGAGCATTATAAAGAAACTTTGTAATTTAGTTGGTTTTCATTTGGATGATTTTACAATCTTTTAGAAAAGTGAAGAATGCATCAAGATATGATATCTTATTGAGTTTTTTTGTCATTTCATTTGGTGTTTGGAAGATGGTACTATTTGGCTCTGTTGGGCACTATGTATTCTTTCTACTATGATTATAAACTTTAATCTCTTATGATTAGACTGAAAAGACAGTAACAGGCTCAGGTTTATCCTTTAAGTTGTCTAGTCTAAACAATTTTTCAAAGATTTCTTTTGATGAATGTATTATTCACAAAGTAAGATAAATGTGAATGCTTAATAAATGGATTCATTGATTAATAAATCAACTAGTGAATATATTAACAGTCTGTTTTAAATCAATGGTAGTATGAAGTGGTTACTATTTATAAATAAGGAGTATTTGTAATTCTTATCTGTAAAACTTCCATGTGCCAAGAACTCTTCTAGACATTGAAGATACAACAAAGAAAGGAACAGAAAATTATCTGCCTTTGTGGAGGCTATCTTTTAAAGTGAGTGTCAGACTATGAATAATATAGATGGATAAAATAAATAAGTAAAATGCACAGTATATCAGTGGGAGAGAAGTGCAATAAGAGAAAACATAAATCAAAGAAGGAAGATAAGGAATGCAGGGAGAAGTGAGTATTCAGTTTTAAATTGAAGAGGGAATGACTCACTGAGAAGATGACAAATGAACTAAGACTTGCAAAGTGTGAAGAAACATTTGGGCAGAAAGAACAGTATGTGCAAATTTCCATGGTGCAAGAATGCCTGGAGTGTCCTAGGGAAAAAAAGGAGGCCAATGCGGTTAAAATAGAGTAAGTTTGATGAGAGTCTTTAAAGCCATTGGAAGAGAAGAAACATGCTGCTTATTGTACAAGGCATTAGTTGAATTATCTACATGAATATTAGAAACACCAAGAAAGATAATATCAGTGCTAATGGAGAAATATAGTCACCAAGAAACTTAAAGATCCTAGGAATACCAGAAAGTGCTTAAGGATTGTTAGATGACTTCAAGATAAAGGATAGTGTTTTAATGATATTTTACTCAACTTCAGACCCAGTGGTCTCTAAAGTGTTGGTGACAAAACAACCATCATTTCTGCAAGCTAGACAGGACAGGCAATTTTTCCTTGGAAGAGGAATGTAGGAGAACTTTCTCAAAAGACATAAAATACTTAGGGGATTTTAATTGTTCTGGCAGGCAGAGTAGAAAGTTTCAGGTGCTCAAAAGAGGTGAGGGATGGAACAGATGTGTGTGTGTGTGTGTGTGGCAAGGGATTCTGGGTATGACAAAAGGATTGAAGTCTTGTATTTTCTTATGAAGATGAATGAATGATCAGAAACAGAGGCAAAGGGTGCAATGATATTTGTGCTGATAGAACCAAGGCAGATAATGATTGCGAAGCTGTTAATGTTAGGGGAATATTAGGGTATCACCAGAATCTTACAGAGTTCCAGGGCTCCTCCTGGATGTGTGCTGTGGGGAGAATAAAGGCCAGCAAAGAAGCGACCTCTGAGGCTGCCAACTGACATCTCCAGAGGTGAATCAGAACCAATAACACAGTCTCCCATGTTGAACACTTAAGTTTTTTATTTAACACTTATTGTAGAAACTAAAATTTGTGTTTCTTGGCATTCACTTTCAGGATTATGAATCTATTAACATATTATGTTATTTTTAAAAATTAATAGATACCTTAATATATCTACCTTGGAATAATACAATAGAGGAAGAGTACACTATTTTAGTTAGCCACAAGAAAGTAGATGTAAGAAATATTTCTGCATGTGTGCATGTGTCTGTGTCTGTGTGTTTGTGCATCTGTGCATATGTCTATAAACAAATATATACTAATACCATTTACATTTATATGTATGTTTATTTATGGGGAGATATATATATATACACTATATATATATATATATACACTATATATATATATATATATACACTATATATATATATATATATATACACACTATATATATATATATAGATACTATATGCAGAAGGGGAAAAATATACCAGAAAGCCACACAGAAAGAAATGTCTTTTCATCAAAACTTAGAACTCTGTCTATTGACTCTTTGGTTAAATCCAGCCTTGCTTATATTCAGAACAAATATAATTTTCAAAGATAAATTCTGGAGATTTAATTGCCACTGTTTCCTCTTACTACAATGGCTACACACAAGTTGATTATATTTTATTTTTCCCTTGTTTGAACAAACTTATCTTGAGAAGTCATTAAAACAAGCTTGGTACATCGTGCTAAACTGTAACATCAAGGATTTTATGCAGGTATTATTATATTTGCATAATGGATTCTCTTTAAATTAGTTGCAGAAACATTTATTACCTAGGGCTTCTGTTATAGCAAAGTATAATGTACCACACTAAAAACATTGATCCCCATCTGGTTTAGAGATTGCCAAATGGTATAATGATATGTGTGCTCTAGAAGATTTAGAAAGGATATTATATGGCTTGAAAGACACTTCGCTTTATAGGTTTCAGCAGGAACATGATTGCTAGAACTTACTTATAAGGTCCTAATCTTGTTTATAACTTACTGGGAAATACATTTTTTCTTAACCTTTATGTTTCAAAAGAAATATCTACATGTTACCTTAGTGGCCTTCAAGAGCAGCTAGGGATTTTCCTGCTAGTAGTTTAAGAAAAGAACGAATATAGCAATTAAGCTGCACGTCTTATTTCATGGGCATACTGTGTGACCCCAGGCAATAGAGTAAATGTTATTATTCAAAAGAAAGTCATGTGAGCCAAAGACTTTTTAAAAAACCACGGACATATGTTTGTGGTAAAGCTAAACAATAAATAAGTTGCCTACAAGTAAGCACAGTTCATGCAAATACATGAGGAGGTAATTTGGTTACACATCAAATTCTAAGAAGCCCCTTCTTCTAGCCGACTGAAACTGATTTTCACCCAGTGACTTTAAGTCAAGGAAGTCCATTGATTTTAAGGCTCTGCTGAGAAGATGCTGATTTCTTATTTTTTTAAACTAAAACAAAAAAGGAAATTGACCTTCATTTTCTCCATTTCACATTCTGAATTCTCCCTCTTCACCTATTCTATCAAATCTTCTTTCAGAGGAATAGATGTCTCCTCCCTGCTCCTTCCTTCACACCTTTTTCATCCATGATTCACAGATCTATAGTACCCAACTACGTGTCAGAGCTAAAATATAACCTCTCAGACCTCAAGAATCTCTCCTAAGTGAGAAAAGGACTAGTAATCATTTCCATTTACATATCCTGCTAGATCATCAAAGCTGACTGCACGAGGTCCGTTCTCTTACCTGTTTCTTTCACCAACTGATCAAAATTAGATTCTTTTACTCATTCTTTTACTTTTATGACTACATCTCTATATTATTGTTCCAGAAAGATAGGCCTAAAATCTTAATCTTTGACTCTTCACTGTTCTCTTATACTAAATTAGTTATCAAGTTAATTCAAGATTACTGACATATTATTAGTTTAAAACTTTCATTACACATGATTACCTTTTCATTGCCATTGCATTGCTTTGGGTTCTCAGAACTTATAACCACTTATCTTAAATATATTATAATTTCTTAACTGGTAGCCCTAATCTCATACTCTTCAAGTTTGTAACTGTCTTATACAACATATCTAGCTGTTTTCTACTCCTTCATAACTATACTTACCTGCTTATTTCCTATTGTTTATTTTCTACATTCTGCATTATCTACCTGTGTCTGGCAGTAAGGCTCTTCAAAAATCTGATTTTCTTTCACTTTTTCTAGTTCTATCTAACAATATTTCTTTACTTATCTTCAGCATTGATGTGACGTTAGATTACTCACACTGGGATTAGATACCATTGCTATTTTCTGTATATTCCTTTGCCTTATTGACTTTTTAATGGAATACCTTAAAAAAACTACACATTCTATAAGGCCTAAATTAAAGATTACTTCTTAAATACAGCCATTCCGGAACAATCTCCTGAAAATTTTTCCCTTATTCAACCTCTTTCTGTAGCATTTGTTATACACTAGGTGGCTTAGTAGGAGAAAAACTGTGTACCTCCTTTTACATTCCAGACATTATGATACTCTCTGTGGACACACCAATAATATTCAAACATTACTTGTTCACAAGGAGAAAATATTTATTCCTAATTTGTAGGTTGTTTTGGGGAAAGAACTTCAGAATTCTAACATTTTGTAAATTATTTGCCTTTATTAAGTACCAAATTAAAAAGTGGTAAATTAATTATGGATTTTCTTAAATCCATGCGTATTTTCTTTGTTTTATGACAAATTAGCTGAATTTAAAAATGATCCATACACAGTCAGACCCTAGAAAATCCAACCGTATCCAAACAATAAATTATATTTTCAACTGAATAAAAAATAAAACTTTGGTAAGGAGGCAAGACATTTATTTTGATTCTCACTTTTATTTTTAAATGAATATTATTTACTTCTAATTTGTAAATAAATAATTTTATAGGTAAAACACACTGATTTTCTTTAAAAAACTAAAAATGTATTAAATTGGAGGGAGGGACAGCATTATAAGTTTTAAAATTAGAATAAAATATAATCTATTTTCAGGGGAAACTACAACTAAGGTAAAATTGGACTAATAATGCACAAACAGCCCCAATTAAACTTTTTTCCTACATTAACCTTTAAAACATTCATTTCTCTAGATTTTGTTTTTCTAAATGTACTTTTTTTACTGCCAGTCAAAAGATTTTTTATGAGGACTTCCCAGGTTATCCTTTTTTGTGTTTTTAATATAAGAAGGAGTTCTGCAGAGTCCTAGCCCATAAAGTTCCAATTTTAAAAATGTAGACTAAGAATCTCAAATAAAAAATACAGCAGTAAAAATGTTATTAATTTAGAGATGGTTGACATTTCATTTCTATTTTCATGGCAGCAATGAAGGTAATATTTAAGGAACTACTCAATGTGATTGAGCTCTATGATGAATACACTTACTCATTTTCATGCATATTTCAATCAGCATGAGGCCATCAGTCATCTGCAACTTAATACAGACCAGTAGCTTGCAATAGACTAATGCAGAGAACAACACAGTAGACAGTCAACACTTTAAAACACCAAATAACATTTAAAAAAAATGACTTAGAGAATTGTCACGTTAACAATAACATGAGGAAGAAAACAATCTAAGGAGAAATGTAAACACACTAATATACGAGGGGATATTCAACAACTGCTTTGTCTTTTAGAGCAATGGCCAATTCTAAGTGCCAGAAAGGACTCAAAATTCTTTACAAAAGGACAAAAGATGTGTAATAAGAAACGGAGAAGCCAACAGAGATATTATTAATAATAGTTTCTTGATCTCAAAAAAAAAAAAAAAACAGAAAGTTTTAGAGTCATACTTCCAAATAAGAAAAGGGAGCTATATACTAAATCCAATTGTCTGATTAACCCCTTCCCACTCCAGGATATTTCCTAAATTTTAAAATTGTACAAATAAGGAGGCCAAGAAATCAATCAAAATGCTGATAAAAATCCAGGCAGATAGAATGGCAGTCTTGAAATGCTGGGAAGACAATAAAGATTGTTAGATTAGAGTCTAGGGATTCTGTGGGTGTGTGGATGGGTGGGTGTCTTCGTGAAATATCCCAAGGATCCAATTACAAACCATCTTTCAATCAGTTCATGCCCTAATTAATGTTTCTGTTCACATTCTTCATTCATCTTTTTTAAGGCAATTACTTTTCACTCAGTTTTAAGTTAAGAGTAAAGGAGGAAGGTACAGAAATTTCCTACATAGTTATTCCTCAAAGACCTAGAGGCAGAAATACCATTTGACTCAGCAATCCCACTACTGGGTATAAACCCAAAGGAATATAAATCATTCTATTATAAAGATACATGCACACGTATGTTCACTGCAGCACTATTTACGATAGCAAAGGCATGGAATCAACCCAGATGCTCATTAACAGTAGACTGGATAAAGAAAATGTGGCACATATAGACTATGGAATACTATACAGCCATAAAAAGGAAGGAGGTCATGTCCTTTTCAAGGACATAGGTAGAGCTGGAAGCCATTATTCTTAGCAAACTAATGCAGGAACAGAAAACCAAACACCACATGTTCTCATAAGTGGGAGCTGAAAGATGAGAACACTTATTCACATGTGGGAGAACGACACACACTTGGGCCTCTCAGGGTGGGAGCAGGGGGAGGGAGAGCACCAGAAAAAGTAGCTAAGGGATTCTGGGCTTAATACCTAGGTGATGAGTTGACCTGTGTAACAAACCACCATGGCACACGTTTATCCATGTAACAAACCTGCACATCCTGTACATGTAGTCCAGAACTTAAAAGTTGAAGGGACAAAATTTTTCTATATACTCCCAGTCCCCACATGTGCATAGCCTACCCTATTGTAGGAAGAAAGTGTGAACTTACTCTGTAGGTGGATAATATCACACATATAACATTTACAATTTTTTAAACACAATGTCAAACACTTAAGAAAAAATTATCAGGCATAGAAAAATGCAGAATATTTTTTAAAAGAAAAAACTGCATGTGATATAGATATTAGAGATATGTAGAGAAAAAACATGGAGAAAATACACAACAAAAATTCTGTCAGACACTGGAATCTATATTAAATAAAACAAATGTTAGAACTAACAAATAATATATTAACTGAAATTTAAAACTAAACAGATGAATATAACAGAATATTACACACACAGCAAGAAAGAGTAGCTTAATAAATTGTAAATTGAATTAATATAAAATTTTTGCCATGTTCAGTGGCTCAGGCCTTTAATCTCAGTACTTTGATGGGCCAAGGTGGGCGGATTACCTGAGCCCAAGAGTTTGAGACTAGCCTGGGCAACATAGCGAGGTCCTGTGCAATCCTGTCTCTACAGTTGTTTTTTTTTTTTAATTAGCCAGGCAAGGTGGTGCACACTTGTGGTCCCAGCTACTTGGGAAGATTGATCACTTTAGGAAAGTAGGTCAAGGCGGCAGCGAGCTGTGTTAATTCCTCTACACTCTAGACTGGGTGACAGAGTGAGACCCTATCTCAAAAAAGAAATTACGTGTGTGTGTGTGTGTGTGTGTATGTATGTGGTTTACAAATATATAATATTCTAACTAGAAAGCAGAAAAATGGTAAAACACATCTAAAAATATTATTAGAAATCTAGATTTAAAGAGTTCATATCATTAGGTCAGCCTCACCCACGTGTCCTCCCAATCATAGTGTCAATTGATTTGGAACTTTAAGTAAAGCGGATTATTCTTTATCGTGTGGATGGGCCTCATCAAATTAGTTGAAAGTCTTAAGAGAAAAGACTGAGGTTTCTTGAAGACAAAGCAATTCTGCTTGAGTACTGCAACATAGAAACCCTGCTTGAGTTTCCAGCCTGCTGTTCTTTGCTGTAGTTTTCAGACTCTACAGCGCAACATTAACTCTTCCCTGAATCTCCCACATGTCAACCTGCCCCATATACTCCAAATTTACTAACACTCACAATTGGGTGAATCAATTACTGAAAAGAAATCTCTTGGCTTATAGATATGTTTATTTACATTTATGTTTATATATCCTATTGGTTCCATTTTTCTGGAGAATCTAAATTAATACAAAAGTCAAAAGTTATTACTAAAATAGTATTTTAGAAGATGCAAATAAAATGGAATGTTCCAAGTAAAAAAGTTTACTAAAATGGAAACAAAATGTAAAAAAGAAGTTTGCAGTTGTCCCATATCTACTTTAGAAATTGTGTCTATACGCAAAACTACCTGCTGAAGAAAATTTTTGAATGTATTTGGTTTCACTAGCAACTTCTTTCAAAATTTTAAGTGTGAAATACTTAATGACTGCTTCCATAGGGTTATAATATGACCTATACAGTTTTAACCTAATAATGGGTATTGTTTGAATCTACTAAGTTTGTGGTCATGTGTTATGCAGCAATTAAAAGCTAATATGTCATGCAAAATGTATACAGTCAGCTCTCTGTATTTGTGGGTTCCACATTCATGGATTCAATCAACTGTGAATAAAAAATATTTTTTAAAGTAACAATACAACAAGAAAATAAAAAATGAATAGAGTATAACAGCTATTTACAATAACTATTTATATAGCATTTCCATTTTATTAGCATTATAAGTTATCTAGAGATGATTTAAGGTATATGGGAGGAAATGTACAGATTATATGTAAATACTGTGCCATTTTATATAAGGGACTTGAGCATCCTTGGATTTTGGTATCCACAGGAGGTTCTCAAGCCAATCCCCCATTGATTTTGAGGAAGAACTATATTGTTATTCTAAGGAAAGCAGAAATAGAACAGAATTTCTGTAGAAAAAAAAATACTATAGCAAGCATCAAACGTAGTGCTAAAATATTTTCCAATGAGATCAGTACTAGAAGAAGAATGCTATCACCAGTGGTCCCCAGCCTTTTTGGCATGTGGGACCAGTTTCATGGAAGACAATTTTCCACAGATGTGAAGAGGGAGTATGGTTTCAGGATGAAACTATTCCACGTCAGATCATCAGGCATTAGATTCTCATAAGGAGCCTGCAACCTAGATCCCTCATATGCACAGTTCACAATAGGATTTGTACTCCTATGGGAATCTAATGCTGCCACTGATCTGATAGGAGGCAGAGCTCAGGTGGTAATGCTCACTGGCTCAAGGCTCACCTCCTGCTGTGCGACCCAGTTCTTAACGGGCCAAAGACTGGTATCGATAACTTTGTGCTATCTACAAGTGATAAACACACATTTTCAATGGCTAAGCCATTCCACCCCTAGGTATTTACCTAAGAGAAATGTGTACACTATTCACCAAAGGCATATATAAGGATTCTTTTAGCAGCAGTTTACATAAAAATCCCATTAAAGAGAAAAAAGTTTATCAAATTTAGAATGGGTTTGTACTTTGATAAATTCATAAAATGTAATACTATACCACTATGAGCACAAATAAACTTGCTATATGCACCACAATGAATAAATACCAAAAAAAGTAATTTTTAGCAAAACTCCAGCCACAAAATAATGCATATTGTATAATTTAGTTGTCACATGGTTCTAGGGCATAAGTTATTAAAAATGAGTTTATTATTACCTTTTGAGAATAACAGTGAGTAGGAAGGAGAAGGAAGGCTTCTGAAATTAGGGTAATATGACTTTTTTGTGTATTGAGTACACTAATTGGGTTCCATTTGTGAAAAGGATATATACCTGTAATTTGTGCACTCACTTATATTTATCTTCTTAAACAAATATGTGAAAAACATAATTAGAACTGTAAATTATTTTTAAGTTATTTTATGCTTTTATAATATGAATATTTTGAAAGGAAGTTTGTGTTTATTTAATAAAATATAACAAAAAGCATAATTTAGAATGTGAAAAACAAAAATCCAACAATTAATGGTATTTTATATCCTAAAAGTTAACTAAATTTAAATTACTGTTTAAACATTAAGAATCACAGTATTTATAAAGTAAGGACATGAGAACTAGTTATGGGGTGATGAAAATGTTTGTCTTACTGGAAATAAGAGTTACATGAGTATGATTGTTACAAATTCATCAAATTATCTACTTCAGAGTTTTTTATTGTCTATTTGTAAATGTTACATTAAAAAGGACTGTAACAAAAAGTTGAACTCCAGTTGGTAGGTCTGCTATTTTCAGGAGCTGATCATAATCCATAGACACAAATGACATAAATATGAATTTTGACAACCCAAAAGATTAAACTCAAAGAATATAATTCTAAAAAACATAATTTTGAAAGATATTCAAAACTTTTTTTACAGTTTTAAAACAGGATTTATTTGAGAAACATATAAAAACATGATAGAACTCTTCATAGGCTATTTCAAACAGTAAAATTGGCAATAGTAACATACATATTTTTAAAAGCATAAACATTTAGGTATACTAACGATAGTCAGACAGATATAAGTCATGAGCAGACAAGCTGAATTCACAAAAATAGGTCAAAAACACAATATATAAATGAATTTCACTATGGTTGATAATTGTGTGCACCCAGCTTTATAACTGCAGTCCTCAGAAATACTGCTACAGACAACGTAAGTCTTTTGAGGAGTTAGATTAAAAAACCCACAAAGGGTCACCAATGTATATGCAGTCATCCAAAGAGCCAAGATATCAGAAAATTTTATCTTTCACAAATGTAGATGAACAGAAAGTATTCAGTTCCCTTGGACCTGGCTGAATACCACTTTTTCTAACCCATGGAGCCACCCTGCCCTGATAGCTAGCAAGAGGACAAGACTCACAGAACAAATACCACCGCCCCTCTGTCAGCAGGAAGCAGTTATAGTGACTGACCTTTATCCATTTTCCCAAAGAATTATGGTCTTCGACTCTTGAAGGAGGAAATGTCAGAGTAGATAGTTACGAAGTCATGAGCAGGGCGGGAGAGGGACTCTTGCCCCAACCTGGAGGGTCAGAAAACCATCAGGTGAGGGTCAGGGAGTTGTTAAACTGTCTCTCCAAAATAATCATTTGTTGCAGCTGGTAACAGGGAAAGGCAGCCTCCCAGTAGATAGAAAACACCTGAATCTGCTGCTCAGTAGCTTCCCAATAAGACTTGAGGAGTTGGGCAAGTGGCATCAAGCATGCACAATAAGAGGTAAAACGGCAGAGGAGTTTAACTGGTATATGACCTGCTCTAGTAACACGTGACTGGTAAGAGAAAAACACCTCAAACAACTTCAGGAAACACACTGTGTATGCGGCCCCTCCCAAGTGTTGACAAACCACTGCACAGGTGGACAGCCCAACCCAAGGGAAGAATTGGGGGAGAAGAGATGCAAGACCCGGAAAAATGCCAACATATAAAACCCCAAGTCAAAAGTCAAACCACACAATTGAATCTCTCAGGTCACTCACTTGGCCCTCTTCTGAATTTACTATACTTCCTTTTGTTCCTGCTCTAAACTTTTTAATAAACTTTCACTCCTATTCTAAAACTTGCCTCGGTCTCTTCCTCTGCCTAATGCCTCTTGGTCAAATCTTTCTTCTGAAGTGATAAGAATTGAGGTTGGCTGGGCACAGTGGCTCATGCCTGTAATCCCAGCACTTTGGGAGGCCAAGGTGGGTGCATCACGAGGTCAGGAGTTCAAGACCAGCCTGGCCAAGATGGTGAAACCCAGTCTCTACTAAAAATACAAAAATCACTTGGGTGCAGTGTTAGGCACCTGTGATTCCAGCTACTCGGAAGGTTGAGGCAGGGGAATAACTTGAACCCAGGGTGTAGGGGGGTGGTGCTGAGGTTTCAGTGAGCTGAGATCACACCACTGCACTCCAGCCTGGGCAACAGAGTGAGACTCCGTCTCAAAAAAAGAAAAACTTGAGGTTGCTGAAGACCTGTACAAATTTGCCACTGCTAACAAAAGGATATCTCTTCATTTATTGGAGAAATTTCAACCTTTTTACATACATGCACAGTGCTTACACACAAAATCAATGTTTTGATAATGCAATCTCATGGAGTCAAATTTCTGATGTCAAAGGCAGGAGAAGAAAAGCCTATCACAGCTCTGAGAGAGAGTGGGGAGGAGGTGAGGGGAGGGGAGGGGAGGGGAGGAGAGGAGACCAACGTGCCTCCTGTATTCGTTCTTTTGGAGACCTTGGCTGATTGAATGGTGTCTGCCAACTCTGAGGGCAGATCTTCTCCAAATAGTCCACTCAGACCCACACACCATTCTTCTCTGAAAAACACCCTTATAGACATACCCCAAATTATGCTTTTCCAGATTTCTAGGTATTCATTAATCCAGTGACATTGGCACCTAAAATTAAGTCCACAAGTCCACTCCTTGTCAACTTGGCATCCGTATACATCTTAAATCCCACTTAATTTCAAAATATGGATGATAACAAGGTAATAGTTCCACTTAACATGATGCACCTAACATGGTGTAACTATCCTACATACAATAGAAAACATATTAATGTCTTTACCAGAATTTGGCTTTCAGGATTTAAATATTCTGGATTTTAATCTTTTGTGATTGTGACTTGGGATTTAGATTTTGGGGAATTGATTACTAGTGATTTTGATCTATTGCGATCTCAACATCTAAGATTATAATGCTCAGGATTGTGTTTTAGGATTATTATCCAACTCAACTTTTTTCAGTGCTATGAGGTAGTAAGTTTGAGTCTCTCATTATTATATTTGAGGTTGAACTAATGAATAAATATATTTAAAGTCAGGGAGTCAGGTCTCATTTGAAAAAAAGCTGAAAACAAATGAAAGGAAGAAGATTAAAGTACACCTTGTGGTGTTTGATTATATTGGGGAAAGGGAAGCAGAAGAGAGGAGAGGGAGACAGAATAGAGAGAGAAAGAGGGAAATGTAGACTAAATGTCTAAATACAAGAAATAAGTATACCTTTAAAATCTATATTTCTTAGCTCTGTCTAATGTAAAGACTCTAAGGCAATGGTACTCAAATAGCAAAGAACAACTGTAGTATTCAGATCTTACGATGAAAATCTCCTATTCTATTCAAAGTAACCAATGCTCCTATGATAGAAGGAGAAGGGAAAGTAGAAGATGATTGTGCCTACACATGGTCACAGAATAATAGAGACAAATCAAAAGGACGTAGTTGCTGTCTTAAAGGGGCTCTCACAGGTGAAACCTGGAGAAATTTGAACATGAAAATAAAGAAAAATGAGTTATAATGTACTAAATAATATAAGACATTATGATTTCATGCTGGTATTAATCAAGAATAAATAAATACACACATGCAATAGAAGGAAAAGCCCTTTCTTACATTCAAATGACAACTTAAAAATATAGATTAAATGATGGAGTTAGGAAATTATTAATTGATATTTAATAACAATTTTATTTTAAAAAAGATATCCACATAAGCTTAAAGAAGTTTGCCCCAAAATATGTCATACTTGTGAAAGGAAATATGACAGATGTATAGTGAAGAGACCTAAAGGACCCTACCTTACCAAGTGATCGAGTTAACATCAAAATCTGATAATAACGCAATAGTACATTTGCAGTATTCCTCCCTAAAGTGCGTAACTTGAATCACATCTTGAGAAACCATTCAAGAAACATAAAATGGATAGGATCTTATTCTCCAAAATATCCAGGTAAAGTACAATTTAAAAGACAAGAAGGTCGAAAAGCTTGCAAATTAAAAGTACTAAGGACATACAGCAACTAAATGCAATGAGTGATTCTCCATTGGATCCTGAACCAAAGAAAGAATAAAACCTGTAAAGGACATTATCGAGACAATTGAAGAGATTTTGTTATGGACTCTAGATAACTCTTGATAAATGCTAATTTTTTTACTTTGATAATTGTGCTGTGGTTTTATAAATGAATGTCTTAGTTCTTGTTTTTTAGAAAATGCACACTGTAGTTCTTAGGGTTGAGCAGCATGTTATGTCCAATGTACTCTCCAACGTAAGATGTATTTTCATGTCTAATTGTGTCTATCTCTTTGTGATTATCATTTGAGAGTCATCTGAATTTCCTGGAGTATATCTTGAGGAGCTACAAAAGAACACCTTATTACAAACCGAAGAGAAATTGGCTATAGCTATGTAATTGATCCAATGCACAGATGATGCTAACCTTTAATGAAGCCCTATTGAATTGAATATAGAATGCTTTCTGCATTGATTCACTCAGCTGTGCACTGTAACCTTAAATCTGCACAAGAAAATATGTACATAAAAACTTACCTTGAAGTATTCTGTGTGTAGGCAGTTCAGACTGAGCCTATATTTATGTCTTTATATCCACATACTTGACATATTATTTATATTAGAGTATGCCACCTGAGTACTGTATTGACTACACACTGAAGCTTAAAACAGTATATAGCTATTTAAAAAGCAACCCATCTGAGTAAGGGGAGGCAATTACCATTATTGCCTGCCAGTTACATAAGTTAAATCCCCATGTATAAATATGTTCTCAAGAGAAGATGACAGATTTCCTCTTTGTTAAATTAAGAAGGTTCAGAGAATGCCATTTTGTAAAACATTGCCCCGCTGTTTCTACACAGGCTCTACTACTCATATTTGTAATCAGACTCAAGTACACAAGTGGACAGAGCTTGCCTGGATTCATAGCCCTATTTCATATCTAGAGGTTTTCTTTTGATGGATTTGTATTGTCTGCAAGCCCATATGGTGGCATATGGAGATAGCGTACAAAAAAATTAAACAGGCACATAAGTTACAAATCGATGACTAAGCTACTTTATCTTTCTATTGGCAAAATCAAAGCACACATTGAACACATTCCTAGGGAATAAAGATGACTGGTGATATTTTTGAATTTTTTTTCTCTTAGCAGGTATGAAACAATAATGTGATGAGTATGGGTGGAGAAGTATAATAACATTATGTCCCATATTATCTAGTGTGGGTATGTCTATAAGCATTGAAATAAAGACTTTTTAAATAAAACAGCTTTAAAAACAATGTAAATTATCTAAACTACACTATTACCATTATTGACAAATAATAAGGAAAATGACATTTTACAATTGGTTAGAACCTTGTTTACCTTCTATCAACAAATTCTATTTAAGTGTAGATAATGTTAAGTTTTAATTGTTTCTGTGTTTTACAATTTATATCTACTGTAATGGCACTCAACTATTGAGTTGATTAAAACTTCATTGCACTTCTAAAAGCACACATTGTTGAGACTAATTCTGTAACTGTGCAAGCTCTGGAAGGAGCTTTTTCTCTTCCTTTTGCCTAAGAACTACCTGAGTTATTAAAAATGCATAAAACAATACAATACCACTGGCTAAAGATACTTTAAACAAAATATATTTAAAAATCTACATTATATGAAAGAGAAAACTAAGTCCAAGGAGTTTATATTGTGATCCTGATACCTTGCCTATAGTAATTTATTTTTTATAGAAGTAAAGTCTTAATCAATAATTTTGAAGTCTAGCTACACATTCGGCACTAGTCTGGTAAGTTTGAGAAACATAAAAAGGAAAGCCTTGTCTTTATTCTTAGGTACTATATCTAGCAGGGAAAATGAGGTGTAAATGATGATATAGTTAGGTTACATTATACGATTAAACCACATTTCAAAAAAATAAAAAAGTAGCTAGTGCCATTGACTCATTGTTAAACTAATTGTATATTTAGAAGTAATTTTAGAAATTTGGAAGATGGTAACAAAACTGTGTAATGACCTAATTTGAAAAGTATTCATGCTAAATAACAGTGGACCTAAAGTGTTAGAAGAATTTGAATAGACAGAAAGATAACAGGGTAGTAACTAAAGTCAAAGTGACTTAAAATTCTAAATAACACTTTAAGAATAATGGAAATAAATTGTGAAATGTTTGTTCAAGCTGTGTTTTTTAAGGTTATTTATTTTAAGGGGCAGTAGATGAGGTAGGAATCAAGTAACTTCTTTTTTAGTATATTTGGCCACTAAAGACAAAAATTAAAATAGCTACATAAGTTATAAATCACTGTAACTTTATTTGGTCACAAAAAACAAAACCAGTAAATTGAAATTATGTCCCTCCCCTTATCCTTATGGTAAAAGGTTCCTAGCTATAATTTTCTTGGAAGTAAGGGGGGAAAAAGAGTCATTGGATAATTTAGGAAGAATGATTTGTTTTTGAAAAATGAGAATTGCATTTTGTAGGCTTTATGTGCATCCTGAAGAACACGAATGTTTTATAACAGCATTGCTGTACCTTGAACAAATTGGATGTGACTCAGTGGAGATTTATATAAAAATTATCTGTGGAATCACACTCTACATGACTTATGACTACATGATGCTTTATAAACACCATCAGTTATAAATATCATTATACCAATGTTAAGAAGTTATGGTTCACAACAACCACAACTGCTGTGGCTTTAATGGTATAAATTCTGAGATACAAGGATTTTTAGGAGTTTTAAATAGAAAAATCTCAATTTCAAAATGCCTTCTACACCAATGGCTTTGATACTGTAAATAATTTTAATTGATATATTTTAATGGCATATTTAAATTAATCTGTTCCCTATTCTGAATTCTAAAACTTATGAATCTCAATCTTGAGTAAATTAGGTAAACAAAAAGATTTACCATATTTAGTACTTGAATCCATAAATTTGCAAGGGACACTAATGAATATATTCAAATATTCAATGAACTTTCAGTAGAAAAGTATAACTACTTGTCCTTTAGTACTCAGGGTATATTTAATAGGAATGCAATTGTGTGTTTGCTTTAGTAGATTATCGATTTGGTGAGGTAAAGACTGAATTAGTGATGTTCAAAACATGTTTTAGAGTCTACCATAGTACCTTACTTGCTGGATATGCCTGATAAATACTTACCAAATAAAATGTTTGTGAAGTCGACTAGGAAAGAAATGAGGAAGGAAAATAAAATTAACAGAGCTATTTATGAATAGAAGATGGTGCTTTGTGGGACATCAAATTATCTCCAACAGAAAATATTCAAGCATAGATACAATAAATAATGTAAAAGAGAAGCATTAAGGTAATCAGGATTTGACCTAGTATTAGTGTTTTTCCAATTCTGTTTTTTACTCTCTGATAGAGTGGTGTAATTAAAACCTCATAATAGGCTGGGTGTGGTGGCTCTCAACTTTAATCCCAGCACTTTGATAGGTCAAGGCAGGCCGATCACTGGAGGTCAGGAGTTTGAGACCAGCCTGGCCAACATGATGAAACTCCACCTCTACTAAAAATACAAAAATTAGTGGGCATGGTGGTGCACGCCTGTAATCCCAGTTACTTGGGAGATTGAGGCAGGAGAATCACTTGAACCCAGGAGGCAGAAGTTTCAGTGAGCCATGATCGTGCCGCTGCATTCCAGCCTGGGCAACAGAGCAAGACCTTGTCTCAAAAAACAAAAAACAAAACAAAACTAAAACTCATAATATAGTTTTATTCACATTTTGCATGTGTGTGTTGCTGTTGTTTGTGTGTGTGTGTGTTTTAAACTTGGTACATGACATGATAGAAACTTACTTCAAACTAGCTAGAAAATAAGAGATGTGAAATGTGTTAGCTCATGCAAGTAAAACAATCAAGGATGAGTTTAGTCTTTGTAAATATAGTTAGAGAAGTGTTACCGGTAAAGATTTTTTCTTTAGATTTAACGGCATTTGGATTATTATCAACACATTTTTGTTTAATCATTTCTTATACTCCAGCTTATTGAATGTGAAGTATGTATATACGTTTGTGACTGTCATTAATTGACCAGCTTCTGCTGTTTCCAATATATGTCAAGCTTCATACGGTATCTAATTAGACATTTAGCAACTGAGTCAGGTCTGTGATGCTATCATTTTCCATATGAGGAATAAGATTATCTGAGAGTTAACTTACCACAAGCCACACAGGTAAAGAGGTTAAAACCTGTGTCTAATAGGCATGGGCAAGGACTTCATGTCTAAAACACCAAAAGCAATGGCAACAAAAGCCAAAACAGACAAATGGCATCTAATTAAACTAAGGAGATTCTTCACAGCAAAAGAAACTACTATCAGAGTGAACAGGCAACCTACAGAATGGGAGAAAATTTTTGCAATCTACCCATCTGACAAAGGGCTAAAATCCAGAATCTACAAAGAACTCAAACAAATTTACAAGAAAAAAACAACCCCATCAACAAGTGGGTGAAGGATATGAACAGACGCTTCTCAAAAGAAGACATTTATGCAGCCAACAGACACATGAAAAAATGCTCATCATCACTGGCCATCAGAGAAATGCAAATCAAAACCACAATGAGATACCATCTCACACCAGTTAGAATGGTGATCATTAAAAAGTCAGGAAACAACAGGTACTGGAGAGGATGTGGAGAAATAGGAACACTTTTACACTGTTGGTGGGACTGTAAACTAGTCGAAGAATTATGGAAGACAGTGTGGCAATTCCTCTAGGATCTAGAAGTAGAAATACCATTTGACCCAGCCATCCCATTACTGGGTATATACCCAAAGGATTTTAAATCATGCTGCTATAAAGGCACATGAACACATATGTTTATTGCGGCACTATTCACAATAGCAAAGACTTGGAACCAACCCAAATGTCCATCAATGGTCAGTGTGGCGATTCCTCAGGGATTTAGAACTAGAAATACCAGTTGACCCAGCCATCCCATTACTGGGTATATACCCAAAGGACTATAAATCATGCTGCTATAAAGACACATGCACACGTATGTTTATTGCGGCACTATTCACAATAGCAAAGACTTGGAACCAACCCAAATGTCCAACAGTGATAGACTGGATTAAGAAAATGTGGCACATATACACCATGGAATACTATGCAGCCATAAAAAATGATGAGTTCATGTCCTTTGTAGGGACATGGATGAAATTGGAAATCATCATTCTCAGTAAACTATCGCAAGAACAAAAAACCAAACACTGCATATTGTCACTCATAGGTGGGAATTGAACAATGAGAACACATGGACACAGGAAGGGGAACATCACACTCTGGGGACTGTTGTGGGGTTGGGGGAAGGTGGAGGGATAGCTTTAGGAGATATACCTAATGCTAAATGACGAGTTAATGGGTGCAGCACACCAGCATGGCACATGTATACATATGTAAATAACCTGCACATTGTGCACATGTACCCTAAAACTTGAAGTATAATAAAAAAAGGAAAAAAAAATAATAAAAAAAAGAAAATGTGGCACATATACACTATGGAATAGTATGCAGCCATAAAAAAGGAAGAGTTCATGTCCTTTGTAGGGACATGGATGAAGCTGGAAACCATCATTCTCAGCAAACTATTGCAAGAACAAAAAACCAAACACCGCATGTTCTCACTCATAGGTGGGAATTGAACAATGAGAACACTTGGACACAGGATGGGCAACATCACACACTGGGGCCTGTTGTGGGGTGGGGGAAGTGGGGAGGGAAAGCATTAGGAGACATACCTAATGTAAATAACGAGTTAATGGGTGCAGCACACCAACACGGCACATGTATACATATGTAACAAACCTGCACATTGTGCACATGTACCCTAGAACTTAAACTATAATAAAAAATAAATTTAAAAAACCTGTGTCTACACTTATTAATATATTTACATACACTTTATTGCCTACTTCATGATGTTTGCAATTTGATTAATTGAATTTTAAAAATGCTAAAACTTCTTTGTGTTCTTCAATTATCACAATAAACACATGCACATATTCTCTGTAAATGGCAAAAGTATCAGAAAAGAAAGGCTTTTATTTCCTTGTCAATTCACTTGGGCCTTTTAAAACCTACTTAGGTATTATCACCTTTCAAAAGCACTATTTTCTTTTCAGTGATATTTCCTTGCTTCTATCCTCTACACATATTTGTTTGAGTATAGTCCTTGGCTTGGAAATCAAAAAGAAAAAGCAAACAATTTTATCTATCTATCTTCCTTACTGTAGAAAGTTTAAGGAGTTAAAGTAAATTAGATTGCCAGTACTACATTTTCTTGAAAAACTTCAATGGAATTCAAAATGCACTCTAGGAATTTCGTTTCCTTAAAAAAATGCATTTTTGAATTTAACATTATTTCTACTTTCTTTTTCTCTTGTCATCTGATCACTGCAAATATTTTTGACAAGTAGCAAATAAGCAAATAACTGTTTGTACCAAAAGTCAACAAAAAAACAACCAAATATGTAGAAACACTCTATGAACTAACCAAATAAGTATCCTGTAAATAACGCAAAAAGAATCTTCAAATGATTTGCTGGGGCAGAAAAGACAATACTAGAAAGCAAACTTTCTAAATTGTTGAAGAAAGATACATGCCTAGCACATATTTTCATTGTTCTCAAGCTATGTTGAAGTTCTGATCTCTCAGAATTAACTTTGGTGTGCTTCTCTTGTGTAATGTTATGGGGTTGCTCTAGAACAGGAGATCTCTGTGCAAATAAACTGATAAGGAGCAACAAAAGAAGCCTCAGAAACATTCAGAGATAGAGTAGCTAGCCCCTCTGATGCTCTTTTTTTTTTCTATTCTCAATATAATCAATGTTCTTGTAGAGCAAGGGTTGCTATTGACACTAGTCACATTTGTTTTCATTTTTCTTCCATAAAGTCAAAGCGAGTGTGTTCCTGAATATTATGTAATTTTCTCTGGATTTAAATGGCATGACTTAACTTTCCGTTCCAAATCTCATTCACAATGTTTTTACAACTTACATTTATTAAACAATTGTTTATTATTTTTCCTAGAGTTTTTTATGCAGCAGCTCATTTAAAATTTAGAACAATCTAGTCTGTAACCCAACTCCCTTTATTTTATCCACTTAAAACTATCTATCTAGAGGGGGAGGAGCCAAGATGGCCGAATAGGAACAGCTCCAGTCTACAGCTCCCAGCGCGAGCGACGCAGAAGACGGGTGATTTCTGCATTTCCATCTGAGGTACCGTGTTCATCTCACTAGGGAGTGCCAGACAGTGGGCGCAGGTCAGTGGGTGAGTGCACCGTGCGCCAGCCGAAGCAGGGGCAAGGCATTGCCTCACTCCAGAAGCGCAAGGGGTCAGGGAGTTCCCTTTCCAGGGGTGACAGACGGCACCTGGAAAATCGGGTCACTCCCACCCGAATACTGTGCTTTTCCGATGGGCTTAGGAAACGGTGCCCCAGGAGAGTATAGCCCGCACCTGGCTCAGAGGGTCCTACGCCCACAGAGTCTCACTGATTGCTAGCACAGCAGTCTGAGATCAAACAGCAAGTCGGCAGCGAGGCTGGGGGAGGGGCGCCCGCCATTGCCCAGGCTCGCTTGGTAAACAAAGCAGCCTGGAAGCTTGAACTGGGTGGAGCCCACCACAGCTCAAGGAGGCCTGCCTGCCTCTGTAGGCTCCACCTCTGGGGGCAGGGCACAGACAAACAAAAAGACAGCAGTAACCTCTGCAGACTTAAATGTCCCTGTCTGACAGCTTTGAGGAGAGCAGTGGTTCTCCCAGCACGCAGCTGGAGATCTGAGAACGGGCTGACTGCCTCCTGAAGTGGGTCGCTGACCCCTGACCCCCGAGCAGCCTAACTGGGAGGCACCCCCCAGCAGGGGCAGACTGACACCTCACACGGCCGGCCAGGTACTCCAACAGACCTGCAGCTGAGGGTCCTGTCTGGTAGAAGGAAAACTAACAGAAAGGACATCCACACCAAAAACCCATCTGTACATCACCATCATCAAAGACCAAAAGTAGATAAAACCACAAAGATGGGGAAAAAACAGAGCAGAAAAACTGGAAACTCTAAAAAGCACAGTACCTCTCCTCCTCCAAAGGAATGCAGTTCCTCACCAGCAACGGAACAAAGCTGGACGGAGAATGACTTTGACGAGCTGAGAGAAGAAGGCTTCAGACGATCAAATTACTCCGAGCTACGGGAGGATATTCAAACCAAAGGCAAAGAAGTTGAAAACTTTGAAAAAAATTTAGAAGAATGTATAACTAGAATAACCAATACAGAGAAGTGCTTAAAGGAGCTGATGGAGCTGAAAACCAAGGCTCGAGAACTACGTGAAGAATGCAGAAGCCTCAGGAGCCGATGGGATCAAATGGAAGAAAGGGTATCAGCCCTGGAAGACGAAATGAATGAAATGAAGCGAGAAGGGAAGTTTAGAGAAAAAAGAATAAAAAGAAACGAGCAAAGCCTCCAAGAAATGTGGGACTATGTGAAAAGACCAAATCTACGTCTGATTGGTGTACCTGAAAGTGACGGGGAGAATGGAAACAAGTTGGAAAACACTCTGCAGGATATTATCCAGGAGAACTTCCCCAATCTAGCAAGGCAGGCCAACATTCAGATTCAGGAAATACAGAGAACACCACAAAGATACCCCTCGAGAACAGCAACTCCAAGACACATAATTGTCAGATTCACCAAAGTTGAAATGAAGGAAAAAATGTTAAGGGCAGCCAGAGAGAAAGGTCGGGTTAACATCAAAGGGAAGCCCATCAGACTAACAGCGGATCTCTCGGCAGAAACCCTACAAGCCAGAAGAGAGTGGGGGCCAATATTCAACATTCTTAAAGAAAAGAATTTTCAACCCAGAATTTCATATCCTGCCAAACTAAGCTTCATAAGTGAAGGAGAAATAAAATACTTTACAGACAAGCAAATGCTGAGAGATTTTGTCACCACCAGGCCTGCCCTAAAAGAGCTCCTGAAGGAAGCACTAAACATGGAAAGGCACAACCGGTACCAGCCTCTGCAAAATCATGCCAAAATGTAAAGACCATCGAGACTAGGAAGAAACTGCATCAACTAATGAGCAAAATAACCAGCTAACATCATAATGACAGGATCAAATTCACACATAACAATATTAACTTTAAATGTAAATGGACTAAATGCTCCAATTAAAAGACACAGACTGGCAAATTGGATAAAGAGTCAAGACCCATCAGTGTGCTGTATTCAGGAAACCCATCTCACGTGCAGAGACACACATAGGCTCAGAATAAAAGGATGGAGGAAGATCTACCAAGCAAATGGAAAACAAAAAAAGGCGGGGTTGCAATCCTAGTCTCTGATAAAACAGACTTGAAACCAACAAAGATCAAAAGAGACAAAGAAGGCCATTACATAATGGTAAAGGGATTAATTCAACAAGAAGAGCTAACTATCCTAAATATATATGCACCCAATACAGGAGCACTCAGGTTCATAAAGCAAGTCCTGAGTGACCTACAAAGAGACTTAGACTCCCACACATTAATAATGGGAGACTTTAACACCCCACTGTCAACATTAGACAGATCAACGAGACAGAAAGTCAACAAGGATACCCAGGAATTGAACTCAGCTCTGCACCAAGCAGACCTAATAGACATCTACAGAACTCTCCACCCCAAATCAACAGAATATACATTTTTTTCAGCACCACACCACACCTATTCCAAAATTGACCATATACTTGGAAGTAAAGCTCTCCTCAATAAATGTAAAAGAACAGAAATTATAACAAACTATCTCTCAGATCACAGTGCAATCAAGCTAGAACTCAGGATTAAGAATCTCACTCAAAACCGCTCAACTACGTGGAAACTGAACAACCTGCTCCTGAATGACTACTGGGTACATAATGAAATGAAGGCAGAAATAAAGATGTTCTTTGAAACCAATGAGAACCAAGACACAACATACCAGAATCTCTGGGATGCATTCAAAGCAGTGTGTAAAGGGAAATTTATAGCACTAAATGCCCACAAGAGAAAGCAGGAAAGATCCAAAATTGACACCCTAACATCACAATTAAAAGAACTAGAAAAGCAAGAGCAAACACATTCAAAAGCTAGCAGAAGGCAAGAAATAACTAAAATCAGAGCAGAACTGAAGGAAATAGAGACACAAAAAACCCTTCAAAAAATAAATGAATCCAGGAGCTGGTTTTTTGAAAGGATCAACAAAATTGATAGACCGCTAGCAAGATTAATAAAGAAAAAAAGAGAGAAGAATCAAATAGATGCAATAAAAAATGATAAAGGGGATATCACCACTGATCCCACAGAAATACAAACTACCATCAGAGAATATTACAAACACCTCTACGCAAATAAACTAGAAAATCTAGAAGAAATGGATAAATTCCTCAACACATACACTCTCCCAAGACTAAACCAGGAAGAAGTTGAATCTCTGAATAGACCAATAACAGGAGCTGAAATTGTGGCGATAATCAATAGCTTACCAACCAAAAAAAGTCCAGGACCAGATGGGTTCACAGCCGAATTCTACCAGAGGTACAAGGAGGAGCTGGTACCATTCCTTCTGAAACTATTCCAATCAATAGAAAAAGAGGGAATCCTCCCTAACTCATTTTATGAGGCCAGCATCATCCTGATACCAAAGCCGGGCAGAGACACAACAAAAAAAGAGAATTTTAGACCAATATCCTTGATGAACATTGATGCAAAAATCCTCAATAAAATACTGGCAAACAGAATCCAGCAGCACATCAAAAAGCTTATCCACCATGATCAAGTGGGCTTCATCCCTGGGATGCAAGGCTGGTTCAATATACACAAATCAATAAATGTAATCCAGCATATAAACAGAACCAAAGACAAAAACCACGATTATCTCAATAGATGCAGAAAAGGCCTTTGACAAAATTCAACAACCCTTCATGCTAAAAACTCTCAATAAATTAGGTATTGATGGGACATATCTCAAAATAATAAGAGCTATTTATGACAAACCCACAGCCAATATCATACTGGATGGGCAAAAACTGGAAGCATTCCCTTTGAAAACTGGCACAAGACAGGGATGCCCTCTCTCACCACTTCTATTCAACATAGTGTTGGACGTTCTGGCCAGGGCAATTAGGCAAGAGAAGGAAATCAAGGGTATTCAATTAGGAAAAGAGGAAGTGAAATTGTCCCTGTTTGCAGATGACATGATGGTATATCTAGAAAACCCCATTGTCTCAGCCCAAAATCTCCTTAAGCTGATAAGCAACTTCAGCAAAGTCTCAGGATACAAAATCAATGTACAAAAATGACAAGCATTCTTATACATCAATAACAGACAGAGAGCCAAATCATGAGTGAACTCCCATTCACAATTGCTTCAAAGAGAATAAAATATCTAGGAATCTAACTTACAAGGGATGTGAAGGACCTCTTCAAGGAGAACTACAAACCACTGCTCAAGGAAATAAAAAAGGATACAAACAAATGGAAGAACGCTCATGGGTAGGAAGAATCAATATCATGAAAATGGCCATCCTTCCCAAGGTAATTTACAGATTCAATGCCATCCCCATCAAGTTACCAATGACTTTCTTCACAGAATTGGAAAAAACTACTTTAAAGTTCATATGGAACCAAAAAAGAGGCTGCATCGCCAAGTCAATCCTAAGCCAAAAGAACAAAGCTGGAGGCATCACACTACCTGACTTCAAACTATACTACAAGGCTACAGTAACCAAAACAGCATGGTACTGGTACCAAAACAGAGATATAGATCAATGGAACAGAACAGAGCCGTCAGAAATAATGCCACATATCTACAAGTATCTGATCTTTGACAAACCTGACAAAAACAAGAAATGGGGAAAGGATTCCCTATTTAATAAATGGTGCTGGGAAAACTGGCTAGCCATATGTAGAAAGCTGAAACTGGATCCCTTCCTTACACCTTATACAAAAATCAATTCAAGATGGATTAAAGACTTAAATGTTAGACCTAAAACCATAAAAACCCTAGAAGAAAACCTAGGTATTACCATTCAGGACATAGGCATGGGCAAGGACTTCATGTCTAAAACACCAAAAGCAATGGCAACAGAAGCCAAAATTGACAAATGGGATCTAATTAAACTAAAGAGCTTCTGCACAGCAAAGGAAACTACCATCAGAGTGAACAGGCAACCTAGAAAATGGGAGAAAATTTTCGCAACCTACTCATCTGACAAAGGGCTGATATCCAGAATCTACAATGAACTCCAACAAATTTACAAGAAAAAAACAAACAACCCCATCAAACAGTGGGCGAAGGACATGAACAGACACTTCTCAAAAGAAGACATTTATGCAGCCAAAAAACACATGAAAAAATGCTCACCATCACTGGCCATCAGAGAAATCCACAATGAGATACCATCTCACACCAGTTAGAATGGCAATCATTAAAAAGTCAGGAAACAACAGGTGCTGGAGAGGATGTGGAGAAATAGGAACACTTTTACACTGTTGGTGGGACTGTAAACTAGTTCAACCCTTGTGGAAGTCAGTGTGGCGATTCCTCAGGGATCTAGAACTAGAAATGCCATTTGACCCAGCCATCCCATTACTGGGTGTATACCCAAAGGACTATAAATCATGCTGCTATAAAGACACATGCACACGTATGTTTATTGCAGCATTATTCACAATAGCAAAGACTTGGAACCAACCCAAATGTCCAACAATGATAGACTGGATTAAGAAAATGTGGCACATATACACCATGGAATACTATGCAGCCATAAAAAATGATGAGTTCATGTCCTTTGTAGGGACATGGATGAAATTGGAAATCATCATTCTCAGTAAACTATCGCAAGAACAAAAAACCAAACACCGCATATTCTCACTCATAGATGGGAATTGAACAATGAGAACACATGGACACAGGAAGGGGAACATCACACTTCGGGGACTGTTGTGGGGTGGGGGGAGGGGGGAGGGATAGCATTGGGAGATATACCTAATGCTAGATGACAAGTTGGTGGGTGCAGCGCACCAGCATGGCACATGTATACACATGTAACTTACCTGCACGTTGTGCACATGTACCATAGAGCCTAAAGTATAATAATAATAATAATAATAATAATAAAAAGAAAAAAAAAGAAAATAGTCAATTAACATTGAAAAAAAACCTATCTAATTATTTTAATATATGTAGCATGTTAGAACATTTTAATGGGAAAAAAGGAAATACCTGAAGCCTTCTTTAATATGAAGATGCCATATGTTGTGTGATTTGGTCATTGATGTTTGCTTTAATTTCTCAAAAGTCTGATAATTTGTATTGTAGACAAATTACCTATAAACTGGATGAACAGTATTGCTATTTTCAGAATGTGTGAGAGCAATTGTTCAAAATCTATACATAAGCGAGACAAGCGTATTTCATAGAAAAAGTAAGATCATGGGAGAAGAAGAGTGGTGCTAGAGCTTCTTAACCTCAGATTAAGAAGCTCTCTCTATATAATATTTATATATATAATAATTATATATAAATATATATAATATTATATATAATGTATTATATATAATATATAATATATATTTATATACAAATATATATAATATGCTGTCAATTGTGATTAAAAATTTCTTAGCAATTTGTTAGATATCTTATGTTTATGTACATAACATTAGAGATTTTAGGCCAGAAGTAGTGATATTGCAGAAAGAGGAGCTATTGCAGAGGGCAGCCAATACTATCTAATAGTATGATATCTCATTCACGTATGAGAACTGCAGTGACTAAAATAAATCTAAGAATCTAGGCATTTTTTAAAGTGTGGCTGACTTGAATTTCATAAAATTTGATATTTTTAATTCTCCAAAATGCAAAGATTACATACTTTTAGTAATTAAGGAGAGGTTTGTGCACATAGAATCCAAGAAAAAAATATTATTGCATATTTTAAAAATCTATAATTCGTTTTTACTTTTTTACTACTGAAATGTATATGCTCCCTGAAGTTTGGGATTTAAATAATGGAGAGTTCACTAGATGACACGGAGATAGTGAAGGGGGCAAACTTGTAGGATAAAGATTTTTTTTTCTTTTTCTTTTTTACAGTTATATAAATTTGAGAAATAAAACATGATGTTTTGATATACATATGCGTAGTGAAATGATGACTGCAGTCAAGTAAATTAACTAGGTTATCTTTTTAGATAATTAAGTGTATAACCAAATATTGATCCTCATCTATATTAAAATAATATTTGACACATATTTTAGGATACTCTCAAATTTTACACTTAGCCCAAAATTTTAACTGCAAATTTAAAAATTACTGTTAATATTTAGACTTCTTTTTACCTTGGTAAAATGTATATTAACTTATTTAATCTCTATACCAACCCAGTCAATACTATAATTAGTATCGTCAGCACCATATTTACCAATATAAAAATTGAGTAACAGAGAGGTTATGTAATTTCCCTAAGATTATGCAGCCAATATATGACAAAACAGATATGAACCAGAGCAGTGTGAATTCCAGATTTGTAGCCCAAACCCCTGTATTACACTAAAGGGTAGTTATGTGAACAGATGAGAAAACTGATGCTTACCTAAGTTCTTTGTGCATTTTTTAATACGAAGTAGTATAAGTGTTATTGGATACTGAAAGGGTTAAAAGTCTTGGTACTAACTGTTCATCCAGAAGTTAAGAGAACATATTATAATGTCTCTTTAAGTAAAGTTCACAAAAACAGAAGAAATAAAATACTACAGTCCTGCTTTATCACCACTATGTGGAAGCCAAGGCTTTTTCAAATCTATTTGTCTAGTTAAGAAAGGTTAAAAAGGCAACTCAAGTGTTCACATGCTCTAGTGAAGGCTGACCTTAAATGTAAAGCATGCTCACACTTTCTATTTTGTCATTTCCAAGGCACCTCTCATAGAATGACTAGAGCAGCAAGTTTTTGAAAGGCGATGGTACCTATCAGCCAGGAGCTCAACTTAAACATTTTTGCTGGGTGTACATAAATTTGAGGCAACTTTTGACTGTTTTATAACATTTTACTCTTACTATGTTTCAAAATACACAGAAGGTAAAAAACTAAAAAAAAAAAAAAAAAAAAAAGTTCGCATAAAGAAATAATGATATGGGAGCTGGGTGCGGTAGCTCATGCCTGTAATCCCAGCACTTTGGGAGGCCAAGGCGGGCGCATCACCTAGGGTCAGGAGTTCGAGACCAGCCTGGCCAATATGGTGCAACCCCATCTCTACTAAAAATACAAAAGTTAGCCAGGTGTGGTGGTGGGTGCCTGTAATCCCAGCTACTCAGGTGGCTGAGGCAGGGGAATTGCTCGAACCCAGGAGGCAGAGGTTGCAGTAAGCTGAGATTGCACCACTGCATTCCAGCCTGAGCGAGAGAGCGAAACTCTGTTTCAAAAAAAAAAAAAAAAAAATGAATTATTAGGCATGCTAAAAGTGTTGGATTTTCTTGGATCTTCAGCCTCCATTCAATATTTATTTGACAAAAGCTAATTTGCTGTGTATGGAAATATAGGGGAAAAAGTTTCTTTGCTGGAATCCCAGAACAGCTTGGGTGATGGATGCTCAAAGATGGGTATTTAAAAGGCAAGCTCACAGCAGTGAATTGCTGTACCCAGTTATATGATGAGTAGCACCCTGTCAGCTTTTCCTGACAGAAATTGACATGAACTGAGGAAGATGACAACTTTCCTAAGTCTGAGGTCTCTGAAGTGTGTCTGTTAAACAGACTTCTTCTGTAATAGATTGAAAAAGACATCTAATAGTCAGAGAGCAGAGCTAACTGTTAAGAAATAGAAGGGCCTTGGCTCCTAATCCCTCTTGAGAGATGAGCCATTTAACCTACTCCCTGATGCAGAAATCTTGATACTTAAGAGGTTTCTCAGGAAACAGTTTTGAATTGTTCTGTATCCTGCACCAGGGCTGATCTTTATGATACAAAGAACACAGGAGGGTGTCTGGATCCTAACTAATTTAAGTGCAGCTTGTGACTGGTCACAGTTTCCAACATGAAAAGATTGCAGTATAATAGTCATCTAATCGTTCATTTTATGATACCTATCTGCCCAAATCTGCTTTTGTTTGTAAGTTTCCTAGTTGGGTGTTTTCTTTTCCCTAGTCATAATCTAACTTCATCCTGAGCAGGCACTATGTGCTGACTCATTTTATTCTGACTACTTCCAATGTCCTGACTAAAATGCTTGCTAATAAAATAGTCCCTTATCTCAACAGCTTATTGTGGGCCCCAATAATTGTCCTTGGAATCTATCCCTAATAAGTTATTAAGTCTCAAATAAGCTAGAGAAATCAATGTTTTTTGACCTTCCTTGTGGTGAAAATAAGAGAGCTAGTCTAGAAAGATCAATCAAGTTGCCCAAAGTTGTGTAATGTATCATATTTGTTTATGTATATCCTGTGTTGATCTAAAAAAGATTTATGGCAGTTTAAAACAATGCCTGACAGCAGAAGTGAAAAGAAAACAGGTAAACAAGATGAACAATAATAGACAAGAGATAAATAGGTATATAAAAAGAGATCACTTCAGTGAAATCATATACATAGTCTAGAAGTGGAATATTAATTTATCTCTAAATTTTTAGCAGCAAACTGAACAGGAAGTTAAAATCAGTAATATAATTTTAGAATGTTTAATAATAAAATCACACAAATTACTCATGGAAAAACAATTATTACTGGAATTATAACATATCTATATTTTTCCAAACATTCTCATGATGAGGACCTTGAGGTAATTCACAAACATGTTCTAACAGTAGGCAACGATGATCTTATAATGTCTCAGTACAATCCAATGATATGATACCAAAGCACAAGTGAATAAACATTTATATGAAGACTGATAAGAAAACTAACTGCCTAACGTTTTGCTGATGTTGTCTATTTGACGAATGATTTGACATTCTTCAATATTCTTTTACATGGATAAGCTTCATAAGTTTCAGCCAATTCTTCATTATTAATTTTTTCTTTAGCTGAAATTTTTGTATCTTTTGAGTAGGATTTCATTCAAATTTGTATTGCCTAGAATATGCACTGAATCTGTTTTGCAGTTAGTCTACTTTTTCTATGGCAATACATTAATATTATATTTTGATCATTTTTCTTCTCTTCACACTTTTACCATGAGTTACTTTGTGCATAGAATCTTTCCTGTCTATCTTAGGCTGTTTTGTACATCTATAATAGAATACCTGAGACTGAGTAATTTAGACTAGGCAGAAATTTATTGACTCACATTTCTGGAGGCTTGAAAGTCCAATAGCAAGGATTCAGCATCTGCAGACGGCCTTCTTATTGCATCATCACATAGCAGAAGGAGAGAGAGTAAGAGAGAGAGAACAGAATTTGTTCTTTAATAAAGGTGCCAAACACACCCATGAGAGTAGAGCCCTCATGGGCTAATCCCTTCTAAAAAATTCACCTCTTAATCTGTTAAAATGACAATTACATTTTAACATGAGTTTTGGAAGGGATAAACATTTAAATTATAATACTACCCAACTGAATATGAGTTTGTACCTAATACTCATTTTGTCCAATAAAATGTGATCAGAGACAATGAACCTCTAACCAGAGGCTTGTATTATTAGTCTTACCCTCTTTTGTTCCACCACACACCCTGAGAAGAACATGTCCCAGGTTCTTCCTTTAACCTAGGTTCTGAAATAAGAAACATGTAGAAGTGATCTGATCTCAAGCCTCACCAAATTCTCAAACCTGTTAGTGAAATATGTATAGTTGTAAGCTACTAAAATATGCGGATTATTTATTTTTCTATATCATCATGGCAATACCTAGAAAAGTTACTAAACTTAGAGTATTATGTTTAAATATTGATAAAAGAAAAACTTCAGCCAAATTAAATTTAAAGGAGTTTAATTGAGTAATGAATGATTCACAAATCAGGCAGCCCTCAGAATCACAGCAGATTTACAGAGACTCCAGCACAGCCATGTGGTGGAAGATTTATATACAGAAAAAGGGGAAGTGATGTGCAGAAATCAGAAGTGAGGTAGAGAATGACCAGATTGGTCACAGCTCAGTGTTTGCCTGTTTTGCACGCAGTTTGAACACTCAGCAGTGTATGAATGGTTGAATTCCGGCTGCTGGTATTGGCCGAGACTTAGCTATTGTCACAGGCATGTACTCTTAAGTTAGATTTTCAGTCTTGTCTACCTATTAATCTAGGTTGCAGTTCATCCACAAGGACTCAAATATGGAAGTATGGAGTCTATCTCAGGCCATATTTAGTTCACTTTATGTTACAGGAAGTCAGGGACCCCGAACGGAGGGACCGGGTGGAGCTGCAGCAGAGGAACATAAATTGTGAAGATTTCATCTTAATATGAGCATTTATCAGTTCCCAAATAATACTTTTATAATTTCTTGTGCCTGTCTTTACTTTAATCTCTTAATCTTGTTATCTTTGTAAGCTGAGGATGTACATCACCTCAGAACCACTGTGATAATTGTGTTAACTGTACAAATTGATTGTAAAACATGTGTGTTTGTACAATGTGAAATCAGCACACCTTGAAAAAGAACAGAGTAACAACAATTTTTAGGGAACAAGGGACGACAACCATAAGGTCTGACTGCTTGCGGGGTTGGGCAAAAGGAGCCATAGTTTTCTTCTTACAGAGAGCCCACAAATGGACGTGCAAGTAGGAAAGACATTGCTAAATTCTTTTCCTAGCAACGAATATTAATATTAATAACCTGGGAAAGGAATGCATTCCAAGGGGGAGGTCTGTAAATGGCCGCTCTGGGAATGTCTGTCTTGTGCAGTTGAGATAAGGACTGAGATAAGCCCTGGTCTCCTGCAGAACCCTCAGTCTTACTAGGGTTGGGAAAACTCCGTCCTGGTAAATTTGTGGTCAACCAGTTATCTGCTCTCGAACCCTGTTCTCTGTTGTTTAAGATGTTTATCAAGACAATATGTGCACTGCTGAACATAGACCCTTATCAGTGGTTCTGCTTTTGCCCTTTGCCCTGTGATCTTTGTTGGACCCTTATCAGTGGTTCTGCTTTTGCCCTTTGTCCTGTTCCCTCAGAAGCATGTGATCTTTATTAGACCCTTATTAGTGGTTCTGCTTTTTGCTCTTTGAAGCATGTGATCTTTGTACCTACTCCCTGCTTTTGTGCCCCCTCCCCTTTTGAAACCCTTCATAAAAACTTGCTGGTCTGAGACTCAGGCAGGCATCACATCCTACCAAAACGTGATGCCACCCCTGGTGGCCCAGCTGTAAAACTCCTCTGTTTGTACTGTCTCTCTTTATTTCTCAGCTGGCCAACACTTATGGAAAATAGAAAGAACCTACGTTGAAATATTGGGGGTGGGTTCCCCCAATAGCTTTAATAATATGGATATTAAAAGTGATAATATTTACATCATATTTTCCTTAAAAATGTTGGAGCACATTATTCAAGTTTCAGAATGAAGAACTGTAGGGAGACCCCCTGAAACTATTGCTATGGAATAAAAGATGAAATGCTGTACTGTACTTCTACATACAGATGTTATGTTAAAGAATTACTTCATCCTCATGTGACCATCTCACGTCATAATCAAATGACCCTAAATCCCTCACTAACCTACCCCCGCCCTCTTTAAAGTTAGTAATAAATGCTGGTATACCCAGTGCATTGTTGGCACCACGGGACCAGAAGGCAGTGACCGCCCCCTGTACCCAGCTTTCACTATCTTGTGTGTGTCTATTATTTCTCGACCTGCCGATGTGCCTGGGAACAAAGAGAGAGCCCCGTTGCATTGCGGGCTACTGGCCAGATCCCGCAATAAAGAACCATCTAGATTCAGTTCAGATTTGAGTTGAGGGAAAACATGGTGAGACCAACAATGAGTTTTAGAATAATTTATAATTGTCCCAGCCTACATTTTATTTCAGGATGTTGCCTTTCTAACCACTGTTAAAAATAACCAGAGGAGCTGAGATGGACCTCTCTTGGAGTTAGCTCTCTATATGAGAACAGCCAATCTTGTCTGGGAGTCTTTATAGGTGGGATCCCAGATATCACAACTTTGCACTTTTTGTAGTTGATTCTTCCTATATATATATATATATATATATATATATATATATATATATTTGATTTAACTGGGCCAAAATGTGGAAAAAAAATTATTGAGAAATGAGATGGCTGAAGATGAATAACATGTGGTTGATTGGTAAGCCTTTCTTTTATTTCAGTCAACTGAGATTCTCATCACCTTTCTAATAGTTCCACATTCACATCTAATAGTTCCTTTTCTATTTTTATTTAATCTAGTTGGGTAAACTTGCTAATGCTTGCAAAGTAATGCAATAGCTTTTGTGGGAAGGTTATTTTTTCTGACAAATGGAACTAGAATTTGTTTTTTACAGATTAGTTCCTTACACTGAATGTGTCCAGAGTGACTACAGTCTCCTTTATATCACTGCCAAGCCATATTGCTTTTTAGATTATAAATGACCATTGTAAACAGCAAAATTTATTCTTGAAGGTAAAATACTCTACATATTATTTATATAATATGACTTAAAAGGAGAATGTGATTTTAAAAACCCTGCTATATATGCCTTTGTTATTAGTAGCAGGGAATCAAGCCCAGGTTGGTTGTCTCAATAACTAAGTTGGTTAATTTCTTTAGCCATAAAGAAAAACAAATTTTATATTTTCATATGTTTCAGTCACAAGGACCACTATTGATCCTCATGTTGACACCATCCATTCACACAGGCAGTCAAGCTATCACTAGTCTTCTACTTGGCTCCAGGTAAAGCAATTAACAGCTTGTGGAAAACCTAATTAGGCCCAATTATTACCCACCTGACCTAATTTGCCATCAGATGTCTGAGAGGTCATCTGAATTACCAAATAGAGATGTAGCCACTATATACACATGAGTCCCATGGATAATTTATTTTGAATGAAACTCATTTGGAGAAGAGAAATGCACTGATTGTGATACACTAATCAAAAGGAGGGATATCATCTATGTCAAATGTCCTGAAGGAAGATGATAGGGTAATATAATGGTATTTATTCATTATTCTACTCATTTACTTTTTTTTCTCAGAGTAGTTCTTTCTGTAAGTTAAAAAGAGCCCTTAATTTTATTGTTAAAGGTCTGAGCTTCAATTTGCTCACTTGATAAGGTGAGCTAATTGATAAATCCTTTCATCTGTCATTTTTTGCCCCATAGGTCATTTATTTGAAATGATAACTAGGTGCAAGACATTCTTCTTGATTTTTTAGTTTCTAGTTGGTTAAGAAAATCCACACTTATGCATATAGGTGATTTTGGGGGTACAGCAACACCAGGATTTTTAATGTCTTCTAAGAGGAGAACAGAGTGATCTGGGCAACTGAAAGTAATCGATGGGGCATCATTTCCATCCAGGCTGAGCCAAAGGAGATCCCACACTGACATATACTTAGCATAAAAGGTATTCAAGGGACAGCTGAACAAATGGAAGGTGATCCAAAAATACTCTTTCTTATTTATCGAATAATTCTTATTCATTGGTAGAAAAACATATTCCGAATCACAGGAGCTTTCAAGTTGTGCTGAAGAATGAGAGTGTAAACAGAATATAGAAAATAACAAACTTCAACTGTCAAAGTAACTATTACACAAGACGATGATGAAAAAGGATTAAAAGGAAAAGATCATTTATAATTGCAAATATTTCATCAGATCACTGAGAGAGTTAGCAAAGCACATTGCTGTTAAAGGGAAAAAGAAACAACTCTTCTTACACCTTGTCCTTTATTCTGCTTGCAAGCTAGCTAGCTATAGATCCATATCCTGTAGCAAAGGAGCAGCTTCTAATCTGCTCACACAAAGCTGTCTAATTAGTTGGTACAATTGTAGCAGCAGGTCAGTCAGGGGCAGGCAATGGAGGGAAAGCAGTACTATCCCTTGCAGAATCTGTGACTGTTTATAACAAGCACTTGACTTGATCCTCTCAATTTTATCCTTTCAATTTGATACTTTATACACTTTTTTAAAGGGCTGGTAACTCTGTGACACATTTAAACCACCATCAATCTTATCTAATTTAGGATGATTTAAAGTTCTGAGAGTAGGTATCAATGAAAAATGAGTGGTAAAGATGCATGAGGGCATTTCAATAACATAGAGGTGTGTAAGGCAATAACTCCAATCGGACAAATAGAAATTTCACAGAGAAGAGTGTATGAAGAACTGACATTGTTCCTTAGCCAGTGACAGCCATTCCTGACAAGTCCAGTAACTCAGGAGACCAGAAAGTGGACCCACTTATTTGCATGAAGGAGATCACAAGTCCACTTACCTATTTCTTTATCCATCTTCTTCAAACAAACAACACAAAGCTACATAGGCAAAATCAAGTCCTGTATATTTAGTCCTAATACTACAAAGCTAATAACAATGTATGTATCTATGTGTGGAGCTTGTACTATGCATCTGAATTGCTGTCAAGCAATTAATAAGGTATAAATAACATCACATTTAATACAAAGAGTCTATAAGCCCCATTTTATAGACAAAGATACTATGGCACAGAGAAGCCAAATATATTTTATAAGGATATAGGTCCAATATAAGCAACATAAGTCCAGGCCGCCTAGTAATGGGCTTATACTATAAGTTTTTATACTGTCTTATTAAAAAGACAAAAAAGAAAATATGAATAAGAAAAATATTAGCCTATATTGAATAAGTAAGTACATTTCAAATATTTTAGGAAGAGAATGTATTTATTTGACAAAACAATCATAAGTTTTGAAATTATATTCAAATTAAGAGAGTCTTGTAATATGCTTAACATATTTATTGTTCTTCATACACTAAACAGATTTATTTCTATCTTCCTATAAGAGGGATGAAAATTTTCAGCAATGTAATTTTGGCTCTGAATCACTCTCAGAAAATGCACCAGCAGTTCCCTTGATTTGATCTACTCAGCAGGTCAGGACAGATGGGTCTCCATCACCACCTGTCATTGAGTACATTAGCATTGTAAACCTCCACATCCAATTACATGCTAGCTGTGTGGCCAAAACACTCTGGGCCTTCCTTGTCTCCAGTGTCTTCTTTTAGAAGTGTGTACAAGATTATTTGCCTCTTGATGCTGGAGGTGGCTTCCTGGGCTAACCTGACATAAGAACAGAAAAAAAACGTGACCTAGCCCAGTGCTGGAGACTGCCTTGGTGTTATTAATAATGTTGTTGCTTAAAACTTGAAATCCTATGTCTTAATAAATACATATAATTTTTTTAAATAAAGTAATATTTCCTTGGCAACTGAGATGCTAATGCTCTGAGATATCATTTCCCATTTAGAATCAGCAGCACAGCATAGAGATTTTTATCCTGGAGCAAGATCGTCTCACAAGAATTTATATTCCTTCTCCACCTAACTCCAACATAGTATCTTACCACCGAGATTGGATTACGAGTTTCTTCTGATAAAATTTCAGCTTCAATTTTTAAAAGTAATATTGATATCTGCAAAGTATGTGCTACTATTAACAGAAAAGTCTCAGAACTAGGAAAACAGAAACAATTACTTTCCCATGTATTAGTGCATGTGTATGTGTGTATGTATGCACACACATATAAATAATGTACACCAAAGATATGGCCAAAGGTTATAAAAGTTGTTAGTTGTTTAACAGTACACTGATTTAATTTTTGGTTTTTTGTTTTATTTTGTTGTTCATGACGTGCTACTTCTGTCCTTTTTGTATTTTAACATTTATTTGCTGATGTTACATATCCTTGCAGAGAGTGGAAATATGAATAGGAAATTTGCAGGAAACCTTATTAAACCTTATAAAAGTCCGGGTGTGGTGGCTTACGCCTGTAATCCCAGCACTTTGGGAGGCTGAAGTGGGTGGATCACGAGGTCAGGAGTTCGAGTCCAGACTGACAAACATGGTGAAACCCTGTCTCTACTAAAAAAAATACAAAAATTAGGCGGGCGTGGTGGCGTGTGCCTGTAATCCCAGCTACTCAGGAGGCTGAGGCAGGAGAATTGCTTGAACCCAGGAGGCGGAGGCTACAGTGAGCTGAGATTGAACCACTGCACTCCAGCCTGGGTGACAGAGAGAGACTCCATCTCAATAAAAATAAAAAAAATAAAAAAAATGAAAAACACTCATAAAAGCAACGCATAAACTCTGGAACTCACTTTTCTTTTGTACTCTACCTTGTCATTTCATTCAGAATGGGTAAGTGTAATTTTAAAATGTGTTAAAATAAGAATTTTTTGAGTAATGTTTCTAATTTAATTAAGTAGAAACACAGTCAATGAAATAGAAACGATTAGTGATAGAAGTAAACATAATCATAAAGTTTTCTTTACTTTGCTTCCACTGACGGAGTTTTGAAAACTTCTAAAATAAAACCCACAAAACAGGAGAGTAAAATAATCAAGCACCTGAGAGAAAGAACAGAATTCCTATATTCTAATCTCAGATGCAAATTTTTTCTTTTTATTTTTTTAGATGGAGTATCACTTTGTCAACAGGCTGGAGTGCAGTGACACAATATCTCGGCTCACTGCAACCTCCATCTCCCGGGTTCAAGTGATTCTCCTGCCTCAGCCTCCTGAGTAGCTGGGACTACAGGCAAGCGCCAGCACACCCAGTTAATTTTTGTATTTTTAGTACAGACAGGGTTTCACCATGTTGGCCAGGATGGGTCTCAGTCTCTTGACCTCATGATCCGCCCTCCTTGGCTTCCCAAAGTGCTGGGATTACAGGTGTGAATCTCTGTGCCCAGCCTCAGATACAACTCGTTAGTGACAGTAGTCAAGTTACCCAAATTTTTCTACCTTATTCTTCTCACTTGTAGGATGAATGTAATGATAGTCTTTCACAACTTTGTCATGAAGATTAGCATGTAGTTTATCATTAACATTATATCTGTTAAGCACTTAAAGCGGTATATAGCACATTTTAAATGCTATAGAAGTTAAATAAAACATACCATTTCCAATAAAATCAGCTAGATTAACCATTGAGTCGAATCATATTCTATTGTGAGATAAAGAAGACAATTGATTATTAGAAATAACAATATAATTAAAATATCTTTACTCTTATATCCATCAGTTAAATTTAATTGTAATCATGTACCAAAAACACAAACACAACAGTTAGAAAATCAGGTATTGATAAAGAAAGGGATGTGAATGATATATGGTGGATCTCGTACATGGCTTTAATGACATATAATATTCCATTTCTTTATGAAAATGTAATCAAATATGGCCAAAAATACTAGATTTTGTTAAAAGGCATAGTGAGAACATGACTATTGTATTTATCTATACTGCATATATGTTTAAAGTATTTAATAAAAAATTAAGATGACTTAAGGCTCACACATGCTTAATTTCAATCCTGTCTTTGCCAATTACAAACTCTACGACTTTGGGCAAGTCATTTATTCTCTCTGTACTTCACTTTCTTCTTATTTCTATGTTCGAATAAACCTTGAGATAATTCAGAGCAAAATGAGGAATCCCAGATTTAACTGTCAATATAAAAATATTGTAGCTAAAATTAAAGAGGAGAGGGTCACCAAATATTTCAATTTTCTTATTAAGTGCACAATCGAAGAATGGCAATATGAAGAATTTCCACTATTAGTGACAGAATGGCTTAGGGATTGCTTCTGGAATTGATGCCTAACATACAGTCAAAGAGGAAGAAGGCAAACTTAATAAAATCCAAATAAAAGATTACAAAATTACTAGTAGTTTTGCCTTGAATAATTTGCCATAAAACCTATAAATTATGAAAAGTAATATCTCTAAAATTGAATAGTAAGTGTACATTACTTAGAGCAATAAATTCCCATTCAAAATCCCTAACAAAAGCAGTTCCTTTATGTGTAATAAAGAGGAGAAAAAAATTCAGAAGCAAATAGTGTACAATAAAAGTTGAGAATAAAAGTCAATTTAATAATTTTTTAAAAAAATCCTTTTATAACTCGATCCTTTACGAAATTTGTAGTTGCTTAAGACAGAGTAGGGTTGTGTGGATCTTATATAATCAAGTATATCAATAATTCCAACTCTGGTTGTTCATTACGACAAACTATGAAGATTTTATTTTTTAGAATGCTGACTAAAGATATGAAATGCAAGTACTCCTTAGAAAGAAGAGCCAAAATTACGAGTGAATAATCATGGCTCAAGTGGAGTACTGAGCGGAGAGTGATAAAACCTATTGGTTCAGAGTTCATGTAAAGAAGAAAGAAGCTGGAGCACAGAACAAGAAGAAAGCTGGAGTTGGGCAGAGCTCAACTCCTGAGGAATTTAGAGTCCCATGGAAAATATCGGTGGGGCTGTTTTTGGCTTCTCTCATCCTTGCATCAGACTGCTGGTTTCTTAACTTTCAGAGAGCACCTCAGCCCTTGTGAGCCCAAGCAATGGTGTGGGTGGCAATATGGGAAATGCTTGTGGGCAGAGCACTGGGCAGCCAGCTCATGCAGTGTCTGTCACCCTCCCCACAGACCCCGGCTGAGCTGGCCGGTACCATATTTGTTGTGTGCCCATTATAGGACACTGTTCTGTCCAGAAAGTCTTAACCCTTGTGTCTCTACATCGCTGGATTCCCTGCCAACATAACTGAGCCCCATACAGATGGCAGCAGCTAAAGAGGGCTGGTGGTACACAGGGGAGCTGTGGGATTTCCAGAGATCTAGCCCTCAGGGTGGGCTGCTCTTAGGAGTAAGGAGAGTGAAGCATGTCAAAGTACCCCTAGGGACAAAGGAAACCAGAGTATACACTCTACTGTGCCTGAGAGCTCCAGGCTTGCGAGTTGAAGGTGACTGTGCCCTTTCAAGTGGAAATGCAGGTAGGTGCTGGGCTCTATAGGGGAGGAATAAGGTTCCAACCCAAAGATGAGGTGACACCAGTGCCCAGAACGGATGTGAAAAGGGTGACTTCTCCTTCCCTGTCCCCCACTGCTGTGGATGCCGCTATGGCTATTCCCATGGGGTGCTGGCATGGGTGTGCCAGTGGATGGCCATTCCAGAATATTAGGGTGGCTGCAACCCAACTGTCAGTGTGCCCACCAGGCCCAGACTTGCATAGAAGGCACAGCACTTCCCCTTCTCTACAAAGAGTGGTAGCATTCCTGCAGCAGAGATTAGGTGACTGGCAAAGCCATCTGTTTTGCGCTGAGGTAAGAAGTTACCCTCCAAGGCCATTTGGAGGAAGAGTCACAAGAAAGTTGTTTTCTGTGGCCCTCAGCTACAATGCAGCCTGGAGATAGTGACAGTGGCTAAGTTAGAAATCATGAGCCCTGGAGCAGGGGTGTGATAGAGAGGCAGATTACATTCCTGCCTGCCTAAGACATGAAGCTAGTGCAGCTCCTTCCCTCTGACCCCACCCACAGAAACCTCATTTCACCGCAAGCTCCCCCTGCCACTTCCATTAGGGCTGGTGCTTATGCTTGTCACTGGGGTTCCCAAGGGTAAGCTTAGCAGTCCAGTGCCATGCAGTTTTGTTCCCAACACTGGGCCTTAGGAGCAAACTCAGGACACCAGGTTTTCCACAGGCCAGTCTACCATCCAAGACCACAGAAAACTCCTCCCAGCTGACAAAGATCACATACCCATCAGCTTCTGCCACATCCAACTCTTACTCATAAATGCTCTACTGGCCAGAAAGCTTAACTGGACAATGCAGTACATAAGAGGCTAACAGAAGTGCACAGTTCTGTGGAACAAGATAAACTACCTGAGATCTCCCTAACTGTGGTCCTGCAGGAAATAATAATCTCATCATATGCTCAGCACATTGCCACTACAACTGACATTTGAGAGAGCCATCACACAAAGGCTATCCATGACCAAGAAACTCATGCAGAGTCTCGGCCCCCTGAAAGTGCCCAGAATCAAAGCCAAAAAACTATACAGAGCATGTATTACAGTCACACACTCAAGGAAGCAAAAATTATTTTAAAGAAAGTCCCATCGAAACAAAGGCACATTCAAAAATAAGAAATGGCACTTTCTAAAGAAGAGAAAGAACCAGTGTAATAAATCTGGTGGTATTAAATAACAGAGTTTTTAAGACCCTCTCCACCAAAAAAAAAAAAAATGTCCCACTGGCTCTCAAGAAATGAATTCTAACCGAATCGAAAATTCTGAAATGACAGATAAAAAATTCAAAAAAATAACTTGTCAGGAAACTCAATGAGATTCAAGAGAAAGTTGAATATCAACACAAAAACATCAGAAAAATAATTCAGGATGTGAATGAAAAATTTACTAAGGAGATAGAAATTTTTTAAAAAAGAAACAACTGGAAATCAAAAAGTTACTGGAGGAATTACAAAATACAGTTAAAAGCTTTAAGATATACTAGAACAAGCAGAAAAAAAGATTTATAAATATTACCTTTTCTGTACAATCTCACTAGCATATGTTATTTTTGACTTTTTAATAATAGCCATTCTGACTGGTATGATATGGTATCTCACTGTGATTTTGATTTGCATTTCTCTAATGATTAGTGATACTGAGAATTTTTTCATATTCTTATTGGCCATGTGTATGTCTTCTTTTGATGTCTGTCCATGTCTTTTGCTCACTTTTTTTGTTTTGTTTTGTTTCTGAGACAGAATCTAGCTCTGTCACCCAGGATGGAGTGCTGAGGCGTGATCTCAGGTCACTGCAACCTCCTCCTTCTGGGTTCAAGTGATTCTCCTGCCTCAGCCTCCCAAGTAGCTGGGATTATAGGCACCCACCACCATGCCCAGCTAATTTTTGTATTTTTAGTAGATACAGGGTTTCACTGTGTTGGCCAGGCTGGTCTCAAACTCCTAACCTCATGATCCACCTGCCTTGGCCTCCCAAAGTGCTGGGATTACAAGCATGAACCACTACGCCCAGCCCCTTTGCCCACTTTTTAATGGGTTGTTTTTTGCTTGTAAATTTGTTTAAGTTTCTTACAGATTCTGTATTTTAGACCTTCGTCAAATGCATAGTTTGAAAACATTTTCTCCCATTCTTCAGGTTCTTTTTGCTTTGTTGATAATTTCCTTTGCTGTGCAGAAGCTCTTCAGTTTAATTAGGTCCCATTTGTCAATTTTTGTTTTTGTTGTAATTGCTTTTGATGTTTTTGTCAGAAAATATTTGCCAGGTCCTATGTCCAGAATGGTATTTCCTAGGCTATCTTCCAGGATTTTTATAGTTTTAGGTTTTATATTTAAGTATTTCATCCACCTTGAGTTGATTTTTGTATGTGGTGTAAGGGGTCCGCTTTCAATCTTCTGCATGTGGCTAGCTCGCTTTCCTAGCACCATTTATTGAATAGAAATGAGAATAATGTATATTCTATTGTTTGGAGAAAGAGAGCCCTGTAGTTGTCTATTAGCTTCATTTGGTAAAGTGTTGAGTCCAGGTCCTCAATATTTTTGTTAATCTTCTATTTAATACTGTCAATGGGGTATTGAAGTCTCCCACTGTTATTGTGTGGAAATTTAAGTCTCTGCATAGCTCTCTAAGAATTTGCTTTATCAGTCTAGGTGCTCCTGTGCTGGGTGCTTATACATTTAGGGTAGTTAGGTGTTATTTTTGAAGTGAACCCATTACCATTATATAATGCTCTTCTTTGACTTTTTAAAAATCTTTGTTGGTTTAAAGTTTGCTTTGTCAAAAATTAGGATATCAACCCTTGGTTTTTTCTGTTTTCCATTTGCTTGGGTAGATTTGTCTGTACTCCTTTATTTTTAACCCATGGGCATCATTGCATGTGGGGTACATATATTGAAGACAGGATACCATTGGGTCTTGCTGCTTTATCCAGCTTGCCACTCTGTCTTTTAATTGGGGCATGTAGCCTGTTTATATTCAAGGTTAGTAGTGATGTGTGCAAATTTGATCCTGTTATCATGTTATTAGCTGGTTAATATGCAGACTTTTTTGTGTGGCTGCTTTATATTGTTAATGGTCTGTGTACATAATTGTGTTTTTGGATTGGCTGGTAATGGTCTTGCCCTTGTCTAGTTAATGCTCCTTTCAGTACCTCTTATAAGGCAGATCTAATGTTAATAAACTCCCTCAGTTTGTCTGAAAAGGATCTTATTTCTCCTTCACTCATTAGTCTTAATTTGTCTGAATATAAAATTCTTAGTTGGAATTATTTTCTAAGAGTTGAGAACGCTGATAATAGGCCCCCATTCCCTTCCGGCTTGTTTCTGCTAAAATGTCTACTGTTAGCCCGATGGTGTTCCCTTTGTAGGTGACCTGCCCGTTCTCTCTAGCTGCCTTTAAAGTTTTTTGTTTGTTTGTTTCACTTCAACCTCTGAGAAACTGATGATTATGTGTCTTAGAGATAGCCTTCTTGTGCAGTGTCTTGCAAAGGTTCTCTGCATTTCCAGAACTTGAATGCTGGCCTCTCTAGCAAGGTACTAATAGACAACATCCTGAAATATGTTTTCCAAGTTGTTTGCTTTCTTCCCATCTTTTTCAGCGATACCAGTGAATCATAGGTGTGGTCTCTTTACATAATCCCATATTTCTCAGAAGTTTTTTTCATTCCTTTTTGTTTTGTGTCTGACTTATTTAGTTCTGAGACCAGTCTTCAAGACCTGAGATTTCTCCTTAGTGTGGTCTATTCTGCTGTTATTACCTGTGATCGGATTATGCAATTCTTGTAGTGTGTTATTCAGCTCTATCACATCTGTTTGGTTCTTTTTTATAATGTCCATTTTCTCTATCAGCTTCAGTATCATTTTATTGTAATCTTTAGATTCCTTGGATTGAGTTTCCACTTTATCCTAAATCTCAGCGATCTTTGTTCTTATCTACATTATGAGTTCTATTTCTGTCATTTCCATCATTTTAGCCCGGTTAATTACCCTTGCTGGGGAATAGTATGGTCGTATGGGAAAAAGAAGACACTCTGGCTTTGTGAGTTGCCAGAGTTCTTGCACTAGTTCTTTCTCATCTGTTGTTCTATTACTTGTGGCATAATTTGAATGCAGTCAGTAAACTTATTTTCTGAATGTTTCCAGAGGACCAGAGCTTTGTGCAGGTATTTGTTTGTAGCTGAATTCTTGTCTTTGGTTTCACAGGGATGTATATCAGTGAAGTATTTTTGGTGTTTACATTTTGTCTGTGATCCAGTAGATGGCGCTTAAGCATATTGACCAGTAGGTAGGCTCTTGCTCAGCCATGTGGCTCCAGTGTATTTCCTCCCAATTGCAGCTGTGCTACCCTCTCACTGCTCTGAAAATGTGGACTCCTCTCCCACTGGAGTGCTGGCTGCATATATCAGCTTGACACTCCTGGGCTGCACACTGCAGTTCTAGGGTGAGCTCTGGCTTTATGTTCACACCCCAGCTTGAAGACAACAGGGGAAGGGACCTTGGCAGTGATTGTGGTAGATGACCTTTTACTTGTTTCTTGGGGTTTCACCCCAGTGGGATGCAGAACCACTATTAGTCAGTACAATTGACCAGGGTGGAGTGGCTGTGCTGTGGGCTTAAGCCAAGGGGGGTCTTGCCTGGTGATAAACAGGTGGGGCAAGGATGTCACAGAGGAGACAAAGTGGCCTCTTCTCCTTAAGGAAACTACAGCTTTCTGGAGGTGTGGTTAAAGCACTCAGGGTGTTTGTTACTTCCTAAGTCTGAGGGCAGAAGGGGCAGTACCGTGCAGTGGCAGTGACAGAAGGGCTTTTGGTTATCTCTGGGTGCTTCACCTTAGAAAAATGTGGAGCCACTGCTGCTGGGCATGTTCAACCAAAATGTGAGGCACTACACAGCTAGCCCAAGCTAGGGGCTCCACTTGGTGAAGAACTAGGGGTTGAGGGCTCAAAGAGAGGAGGAAACACTGGGCTCCTCTCCATATGGGGACTGTGGTGTGTTAGTGGGACAAGTGAAGCCCTCAGGCTCTTTGTCTCTTCTGTTTCTTCTCCAGACTGAAGGCAGCAGGGTCAAAACCACTGCTGTTGTTGTGGCAGAGGGGCTGTTGGTTGCTTCTGGGAACCCCTCTCCAGGGAAACACAGAACCAGTAACAGTGAGTATGCTCACTAGGGGTGGGGCAACTGTTCTGCAGTCCCAAGCCAGGGGCCCTTCCTGGTAAAGAGTAGGGGTGGGAGCTCACGGGGAGGAGAGACTGGGGTTCTCTTCACATGTTGGCTGCAATGAGATGGAGGTGCCAGTGTAGCATCCAGACCCTTTTTCCCTTCCCCAGCTCAAGTGTACTTAGTGCAATACCACTGCAACTGCAATGGAAGAGGGGCTGTGGGTTGTCTCTGGGATTTCCTCCTCAGAGAAATGCAGAGCTGCCTCTGACATTCGACAGGGGGCAGGGTGTTCGACAGGGGGCAGGGTGGTTTTCCTGGAGTCTTAGGCCAAGAAGGTACACCCAGTGAGAAGCGGGAATGAGGATGTGCATGGAAAACAGTCTGACCAGTTTGCCATGGGGCAACTGCACTGTGCTAGGTATCTGCACCAGAAGCTAGTCACCACTCACATTTCAGAGCCTGAGGGCAACAGCAGTGAGGGCTAAGAGGCAGCAAAAATGGTGGCCTGCCTCTCCCTCTGGGAGCTCCATCCCAGAGAATGGCAAAGCTGCTAAAATCACGAGAGCCCAAGTGCAGCTGGTGTGGCCATGCTAGGGTCCCATCGCAGTGGGCTTTATCCTACAAGGTGCAGTGGAGTCGAGGCCTGCAGTCCATTGCTACTCAGATGCATGGATTCAGCCCCTTTCCTGGGGGCATGTGAAGGAATCTGACCTCCCCCATTGCCAGAGATTCAACTGGTTTTTTTTGTTTTGTTTTGTTTTTTTTGAGACAGAGTCTGGCTCTGCCAGGCTGGAGTGCAGTGGCGCAATCTCAGCTCACTGCAAGCTCCGCCTCCCCGGTTCACGCCATTCTCCTGCCTCAGCCTCCTGAGTAGCTGGGACTACAGGCGCCCGCCACCCCGCCAAGCTAATTTTTTTGTATTTTTAGTAGAGACGGGGTTTCACCTTGTTAGCCAGGATGGTCTCGATCTCCTGACCTCGTGATCCACCCACCTTGGCCTCCCAAAGTGCTGGGATTACAAGCGTGAGCCACCGCACCTGGCCAAGATTCAACTGTTAATGCTGGGGTGCCTGAGGATTCAAGGCTCCTGGGACTGTGCACATCTGAAAGTACACTATGTGTGTACTATGTAGTGCCCTACATAGCCCTCCTTGTCAGTCTAAATGCTCCAGGAGATCTCCTGAAACCAGGGTGGCAAAGGTCTGTGGCAGAAATGTGGGTACCCAGGGACTCACTATTTCCTTATGGTGTTGGGGCCTCTCCATCTCCATCCCACTACCAGGTGGGCAATTGTCCTGTTTCGCTCCTCTCCATTCTCCATGTGTCAAATTGTTTTTTTGATGAATCCCTATGTGGCTACCTGAATGTTCCATTTGAAGAGGTATTATTTACTCACCATTTCTTCCTCTCTCAGTGAGAGAGGTGCACACTAGCTGCTTCTAGCAAGCCCTCTTAGGCCAGTAGCAGTTCTATACACCAATAAAATAAGGCTGAAGAATACATAAAAAACTCAATCCCATTTGAAATAGCTATAACAAAATACCTAGAAATACATTTAAAGAAGGAGGTGAAATAACTCTATAAGGAGAAGTAAAAAACAATGATGAAAGAAATTATGGATGCCACAAACAAATGAAAGTGCATCTCATGCTCATGGATTAGAAGAATCAATGTCTTTAAAATAACCACGCTGCCCACAGCAATCCACAGTTTCAATGCAATTTCTATCAAATTATTAAAATCATTTTAAACAGACTTAAAAAAAATTATTCTAAAATTCATACGGAACCAAAAAAGAGCCCAACTAGACATTCAAAGGAAAACAAACAAACCTGAAGGCATCACATTCTCTGACTTCAAATTATAGTATGAGTCTATACTAACCAAAGCAGCATGGTACTGGTATAACAGCAGACACACAGATAAATGGAACAGATTAGAGAATCCAGAAGCAAAGCCACCTACATACGACCAACTAATTTTTGACAAAGCCAATAAAAATAAACAATGGGGAATGGACATCCTATTTAATAAATGATGCTGGGAGAACTGGATAGCCATATGCAAAATAATGAAATTGGACCCTTATCTCTCACTGTATTAGTCAGGGTTCTCCAGAGGGACAGATTATACATATATATACACACACACACACATTATATGTATACATCATATAGATATACACATTCAGGGGAGTTTTAACTCACACAATCACAAAGTCTCACAATAGGCTGTCTGCAGGCTGAGGAACAAGGAAAGCCAGTCCAAAGTCTAAAGAGTCCAGTGTTCGAGGGCAGGAAGCATCCAGCACGGTACAAAAATGTAGGTTGGGAAGCTAGGCCAGTCTTGCCTTTTTACGTTTTTCTGTCTGCTTTATATTTGCTTGCAGCTGATTAGATTGTGCCCACCAGATTAAGGGTGGGTCAGCCTTCCCCAGCCCACTCATTCACATGTTAATCTCCTTTGGCAACACCCTCACAGACACACCCAGGAAGAATACTTTGTATCCTTCAATCCAATCAAGTTGACACTCAGTATTAATCATCACACTCACATATATAAAATTAACTCAAGATCGATTATAGACTTAAATGTAAGATCTGAAATTATACAAATCCTAGAAGAATACCTAGGAAAAACTCCTGTGGACATTTACATAGACAAAAAAAATTATGACTATCTCCTCAGAAGCAAATGCAATAATAACAAAAATATACAAATGGGATTTAATTAAACTAAAAATCTTCTGCACAGCAAAAGAAATAATTAACAGAGTAAACAGACAATCTACAGAATGGCAGAAAATATTTTCAAACCATGCGTTCAACAAAGGGTTAATACCCAGAATCTACAAGAATTACAAATAACCAAACAAGAGAAAAACAAATAACCTTATTAAAAAGTGGTGGGCAGAGGACAGAAACAGACATTTTTCAAAAAAGACATATGAGTGACCAACAAACATGAGGAAATTCTCCACATCCCTCATCCTCAGAGAAATGCATATTAAAACTGCAGTGAGACACCATCCTATACTGGCCTGAATGGCTATTATTAAGTCAAAAAACAGCAGATGTTGGTGAGGCACAGAGAAAAAGGAATGTTTTTACACCGTTTGGTGATAAAGTAAATTAGCACAACCTCTGTGGAAAACAATAAGGAGATTTCTCAAAGAGCTAAAAGTAGAGCTACCATTCAATTCAGCAATCCCTCTACTGGATATCTACCTAAAGGAAAATAAATCATTGTGTCAAAAAACACCTGCACTCACATATTTACACAGCACTATTCGCAGTAGCAGAGTCATGGAATCAACCTACGTGTCCATTGATTGGTGATTGAATAAATAAAATGTAATACATATATATCATGGAATATTAGGTAGAGGCTTAATTTCTCTCTAATGTTTCACTGTTTATCATCTGAATTGGCAAGTTCCTTTCCAGTCAACAAATACTAAATACCAACTATGTTTAAGGCAACTATGTCAAGGGTCATATAAATAAAAGCTAACCTAAGTCTGCCCTTGAATACTTTATCTCTTAAGTGCATGAAACAAGCACACGTTATTTATTTTTTAAATATATTATATATTAAAATATTTTAATCCTAAAAACTATTATTCAAAGGAGGAAACCACATGGTATGACTATAGTTGTCCTTATGTAAAACAGAGGCAACCTATGTTGGTGCACTGGGCTCCCAGCCCTGGTAATGTTCACAAGGTAATGGTATTTACTGCTGCCTTATAATTTACATAAAATGTAAACGAAATAAAATTAAAGGGTTTTTTAATGCCTTTACCAAAGAACACAAGGCAGCAAGTATATTACTTTCCTCTTTTACAAAATCAATAATCTTTCTGTAAGTACATTTTACAGTTATATAAAAAATCTTGTGAAACATGTAAGCACAAAAGCTAAGCCACTTGAACTTTACTTGGAGAAACAAAGGAAAGGGTTAAGATAAGGCTCCAAGTACCTTTTCCACTGGTAAAGTTGTCCAAATTAAAGCACCTTGCACCAACACATAGCGTAGTAGGTCAGAAGATCTAAATGTCCTTACATATCACCTGATGTTTTTGTCTACTTTTGTAGTGAATGGTACGACAAAATATATGTCTATGCTACTCTATATATTGTAAGAGCAGGACTATATTCATAGTTGTCTGTCATATTTTGCATCTTAATTTCTATTCTCCTTTCTCTTTAAGTCAGGAAGATGTCTCTAATAGAATCAAAATAAAACTCATTTAGAATTGGCCTGAAAAGTTATTCCCAAATTAAACTTAAATAGTGAATTTAAAGAACTTTATAACTGATCACATATAACTCTTCCACAAAACTAAATTATTGTAACTTCATTCCTCAAATTAAGTTAAATGAAAAAAATATATATTAGAAAGCCCTGGGCAAGGAGTCAATGACTTTGGTATATCCTGCTTCCTGATTTAATCAGTTACTTTTTCCATGACTGCAGGAAAGTATTTCGAGCTCTGATTCTCTTTTTCCTTATCTTGAAAATGTGATAAAAGGGATTATTGGATTGTTTGTGTTGCACACAAGCAAGATGTCTAAGTATGTTGTTTACAAAGAGGACATAGTGTCAATGAATAAATTCATGGACTTCAGAAATTGAGGGAAGTGAGAGAGGTATTTTAAAGGCGTTAAAATTACACTTAAATTTTAAAAGATTATTCTCCAAACAAATTTATTTTGATCAAAGATTTTATTTTCTAACCTATAATTCTAATAATAAACAATAAGTAATATTTGGTCCTGTACCATGTGTGTGTGTGTGTGTTTGTGTGTGTGTGTGTGTGTGTGTGTGTGTTCAATATTTAGGATTAATTTAGAGACAGAATATTTAAACACTCTTTCTAAGTCTCTTGAAAAATGGACCCTGATACAACCCCTTGGGGAGATATTGTTTATGTGGGACCTGATCCAAGGAAGAGCAAATAAGGAAGTAGGAAAAGTGAGGCAGTGAAAGGAGAAAGTATAATTATGGGTGAATTAACGCAAAGGTCACTTTTGTGACCACCTATAAATTTAATTCCACTGGAGACCCTTGAAGGAATAGTGCAGAACACATTTCAGGCTTGTTTCCTTGAGGATACATTTTTTGGGTAATATATCCACTCATGTCTACCTTTTACTGATTAAGCATTGACCATGGAGACGTGAGAACTCAGCACTTCCATACTCTCTTCTTTGTGGTCTGAAGGACCCTCTATGGATCTGGAGAACACTCCCAGGCAGGGAAGCAGAGATGCAGGCTCTTGAGGAAGGAAGCCTTCAGCATACACATAAAAATTCCACTGCAGCTATAAAGAGCTTCCAGATGGGCAGAAAGGATACACATAGGGCGGGGAAATCACAGCATATGTTATACAATTAAATGGAGAGCTGTATTTGCACTCTAATAATGAAAGTTAATGCAAGTATTATAAATTATGAGAATATAAAAATAAATTATGAGAATATAAAAATATAATTATTTAATTTAGACATGGGAGAAGAGGAAAATAATTTAAAACAATAAAAATGAATTTAAAATGACTAACATATAGAATAAAAAAACTGGGAGTTGGTTAGGTGGGAAAAAAAGGTAGAAGGCAATGTATGTACCCCATATTCTGTGCTTTTTCAGTCTGGGCTATCGGTACTTGTTTCTATAGTTGATGCATCCATAAATAGAGACGTAAATGAATTATTTATCCTTATCATAGTAATTATGAGAAGAATTAAACTTGGAAATTTTAAACATGATTTCCTCTAGAGAGGTGGAGTGGAATTGAGAATTGTGAGCTGACAAAACAATTTCTTACTGTTTTATATAATTATTTTCTAAACTCATGTATTTACATTGGATTGATTTTGTTTTTTCAGAAAATTAAACTGCTGGGCATAGTGAGAGAAGTGAAGAGTATGAGATAACAGTGCATGATGATGACATAGTTTAAGCTTTAATATGGTCTCATGATTTTATAATACTAGGTCTTGTGTATGTCATAAAGGTCATAGTCACTATTTCAAATAGTTTCATGTAAAATAATTAAAATTATTCTTAAATTGTTATTTTATAGAATATATTTGATATCAAAGAGTCATCATAATTTAATTCATAAGCTTTGACTTCCTTCTGTTTTTACATCAATCATTTTAGACTGAAAGTATTATTGTTTCAAACATTAGGTGGATCTACTCTACTGAAATTGGGACAGAAAACCAATTCTGTTTAAAGGTAAGAGCTATTTACCTTGGTGACACTGACACAATAATGAAATGGAAGGCAGTTGTCCCAATAATGAATCTTGATCAAACTGTGTACAGTTTCCCAGGAGGGCACATTGTATACTGTGGAATTCTTACAGAAAGAAAAAGCATTGAAGAGGCTGAGAACAGAGCAGCACTGTTGGAATTTGTACTGACCACATGCTAGAAAATTACACACAGTAGGATTTAAATGGCTCATAGAACTTTTTCTGCTTCTTTCACGCTTGCAATGTTATTGTTTTTCTCTTGTGCAGTGGTGGCAGAAACACTAATTTTTTTAAGTTATTGAGCAGATATTTATTTTAAAAATAAAATGTCAGGTACGGTAGTAGTTGAAGACACTGAAATATTTTGATATTCGAAGTGATGGTTGAAACTAAGTAATTTCCTAAGTAACTTAGGAAAAGTCAATCCTTAAATTGACATTGTCATTATTTAAATACTGAAAATATTTCTTGATAATTTCCCCTTTTATAAAAAGTCAAAACAATAGAAGCAACGCGGAATGGAAATCTATCCTTTCTCCCTCTCTCGTGCACCTCTATGATGTTCTTAGGTTAGGAGTCACTTCATTTTTAATTTTAAAATTATTATGAAGTTAACACAAGCATGCAGTTTTAAAAATATTGAGTGTTTCAGAAAAGTAAAATAATAAAATGTAATAGTATCCAATTCTACCACCGACAACCCCACTTCTAATCTACAATCCAAATTTATAAATTGTTTATTAACTCTACTATTTGAAGTTTGATAATTCATTTAATTAACTTTATATCTACATTTATTTTTCAATCCTCTCCCAATATTTTCTTAGTTATATACTTTTTTCAGCTTTTTTTGGTCTTTCTAATTCTAAAATTTGTTTAAATCTCCATTGTCCTATCTATCCATTGTAAACTCATTACTCTAAACCTTGATTATCTACAAAAGGACACAATTTCCACTCTTACTACTTTCTTGTTCAATCTTCCCTGCCCCTAAATTTTATCTGGTGTCCATTATATTTAACAATTATCATAGCCAAGATATTGACATGCATGTGGATAATTAGTTTATCTATACAATTAATCTATGCTTTAACTATAATTTAATTTAAAAAATCAATGTGATATGGTGACATAACAAGAAATATATATTTGATCTTCCTTTCTGGTTCTTGGCACAGAGCTTCTAAAATCCTTGTAACCTCAGGAGTGTTAAGATTGATAGGAGTGTAATTTTATATTCATAACAAGCCCCTTTTAATCACACCTGAGTTGGTGTCTGGAAGTTCCTAGATGACTTCAGGATGGAGCTGGTTGACAGAAAAAGCAATCATGTGATTAGAGGTTTGGAAATTTCAGCTCCATTCATGGGGGACTTCAGGGGGAAGAGAAATGCTAGGAGTTGCATTTATCACCAAAAGCCAATAATTTAACCAATCATGCCTAATTATATAGTGCCTACATAAAAACCCTAAATGAAGAGATTCAGAGAGCTTTCACATTGGTGAAAGCATCCATGGGCTGGGAGAATGGCCCTAACTCTCTGGGACAGAAACTCCTGCCTTCAGGACCTTTCCAGACCTCTCCCTACCCACCTCTTCATCTGGGTATTCATCTGTATGCTTTATAATATCCTTGATTTTAAACCATTCAATGTAAGCAAATTCTTTTTCTGCCTTTTATCAGCTGTTATAATAAATTGTGAAACATAAGGAGGGTGTCATGAAACCCCCAATGATGTGTAGCCAATTGGTCAAAAGTATGGATGGCCTGGACTTGTAACGGGCATCTGAAGCAGGAGCAGTCTTGTGAGACTGAGCCTTTATCCTGTGGGTTGTTACATGAACTCTGGATAGTTTGCAGCAGAATTGAATTGAGTCTAGTTGGTTTCCAGTGAGTTCCAATAGTGGATGTTAATATGAAACAACACCACACATTTGGTGTAAGAAATTTTGTGAGTAGAAATATATCATAGTAATATTAGTTTGTCTCAAAAGTATGATTTGCTAGACTGGCTTTGAATCAAGGAAGTTTGGTTTGGGAAGAGAAATGATAAAAAGGCAGAAGAGAATAGTTGGTTCCTGGATGAATACCTAGTCACCCATGGTATAAAACTGTAGCTGTACTGCAATCTGTTACTAAAAGTAAAAATTATTGATTGAACTTAGAAGTGCTGGTAGACCTGGCTTTCATGTAGTTGGCTCATGGGATTTGTAAGAAAATGTAAAATAATAAGAAACACGTTAAACATAAAATCCCTTTGTAATTGTTACCTGTAATAGCTAAGATGAATGATGCTAAAACAAGCTCAGATTTTGACAAGTCTAAACTTAAACCACTGGCCTCAAAGTTGTCCACAAAGGAGTAAATTATGCCAGGACAACAGAAAGTACCTCTAAGACCTCTAGTCACCAATAAGGCAATCAAGGTGGTGGTGGGGGGTGGGAGGGATGAAGAAACTACCAAAACCAGGAGAGAAGAGTGTAAAAAAATGTATCATTTTATAAACTAATATCATCAGCTTCTTTTTTGAAAAGAAAATTTATTAACGAAATCTTTATTAAAATGAATTGTGATAGACTAATTTAAGGGCAGTGTGTGTAAGCCCATTTCTGTTGCTATAACTGAATACCTGAGAATGGGTAATCTATTAAAAAACTAAAAATCCTTAAAGTTCTGGATGCTGGGAAATCCAATATTTAGAAGCTGCATCTGGTGAGGACCTTCTTGCTAGTGAGGACTCTCTGTGGAACCCCAAGGCAGTACAGGGAATCACAGAGTAAGGATGGTAAAGGTGAGAGCTTAGGTCTCTCATCTTTTTTTTTATACAGCCACCTGTCCTAGTCTGACTCCCATTACAGTCCATTAATTGAGTCACTTATTAATCTATTAATCAATGAATTGATTAATCTATTCATGAGAAACGAGCCCCGAGTGCCCAATTACCTCTTAAAGACTGACTTCCCAATATTGTTACATTGGGGATTAAGTTTCAATACAAGTTTTGATAGAGCCAAACATTTAAAGCATTGCACAATGTCTTTGGTTTTTAATGCTGCAGAGTAGAAGAGCATGCTTGGGTTGATAAAGATCCTGTAGCTAGAGAAAATGATGTTTGTGTACTGTTTAGCCTATGACTTATTTTGTTGAGTATTATGCTTATAAAATTAAAGAGAGGCGACCAAGATGGCCAAGTAGAAGCAGCTGCAGTCCACAACACTCACAAAGAAGAACAAAAGGGTCGAGTGGGTACAACACCTTCAACCAAAATATCCAGGTACTTGTGTTGGGACTGATCAGGGAAGCAACTCAACCTATGGAGAATGAGGAAAAGCAGAGCAGGATGACAGCCCACCCAAGAGTGACACAGAGCCAAGGGAACACCCACTCCCAGCCAAGGAAAGTGGTAAGTAAATGAGCGACCCTGGGAAACCACACTTCTTCCATGGATCTTCACAATCCTCAGATCAGGAGGTCCCCTTTTGAGCCCACACCACCAGGGCCTTGAGTCTGAATCACAGAGCTGTATGGAGTCGCAGCAGAACACAGGCATGCACAGATACCCAGGAGCTTTACACACTCCTGGGATCCCTAACAAAGGTGACTGCAACTCAGGTAAGGTGGGACATCTGTATATACCCCTAGGAAGGGTGCCAAATCCAGGGAGCCAATCAGCATAGATCTGAGGTCCCCACATCCATGGCATCTCACAAGATAAGACCCACAGGCTTGGAATTCCAACCAGCCACTGGCAATAAGTGGAACCTGCCTGAGGCAGGACAGAGCCTCCAAGGTGGGGAGGGCAGGCCACCATCTTTGATGTTTGGTCCACTCTGTCATTCCAGTCTGTGGCCTTCGGAGAGTCTAAATGGTCGAGACAAGGAAGGGTCCCCCCAGCACAGCACAGCTGCTTTACCAGAACATAACCAGACTGCTTCTTTAAGAGGAACCCTATTCCATTCCCCCTGACTCCATAGGACCTCCAGGCCAGGGTCTCCAGTCATCCTCGCCTGCTCATATTCTACAGACAGAACTCTGATCTCTTCCTGGGGCAGAGTATCTGGCAGAGGGGAGGGTCACCATCTTGCTTGTTTGGATGACGAAGCTGTTCTAGCCTGTAGATTTGGAGAGTCCAAGCTGGTCAGGGAAGAAGTGGTTCCTCAGCATGGCATGGCTGTTTTGTTGAGGCATGGCCAGACCGCTTCTTTAAGTGGGACTCAGATCCTTTCCTCTTCGCTGGATGGATCCTTTCAGCCAGGGCTTCTGGCTACCACAGCCCATATTCTGTGGCCAAAAGTTCTAATTTTTTCCCTGGGATGGAGTGGCAAGGGTGTAGGGTGAGCCATCACCTTGGCTGTTTAGGGGTCTCAGCCAGTCCAGTCTATAGGCTTTTGAAAGCCCAAACCAATCAGGGGCTGAAGGGCTCCCCAACAAAGCACAGCTGCTCTACCAAAAAGCAGCCAGAATGCTTCTTTAAGCAGGACCTTAATCCCATTCTTTCTTACTGGGTGAGACCACCCAACAGGGGTCTCCAGACACCTCGTATGGGCACATTCATGCTCGCAAAGGTAAGTACCCCTGGGATGGAGCTTCCAGAGGAAGGGGCAGGCTGCCATCTTCGCTGTTTCACAGGCCTCACTGGTGATACCTCCAAGTACTGGAAAAACTGAGGCAACTAGGGTCTGGAGTAGACCCCCAGGAAACTGCAGCATTCCTACAGAAGAGTGGACAGAATGTTAAAAGAAAAAGAAACAGTCCGGGTGCAGTGGCTTATGCCTGTAATTCCAGCTTTTGGGAGGCCGAGGCTGGTGGATCACGAAGTCAAGAGATCAAGACCATCCTGGCCAATATGGTGAAACCCTGTCTCTACTAAAAATACAAAAAATTAGCTGGGCATGGTGGCACACACCTGTAGTCCCAGCTACTTGGGAGGCTGAGGTAGGAGAATCACTTGAAACCAGGAGGCGGAGGTTGCAGTGAGCTGAAATCACATGGCTGCACTCCAGCCTGATGACAGAGCAAGACTCCATCAAAAAAAGAAAGAAAGAAAGAAAGAAAGAAAGAAAGAAAGAAAGAAACAGAAAACAATAACAACCAAAAAATAACACAAAAACCCCATCCCAAGGTTATCAATCTTGAAAATAGAAGGTAGATAAGCACACAAAGATGAGAAAAAAATCAGTTCAAAAACACTGAAAACTCAAAAATCCAGAGTGCCCACTTTCCTCCAAATGATCACAACACCTCTCCAGCAAGGGTTCCAAGCTGCAGTGAGGCTGAAATGGTTGAAATGACAAAAATGGGCTTCAGAATGTAGACAAAAAGGACTTTGCTGAGCTAAAGAAGCATATTGTAACCCAATACAAAGAAGCTAAGAATCATAATTTTAAAATGTAGAAGCTGACAGCCAAAATAGCGAGTATACAGAGGAGCATAACTGACCTGATAGAGGTGAAAAACACACTACAGGAACTTCACAATGCAATTTCATGTGTTAATAGCAGATACATAAAGTGGAGGAATCTCAGAGCTTGAAGACTATCTTTCTGAAATAAGACAAGCAGACAAGGATAGAGAAAAAAGAATAAAAGGGAATGAAAAAAAACCTCTGAGAAATATGGGATTATGTTAAGAGACTGAATCTACAACTCATTGGGGTATCTGAAAGAGATGAGGAGAATGGAATCAATTTGGAATCTCCAGGATATCATCCAGGAGAACTTTCCCACCTAGCAAGACAGGCCAATATCCAATTTCAGGAAATTCAGAGAACCTCAGTAAGATACTCCATGAGAAGATCATCCCCAAGACACATAATCATCAAATTTCCAAGGTCAAAAGGTAGGAAAAAATATTAAGAGCAGCCAGAGAGAAAAACCACGTCACCTACAAAGGGAAACTCATCAAACTAACCATGGACCTCTCAGTGGAAAACCTATAAGCCTGAAGAGACCGGAGGGCAACATTCAGCATTGTTAAAGAAAATAATTTACAACCAAGAATTTCATATCTGGCCAAATTAAGCTTCATAAGTAAAGGAAAAATAAGAACCTCTTAAGACAAGCAAATTCTGAGGGAATTTATCACCAAACCTTCTTACAAGAGCTCCATAAGAAAGCACTAAGTATAGAAAGCAAAACTGTTACAGCCACTACAAAAACACACTGAAGTACACAGACAAGTGACATTATGAAGCAACCTCATAAACAAGTCTGCAAAATAACCAGCTAACATCATGATGACAGGATCAAATCCACATTTAACAATACTAACCTTAAATGTAAATGGGCAAATTGCCCCAATTAAAAGACACAGAATGGCAAGTTGGATAAAGAATCAAGACCCATCAGTATGCTTTCTTCAACAGACTCATATCATGTGCAAAGACACACAGAGACTCAAAATAAAAGGATGAAGAAAAATTTACCAAGCCAATGGAAAACAGAAAAAAAAAGCAAAAAAGAAGGTTGCAATCCTAATTTCTGACAAAGTAGACTTTTAATCAACAAGGATTCAAAAAGGCAAAAAGGGGTATTAAATATTGGTATAGGGTTCAATTCCACAAGAAGAACTAGCTATTGTAAATATATATGCCCCCAACACAGGAGCATCCGGTTGGATAAAACAAGTTCTTAGAGACCTTCAAAGATACTTAGACTCCCAAACAATAATAGTAGGAGACTTTAACACCCCACTGAAAATAGTAGAAGGATAATTGAGACAGAAAATTAACAGCTATTCAGGACCTGAACTAAGCTTTGGCTCAAGAAGACGTGATAGATATCTATAGAACTCTCCCCCCCCAAAACAACAGAATATATATTATTCTTATCACCACATGGTACATATACTAAAATTGATGACATTATCAAAATTAAAAACCCCTCAGCAAATGCAAAAGACCTGAAATCATAACAAAGTCTTTTGGACCACATTGCAATCAAATTAGAAGTCAAGACTACATGGAAATTGGACAAGCTGCTCCTGAACAACTCTTGGGTAAATAATGAAATTAAGGCAGAAATCAAGAAGTTTTTTGAAACTAATGAGTCAAAGTTATAACATACCAAAATCATGGGATGCAGCTAAAACAGTGCTAAGAGGGAAATTTATGGCACTAAATGCCCACATCAAAAAGCTAGAAAGATCTCAAATGAACAACATAAGATCACAACTAAAAGAACTAGAGAAACAAGGCAAACAAACCTCAAGCCTAGCAGCATACAAAAAAAATAACTAACGTCAGAGCTGAACTGAAGGAGATTGACACACCAAAAAACCTTCAAAAGAATAAATGAGTCCAGGAGCTTTTTAAATAATAAGAATAATAATAAAATAGACAACTAGCTAGACTAATAAAGAAGAAAAGAGAGAAGACACAAATAAATACAATCAGAAATGAGTGAAATATTATCACTGACCCCACAGAAATACAAACAACCAGCAGAGAATAGTATATACACCTCTATGCACATATACTAGGAAATCTGGAAGAAATGGATACATTCCTGGACACATACACCATCACAAGACTGAACCAGGGAGAAACCTAATCCCTGAATAGACAAATAATGAGTTCTGAAATTGAGGCAGCTATATAGGCTACCAACACAGCTGAATTCTACCAGAGGTACAAAGAAAATCTGGGTCCATTCCTACTGAAACTATTCCAAAAAATTGAAAAGGAGGGATTTCTGCATCACTCATTCTATGAGGCCAGCATCATCCTGGTACAAAAACCTGGCAGAGATACAACAGCAAAAGAAAACTTTAGGCAATTCCCTTGATGAACATTAGTGCAAAAATCCTCAACAAAATACTGGCAAACCAAATCCAGTGACATATCAAAAAGCTTATCCAACAGGATCAAGTAGAGACTTCAACCCCAGGATGCAAAGTTGGTTCAACATACACAAATCAATAAATGTGATTCATCACATAAACAGAACTAAAGACAAAAACCACATGATTAGCTTAATAAATTCAGAAGAGGCTTTAGATAAAATTCAATATCCCTTCTTGTTAAAAACTCTCAGTTAACTAGGTATTGAAGAAACATGTCTCACAATAATAAGAGCCATATATGACAAACCCACAACCACAGCCAATATCATACTGAGTGGGCAAAAGCTAGAAGCATTCCCTGTGAAAACAGGCACAAGACAAAGATGACCTATCTTACCACTCCTATTCAATGTATTATTGGAAGTTCTGGCCAGGACAATCAAGCAAGAGAAAGAAATAAAGCATATTTAAATGGGAAGAGAGGAAGTCAAATTATCCCTGTTTGAAGATGACATGGTGCTATATTTAGGAAACACCATTGTTTCAGCCCCAAAACTTTTTAAGCTAATAAGCAACTTCAGCAAAGTCTCAGGATACAAAATCAATGTGCAAAAATCACAAGCATTACTATACACCAACAACATGCAAGCTGACAGCCAAATCACAAGTGAACTATCATTCATGATTGCTCCTGAAAGAATAAAATACCTAGGAATACAGCTAATGAGGGAAGTGAAGGAAATCTTCAAGGAGTACTAGAAACCACTATTCAAAGAAATCAGAGATGACAGAAACAAACGGAAAAACATTCCATCCTCATGGATAGGAAGAATCAACATTGTGAAAATGGACATACTACCCAAAGCAAGTTATAGATTCAATGCTATTCCCATTAAATTCCCATTGACATGCTTCACAGAATTAGAAAAAACTATTTTAAAATTCATATAGAATCAAAGAGCCTGAATAGCCCAGGAAATCATAAGCAAAAAGAGCAAAGCTGAAGGCATCATTCCACCTGACTTCAAACTATACTACAGTGCTACAGTAACCAAAATAGCCCTGTACTGGAACAAGAACAGACACATAGACCAATGGAACAGAATAAAGAATGCAGAAATAAGACTGCACATCTGCAACCATCTGATCTTTGAGAGATCAAAACAAGCAGCAGGGAAAGGATTTTCTATTTAATAATTGGTGCTGGGAGAACTGACTAGCCACACAGAATTTTGAAACTGGACCCCTTCCTTACACCATATACAAAAATCAATTCAAGATTAATTAAAGACTTAAATGTAAAACCGAAAAGTATAAAAAACCTAGAAGAAAGCCTAGTCAATACCATTCAGGACATAGGCATGGGCAAATATTTCATAATGAAAATACCAAACGCAGTTGCAACAAAAGCAAAAATTGGCAAATGGGATCTAACTAAACTAGAGAGCTTCTGCACAGCAAAATAAACTATCATCAGAGTGAACAGACAACCTACAGAATGGGAGAAAATTTTTGCAGTCTATCTATCTGACAAAGGTCTAATATCCAGAATCTATAAGGAATGTTAACAAATTTACAAGGAAAAAAATTCCTGATAAGGTTTCGCTGTCTCTCCACCCAAATCTCATCTTGAATTGTAGCTCCCATAATTCCCTTGTGTTGTGGAAGAGACACAATGGGAGATAATTGAATCATGGGGGCAGTTTCCTCCATACTGTTCTTGTGGTAGTGAATAAGTCTCATAAGATCTGATGGTTTTATAAAGGGAAATCCCTTTTGCTTGGCTTCCATTCTCTTCTCTTGTCTGCTGCCATGTGATTCATGCCTTTCACCTTCCACCATGATTGTGAGGCCCCCACCCCAGCCACATGGAACCGTGAGTCCGTTAAACCTCTTTCTTTTGTATATTGCCCAGTCTCGGGTATGTCTTCGTCAGTAGTGTGAGAACTGACTAATACACAACCCCATTAAAAAGTGGGCAAAGAAGATGAACAGATGCTTCTTAAAGCAAGGCATACCTGTGGCGAAAAAACCTGAAAAAAACCTCAACATCACTGATCATTAAAGAAATGCAAATCAAAACCACAATAAGATACCATCTCCTGCCAGTCAGAATGGTGATTATTAAAAAGTCAAAAAGCAACAGATACTGGTGAGGTTGTAAAGAAAAAGAAACACTTTTACACTCTTGGTGGGAGGGTAAATTAGTTCAGCCATTGTGGAATAGAGTGTGGTGATTCCTCAAAGACTTAGAACCAGAAATACCATTTGACCCAGCAATCCCATTAATGGGTGCATACCCAAAGGAATATAAGTCATTCTGTTATAAAGATGAGTGCACACATATGTTCATTGCAACACCATTTACAGTAGCAAAGAAATGGAATCAACCTAAATGCCCATAAATGATAGACTGAATAAAGAAAAGGTGGTACATATATACTATGGAATACTATACAGTCATAAAAAGGAATGAGATCATATCCCTTACAAGGACATGGGTGGAATTGGAAGCCATTATCCCCAGCAGGAACAGAAAACCAAACACTACATGTTCTCACTTATATGTGGGAGCTGAATTATAAGAACACATGGATAAATCGGGGGAAACACACACTGAGGTGTGTCAGAAAGTGATTGGGTCTGGGAGGGAGAGCATCGGCAATAAAAGGTAATGGATGTTGGGCTTAATATCTATGTGATGGGTTGATCTGTGCAACAAACCACCACAGCATACGTTTGCCTATGTAACAAACTTGCACACCCTGCACATGTACCCCTGAACTTTAAATCAAAGTTGAAGAAAAGAAAGAAAGAAAAAAAGAACCTGACCAGGTTGAATGGCACCCTGAAAACCTAAGAGGCATTGCTCTGAGAGACATTTTGTTTTTATGACACGTTGATAAACTATTAATGGCTACATGGAACTCTAGTAATGTGACAGTATCTTTTGACACTTTTTTTTTCAACCTACATCTACTACAAAGGATACCATTTAGGAAGGAAATTATTAGACCTGCTTACTACTGGGATTTCTATTCTTTTGGAGCCCTCCCCATGAATCTTTCAAAATCGTGTTATGAAAATATTGGCATTTTCTAGTGTGTACTTCAAAACTTTTTAGTCTCCACCCAGTTCCAAAGCTGCTTCCACATATTTAGGTATTTGTTAAGAGCAGCATCCCACTTATTTTTACCAATTTCTGTCTTAGTTCTGGCTATCCAAGCAATTACCATACACTGGGTGGCTTAAACAATAGAAAATTATTTCTCACAGTTCTGGAGGCTGGAAAGTCCTATATCAAGGTGCTGACTGATTCAGTTTCTGATGAGAAACCTTTTTACATGTGGCCATCTTTTTATTGTATCTTCACATGGTATAGAGCAGAGAGAGAGAGAAAGCAAGCTCTTTTGTTTCTCTTCTTATAACAGCATTAATCCCATTCATGAGAGATCCATCTTCCTCATCTAGTTACCTCCCAGAGGTCTTACTTCCAAATACCATTACACTGGGGGTCAGGCTTCAACATATGAATTTATTTTTTAATTTTTTTTAAATTTTTTTATTATACTTTAAGTTATAGGGTACATGTGCACAATGTGCAGGTTTGTTACATATGTATACATGTCCCATGTTGGTGTGCTGCACCCAGTAACTCGTCATTTACATTAGGTATATCTCCTAATGCTATCCCTCCCCCCTCTCTCCACCCTACAACAGGCCCTGGTGTGTGATGTTCCCCTTCCTGTGTCCAGGTGTTCTCATTGTTCAATTCCCACCTATAAGTGAGAACATGCGGTGTTTGTTTTTTTGTCCTTGCAATAGTTTGCCGAGAATGATGGTTTCCAGCTTCATCCATGTCCCTACAAAGGACATGAACTCTTCCTTTTTTGTGGCTGCATAGTATTCCATGGTGTATATGTGCCACATTTTCTTAATCCAGTCTATTATTGTTGGACATTTGGGTTGGTTCCAAGTCTTTGCTATTGTGAGTAGTGCTGCTGTAAACATACGTGTGCATGTGTCTTTATAGCAACATGATTTATGATCCTCTGGGTATATACCCAGTAATGGGATGGCTGGGTCAAATGGTATTTCCAGTTCTAGATCCTTGAGGAATCACCACACTGTCTTCCACAATGGTTGAACTAGTTTACAGTCCCACCAAAAGTGTAAAAATGTTCCTATTTCCCCACATTCTCTCCAGCACCTGTTGTTTCCTGACTTTTTAATGATTGCCATTCTAACTGGTGTGAGATGATATCTCATTGTGGTTTTGATTTACATTTCTCTGATGGCTAGTGATGATGAGCATTTTTTCACAGGTCTGTTGGCTGCATAAACGTCTTCTTTTGAGAAGTGTCTGTTCATATCCTTTGCCCACTTTTTGATGGGGTTGTTTGTTTTTTTCTTATAAATTTGTTTGAGTTCTTTGTAGATTCTGGATATTAGCCCTTTGCCAGATGAGTAGATTGCAAAAATGGCCTCCCACTCTGTAGGTTGCCTGTTCACTCTGATGGTAGTTTCTTTTGCTGTGCAGAAGCTCATTAGTTTAATTAGATCCCATTTGTCAATTATGGCTTTTGTTGCCATAGCTTTTGGTGTTTTAGACATGAAGTCTTTGCCTATGTCTGAATGTATGGTCCTAGGTCCTGAATGATATTGCCTAGGTTTTCTTCTAGGGTTTTTATGGTTTTAGGTCTAATATTTAAGTCTTTAATCCATCTTGACTTTATTTTTGTATAAGGTGTAAGGAAGGGATCCAGTTTCAGCTTTCCACATATGGCTAGCCAGTTTTCCCAGCACCATTTGTTAAATAGGGAATCCTTTCCCCATTGCTTGTTTTTCTCAGGTTTGTCAAAGATCAGATAGTTGCAGATGTGTGGTATTATTTCTGAGGGCTCTGTTCTGTTCCATTGGTCTATATCTCTGTTTTGGTACCAGTACCATGCTGTTTTGGTTACTGTAGCCTTGTAGAATAGTTTGAAGTCAGGTAGTGTGATACCTCCAGCTTTGCTCTTTTGGCTTAGGATTGACTTGGCAATGCAGGCTCTTTTTTGGTTCCATATGAACTTTAAAGTAGTTTTTTTCCAATTCTGTGAAGAAAGTCATTGGTAGCTTGATGGGGATGGCATTAAATCTATAAATTACCTTGGCCAGTATGGCCATTTCCACAATATTGATTCTTCCTATCCATGAGCATGGAATGTTCTTCCATTTGTTTGTGTCCTCTTTTATTTCATTGAGCAGTGGTTTGTAGTTCTCCTTGAAGAGGTCCTTCACATACCTTGTAAGTTAGATTTCTAGGTATTTTATTCCCTTTGAAGCAATTGTGAATGGGAGTTCACTCATAATTTGGCTCTCTGTTTGTCTGTTATTGGTGTATAAGAATGCTTGTGATTTTTCCAGACAGATTCACCACCGAATTCTACCACAGGTACAAGGAGGAGCTGGTACCATTCCTTCTGAAACTACTGCAATCAATAGAAAAAGAGGAAATCCTCCCTAACTCATTTTATGAGGCCAGCATCATCCTGATACCAAAGCCTGGCAGAGACACAACAACAAAAGAGAAATGTAGACCAATATCCCTGATGAACATCGATGCAAAAATCCTCAATAAAATACTGGCAAACTGAATACAGCAGCACTCCAAAAAGCTTATCCACCATGATCAAGTGGGCTTCATCCCTGGGATGCAAGGCTGGTTCAACATACGAAAATCAATAAACATAATCCAGCATATAAACAAAACCAAAGACAAAAACCACATGATTATATGAATAGATGCAGAAAAGGCCTTTGACAAAATTCAACAGCCTTTCATGCTAAAAACTCTCAATAAATCAGGTATTGATGGGACGTATCTCAAAATAATAAGAGCTATTTATGACAAATCCTCAGCCAATATCATACTGAATGGGCAAAAACTGGAAGCATTCCCTTTGAAAACTGGCACAAGACAGGGATGCCCTCTCTCACCACTCCTATTCAACACAGTGTTGGAAGTTCTGGCCAGGGCTATCAGGCAGGAGAAAGAAATAAAGGGTATTCAATTAGGAAAAGAGGAAGTCAAATTGTCCCTGTTTGCAGATGACATGATTGTATATCTAGAAAACCCCATCGTCTCAGCCCAAAATCTCCTTAAGCTGATAGGCAACTTCAGCTAAGTCTCAGGATACAACATATGAATTTAGAACGCAGGGACACAGACATTCAGTCTATAGCACTTGGTAATTTAGCTATATTTGTAAATGGAAGTCTAAATTAGGTAGATAAATATAGAATTGAGATTCCACTGTCCTTATATATATCTATTTCCTAAACTGGACCCCCTTTAGGAATAGAATTAAAGAACCATGTTGAGGTTACATCAATTGGCAACACCAGAATGTGTAGAGAAAGAGCAGAGAAATAAATTGGACATGAAAATGTAGTCCTTCAATTAGCTACCCATAATTGTTTTCCATAGTTCTATGGTCTACAAGGATTATGTAGGCTTGACATAATCTGGGGTCAAGGACAAGGTGATCAGTCAGTATTTAAAGTATTAAATTATTTTATTAATTGTATTAATTAAAAAATATTTATTTTATTAATGTATTCATAACTAATGGATATTTTATTAGTTAATTTATTATTTTTTTCAGAGAACACATATGAAAAAATGATAGTGCTACATAATCAATTTTTAGAAAGCCACTTCTATACTTATTTATATTTATACTAACTCTTTACTCAGAGCTTAGAGCTTTTTTCCTAGGGAAGAATACTAATTTATCACTATTCTAAAAAATTTGCATTATTATTGCTTTATTATTCTTCCTCCATTTTTCCTAGGTCCTTTTTTAGCAGATACATTGTTTAATTAGAGGGAATTGGAAAGAAACAAATACTTAGTCAAACTGTAGTACTATACTCCTCCAATAACTTTTCAAGTTATTTTGATATTTTTAGGCCTAGAGAATTGTACTCTTTCACTAAATTGTGATTTACTAAAAGGCAGAGAGATTCACTAAAAGGCAGAGAGATTCAGGATTTGAAAGAGAAGAGGCAGAGAAAGACCACTTATAAAAAGAATTTGGATATTGGGGTTATTACTTTAATGGATGGCTAGCAGATGAGAAAACAGAAAATAGTTTATCCTTTCAAAATATCTTCAAAGTGATCATAAAATACATAGAATATTGTTTTCTTTATAGAGTTCCACACAGTTACATGTAGGTTTACCTGTACAATGAATACAGTCATGTAGAGGATATAATTTCATGGAGAAATGCTGTGTTGAAATTAAATTCTTCAAGTGTTTTATTTCTTGAACTATTTAAAAAAATTACAGAGGATTCCAATTTATTGGCTATTTTCTATTTTTGCCTTCACTTTTGTCTTATGTAGACAAATATATTCTAAGTTCTCATAGATTTTTAGTTAATTCTTCAATTTCTTCTTTTAAAACTCTTGAGTAATTCATCGTCATATACTTGTTTGATCCCATGAACATGACATTTTCTTCTTCACCGATGTCTGCAAACACAAAATATGGTTCTGTTTTTTTTTATTTTTATTTTTATTTATTTATTTTTTTTGTGCCAATACATGTTTATTGTTCAGACCTAATTGAATTTATTTTTGTGGGGCTTCAGTCTATGTTACTAAAGAATATTATTACCAATTAGTGTTATCTTCTTTCCCTTTTGAGGTCATTGGGAAAATTTGAGTAAACCCAGTGTGAGTTTGATGTGACAGTACTGTATACCATACCACAGTGGAACTTTCTGTTGCCCTGAAGTAAATGGAAAGCTTTGATGAACTTATAGAAAGGAGAAACATTCCTTTTCTTAATATTAGAAAAATAACTCCATAGACTGAAATAGATACGGAAATAGAGTATAAGGAGGCAAAACTTGAAGTAGAAAACCCGAAGTGGGGCCTTTTGTAATGGGAGCTTATGGAACTAGAGAACTGTAATAAAGGTGACACTTTTCATGCAAATGTGGCTGCAAGTTTTTAATAAAAAGAGACTGTTAAAAAGGGAAGCACTTTGCCTTTATGGGGATTAGGAAACCTGTCATGAAGCTACTTTTTCTTGGTAAAAATCACTCTCTATATTTAATTACACAGTTGACTGGGGTGGTTTTGAGGATGTGAATACTGATGTAACCCTTCAAACTGCAATTTTGTTCCAAGATTCTATTCTCCCCTGTAGATTTCTTGGGATGATATTCTAGTTGGAAGGATATAGACCTGGATATTGTATAAGAGGTATAAACTTTCAATTAACAATGGTGACTTTCGGTTATCTATTCAATTTCTCACCTATTGAATAGCACTAATGCTATCTGGAGAAGGGACCTCAGTTTACGCAATGAGGTAGATTGGGCTAAAGGCAGTTTCATTCTACTGAGCAGTTTAAAAATGGCCCTGGGATACAGACAACCAATACTGTAACAGGTATAGTTATAGCTTCTCAGAAAGCCATTACTCACTCCTAAAATGGGCATTATGAAGTCAGATTCTGTCTTTCCATTGAATATGATAAAGGAAACCTGTGTGCTATAGAATGAATGTCTGTGTCCTCTCAAATTTGTATGTTCAAATCCAAATCCCCAAAGTGATGATATTAGGAAGTGAAGCCTTTGGGAGGTGATTGGGTCATGAGGGTGGAGCCCTCATGAATGGGATTAGTGCCCTCATATAGGAAGCTCCAGGGACTTGTCTCACTTCTTTTCACTATGTGAAGAAATAGTAAATAGGAACTCTATAAGAACCAGAAGGTGGGCCCTTTCTAGACACTGAGTTGACTGATGCCTTTATCTTGGGCTTCAAGAGAAAGTCTTCAGAACTGAGAAATAAATGTTTGCTGTTTAAGTCACCAAGCCTATGGTATTCTGTTATAGAAGCCCAAATAAACCAAGATGGTGTAGTATTGATTCTGTGGGCAGCCTTTTTATGCACAGGAAAATGAGCATTCTAATCTATGAAAGGCAGGTAAATGATAAGTAAAGCACCTCTCTTCTTAATGATCTGATGGAACCACTGCTGAAACAACTCATCCTACAGGGTAGATCCTACCCCTTTAGGCTAATGTGTCTTTATTTTTCTGGGTCTTAGAATAGGCTTTCTTTTGAATACAATCAAAACATCCTAACTGTATTATAACTTTAACTGAAACTTTGCTTATCTAAGTCCCTATTTAGGTCTTATGGCACAAAGCTATGCTTTTGTACAGAAAAAGAATACATGATAAGCCATTGTCAACAACCTGGCAATTGGGATCATCAATCCAAACATTAAATCTCTCCTGAACTGATCATAAAATAAAACCGATTTAACAAGTGTACAAGAAGTAGCACTGAAAAATAAAATTTACACGTGTGTATATGGTATATAATCTGTAAATATTCACCTGATATCTGGGGACTTAATGTAGTTTTAACAGAATTAAGGCCTCCCTAAAAGTGTCTTATTTTAAAACTACTAGAAATTGTGAAAGAAAAAATTGCCAAGTTCAAGACCTGAGCATTTTAAATTAGTCCTCCAATCAAAACTAAGTGTCTGTCCAAATCTGCCATATAAGTCTGTTCCAGCAGCCTTAGTAATTTTCTTAGTAAATGGCATTGTTAATGTATTTTGAAGTAATTTATTTAGCCCTGATTGTGTAACATTTTTTATAGCTAAAATATAGTAATGTGAAACAACACATTATCCATTTCATGCTGGGTAAATGATTGAAAAGAAAACCATACAATCTATCTCACCCATAATTTTATCCATCAGTCCTTTTCAGAAAGCAACAATGAGAAATGCATGCCATGAATCTCTGTTTACAGAAACTATTTTTTGCAGTGTAGCTTTCAATATCACAGAATTTACACTGTAAAAAAACTGTTTCTTCGTGTTAGATTTCAGCTGCGTGTGGGTTCCACATTCACCTCTCTTCACTCTTTATCAGTCATCTTCAAAATGATGGTCATGGGTAGCATGTTTCCTAAGATATTTTCCTACATTTCTTCATGTATCTGACTATTCATAATTCTGGGAACAACTTTGATTATTTCTGAAAGCTCAAACTATTTCTAATTATCTCACTCATATTTGATGGTCAGCATGACAAGTGGTCATAAAAAGTACTTTCTGAATCATTCAGTAGTGTTCAGTTGCACTTGAGAAATCCTCCTAATGGCAGTGGCATACATGAAAAAGGAGGAAGCTGGATTAGATTTTGACCTTGTAACTTCTCTAAGTCCAACAGGACAGTCATTCCTGGCCTTTCTGTCAATTCTGAACAAATTTGTTTGGCGCCAAAATCAGTGTTGCTTTTCTAATCAAGAAGTAATTGGAACATTCTGTCTTGCAGAGAGACACATCATTGACAATGAAAACACTAGCTTAGAAGAAAATGAATCAACTTGAGGAATGAAGGAACTCAATTGGATTTGCCTCAAGCCATTAAGCTTTTATGATAGTCAGTCACTAGATTTTAGAACACTAAGCCACCCTAAATTTCTACATGTAAGAAAGAGCATTAAATTATTATATTCAAATGCTGTTTGTTTATAAATGGCATACAGTTAGAATTACTTGGCAATCTTGCCAAACACTATACTAAATAAATTTTATTTTCTACAAAAATACGAAGTAGGATTTCTCTTAGGCAATTTGCCTGGCTTGCAGCAGGAGATGCCCTCTCTACTTGGTCAGCCAGGATGCATAAAGCTTGTACTCCAGCCTGCAGCTCCTGCAGCCACTGTGACTGCTAACTCAGCACCTGGCAGGAAGGTGTGTGGGAGCAAGCAAGTGCAGGGTCTGGCCGGCTGTTCCAAATGCATGCACAAGGGTGGCTCCATGCAGGGCTTGTGACTTGACTAGGTGTGTCTCACTGAGGGGAACATGGTGGTGCCCAGGCAGACATGCCCATGACCCCAAAGCCCCAGAAAGGGTTACAACATGCTAGTTAGCTTTTTAGTCTTGCCTCTGCAGCCCAACAGACAGCTGCATGTTAACAGCTTGGTTCAGTCCCTTGCCCCACTCTGGCCTATAGCTCTGGGACTGGCTCAAGTCTGCCATTGCTTTCTGTAGTGTGGGGCGGCTGCCCTCCACTGGCAGATGGCAGAGAGCAACAGTATTATAGCTTTCTGAGTGCCTGTGTTTGGTAGGTCCCGAATTTTTGTCCTGCAATCAAGAAGAATGAGGTCATGCTGACAATTGAAGGGTGATGAGGGTGGAGAATTTTATTGAGCAATGAAACAGCTCTCAGTGGAGAGGGGACAGAAAGGTGGCCTCCAATCTGAAGTCGAGTCATCTCCCCCCAGTGTGGCTGAGTCTGGGGTTTTTATAGGCACAGGATGGGGGAGGGGCAGGCTGTTGGTAGTATAGGAAAAGGCAACATTTGATGGGTTAAAAATTATTATTCAGAAAGAATCAATATAGGAAAGGGCAGGCAAACAAGAACAGAAGTTCTCACTCTGGGTCATGGCTTTCATCCAGAATCAGCAGGCTGTTTTTGGCTTGAAGGAGGGGTTTCACCTGGTATGTGCCCCTATCTGTGTAGGCATTTGTATGGCTCCTGTCACTATCAAACACAGATGATATCTACTTTACATGACCTTTCACATATGTTCACAAGTATCTCAGTCTAGAGATGAATATCAATGATACTAAACATTTTCACATTGTGATTTAGATTGATATTTCCAATTAATAAAATTATTTTTTGCCTTTTTTGAAAAGCTGCACTTTCAGTTCACTCTTTTCAAACAGAAAACAAAATTACCTAGGTATTAGGGATAGTTTAGCTAATAATAAAAATAGATTTATTTATTTTTACCAAAGGAGCATATTAATTTTGAAGATCAGATTGACTCATATAAATAGTGGAATAAACAATTTATTTTAAATTTGTTTTGCCTTCAACAATTATATAGGCTAAAAGGGTTTTCCTTGAAAAGAATGAAGAACTGTGAGGAAATATGTGAAATTATAAATACATATTATCCTCAATATGGAATATCAGAAAAAACATTGATTATGCCTACAATGCAAATATAAGCCAAGGAAACTGTTAATCATACCACTGTATTCTTGAAAATAAGCTTTGAAATTGACCAGTGGTTGAGTGCATTGATTGGCTGTATGTGTGCACACACACAGGTTTGTGTGTGCATGTCTGTGTTTTAACTGATTACAAGATATTTCAGATAAATAATGTGGTACTTTGTGTATTATAACAGCTGTCAACAAATTATTACTCAACCCTCAGTGACAAAGGCCCCAACTGTAATATGGTGAGCAAGGTGTTGAACTGCTATAAAAGACATCACAGAAAAAGAAAGTATTCTGTCTTCCAGTGTCTAGATTTAATTTATTGTTTGGCACTTGTCTCATACTCAGCTAACTAGCCGCTAGCTGGTGGCCTCTTTTTTTAAATCTGTGAAATATTCTATTGTGAAAAGGTAATCTCATAAAAGTAGATGTAAATATAGTTATTATAAGAATAATCCTTTATTTTTTTCTAAATATAATAATAAGTATTTAGGTCATGTTCATTGTATGCTACTAGATATTTAAAAGTTGATGGACATGTTCCTCATGTCACTGAATGATTACTTTCAAAGGTCAAAATACACTTTAAAAAATAAATATAGAATATTAATTTTCTAGTCCGGCACGTAAGGAGCTTGGCAGTAATTACTTAGTTCTAACAACAAGTAAAAAGCTGAACAAACAGAAAAATCAACAATTCTTCTTGGAACCATCAGAGAAGTGAGCTCTCAGGGCAAAGCACTGCCCTTAAAATTGGAAAGGCAAACAGGCACATACTGCAAAACACAACTTAGAGCAGAAACCAGTACCACAGAGGAAAACCTAAGCAAAATAGATAAATGGGGAGGGGAAAATAACCATTTTGAAATACATCTAAGCATTCTGCTCTTCTTAACAAGGCCCGCCCTCAAGAAAAACTACTTCACTTGGGCCTAATCTAATGGGATTTTATGAGATTCTAACTGAACTAGGGAAAGGAGAACACTTAAGTCTAGCTGATTTTAGCCTTCAACGTGGAAGAAGGAAAATGCACAACCCCATCGCACTCTAGCTATGCTGAACCACCCAAGGGGAAGAGGGGGAATGATAATCACTTGGAAAGTTTATAGTCCAGGAGCAAAGGCTCACTAAAACACCGAGACTTAATTATGGGACTAAAGAATGCTTTCCCTCTCCCCACAACTTACCACATTACCAAAGGCCTATTTACCCCAGGTCCTTTCAGCAAGTATATGATGTCTAGCTGTAAGAAAAAAAATTACAAGATTCACTAAAAGATAAAAAGCACAGGTTGAAGAAACTGAGCAAACATCAGAACTAGACCCAGATATGGCAAAAATGTTAGAATTATGAGATCAGTAATTATAAATATATATGACATTAATTTGTTAAGGATTTAATGGAAAAAGTAGGCCATGTGCCAGAACAGATGAGTAATATAAGCAGCAAGAAGGAAGTTCTAAGAAAGAATAAAAAAGAAATGCTAGAAATGAAAAACACTGTAATAGAAATAAAGAATGTCTTTGATAGGTTTATTAGTAGAGTAGACATGACTGAGGAAAAAAAGTCTTTGAGCTTTTCAATAGAAAGTCCAATTTAGAATGGGTTTATCAGGATGTAACCTGAGAAACATCTGTATTAAAAAATATGCATTCTAGGAAAAAAAACAGATGTTAAATGTAAAGCTAGAACATATACCTACTTGGTGAGTTTGCAGAACAGCAAAGTTGTTAATGTCATTGGAAGAAGGGAAGTGAAGAAAATGATAGTGAAGGGGAGGGTATATAGCACTTGTAGACCCTCAGGAGTCAATTTAAGAACTCAGCTTTTACTCTCAGTGAAATGTGGAGCCTTTGGGAGATTGAAAAAGAGAAGTGGTCAAGCTTCCCCATGGTTCCAGTATCAGAATCAACATTTAAGAAACAAAATTAGAACCAATAGGACCAATTATTGCAATAATCCTGGTGCAGTAAATTGGTGTTTTTAATCATGTGTTAGTTGTGGTGGTAGTATGGACTAATTTGAATTCAGATATATTTTGTAGATAAAGCTGAGTTATTGGATATTGAGTGTCATAGGAAGAGAAAAAGTAAAAGATGACTCCAAGAAATTTTGGCTAAGGAACTGTGAAATACTTTTGTCAGTTCCAGGAATAGAAAAATTATAAAAGTTACACGATTCTTGGTGGGAATCAGTTCAATTACACGTGTTAATTTTGTGAACCCTATTAGATATCCAAGTAGCTATGTTCAATAGGTGTGTGATATATGTCTACGATTTCAGATAGAGGTCTTGTCTGAAGATGAGATCACTAAAAGTATAGATTAGAAACAAAAGAATACAAAAAGTCAGGGGATTGAATCCTGATTCACTCAAATATTTACAAGTTTGGAAAACAAGGAATCAGCAAATGATGCTAGACTGGATCATGAGTTAGGTAGTTATAAACCAAGAGAGTGATGTCTCAGAACCCAAATAAAGAAAGTATTCCAAGAAGAAATGAATAATCAAGTGTATGAAATGCTGCTTATTGCCAAAAATAAGAAGTGAATGAGAACTAGAAATTATCCATAGAGTTAAATAAAAAAGAGACTATTGGTTATTTAGGGTGTTTTCAGCACAATGATCACGACGAAAGCTTCTTTGGAGCATCTTTAAAGAAAAGGGCAGGAAAGAAATTGGAAGCAACTACTTTGGAAATTTATGTCTCAAAATAAAGCAGAAATATAGTTTAGTAGGTGAAGGTGGTTGTTGGACTGAAGGGCCATTTTAAAAATGTGAGACATGATGACCTGTTTATATGGATGAAAATGAGTAGAGAGGGAAATATTGATAATGCTGGGGATGATAACATAGAGTAAAAAGGAGTGGATGAGTTCCAATGTAAAATTGAAGGAGTCAGTCTTACGTCAAAGCATAAAATTAGCAAAAACATAATATGAAGCTGAAAAGCAGAATATATGGGTGTCGAAAGATGTGTTGGGAGGGATAAGCAGAACTCCTTTTTCAGTTTGCTACTATTTTTTCAATAAAACAAGGATCCAGCTTATCAGGCAGGAGTGAAGAGGACAGAAAACATTTTGGGGATTTGAGGTAATTTAAACTACTAGATTACCTTGGCTTCTGTCCTATGCAGTTTGTCTCTGAATACACAGATAATAAACTATTTTCCATTTTCTAAAATATCTACAATAATCTTTTCAGCAAGATAAAAATGTGTGGGTTTCCCAGATTATTAAAAATGTTTATAACTTGCTAATTTAATTTTTGAGGTTGGATAAATATAGTTCAAGACTTTGTTTCTCCTAATAGCATTTAAACACCCTTAAAGAGATTGATTAGAGATACTGGTGCTAGTACTTTAGGAACCAATTTTCCACCTTTTTAAAAATTTTATATTTCGGCCAGGCGTGGTGGCTCACGCCTGTAATCCCAGCACTTTGGGAGGCCGAGGCGGGCGGATGACGAGGTCAGGAGATCAAGACCATCCTGGCTAACACAGTGAAACCCCGTCTCTACTAAAAGTACAAAAAATTAGCCAGGTGTAGTGGCAGGCGCCTGTAGTCCCAGCTACTCGGGAGGCTGAGGCAGGAGAATTGCGTGAACCCGGAAGGCGGAGCTTGCAGTGAGCCGAGATCGCGCCACTGCACTCCAGCCTGGGCGACAGAGCCAGACTCTGTCTCAAAAAAAATAAATAAATAAAAAATAAAAATAAAAAAATTATATTTTCCTTTGTAATAATGTAGCTTTATTCATTGTTAAGGAGAAAATATGACCAGAGGGGAAACTACAATGTTTTGTTTATTCTCCTTTAGAAACAAAAAGATGCAGTGCCCTCTCCTCCTTCTTGCCAATACAGTACAATTTGTTTTTTTGTTTGTTTGTTTTTGTTTTTATTTTCCAGAACAGGGTCTCACTTTGTCACCCACGCTAGAGTGCAATGGCATGATCTCAGCTCACTGCAACTTCTGCCTCCCAGGTTCAAGCAATTCTGCCTCAGCCTCCCAAGTTGCTGGGATTACAGGCGTCCACTACCACGCCTGGCTAATTTTTGTATTTTTAATATAGACGGGTTTTCACTGTGTTCGCCAGTCTGGTCTAAAACTCCCAGCCTCAGATGATCTGCCTGCCTTGGCCTCCCAAAGTGCTGGGATTACAGGTGTGAGCCACCACACCCAGGCAATACACACAATTTAAAGTGATAAGAGTTATATAGGAATAAAATGCTAGTGCTGTGAATGAGCAAATTTAAAGTGAATGAATTTCACTGGGTTGGCACAGTGGCTCATGCCTGTAATCCTAGCTACTCTGGAGGCTAAGGCAAGAGGATCACTTGAGTCCAAGAGTTTGAGACCAGTCTAGTTAACCCAGCAAAACCCAGTCTCTAAAAATAAATATATAACTAAAAAAAATTTTAAAAGTAAAAATAAATAAATAAATTTAAACAAAATATTTATCACAAATCTTGGTCACTTTGTCACTCAACACTCAAAACTTTTTTTTTTTTTTTTTTGGTTGTTTTGTTTTAGGTCATTGCTGCTATTCACCTGGATCAAAGCCAAAAAAACAAAACAATGGGCTAAATGACAAGCAGAGCTGAAGTCAGACTGTCTGAGTTCTGTTGTCATCTTAGAGGATACAGATGATTTTAATAATATTTAATTCCTTTGCCAGGCCTAGCCAGCATTTGGAAAATATGATGGGTATACTGTGTTATTTAAATTTAATTTCAGCTGGCAGCTCTGCTGTGCCATCTTATTAACTAGAGAACTACTTAGCAATATAAATCTCAATAATGTCACTGATAGACACACCCACTTCCTTTACTTCACTGCTTGATGGGCAAGGAGCAATAGTTAGTGAGAATCATATGTATGATTAATAAACTAGGAAGAGTTTAAAATAGCTACTGGTCTATACCACATGGGCTCCCATACATTAAGTAAAAAGGCAAAAGAAATACCCTGATGAGAGAGGTCACATTTTTTAAGAGCACTGGAGGAAGTGATAAAGCCCTATTATGTATGAATCTCCAGGAAATCCATTCTGTGTCAGAAGAGAAGAAGGCTTACTAACTTGTGACTGTTAGAGATGCACAGTCAGAATTTTCTTAATAAGCCATAGGAGGAAGGTCAGAATATAACTACAAAGGAAAAATGTGATTAAAAATAACAGACAGAAAGGAAAGAAAAGTCAACAATTCCTCGATTCAACTTAGTATCTTGATTTTATTCTCTCGTCACTAAGAGTAATCAGTTCACCGAACTCTCATCTTTTACTCTGTCTCCTATAGGCTTGGCTTAACATACAATGAAGAAGCAGCCCAGACACAGCTTATATGGCTGAGCCCCAAACCACATGAAACCACCACTACCACAGCACTTGCTTTTGTGTTTTATGAACGTTTATACACATACACACACGTATCACATATAAATGATATATGTCATATATATGGCATATGTGTGTATATATTCTTTTTTCTTCTCCATCTTCAGTTCAAGAAAAACCTATCTTCCTCTCATCAAAGCAATGCATCAGTATGAAAGAACACAATTGCAACTCGAAAAAATTGCAGCAATCAGATAAACAGTGAAAAACTAAATATTAGAAGAGAAAAGGGAAAGTGTCGATATAGAAGTTAAGAAATTAATTAGGCAGATAGTAAGGGTATGAGAGTCCTCAGTTAGGCTTTTCTTTTTAATAAAAAGAAACTCGCAAAACATTTCTTATCTAACAGAAAGCATCTTGAAAAATCACACCTGCAAGCATTGATATGCAAATACCAGTGCCTGAAAGCCAGGTCCACCCAGTATGGCATCTCCCACCCTCTTTTCCTCCTCACCACATGTGCCAGGTGTCATGGCAGCCTCCAGATAAAACCTCATGTACAAGTATCATGGCCACCACCAGGTGGAGGCTGCATTTGCATAATAAAAGACTACAGTGGGAGGGCCAGTCTTTTCACAGGCTATGTGAATGGCACACCTGGTCAAACCAATCCGCTGAGCCCTATGTAAGTCAATCATCGCTTCCTCAAGCCTCTGTACAAACCGATTGTATTTCCTGCAGTTCAGAGACCCTCTTTGATCGCTTTCTCAAATGCGGAAGCTTTTTCTCTCTTCTTTTTCCATTAAACTTTCTGCTCCTGAACCCACTCCTCATGTGTGTCCCTGTCCTGAATTCTTTTTCCACTGAAACTGAGAGCCAGGGTATATACCCCAGAAAATGGAGCCATTTCAGTGTTAGTTATATAGATATAACAACATCAAGTAAAATTGTATTTTATAATTATGATATTTTTAAAACAGAAAATTATAACAACTTTAGTATTGTAGGGATCACACATTTTCATTAAAATATCCGTGTACTTTGGAAAGAACTGAGCTATTATACTAGATAGAAAACAGTAAAACATGTACTTTTTAAAAAGTATACGAAAAAGAAAGTCTTGAGGTCAAGCTGAAAATTTTTCTAAAACTATGAAGAATTAGAAGTAATTATAAGTTAAATAGGCCACAAAAGGTGTGAGTTTTCAAACTATGTGAACAATAAGATTCAATTTAAAATAACTTGGCTTTGTTTTTCTGCTACCTAGTATTTGAGAACACAAAGAAATCTTAATTTTTATGTAATTTTCAAGTTTAAAAATAAATTGCTAAAAGTTGCTTACAAAACTTTAAAAATCACTTTTTTGGCAGCATATGTTTAAGGAACTTACTATGTGATTAAGCCTTTCAGAATATGCTTTATTTCAACAGCATTCCTGGAAACTGTGGCCATTTATCCAAAAAGGCATAATAATAAGAATAGTTTACTTAAGAATATAATTCAAGCACCTCAGCATTCCTAATTATAAATATCTATTTTTCTTCTTAGAAAATATTAGTAAAATATTATTTCAAAAAAGGAAAATCTTTTTAGACTTGTTTAAATAACTATTGTTTACCCAACACTTAACCAGTTCTGTTAAATATCTGATCTAGTTACATTGGACTACTCTTGTCCTTCAGGCTATATATTGATACATGTGAGAATTTAATCTGTGTTACTGCCTTATTCTGTTAGATAAGACAATTTTTCATAGTTTAAAATGACCCCTTTTTATGATTTCTCACTTTGCAATCTCAGTCATTATTAACTTTTTCTCTTTTTTCTACATTTAATTGGAAATAGCAAAGTAATAATATTTCTACTTCTCAAATTCTTCAAGTTATATTTTTATGTTTATTTAAAGGAAAAACAAAAAGGAAAGATAATCTAAAACAAAATATTACCAGTCAGTATTTCCCTTTTCTTCTCTCCTCCTGCATATCCTGAAAATACAGCAAGGAGAAATAAAACAAATGAATCTTATTTTTAATTCTAGAAAACAAACAATCTTCAGATTCCACACTTTTGTTTGATAAACCAAAACATTTATGCTAAAAGGGCACACCAAAAACCAGGGAAAAAATGAGAACATTCAAGAATGAATGTCAGGTGATAAAAATTTTCCTAAGGAAATCAAGGCAAGATGAATGGCATTAACATTGAATAATAAATTGTAGAATGTATGAAAGGACAAAATTACAATAAAATTAGTTTAAAGATTTTGATTGACTATTGCAATTCTAAAATCAGGCAACAACAATTCATTCTACAAAATAGAAAATATTCAGATGAGCTGAGTGGAGGGGGTGGGCGTTATAGAGAGAGAAGAGCTGAAGAAAGCTGAGACAGAACACAAAGTATATTAGTCATTTCAAAATTATTTTTCTTGTAAGGCAGGGAGAGGGAGACAGAATAATAAAAAAATAACTGACAGATTAACTTCAGATTACCTCAGGCTATTTCTTCTGTGTAAGGATTAAGGCAGAGGAAATGTCATTGTCATGCCCTTTGAAGATATTAAACTGACTTGATGGGAAATTGACTATTATCTCTTTCTTCTGATTTCTCCAAGATCAGACAACAAGGTACCTTGAGTTTGGTGACATGGAACTTTAGCATGAGTGACTCCATTTTTATTTTTAGTTTAGTTTACTGAGGCCTAGTGTAGAAACTTAGTCCAAAACAATGACCTCTTATAATTTTTATTTAACAATTAATAGAATGAAATCTTTAAATATAAGGGAATTAGTAGTGGATAATAGGATGTAAGAATGCTACTAGTTCAACTGACACAAAATTGGAGGTAAAGTGACAGGTGGCGGGAAATAAATCTGAGTAAATTTCTTGATTGCATTGTAATAGTTGAGTGCTAAAGCATAACATTAAGTTGGAGCAAAAGAAGTAGTAGAATAATTAGCATTTTTTAGCAGACCAATATTTATCACAAAAATATAATATTATTGGCTAATATGGTATGTTAGAGAAAAGAGAAGGGAATTAGAGAAAAGGAAACATGCTAATTTTGCCACTGATTTAGAGAGAAAATTTTAAAACTGTATGAGACTAAGAACTCTTACAGTTCTTAGAGTAATCATTACAACAAAATGGGTACCCTTCCAAATATCTGAACAACACATATACAAACAGCAAGGAAACCAGACTTTTAAAAAACTATAAAAAAGATTTTTTAAAATGAGAGAACTTAAAGCAAATATATGACACCTAGGGAGATTTCAAATCCTATTAACAATGATTTTAATGTTAAATCACAAACAAAATCCAACTGTAATTGCATTTAAGAGTAAATCTAATTCAAAGAAATGTTAAAAGTGTGATATTAAAGAAAAAAGCAAGATTTGTACAATAATATTCTACCAAAGTAGAAATCAATACCAAGGCATTGAATAAATAAAGATGGGCACTTCAAAATGCTAAAGAGTTTAATTCATAAAATGAAGTTATAAGAGTTGTGAATATTTATACACAAATCATGCTAGCAACAGCAATCATAAAATACAAATTGTATGAGATACTAGAAGTAATACATAAGATGTATTACAGAGACAGATTTATCTTTCTCAAGCCATGACTACTACAATGATAAAATGAACAAACAAAAACCTAATATGACATAAATGACATCATTAATAAAGATAATTGATATTTATATAAACCATTTAATCTACTTACTTGTATCCACTATACTTCTGGATCAAGTACAGATTTGTCATCATAAAGTGCACAAATTTTGTATCTTATGTATTTTTTTACTTATTTGAATTTTTTTCTTTTGATTTTATTACTTTTTCTTTTTCAACATTGTATTTTTGAATCCAACTCCCACTTTAAATTCTTCCATCCCAATGTATATCTAATTAAGTTATATCGGGGTTTTGGCTGTAACTTCTCAGTGAACATCCCTCAGTATAATTATGCAGGGTGATGCAAGGATAATTTTGCCAATGTGTAATTCTTTTATGACCCCTTTCATAACCTTTGAGACTGCCTTATTTCTAACTACATTAGGTTCAGATTACTCAACATGCCTTACGTGTTTCTCCAAAATTTATGATGAAACCTCATTTCCAGCTTCATCCTGTAATACTCTGTCATATTTGTTCTATTCACTTCTAATCTTTTGTTGCTTTCTGAATATTTCACTCACTTTCTGGGCTTTTTGTTTCCCCTTATGTTTCCCATTTACTTTGAATTTTCTTTTCTTCTTTTCATAGCTAATCCACCCAGCATTGTGCATTTATTGATAATCTGCAAAACTAGAATTTTTTGAGAACAACATATTATATATTCTTCAAATTTGTGTAGTAAGTATAAGAAGACACAATACATTTATGTTAGTAAAGAATGGAGATAATAATATCTTAGGAGAGTAAAACCCTTTCTGTCTTTCTTCCATCCCACATCTCACTCCTCCACACTGTTACTCTCATCCAACTCTATGGGTTGCACTCAGAGTTTCTTAGTATTTTTTTTTTAGACTAAGGGAGATATTGTTTGTACTTTAGGAGACAGACTCTTGTAGCTTAGACTAGGCTGGTGTTTATGTGGGAGTAATGCAGAAATGTATATAATAGATTTAAGAGAAATTTGGGATTTCACATTGACATACTGTAGTTGTAGATAAGATCTGGCAGTTCTTCACTCCTCACTTGTTCTACACCCATATTTCCATCGTATTTCTGACACAACCTTTATTAAAGTGATGGTTATTGCAAACATCCATTTTACCTCCTTCCTAGTTTACAATTCATTTTAGCTTTCATTAAAATCACCAATGACTTTATTGTAAAATTCAATGGTTATTGACTTTGGTAATTTTGGTCACACTATCACTCTTGAAACACTTGCAGTGAATATGAATACCAATTTAAAAATTTTTATGTGCAGTAATATGACTTTATTTACTTCCTATTAATGACAACTTTACTTAATGTATTTCTAGACCTCATTTCCCCATACCAGTGGGAAAACAGTCATAACCACTGTTACTACTTATAAAGTTCCCAACTCTCTTGAATTGTGACATAGTTTTTGTGACCTTATGCAATGACAAGATATTTGAGACATGGGGGAAAAGGTGCTCCAATTATTACTTGATAGCAATTCTTATGAGTTGCCTTTGTGATGGCCCTAGTTCTTGTCTAGAGGACTTTCCCAAGTCTGGTGTCTCTCTTATTTTTCTATCTCAGTTGTAGTGCTATGTGTGTTACCATGTGGTGGGATGCAATATGTACCTGGGATCTTATTACCTCTACTTGGATACCATAAAAGGCAATTTGGATATCCCTGCCCAATTATTTCTACTCTCTGGTCCCTTTCTTTCTTTTGCAACTCATGAAAAGACCTTGAATATGAAGGTCAAATATTTCTCCCTTTGTGCCTTGTTTAGAAATTATTTTCTATGCCCACAGATTCCTACTTTCACCTCCTTTGTAACCCATCCCTTATTCTGCACTCCACCCGACTTCAGAAAAAAAAAAAAAAAGTACTTTGGCTTTTGAAGGACAAAAGGCAAAATGACATGCTAGCTATATACTGTTTATTTTAATCTGCTTCACACCTCCCTGGGGCTATGAATGCAAGGTTAGATATATATTTGAATTAAGAGGAAGAGAGAAAGGTAGGACAATTGGTGAAAGTAAAAAAAAAAAAAACAAAAAACAAAAAACTGTTATTATTTCACCACATTTTTCTCCTACTTATTTTGGATTCCTGGAAAGGTTTGTTTTTGTTTCTTAATGGGTGTATTTATTTCCTTATGCTTCACGTGATTGTTTTGATATTCTTCTCAATTTTAGGTACACTTTTATCTGCATACAACAGTTCTTCCTCTTATATTACATTTTATCTTATTCCTTTCTTAACCACTATAAATACACATTATTATATGAGTAATGTCTTTCCTTCAAATTTGTTTTTAATGCAAACTTTCATGTTATATAAGTGTGTATCCATGAAAAACACATGATATTTAAATGCTCTTTAAAATAGATGCAAGAATTTGTACTCCTAACAGAAACACTTTGATGCACTGTGTTATATTATTGTCAGTCCTTCTTAATTTTGCTGATATTTTGGATGTAAAGTGTTATAGTTTCCAGAATTATAAAGATGACTCCGCTTACAAGTGCCCTATGTTATTCAATCAAACACCAATCTAGGTATAGCTGTGAACCAACTTTGCGGATAAAATTGCTAAATAGCTGAACTTGACCAGGCACAGTGGCTTATGCCTAGTGTAACCATGCTAGTGTAATCCTAGAATTTTGGAAAGCCAAGGCAGATGGATCGCTTGAACTCAGGAGTTTGAGACCAGCTTGGGCAACATGGCAAAACTTTGTGTCAACAAAAAATTTAAAAGTTAGCTGGGTGTGGCGTGGTAGTACAGGTGCTGGGCATGGTGGTGCACAAAGCCACCAGCTACTCCAAGGACTGACATGGGAAAATCACCTGAGCCTAGTAGGTTGAGGCTGCAGTGAGCAGTGATCATGTCACTGCAGGAGCCCAGGTAACACAGTGAGGCTTTTTCTTAAAATCTAGTCAAATGAAATACAAATAATATATCAATAAATAAATAAATTAATAGCTGTCCTTAAAATAGAGACATTATCCTGGACTATCTTGGTGGAGTCAATATAATCACATGAGCTCTCAATATCAGAATAGGAAGACATAAGTTTGAGTCTGAGAGGTAGAGAGGCAGAGGAGAAAGATGAAGAAGGAAGGTGAGAAAAATTCAAAGCATGGGAGAGACTTGACCTGCCATTGTTGGCTTTGAATATGGAGTAAGGGGATTAGAAGTCAAGAAAGGTATGTGGCTTCTTGAAGCTAAAAGTTGCCCCGTTCCACAGCTAGAAAGGAAAGTAGAATCTCAATTCTACAGTCATAAGTAACTGACTTCACCCAATAATCTGAATGAGCTTGGAGGTAGGTGCTTCCCAGAGTCTCACATTGAGACCCCAGCCTGCCAACACATTTCCACCATGTGAAACCCGGAACAGAGAAGCCAGTTGAGCTAACCCAAAAATTCTGACTTACAAAATTGTGAGATTTTTTAACAATGAAGTTTGTGGCAATTTATTATAACATAAATTAAAAAGCAGTATAATTTCATTATTGGCTTAGTTTGTATTTTCTAATTTCTGAGGTTATGCATATATCACATCAATTATTAATCATTTATATTTTCACCTCTATAGATTGTGCTTCACAGATGTTGCCCATTGGGATTTTCTGCCTTTACAATATAGATTTATAAGAATTTCCTATATACATTTTAAAATATTATTTATGAATTAAGAATATTAAAAAATAGTTTGCCATCTGTTTGTAAAGTTTGTCTATTGTGCCCTTCATTAAAAAGAATGTTTTAAGCTTTATGAATTGAAGCCCATCATTTACTTCTTAATTATGTGTTCTTTTGGAATTTTTTTTTTTTTTTTTTTTTGACAGCGTTTTGCTCTTGTCACCCAGGCTGGAGTGCAATGCGTGATCTCGGCTCACTGCAACCTCTGCCTCCCAGGTTCAAGTAATTCTCTTTTCTCAGCCTCCCAAGTTGCTGGAATTACAGGTGCCCATACCATGCTCATCTAATTTTTTGTATCTTTAATAGAGACAGGGTTTCACCATGCTGGCCAGGCTGGCCTCGAACTCCTGACCTCAGGTGATCCACCCTCCTCGGCCTTCCAAAGTGCTGGGAGTACAGGTGTTGAGCCACTGTGCCCGGCTGCTTTTGGAATCTTGTTTTAAAATTTTTTCATCAGTCAAATGTTGTGAAGAAATGCACTTATATTATTCATATTGGTACTATATTTTACTTTTCATATTTAAGTTCTTAATCTACCTTCAGTTTGTCTCTTGTTGTATAAAGTTGTACTCTATTTTTTACCCTAAATTTGAGTCAGTTCTCTTAAGCACTTTTTATTTTAACTAAATAGTATCTCTAATGCTTTGCAATGTCTCTATAGCAATGGTTCTCAAACTTTAGCATGGATCAGAATCACCAGGAATACTTGTGTATTATTCAGGGTTCAATTAGAGAAGCAGGGATTTATTGCAGGAACTTGACCTTACATAATTGTGGAAGTTGGCTAACCACTCTGCAAGACTGTTTTGCTCTGTGTCTGCAGCTGAAACTTGAAGTTCGCAGGGCAGACAATCTGAAAGGAAGTTTTATGAGTTTTATGTAAAGTTGGAGAGAGCAAGAACAAGCTAGATACCCACGAGGTGAGCCAGTAGGTCAGTGTCGAGATGTGTGATCTGCAAAATGGGTGCTGTTTCAATCTCACCCTGGAAATCTCATACAAGTCTGTGTTATAGTCCTCCCTAATTATACATTTACAGGAAAGAGATTCTGGGAAATTAGTTCAGCCTATTCAAGTTTACATATTAAAAAGACACCACAGCTTATTAAATATAGATTGTTGGAGTGCAACATCAGTTTCGGATTTACCATTTCTGGGTCTTTGCGTATATAAGTTCCCAGGAGATGTTGATGCTGTTGGTCTATGAACTACATATTGAGAATTGGGTGCATAACTACTATACGTATATAACTATTGTAACAAGTCCCAGGTATGCCAATAATCTGTTAATTAATTAATATGCCATGATAATAAGTTTTACTCTTGGTTACTCTATTGCAAAACTACCTTAAATATTCATGAGGTAGGTGGTGGGACTTGACTACAGAGGCAGGTCTCTGACACCAGACCAAATTGAGGACTAATTAAAACAGGGAAGTTGTAGAAGAAGTAGCTTTCCTTAAGACATGCCCACAAATGTGCCATGTCAGTTTACCATTGCCATGGCAACACTCAGAAGTTACTGCTTTTTTTCACGGCCACAACCCAATGACTCAAAAGTTTCCACCATTTTTCTAGAAATTTCTGCATAATGCACCCCTTAATTTGCATTTGATTAAAAGGAGGTATGACTGCAGAACTTCCTCTGAGCTGCCATGTTGGACACACTGCCTCTGGGGTATCCCTTTTCCATGAGGAGCAGTAGCTCTGCTGCTGCTGTATGCTGCTGCTTCAATAAAAGTTGCTGATTAACACTACCCTTAAATTCTTTCTTGGGTGAAGCCACAAACCACCCCCAGCTAAGCCCCAATTTGGGAGCTCACCTATTCTGCATTATTCAGAATACACATATTCACCTGTATTTCAGGATTACTATGTCAACCATTGCTGAATTTTTTTATTAGGATACATTAATACTAAAGAGATATTTCTCTATTCAGCTCTTCTTTTAAGTAGTAGAGCCTACATTTTTAAATAATAGTTTTATGTATTGCTTGTTATAAAATTCCTATATACATCTATTGCTATTAAGAATATTATATTTTCTAATATTTTATTGCTATTAATTGATGCTGATTTTTTAATGTTAATGTTGTATTTATCATATTGGTTATTTCATGATTCCAGCAGTTTTGTTCCTTTTTAATTTTAGCTCTTCTGCTAATAGAAATTTCAGATTGCAGTTTTAATTTGCATTTTCTAAACATCTAAATTCATTTTTCTGACATATAGATATTCTTTTTAAAAAAAATGCCTATTTAGGTTTTTGGACCACTTTCTGTTTTCTTGACTGCTTCTTTTTTAAACTTTAATTTGTAGTTATTTTTATATATAGTCATTTTTTATGTACATGTCTACAATTTTCTATTGCCATGTGGCTTGCATTTTTACTTTTATTAAACTCTTGTCATGGTTAGATCTCACCCTTAAAACAAGCCAATATATTTTTTCCTATTATGATTACAATTTTTATGTCTTGTTTAGTAAATCTTTGCCTCTCCTTTGTTCATAAAACTGTTCTGCTATAGTTTCCTCTATTGCTTTATTTAGAGCTTCTGCTTTAAAGAAGTGCTGTAATCAAAGTTTACAGATATTCAAACATCATGTTTCATTAGGATTAACATTGCTGTGAATTGAAATAAGAGTTTCTCATACTATAATATTTTTGTATGTGTGTGACAAACACTATGTCATATGATATATTGTTATTTTTTATATGCAGGTAAATTCACTTAAAATATTTTATTTAGAATTCTTACATTTATGTCTACAAATAAAATTAACCATAATTGTAATTTCTTGTATTTTGTTTTCAAGTATTGTGATCAAAATTATACTAACTTCGTATATGTTGTTCAGCAGTTTTCTTTCTGTTTTTATTTCCGGGAAATGTAAAATAGAGTTAATCTATCCTAAATGTTTAGTATTTAGTAGAATTTGACTGTAAAACTGTCTTTCTGTGGGTAATTTTTTAAAATGTAATTTCAAATATTTTAATGATTTTTTTCTATTTATTATTTTTAATTCACATTGGACTGATATCAGAGTATTATTTTTTCCCATTTTTCAGGATTATTTAGTTTACTACATATATTAGCATAGTTTTTTTTTTTGTTTGTTTTTGGTTTTTTTTTGAGACATAGTCTCACTTTGTCGCCCAGGCTGGAGTGCAGTGGCGTGATCTCGGCTCACTGCAAGCTCTGCCTCCTGGGTTCAGGCCATTCTCCTGCCTCAGCCTCCTGAGTAGCTGGAACTACAGGTGCTCACCACCACGCCCGGCTAATTTTTTCTCTTTTTTTTGGTATTTTCAGTAGAGACGGGGTTTCACTGTGTTAGCCAGGATGGTCTTGATCTCCTGACCTGGTGATCTGCCCGCCTTGGCCTCCCAAAGTGCTGGGATTACAGGCATGAGCCACCGCACCTGGCCTAGCATAGTATTTTTTATAAATTTAATAATTTAATAATGTTTTCTTTTTTCTATATTTTCTTCATGACATTATTGTCTTGTTGATTTTTTTTTCTGATCTCCTTTTCACATTTTTCCCAGAAGTTAAAGTGTTTTTCGACAACTAATTGTATCAGTTATTTGTTTTCTTTCTTTACTTCATTGTTTTCTGTTTGTATTTTATTCTATTTGCTTTTTGTTGCATGGTTGCTTACTGTCTTTGGTTTTGTTTCTTCCGTTAAATGACTAGCTAATTTATTTTTAGTGTTTTTTTATTTTCTAACAATTGTATTCAGGTCAAATACTTTATTTTAAATACTCTTTCAGATGCACCCAATACATGTTGACATGTTACTACACTGTGTATTATTAAATAGATATTATTTCTTTCTTTTTAAAAACTTTTTATCCCTCTCATGGCAAGTGGACATATTTTTAAATTTCCCCTATAATTCTTTTTAATGTATGAATTATGTAGCAGTACTTTTTATTTTTATTTTTCAAATGCTTGGGGTGATTTTTATATTGTATGTCAAATTTTATTTTATTGGAGAGCAAAGAACACATGCTGTGTGATGTTTATTCCTTTGTGACTAAAGTGCATAATATACTTTTGAATTTTTTTATATGCTTAAAATAAATACATATCCTGGGTTTGTTACAAAATATCACTTGTTATAATAAAACATTTAACATTCTTGGTTTTTCTTTCTGTTTGTTTTTCTAATTTCTAAAAAATAAAAAAAATACCTCTTGGCTATTTCTTTCATTATTTTTATCTTGCAAAAATCTGTTTAAGATCATATGATTATGCACATATGTTTTATCTGCCTACCAGTATCCTCAGATATATGCCACATTTGTTAATTCACCGAGAAAATAAAGGTAAACAGACATGTATTATACAATTTAGCAATCTACCTACATCTGTATCCATGTACTCTGCATTCCTCTCTGATGCAGTGGCTTAAACACACTGCTCTTATGCTAGTCAACCCACAAACATGAGTACTGGGTAGTATCACATTTTCGTAATAAGGACATTTAATCTTTCAATGATTTTCTTTTATTTTGCCTCCCCATTCTTTTCTCTCTATTATATTATTTTCTTTTGAAGAGACACCTGCTAGATTAGTTTATGTTGATGGCATAAAAAGAGCCATAACAAGAAATACTTGTAGGATATATTGTATTTAAATAAGCTCCCTGATTTCAGCAAGGATATAAGGAATCTGGAGTTACAAAAGCCACAAAGTGACATTTAACTAATACTGATACAATGAGAGAAGTTCCCCAATAAGTAATCAGAAAAAACAGTAATGTTCACTAGGCTTTAACTTAAATGTATTTCAGAGATCCTTAGTGATTTAGGGGTCCCAGTTCCAAAATTGTTGAGCACATTGCTATTTTCTTATTAAAAAATATAAAAAATAGACAGTAACATTTGATTTGCTGAGCTATTAAAATAGAGATGCTTGAAACATGGAAGACGAAACCTACAAAAATTGCTGAGTAATGTAACTCAGTAATTATATAACTGAGTTATGTAATTTGATTATGTAAACTCCAGAAACTTTATGGTGATTCACCGAAAGACCCATTCTAGAAACAATGCCTGTTCAAACTATTTATATTTTGAAGAAAATGTGGTATTTGAGTTACTGCTCTGGTCATTTTATTCAGTAATTGAAAGAAAGCCTGCATTTTTGAGTGGAGACCAGAGGCAAGGGGATTCTGCAGACTTTCAGGCACTCACAAGCAGCAGACACAGTGGGGATCCAAGTAAGTAGGACACACTGACATCCAAGTTGCGGAAAGAAATTTGCGGCAGTCTGAATAGGAGAATCTTATTTTTGTCTAAGATTTAGAAGCAGAAACATCCTCCTTGGAAAGAAACTAGTCTCTTTCTGAGAATTGGTTTATCAAGAGGTCATAACCAAGACTAAAGTTCTTACCATGGGTCAGCTACCGACCCTGCTGTGTTTCTCAGCAGGTTATGAAGAAATATAAGAAATTATGGGAGCAAACAATGCACACTGTCGCCATGCCACATCTTTTCTTTTTGCTGATCCTCCCTCAATTTACACCTATGGCCTCAGCCTCAGGGGGATTGTCTTATAACCTCTAGAATGAGAAGGAAAGAAACATTGCTGATACCATCAGAAGATATACTAACAACAACAACAAAAATAAAGCCAATTTGAAGATCAATAGAAGACAGAAAAATATTCCAGGGACCATAATTTTAGGTAATCACTTATTTAAATTTTGATTGCAATAAAAGTCTGTTTGAAATAAATATCAACATAGATTAAATAGTGACTAAAGCCTGCACTATTTGAAGGAGTAGTCAGGGCTTTACCACAAAAAATAATAGAGGAATGGTGACTTGGAGGAATGGGAAAGATATACATGAGTGGATCACTCACAATGGCCTCAAAGAGTGTGACTATTCAGTTCCTAAATTAATGCACACCAAAAGAGTCCAGTTAAAAACATAGTTTTTAGAACAAATGGGTCCAAGATCATAACTATGTGGTCAATTGCATTCAGTGAATTCCAGCTTTCATTCTACTTCTTTCTGTTATTCTGTTCCTTCATTTCCCAAAATGTATTATTTTATTAATAGTTGATGTTATTTATTCTTCTGTATTTTTAGTAAAAATATGAGCAAAATTTTCACACACTAGCTTAGAGAAAATATTTTTATGTTTTATGTTTAGGACTTGGTGGACAAAGCTGAAACCTGGTGATATGGTTTGGCTCTGTGTCCCCACCCAAATCTCATGTTGAATTGTAATCCCCAGTGTTGGAAGTGGGGCCTGGTGGGGTGACTGGATCATGGGGTTGGTTTCTGATGGTTTAGCACCATCACCCTACTGCTGTCTCGTGAGTGGGTTCACACAAGACCTGTTGGTTTAAAAATGTGTAGCATCTCCCCCTTCAGTCTCTTCCTCCTGCTCCTGCCATGTAAGATGCACTTGCTTCCCCTCCTCTATTATAGACCACCACTCCTCTATTATTTTTTGTTGTAAAGCCCTGACTACCCCTTCAAGTAGTCCAGGATTTTAATCACTACTCATGAATCTATGTTGATATTTATTTCAAACAGACTTTATTATAATCAAAATATAAATAAAGTGATTACCTAAACTTATGTTTCCTTGGATATTTTTCTGTCTTCTATTGATCTTCAAATTAGTTTTATTTTTTTGTTGTTGTTGTTAGTATATCTTCTGATGGTATCAGCAATGCTTCTTTCCTACTCATTCCAGAGGTTATAAACAATCCCCCTGATGCCACAGGTGTAAATTGAGGGAGGGTTAGCAAGAAGAAAAGGTGTGGTATGGTGACAAGTGTGCGTTGTCTGCTCCCATAATGTCTTATTTCTTCACAACCTGCTGAGAAACACAGCAGGGTTGGGAGCAGACCCATGGTCAGAACTTTAGTCTCAGTTAGGATCTCTTGATCTAACTTGATCTCTTGATAAACCAATTCTCAAACAGACTAGTTACAGGTATTTCTTTATAGCAGTGTGAGAAGGAACTAATACATGTGAGTAAAAAGAAAAGGCTTGGAAGTTACAGATTAGATAGTAAAAGATTTACCTTCAAAGAGTATGTGATTATGTTTTAAGTTGAAAGATGTGAAAGACATGTCAAGGATTGTCCACCTGGAGATACTTCTCATATCTTCCCTTAGGGACATTTATTTACACTAGAAAGTGTAAAACCCCAGGATTTCTTCTTCTCCTCCTAAGGATATTTGTTTATATTAGCAAAGTATGGTATTCCATTCTCTCTGATGGGAAGTTTTTCCGAATAAGCTATCTTAAGGAGTCATCCAGGTTCACAATGTCAAGTTTCTGAATTATAGCAGAGACCCCAGAAGTATTTCCAGCAAAACACGACTCTCAGCAAATTGTCTTGCAAAAGGGAAATTGGGACACAAGGGAATTGCCACAATTGTTTTTGTATACTAGTAATAATAAATGTGTCCTTGGCTCAAAAATATTTTGTCTACATTCAGGATAATACGAATAAATATAGGTATTAAAAACGATGTTTTTATACAAATTTGTTTATAGGTCTGTTTTCTTGCACCAGCTGTTCTTAAACTTTTTGTCCTGGGAACTCTTTAAACAGTAATTATAAGGACATCAAAGAGCTTTTGCTTATGAGGGTTATAGCCCTGCCTTATTAGAAATGGAAACATAAAATTTTTAATATTTATTAGTCAATTAAATAGCCCATAATAACTTATTTCATGTTAATATAAAGCACATATTTTATGTATAATATGATATTTTCCAAAAAATAGAAGAATGGCCTCATTTTGAATATATATCTATTTTGAAAAAGGAAAGGCTTTGTTCACTCTGAAAAGGACAGAATTATCCCCAGATGTCCATGGACCACACTTTGCAAACTGCTCTCTCAAAAATGGAGAGCAGGCTATACACGTGATTCTACATTTTACATTTTTCAATTAAAAATATATCCTGTATTTCACTCCATGTGAGTATATAGATATATTTCTCATTTTTAAAATTGAGAAAAAAATTACTTACAGTAAAATGCACAGATATTGAATACAATTTGGTGTATAGCATACAATTGTGTATCCAATACCCCAATTAAGAAAAACAAACAAACAACATTATCATAATTTCAGAATGTTATCTCATGCCTGTTCTATTCAATGTCCAATAGCTATAACTAACTTTTTATTAGTCTACTCGAAAGTCATATAAATGAAATCATACAAATTTTTCTGTATAGTTTCTTTCACTCAACATAATATTTTTGAGATTTCTCCATGTTGATAGGTATATCTGTAGTTCACTTAATTTTAATGCTGAATTGTTTCCCACAGAAAGAATATATTGCAGTTCATTTATTAATGAATTTATTGCAGTTCATTCTCTCATGGTTGAACATTTAAATTTTTTCAATTTTGTGCTCTCTTAGAAGAAGGGCTATAAACATTTGTGAGAGTGTTTTTATATACTTATTTTAAAATTTATCATAATTAAATGCCAGAAATGGAATTACCGATCCATAGGGTAGGTGGACATTTGTTTTGATAAGAAACTGCAAAATAGTTTTTCAAAGTGATAGCCCCATTTTACACTCCCACCAACAATGTATAAGAGTTCCAGTTCCCTGCTGCCCCACCCTCTGGCTTTGTTTTTTGGTTTTTGTTTATTTGTTGTTTTCAGACAGGGTATTGCTCTGTCACCCGGTCTGGAGTGCACTGGCATAATCATGGCTCCCTGTAGCATGGTACTCCTGGGCTCAAGCTTAAACTTCCTAGTAGTTCCCGCATCAAACTTCCTAATAGCTGAGACCACAGGCATGTGCCACCATACCTGGCTAAATTTTTCTTATTAATATTATTTATTTATTTATTTTTGTAGAGACAGAGTCTTGCTTTGTTACCTAGGCTGGTCTTGAACTTCTGGCTTCAAGCTATCTTGAAACCTCCCAATGTTCTAGGATTACAGGTGTGAGCCATCTCGCCCAGCCCAGTTGCTCCACTTTCTGGCAATTATTTGGTGTTGCCAGTATTTTAATTTCAGCCATTCTAATGGGCATAAAATTGTATTTCATTGTTTCTAAAATTTGCACTTTCTTAATGACATAGGTTAGGGCCTAACAGGGGAAGGAAAAAACAAAAAGTATTTGGCCAGAGAGAATGCAATAAAAACATTTTACACTCCATATAGCATTTTTCACTAGATAACTGAAAATGTACTAATGAATACATAGAATATGTATGTGACTGTGTTATGACACAGTGAGAGCAACTGCAGGAAATATCTGACATCCCTAGGGCTAGAGGAATAGAAAACATAAATTAGAATTACTAAAAAATAAAATTTGGGACCTGAGCCCTTTGAAGATAAAATGGTGTGCTCTTTGAGAGATGTGTTGCTGATGTCTCTGAGCCACAGAGAGTGTCCCTGTTGGTCTGGACATCTGAAGCGGGGGCATAGCCTGCTGGGACTGGTGTCTCCAATATGAAGCATGAACAAATTTGTTTAATAAGAGTTTGGTAAAATAGCATACTGGATTCAGATGCTACAATGGGAAGAATATGCTGTTGGCAATTTGAGAAAATGTTGCTAAGGTAATAGACAGAAACTGCAAACAGATAGGAAGCTCACAGTGGGCATGCAGAAAACTGAAGAAAAAAAAATTGGTCCCTTTTTTTTTTCTCCAGCCTTGGAATCTATCATGACCTATGGGAAGAGGTTAACCTAGAACCAGCTCAAAAAGTGGAAATGTGGTATGCACCATATGCCTAGCAATTGCTCCAGTGCTATAAGGTCTAAGAAACAGTAAATTAATAACTAAGAAGGGCCAATGAGACTGAGCATATTTTTATGTTCTTAAAATCCATTTATAACTTTATTTCTGAAGTACTTAAGATTGTTTTCCATTTTTAATTTTGTTGTATTTTCACGTTCTTTATATATTCCGTTTTATGTCATTTGACATATTTATATATTGCAATTATATTTTCCCAGTTTGTGGCTTGCTTTTTCATTTTCTCAGTGGTGTCTTGAGGAGCAGTTTTTAATTTAAATGTAATCTGTTTTATCAATAATATTTGTTTTGAAGTAAACTTATTTTGTCCACTGTATGATAAATATGTAGTTTCAATGGTTATAAATATATTGTTTTGTATTATTCTGAAAATGTTGGAGTCTTACTATTTATGTTTAGGTTTATGACCCATCAGAAATAAATAATTTTTGTATTTGGTATAAAGTAGGATTTGAAGGTAATATATATGCATGTTTATCTACCTGTTACACATTATTTGTCGAAAATATTTTCTTTCTTCATTGAATTTTCTTGTTATTTTTATTGAAAATTAATTGACCAATTATGTGTGACTTTTTTTTCTGGATTATCTTGTTAAAAGAAAAACTTGAAATGAATTGAATTGACAGACTTTGTTTGAAACAAGAACAATTCGTGAATTGAGCAACACTTAGAACCAGAAGAGGTTCAAAGACCTTTACCCAACAGAGTGAGCAGTGAGCTCTCATAGGTGAACAGAGCAGCAAAGTAGAGAAATCACCTAATTGACCACAGCTAGGCATCTGCCTTATTTGAGCATGATATAAGGTGTTGACTGCATATGATTGGCTAAAGCCCAACTGCTTGCAATTGGCTGAAATTCAGCTTTTTGTTATACTCCTAGTTAGCTTTTAGTTTATTCACTTACTAAGGTAAGTTGCAAGTTATTACAAAGGAGCTCAAAAAAAGGAGGAACCCTAGGGATAATAGCCTCCTGCTGCTTCGATGAAACATTCTATTCTATTCCATCAATATACATATTTGTTATATCTAACACCACTTTGATTTGTATGTGCATTGGTATGTTTAGATTTAAAGTGGTGTCAAAATTAGATGTCATGAGTCCTTTAAGTTAATTTTCTTATCAAAATTGTTTGAGTTGGCCTGGCGTGGTGGCGCACACCTGTAATGCTAGCCATTTGGGTGGCCAAGGTGGGCATATCACCTGAGGTCAGCAGTTTGATACCAGCCTGGCCAACATGCTGAAAACCCATCTCTAATAAAAATGCAACCAGTAGCCAGGCGTGGTGGCACATGCCTGTAATCACAGCTACCCAGGAGGCTGATGCATGAAAATCGCTTGAACCCAGGAGGCAGAGGTTGCAGTGAGCCAAGATTGTGCTACTGCACTCCAGCCTGGGCAACAGAGCGAGACTCTGTCTCAAAAAAAAAAAAAAAAAAAAAAAGAAAAGTTGTTTGGGTTAATTTTCACAAAAAGTCTGTTGGGATTTTTGTTTGGGATTACTTTTAATCATTTGGAAAGAAATGAGTTTTTAAATTAATAAGCATAGTATATTTCTTCATTGCTTTGGGTGCTTTAAATATCTTTTAGTAATATTTGTATTTTTCATTGCAGAGAACCTTTACATTATTATTAAATTATTTTTATGTCTTTCATGTTTCTGTGTGACTGTATATAGTATTTCATGATAGTTATTTCACTGCCAGTATACAGAAACACAATTAACTTGCATGTATTGGCCTTTTATACTTTGACCTTGCTAAATTTATCATTTAGGTCTGTTTGTTCTTTTCTATTCCATAGTCTGGTTTTCTATGCACATAGCAATGTAATCTATAAACAACGGCAGTATTTTGGTTTGTTTCTTAATCTCTGTCTTTTTCTTTTATCATCTTTATGAAATTTTAATCTACTTTACTGACTAGTACCTGCAATGTTAAAATTGGCGAGTGCAGAAATTCTTTCATGGTTATGAATTTTAAGGGGGAAATGGTGAAATACTTACTAATTAATTCTTCAGGCATTCAATTTTGCAAATACTTCTTTTGCTGCATTCACTGAGATGATCTCATGATCACAGGATTTGTTCTTTGTTTCATTGTTTTCAAAGGACTTTATTTAATTGGTTAATTTTCAGATGTTAAACCAATGTGATGTTTTGTCTTGCTTCAAAAAACTATAAGCAAGACAAAAAAAAAAAGAAATAAGCAACATAAAACGCATTTTTATTCAGGGGACTGATGACATAAGATTGTCAAAATGTTGATAATTAGGAGATTTGAATGATGTGTTCACAACTGTATTTTAGAGTGTTCTCTTTATTTATATATAATCAAAACCCCTTCCAGAGAACAATATTGCCCAGTTGGAATATCAGTAATTCTCTTTTACCTATTTCATTCTCATTAGGATAACAAACAAACGTTCATGGTTTCAGGAATATTAGTTATTCTTCTGTTCAATCGGATGGACTGGTTACTGCCACTTTTGTTACTACATCTTGACTGCAGTGGCAATCAAGAATTAATTTATCTTATGGTTCCATACTCTTATTCAAATCTGCAGACATATTTTATCAATCTTTCAACACTTTTTTTTATCAGTTTTCAATTAATATTTTATTTCTTCTTTAAGAAAGTCAAGGATGAATGCTATCACTTAACACTTGCTTAGGAATTTAAGTGATAAATGCATTTATCTTCTTGGCCAATATTTTGAAAAAACTTAAATCAATTTAATGAAGTTTTTGTCATCTGTGCTGACTATTTCAGTCTTGATTAATGTGTCTATTGATACAGGTCTATGCTCATTGAAATAGACTTACACAACTATTTAAGATCTCCTTTCTTCTTTCTTTTTCTTTCCATCTTTATATGTATATTACAGAAAAATATTGTTAAATTTGACTCATATCAATGCAATTATATTGTAAATCCAATGTAACATATTTAAGGATCATAAATTTGTTGAAACATTATATCTTACCAATTATGTTAATTATCTTAAAGTCATATATATTTAAAGGCTATGCTCATATTTGCAAATAGAAAGTACAAAAAATTGTTCAAGTCCAACTATGAGTTTATGTCTTACATAATATAATATTAATAAATTATAATGCTATGAACTTTGAAATGAAGAAAATTTTCTTCTATAACAATAAATTTAAGACTTAAAATAATTAATTTAATTAATTAAATGAACTTCAAATAATTGCAGTATCAAACTATATTCTTGACAGGTCGACCACAAAGGGAAACAGCTAAGTTCACCTTACTCTCAATAAAATAGTTATATTTCCTTTGTAGATGCTTTTACAATTTTATTGGGACAGTCAACATAACATACGGCTCATCAAACACCTGCCAGCCAAAAAATACGTTTACAGAAACAGTAAACTGGTTAATTCCTTAAAGAGCCCCATGATTTTTGACACATTATGCTATAGAATCTAATAAAATTGTATCCTTTTCTTTGGAAAAGTATTTCTTTACCAGTATAAAATCAGTGCTTTACATTGAAAAGATGATCTTTGTTCTTTATAAACTATGAAATAATGCTCTGAGAAAAAACACCTAATTATGGTAAATGTCTGCTCAACACCATCATGCTATTGTACCCAGTATTTCAAAATTGCTGGATATAAGTTCAAAAAATATATATTCAAAAGTCTACAGCCTTTTTTGAATTGCCTTTTTGCTTTTGTTGATATAGCTCTTTAGCTCTGATTCTCAGTGTTTGTTTCTAATACCAGATAATTATTTGTGAATTAGACAGAAAATATATATAACTTCAATAATATTGACTGGATCATTTATTTTTCATGTTTCTCCACCTGTCTGGATTATCATACCCTCAGCTTCTGCTTCATTCAAATACCCTAAAGCAATAATATTGTTTTCACATAATGTATATCTCCCCCACAGTTACACGCGACCCTTTCACTCCTGGTGATTAGTTTTTTGTTGTTGTTGTTGTTAAATCAGACATCTAGTTAGTTTTCTTCTCAATTCTTTTATAGGCAGCTTTATCTTTTTCCCATTCGAAATAATTTCTTTCCTTTGGCATGCTGAACAAAGATATTTTCAGAACAAGAAACTTGGATAATGACTGTGTTTTTCAAGCCTTAAAATTCACTGCTGTTTTTGGATTGCACATAATTGGATTTATTTCTATGGCTAAAATCACTTGCAAAACTATCAATATTTTATAAAAAGTAGTTCTATCTCTTACTAAATTCAATAATATTCAGAAATGATGAGCAGATGCTGCTTTCACATTATTTAATAGCACATTACAATCCCACATCATCATGTATATTCTCAAAACAATTGCAGAGAGCAAGAAGTAACAAAGCAAGTATGTAGTTTTTATTAGGGTATTAGGAATAAAAATTGGCATGACAATACACTGTTTTAGGTTCATTAGAACAGTTCTTCAAATTGTATGCACTAAGATGAATAACCTATCATATCTCAGATAACTGTGGTGAATGAAGTACATAGGAACAGTTTGCCTCAGCATAAATAGTATACATGTGAATTAATTACTTTTTTCCTGTAAAGCAGCATCAGAAACATTTAGAATAAGGCTATTATAATAATTTAATCATAATTGATTCAAGGAAAATTATTAATCATATTAGGTGCTCTTCAATAAATCCACATTTATAGTTTTGGGGAAAGTTTTCTAAATGCACTTGTGTTTAAAAGTGTGATACCTTCAGCTTAAGAGAATGTAAATTCCTCATTTTTTTAATCAAGTACATTTGGCCCTTGAACACTGCAGAGATTGGGGCATCCACAGCTTGCATAGTCAGGAATCCATGTATAACTTTTGACTGCCTCAAAACTTAACTGCTAATAAGCTGCTATTGACCAGAAGCCTTGCAGACAACATACCCAGTAGATTAACATGTATTTTGCATGCCATATCTATTAAATACTGTATTCTTACAGTAAAGCTAGAAAAAAGAAAATGCCATGAAGAATATCATAAGAAAAATATATTTACTATTTAGTAAGTGAAAGTGGATCATCATAAAGATATTTTATTATTTTATTTATTTTTTGACTTTTAGGTTCAAACATGTGCAGATTTGCTAGATAGGTATCATAAAGGTCTTCATCTTTATGGCCTGTCTGTTGAGTAGGCTGAGGATGAGGAGGAGGAGGGGTTGGTCTTGCTGTCTCAGAGGTGGCAGAGGAGAAAGACAATCTGAATTTTACTCAAATTTGTGTTGCTCAATGGTCATCTCCATTTATAAACTACACTGATAGACCCAAAATACATTCAATTTACTTTATTTGAAAATTCTTTTTAAAAAATCTTAAAAAAAACTTCTCCTATGTATCACAAGTAACTGCCTCTTGTATGTTACTGATTGAGTGTTGCTCAAGCAGCCTGTATGTTGTAATTTAGTCCAGAACAAATCTCTACTTTTCATGAATACAAATTAGCAATTCAAATCTTCAATCTCTTTGAATTTTCTTTAGGAACTAGATACTTTGGGAAATTTTACCTGTAAATAATATAAGCTAAGAAAATATATTGCAGAATCAACTTTAGAAAAATGTTGTGCTCAGTTTTTCTTAGATAAAATTTCTCTACATAAAATTTCAAATGTGAATTGGTCTCTTATTTGCTTACATACTCCTTTCTAGAAGAATTATGCTTGCTGTGGTAGGCAGTACCCCCCACCCCATCCCACCAATATTTTACTTTGCATGCCTACATGGTAAAAGGGACTTTGCAGTTGTGATTAAGGTTAAGGACCTCAAGATGAAGGAATTATCTTGGAATATTCTGCTGGCCCTAATCTAATCATATGGGTCCTTAAAACTGAAGAACCAGTTTCAGCTGTGGTCAGAGAAAGAGAATAAGGATTGAAGAGAGTCAGAAAGAATGCATATGACCTTTAGGCATCAGAAAACTCAAGAAAATGGATTCTCCCTAGAACTTCCAGAGGAGAATGCAGCCCTGTCAACACCTTGATTTTAGCCTAGTAAACACCATTTCAGACTGCTGACAACCAGAACTGTCAGATAATAAATTTTTACCATTTAAAGCCACTAAGTGTGTTTAGTGAAAGAAACTAAGGCCCCCACAAATGCAGCTGAAATAAAGAATTCAACTAATATTCATCACTTGGATATTTAAAAATTCATTCCAGATTCCCTTCATCTTCAATTAGGACTGCTGCTAGTCTAGATGGTTTAGTTGGTGGCTTGACCCAGCCCCACATCCCTGAGGAGTTTGAGGCAATTGATACCGTGCACTTCTTAGTCTCTAATTGCTTTACTTGTCCACTTTTCATCAAACGTTGGGTAGTACTAAGTGACTTCCAATGAATCTACTTGGCTCCAAATTATGTATCCCACAGTATGTAATCACACTTCTACCTCCTTCTGTTCAGGGTCATTTGTCCTGGCAGAATGACAATTCATTTTCTTTCCTGCTGGTCTGTTGACATAAGTAGTCTAAAGTTATATGGTAGAAGATGAGATTTCCCTGGTGGAATATTTTTTTTTCCTCTAAGAATAAACACTTCCAGGCCTGCGGGGCCTAGATTTGTGGGATAAGAAGCACAATTTCTCCAAGTGACTGAATTGTAGTTATGATAATTAGTGTCATTCTTATTTCCATCTCTTAATTCCCAGTCCTATGTCATCCTCTCAGGTATCATCTCTAAGTTTGCACTTTAGCTCTACCTTCTACAGGCCGTTCCAGTGTTCTATCAAGCAAGCAGCATCTGAGCAGTATAGCATTGGATAGGGCCAGTAGATGGAATACGACAGTCATGTGACCACTCCTGCAAGTCTTTTGCCATACAATAGAGACCATGAGTTGGTGAGATGTTGTTGTGGACCCTTATTGGTGGATCAAGCACTTTGTAAGCCCTCAAATAAGAATTTTCTGAAGCTCTATGAACAGGAAAGGTAGACCCACATCCAGAATATGGATATATTTCATTTAAGATGAATCACTCCCTTTTCCAGAGAAGAAAAGATTCAAAGTAATCAAATCCCCAAATGTATCTGGTTGACATTCGGGAGAGATGTTACCATTTCAAAGACTTAGTATTAGTCTGCTCCTGGCAAACTGGACTTAAACCAGCAGCAGTAACTAGATTCATAGCCACGGAGTGGGAGGTCATATTGTTAGGTCTAAGAGTAGCCACCATTCCTGCCTCCGTGGATAATGCATTCACGTGTTTATTAGGCCAGCACATGAATGAATTCATTAGGGTGGCTGATGACAGAATCTGGCTGGTATAAACTAGTTGAGTCATTTTATCTACTTGGTTGTTTAGCACCTCTTCTAAGAAGGATGGTATCTGGTGAGCTATACAAAGTTTCTTTGACTTTATACCCACTCCTCTGAGTCTTTCAATCCCTTATTCTCCTGTCTGGCAATGAGGTGCTGGCATTTTATTTATTTATGTATTTTTCTATCTTTCTATCCATTTATTTATTTATTTAAGAGACAGGGTCTTACTCTGTCACCCAGGTTGGAGCACAGTGGAGAGATCATAGCCACCTCAGCCTCCCAAGTAGCTAGGAGTTAGGACTATAGGTGCACTGCACCAGACCAGGCTGCTTTTTTGTTTTTGTTTTCATTTGTTTTTTCGGTGTTTTCCAAGCAGGCCTAGAATTCTTGGTCTCAAGTGATCCTCCCTTCTCAGCCTCCCAAAGCACTGGAATTGCAGGTGTGAGCTGCCACACCGCAGCTAATGCTGGCATTTTTACTTCACTTAATGTGCACCATTTTTACTCTAAATTCCCAAGAGTTGTAATAACAGTGAGTTCTCACCCTGCCCTGGAGTCACACTGTTAACACATTGTTAAATTCTGTATCCTAAGAAAGTGCTCACATATTTATCAACTCTCTCTCTTTAGCACATTGTAGAGCAGTAAGGAGTGGGCTACATCCTCAAACTCAGAAGATTAAAGGCAAGTTGTTCAATGGATTCTCAGGTTTTACCTATATCATTTCTAAGGGTCCACTTTCTTCTTGGTGTATGTAACGTGCAGGTCTGATAATTCAACCAACTCTGGAGATCTGCCCTTTTGATAATGTCTTTGTCTTAGAATGCTACTTTTCTGCCCTCTAGTTGGAGGAAATGAGATTCTCTTTTTAGGTTTCCAGGGAGGCCTTCTGGCTTTCACTCTTAGCATTTAATTGCTAGATAATCACCCTCAGACTTTTATTTTCTTTTATTAAAGTATCCATTGCCCCTAGCAACAACCAACTAATTCTACAGTTCCTGTAATAGCTTTTTCTCATATTTCTGGAGCCTGATACATTTCACCTTCAATGCACATTCACTTTCACTAGTATATTTTCTCTACTTATCACCATTAAAACTTCTAACAATTGCATTATTGCTGTGGCAGGCCACCAGAAGGTATTAGAGCTCACAAAAACAAAACAAAACAAAACAAAACAAAAAACAAAAAAAGACATAAAAACAAAAACAAAAACAGAAATAACACTTTACAGTGTCCTTCCTCGAACACTTCTGGCATTAACTGTCATAGGTCTGGTGCTCTGGGAAACAGTCCATAAAAGGGAGATCTGTGTCCAGGAAATTAATGGGAGTGCATTAGGAAGAAACAACTGTACTGAAGAGAGGGAAGCAGAATAGGGGAACAAGGCAGTTCTGTTGCAATGCAGTCAAAACAAAGACCTCCTCTGATCCCACAGGAAATTCTGAAGTCAGTAGGGCTCTTTAAAGTTGTTGAAATTTAGGCCAATTGGCCGAATTTTTGTATTCTTACATTGATCAGTCACTGGATATAGGAGGTAATGCATCCTTCAGAGAAGCAGATTCTTTACATGGCGTCTTGGAAAGAGACTCAGCTGTGAGTTCTCAGTAGGGAATATACCTGGGAGCCAAGGAAATGAGTGCCTCCCTCTTCAAAGATAATCTGGGTAGTTGGTGCTCTGTTGCACACATTTCAGAGGTTTAGACCAATATATGCTCAAACTTCAATATGAGCTTCAATGTATGCTTTATTTTTTTCTTTGCCTACAAATTATTCAATTAAAAAAATACACAAATTTCTACATGATACACTTGTGAAAAGTAAGTTCTTTCTCTCTGGTTGAGAGTTGTGTTCTACTTTTTAATTAAGGAATATTTCATGAGTATTACTGATCCTTAAATGAGAATAGACTGATTCAGGTCTGCAATTTATTGCTAAAGAATAAAGTTGATTTTTCTTTGGTCTTTCTTCCCTATTTACTTATTTATCGTTAAGAATCCTCCTCTCAGATCTTCAACTAGGCCACTCATTCTATGCACATCCCTTAGTCAAGTTTTTTTTTTTTTTTTAATCACTTAGGTCTCATGACTGTGATGCCTTAGGCAGATACTTTTTATGATATTATAAGGGATATAACTTGAAGTAGCTTGTGCTTGGAATTTCAATGTATCAGAGAATGAATGTAGAGCAAAATATGTCCCTCTGATTATCTAATAGCTCTTTGAGGTTTAGCACTTTACCTTTGCTAACTTCCCCTAATATGTAACTTCATTCATTATTCACTTCCATAATTGCCTAGGTAGCATTTCTAAGATTTACACTTACATATTTCTTGTAGAAGAGAGGCAATAATGGGTTGTAGTGCAGGGTGAAAAAGACCTAATTACCTAGGAAATTTTGTGAACATTAGTGAAAAGCTTCCCATCAGGTCAACTGGGAAAAACATCACCCATTGGATAAAATGATAATATGTGAAAGTTGAAAGAGTTTAAATTTTCTACAGAACATTGCTTGGGTTTCATCACTTTTGTGCCAGAGCCCACAATTTCAACTTTATTAAATAAAATGTTCTCATTGTTCCTGGCATAATTGACTAATATGCCTGTTTTCCTGGGCATTTGAACCTCTGAATCTATGTGTTTTCATAAATATTTTAATGAGATCATATGAGAGATTACAAAGCAGGTATTAATAGCATATATTGGAAGCCTCTGTGTCCTTTTAAAAATGTTAAAATAAATTTAAAAAGCATGTAGAAAATAATATAAAAGACATAATAATTATTTAGGTTGTAAGAAATAGAAATACACACATCTTACTCAAGAAAAAAACTCTGGTAAATTTTAGGCTTGAAACTTTATTACTGTTAACCTTCACTTCATAAGTGTGCTGGAAAGTGCATTATTCAAGCAGTCTGACATAGGTTAAGAAGACTCAGTTTTTCTCTAAGCAATGAGAATACCATTTCTGTTTATCTAAAAAGATAAACTATAAAAGTGGTACAAATTTTAAGGAAAATAGAAATACTCAAGAATTAACAGAATTGATAGAATTTTGCCGGCTATAAAACAATAGGATTAAAAAAGGCCTTTTTGAATCCGGTGTCTGGTGTCTGAGGGGTTTTGTCCCTGGCTCACCCAGACCATTTCTTAGTTCTCTGACCGGGAATCGAATCCGGGTCGCGGTGGTGAGAGCATCGAATCCTAACCACAGGTATAAAGAAAAAAAAAAAAACAAAAAACAGAACAGAATTAACAAAGTTACTAGATAAAAACACACACACATGCACACACAATAAAAAAAAAAAAAAAATGACCGTAGAGTCTCACATTTCAGGGTTGGAGAAAGGCAGCAAGTTGTTGAAGTTTAATAGGGAGAGCATGATTTGGGAAATGGGAAAATATATAATGATGATAAGAAATCTTGGGGGGAGGAGCCAAGATGGCCGAATAGGAACAGCTCCCATCTACAGCTCCCAGCGCGAGCGACGCAGAAGACAGGTGATTTCTGCATTTCCATCTGAGGTACCTTGTTCATCTCACTAGGGAGTGCCAGACAGTGGGCGCAGGTCAGTGGGTGAGTGCACCGTGCGCCAGCCGAAGCAGGGGCGAGGCATTGCCTCATTCGGGAAGCGCAAGGGGTCAGGGAGTTCCCTTTCCAGGGGTGACAGACGGCACCTGGAAAATCAGGCCACTCCCACCCGAATACTGTGCTTTTCCGACGGGCTTAGGAAACGGTGCCCCAGGAGAGTATAGCCCGCACCTGGCTCAGAGGGTCCTATGCCCATGGAGTCTCGCTGATTGCTAGCACAGCAGTCTGAGATCAAACAGCAAGTCGGCAGCGAGGCTGGGGGAGGGGCGCCCGCCATTACCCAGGCTCGCTTAGGTAAACAAAGCAGCCTGGAAGCTTGAACTGGGTGGAGCCCACCACAGCTCAAGGAGGCCGGCCTGCCTCTGTAGGCTCCACCTCTGGGGGCAGGGCACAGACAAACAAAAAGACAGCAGTAACCTCTGCAGACTTAAATGTCCTTGTCTGACAGCTTTGAGGAGAGCAGTGGTTCTCCCAGCACGCAGCTGGAGATCTGAGAACGGGCTGACTGCCTCCTCAAGTGGGTCCCTGACCCGTGACCCCCGAGCAGCCTAACTGGGAGGCACCCCCCAGCAGAGGCAGACTGATACCTCACACGGCCGGCCAGGTACTCCAACAGATCTGCAGCTGAGGGTCCTGTCTGTTAGAAGGAAAACTAACAGAAAGGACATCCACACCAAAAACCCATCTGTACATCACCATCATCAAAGACCAAAAGTAGATAAAACCACAAAGATGGGGAAAAAACAGAGTAGAAAAACTGGAAACTCTAAAAAGCAGAGTGCCTCTCCTCCTCCAAAGGAACGCAGTTCCTCACCAGCAACGGAACAAAGCTGGATGGAGAATGACTTTGACGAGCTGAGAGAAGAAGGCTTCAGACGATCAAATTACTCCGAGCTACGGGAGGATATTCAAACCAAAGGCAAAGAAGTTGAAAACTTTGAAAAAAATTTAGAAGAATGTATAACTAGAATAACCAATACAGAGAAGTGCTTAAAGGAGCTGATGGAGCTGAAAACCAAGGCTCGAGAACTACATGAAGAATGCAGAAGCCTCAGGAGCCGATGCGATCAAATGGAAGAGAGGGTATCAGCCCTGGAAGATGAAATGAATGAAATGAAGTGAGAAGGGAAGTTTAGAGAAAAAAGAATAAAAAGAAACGAGCAAAGCCTCCAAGAAATGTGGGACTATGTGAAAAGACCAAATCTACGTCTGATTGGTGTACCTGAAAGTGACAGGGAGAATGCAAACAAATTGGAAAACACTCTGCAGGATATTATCCAGGAGAACTTCCCCAATCTAGCAAGGCAGGCCAACATTCAGATTCAGGAAATACAGAGAACGCCACAAAGATACTCCTCGAGAAGAGCAACTCCAAGACACATAATTGTCAGATTCACCAAAGTTGAAATGAAGGAAAAAATGTTAAGGGCAGCCAAAGAGAAAGGTCGGGTTACCATCAAAGGGAAGCCCATCAGACTAACAGCGGATCTCTCGGCAGAAACCCTACAAGCCAGAAGAGAGTGGGGGCCAATATTCAACATTCTTAAAGAAAAGAATTTTCAACCCAGAATTTCATATCCTGCCAAACTAAGCTTCATAAGTGAAGGAGAAATAAAATACTTTACAGACAAGCAAATGCTGAGAGATTTTGTCACCACCAGGCCTGCCCTAAAAGAGCTCCTGAAGGAGGCGCTAAACATGGAAAGGCACAACCAGTACCAGCCACTGCAAAATCATACCAAAATGTAAAGACCATCGAGACTAGGAAGAGACTGCATCAACTAACGAGCAAAATAACCAACTAACATCATAATGACAGGATCAGATTCACACATAACAATATTAACTTTAAATGTAAATGGACTAAATGCTCCACTTAAAAGACACAGACTGGCAAATTGGATAAAGACTCAAGACCCATCAGTGTGCTGTATTCAGGAAACCCATCTCATGTGCAGAGACACACATAGGCTCAAAATAAAAGGATGGAGGAAGATCTACCAAGCAAATGGAAAACAAAAAAAGGCAGGGGTTGCAATCCTAGTCTCTGATAAAACAGACTTTAAACCAACAAAGATCAAAAGAGACAAAGAAGGCCATTACATAATGGTAAAGGGATTAATTCAACAAGAAGAGCTAACTATCCTAAATATATATGCACCCAATACAGGAGCACCCAGATTCATAAAGCAAGTCCTGAGTGACCTACAAAGAGACTTAGACTCCCACACATTAATAATGGGAGACTTTAACACCCCACTGTCAACATTAGACAGATCAACGAAACAGAAAATCAACAAGGATACTCAGGAATTGAACTCAGCTCTGCACCAAGCAGACCTAATAGACATCTACAGAACTCTCCACCCCAAATCAACAGAATATACATTTTTTTCAGCACCACACCACACCTATTCCAAAATTGACCATATACTTGGAAGTAAAGCTCTCCTCAATAAATGTAAAAGAACAGAAATTATAACAAACTATCTCTCAGATCACAGTGCAATCAAGCTAGAATTCAGGATTAAGAATCTCACTCAAAACCGCTCAACTACGTGGAAACTGAACAACCTGCTCCTGAATGACTACTGGGTACATAATGAAATGAAGGCAGAAATAAAGATGTTCTTTCAAACCAATGAGAACCAAGACACAACATACCAGAATCTCTGGGATGCATTCAAAGCAGTGTGTAGAGGGAAATTTATAGCACTAAATGCTCACAAGAGAAAGCAGGAAAGATCCAAAATTGACACCCTAACATCACAATTAAAAGAACTAGAAAAGCAAGAGCAAACATATTCAAAAGCTAGCAGAAGGCAAGAAATAACTAAAATCAGAGCAGAACTGAAGGAAATAGAGACACAAAAAACCCTTCAAAAAATTAATGAATCCAGGAGCTGGTTTTTTGAAAGGATCAACAAAATTGATAGACCGCTAGCAAGATTAATAAAGAAAAAAAGAGAGAAGAATCAAATAGATGCAATAAAAAATGATAAAGGGGATATCACCACCAATCCCACAGAAATAAAAACTACCATCAGAGAATATTACAAACACCTATACGCAAATAAACTAGAAAATCTAGAAGAAATGGATAAATTCCTCAACACATACACCTTCCCAAGACTAAACCAGGAAGAAGTTGAATCTCTGAATAGACCAATAACAGGAGCTGAAATTGTGGCAATAATCAATAGCTTACCAACCAAAAAAAGTCCAGGACCAGATGGGTTCACAGCCGAATTCTACCAGAGGTACAAGGAGGAGCTGGTACCATTCCTTCTGAAACTATTCCAATCAATAGAAAAAGAGGGAATCCTCCCTAACTCATTTTATGAGGCCAGCATCATCCTGATACCAAAGCCTGGCAAAGACACAACAAAAAAAGAGAATTTTAGACCAATATCCTTGATGAACATTGATGCAAAAATCCTCAATAAAATACTGGCAAACAGAATCCAGCAGCACATCGAAAAGCTTATCCACCATGATCAAGTGGGCTTCATCCCTGGGATGCAAGGCTGGTTCAATATACGCAAATCAATAAATGTAATCCAGCATATAAACAGAACCAAAGTCAAAAACCACATGATTATCTCAATAGATGCAGAAAAGGCCTTTGACAAAATTCAACAACCCTTCATGCTAAAAACTCTCAATAAATTAGGTATTGATGGGTCATATCTCAAAATAATAAGAGCTATTTATGACAAACCCACAGCCAATATCATACTGAATGGGCAAAAACTGGAAGCATTCCCTTTGAAAACTGGCACAAGACAGGGCTGCCCTCTCTCACCACTTCTATTCAACATAGTGTTGGAAGTTCTGGCCAGGGCAATTAGGCAATAGAAGGAAATCAAGGGTATTCAATTAGGAAAAGAGGAAGTCAAATTGTCCCTGTTTGCAGATGACATGATAGTATATCTAGAAAACCCCATTGTCTCAGCCCAAAATCTCCTTAAGCTGATAAGCAACTTCAGCAAAGTCTCAGGATACAAAATCAATGTACAAAAATCACAAGCATTCTTATACATCAATAACAGACAAACAGAGAGCCAAATCATGAGTGAACTCCCATTCACAATTGCTTCAAAGAGAATAAAATACCTAGGAATCCAACTTACAAGGGATGTGAAGGACCTCTTCAAGGAGAACTACAAACCACTGCTCAAGGAAATAAAAGAGGATACAAACAAATGGAAGAACATTCCATGCTCATGGGTAGGAAGAATCAATATCATGAAAATGGCCATCCTTCCCAAGGTAATTTACAGATTCAATGCCATCCCCATCAAGTTACCAATGACTTTCTTCACAGAATTAGAAAAAACTACCTTAAAGTTCATATGGAACCAAAAAAGAGCCTGCATCGCCAAGTCAATCCTAAGCCAAAAGAACAAAGCTGGAGGCATCACACTACCTGACTTCAAACTATACTACAAGGCTACAGTAACCAAAACAGCATGGTACTGGTACCAAAACAGAGATATAGATCAATGGAACAGAACAGAGCCGTCAGAAATAATGCCACATGTCTACAACTATCTGATCTTTGACAAACCTGACAAAAACAAGAAATGGGGAAAGGATCCCCTATTTAATAAATGGTGCTGGGAAAACTGGCTAGCCATATGTAGAAAGCTGAAACTGGATCCCTTCCTTACACCTTATACAAAAATCAATTCAAGATGGATTAAAGACTTAAAGGTTAGACCTAAAACCATAAAAACTCTAGAAGAAAACCTAGGCAATACCATTCAGGACATAGGCATGGGCAAGGACTTCATGTCTAAAACACCAAAAGCAATGGCAACAAAAGCCAAAATTGACAAATGGGATGTAATTAAACTAAAGAGCTTCTGCACAGCAAAGGAAACTACCATCAGAGTGAACAGGCAGCCTACAAAATGGGAGAAAATTTTCGCAACCTACTCATCTGACAAAGGGCTAATATCCAGAATCTACAATGAACTCCAACAAATTTACAAAAAGAAAACAAACAACCCCATCAAAAAGTGGGTGAAGGACATGAACAGACACTTCTCAAAAGAAGACATTTATGCAGCCAAAAAACACATGAAAAAATGCTCACCATCACTGGCCATCAGAGAAATGCAAATCAAAACCGCAATGAGATACCATCTCACACCAGTTAGAATGGCAATCATTAAAAAGTCAGGAAACAACAGGTGCTGGAGAGGATGTGGAGAAATAGGAACACTTTTACACTGTTGGTGGGACTGTAAACTAGTTCAACCCTTGTGGAAGTCAGTGTGGCGATTCCTCAGGGATCTAGAACTAGAAATTCCATTTGACCCAGCCATCCCATTACTGGGTATATACTCAAAGGACTATAAATCATGCTGCTATAAAGACACATGCACACGTATGTTTATTGCGGCATTATTCACAATAGCAAAGACTTGGAACCAACCCAAATGTCCAACAATGATAGACTGGATTAAGAAAATGTGGCCCATATACACCATGGAATACTATGCAGCCATAAAAAATGATGAGTTCACATCCTTTGTAGGGACATGGATGAAATTGGAAATCATCATTCTCAGTAAACTATCACAAGAACAAAAAACCAAACACCACATATTCTCACTCATAGGTGGGAATTGAACAATGAGAACACATGGACACAGGAAGGGGAACATCACACTTTGGGGACTGTTGTGGGTTGGGGGGAGGGAGGAGGGATAGCATTGGGAGATATACCTAATGCTAGATGACGAGTTGGTGGGTGCAGCGCACCAGCATGGCACATGTATACATATGTAACTTACCTGCACATTGCGCACATGTACCATAAAACCTAAAGTATAATAATAATAACAATAATAATAATAATAATAAAAAGAAAAATAAATAAATAAATAAATTAAAAAAAAAATCTTAACAGAGTGAAGCTGCTTGAACGTCTTTCCATAATTTAAAAATAAGACTGGAAATATTTTTCTCTGGTTTGTAGAGGTAATAACTTATTGAACTCTGGCCCTCCTATGTTAGTGAGATTGGAATGTCGAGACAAATTATATTATATATCATATGGTTTTCATTGTCAAGATATAAACAAACACTAAATATTTCTAATTTTGGCATAATCACCCAGTCATGTGTTACAATTTTTTTAAATTTTTGTATAACATCTTTAAAGTTAATGTGCCAAAAAAAGTAATATAAAAGTTAGGGAAAAATAAAATGTTGCTTTAAATAATAATCACAAAAATAGTACCTTTTGCGTGTGATCTAATTACATGCAAATTTTTACAATGGTTAAATACTTAGTTCCATTAAGAAGGCAAGTATTCTTAATATTCTTATCATTTTCCCCTAAACCAATCACAAAAAAATTATCTAGAATAAAATTATAGTAATAAAATGTCTTTAAAACCAGTCACCTGATCTAGATGTAATTGTATCACTCTCTGTGGTACAATTTATTTTATTTTATTCATTTTATTTTATTTTATTTTTTATTTATTTTTTTAGAGACAGAGTCTCACTCTGTCATCCAGGCTGGAGTGTGCAATCTTAGCTCATGGCAACCTCCGCCTCCTGAGTTGAAGCGATTCTCCTGGCTTAGCCTCCCGAGTAGTTGGGATTACATGCACCCACCACCACGCCTGGCTAATTTTTGTATTTTTAGTAGAGACAGGGTTTTGCCATGTTGGTCAGGCTGGTCTTGAACTCCTGACCTCAGGTGATCTGCCCTCCTTGGCTTCCCAAAGTGCTGGGATTACAGGTGTGAGCCACTGTGCCTGGCCTGTGATACAATTTATTATGATGTTTTTAATCTGGGTAGAGTTTATTTTTATTATTATAATCATAGAGATAGAAAAATATAGATGGTTATAAATATATATATATTTTGGAGAAACTTAGAGAACTTATATATATACACGTTTTTATATACATATGAATACTCTAAGGTGATTACTTTTTCTAATGATACAAATTGCAAATTCTTTTCAGGATATTTTATTAAATCCAATTCACTTTCTCTAAAAGAGAACTTCTGGTGTTATCTTATTTGTATTTGACTATGAAGGGAAAGCATTTCTTTTAGGAAGTGATTAAAATCATTGTTATTACTCAAATACAAATATAATATTTATTAACACTTTAATAGGCTTATATGTGTTAGGCACCATTCTAATTGCTTTATATTTATTAACTATAAATTACATTAACTTATCTAAACTTCAAAATAGCTCTTTGACATAAGTACTAAAAGTATCCCCATATTGCAAATGATGAAACTGAAGAGGAAAGTTTAATTACTCTGTCAATTTTTCAAAGTTGGTAAATATTTGTAAAATACTACTACTACTACTACTAATAAATTGGCTGGTCTTTGTTCCCTGTTCCTGAGAGGAAGCCTAGAAACCCTTGAAATTTCCATAACTATAGGTGTTTCTTTGTGATTCTCAGTGAGCCACTCAGACAATACTTAATAGATCATGTTAAAAAGCTGACCCCTGGATAGTTTATGCTAAATAGATAATTCAGGACAGTTTAAATCCATCTCTGTATTTTGCTCTATTTTGATAGGTTGATTTTATTGAATAAGGAATAATGTATGCATACCTTAGAGTCTATTTTTGTGTGTTAAAAATCGTCATATTCCTATTTTGGAGAAATTTAGAGAACTTTGAAATTCTAAGTATATAACCCCAAAAGACACAGTGCTACTCCAGGCTTCATGATTATGCAGCACGTATCTTTGTCTTTGAAGACCTCAGAGGAATATAACTGAAAAGAGTGACAAGAGTTAATTGACAAGGATATACTACTTTTCAGGGTTAGTTACAGAAATTCAAAAAGCACCTGTCTTCATCTGGAAATATGTTATACGCAGGGGAGGCAGCTACTGCCTTCTCCCTTCATGAGGAATAAAGAGAAATTAACCAACAAAAAGCAAAACAAGCAAATTGTAGAATCAAACAAAAAAGTAAATTTTGAAATATATTACTATACTTTAAGAACTCATTTGCACTTTGATTCCACATGGGAAAATCCGCATGGGAAAATTTGCTGTCTCATTCGTATCATCAAAGGGTCTAATAGCTTATATAAATTTTTTCAATAAAATGCAATATTAAATAGTTTATAGTAAGTGGCTTTACTTAAATTTAGCCAGGAGAATTGTATTGTGCTGTTTTCTTTTTTTTCTTAAAGAGATTTATTATTTCATTGTCATTTAGTTATTACTGTGGACGTATTTTCTCATGTCCTCGAGTCCAGTAAAATTACAATCGTTAAATAAATTAATCCCTAAATAACAATTATATAAGGCATATATGTACCTACGGTTATCGTTACTGATTTTTTGCTATGTTACTTTAAAATGTCTATTTAAAAATTAGAATAAAAAGGCCTGCAAAAGAGACAATAAAAAAATAGGTGACCAGAAAGAATATATGCAAAATATTTCTGTGAACATGAGTGTTTGGAGCCATTCAAGTTACTAATACAACAACTGCAAACACAAAAAAAAGTTTAGTCAACTTACAAAGATTTGAGAGGAGTTTTCATCCTAATAACATTGTTTCGCTCTTACCAAAATTAATTCAGGATAAGAATCCACATGAATCAATAGTAGGTATCCAACTTGAAATGAAGTGATTGCTTTAATGATTTCCAATACATCACATCTTATTATATTAGGATGTGACAGGTTATGCTGTGCTTCATTGGGTTACATAATATCATTTTGAATATAACTCTAAGTCTATCTAATATAAGATGATGAATCAGGAAATAAAATGACAAGGAATCTTTTACTTCTAGCTCCTAAATTAGATTTTTCTGTCCACACAAAAGAGAAGCAAAGAAATCGAAATGGCTTCAAATAAGGTTTTCTCATTCATGTCGATGAGCAATAACCAACTACTGTTCTTAGTTCACTATGGCTAGAAATGTCTGCTGTTCCTGTAAGAATTGACACAAATGAGATAGCTCTCTGCAAAAAGCATACATCTGGCTCTCTATCAGTTGAATGTACCTATAATCCTGTCAGAAGCATTCTCTCAAATTTGAGGAATCAGAATATTGCATGTAAAAATTATTATATAATCTGAGAATACCAAGGAGACTTGCTGTGATCCTATTATAGTATATTTTATGTGAGGAAACAAATTTAATAGGCATGTATAATAAGACTATAATAATCAGCATGCAACTTGCAGAATGTGGTTCTGTGTATATTCTGCAATATGAACATAGGATGTAGAAAATTGAAAAACGGTTTTTTTAATTGAAAAGAGAACATGTTTTATCTAGTTTAAAAATGACTCTAGTTTCATGAATAATTAATATGAAATGTATTCCAACATGGTGGTAGTAAAAGTCTCATCACTAGAAAAATGTTAATTTTTATTGCTTATGTAGGGAAAGAGATAATCTTAAAGGGCATGTGTCCGAAGGTCTTATAGATAACCTAGTGAGAAAGATATGTCAGTGGATTGCTGGTGCTGAAATGTTAAAAGCCTTAATATAAGTGAAAGAAAATGTGACATTTAATCAGTCCAGGAAAAAGAGGTTAGAATCAATGTATTTTAATTTAGCTGATCCTGTATATTTCCAATAGGCCTTCCCATGCTGCACACCCATTAAGTGTTAAGATTTTACCAATCTACAGAGGTAAAAAAATAGATGGATCTCATCATAAATTCAACATAGTTACCCAGAGATACAGTAGATGTTGGTGGTAAAATGCCATGATTGTGTCAACCTCTGCTTAGTTTATCTATAAATTAGAAAAAGCTATGAACATTAAATGACCGAATTTTATTTGTTGGCCCAAGTTGGAAAAGACAAAAAAAAAGTGAATCATCTGTCATAGTCTTTATGCTATAAAAGAATATATACTTTTAATGACTTTACCACTGTTTACAAAATATACTTGTCATCAGAGAAGCTATTTATGGATTTTGATTTCTAAAATGTGTTTTTAAGAACATTTAGGTGCAATAAAAAACAAAAAATACAGGTGCAGTTTGGATAATATTGAGAAATACATCTGCTTCTCTCTTGTAGTTGGAATGTGCTAGTTTCACTAATAACTAATAAAATAACAAATAATTATACTCCTTTAGGAAGATAAATTAATATTATTTTCAGCTTATAGAATAATTTTAGCTTCAGTGTTCTGGCTATACTCCAAAACAGATGATACCATTCTATCCAGTAAAAGTCCTGGTGTGGTTTAAAAGTGATGTTAGTCTTCACTGCATTAAAATATAATTGGTAGAGAATTTTGTATTGTCCAACCTAAGGATAACATCATTTGAAAATCTGTTAAACCAAATATCGTGCCATTTGCAAAGCATCAGGTAATTCTTTTAGATAGAAGACATTGGGAAAAATTTAAGGGCTTATAAATATCTTAACAAAATGGGAATTTTGCTGTAAAGCAAAATTATGATGTTGGAAAAACAACAAGAGGTTTCAAAAATACATTATCATGAGATTTACTTTTCCTTCTCAATCATTTCATATTGTCTCAAAGGTGTACGAAGCTGCTGAATTACTAAAAGTTAGCTCCTCTTGCATTTTTTAGCTTGTATTAAGTTTTAAAATGGATAGGTACATCTGTTAGCTGATTCAAGTGATATAATTTATCATCCATGTGAAGCCATCAGGGATATATTACTCGTTTGCAGAAGACACACTCTATGTTGAAAATCCTAGACATCACATCTAGTAACATTGCCTACATTTTTACTCGTATGCCATCTGTGCAGAAACAGAAAAAGTTTTTCTCTATATAAGTTCAGCAAGGACAATTAGCCAGAAAAAAAGGAAACTTGCTGGTTATTGTGTCTGAATTTTTTTTTTGAGTTTTTAGTCACAGCTTGGTTTTCTTTACAAATTATATAGGAAATTTTATTTTTCTCTTGTCTTTCCCTTGTATGTTCATTTATAAATTTACCACATATTATTCTTCCTCTCTCTCTCTCTCTCTTTATATTTTTTTGTTCCTCCCTCTCCCTCTCTCTTGCACTCCACCCTCAGGTTTGTTAATGGTACCTAACAAAAAGGTCGTACTTAATTATTTACCTAATTGGTTTATGCATTTCCAATATTAAGAAGACTAGGAACAACAAATTCGATGAGTCATGGTACTTATGTATAAGGCTACACAATAAATATTAAGTTATTTTCCAGAGATTGTTCTTGGTTAAACAGGCACATAGACTAAACTTTATTAAATGGTGACTTGAAAAATACACTAAGCTAATGTTTGTGAGTCTAAATGAGCAAAACCATTTTCATTGCAAATTAACCAAGATCCAGCATATTAAAATAAGAGCAACAAAAAATTTAGGAAGTATTAGTGTCAACCAAAAGTAAAACTATATACAGTATCCTATACTTCTGTACTGCTATGGAAACAGAATACAGTCTTCAAAGAAAAACAATGTTTCACTTTGAACATTTGCTAAAGATTGTTCCATTCCATTTGACAAAACTATTGATTAGATATTAAAATCCAATAGTTGCTTCCTGTTCAATAAAATGATTTAGTAAATGGGTTTGTCATATGTATACATATGTTTATATACATATATACACACAAATATGTGTGTGTGTGTGTATTTATATATATGATATTGGTATCAATCCAAATTAATTTAACAAAAAGCTGTGACTTAAGATGTAATCATAATGATGAATAGTAGTTTAGGAAATAATTCTATAAGGTAGTATAAAATATTAAACAACATGGAAAAAACTTTTCTACAAACATTACAAGTTCTTGGCAAATGTAATATTCAAAATGTGACAGAAAATACAAAGCAGTAACTAACAGGTGTATTAGCCCGTTTTCACACTGCTGATAAAGACATACTCAAGACTAGGTAATTTACAAAGGAAAGAGGTTTAATGGACTCACAGTTCCACATGGCTGTGGAGACCTCACAATTGTGGCAAAAGGAGAAAGTCACATCTTACATTGTGGCAGACAAATGAAATCAAGAGCCAAGCAAAAGGGGTTTCAAACCCTTATAAAATCATCAGATTTTGTGGGACTTATTCACTACCATGAGAACAGTATGGGGAAACAGTCCCCATGATTCAATTACCTCACACAACAAGTGAGAATTATGGGAGCTACAAATCAAGATGAGATTTGGGTGGGGACACAACTAAACCATATCATTCTGCCCATGGCCCCTCCCAAATCTCATGTCCTCACATTTCAAAACCAACCATGTCTTCCCAACAGTCCCACGAAGTGTTAACTCATTTCAGCATCAACTCAAAGGTCCACAGTCCAAAGTCTCATCTGAGACAAGGCAAGTCCCTTCTGTCTATAAGCCTGTAAAATCAAAAGCAACTTAGTTACTTCCTATATACAATGTGGGTACAGGCCTTGAGTAAATACACCCATTCCAAATGGGAAAAGTTGGCCAAAGCAAAGGGGATACAGGCCCCATGCAATTCCAAAGTCCAATGGGGCAGTCAAATATTACAATTCCAAAATGATTTCCTTTGATTCTGTGTCTCATATCCATGTCACACTGATGCAAAAGGGCAGTTCCCATAGTCTTGGGCAACTCAGACTCTGTGGCTTTGCAGGGTACTGCCCACTTCCTGGCTGCTTTCACGGACCAGCATTGAGTGTTTGTAGCTTTTCCACATGCATGGTGCAAGCTCCTGGTGGATCTACCATTCTGAAGTCTGGAGGACAGTGGCCCTTTTCTCACAATTCCATTGGGCAGTGTTCCAGTTGAGATTCTGTGTGAGGGATTCAATCCCACATTTGTCTTCTGCACTGCCCTAGTAGAGGTTCTCCATGAGGGCCCCCGCCTCTGCAGCAGACTTCTGCCTGGACATCCAGGGATTTCCATACATCCTCTGACATCTAGGCAGAGATTCCCAAACTTCAATTTTTTGACTTTTGTGTACCGAAAGGCTCAACACCATGTGGAAGCTGCAGAGGCTTGGGGCTTGCACAGCCAGAGCTGTACCTGACCCCTTTTAGCCATGGCTAGAGCTGCTGGGATGCAAGGCACCAAGTCCCTAGGCTGCACACAGCAGGGGCCTGGCCCAAGAAAACATTTCTTCCTCCTAGGCCTCCTGAGCTAGGATGGGAGGGGCTGCTGCAGAGGTCTCTGACATGCCCTGGAGACATTTTTCTCATTGTCTTGGAGATTAACATTTGGCTCCTTGTTGGTTATGCAAATTTATGCAGTCAGCATGAATTTCTTCTCAGAAACTGGGTTTTTCTTTTCTATTGCATTGTCAGCCTGCAAATTTTCTGAACTTGTATGCTCTTTTCCCCTTTTAAAACTGAATAGTTTTAACAGCACCCAAGTCACCTCATCAGTGCTTTTCTGGTTAGAAATTTTTTCTGCCAGTCTCTTTGCTAAAACATAGCAAAATATTTTTACTCCAGTTCACAACAAGTTCCTCATCTACATCTGAGACTACCTCAGCCTGGGTTTCATTGTCCAGATCATTATCAGCATTTTTGTCAAAGCCATTCAACAAGTCTCTAGGAAGTTCCAAACTTTCCCACATTCCCCTGTCTCCTTCTGAGCCCTCCAAACTGTTCCAACCTCTGCCTGTTACCCAATTCCAAAGTTATTTCCACATTTCGGGTATCTTATCATCAGCACCCCACTCCTGGTACCAATTCACTGTATTATTCCATTTTCACACTGCTGAGAAAGACACACCCAAGTCTGAGTAATTTATAAAGAAAAGAGGTTTAATAGACTCACAGATCCACGAGGGCAGGGAGGCCTCATGATCATGGCAGAAGGCGAAAGTCATGTCTTACATGGCAACAGACGAGAGAATAAGAGCCAAGTGAATGAGGTTTCCCTTTATAAAACCATCAGATCTTGTGAGACTTTTTCTCTTCCAAGAGAACAGTATGGGTTAAACTGCCCCTTGATTCAATTATCTTCCACCAGGTCCCTCCCACAACATGTGGGACTTATGGGAGCTACAATTCAAGATGAGATTTAGGTGGAGACACAGTCAAACTGTATTAGCAGGGTGTTTTTAGAAAGAAAAAATTATTTTTTTAAAATTAACAAGGAAGTTATCAAATCAATGGATATTTCCTTTTTCTTAGTAATGTTTCATTGGAACACAGGGTTTCTTAGATTAAGTTTTCTTACTCAAAATATTTAAAATCAAATATCATGAGTTTTTGTTTTGACTAAGGACAAAACAGTAAGAAAAGTACAAGATCTATGTAGATCTTACCTTCAGTACACAAAGTTATTCCTATCTAATTCATGCAATAAATCAGGGACACGTGTTAGACAAAACAAAAAGAAGCTAGGTATCACAACAACATAAACACTAATTGATATGAAAGCATAGCTTTTGTTCCTGTAAACATGCTATTTTAAAGGCAGCTTTCCTCTTTAACTTAGGTGGTTCCCTTTTAAAATACGTGAATATAAGTGAAAACCAAATGATTCGCGTAATTATAAATTTTTATCATCATCTTTACTCTATTTGTATAAATCCCAAAGTAGATCTGAAATAAGAGTAGATAGCTATATAAAAATTAGAAATGCTGTGGTATACTTATCCTCTGTCACTCAGGCTAGTTAAATTTTTATTTCTAATAATCATTAAGTTATACATTTATACAAAGAGATACATTATAAAATTTTAAGTATATCATAATTATTGACAGTGGGGTGGACAGGTAGTACAGATAAGTAAAAAATCAATTATAATGAATCACAGATATTATGGAAATTTGAGATTGTTGTGTGAGAAAGGAAATGTTTGAAGTAGGACTATGTGATCCCTCTTTACCTGTGGGGATTCTGCACAAAAGGAAAAAGATAGATCTGGTCCAATCCCTTTGCAAACATACTAATAACAGTCTTCCTGGTAAATGCACATACATGGCATTTAGTGGTGGCAGAATTCTTATATTTGCAACGCTTTTGCAATATGTACCTAGCCTGTTCAGGACTGCTTGTAGAAAATAAACATCACATTTTAGGATTTATTGTGTAGCTGCTTATAAAATATGACATAAACTATGTAATTATCAGCATGTAAGTTGTAAATATTTCATGAAAAAAATAGCTCCCTTTTGTGTAAATTATGCTCTGCGTGCATCCCTTAGGGTCGTGTGTGCTAAAACCAAACCAGAGTACATCAAAAAACAAGAATAAACAACCTGAGGAGCAATGATGGTAGTTCTGTACTTCATGCTTCATCTATGGATCACAATTACTGTTATCTAGTCAATTTTGAAATTGTTAGTCAGCTCTGGTACTGGTGAAGAGCTCCAGTTTTTGTGGGATTTAACAATCTGAGGTTCTGAGTTTTCTCAGGTTGGCAATTTGGCTTCAAGGAGGGAATTACAGCTTCATTTTGAAGCTACTTGAGAAAAGCAATTACACTGTATTTACATAGATTGTATATTTTTGGGGATTGTAATTGGAGGATTAAAGGAGATTATAAGATTTAATATTCCAAATCCATCTACTTTTTAGCACTATCATTGTAGTGTAAATAGTGTAAAAGCCTAAGAGAGTAATTCTTATGTGTAAATAGGTACATATCAATACTTTAGAAGAAGAGATGAGACTTTATTGATAGTACTTTTTCATTTCCTGTGCCATTTTATCTAGTTTAGTACGTCACTAGTTGGACCTGTGAAGGATATTCAGCAAGTAAATGACAGATATGAGTTGATTTTTTTAAATGAATATGTCATGTCCCTCATGGAGAAGATAAATTGGAGAAGAATATAAACATAGGCAAGGAGAATAGTTGGCAGGGGTCAAGGTGAGGACTAATTTATTGATGAGAAAATTGATATGAGATTTATATACAAACATGTTTGAGAGGTACAGAAATATTATGAAGGGATTGGAAAGCTATTGGATGTTGAGATTACGAATAAGGGTAAAGTTCAGGATGAATGTGGTTGTTTATTTTTCATAAGTAATATTTGTAGACAAGAGAGAAAATAATTATAAGAGTTCTAGAATGCCATATTTTTTTTCCATGCATTTTATTGGTATAGAGAATGGAAGGAGGGAGTTAGAAGATCTATCCTCAGTCTTAAGGAGCTAGTCAATGTGAATGGCTCTTAAATATAAATATTCACATGAATAAAAATAAAGCTTCTCTTTAGCTGCAGCATAGATACTGTCAGCAACCCAGCAGAATATGAGCTCTTCTGAAGCTGTATCAATCACTTAATCTATTGGCAAATGCCTGAAAAAGTAAGTGTGTATTACTTTTCAGGCAAATGCCTGAAAACTAAGTGTGGAGCATAAGGACAGGACACATCACCCTGAAAAGTCAGAGGAAACTCACATGACAAATACAATTCCAAAAAACAGGACACTTTAATATAAATAAGAGGAACAGGAAACAGGGAGGACTCAGATGGGGTTTTATAGCTTAAAACTTTTTGAAAGCACAGGCAATAGTACCTAAAGGAGAGATGGAGGCCAGCTGAAACATGAACCACCCCTTTCCCTGCCCACTGGAGAGAGACAGGGGCACACTGCAGAGAGATGGTGCTCTTGTGGGTGGAAAATTTCTCCCTCAGGTGTGGCCAGTCACGTGCTGGAGACAGGGAAGAAAACAGTGATGCAGGGAAGGAAGAGGTCCTTGTAGGGAGTAGGGACAAGCTGAAGCTGTATTGCTGCTGCGTACCTCCTATGTCTCTCTGGGCCAGTCTAGGGGACCTTCCTCCCATCGATCAAATGTATACAGGGCTGGGACCTGAGCAGTTCATTGATCATTTTCAGTCTTGCTAATAGATTGATCAGTGTGGTCAGCAGAGAGGGTTAAGTTTAGGAGGTTAACAAATAGAGTGGAGGACCTCACACCCGAGGTTTCTCTCCACTGTGGCTTTGGTAGTTGCCTACTTGGGAGATGTCCTCTACATTGACTTGCTGGCTGACCTTAGCCAACTTTCTTCCCCTACCTGGACTTCTGTTTCCTCATCTGTGAAGACTTTGTCTAACCAATTCCAGCTGCAGATGGGGAAACCCAACCGTATAGGCAAGTGGCTATGATGCAGCTTTTCAAGAAGAAAACTGTGAGCTGCTCCTGGATGATCATTTCTTTTTTTTGCCCCAGGACTCTAGCAGCAACACATCATGATGCCCTGGCTAAAAGCTGTGTCCAGCTCCTTATCTTGTCCTTGCTGCCCCCACACCCACCACCACCCAGGCTGTTGTTGCGCAAGTCAAGAGAGAATAAGATGCTGGCCTCAGCCTTAGCACCTTGCCACTGTCCACCACATTCAGAAGGCCATTAGAGCCAGGCAGTGAGTGGGACAGGTGCCTAGGTGTGAGTCATCACCCTGGGAGCTGTTGGTGGCTAGAGGCTAGGAATGCAGGTGAGGATGCAGGTGAGGGTTTGGTGTGGGACAAGGGTGGGTGTAGGTAAGTAGTTCTTCAGTGAGGACCTGTAGACAGTGCATGTGCAGGCCAGTGGGGCTGAAGAGGTGGGTGATGGAGCTGCACTTGGCCAGTGGAAAGAGGAGGAACTCTCAACCCTGTGTCTGGATTTTCAGGCTCCTCCTCTTCCTCTCCATACACGGTTCCTGTTTTCACTGGCTGCTGCTGCCCATTCAGCCTACCCACTCCACCCTCTGGAGTAGAAGTCAAAGTTCATGGCATTGGCCCAGGACCTGTGGCCATGGCCACAGACAATTACTTGGGCCTCGGTGAATCAGGTCATCTTTGTGTCCTGTCACCATGTAATGATGGTCAAAGACCCAGCATGCATGAAGCAGGTCTCTCAGAATAGCTCTTTATGAACCCACACAGGAGTAGAGAGTTAAGACCCAGCATCCACTGTGGTTGATACTGGCTAAGTGTTGGCTATTGGCTAGAGAGCAAACTTGTTCTGTGGGCCTCACCCACCACCCACCTGACCAGTGGGTTGCAAGAGTCTTCTTTGGGCAGCATGAATGGCAAAGCCTTGGCCCTGCCTCTCCAGGCTATAATAGAGCAGGGCCTGAGGCACATGGTGTCTGACATGGTGCAGTATAGGTGGCTACTGGCCTGTGATGCCAGGAACAGACTTTTTAACTCAGCTGCTGCTTGACACATGTCACCTAGGTCTTGGGATTATCCATTTCTCATTGAATATCTTGCTTGTGTCCTAGAGGAGACCTAGGTACTGTACCTGGGCAGCTGAGAACCCCGCTGGCATGGAAATGGTCTATTGACAGCAGTGACCTGACTCAAGTCTTGGCAGTGGTCTAGGTTTTCTTATAGATGATATAAATGATGTAAAAAGACAGATGACTTCCTTTAAAATCAAACACAATTAAGGAGAAACACTAGAATGAGAATGTCTATATGCCTTTACTAAGAGATTATAAATGAAGATACAAAAAATAGGTGAAATGAAAAAAGATTATAAGAAAACTCAAATTTCATGAATAATATGCCAGTGTTAAAGGTAAGAAAGTCACAAGAAACATAGAATGTAAGATTAAAAATTTTGTTCACATATTTATAAGAGAAAAATAATCAAAATTATGAAAGATAATACATAACAAATAGAGTGGAGGACCTGACACCCGAGGTTTCTCTCCACTGTTGCTTCAACAGTTGCCTGGTTGGGAGATGTCCTCCACATTGACTTGAGAAGGAACAAAGAAATAAAAAGACTTCAGTATGTAGATCAAAGTGTCATGTTTCCAAAATATTTATGAATTTTACTATATTAGCTTCCTATTGCTGCTGTAAACAATTACCACAAACTTAGTGTCTTAAAACAGCACAGATTTATAACCCTACATATCTGAAGGTCAGAAGTCCTAATATCACAGGATTATCAGAGCTGTGTTTCTTCTGTGGGCTCAGGGGGACAATCCATTCCCAGAACTTTTTTAGGTTCTAGGGCTGCCTACATTTCTTAGCACATAGCCCTTTCCTCAGACTTCACAGACAGCAGGGTAACACATTCAAATCTCTCAGTCTCTGATTCTGATTCTGATTCTTCTCCTTCTCTCATTTATAAACACCTTTGTGAATACATTGGCCCACTTGAATAATCCACTTAAATAATCTCCCCAGCCCCAAATCCTTAGGTTAATCACATTTGCAAAGTACCTTTTCCTGTGTAAGGTAATACAGTCACAGATTTAGGGGATGAAGATGTGGAAGTCTTTGGGGGTCTGTTATTCTGTCTACCTTCTGAAGTAATATTTATGCTCCAGTTAGCGACAATTTTAAATAAAGATGTGGTAGAACAAAAAATTTATCCTTATTCATATAGAAAAATAAAGCCTTGCTAAGAGAAACAAATAGACTGCTTTCACATGTTTCACCTGTAGTAATAAATATCCAAAGATAGCAGAGATGTGTAAGCAATATTACCGGGGGAACCCTCCCCCAGTATTTCAATGTAGGTTCTTTCCATTTTCCCTAGTTGTCAGCTTGTCTGAGAAATAAAGAGAAAGAGTACAAAGAAAGGAATTTTACAGTTGGGCCACCGGGGGTGACATCACATATCGGTAGGTCCGTGATGCCCACCTGAGCCACAAAAACCAGCAGGTTTTTATTAAGGACTTCAAAAAGGGAGGAGGTGTACGAACAGGGAGTAGGTCACAAAGATCACATGCTTCAAAGGGCAACAAAGATCACAAGGCAAAGAGCAAATCAAAGATCACAAGGCAAAGGGCAAAATTAGAATTACTGATGAGCGTCTATGTTCAACTGTGCATGTATTGTCTTGATAAACATCTTAAGCAACAGAAAACAGGGTTTGAGAGCAGAGAACTGGTCTGACCTCGAATTCACCAGGGTAGGGTTTTTCCCCACCCTAATGAGCCTGAGGGTACTGAAGGAGACCAGGGTGTATTTCAGTTCTTATCTCAACCTCATAAGACAGATGCTCCCAGAGCGGCTGTTTCTAGACCTCCCCACAGAAATGCAATCTTTTCCTAGGGTCTTAATATTATAGTCCTTGCTAGGAAAAGAATTTAGCAATATCTCTCCTACTTGCACATCCATTTATAGGCTCTCTGCAAGAAGAAAAATATGGCGCTATTCTGCCCAACCCCGCAGACAGTCAGACCTTATGGCTGTATTCCCTTGTTCCCTGAAAATTGCTGTTACTCTGTTCTTTTTCAAGGTGCACTGATTTCATATTGTTCAAACACACATGTTTTACAATCAATTTGTACAATAATGGTCCTGAGGTGACGTACATTCTCAGCTTACAAAGATAACAGGATAAGACATTAAAGTAAAGACAGGCATAAGAAATTTATATAAGAGCATTATTTGGGAACTGATAAATGTCCATGAAATCTTCCCAATTTATGTTCAGAGATTGCAGTAAAGACAGGCGTAAGACATTATAAAAGTATTAATTTTGGGAACTGATAAATGTCCATGATTTCTTCACAATTTATGTTCCTCTGATGCGGCTCCAGTTGGTCCCTCTGTTCAGGGTCCCTGACTTCCTGCAACACAATATTTTGAAGATTTATCTCAAAATTTAAAAATAAGTGTACTTCTGGAAATGTTATTAAAAATTACCCATTCTGCCAAACAAAACATTATTTAAAGTATTCTACTTCACTCTTAGATTAAATTACATTTTCAAGAATGAAATAATATGGTCATAAGTAATATTATCTTCACTAAATATTTAAATGGTATAAATCAGAATGTTTTGTGTGAAAAGATACAATTTAAAGGTCAAAAAAATGAACATATAGCAAAAATACTGTGAAGATAGTGACTGTATTCATAGCAGTTATACGAAGATATAACAATTATGAATATTTTTGTGCTGTCACATGATATAAAAATTCATAAACATAAACTGTATTTGTCAATGATATGATTATCTATTTATAAAACTTATGACAATCAGCAAAAACAATATATAGAATTAATGCACTTTATAAGTATACAAAAAATAAACATTTTCTTATTTACCAGTAATAAAAATCTAAAATCTCATAAAAATATATGTAGAAGAGCCACAGGGGAAAAAAGATGCTAATAATCTTGAAAAAGTTTAAGAGAACATTTTAAGATTTAAAAGTTATTTGAATAAACTGAAAGATAAAAATGAGTAATAACTTTAAATCTATACTTACTTCGAGGATAAATGTGTAAATACTATGGCAAAATTTAAAATCCCAAAGGAATTAACTAAGAAATTCACAAAATTAATAAAGTACATCAGAAAGTTTGCCAAATATAAAATAACAACTGTAAAAATCATTATCACGCATATATAGAAAAGTAACTAGGTGTAAATCATAATTAAAAAAATTTATTTCAAGAAATGCAATAAAACAGTTTTTCCAGGAAACAAGGGTGATAGTTACCCTTTCAGGGGAAAACAATTATGTAAAGGATGATGGTGGATTAAACTGCAAAAAGCAGATACTTCTTTTCTTCTTCTATTGAAATTATAAATGGAAGGTAAAATAATGTGCTCCAATTTTCATTTCCAAATAAGATGGAGTGCTTTTGGCAGACCAATGAAATTATGTCTGAGAACATCTAGAAAACTAAATAAACTACAAAATTCATTTAGGTAGGTGCCCCAAGCTAGGACTCTATACCCAACAAAGTAGATCCTTCTAGAAAAAATTAAAATAGTAGATATAAACAAATACCAAGTATCATAAATAATTATTTTAATATTGGGTTATAAAATATATGCAAATGAACATAATCCAAAATGAAAGAAGGAGGAAAATATTTTTTTGTTTTATTTTATTTATTTATTTATTTTGAGATGGAGCCTCACTCTGTCACCAGGCTGGAATGCAGTGGCGCAATCTCGGTGCACTGCAACCTCCGCCTCCCCAGTTCAAGCCATTCTCCTGCCTCAGCCTCCCAGGCAGCTGGGACTACAGGTGCATGCCACCACGCCCAGCTGATTTTTATATTTTTAGAAGAGACAGGGTTTTACCATGTTGGCCAGGATGGTCTCCATCTCTTGACCTTGTGATCCACCCGCCTTGGCCTCCCAAAGTGCTGGGATTACAGGAGTGAGCCGCCATACCCTGATGGAGGAAAATATTTTTAAATGCTCTGAAGTTCTAGTATAATCTGAGTGGTTCAAATAAATATTTTTATCATATAGTAATAAGGCAAGCATTAAACTATCATCTTTAAGGTAATCACTAGAAAAAGAATAAAATATAATTTAAAAATTAATAAAGTAAAAATGTAAAATATATTATTAATCCTAATTAAACCAAGAAAAAAGATAAAAGAAGCTATGTAACTTAATAGATCAACTATGGTAGTTTAGTAATGCTAGATGAAGTAGAATATTAGTCAAAATAGAATACTGGACAATGTAGTATATAAGGCAAGAAATACTACTACAAATAAAGAGGGATATTTAATAATGATAGCAAACTTAATCTATCAGGAAGATTTTAGTCCAATATTCATCCCAATATCATAGTTTTCAAAATTCATTTTTTAATTAAATAAAAAGAAATAGACCAACTCACAACCATATTAGAAGACATAAATACTACTTTCTCAAATGTTTATTAAATGAGTAGCAAAACTAATCTATAAATATAATAAAGAAAAACTAAATAGGCATTCCTAAATAGAAAAAAAAAAATTTAAAACTGCTTCATTTCCAGAATAAAACTATATATATTCAAGTGTATATATAAAAACCTATATATGTTATTTTGTTTTATTATATATAGTTTATTATATATAGTTTAATTTTGCTTTATGATATATAATAAATTATAGATATATGCTTTATTATAAGGAATTGGCTCATACATTTGTGGAGGCTGAGAAGTACTATGATTTGCTGCCTGCAACTTGGATACCCAGAAGAGGTGTAGTCCTAGTCTGAGTTTGAAGGTTGAGGTATGAATTTGAAATATTTTATATATATACATATAATATTTCAATTATTTGATTATTTGATATATTTGAAATATATTTTTATATAATATTAAAATATTTATATATTATATAAATTATATAAATATTTATATATTATATATAATATAATATATAATAAATATATAATAAAATAATATATATAATATAAAAATATATAATAAAATATTTACACATTATATATATTTATATATTTATAAAATGTTTCAAATAGGATATATATATCCTATTGTTTCTATTTCTTTGAAGAACTCTACCAACCAAGAATTTAATCTACCTCTCTATTCATCCAATGTCTAACAAATATTGGAAAATGTAAATGGACCTGGGAAATGAAAGCTAGCTATCACAAAATGTGAGAACCTTCTAAAATATAGAAAGAAGAATTTATCAGACTAAATTGAAGACGCAGATGAGGGTACATCCTAAGAAACAAGTGTTAATTGCAGCAATTTCCAGATCAGTTCTAGGAAGTGTTAAAATTCATCAACAATCTCCCTTTCTCTCTCCAAGAGGACTCAACATCAGCAATGATTTGTGTTCTTAGGCTAATTGCAAAGGCAATTCACTACAGAAAGTGAGCACCTGTCCTGCTGGGTCATGAGTGGGAAGTGAGCAGCATGTGAAGCAATTCTCAGAGAGGGTAAAGCAAAACTAAAAAGGCAGTCCTAAGTAGAAATATTTTACACTGCTCATTTCCAGAGTAAAGGTCCTTAAATATGGCAAATATCGATCCCCCAACTAACCCATCTGTAAGAAATCCTGCTATTGATAGCTCCTGAATCCTTTTCACTGAATCCTTCTTGAGGCTGCTTATTCAAGGGTTCTCAGAGATTCACAATAAATCATGCAGGTGGCCTATTCCAATAGAGGACTTCATTCATGCAAATGAATGAAGTAGGGAAATCAAGGTAACCAAGATAAAGAAACCAAACAAGTTACTTCAGAGGAAATAGAGGTAATTCTAAAAAACAGAAGAGAGCTTAAGAGCAACATTTATCAGGTAGAGATGTGAAGGAGATAAAGTGTTTCCAAAACAAAGAATAGTCTAGAAAAGAAAGTGAACAATTTGATGACAGCAAAAAAATAAAAAAAGTTATGAGAAAATATTGCCATTAAAATTTTTGTTATATAAATGTATGCATAAATAAATTAAAAATGTGATTGGTCTGAGCTATTAAACGACTGGTTAAAACAGATGTAAGTGGCTAGACAGGTATGTCTGAAAAATTATTTTTCTTCTCCTGACTCACTGACGTTTGTATTCCTTTATCTGGGAATGTAGGTATAACCTTGAGTTACATTTATTTTTATGTTTAGCCTGTCATCTTCCACTTTGAGCTCTATGCCTTGGAAGTGACCAACGATTTTCATTTCAACTATGTTCTTTTCAAAGAACCCATATTTTTTATTATAACTTTTGTTTTAGGTTAAGGTGTACAGATGCAGAGATTTGTTCTGTAGATAAACTGCATGTTGTGTGGATTTGGCCTACAGATTTTTCTGTACACCAAAAAAGCCTTGAATTGATATCCTCTATGTACACATTCCAATGTGCATAATACCTTCTTCAAGAACTGGAGAGATGATAGATTTAACATTTTCTTGAGATTATTCATCATTTTTGAGTGCCTTCAGGCTGGAAAGGAGGATGTCTTTAGTCCCTAAGTAGAAAAGGAAGAAGTTATAGGTGTATGAAATGATGTATATGTATATAAAATATATATGCTTATTTCATATACATATAACCTTTCTCTCTCTCTCTCTCTCTTTCTCTCTCTCTCTCTCTATATATGTATATATACACACACACACACGCATATATATAAAAGTGTATCTATGTATATATAAATTGCAAGGGCATGATTTTAAAAGGTAGTATGTAAGTACTCACTAGTAAATCTTATTATATTATTATATTCTTGTTTGCTTCACTGAGGCACAATTCTAGCCCATTTAGGACCTTATCTTTCAGCTAATAAGCATAGGACCTTATAAATAGGTATATTTTCTGATCCTCTCCCTCCTCCTGCCCTGCTCTCTCAAGTGGGCCCCCGTCTCTGTTGTTCCCCTCTTTGTATCCAAGTATTCTTGTTGTTTAGCTCCCACTTATAAGTGAAAACGTGGTATTTGGTTTTCCGTTCCTGCATTAGTTTGCTGAGGATAATAGCCTCCAGCTCCATCAATGTTGCTGCAAAAGACATGCTTTTTTATAGCTACATAGTATTCCATTGTGTATATGTACCTCATTTTCTTTATCTAGTCTATCATTGATGAGCATTTAGATTGATTCCATGTCTTTGCTATTGCAAATAGTGCTGCAGTGAACATTTGTGTGCATGTGTCCTTCTGGTAGAGCTATTTATATTATTTTGGGTATATACCCAGATACAGGACTGCTGGGTTGAATGGTAATTCTGTTTTAAATTCTTTGAGGAATTGCCACACTGCTTTCCACAATGGCTGAACTAACTTACACTCCCACCAGCAGAGTATAAACGTTTTCTTTTCTCTACAACTATGCCAGCATCTGTTATTTTTTTTTTTACCTTTTAATAATAACCATTCTGACTGGTGTGAGATGGTATCTAATTGTAGATTTGATGTGTATTTATCTAATGATATAAGTTGCTTATAGATTCTGGATATTAGACATTTGTCAGATGTATAGTTTGCAAATTTTTTCTTCCACTTTGTAGGGTGTTTGATTACTCTGTGGATAGTTTCCTTTGCTGTGCAGAAGCTCTTTAGTTTAATTAGATTCCATTTGTGAATTTTTTTTCTTCTTCCAATAGCGTTTGGTGTGTTCATCATGAAATCTTTGCCAACATCCCATGTCCAGAATGGTATTTCCTAGGATATCTTCCAGGGTTTTTATAGTTTTATGGGTTCATATTTAAGTGTTTAATTCATCTTGAGTTGATTTTTGTATACGGAATCCCTAACTGTGTTTTTCCTGGTAGTGGCCATTCTAGTTACTGTGTAACTGTTTTCACCATCTTTCTTACATAATGCATTTGCCCATCTATGAAAAACATGTTTTTAAATTCTCTCTGATTTAGTAAGAAAGAAACATGACAGTTATGCTCACTTTCCTTGTCTTTAATGTCAGGCCTACTTCCAATAACCTCTATGGGAGATGTTCTTCTCTGATGTTCTTACAACATCAGTGTTATATTGCAGTCTGATTAGCATCTGTGTTAGTCCATGTTCATGCTTCTAATAAAGACATACCCAAGACTGAGTAATTTATAAAGAAAAAGAGGTTTAATGGACTCACAGTTCCATGTGGCTGGGGAGGACTCACAATCATGGTGGAGGGCAAAAGGCAAGTCTAACATGGTGGCAGACCAGAGAGAATGAGAGAATCAAGAGAAAGGGCTTTCCCCTTATAAACCCATCAGATCTCATGAGACTTACTCTCTAGCATGAGAACAGCATGAGGGAAACCACCCTCATGATTCAATTATCATTTACTGGGTCCTTGCCACAACACATAGGAATTATGGGAGCTACAATTCAAGATGAGATTTGGTGGGGACACAGCCAAACCATATCAGAGTCTATTTCACAACTGAAGAAATAGTAGCCCAGTTCAAGTGGCATGTCTGTGAACACAAAGCTGTTTTATTGCATAATCAGAATTTGTAATTCAGATGTGGTTTACAATTTAGTGCTTCTCCCACATACTACATAGTTCATTTTCTCAATATTCAGATGAAGAAGCAACTTAAGAAAGATTAGCAGGTTTGCTAAAGTTTATGCCCTGAGTTTTTAACAGTTAAGGGGGTAGATTCTGTTTTGAACACCCAAAATGGTAAATCATCTATCTTATAATATTAATACACATTTAATTTATCATTTCTAGTCTTGTTTTTATCCCCACACAACATAATACAGTTTAGAAGAGTAGCATTTGTGAAAATATTGACCTCACACCCTTAAAAATTAATTAATTTAAATAATTGAAACAGAAGCTATAATAAGATAATTTTACCAATATTTTGATACGCCAAATGGGTGAATTATTTGGGTTGTTAAAATGCTATTTATGCTCTTCAAAAAGTACTAATTAAATCTTATTTTTGGAGATGTATATTTGATTATTAATCTATCCTTTGTATACAGAAGTGACACTGTTTCATGGATTATGCAAATATTAATTTTTTTACTCCTCATAATCTCCTTGTGATGTAGGCATCACTATTATCTTCAAAATACAGAAAAAGAAACTGATACCAAGACAGGCTGATTAATCTCCCAAAGTTACAAGCTAATAATTAGAAGAGCAAGGATTTAATGATAGGCTGTTTAGTTTTCAATTTTCTACTCTTAGTAATTATGTTATATTGCCTCCAAACTATGAATAAAAAACATATAAATGTAGAAAAACTGTTTCCAGTCTTTTTGCTTGCTTTACAAATCTCTTGACAGAAGAAAATGTAAGCAATGAATGTAATATTATTTTAGTATTATCATCAGTGCAATATATAAGAAGAATGACTTGAAATAAAAAGAAACTCAATGTAACACAAGCTATTGAGAATGAATGAAATAAAAACTATTTGTCTCTGTTATCAATGCCATGTCCTTTTCTTTATTAATACAAATAGAAAAAGAAACTATCCACTAAGGTAAAGCCTTGAATTAATATCCTATATGTAAACATTCCATTATGCTTAATAGGTTCTTCAAGAACTGGAGAGATGATAGATTTAACATTTTCTTGAGATTATTTATCATTTTTGGCTAGAAAGGAGGATGTCTTTAGCCCCTAAGTAGACAAGGAAGAGGTTAAATATATATAAAATCACTTTATAAAGATTGCAAGGGCATGCTTTTAACAGGCAGTAAATAAGTACTCACTAGTAAATCTTATTATATTATATTCTTGTTGTTTGCTTCATCAAGGCACATTTCTAGCCCATTCAGGACCTTACAATTTTTTTTTCAGAACCAGGATTAATATATACCAGTCCTAGACTGATATAGGCAGATTATACCTTACTGATTATTGGAGGTGAGGAATAAAAATTGGTCTTAAAGGATGGTGATACATAACTTGGCAGAAACATGGAGAAGAAGACCACGCTTTCCAAGAAAGGACAATAATGAAGACTTAGGGATATGCATATTAGGTAAAGAGCCAGATAATAAATATTGTAGGCTTTGTAGGCAACATATAGCCTCTGTCATATATTTTTTCTTCTTTTTTTTCCCCAACCATATAAAAATGTTTTAAAAATACATTCTTAGCTGGAGGACTATATATAAATAGTCAATGAATTAGATTTGGCCAGTGGCCCACAATGTGCCAATCCCTTATTTAAATGACTATGGAATTGTGCCTGACTAGATTGGAGATTTAATAGTGGATAATAATGACAGAGAAGGGTGGAAAGAATAGATGAGGCCAGATTATTAAAAATATTGAAAGTCAGAATGAAGCATTGAACTTAGATTAGATTCTTTTTCTCTAAACATAAAGGTGAAAGTATTTATCCTCCAATTCATTTAAGATTGCTTTAGCATTAAGCCGAATTGTTCTCATCTGACCCCAGGAAATCAAATGAAGGATGTTTTAATTAAAGAGGAACATTAAATCAAGTTTTGTTTTATCTCTTATTGAGTAGAGCCAAAACTTTTTAAAAATTTTCTATGTCTTCTGAAGGTGAACCTTTTAATGAAATACAATGATTGCTAGTGTTAATATTCTGACCTTGTATGTTCCGATGCACAAACTAAATTAAGACCATATGTGGTGGTTTTCTTTGGAGATGATATGTATTTTTGTACTTGTGAAATCAAGGGGACTGTTATTGAAACTCAACTCCTAAATTTTCTATTTGCTCACAGCTGGGGTGTCCCTGGGTCCTGGGAAGCAAAAAGCACATGCTTAGTGTTAGAGTTTCCCGGTCGAATTTCAGAGGCTTGAAAAGTTCCTGCATCCTGACAGCATCTTTATTACCTGTACTTGAGAAATCTCTAGATGGTATCTTTTCTAGTTATGCATATATATTTAGAAAATAAAATAATTGCTATAAATAATTATTTTATATTTTTAAAAGTTAGCAATTTAAAGGTGCTAATTACTGAAATGAAAATTACAGGATAGTGAAGAGTGAACAAGTCCAGAAAGTGAGATACTAGGATGTGTTAAAATACGTAGAAAAGAAAGAAATCGGCCAAAATGTGGAAATTAGGTTTTGATTTTATAAATACAAATTAAATTTATTATTTGTGAAATACAACCAGTGTGAAATAATGACTTAAAAAGTCATATAATTTCTTGAAGTTCAAAGAATGACACACTTTTCTTCATCTCTGTGAATTTTTAATTCCAAGTTACTCTAGTTGCCTGGATGCAGGGTAGAAACTCATTGGACTGGGAGTCATAGATGTTGGAGGCCGAGTCCAGCTTCCTCACCAGCAATATCATTTGTTATGTATCTACACTTTTATTTAATAATATGTATATTTCCATCTATACAAAAGACATACTCACTTATATGTGATGGGATATAATTATTGCCCTAGGACTGAAGTAATCCATACAACTTTGGAAATAATAGATTCACAACTAAATAATTACAATGTAGCTTGATATTTTGATAGAAAAATGTGCAGAATATATAAAGGAAATACTTACTGAGGGTGTGGACATAAAAGGGAATCCTCGGAAAGTTATCATTTAATAATGACATTTTTACTCTCTTTAAAAAGTCATAGGATTTTGTAAGACAGAAAAGATAAATAGACTACAATAGTAAACTTCTCCCCTCTTTAAGGACAACGAATTTCACTCCTAATGTTCAATTTAGTGTAGATGTTTTGTAAACAGAGATATATATTCACATATGTATATAAACATATATATGTACACATATATATTTAGAAATTGCATTCTGTTTTGCAATGACTTCCATTGTCAACAGAAATATCAGGCATTTGATTATTCAGTGTATAAGTTTATTATGTTCAATTTTATCTTATGAAAAACTGAGAATACAGGTCAAGGTTCCTACTGTTCCAAAAGCTTTCAAGATTTTTGTGGTTGTGGTGCTACTTATTTGTTAATACAGATGTACAAAAAAATAATAAATGAGTTTTAGCAAGTATAGAAAAACAACTTTTAAGCATTACTTCTTTTAGAAGTTCAATAAGAGTTCACAAGTTAAATCAGCAACCACTCTTTCAACCAAAACACACACAAACATAAATCCATTAAATATTTTTTAAATCAACCAAAATATTCCTTAATTTTAAAAAGCTAGAATTGTGAATAAGTTTAACTCATCCCTTCTAATTTTTAATATATATGGATACATTTATCCACAATGCATTTAAATAAAGTTATTGTGGTAAATGCATTATCTGTGCAGTTCCCCATAATGTTTTTTGTCTTCTACAAAAAAATGCTGTATTTTGAGCAATAATTAGAGTTTGGTATTACCTCTGATGGATTTTTTTTTTAATTTTGAAGATGAACCAATTACCTTTCTAGAGCAATGCTAGCAAACTTTTGAAGTGGCACCATCACCTAAAAAGTTTATTTTCTGATCTTTTCTGAATGTCCTGAAGTTTTCACAAGGTAGTAATTGACACTGTGAGATTTTAGGCCCCTCAATTTGATGTTCATATGACTTTGGAGCATATTTTAACATAGGAACATTAAAATACAGTTAACATAGGCTAACCTGGAGATAAGAAGCCAAGGTTATATTTGGAAGATTTTTGTTGTTACTCCTACTTTGAAGTTCTATTTAAGAATTATTGCTTAGTTTTCCTCTTGTTTCTAATTGTTTAAATGTAAAAAAGCTAGGAAATTTCAAAATTTTATTATTTTAGTGAATACCTAGGGCATATGAAGAAACAAAAACCATGCCAAGAAAAAAAGAAATAAGAGAGGAAGGAGAAAGAAGAATATAAAGTAAAATAAAATGAAGAAATAAAACAAACATGATGCTAAGACATTTAGCTGAAATTTTTTTCTGTAGCAGTGTGGCATCTTGGGGATGAGGACTACCATCTCCCTTTACCTATCTGCCACAGGAAATAAATTTGTCTTCTGAAGTGAGATAACTGCTTTATTTATTCACTGCTATACTTTAATGAATATATTTTTAATTTGATACCAAAATGCAATCTGAAATTTTTCAGAGCAAAACCTGCATATCACAGCAGGAGTGAGAAAAAAACTGAAGGTCAAAGGGGAAATTCTTCATGCTAGAACTTGTTTTTATAAACTATGCCAATATCCACAAAATCACTGGTGCTAACACTCGATGGAGAGGACACAATGAAAGAAAAATTTCAGAAGAGAGCATACTAATTATATCCACAGTCTCATGTACAAAGTACTGTTCAAAAATCATTCTCGCCACTGCGTTCGTTTTTTATTAGATCAGTCATAATAACATTTACTAGAGTAATAACTGTAAACTAGAACATATTTTCTTGATTCAACACCATTTAAAATTTTTGTACTATAAATACCTTTTGAAAGAATTTTCATTAAAGCCACACATTATATCTATTTTACATAGTTAAGAAAGATCTATTAAGTTCAAGTATATGGCATTGAAGAAACAATTGGTATGTTTAAGACAAAGAGCATCAGGAGAGATTAAGCACAGGTATATTTTATTACATTTAAATTGAATTAGTATTCAGTTTTATGTGTTACTCTATTTAAAGTAGTACTGCCACAAAACAAATTATAAATGCCTTTTATTGAGAGAAAAACTTCTTGAGTTTGTCACAGATATCTATAAATATACCTTCTGGATTCTTTAAATTTAGTCCTTCTAAGAAAGAGCACTGGCCGGGAGTGGGGCTCACGCTGGTAATCCAAGCATTTTGAGAGGCTGAGGTGGGCGGATCACCTGAGGTCAGGAGTTCGAGACCAACCAGGCCAACATGGTGAAACCCTGTCTCTACTAAGAATACAAAAATTAGCAGGGCGTGGTGGTTGGTGCCTGTAATCCCATCTACTGGGGATGCTGAGGCAGGAGAATTGCTTGAACTCAGGAGACGGAGGTTGCGGTGAGCCGAGATTGCACCACCGCACTCCAGCCTGGGTGACAGAACGAGAATCCGTCTCAAAGAAATAAAAGAAAAAGAAAAAAAGAAAGAAAGGAAGAGCACTACTATCTGATGTTAAGATCATGCTACTATGTCAGGAAGTTTAAGCTGTGATACAATTACTATCACTAATTCACCACATGACCTTGAAAGACTCATTTAAAATATTTTAGTTTCTTTTTTATCTATAAACTGAGAACTTTAGAATAAGCTGTTTCCTCACCTATTAGGTTGATGCAAAAGTAATTGTGGTTTTGCCATTGAAAGTAATAGCAAAAACTGCGATTACTTTTTAAACAACCTAAATACAATGTTTGTCATTTTAGAAGCTGACACTGTACCAAGAATATTGAGCTAGTCTCAATATTTTAGTCTGCTAAGATAAGAGAACATCAAGCCTCATTAAATTAAAATTTAATCAATTTAATGTGATTCCTGATCACATGATCTTATGTTATTTGATCAAGTTAGAAGGTAAATGTCTGTTTATGCTAGTTTTTGGCAGTTAAATATTTTGGGAATATGTGGTTCTTGTGGAAGAGGGGAATAAAAGAAATTTATCTGAAGCACAAAAATATTATACTTTTAGTTTAAATACTTTGCAAAAAAACTTTCACGGTTCAAAGGTATTTTTTTATTTTACTTCAAAGTGTCATGTTTCCAGGGTTTTTTGTTTGTTTTTATGCTACATCAAATTGGTTCATTTATGTATTGTCTACTAATACATATATAAAACCAACACTACAATTAGTTTAGTTGCTTAGACTTTTCTCTCAGGATTTTTTTTTTAAATAAAATGAACTGGCACAGCTGATTTTTAATCCTGAGTTTGTATATATAATGCAGTCTAATTCATTTGATTACATGGAAGTTAGCATTTAAATTTCATGCTAAAATCATCATAAAATTATATACCAGATAAATACATCGTATAGGTTGCATTATTTGCTAAACATAATGAATCAGATATCTCTCACTAAGTAATTTTTTTTACTCTTTTCCTATGACCATTGTCAGCAAAGTTTTTCTTACTCAATGAAAATTTTCATCCTATTTTATTCCCTTATGCATTTGTAAAAGTGACTATAGACACACTCTTTAATTTTCAATATAATTTTTCTTAGTTACTTGTATATTTCCTGACATTCCTTGGTTAAATATTAAAAGTATGTAGTGGAGAAACATTTGTATTGACTGTAATATATCTTACAGCTTGGGTGGTGCAAATAATTTTTTATCAATACTCAGCCATTAGTTATA